>NC_055995.1:24558784-25808784 GCF_018446385.1 Zingiber officinale
AAATAGGAAAATTATTAAGTGAGGAGATTATATTTTGATCGGGGCTTTTCCTCCTCTCAAACCCTCACCCGCTGACCCTCTCCCTTCCTCACCTCTCGGCGCCCAAGCCAAGCAAACCTAGGGTTCCTTCCCTAAGGGCTCTAGGAGCACCTTCCAGCGACGACTCCGACACGAGGACGTTCCCCTCTGCGAGAAGAACACGTAGACACGAGAGGATCGTCGAGAAGATCGTCCCCACCGGAAAACTAGCGACTAGATTCGTAAGAAAACTAGCGCACGAGGTAAGAAACCCCTCACTTGCAGTATAAGTAGCTTTCGTTTGATTGCATGCCTTTAGTTTAGCTATATGCATATTTTTCGGCACCTAGGGTGTGTTTAAAACCCTCCTCACAGATTAGGGATCTAGTTGAGCACCTCTAGATGGGCCAGACACGTTGTTCTCCTTCAGTTGGAGGCTCTAGACGTTGTCGGGTGCCTAGAGGTGGTCTCCCTATTAGAGGGGAGAGTTGGAGCACACCAAGTGTTCGACAAAATGATTAGTGTAGCTAAATACTACCTCAGATATTTTTAACAGCTCAGTTAAATGCATTAGTAGCATTTAAATCAGTATATTAGTCTAGTTTCAGCTTACATGGGACTACGGTCCAATGGGTGGGCTCCCACAGTCGCCTCTAGGTTTAGATAACCTAGCTCTAGGTTCAGATAACCTAGCTCTAGGTTCAGATAACCTAGCTCTAGGTTCAGATAACCTAGAAACAGCAAAATAAACCATTAGTAGCTATATTCAGTATTTTATTTTTAGTGGCACTGTACAGGATTAGATATCCATTGGGTTGGGCTCCCACAGTCGTCCCTAGGTTCAGATAACCTAGTAAACCCTACTAAATGCGGGACTTGCAAACCCGGGTCTAGTTAGGGATGCGCGCACAGCAAGTACAGTTGTCGGGCCCAAACAGCAGCATGATTACTATTTTCACTTATTATGATAATAGCTTTCAAATCCGTAACCTAGTTATGTGAATATAGTTTAAGCTCAGTTTTAGCTCAGTTTTAGTTTCAGTTTCAGTTTAGTTCTCCTAGTTGGTACCATGAGATAGCTCCATGCTTAGATTTCATTATGCATGCCATGTTTCAGTATTTATGCCATGTAACTTCAGTATGCCATGCTTTAACAAAATTCAGTGCATGTTTTAACTAGCATTCTTTAAAAACATGTTTGTATCGTTGCACGTTTTTGTGAGGTAGATGGTTTCTTACTAAGCTTAAAGCTTACAGATACTTTTTCCTTATACTGCAGATAAAGGTAAAGGAAAGATGGACTAGCGGAGGCTGGAGGGCAATGCTACGGAGATGTGTGTGGGCAGGAACTTGGAAAGAAGATCTTAGGAAACTCTAGCAAGTTGTTTAAACATTAGAACTTTTCAATGTTTTAGTATTTTGCACTTCATTATGTTAATTGCCATGAATTAGTTAACCATGCACCTTATTATGCTTAGAACACTTCTTTTATGACGTTAGAATGTTATTTGTTAGTGGTGGAGTGATTCCTAGTCATTTTAGAACTTGTAATAGGATTGAGGCACGAAACAGTGCTGACATCAGGGGTCCTGATTCGAAATCAGAAACCTGATCGATCTACAGATCGATCAGAAGTGGGTTGTGCCACTGGATCGGTCAGCTGACCGATCCAGTCGCGACCAAACAGATGCGAATAGAGAAGTACAAAGCTCACTGATCGGTCAGCCGACCGATCAGTGAGCCACTAGATCGGTCTACCGACCGATCAGTGTACTCCTGGATCGGTCGGTAGACCGATCCAGCTGCATACAGAAGCGATGAAGCTTGTGGATCGGTCAGCCGACCGATCCAGAGTCTTCTTCCGTGCCAGTATCAAGCTGGATCGATCACTGGATCGATCCGACAGCCCAATCGATCCATGGGTCGATTGAAATGCCTAATTACATCTAGCAGGTCATCCGAGAGGCATAGATTATCTTCCCTAGCATGTGTACAACTCCTAGGTACACCTAGAATATTAAGTTAAAATTTTACAGTAATCAGTTTAGTAAAATTTTAATCAATCCAGATTTTCTGCAATAGTAATTTAGCACAGCATAATGTAGCGATCGGCCTTACAGCCTAGTCAGTAGAAGGCGGGTCGTTACAGATCCCCTACACCCTGGACCTAGGAAATTCAGAACAACTACTATAATCAATTTCCTAGTCTTTTCTAAGCTTTTCATAGATTGAAAGAGGCTTCTCGGCCTATACGAAGGAGATATTTCTAGTGGAGCTTTGCACCTGCCTTGGATTAACAACCACCTAGGTTGTAACCAAGTTAAACCTGTTAGTCTCTCTTAATTGTATTAGTTGTTCATTTGAGTTTATAATTATTGTGATAGTGCTACTAATCTTAGTTTAAAAACTAGAGAACGATTTTGTTTTATTTTTTAATTGACGTTGCGCCCTCTTACCGGCCCCGCTGCGCCAACAATTATCATGTTATTTATCCCTTTGTGTTAGCTTCATTTTTATATTTTGCAAGGGAGAGAAATACCATATTCAAGTTCATGCTTGTTGTATTGATATTATGACATGATCTTACAATGTTTATGTTTTTTGTATTGATATCATCATATTGTTTAATTGTTGATATTATAATATGTTGGAAACTAGACTAGATGTAAATAAATTGTCAAACATAAAAAAGTGGAGATTGTTGGTGCAATCATGCCCTAGATGAGAAATTTCAATTATTGACAATTATTTAAATTTTGGTTAATAAATTAGATTTCACTTGACTTATGAGTGTGGAAGATAAAAGAAGTCTAAGAAAGTCGAGTGTTGGATTCTTGGCAAGAAGAATTACATGCAAGTCGAGAGACCAAATGCAAGGTAAAGAAATACCAAGAAAGTCAAGGACTAGATTCTTGGCAAAAGAAGGAAACCCAAGCAAATTACGAGATTGGATGCAAGGGTAGATGAAGACCCAGAGACGAGGAAGTCTAGGCATAAAGTCCAGAGAACAAGAGGTTCATCAACATAAGGTAATTGGGAAACAAGAGTAGAGAAGCTTAGGCTTAAGGGTTTAGAGATAAAAAAAAATCCTATTTTAGGGTTCACTAATCAATTGGTGAGCCAAAACTCTAAACCCTAAATTCAAATTTTGAGTTTTACAACACCAATCGATTGGCACAATTAATTGGGTTAAATCTAGAATTCGTGGTTTATTCAATTATTGTATTAATTGATTGATAAGTTGTGCCAATCAATTGAAAAGCAATTTTGAGCAAACAAAAGTTGCTTTAATTGATTGATCTACATTGCTAATCGATTAGTGCAATCGATTGGCAGAGTTTTCTTGAGCGAACACAAGTTTGCTAAATTGATTGGATGATCGATTAGGCACTATCAATCAATTGATAATATCCACCAATCAATTAGAATTCAAATGCAGGGCAATCTCAACTATTGATCTTGAGTCAGTGACTATTCAACGGATAGTTAACGGTCAACAATCGATTGATGAATTATGCCAATAGATTGGTGGTGGCAATAGGTGTAGAAATAGCTCGGTTTTAAGTAGTTAAAAAGGGGGCTTCTGTTCCATTGTGATTCTCCTACTCAACATCAATTTCAATCTCTTATCTGTAATATCTTCAAGTTACCAAGAGAAGGAGAATTGAGTCAAACTTGTAATCTCTTCATATCTTCTCCCTTCTTGTTCTTTCATTTGCTAAACTTTGTAAGCCTGTTGTATGTTAGGACACGTATGAGCTAGAGTGGGGGTGAATAGCTCGCTTCTATTTTCGAACTTGATTTGCAATGGAAACTTGAAGCAAAGACTCCACAATGCTAACTCCTTGGATTTTACTTGGTATCCATCTCTTTAATATGACTAATCTAAGGATCCACTCCTCACTCACTACTTCACTATGAAAACCTCATTCATGAAGATGGAGAAGCCTCATATAATCTCAAACATGAGAACATAATAAGAGAATACAACAAGAACAATACAAAACAAGAGATAATGATACAAATACAATGAACACCTTGCTTACTTGATATCTTATTGTTCAGAAATGCTTCTTGATCAGTTGGAAATGTAGCAGCACTGCTTCCTCAACCTCCCAAGTGTTGGGACACTTTGGAGCTAGAGGGGGATGAATAGCTTGTCGCACTTCGATGATGATGACTTGCAGCGAAATAGACTTGAAGCAAGCTCCCAATGCTAACGCCAAGGATTTACTTGGTATCCACCTCAAGAAGAGGTGACTAATCCAAGGATCCAGCCCTCACTCACACATCTACTAAGAATACACTCCTTCTCGAAAATATTCTAGAGGTGTAGAAACCTTGTACAATACTCTTAATACAACAAAAGGAAGAAAGAAGCAAATACAAAGAAAATCTTACAAGATTTACACAAACAAAATGCTAGCTATCTTCTTCTTGTTGTTTAGGAACACCTCTTGACCTTGGGAGTACAACAACACTTTACTCCAAGAAGCTTCAAGAACTGATGAGCTTGATAATGAGAGTGGAGAAGAGAACCGTGTGAGCGCTACAGAGAATTGAGCTCGAAAAACCGTTTTCTAGGGTTGTCGTTGGCACCTTAATCGATTAAGAATCCCCTTAATCGATTACCACATCAGCAACTTGCATAAATGACTATATTTTCAACCTTAATCAACTACCTTAGTCGATTAGGCATTGCTGAATTGATTAGCCAGATCAATTCAGCAACAGTCGGTTCAATCGAGAGAAATAGCTTAAGTGATCAGCTTGATCGCTTAAGCTTCGAATAGAACTATTCTGTTCGAAGCAAAAGTCACCATAAGTGATTAGGGTAATCACTTACCGTGTCCTAATCGATTACACCAATCGATTAAAATACCTTTCTCACAATTCCAAGCTTAAGCGATTACCTTAGTCGCTTAAGTTATGGTAATCGACTATCTTAGTCAATTACCAAACCCTAACTTCCCAAACCAAAATATAGGATTCTTTACTCAACATCCGGTCAACCTTGACCTGTTGAGACTCCTCATTGCCTAGCTTCTAATCAACCTTAACCTGCTATGACTTATTCATCAAGTGGTCGGTTAATCCTTTGATCCACTTGGACTTTTCTCCTTATGCCAAATGTTCGGTCAACCTTGACCCACTTGGACTTACCATCTCAGGCCAAGTGTCCAGTCAACCTTGATCCACTTGGACTTCCCAACGCCAAATGTCCGGTCAACCTTGACCCACTTGGACCTCCACATGCTTGGCTTCACTCACTAGGACTTTCCTTCTGCTTAGCTTCACTCACCAAGACTTTTCTTATGTCTAGCTTCACTCACTAGGACTTTCCTTCTGCCTAGATTCCCTCACTAGAGATTTTACCTGGCTTCACTCACCAGGATTTTCTATCTACCTAGCTTCACTCACTAGGACTTTTAACATCAAGTGTTCGGTCAACACTGATCCACCTAGATTTTCATCTTCTGTCAACTTTCCCATTGGAATTGCCCTTGCCTAACCTCTAGTTAGGACTTTTCAATCAAGTATCCAGTCAGCCTTGACATACTTGACTAATCTCCGCACATGAACAATTACAACTACAATCTTCATATATTGTCAAACATTGAAACTCAAACATCAAGACTCAAACTTGAGCCAACTCAAGCTTAGTCAACCTAGTCAATCTTGACCCAGGGGATAATGCACCAACAATCTCTCCATTTTTGATTTTTGACAATACATTTAAGTTAGGCTAATCTCATAGCCTCAACTTCTTCTTCATGCCAAAACATGAATGAGAGTTTCCTTAGTTTTCTCCCTTTCCTAGAGGGCAAACTCCCCCTTTAGGGAATGAAGGTCTAACTTAAACTCTACATTCTCCCCCTTTGGCACACATCAAAAAATTTTCCCCTAAAGAGTTATCCATTCATTGTTCTTAACCTCACATGTTGTTTGCAACACCACAATGAAGGTCTCATACCCTTCATTGTCTCCAATGCTCACCCTTGAGCATTACAATTGCGAAGGTTTTACAACCTTCCTTGGTTTCAAAAATTATTTTCATGTCTTTAAGGAGTAACTCTCCCTCAAAATATGCCCAAACTTCTGTCATTGTACCAACAATGACTTGGAGTTTCTAAACCTTTAAAAAACCTAAAATATGAAGTTATGAGGTTTAAGAATCAATATTGAATGTAATCCTCAATTTTAACTCCAACTTAGTCTTTCTTAACCATTCCTTCTTGTTTTCATCATGAAAACTACCCTAAAATGTTCAAAATTATGTTTCATAGGGTTAAGGATGGTTAACACGACTAAACATGGTTTATTCAACTTAAATAAACTTAGTTAAGCTGAAATTAGACTTTTAAGCGCTTAAACAAAGCTCTTAATCGCTTAAGACCGGCCGTAATCAATTAAAGTTGAGATTTAATCGATTCCCGAGTGTTAATCGATTGTTGTAATCGATTAAGGCTCTTAATCGATCACAGTGATCGATTCTGTGAGCCTCTATGCTCACGTAATTGCACCCTAATCGATTGCCATAATCGATTAAGATGGGTAATCAAATAACCTAGTCGATTACCATTTCTGATTTCTAAAATCGATTTCAATCAAATTTCATAAAATGATTTCTAAATTCTAAACTTCCAAAATATGTCAAAATTCTTGTAGACATTATTTAGGATATATACTATCATGGAAAAATAATTTTCTAAGAAAATACATCTTATTTTCAAAGATTGACACAAAGTTGAAAATTCTTAAAAACTTTAATGTTTTTTCCAAGTTTGTGTTTAACTATTACAATGGTGATTTCTATCAAAAGATAGCCTTCATCAAAGTTTTCCAAAGTACATTTAAAATTATTTTTAAAACTAATTTCCAACCATGTTCTTTGGGCTAAGTATACATGACTTGTACATTAGCTTTCCCAATAATTGGATGACACATAACTATGTATTTTGTTGAACTTAAAACTCAAAAAAATGCATCAAATCAAGATCTTGAGCTTTGTTCATCATCCTAACATCTCACTTATATCTAATGTGTGTTAAAACACATACAGTCAACTTATAGTCCTTGTGAGATGTAGATTTTGGTTTTGCCCTAATCTAAGGGATCATGCATATCTATCAAGGTATTTTAAAATTGATCATCCACTTAGGATGTCACGTGTTAATTAATGGCATTGTCCTTAATTACAAGAAATTAAAATAATGTATGATGATTTATGACATACATCAAAATGATTTTTTTTCAAAAGAAAAACTACTATAACTACATGATGTATGTATGACATGTTATGGTATTTTTGATATTTTTCATAAAAATATGTATGTGAAATATGATGTCATGACATATGATGGGTAAACAATCATGGTAATTTAGCATAAATAAATATACCTAGATTATCTATCTAAATATCTCTAGAGCTTTACTAACTTAGAATTAATCCTAGATTGCCCTCATTTTCCTAAGAAAATGCCAAAATCTTAACTTGGCATTTTTTTTACTTTTCCTTATTTGTGCTAATTTAAATTAAGTCTAATTTCTCAAAGTTTGATACATTTTACTCTTCCAAAGAGTAATCAATTAATCCTTTTCATGTTTAAGGAGTAACAAAACCTTGAAAATAACTTCCAAGTATCAATTTTTTCAAGGTTAGGTTACCTACCCTTCCAATTAAAGTTGACACTCTCTAGACTCATTTAGGGTGTAGAGAATATACTCCTAGAAATCCAAAATCTATTGGTGTTCCTTGAGTATTCTAGGTATTCACTAGGGATAACTTCTCTAGTTACCTTCCTAATGACCTTCCTAGGCTTCTTAGAGGCCTTGGTCATGCTCCTCTCCTCTAGATCAACTCTAGGGATAGTTTCCCTTGTGACTTTCTTAGTGACTTTCTTAGACTTCTTTGAAGCCTTAGTCACATTGGTCTTCTCAAAAATACTTCTAGGGATAACTTCTCTTGTATCTTTGACTTAACCCCTAGACCTAGGGTTAGTTCCATAACTATATGGAACTCTATGATAAGAAGACACATCCTTCTTGGCTTTAGGTTTGTATCCCAAACCTCTATGGCCATAGGATGACTCTTGCATTCCTAAACCTAGGTTGTGCTCTTTTTCCCCCTTAAAGATATTTTCCATTCGTTTTAGAGTCCTTTCTAATTTATCAAGCCTTGACCTCAAGACTTGGTTTTTCATCCTTAAATCCTTAGATTTTAATTTTTCATTAGGTCATTAAGCATTTCTATTTCTAGGCTTATATCTAAAATCCATAGAATTTTTGCCTAGATTGTTATTTACCTTCCTAACCTTAGGTGAGGTGGTTCTGACATGAAAAGCTATATATTTTTCTTTAATCCTATCATGTCTTCTATTTTTATGATAAATAACATTGAAATGATATAAATTACTTCTAGCATGTTTTTTATCATTACTTAAAAGAGTTGGTTCAATAAACGATACCTTGGGTTTGCACTTAAGAGCTCCCCCTTGACTTGTGTTTCCTCCTTTGACTTTGGTCGAATTCTTCCCCTTTGGAGATTGGCTCCGGTGATATCTATTTTGTTTACACAAGAAGTACACAATGTGCTCCTTACTCTTGTGTAGCATGGGTTGACCTTCTTGGGCTTCTCCTTGCCCTTTGATGTCGTTTGGCCCTTCTTCTTGGCCAATTTAGGACACTTAATCTTATAGTGCCCTTTTTCCCTACATTCGAAACAAATGATATAATCTTTATTATTTACAATTGAAATTTCTATACCTTTACTTGTAGGGGTGGCACTTTCTCCATTTGATTTGGATGAAGAGACTTCTTCTTGATCCAATATTGATGTTCCACACACTCCCCTCAGTCCTTGAGGTGGAGGCTTCTCCATCTCCATCCTCTTGTACATGAAACAAAGAGTATGCTCCCTCTTTGCCTTTTTCATTGCACTCCTTTGAGGATGAAACTTCTTGGACTTCTTTTTCTTCCGATATTGAGCACCTCTCAACCTCGGAGTCCTCTTCTTGCTGATCCAATGAGTTGCCCTCTTTGAATTTTTCTTGACTTGGTATAGTGGAGGGTTCTTCATAGATCTTCGCCAACTTGCTCCAATAGCTTGGTCACTTTGTCATTGGTCTCACATCTTTGAACTTGCTTCTTGCTCCATTTTTTTTTCTTGATGATTTTGCCTTTGCTATCCTTTGGAGCTTCAAAACCTTCCATTAGAGCAAACCATTGCTCAATCTCCATCATGAAGAAGTTTTCGATTCTTGATTTCCAAGAATCAAACCTTGTCATTGTGAATGGTGGAGGTACCCATGTGTTGAATCTGAGTCCGTCTCGGAATTCCATCTTGAAGTTGAGCCTTTGATGAAGTCTTTGGCTTAATAAAATTTAGGCTTCAATTTCTTCTTCCTCTAGCTCATTGCCCTTCCAGCGATGAGTCAGGTAAAAAGCAACCTCGCTCTGATACCACTTGTTGGGGAAATTCAGAGCTAGAGAGTCAGTCACGCTTCGATGATGATGATTTGCAGTGGAATAGACTCGAAGCAAGCTCTCAATGCTAACGCTAAGGATTTACTTGATATCCACCTTAAGAAGAGGTGACTAATCCAAGGATCTAGCCCTCACTCACACATCTACTAAGAATATATTCCTTCTTGAAAACACTCCAAAGGTGGAGAAATCTTGTACAAGACTCTCAATACAACAAGAGGAACAAAGAAGAAAATATAAAGAAAATCTTACAAGATTTACACAAATGAAACCCCAGTTATCTTCTTCTTCTTATTTGGGAACACCTCTTGACCTTAGAAGTACAGCAACACTTTACTCCAAGAAGCTTCAAAAACTGGTGAGGTTGATGATGAGAGAGGAGAAGAGAATCGTGTGAGCGCTACGGAGAACCGAGCCCAAAAAATCCTTTTCTAAGGTTACCGTTGGCGCCTTAATCGATTACCATGTCAACAACCTGCATAAAAGGCTATATTTTCAACCTTAATCGACTACCTTATTTGATTTGGCATTGCTGATTCAATTAGCCAGATCAATTCAGCAACAGTCTATTCAATCGCAAGAAATAGCTTAAGCGATCAGCCTGATCGCTTAAAGTTCGAACAGAATCATTATGTTCGAAGCAAAAGTCACTATAAGTGATTAGGGTAATCGCTTACGGTGTCCTAATTGATTACACCAATTGATTAAAGGACCTTTCTCACGATTCCAAGCTTAAGCTATTACCTTAGTCGCTTAAGTTGTGGTAATCGACTACCTTAGTCGATTACCAAACCCTAACTTCCTAAACTGAAGTCTAGAATTCTTTACTCAATATCCGGTTAACCTTGACCTGTTGAGATTCCTCATTGCCTAGTTTCTGGTCAACCTTAACCTACTAGGACTTCTTCACCAAATGTCCGGGCAATCTTTTGACCCACTTAGACTTTTCTCCTTGTACCAAATGTCCGGTCAACCTTGATCCACTTGGACTTACCATCTCATGCCAAGTGTCCGATCAACCTGACCCACTTGGACTTCCCAATGCCAGATGTCCGATCAACCTTGACCCACCTGGACCTCCACATGCCTAGCTTCACTCACTAGGACTTTCCTTCTACCTAGCTTCACTCACCAGGACTTTTCTTCTGCCTAGCTTCACTCACCATGACTTTCATTTTGCCTAGCTTCACTCACTAGGATTTTCACCTGGCTTCACTCACCAAGATTTTTCATTTGCCTACCTTCACTCACCAGGACTTTCAGCACCAAGTGTCCGGTCAACATTGACCCACCTGAATTTTTATCTTCTGCCAACCTTCCTATTAGACTTATGCTTGCCTAATCTCCAGTTAGGACTTTTCAATCAAGTATTTGGTCAACCTTGACAATGTTGATCTACTTGACCATCTACACACACGGACAATTGCAACTGCAATCTCAATATGTTGTCAAACATCGAAACCCAAACACTGAGACTCAAACTTGAGCCAACTAAAGCTTAGTCAACCTGGTCAACCTTGACCTAGGGGATATTGCACCAACACCAAGAACTGCCATCAAAGAAACTCCATGAAATCCCTTTTTCTAGGGTTGCCTTTGGGCTAGAAAATGCTTCCTAATCGATTTGTCCTATCTCCAATCAATTGCCACTTAGGTGTTAGAGTGTATACTAAAAGCCTAGCTTTTTGTAAATATTTATTTTGAAATAAAGAATCACATTGGTCAAATGTCTACATTTGTATGCTAAGTGTAGTTGTTCAATTAATTTATATTGTAGATAACATGGTGTGTGGTGTCACACACAGAAGATCATGTTATCAATTCCTTATAAATTATAAATAGTAGCTCACGACTAAGATGGAAAGGAACAAACCATTGGAATAGTCATAGTGTAATTTGGTATTAGTTTATCTTAACTATAAAATTATACTAGTACACTCTGAGTGTATTGAGTATGACCATTTAAGGTAAGTTCTTTTTATACTGACTGAATAAAAGAACAAGACTTTTGTTATTATGAAAGTGTGTGCTCTTAATCCTGATATAATAACAAGCACATATATCTAGTATTTATTTCTTTGACTTATCAATGGGTGAGATTTAGTTCGATAAATCAAGAGGCCCGATAAGTTGGGAAATGATATTATTTATAGTGTGTGTTGTTAATTATAGAAGGAAATTGTGTCCTAGTAATCTAAGTTGATAATGTCCCCAAGAGAAGCTCATAAGGATTGTCATGTAAACCCTGCAGGTGGACTTAGTCCGACATGACAATAAGGTTGAGTGGTACTACTCTTGGAGCTAGATATTAATTAAGTGAGTTGTCAGTAACTCATTTAATTAGTGGACATTCGATATCTTAAACACAGGGAGATTAACACACTCATGATAAGAAGGAGCCCATATAGTAATATGGGATTGGTGCGGTAGTTCAATAATAACTCTTTACTGGATGAGATATTATTGATGAACTCGAGTTGGGTGTTCGGGGAGAACACGGGAAGCTCAAGTTCATCAGGAGACCAAAATCAATTCCTCTTCTCGGTCCCTGTCGTAGCCTATTATTTATAAAGTCTTATACCCACCCATACTCACCTTCTTACCCACCTTAAGGTGGCTGGCCAAGCTTAGCTTGGAGCCCAAGCTAGGGTCGGCCAAACCAAGGTGAGTTGGTGGTCGGCCCTAGCTTGAACACAAGCTTAATTAGCCGGCCACATTAAAATAAAAGGATTTTATTTTTTAAAATCTTTTCTTATGTGGTAGCCATGGTTTTAAAAGAGAGTTTAAAATTTAAATCTTTCCTTTTATAGTTTTCTACAAAAGATTAAGAGAAAGGTTAGATATCTTTCCTTATTTATAGTTAAAAGGAAGATTTTAATTTTTGATGAAACTTTCCTTTTTAACCATCCTCATGATTTTAAAAGAGAGTTTTAAAATTTTAAATCTTTCCTTTTATAGTTTCTACAAAAGATTAAGAAAAGATTTGATATCTTTCCTTATTTGTAGATTGAAAGGAAGATTTTAATTTTAGAGAAAACTTTCCTTTTTGTAAATCATCCACATGTTTTAATAGAGAGATTTTAATTTATAAAAGTTTCCTTTTATGACTAACCATGAAGGGAATTTTTAAAGAGAAATTTTTATTTTAAAATTTTCCGGAAACAAATTAGGAAGTTTTAATTTTGTGTTTAAAACTTTCCTTGATTGGAGGGATTAAGGTGGTCGGCCATGTGTAGTTTAAAAGGGAAATTTTTATTAAACTTTCCTTTCATTGGCAAAGAGAATAAGGAAGTTTTAATAAAACTTTCCTTATTTGCCAAGACTAAGGAATATAAAAGAGAGGGTAGAGGTGCCTCACCTCATAACACATAATCTAGTATTCCCCTCTTCTATTCCTTGGTGGTGGAGTCGGCCCTCTCATCCTTCATCTTCTCCTATTCTTCTTCCTTGGTGGCCGGTGGCATCTCATCTCAAGGAGCTTGGTGGTGGTCGGATTTTGTTAGAGGAAGAAGGAGAGATAGGAGTCTTTGTTTCTAGCATCCCTTGGAGCTTGGTGGTGGTGGCCGAACCTCATCTTCTCTTAGAATTCTTGTGATGGCCGAAACTTGCTTGGAGAAGAAGGAAGCTTGGGTCAATTCTCGTCTCAGTAGATCGTCACCCACACGACGTTCTAGATAAGAAGAGAAATACGACAAAAGATCGTGAGGTCTATAAGCTATAAAAGGTATAACTAGTTATTAGTTTCTACATCATAACTAGTTCATCCTTTTATTTAGATCTTGAAATACCAAACACAAGAGGCTAATGAATCTAGGTAATGGAATTTATGTTTTTGATTTTGTGTTTCTTTTGTTTTTCGAATTTGTGATTCGATTGTTCTTTTTGGTTAAACCTAGGGTTACTATAAGGAAATTAAATATTAAATTTCGTTGAAAGGCTTTGTCTAGGAAGTGGTGGATGCTCCCATACCCAAGAAGGCCTAGTGCCTCACCATGTTTAACTTGGAAGTCAATCTCTGAAATTAATATTTAATTGAATTTGTAACATGGGTGGATTTGGATCAATAATGTTAAGCATCGTTTGTGATCCAAGTCCAAACCACTAAGAACAGATAAGTTGAATTTGGAATCAATAATGTTAAGTTCCGTTTGCGATTCTAAATTTTATTTCTAAAGAACACAATAGGTTGTTAGGAATAGTTCAGGACTTGTACAAAATTTTTATGTAGGGGAACCGGTACAATATTCCCAGTAGCAACCAACATTAGGATCCAACCATTCAAACTTACAGAATGGCTCTTTTTCATCCGACCAATTGATTGGTGAGTCATGTCAATCGATTGACAACTTATAATCAATTAAGTCAATTAATTCTAGAACTTTCTATACTCTCACGAAGAGCCTCCAATCGATTACCTCAATCGATTAATGAGGCCTAAATTGATTACCCAATCGATCCCACTATCTTCTGTGCTCATGCTAAAAGCCAGTCAATTGATTTCCTTAATCGATTGTCACCTCTAAATTGATTAGGCAAATCGATTTAAAAGCTTATTGTGCTTCACGAAAGCTCAGTTAATCGATTTCCCTAATCGATTAGGGATGCCAAAATCGGTTGAACTAATTGATTCTAGCCCTTTCTATTTTCACGAATTAAGATCCTAATCGATTGGTGATGACAACCAATTGATTGGTGCTACTCAATTTATTATGCCAATTTATTGGAGTACCAAAACTTAAAGGTTCAGGTATAGGGTTTGTCCTCATCAATCGATTGCTAACCTTAATTTCATCATTTCCAAGGTTGAATCTACATCTTGATGGTATCCGGTTGACCTCAACCTACCCGGACTTCCTTTGCTCAACATCTAGTAACCTTGAACTGTCAGGGATTGTTTACCAAGTATCTGGTCAACCTTTAACTCACTTGGACTTTCTCACCAAGTATCCGGTCCTCCTTAACCTACTTGGATTTTCCTCTTGCCAACCTTCTGGTTAGAGTTTCCTTGCCTAACTTCTAATTAGGACTAGTCATTCGGTAGACTTCTTACCCTTGCCTAACTTCTAGTTAAGACTTTCCTTGCCTAACCTACAATTAGGATTAGTCACTCGGTAGACTTCTCACCCTTGCCTAATCTCAAGTTAGAACTTTCCCTTGCCTAACCTCAATTAAGACTTTCTATTGCCTAACCTCCAGTTAGGGTTTTTCCTTACCTAATCTCAGTTATGACTTTTTGTTGCCTAAGCTCTAGTTAGAATTTTTTGTTGCATAATCTCCAATTAGGATTTTTCTCAGTTAAATATTTGGTTCTCCCTTGACCTACTTGACTTCTCTCTCGCATATTATCAAATATCAAAACTCAATCTTGGACTAACCCAAGCTTAGTTAAACAAGTCAACCTTGACTTGGGGACGATTACACCAACAATTTCCTTTTTTTATGTTTGACAATATGATTAAGTTGGGCTAACCCATATTAGTCCAACTTTCTTCTTCATCTTATATCAAAGCATAAATGAGAGTTTCATAACTTAAACTCTACATTTTAATTCTACTATTAGAAAGTTTCTCTACCTTTAGATTTAGTCTGAAAAGGTGAAGATTTAGTGAAAGTAGACAGCTAGGAGTGGGCCCTTGAATTGATCATCTTAAGAGGTGGATGCCAAGTAAAATTATCTGCATTAGTGTTGTATGTGTGTCGTGCTTGTTTCACTTTAAAGTTTCCTTTGCCCAATCTCAACAACTAAGATATTTGAGCTATTAAATCCTCCCTCTAGCTCGCAAGGTCCTAACATAATTATATATGCTCTCACATTCAATCTTGAACAAATGAAGACCACTAGGAATTAAAGAATATCTTTCTTCAAGACTTAATATTGTCAAGAATTCTAATTTTTAGTCTTGTGTTAACCATCTGTCACCCTTATCTTACTGGGGCTTTCGCTTGTCAAGTATTTAATCGTCCTTGACTTGTCAAGACTTTTGATATTGCACCTACAATATTGTGTCAAGTGACTTACACTTGGATACTTGGTACACCTTATTAATAAGTATTACATGAACTAACTTATTAATATTTTGTCTAAATATCAAAATATTTATACTTGACTACACCAACATATAGTTCTCATGTAAGTTCACTTGGCCCCCAGGGCTATGGTGCAGTGGTAGGGCATCCAGTTTGTCACCCAGACACCCGCGGTTCGAGCCCCAGCTATGACGAATTTACAGGACCGGTCACCCCTGGTCTCTACGGGGTGTCCAGTTAGTTAGAAGGTAATAGATTTGTTACAATGAGTTAGAGATCAATTCTCGATGGGCGTCTGTCCTCAGGAAAAAAAACTCTTCCCACCTTCTAGTCAATTGATGGTCTAACTATAAACTGACATCATGATTTATCTCCTTTCACATAACCTAGGGATAGGATATAATGAATATTTGAGATGAACATAATCATCTTTTATTATAATTGTGTAAGTTCACATGATCCTTATGTATTCTTCATGTCCATGTATTCTCATCTTTTTTATAAGCACCCAATATCAATTTTCCATGAGTTGATATTGCACCTCGTATTCAAGCTCTTGCTCTTGTCCAACTATGGTTGGAAAACTATGATCTATAAAACTAAATCAAATCAATACATGAGTTTACTTAGATGCATTTATTAGTCCAATTGAGTATTCAATTTGATTTTTTTTTTAAACGGGCGAACAAAGTTAGACTATGGTTCAATAATTTAAGAAATGGTAATTTTGACATTTTGATTAAAAAAAAAAAAAAAAAAAGGGCATACCTACATTTAATCTTTTTTTATTTTAATTTAATTTTTATTTTTATTTCCTCTCAAAATGTATTGAGCTAGCTCCCTTTTAACATGTGAACATTGTACACTTTTTTTTGTCTTCTTTGTTGGGGTTAAAGACACTGAGCTACCAAAGTAACCAACAACTGATTAGTGATAAATAGACAATGATTTATGATTGTCCTTTGGGTTCCCTAATATTTTTTTTTTATGCCAATCGAGTCATGACCGTGAATAAAATCATGTGATACACTAACGGATTGGCACAGTTAATATTGACATGATGATTAAAGTTTGGAGTTAATTATCAACTGATATAAAATGTCTCGAGTATCTTTTTTTCTTATGTAAACAACGGCTGCCCTCCGAGAACGTCCTGGGCGACAACTTCACCTGTGCTCCAATGAATAAAATCATGTGCAAAACGAAAGTAAAAAAAAGCACGAATCCCTTGTTAATCCCAGTTTAATCAACGGCCACTTAGCCTTTCGTCTCTTACAAAAAATCACTTAACGTCGCTGAAAGATTGTTGAACCACGAATTGTTCTTTGTATATGAATCCGAAAAAAAAAATGAAATAATTTAAAAATAGAATCTAATATCATCGAAAATGACAAAGATTAATCTGATTAGAAAGTCATCGTCATTTTCTTCCAGTCGTTGGAACAATCCGGAGATCAAAAGCGACTGGATGAAATAAAAAAGAAGAATCCATATCTTAACCCCATCTTATATATAATTTTAAATCTATTTTTATTATCAATCTAATAATAATATCTAAAATGAATTAATAGATTTTTCCACATAAAATTTATATCTCTTAATGAGTTGCTGTACATATTGTCTGACTGACTATAAATACTTAGTGGATTTATTTCTGTTTTTTTTCATGATATTTAATAAAAAAAATTATAAAGACTAAAAATGAATTATTTATTTTTAATTTTTTATGCTGCATACGACTTTCATCGAACAATTAAATAATAATTTTAATAACAATAGCGTGTGTTGATAAATGTAAGAAATAAATATCAACAGTCGCCGCACAGTGAAGGAGAGATCGAACTGTAGCAGGGTTCTCGTCTCCTTGTCTTGCTATCAATCTCTTCGCTCTTTCTCTCCCACAGTAACTCCCAGTAAGCTCATACCCCAGAGAGAGAGGCTATCCCTCCTGTCTGCCTCTTCCGTCTTTTTGACTAAAACCCAAACCACCACCATCGTGCTTCTCCTGTGTGCCCATCCCAGATCGTTCTGTTCTTGCAGTCCTTTTCCGCCTACAAAAGAACAATCTGTTTTTTCTTCGATATTGATTTAGTTATTTTTCTCATTTCCGAATTATTACCTTGGGAGTGAAAGTGTAAGTGGCATGGCAAACTCATTTCCCTCTGCAGTGTCTCCTTCTTTGTTCTATTCTTCTGGTCCTCTGATGCACTGTGCTCAGTGTATTGTGTTGCTGTAGGCAGAGGGAGCTCCAGTTCTGGTATTGCTTAGGGATCCTGAGACTTGTATGGCCGAGACTTTTCCAGGGAAGCAAGAGTGGCGCCACCATCACATGTTCACAGACCACCAAGCAGCAGAAGTGGGGAGCAGGAAGCCATGAGAGGTTGTTTTCACTGTTAACAAAGCCAATCTCTTAAGCAGGAGGCTGAGCTGACGAAGAGCGACGATTTGGAGTCAGTAATCATGCGGCAGTAGCTTCATATCAAGTGCCCCGGCTTCGTCTTTCGAGTATGCGGAGAGGATGGAAGACGAGCGTGCTCACCATGGAGGCCTCGGCTTCCAACAGATCCCCCTTCGCCATCGACGGCAGCAGCAGGGGCCGCCGCCTTACCCGAGGTCGGGAAGGCTGAGGGGAGGCGGCGGCGGCGGGGGCGGGGGGGAGATTGTGGAGGTCGAAGGAGGCCACATTGTGCGGTCCACCGGCCGGAAGGATCGCCACAGCAAAGTGTGCACCTCCAAGGGCCCCCGCGACCGCCGGGTCCGCCTTTCCGCCCACACTGCCATCCAGTTCTACGACGTCCAGGACCGGCTTGGCTACGACCGCCCCAGCAAGGCCATCGATTGGCTCATCAAGAACGCCAAGCCAGCTATCGACCAGCTAGCTGAACTCCCCGCGTGGACCCCTACTGCGATAGCCGTCGACGCAGCGGCATCAGCCTCCGTAGCTCCTGCACAACCCTGCGATTCCTCTGCCTCGGAGCAACCTTCGGACGAGTCCGGCAAGAACAAATTTGGGGTCGATGAGACACCAGTGACTGCTGCCTTCAGCTATGATGGAGACGACGGGGGCGGCGGCGGCGGCGGGGGTGGTAGTTTCCTCCCACCTTCGTTTGACAATACCGCCATTGCCGATACGATCAAATCGTTATTTCCAATGCCGCCTACTACTGCTTCTTCGCCATCCTCCAGCACTCTTCCAGTAGGCTGTCAACGCTACCCGCCGGGCCTTCAAGACCTCCGCCTCTCACTCCAATCCTTCCAATTTCCGATCTTTCAACACTCTCAGCCCAGCCACCATCACCAAGCTCCAACTCCGTCCGCACACGATTCTCTACTCGTTGGCTCCGCTCGCTCATTAGGCTGGGCTGAACAAAACCGGCAAATGGCTTCATGGTACATGCCCGAGTCGAGCAGCGGCGGTGGATTCGGAGAATTCCTTTACGGTGTTCCGCCACCGCAGGCTGCGCCGCCTCTGGCCGCTGCTCTCGGCCCGAGCCAGCTTTTCTCTCAGAGGGAACCCCTTCAGTCCAGTAACTCGCCTTCGGTCCGTGGTTGGGCAGAACCGGAGATCCAGATGCATCCGGTGCTCCATTCCTCGGTTTCTCCCATCGAATTCACCTCCGAAGCTGCCATCCTGGGATTCTGCATCCCACCACGGATTCAGGGCGAAGAAGAGCACGGCAGCATCTCAAATCGGCTGCCCTCTGCTTCTCGCCATTAATGGAGTGGAAGAAAGAGAACAAGACCATCACTCCACAGGTAAATTCCAGCTTCCACTCTGGATTTCTCAAAGTTTCTATCGTTCGTTTCAGTTACTACTCGTTGATTTGCTTGGTTCCAGTGGATGAGTGTGAAGATAGCATCATTTGCTTATCTTTTGTTTCCCTTGCACTGTCTTCCAAAGCAATTGCGCTGTTGCGGGACGGTTGTTATCAATTGCTTTTCTAGTCCGAGTCGTTCGAACTGCTTCTACTTGTGATGTTGTGATATTTGCATTGTTGCTTGCTGCATGAAAACGACTGAGATTTGATGTGCCTAGGCTTCCCAAATATTAGACAAGGTTACAGTTTGAGCGAGCAATTACAATTCACAGAAGCAAGATCGAGAATTGACAAGTTATTCACGAGGACTAATGCAGTTTCATGTTGACAAGTAGGAAGATGTAGAGAAGGATTAGTGTGATTAGCAACCAATAGGCACAAGTACTAGTATGGTCAGCCGGTTTGTTTATCCTTGGATCGAGTAGTGATTTGGCTAATGGGGATGGGTAATCTTGCCCTTTGTCCTTCTTGTCTCCTCTCTTTATCTTCTCGAATCAAGAAAGATGATTTGAATAAGAGGAACAGTATTAAAAGAGATTTTATTAGACACAAATTCGCCCCTCCACTGACTATCCTAAGGGATTTGAACTTTGCTCGTGTGGTAATTTTACCACTCTGAGTCCTAACTCAGCTATGCCCTTAAGGACAGCCTTCCTCCATATCTGATCTTACGGAAAGGAATACTAGTAGACATCCTAAAGCTTTCGTTATACTAAATTTGAAAATCACAATCAATAGATATGTTAAGTTAGATACTAATGAATAATAATTTTATATATTCACTCTAAAAATATAAAATGTTGTAGTATATAACTATACAAAATTACATGATACCATGCATTATAATAATAATAATAATAATTTTAATTTCAATGTGCTAGAAACTCTCAAATTTGTATTGATTGTTTTTAGATTAGTAATGCTCAGCTATGAGCAAGTGTCGTATTGTGGTAGCTTCATGAGTTTTTACTTGTTTTCAAGCATTTATTGTTCTTGTTTTACTTGAGAATTCTCCAACTAACTCTGTTGGTGGACATTACAATCTCTCGATTTTTCTGTGGCCAGTAAAACTTAAAACATAGATTGTTCTGCTTTTAGGATATTAATCGTTTGAAGTGACAGATATGTAGTATATCTTTGCTAGAGGAAAATACTGGAAGTAAAATAATTAGCCTCGGTATCTGGTAGGTTCTCCATTGATTAGAATTCAATGTGGCTTAAAGAGACCAAACCTGCTGTCCATGTTTGCAGGCGAACACAGTAATCCCATTGTTTCAAAGGCCAACCAATTGGGAAGACCCGTCTCAATCATCCAAGCCATCCCTCTACAGAGAAAAAAAAATTGAAAAAATCTCCAACACTTTCCAACCAAACTCTTTGTTGCCTCACATCAATTCAAATGCATATCACACAGATTCTGTAAAACATTTACATGTTCATGCAGTAATGAACACTTATTGTCGACATGAATTGGTAAACCTTAAACAAATTTCAATTCACACAATTATTTATATAACTAAGTCATGTGACAAGTTCCCCTCCTTGAGAAGGTTGTTCTTCTTGCTTTGATGTACCACACTTGCTTCTCAGGCGAGCAGTATTTATGATCTTCAGAGTAGTATCTTCATCCGGTTGCTTAGGAGGTTTCTTGATTGAAACCTTTGCATCGGTGTTTGCAAGCTTTGATGAAGTGGGTACTGTCTGGGTTGAGGGGTTGGCGTTCTTGTTGGCTTTCAAAGCCGGCTTAACTTGAGACTGAGCAGAAGGCCTTGTCTCCCATGGCTGTGCTGCAATCCACTTGTCCACCCAACTCCATTCCCAGTTACCTTTTGCTAGCTCATACACAAATGGCCCTTGGTTGATTCCTGAGCTTGCCCTCCACTGCATCAGGTGGAAGACAATTCCAAGCAGTCAAATTAATGATAAGTTTTCATCACACCTTAGCAAGTTGTTCAACAGCAGACCTGATGGGAGAATGCATAAGCCATTGCTCGTTCGCGCTTAACTGCAGCTTCTTCCCTTTGTTGTATCCTAGCAATTATTTCCTCCTTAGTTTCGGTGCCTCCATTCCATTCTACCTGTTGAGAACTCAAGATAAGACTTTCAACACCAGTGCCAATGTTTAGTTCCTTTATTTCGATCTAACAAAGCTAAGTTACAAAACAGAAAAAAGAAATAATGAATAATGTTAAATTTGATTCATGTTTATCAATCCGGATTACCTCCAAATCCTGAAGCTTTGCCTCGAGCTTCAACTGGTTCTCATGTTTCTTTTGCCTGATGCGGCCTTCCACAACCATCATAGTGCGTCGAGTTCTAATCTGTGCCTGTATTTTGCTCCACAATTGAACATGTCTCAAAGTGTTTGATATCTGCTTTTGCACAGAATTGCGATGCGTCAAGTCCTGCAACCTTTCTTTTCTTCTCAGACTCCTAAGAGTTTTCCTTGCCTGAGAAATATACAAGATGACATATTACTAATTTAGCCACTTCTCAAAACAAGAAGACATGCATCATACTCTAAATCTTCGAAAGGAGGTTTGAATTCGAATGGCAGCTGCATCCTCAGCAGTCACACCATCTCCAATATTCCCATTTTCAGCTCCATTATTTAGTAGCTTATTTGGATGATCAGAGGCTTGATTCTTCAACTTGAAGCCATTTGATTGCGAGTTTGATGAAACCTATAAACATCAAAATATTCATCAACAAACTTCACTCACATATATCGATTGAATGAAATATCTTATTATTTACACAATTACCGTAGCTTTCTTTGTTTTCTTCCTATGAATTATCGTCTTAAGCCAATCTCCAGATCCCATCCTCTTTAAACGGAAAGATCCCTAAGCAGCCAAAAAAAACAGAAAATGTTTCAAGGAGTTCCTTCATCAAATAAACGACTGCAACATGAACATAAAGAAAGAAAAACCTAGCTGCTACTACTGAAACTACAACAAGAACGATAAAGTGACCGAGATTGATCTGACAAAGCTGTGAAGCTAAAATAAGAAGAAGATGGCCTCCAGCCAATATCCATAAAAATTGAAGGCGAAACGTTATCAGTACCTGGAAGACAACACAGCGGCCGGGACGCAGGAGCTAAAGGTCGAAGATGAGGAGGATGATTCAGGAGAAGGTGAGGCGTCGCTAAAGCAGAAGCCCTCAAGTAGAAGCAATGCAGACATGAAACTGGAAGCGAGGGGAAAGGACAAGGTGTGGGTCAGGGGATAGGGAAGGCGATGACAACTGGTCTTCACACGCGTCGGTTGGGTTCCAATTTTTTTACTCAGTTTTTAAATCGTGCCACTCGCGCATCTCGTAGTGGGTGGGAAGCGCCATCCAATGGTGGGTGGAAAGATTTTGCCTATTTAAGTACAGCAGCCGACACCCACCCCATGTATTTGCTGCGGACGGTGGCCGTTGGTTGGATTTATACGGGAACTCACCGGGACAGAATTAACAACTTCAAACTATTACTAAAAATTCGATTTAAATTAAATTAAATAAATTAAAATTTATTTAAATCAATCAAACTGATTACATTTTTTAATAAAAATCAAATTAATCAAACTCATAAAATATCAATTAATTTAATTTTTATCAAACTAATCAAAATTTTAAAATATTATTGAACTTTAATTAAACAAATAAGATTTTATTTAATTAATTATATTTTTAAATAAAAATAATTAAATTAATATTTTTTTTCTGATTTAACTGAATTATAAAATTTAAAATCAAAACTAAACCAAATTAATAAAAAAATCAAACTGAATTAAAAAAAATAAAAATTAAATTAATCGAATTTATAAATTTTATCGGTTCAATTCGCTAATTTAAGTTTTCCTAATTTTTATTAGCCCTATCGTGTGATATATATATATATATATAAACTTAAATTTTTATTAGCCCTATCGTGTGATATATATATATATATATATATATATATATAACACATTTAAATTTATAATTTTTAAAGAAACATCTCTAACTTTTAAATTTCTCATTTCTCAAAAACAGATGGATTTATTTTATATTTTATCCTTTCATTACTACATTTAAGAACAAACCACTAATTTGTAAAAGTAATACTATTATGATGTTACCACTATTATTGCCACGCCTCGGAAAGTCTATGTTAGAAGAAATTTCGATAGCATCTTCTCTGAATGGGTGATAATCTAAAACTTACTACATTATCCAGATACCTCGGCCAACACGACCGGAACATACATAAATAAAAAAAGCAATCACCACGCAATTTAATAGTAAAACTACACTAATGTAACGATAAAGAAAAATCATCTCAAAAATCCTACTCAACTACACCCATAAAGCTCAAATCCGATATCCTACTCCACTACACCTATAAAACACAAATCACAACAAACTCACCTCTTCTGTCATCCAGGTAAGCATGTAGGAAAACATATCCAATAAAACTCATTGACAATAAAGATAACACAATATCCATATGTCATAAACCAGAATAAGTCTAAAAAGTACAATAAGAAAACCAAAAGATAAAACACATCCTCGCGATCTGCAGGGGACTAACGACTGAAACTCCTCCGGACAGCCTCAACCTGAAAATAGTAAATATCCACGGGGTGAGTCAACTCCTCAGCGGGTAACTACTGATATGCATAATAAAGAAAATAATAAATAGCACTAATCATGTGTACAGCCTCCTGATATAAGAAGGATAAATGTAACTAAAATAAATAAGAGAAAAACTGTACTAACCAGGACCTGGTGTATGGATAATAAACCGAGAGGTATCGAAATCCTGTATGCATGTCAAACATATGCATCCATCCAATATGCAGCAAATAAATGCAGCAAACACAAGCAATAAATGCATCAATGCGTATGATGTCAATGACATGTCCTGGTCACCCCTAGTGTCACACACGATAGCGAGACCGAGTAGATAGGGTTGTGACAACCGTGCACTCTGCCATCACTGCTCCTGATGAGTGACCGAGTGGACGGGATGCTATCGGAGTACACATATCCTCCTACCCCAAATCATAAGTGGGGGAGCTCAATGCTCTCATCTTCCTGAGCAAGTCCAGAGGAGGGATCCCTGTCGGCTACCACGCTGCATCACACTACCCATGAGCGGACCAACGGAGCCAAACAGAGCAAACTGTCTGTCGACTACCACGCTGCGTCTCCAGACCAGCAGAGCCTAACAGAGCATAACTGTCTGCCGGCTACCACGCTGAGTCACCGGACCAGCGGAGCCTAACAGCAGAACTGCCACACACTTGCCTGACATACCACTAACCCATGAGTGGTGGTGTGTGCAGATCTATGTAACTAGCGATGTGCTCAATAATAATAGAGTCGACTATCGCACAGCATGCAATCATGCGAGATGGTGCATGATACTAAGCATTGGAATATCCTGAACCTATCCATCTCTACAAAATGTGTACTATAGGACAAAGAGGCAAATCAAAGGTACACAGATCAGATAAGATATAAAAACCTAGGTCCTGAACATAATGAAGCATGGTTATGTCACTACCCCTATGAGCATATATAATCAGGTAGGTACTAACATGAAGTGCATAACAAGTAAACAAAACAAGCATGTAACAGGTATCGGGTAGTGACCAACCGATGCAGATAAGAAACATAATCATTACTACTTGTTAAAAACACTACTATGCATATCAAATGACATATCTAAAAAGATAAGTCAAAGTACCCGCCTCCAATAGAAGGTCCAATCCAGTCCAAATCCGACGTCGAGATGCTCGTCTCATGTCAAAGTCCTATGTCACCAATATATATACATTTTTATTTAACTACAATCATATGAGATAAATAGCTAAATAAACTTCCCTAACCGAATTAGGGAAAACGCTAATCAATATAATTACTAACCCGAACTATTAATTAACCCACAAATAAAATCCATAGGTCATCTAGGGTTAGCTCTTTTAACCCTAACCATTCATTATTAAATTATCTTAGCAAAATTCCCAAAAACTTGTATCCCACTAATTCCCTTACCTCTTCTTCTCCTTCAGCCATCTGTGATGACAACAGACCTGATCAAATAAAACAACCTAATTCAAGACATAACCTACTGATCTTACCTCTTCGTTACAGCCAAGTGACTGCTAGTGGAATACGGTCCGAAGGGTTCGCTATCAGAAAGATGGTCTATTGCTGGATATTGTAGTTAAAGCCAACAGGTGTGGCTCTCCTCCAACCTAAGACACCTCAGATCTGTACAGCAAAGATCTAGCACAAGGGAAGAGGATTATTGTACAAAAATGAGGGAATTCCGGTTGTCACCAGTGAAGGAGATGAAGGAAAGTGTGGGCGGTAGACCTAGGGCACTAGTGAAGAAACTAGGGCAGAGTGAAAGGCTGTTGCTGACGGTGCTCTCCGTGGCGATCGGCACGGTAAGGACCTCTGTGACGATGAGATGTCGGCAGGGGAGAGGAAGCTTCAGGGGCGGATCGGGGGTTGGCGTCGGCTGTAGCGGCGATTGGCGCCGTCGCTCGGCGAAGTGGCGGAGCAAGGGTGGCGCGAGGCATCTGCGTGCATCGGGTGTGCGGCTCGGGAGGTAAGGAGAAAAGAAGAAGAGGCGAGACATGGCCGAGGGTTTTGTATGCACGGGAAGAAGTAAACCACCGCTTGCAGTTAGGGCAAGGAAATCGCAGGGATCGGGAGGAAGAAGGGAAACGACAGGGGAAGAGGAAAATAAAGAAAAAGAAAAAAAAGAAAAGGAATTAAAGAAAATCAACATTTCCTCGCTAAAACGGGGTAGCATAAACAGGCTTTCCCGGGGCCTAATATGCATCCCCGTAAATTCATTATACGAGCTCCGAAAAATTCTCGGAAAATTTTTAAAAATTCTGGAAAATTCCCTTATGGTGATTCACCCATTTTCGGTATTTTACAATTATGATGTCAACAATATACCATTGAAAGTTATTCTTAATTCAACTGAAATAATGTAAACATTTAATGTAAATATTTTGACTACACTATTAAAAAAAATAAACAGCTTTATCGACAAAAAATTCTATCGTAATTTCGTCGGCATAGGAGTTTAGTGATAAAATTACGATAGAAGATATTTTATCAGGAGATAATTCGTCGAGAAATATTTTATCGACTGAAAATAAACACCGTCGGTGTTTACTAACAGAAAATTATTTTCGAGCAAATATCACCGATAGAATAATATATTCCGTTGATATATTTAAAAAGACTTACCGACAGAATATGTGATTCTGCCGGTAGGCACCGACGAAATATGTGATTTCCGTCAATAATCTATTAAGGGATTACCGATGGAATATAGTATTCCATCGGTAATGTCACGCCCCGGAGGAGTCCCTGTCCAAAGAAATTTCGGCAGCATCTCCCCTGTACGGCGGACAATTTGAAACTTTATACATATCCATATACCTCAGCCACATGCGGCTGGAATAATAACAGTAAATAAACAATCACCCACGCAGTTTAATAAGCAATGATAAGAAGACTCAAAATCCACCCTACTCAACTACACTCATAAAGCACAAATCCGACAAACTCACCTCTTCTGCCGTCCAGGCAGGTATGTAACAGACACATCCAAAAACCAAAAACCATCGACACATAAAATTCATATCAGATCCATAGTATCAAAAATCCATAGTATCAAAAACAGAATAAGTCTGAACATAGACTAATAAAGAAGAAAACCAAAAGATTACTAAGCCCTCTTGGTCAGCAGGGGACTAGCAACTGGAACTCTCTCCTGACAACATCAACCTGAAAAATAACAACAATGGAGGCGGGGTGAGTCCAACACTCAGCAGGTATAACTGATATACAAAGTAGGGAAATAACACCTAGCATTAATCATGCGTACAGTCTCCTGATATAAGAAAGATAAAAATGCATCTGAAGTAAACAGGAGAGAAACTGTACTAACCAGGACCTGGTTATAAGGACAAATAGTCCGAGTGATATGGAAATCCTGTATGCATGTCAAACATAGGTATCCAAACAATATGCAGCATATAAATGCAGCAAACACAAACACAAGCAATAAATGCATCATGCATATGATGCCAATGATGCGTCCTGGTCACCCCTGATGCCAGTCGATCATCTCACACACAATAGTGAGGCCGAGTGGGTAGGACTGTGACAACCGTGCACTCTGTCATCACTGCTCCTGATGAGTGACCGAGTAGACGGGATGCTGTCAGAGTACACCTATCCTCCTACCCCAAATCATAAATGGAGGAGCGCAATGCTCTCAACTCCCAGTACACGATGACGGGGAGGAATCCCTGCCGGCTAACACGTTGCATCACACTACCCATGAGCGGACCAACGGAGCCAAACAAAGTCCCTGCTGCAACACACACTGCCTGAATTGACCACTAACCCATGAGTGGTGGTGTGTACAGATCCATGTAACTGGCGATGTGCTCAACAATAATGGAGCGGACTATCGCACAGTATGCAATCATGCAAATGGTGCATGGCACTAACCACAAAATATCCTGAGCTAATCCATATATATATAAAAGTGCACCATAGGTCAACGAATCAAATCAAAGGTACACAGAAGGTATAAAACCTAGGTCCTGAACATGGTGAAACATGGTATATCACTACCCCTATAAGCATGTATAAGCAGGTAAGGAATACATGAGATACAAAACAAGTAATCAATCAATCACGTAACGGATATCGGGTAGTGATTAACTGAAACAAATAAGAGAACATAATTATTGCTACTTGTTAAATTCACTACTATGCATATCAAAGACATAAAGTCAAAAGTACCCGCCTCCCATAGGAATGTCCAAATCGAGATACTCGTCTCGCGTCAAAGTCCTGTAATATCAAACATATACGGATTTAGCTAATTCCCTTGTATATTTAATTAGCTAACCAACCATTAATCCATATCCAACTAGATTTAACCTAACCCATTTCACAATTACAATGGATTAGGTATCCCCAATTATCTAAAAATCAAACTGTATCAGATTAACACATGAACTAGTACCTAACCATGTAAAACCAAATTCTTTACAGCATGAATCACGATCTAAAATAATCAAACTACACTCTGATCTACAACTAAGACCCAAAACCCAGTACCTTACCCGAATTCACAGCTAAGGATTTCGGCCAAAACCAGGGCTGTCGGCTACTGCAATTCAAGGTAAACAGTGGTTGTACAAGGAAACCTTAATCAACAAATTTTTCCTTTCCAAACTAAGTACCCAAATCCGAAATCGTTACCTCCACGGTGGCAGCAAGCAGCACAGAAGCTAGTAGTGGCACTAGGTCAAAATGGGAGGCTCGGCAGAACCTAGTGGCCGGCAACAGTGAAGATGTACTGGTGCGGTCGGCGGCGCTGTGCCGAGATGTTGCAGAGAGGAAGAAGCTATGACTTGAATCCTCCTTGCTCCTGGCCGGAAACAACCCGAGCAGAACTGTGCCGGCAAAGAACCTAGGGCACAGTGAGAATCAGAGAGGGCGTCGGCGGCGTCGGTAAGGCAATCGAGCAAAAGAGACGTCGGGGAGAAACGGCTAGGGCTTCGGGGAAGGCAAGGCAGTGCCGACACCGTGCTGCTCGGCGTCGTGGAAGAAGAGGCTTCGGCGTCGCAGAGGTTAGGGCACGCAGAGATGCGGTGCTGCTCCGTTCGACGGACTCCAGGGAGATTAGGGCAGAGCACGGGAAGAAAAGAAGAGGAAAAACAAAGAGGAGTGCTCACGGCTTAATCACGCGGAAGGAGATGAAACCGCCGAGTGCGGTTAGGGCACAGTCGCAACGGGGAAGGAAGAGGGGCGCGCTGGTTTTCGGCGAGGAAGAGAAGAAAGAAAACAAATAAAAGAAAATAGAAAAGTAAAAAGAAAATAAAACTTTTCCTCATTAAAACAGGGTAGCCTAAATAGACTTTCCCGGACCCCGTTTTTATCCCCGTTAATTCGTCCGTACGAGCTCCGAAAAATTCCCGGAAAATTTCCAAAAATTCTGAAAAATTCCCTTATTAATATTCACCTATTTCCGGTATTTTACATTCTCCCCCACTAATAAAAATTTAGTCCCCAAATTTCGTTATCTACCATCAGCAAGTACTAACAACAGATATAGAGTATAAATGTTGAACGGTAAATAAATCACATACCTCAAGTGAAAAGATGGGGATATCGAGCTCGGATAGTATCCTCGAGCTCCCAAGTAGCCTCCTCGTCCGAATGATGCTGCCATCCGACTTTAACCAGCCGGATAGTCTTGTTCCGCAACTGACGCTCTTTTCGGTCGAGAATTCGTACCGGAACCTCCTCATAAGTAATGTCAGGCTGAACTGGAACTGGGATATCTGCCAGCACATGCCTCGGCATAGATACGTGGAATACATCGTGCACGCTGGACAGAGGCCAGTCGGTAAGCTACCGCTCGATCCTCTCCAAGATCTCGAAAGGGCCAATGTATCTGGAGCTAACTTACCTCTGAGGCTAAATCTCTTCACCCCTTTCGTGGGTGAAACTTCAGAAATACATGGTCGCCACAGAGAACTCTAGTGGTGCGTCTCCGATCAAGCATAACTCTTCCGGTCTGCGCCTCTTACACCCTCCGTCTGATAGTACGGACCAACTCTACATCCTGCTGAACTCTATGAGATCCCAACAACTGGGCCTCTCCAACCTCATCCCAGAGGACGGGTGTCCGACAAGGTCTACCATACAACGCCTCAAACGGTGCCATCTGGATAGCCGAATGAAAGCTGTTGTTGTAAGCAAACTCTACTAACGATAGATAGTCCTCCCAACTGCCTCCGAAATCCATAACACATGACCTCAACAGATCCTCTAAAGTCTGAATGGTCCGCTCTGACTGTCCATCTGTCTGTGGATGGAAAGCTGTACTGAAACGGAGTTGTGTGCCCAAGGCCTGTTGCAGACTCTGCTAGAAACGAGACGTGAACCGTGGATCTCTATCCGAAATGATACTCAACGGAACACCATGTAGTCTGATAATCTCCCGACAATACAGATCTGTCAATCGATCCAGGGGATCAGTCCTCCGAATCGCTAAAAAGTGCGCAGATTTGGTTAATCAATCAACGATTACCCAAATCGCGTCATGACCTCGTCGTGTCCTCGGCAACCCTACCACAAAGTCCATGGTAATGTGATCCCACTTCCACTCAGGTATAGGAATTCGCTGAAGTAATCCTGCAGGTCTCTGGTGCTCAGCCTTCACCTGCTGACAAACAAGACATCTAGCTACGAAATCCGCGATGTCTTTCTTCATGTCGTTCCACCAATAGGAACGCCTCAAGTCTCAATACATACGGGTCCCACCTGGATGGATCATAAATCGAGAGCGGTGTGCCTCCTGGAGTAGCTCCTGTAAGACCGAATGAGACTGAGGTACGCATAACCTACCTCGGATGTATATAATATCCTCCTCGTCGTGTGTAAACTCGGTCTGCTGCCCGGAAGCTTTCTGACTGCTAATGAACTGCAAATGCTGATCACCAGCCTGGGCCTCTCGGATCCTCGTCCTGATCGACGACTGAGCAACCATGATAACCAGTATACCCTGCTCTGTCTGTCCTTACCCTTCAAGGCCCAAATCGGAGAAACCTTGAATCGAGTCTGTGACCACAACTCGGTGGCAAGCTAAAGTTCCTCTGGACTTCCTGCTAAGTGCATCGGCAACCACATTAGCTCTCCCTAGGTGATAGCTAATGGTACAATCATAATCCTTCAGGAACTCCATCCATCTCCTCTGTCGGAGATTAAGTTCCTTATAAGAAAACAGATATTTGAGACTCTTATGATCAGTGAGAATCTCAAATGTAACGTCATATAAATAATGTCGTCAAATCTTCATGGCAAAAATAATGACGACTAGCTCCAGATCATGTACAGGGTAGTTCTCCTCATGCTCCTTCAACTGTCGAAAAGTAGGAGACTACCCTACCGTGCTGCATCAAAACAGCGCCCAACCCTGTAGAGATGTGTCGGTATAGAGCACGAATCCGTTCTCTTCAGAAGGTAAAACCAAAATCGGAGCCGACACTAGTCTCCGCTTCAGCTCCTCGAAGTTGGTCTCGTAGTCCTCGGACCACGTGAACTTCACGCCTTTCCTGGTCAGGCGTGTCAGTGACATAGCTATCCAAGAGAAACCCTCAACGTATCTCCAGAAATATCGAGCCAAACAGAGGAAATTTCGAGCTTCCTGTATAGACTCTGTCTACTCCCAACGGTAACAACCTCTATCTCCTGTGGAACCACGGTATACTCCTACTGGTGACCGTGTGTCTCAAACATCTCACAGAAGACTACGCACTACTGATCTTCACATCTAGACGTTTCCATCGAAACATCTCTAGAATTATGCAAAGATGATGTGCGTGACTCACCGTGGATCCGAAATAGATCACAACATCGTCAACAAAGACAATGGAAACTGATCCAAACATCCTGGGAATACCAAAATCATCAAGTCTCTGAAAACATCTAAGGCTTCCCAAACCCTAATGGTAAAATCATGACTCATAATGTCCGTATCACAGACATTTCTAACCATAAGATCCCTGACAATAAGTCTGAAATATAATCACCAACAATACAAATCACCAAAGAATAGATCTTCCGGTGTGAGAGCAACGCTCCATCACACGAAATACCACATATGTGGGAGCAACGCTCTACCATAAGAAATCCACAATATGTGGGAGCAACGCTCCACCACAACTAAATCTGTAATATGTATCTACAATATATATATATGGGGGCAATACTCCGCTACAAGAAATCCACAATAGGTGGGAGCAACACTCCACTACAAACAATACATAACATGTGTGGGAGCAACGCTCTACCACAAACAATACACAAGTGCCCAAGGCACCTAACTATCCGGCTAGAGACTGCATGAGATCTCTCTGCCACAGATCACTGTGAGTAGCCTAGGGTATAATAACCTAGTAAGCAAATCAAATCCATAGTCAACTCTATCATCATCCTAGTGGTTCGGTCACCCACTAATAGGAGAATTAGTTGACAGGGTAATACAACCAATAATATAATGTACACACTCAACATTCCACATTCAACATAGGTAGAATCATCATGATGCTACCAACAATACACCTGGCACACGTGCACACACAACATAGGTATGATCGACATAATCATCCAATTAGTACACATCAAACACACTCATAGCACAGGTATAAATCAGTGTGATACCTCCAACAATACCTACCAACCCCGTGTGCATATATCAACATAGGTATAATCAACAATACACCTCAAACAACCTCACATGGCATATATACACCTATGCCAAGAGTATAATCAACGTAATACTTCCAACAAAGCCTAATAAACACAAGTGCATCCACAAATCAAATATAATCAATAAAATACCTCGAATATTACGCCGAACACATCTGCACATATCAGAACTTATATTAAATCGATAAGATACCTCCAAATAAACAATCAGACACGTATGCCTAACCACCTAGGGTATAATCTACTAGACACCCACAATAATCATAACTGGACAAGTATACACCACATAGATATACCTAATCAGCATATTTAATCCAATCAACCTTGCATTCCCTATTTTACCTTCTATGTTATCCAAATCCGACACAATACTCAACCATTTTCATCCAGCCTTGACATTGATGAAAAATTGGTTACATTTAACACTTCAATCAAATTTATATCCTCAATATCTGAAACCATTACTAATCATTCATATGGAGTTATATGATCAAAATTTTTTTCCAGGATTCACAAACCAATCCAATCATAATCAACCGGATATCATGTTCCATACATGTATCCACTCAGCAGACCCAGAAAAATTTTCAACTATGACAACCAAAGGCAGCACAACAAAAATCCTACCAGTTCATTGATCCATCATCCATACAGAACTATCCGAAGGGATCCACCTTTATAGACACCAGAGCAAGTAACAACTTGACCCCCAAATAAATTGTCAAATAACTAAATCAGTTCATGGGTCAATTCAACACTAATTACCTCAACTCAAACTAGAAAATGACAGCCCACATAATATCATATGTATACATCTCTACCCCCCATGAGAGCAAGTTAGCATTCAAAACATCAAATCATTTTTTTATCCACATAGTCCAATATCAGAGGAAGCAAATATCAATCTTATCATCCTGTTAACTAACCACAACTAACCAGATTTATTAAAATCTCATAGGCACACTCACTATGTCACCATCAACGATAACCCAAATAATAGATCATCAAAATAGTTATCCACTAATAGATCATCAAAACAAATATCTAATAATAGATCATTAGACAACCACATAACATTTACTCTCATAAATCATTAGAAATCAACACATCACAATATCTGATCTCACAATATCCCTCAACCTCAAATCATTCTCAACAATGATCAAACATGATAACTCCCCAATGACCAATTTTCATTGTATCGGGTACCCTAATATCCAAAAAATATGAGTATAAAAACTTTACTGGCTAAGTCAACAGGAATATGTAGGTATCATCCATTACCCAGCTAACAATAGCAGAGGCTGGTACGTGCCTCCATCTCCTACTAGTAGTAACAGAAGCTAAAACTATTGACGGTATGATATGAAAAATCACCAGAGACTATAATCCTTAATCTCTATTAAGGTCAACCATGCTCAATGGCTAACCTATCACATGTGATATGTGTTACAACAACCAGACAAGTATTAAATAAAGAATCCTAATACATGTCATAAACTATAAAATTAAACATCATACCTAATTGCTGTCTGGAGATGTTCCGTCGCTGTCCAGTCCCCAAATTCTGACCTCAAAATTCCGAACATGAAAATCACCGGAAATCCATATAAATCCGAAACAGAAATCCATAACATATACATAATGGAAAAAATCCGTGCAATCCAAAATAACTACCCAGTTTGACTCGCAAACTTGGGCTAACCCAAATATCCAGAACACTAAAAGCAGGTGACATAACCCGCTCTGATACCAATAAATTGGTATCAGTTAAATCTCAAAAATCCGTAACACGAAAAACAACAAGTATCGCCAAACTTGGCGCTCTGATACCAAATAAATTGGTATCAGGTTATCCCAAATATCCAAAATACGCAAAATAAAGATCGTAAAACATAAGCTCTGATACCACTAAATTGTCACGCCCCGGAGAAGTCCCTGTCCGAAGAAATTTCGGCAGCATCTCCCCTGTACGGCGGACAATCTGAAACTTTCTACATATCCATATACCTCAGCCACATGTGGCTGGAATAATAACAGTAAATAAACAATCACCCACGCAGTTTAATAAGCAATGATAAGAAGACTCAAAATCCACCCTACTCAACTACACTCATAAAGCACAAATCCGACAAACTCACCTCTTCTGCCGTCCAGGCAGGTATGTAACAAGACACATCCAAAAACCAAAAACCATCGACACATAAAATTCATACCAGATCCATAGTATCAAAAACAGAATAAGTCTGAACATAGACTAATAAAGAAGAAAACCAAAAGATTACTAAGCCCTCTTGGTCAGCAGGGGACTAGCAACTGGAACTCTCTCCTGACAGCATCAACCTGAAAAATAACAACAATGGAGGCGGGGTGAGTCCAACACTTAGCAGGTACAACTGATATACAAAGTAGGGAAATAACACCTAGTACTAATCATGCGTACAGTCTCCTGATATAAGAAAGATAAAAATGCATCTGAAGTAAACAGGAGAATACTGTACTAACCAGGACCTGGGTATAAGGACAAACAGTCCGAGTGATATGGAAATCCTGTATGCATGTCAAACATAGGTATTCAAACAATATGCAGCATATAAATGCAGCAAACACAAACACAAGCAATAAATGCATCATGCATATGATGCCAATGATGCGTCCTGGTCACCCCTGATGCCAGTCGATCATCTCACACACAATAGTGAGGCCGAGTGGGTAGGACTGTGACAACCGTGCACTCTGTCATCACTGCTCCTGATGAGTGACCGAGTGGACGGGATGCTGTCGGAGTACACCTATCCTCCTACCCCAAATCATAAATGGGGGAGCGCAATGCTCTCAACTCCCGGTACACGATGACGGGGAGGAATCCCTGCCGGCTAACATGTTGCATCACGCTACCCATGAGCGGACCAACGGAGCCAAACAAAGTCCCTGCTGCAACACACACTGTCTGAATCGACCACTAACCCATGAGTGGTGGTGTGTGTAGATCCATGTAACTGGCAATGTGCTCAACAATAATGGAGTGGACTATCACACAGTATGCAATCATGCAAATGGTGCATGGCACTAACCACAAAATATCCTGAGTTAATCCAAATATATATAAAAGTGCACCATAGGTCAACGAATCAAATCAAAGGTACACTGAAGGTATAAAACCTAGGTCCTGAACATGGTGAAGCATGGTATATCACTACCCCTATAAGCATGTATCAACAGGTAAGGAATACATGAGATGCAAAACAAGCAATCAACCAATCATGTAACAGGTATCGGGTAGTGATTAACCGAAACAAATAAGAGAACATAATTATTGCTACTTGTTAAATTCACTACTATGCATATCAAAGACATAAAGTCCAAAAGTACCCGCCTCCAATAGGAATGTCCAAATCCGACATCGAGATACTCGTCTCGCGTCAAAGTCCTGTAATATCAAACATATACGGATTTAGCTAATTCCCTTGTATATTTAATTAGCTAACCAACCATTAATCCATATCCAACTAGATTTAACCTAACCCATTTCACAATTACAATGGATTAGGTATCCCCAATTATCTAAAAATCAAACTGTATCAGATTAACACATGAACTAGTACCTAACCATGTAAAACCAAATTCTTTACATCATGAATCACGATCTAAAATAATCAAACTACACTCTGATCTACAACTAAGACCCAAAACCCAGTACCTTACCCGAATTCACGGCTAAGGATTTCGGCCAAAACCAGGGCTGCCGGCTACTGCAATTCAAGGTAAACAGTGGTTGTACAAGGAAACCTTAATCAACAAATTTTTCCTTTCCAAACTAAGTACCCAAATCCGAAATCGTTACCTCCACGGTGGCAGCAAGCAGCACAGAAGCTAGTAGTGGCACTAGGTCAAAATGGGAGGCTCGGCAGAACCTAGTGGCCGGCAACAGTGAAGATGTACTGGTGCGGTCGGCGGCGCTGTGCCGAGATGTTGCAGAGAGGAAGAAGCTATGACTTGAATCCTCCTTGCTCCTGGCCGGAAACAACCCGAGCAGAACTGTGCCAGCAAAGAACCTAGGGCACAGTGAGAATCAGAGAGGGCGTCGGCGGCGTCGGTAAGGCAATCGAGCAAAAGAGACGTCGGGGAGAAACGGCTAGGGCTTCGGGGAAGGCAAGGCAGTGCCAACACCGTGCTGCTCGGCGTCGCGGAAGAAGAGGCTTCGGCGTCGCAGAGGTTAGGGCACGCAGAGATGCGGCGCTGCTCCGTGCGACGGACTCCAGGGAGATTAGGGCAGAGCACAGGAAGAAAAGAAGAGGAAAAACGAAGAGGAGTGCTCACGGCTTAATCACGCGGAAGGAGATGAAACCGCCGAGTGCGGTTAGGGCACAGTCGCGACGGGGAAGGAAGAGGGGCGCGCGGGTTTTCGGCGAGGAAGATAAGAAAGAAAACAAATAAAAGAAAATAAAAAAGTAAAAAGAAAATAAAAGTTTTCCTCATTAAAACAGGGTAGCCTAAATAGACTTTCCCGGACCCTGTTTTTATCCCCGTTAACTCGTCCGTACGAACTCCGAAAAATTCCCTGAAAATTTCCAAAAATTCTGAAAAATTCCCTTATTAATATTCGCCTATTTCCGGTATTTTACAGGTAATTACCGACAGAATCACTTATTCCATTGGTAAATCCTTCGATATTTACCCGATGGAATAGGAGATTCCGTCGATAAATCTTTCGATATTTACTGACAGAATACCTATTTAGTCGGTATTCCGTCAGTATTGCAAAAAAAAATAAAAATGGACCCAGCAGACCTAAATTGCGCTCTATCCTATTTATAATTTTCATATACAAATAAAATCATCGCAAACGATAACATTCATAATACACACACATATATTGCACATTCATTCATATATTCAGCACATCAAACACATTTTCACAATAAAAATACATTTCACAATCCATAGTAGAAACAAACAACATTTAAACATAATCCGATAATTGAACATCCATACAAACAATCTAATAGAAAAAAACTACACTATCCATAATCCATAATCTGAATAGTACATCTATATATAAAATAGAAATAGAAAACCTCCTACAGAAAGTCAAATACGATATATTTATATCATATTTATGTATAAATAAAAATGGCGCATATATGTCTAACCAAATTTAATACCTGGATAAAAGAAATAAGCAAATGATGATTATCAATGTTAATAGCTCTGGACTCCTGAAACATATAATAATAAAATATTTAGAAATTAGCTCATTTCTGTATGATAAATATATTTTACATGATTTATGTATGATAAAAAAAAAATTAGATTTTAGTTGAACAAACCTAATAAAAAATATAATTAATGGGACATGATGGATCCTAAGTCTTCTGTGAATCAAAATCAAATGGAACTGGTGGTGGTGACAAATTAGCTATAAACCATTGCATATGAGTCATGAGAGCATCATGATCCTCACGTCGCTTCTTATCCTCATCAGCTCTCCTCTACATCTTAGCAACCATCCAGTGTTCCATCTTCTTATCCATTGAGACAATTTGAGTGCTTAGTTCTTGATTTTCCTATCTTAAAGACAACATCTCAGAAGAAGAGGAAGAGGATCCATCACGACCCCCTAGAAGTCCTCAAACGATCAAATGCAACTTTATCTTGGGAGCCAAGGCCATAGAGGGTGGAGTTTTTTGTTCATCCACTGACAACATCATAATAAATCTCATTTAGTATCTCGATGGATAGAGACCATGACTCCCCCCTCTGTTGGTAGTTGAGATGTCTGAACCACTCAATTTGCTATTTGATCCTATTTAGAAAAATATAATATGAATATTATTGAATTTAATCATAATTATTAAAGTTAATCAAGATAGAAATAATTACATATAATAATTAAATAAATAATCTTACGTGTATGACCTTAGATCTAGTATCGATAAATGTGTCATCCTTTTTCTTGTGGGTCTTAAGAAAGATCTCCATACAAGTAGATTGGCAGGCTAAGTCATGTTCCTGGATACATAAATAATTTAAAATAAAATGATACAAATTTAATAATAAATATAAAATTTACTTATTTAACTTTAAATTAAACTCACCCGATCTATGATATGCTCAACAATAGATCTGGAACCTGACGTATGTTGAGCTATTCCGGTGGTCGGGCCACCTAGCTCTGTATTTCTATTTGCTCTAGCCTTTTCAGCATTTGCTTTATACCTTTCTACAGACTAGGTGACCATCTATGTACTCCATATTTCAGCTGGCATATACGTCGCCCTGGTGCCCTTCTTTTCATATAATAAAGAAGGTCTCTGTATAGTTTGGAACAATAGCTATTCCAAGTATCTTTAAAATATTACTCTTGACCTTCCTCCCATGTATATCTTTTCTGTAATTATAAGTTGAATTAAAGCTTTAGTATAATAAAAAAATAAATATATTATAGAATAAAATGTATATTAAATAAACTTACCATAAATTCATTATAATAAAATAACTTGGTCTTCTGATCTACATGCCTCCATGCAGTACCAGAAGGGCAAACTCATTCCTTAAATTTGATTGTAATATATGTTGGAACTCTACTACCATTAGGGGTAAACCTATAAAAAAAATATTAAAATATGAAAAATATTATAAAAGAAGTGATATATGAAATTGAAAAATCAGAGCTAAAATTAATAACAAACAATAACAAGATAGTATAATTTCATGATAGAACTGAGCTAGCTGTAAAACTTCTAACATCAATAAAATAGTTAATGAGTGTCAACGTCCTATTCTATTTGATCCGGCACTGCCGCTAGCACGCGACTAATGGCCAACACAGCCAGCACAGCTGCATGCCGACACAAACGCTAGCACACGGTGGGCATAGATGCCAGCACGCAGCCGACACAAACTCCAGCACACGGCTGGCGACTGATACATCTGCCATTACCGTTTCGTTGATGCCACAATCGATAGCACGCGACTGCCAAATGACACAGCCGCCAGCACACGGCTGGCCGCTGGAACAGCTGCGGGAAGAGGAAGAAAGGTGGGAGGGAGAGAAGGGGAGGATTTGCCGGAGTCGGAGGAGCTTGGGGAGATTTTCTGCACGCATGTGTAAAGAGAAAATTGCGACCGAAAAACCCTGATAATCGTGATTATCGACAAAATCGCTATTCCGTAGGTAAAACTTATACTACCAACGGAATAAATTATTCCATTGGTAATCCATAAAAGGAATTACCGACGGAATACCTATTCTGTTGGTAATTCTTAGTGATTACTGACGGAATATGTATTCCCTCGGTAATCCTTAGTGATTACTGATGGAATACGTATTCTGATGAAATAAGTATTTTGTCGGTAATTCCTTTAATGGATTATCGATGGAAGATCTATTCCGTCAAGAATACCTAAATTTTTGAAAAATATCTATGAATTTTCAACGGAAAATTTTTTTGTTGAGAATCATTGACAGAAAGATATATCCATCGGTAAGTCCGTCAGTAATCTAGATTTTGTTTTTTTAGTGCTAATCTAAATTGTTGTTTGATTCCATGAACAGAAAGCAAAAAATAAAAATAAAAACTGTAATAAAGTTTGATTTGTTGGATCCAAAGTTTAGTGACTCAGAATTGGATATTAAATGCAAGGTAAAGTAAGCATGTGCAAATCTTTACAAAAAGAATAGAACAGGGATTGCTTTGCCATCTAATGGAGTTATTATTTTCTTCTGGTCTACGTGAAACTAATCACGAATCCGATTCTCATGATTCCTCACCGCACATGGTAAAATGTTGGATTGCAATTTAATAGTTAATATATATATTTATAATAACTATTTGTATTGACTATATATTTAGATGGCACACTCAGTTCAATATTCATCATGGTTAAGGTATATTTAAACTAACTATTTGTAGTTGGCTATCCTTATAAATTTCATCTTTCTATTGAACCTATAAATATTATCATCGGTTACATTCAAATTAATCATATTATTATTGTCAACATAAATAAAACTAATATTTCTTTAATCTCTACCTCTCTACCCATTTCATGGTTCATTCTAATAGATTCGACATAGAGATATAGACATAATTATTTGTATTTTACATAGGTGATTATTTCAATAAATCTTAGAATCAATTCTCAACGGATACAAAATATCTCACTGAGTATTTAACTTTCTTCATACAAAGGGTCATTATACTAGGATATATGCCCTCGTAATTTATCTCCTTTCAGAGAGTATAGAGCCGCTAAGATGACGACTTCACTTTTTTTTACTCCAACTATATATTATAATTAAAATTTATTTAATTATGTACGAGCATATTGGTACTATCTTAACTTTCTTCCAATTATATTATTTATGATGCTACGTTTAGTTTTAAACTACATTAATGTTCATCCCCTATCACTTCTATTTGCTAAAATCATCTTTTCTCTTTTTGAAAATCAATTATTTTAAGGAAGGAAATAAACATGAAAATAAATTTCTGCAAAATAAAGAGTAGAAAACTTTTTTTTTTTCTAAATTTCAAAGCTCCACTTATCAAGAGAACATCATGAGAGAGAGAAAAGAAATGAAACTCAAATTTTGTCAAGGCAGGCAACTATAATGGGTGTCCATGGTTTGCTCTACTTTTTCATCTCCATTATGTCCTTCTTTGTATCAAAGAACCATCTGATGTGGTGAAATCTTGCAGCTCTCACATATCTCATATGATCAAAAGTCATGCTAAATTGTCAGTAAAAATCAAAGTCAAAGTGAGATAGACTTGAATCATAAGTGGTCAAACTCAGTCTAAGAGGGATTCGGATCTAATTGAACTCACTCAACACACTTATCCCAAAAGTTCAAGTATGATCAAGTATAGATCTCGACACTACTCTTGTCTTGACCTCAGTTACCAATATTGCTTCCATCTCGACTTCGAATTCTGACACCTTCCCTGTCTCAGTCTCAAATCCTAGCATCATCCATGTATCACCCTCAGTCATCGACACCCACTCTGTCTTAGTCTTAGATTCCGACAACATTCATGTATTGGTCTTAGTCACCGACATCCACTCTATCTTAGTCTCAGATCTCGACAGTATCCATGTCTCGGTCTTAGTTATCAACATTCACTCTGTCTTAGTGTCAGATCTCGACAGTATCCATGTCTTGGCCTTAGTTATTGACATCCACTATGTCTTAGTCTTAGATCTTGACATCATCCATGTCTCGGTGTTAGTTGCTGACATCAACTCCGTCTCAATCTCAGATCCTGATATCATCCATGTCTCAATCTTAGTCGTCAACACCAGCTTTGGGGGGGGGGCAAATGACGCTCATGACTTTTTCACATTTTTTTATAAAATCTTGAAGAAAATGTAGCGGAAATTAGAAAGAGAACAAAGAACAACAAAGCCTAGTTTTTTATTTAGTTCGGAGCTTATGGCAACTCCTACTCTAAGGCCAACACTTGAGAGTGCTTTCGTTGAGAAATCTACTAATGAATCCAAATAAGTACAAGTAGAAAAATACAATATTTTAAGAACTGTAAATTAAAGTATACCGACAACTACAAATTTGAAGATTCGTGCTTCAGTCATTAGAGCAGTGTTACAATGTTGTCGAAAGCTTTTCGAAACAACACACAAAAGCGAAAGTCATTAGAGTTGATGTTCTTGAGGTGTTGGTCAAACCCTCCTTTTATAGCCCTGTTTGGGCGCCTGCACTGGTCCTCGGGCGCCTCTCAAGGTTGACATGGTGTGCTCTCGTCGAAACTCTATCTGACAAACTTTATCCATCTCTAGGCTCCTGGACCTATCTAAGCACCTAGACTATGATGTATGCTGGCCAATTTGTGTCTGCCACCTCAACTCCTAAGGTCACCCATTCGGTCCCATGCCGGTCGCCAAGACCCAGTCTTGGTGCTTGGACAACCTTTTTCCAGCTATCTTTCAGCTTCATTATTCTACATCACAGAGTTAGCACAAATAATATGGAAATAAAATATTTGACAGTCTCTGGACTGTTCGGATCTGACTTTTGGATTTTCCTAAAACCTTAGGTCGAATCGACACTTACTTTTCTCTCAATAGGGAACACATCCTCACATACTCCTCTCAAGAGAGTTTACCTGATATCAAACCGGTCCTCCGGACCATTTGGACCTTTGCTCAGCACCCGAGACTTCAGGATTTTCTCCTGGACGGCCGAATCCTAACCCGTCCAATTTTCCACTTGGTGTTCGTGACTTTTAGGATTTTCACCTATTGTCCTCGACCCGTAGGATTTTCCTCCTAACATCCTTAACCTAGTAAGACTTTGCCCAGTCCCACAGACCAGGACTTCCTTGCGTAGCCATAACTAGGGTTTTCCCTTTGCCTAGTGTCCACTAGGACTTTCTCCTTGCCTAAAATCACTAAGGACTTTCCAGCACACTTAGTCAGACTTATCAATACAATAATAAGGTTTAACTTTGAACCCTTTGTCATTATCAAAATTTATGTTTGATCATCTAGTGCTTCAAGTACCAACAATCTTTCTCTTTTTAATTATGACAATATAGTTCAAGGTTAAGTTAAGCATAAAGATAATGTTTCAACAAGTTAAGTACAAATAAACATTTTCACAAGCAAGAATTTTTAAAGTAAAAAAATTATTTTTTCAAAGTAAGAATTTTAAAGTATAGAAAAAGAATTTAGAAATGTTCATGCTTTCAAATTTAAAATTTCTAAGTTAAGATTTCCAAAAATTTTGACTTTAAACTCCCCCGAAAAATAACATTAAATTTGCTTCTCAAAATACTACTTAGTTGTTCTTCTTTTTCTTTTTTAAAATACTTAGCTTTGAAAGGAATCTTTTTAAAAAATACTTAGCTTTTCTTCTTTTCTTTTTTTTTTTAAAAAAATACTTAGCTTTGAAAAGAATTACTTTGCTAAATTTTAGCTTTAAAAGGAATTTAGCTATTGAAAACTAGCAACTTAGAAACTTAACTTAAAAAAAAAATAATGTTAAACCTTCTTATAAAAAAACTTAACTTTTGAAATATAACTTTTCTTTTTGAAAATACTTAACTTTTAACCTCCTTTTTCTCCCCCTTTGACATATAACAAAAAAAAAAGTAGTATGTTCTTTATAAAACTCTAAATAACTTAAGAGTATTTTTTAAAAACTCTTTGTAAAAAAAATCAATGATTTAAAATTCCTCTCCCTTAATTAATGCTTTAAAAAAATCAAAAACTTTTTAAGTAATTGCTTTAAAAAATTGAACGAGCAATTGATTTAAGTGTTTCTAAGTGTTTTCAATTACAAGTAAGGTAGTCCTAGTATGCTTATGAGATGTTGACTGTCTAAAACTATAGGATCATGATGTCTAAAGTAAAAACCTAGTGTAAGTCTATAGCTCAATTTAAAAAGATTAGTTTTAGAAAGATAGAGTTCAAAGTTGAAAACTTATATTCATTTTAAACACTAAAAATTTTAAAAATGAATTTTGAAAGCTGAAATTAGAAACTTAAAGATAAGTAAGTTATAAAGCAATATATTCTATTGTGCATATATCTAATTATCTTTAAAGTGTACTGAACTCAAATTAAGATAAGGGTTTAGTGAAGGTGTCTGCTAGGTTTGACTTATACTCAACATAGTCAAGTATAATATCACTCCTAGTTACATGATCCATTACAAAATGATGTTTGACTTCTATGTGTTTAATTCTTGAATGGTGTATTATATTCTTTTGTTAAGTTGATTGAACTCATGTTATCAATCGAGACTTTTATATTTTTGTATTCTAATTGATAATATTTTAACGTGTGCATCATCAATAAGAGTTGATATACGCATTCCCCCATAGTTATGTACTCTACTTTCGTAGTGGATAACGCAACACAGTGTTCAGTATATGTACCTTAATTCCAATCTTATAGAAAAAAAAAATTCTTTCTTGAAAAAGAAATCCCTTGATAAAAATTAAAATTAATAAAATATGACACTATTTATAAACTAACTATGACCCGTAATTATCAGGAATATCAAAAATACCCTAAATATCATAAAAATAAAAATTACTAAAAAAATAATAAAATCTTTGGAGGCTCATATGAGTGCCAAAACAATGGAATTTAGGTCCAAAAATTGGTGGTTATGGGTGCCTCCATTGTAGGGACCTTTGTGCCCGCTAGAGAGGGGGGGGGAGGTGAATAGCTGTTCGTCGCGCGCTTGCGTCGTTTGCTAATCCAAGGATCCACACACCGACTCACTCCTCCACTATGAAATACTCCTTCTCGGTCGCAGCCGGAGGCGGAGAAGCCTCGTACAAACACACACAATACTACAACACTCACACAAGAAGAAGATACAAAAATACAACTGAAATACACTCTTCTTCTTACTTGTTGATTGTTGTTGCCTCTTGAACCTTGGGGATGCACCCCAAGAGCCTTCAAGAACTGGCGGAGAAGCTAGGAGAAGATCACCGAAAAATCACTGTGAGCTTGTAGGAAAAGATCGCACAAATCTGCGGAGAAAATGCTCCGCCAAGGCTTTAAACAGTGCTCCCAATCGATCCAATCCATCCTAATCGATTGCCACGTCAGCACCGCTTCATCGCAGCCGTCCATCACCCGCATCCTGCCCAACGGTCAAATCCCAATCGATCGACTGATCGATTGGGAACATATAAATCGATCGGTGGATCGATTCAGAAGCTTTCTGTGTTCTCGCGATCGAGCGAGAACTCCCCTGCCCAATCGATCGACCGATCGATTGGCAGCTCCCAATCGATCGCCCGATCGATTGGGAAAGCTTTTGTGCTCGAGATTTCACATCCCAATCGATCGACCGATCGATTGGGACTTTCCACAATCGCAGCACACTCCAATTGATCCATTGATCGATTGGACTCTGGTTCAATCGATCGCCCGATCGATTGACCAGCCTGGACTTGACTCAAACTCAAGTCCAAAATCTCCAACCCAACTCCTGGTCAACCGTGACCTGTTGGGTCTCCATGCCTAGCATTTGACCACACCTGACCAACCTCGAAATAGCCTTCTAGTCTCCTCTGTCAGCCTTGTGTCTCTCGGATATCTCCCATCTTTCACGCCTTGCCTTCAGGAGCTTCCTTCAGCCTCATTCTAGTTATCGAGTTCTCCTTGCCAAGTCACACTAGGACTTACCTTTCCAAGACCACATTCTTGGACTTACAACCTTTGCCAAGATCACACTTGGACTTTCCACTTGCCTAGCTCCTCACCAGGACTTTCTCCTTAGCCAAGATCACACTTGGACTTTCAGTTTCCTGGCTCCTCACCAGGACTTTTTCCTTAGCCAAGATCACACTTGGACTTTCAGTTGGCTGACTCCTCACCAGGACTTTCTCCTGCCTAGTTCCTCACTAGGACTTTCCCGTTGTCTGACTCCTCACCAAGACTTTCCAATTTGCCTAACCTCCATTTAGGACTTCCACCACTTCCTAAACTTCAATTAGGATTTCCATACACCTAACCTCCAGTTAGGACTTCCATACGTCTAACCTCCAGTTAGGACTTTCCCAGTCAAGTCTCCTGTCAACCTTGATCTACTTGACTTGTATTTTCATCAACCTGGTCAACCCTTTAACCATCTCCACAACCAGATGATTGCTCCAGCAATCTCCATATATTGTCAAACATCAAAACTCAAATCCCGACTCAAGCTTGACTCAACTCAAGTTTAGTCAAACTGGTCAAACCTGACCAATGGAACTTGCCCCAACAATCTACCCCTTTTTGATATTTGACAATACCTCTAAGTTAATACCTCTAAGTTAGGCTAAATCTCATAGCCTTGACCTCTTCTTTATATCAAGGCTAAATTTGATAGTCTTAACTTCTTCTTTACACAAGGCTAAATCTCATAGCCTTAATTTCTTCTTTACACAAGACTAAATCTCATAGCCTTAATTCTTCTTCATACCAAGGCTAAATCCCATAGCCTTAACCTCTTCTTTATCACAAGGCTAAATCCCATAGTCTTAACCTCTTCTTTATCACAAGGCTAAATCTCATAGCCTTAACCCTTTTCATGATAAGGCATGAATGAAGGTTTCCTTCATTGTCTTCCTTTCCTAGAGGGCAAACTCCCCCTACTTGGGATGAAGGCCTAACTTAACCTTCCATTCTCCCCCTTTGTCATACATCAAAAATTGAAAACAAACTATTCTCCATAAGAGTTAACTCTTCGTTATTTACAACCTCATATGTTGTTAAACAACCCCACAATGAAGATCTCATATTCTTCATTGCCGCCAAAGCTCCCCCTTGAGCTCTATTTCACTTCACAATGCTCATCCTAGAGCATGTCTCAACTTCCTTATGAAACTCCCATTTATTGTATTCAATGCTCCCCCTTGAGCAGTAATCTTCTTCTCAATGCTCATCCAAGAGCATTTTTCACTTTACCAATGAAGGTCTGATCCCCTTCATTAACCCAATGCTCCCCCTTGAGCAGTAATATACTCCACAATGCTCATTCGAGAGCATTTATTATCCTAGCAATGAAGATAGCCAATCTTCCATTGCTCCCCAATACTCGATCCTGAGTATTAATCCATCACGAATGGTTAACCCCCTTCCAAGATCTTTGAAAAGATTTTTATGTTTTCAAAGAGTAACTCCCCCTAAAAACATGGTCAAATTTCTATCATTACACCAACAATGACTTGGAGTTCCTAAATAATTAGGAAAACCAAAACTCAAAGTTTGAGGTTCAAAATTCAGTAATGAAACTAAACCTCAACCTAAACTTCACCTAAGTTGACATTAACCAAACCATACTTGTTTTCATCATGAAAACTCTCCATAAGTGTATACAAATATATTCCAAAGGGTTAGGAATGGTTAATGACCCTTGAAAATCAAAACTGGAAGTTTTAAGGTTCCAAGATTCAGAATTGAAACTAAACCTTATCCTAAACTTCACTTTGGTTTTTCTTAATCAATCCATACTTGTTTTCATCATGAAAAACTCCCCCTAAATGTATACAAATGTATTCCAAAGGGTTTGGAGTGGTTAACGGGACTCGAAGTGACTTAAAATGCTGAAATCAGGCTTTTTAGGCCAAAATCAGACTTCTTAATCGATTGAAGTTGGGACTCAATCGATTGAAATCACTTCAATCGATCCATTGATTGATTCCGCAAGCTACTGCTCGCAGAAATTTCCTCTGAATCGATCGACTGATCGATCCAGACTGGGTCAATCGATCGGCTGATCGATTCATTACCCTTCTGTTCGTGGGAATTGACTTCCCAATCGATTGGTTGATCGATTGAACCCAATCCAATCGATCTGCCGGTTGGTTGGGTTTCTAATTTCTCTGAAATCCAATTTCAGTGAAATTCAGAAACTCCCCAAAAATTCTACAAAAATCTAAAAATCATGAAAACTCATGTAGATATTATTTAGGATATACTTTATCAAGGAAAATAATTTTCTATAAAAATACTACATATTTTCAAAGATTGACACAAACTTGAAAAGTCCTGAAAACTTCTATGTTTCCTCCTAGTTTGTGTCTAACTTTTCAATGATGATTACTATCAAAAGATAGTCTTCGCCAAGGTTTTCCAAAAGCATTTTAAAATCATTTTCAAAACCAATATCCAACCATATTCTTTGGGCTCAATGCATATGACTTGTACATTAACTTTCCCAATGATTAGAAAACGCATAACTATGTGTTTTGATGAACCTAAAACTCAACAAGATGCACTAAATCAACATCTTGAGTTTTGTTCACCATCCTAACATCTCACTTGTATCTAATGTGTACTAAAACACATACAAGTCACCTTATGGTTCATTGTGAGATGTATATTTGGTTTTGCCCTAAACTAAGAGGTCATGCATCTCTATCTAGGCATTAGGAAACTTGTGATCATTCACCTAGGATGTCACTTGGTGTCGTCCCACTTGTTGGGATATTTAACATTTAAAATAAATGTCATTTGTCCTTAATAGCAAGGAAATTAAAATCATGCATGATGCTACATGACATACATCAAAATAAGCAATTTTCAAAAGAAAAACATGTTATAGCTACATGATGTATGTATGACATAGCATGATATTTTTATATTTTTTATAATAAAATGAATGCAACACATGATGTCATGACATATAATATGCAATCAATCATGATATTTTATCATAAATAAAATATACCTAGATAATCTATCTAAGTATCCTTAAACCTTAGCTAAAACCTTAAAATTAAGCCTAGATTGCTTATCTCTTGAAGGAATGCTAAAACCCAACTTGGCATTTCTTTTACCCCCTTTTTTATTTGTGCCAATTGAAATTAAGAATTCAATCCTCAAATATTTGTTTGGCACATATTACTCTCTTTAAGGATCAAACATTTAGATTGAGACTTAATTTTGCTCTTAATCCCTTAAGAACATACTAGTATCTCAACTAGACATTTCTTATCCTTTCTCCAAGTGTGCCAACTTACCTTTGATATGATTCCTCGAGGTTTGGCACAACTTACTCTTCCAAAGAGTAGTTAATTTGATTAAATTTTAAATTTTCCCTTAACCCCTTAATAGAATACCAAATTTTCAACTTGGTATTTCTTTTTGCATTTGTGCCATTTTAAATTAAACAAATTCCTCAAAATATGACACATTTTACTCTTCTCAAAGAGTAACACTTAGTCCTTCTCATTTTCAAAGGTTAGTAAAATCTTGAAAATGCTCTCCAAGTGCCAACTTCATCAAGGTTTGGTTGACTACCCTTCCGATTAGAGTTGACACTCTCTAAACTCACTTAGGGTGTAGAGAATATGCTCCTAGGAACCCAATACCTATTGGTGCTCCTTGGATGCTCTAGGTACTCGCTAGGGATAACTTCCCTAGATACCTTCTTAAGGACCTTTCTAGGCTTCTTAGAAGCTTTGGTCACTTCTACTAAGTCACTTCTAGAAATAACTTCCCTTGTAACCTTCTTTGTGACTTTATTAGGCCTTTTTAGAGCCTTAGTCACCTTTACTAGATCAACTTTAGGGATGACCTTCTTTGTGACTTTGTTAGACTTCTTAGAAGTCTTAGTCACATTGGTCTTGCCAAAAGAACCTTTAGGGATTCCTTCTCTAGTATTTTTGGCTTGACCTCTACACCTAGGGTTGTCCCCATTGCTATATGGAACCCTATGAAAGGAAGTCACATCCTTCTTGGCTTTAGATTTGTATCCCAAACCTCTATAGTCATTAGATGACTCTTGTTTAGCTTTTCCTAGATTTTGCTTATTTTGACCCTTAAGAATATTTTCCATTCTTGCTAGGGTCCTTTCTAAGTTATCCAGTCTTGACCTCAAGACTTGGTTCTCACTTCATAAATCCCTAGATTTTGATTTTTCATTGAAATCTTGAGTATTTCTAAATTTAGGCATATATCTATAATCCTTAGGGTGTGTTTGGTTCGGGGTTATTCTTGATAACCTTGGTTATCCATCCAAGGTTATCAATAAAAATCTTGTTTGGTTTAGGTATTCGATGATTCCCGAGTAATGTTCCATGCCCGACACGTCAGCAAAAGGGTCATGCAGCCCGGAATCGGAAAACCTCAGAAAACTAAGGTTTTTCTTGATTCCGGGGTTAACGAATTTTTTTTACCAAAAATACCCTCCGATAAGAAAAAACATGAAAAAAAAAGAAAAAATATAAAAAATATTAAAAAATAAAAAAATATTTAAAAATATTTAAAATTTAAAATTTAAAAATTTATTTTTTTAAAATAAATAATTTTAAAAAATAAAAAATATAAATTTTAAAAATAAAAAATAAAAATTTTAAAAATAAAAAATAAAAATTTTAAAATTTTAAAAATTAATTTTTTTAAAAAATAATAATAAAATTTTTAAAAATTTAAAAATAAAATAAATAAATAAAAATTTAAATTAAAAATGTAAAAAAATAAAAAAATATAAATATAAATAATATAAAAAATATAAAAACATTAAAAAATAAAAAAAACACATGTATAGTTGGTTTTGTAACTGAGGATAATACGGTAAAATATTAAACTAGGGTATTCATTAAAACCTTCAAACAAACAAGTTTTTGTTGCATTACCTACATTGAACCAAACAACATTTGGTTATGTTTTATTCCCCATAACCTTGGTTATGTGATTACCTGGTAATCACATAACCAAGGTTATACATGATGACTTGAACCAAACGCACCCTTAGAGTTATCGCCTAAGTTACTATCTACCTTCCTAAACTTAGGTATGGTAGATCTAGCATGAGGAGAAATGTATTTATCCTTAGTGTCATCATACCTCCTAATCTCATGGCAATTAGCATTTAAATGATGTACCTTATTTCTAACATACTCTTTACCATTTCTAAAAGGAATTGCGTCATTAAATGTTACCTTGGGTTTGCTCTTAAAAGTTCCCCCTAGACTTGTGCTTCCTCCTCTAACTTTGATTGGCTTCTTCCCTTCAGGGCATTGACTCCGGTAATGCCCATTTTGATTGCATGAGAAACACACAATGTGCTCTTTGCTCTTGCGCTCCGTGGGACCAATCTCCTTGGGCTTCTCCTTGCCCTTGGGTACTACTTGGGTCTTCTTCTTGGCCAATTTGGGACACTTACTCTTATAGTGCCCATGCTCCCTACACTCAAAGTAAATGTTATAATTTTTATTATTTTCAATTGAAGTTCCTATACCTTTGTTTCTAGGGATGATGCTTCATTCTCCATTTGATGTAGCTTGAATTGTGGAGATTGCATCATCTTCTTCTTCTTCTCCTCTTGAGAGTGTGGGTGCTTCCATTTCTTCAACTCTTGAGTATGTGGATGCTACCACCTCTTCCTCTCTTGAAGATGTAGAGGATCTCTCATCTTCTTCCTTCTCCTCCTCGAATGTTGACCTTGTGTCAACATTGGATTGGTCCTTCTCTTCTTGGACCAATGAGCCATTCTCCTTGGGCTCCTCCACTCCTTGGAGTTATGTAGGGTTCTCATGATGGGCAATGATCTTTCTCCAAAGATCACATGCACTTGTGTATTCACCTACACTCAAAAGGATATTAGAAGGTAATAAATTTAACAAAATTTTCGTTACCTCCTTATCGGCGTCCGCTTGTTTCTTTTGTTCCTCGGTCCAATGTCGAGGTTGGAGGCATTTACCCTTCTTATTCGTTAGAGCTTCAAATGGGTCCTCTAAGATCATCCATTGGTTCCAATCCATTTGGAACCAAGTCTCCAATCGATTCCTCCAAAAGTTGAAGTCCTCTTTGTCGTATGGCGGTGGAATCCAGATATCCCATCCGAGCTGTCCTTCGGACTCCATCTTCTTCTTCCTCTAGCTTCTTGCTCTCTTGGCGGTTAGTCCGTAGAAGAGCGACCTTGCTCTGATACCAATTGTAGGGACCTTTGTGCCCGCTAGAGGGGAGTGAATAGTGGCTCATCGCGCGCTTGCGTCGTTTGCTTTGTCTTGATGATTTGCAGCGGAATACAACTCGAAGACAAACTATACAATGCTAACAAGTAGGATTTACTTGGTATCCACCTCAAGAAGAGGTGACTAATCCAAGGATCTACACACCGACTCACTCCTCCACTATGAAATACTCCTTATCGGTCGCAGCCGGAGGCGGAGAAGCCTCGTACAAACACACACAACACTACAACACTCACACAAGAAGAAGATACAAAAATACAACTGAAATACACTCTTCTTCTTGCTTACTTGTTGATTGTTGTTGTCTCTTGAACCTTGAGGATGCACCCCAAGGGCCTTCAAGAACTGGCGGAGAAGCTCAGGGAAGATCGTCAAAAAATCGTTGTGAGCTTGCAGGAAAAGATCGCACTAATCTGCGGAGAAAACCTTCCGCCAAGGCTTTAAACAGTGCTCCCAATCGATCCAATCCATCCCCAATCGATTGCCACGTCAGCACCGCTTCATCGCAGTCGTCCATCACATGCATCCTGCCCAACAGTCAAATCTCAATCGATTGACTGATCGATTGGGAACATCTGAATCGATCGGTGGATCGATTCAGAAGCTTTCTGTGTTCTCGCGATCGAGCAAGAACTCCCCTGCCCAATTAATCGACCAATCGATTGGCAGCTCCCAATCGATCGGGCGATCGATTGGGAAAGCTTCTGTGCTCGTGATTTCACATCCCAATCGATCGACCGATCGATTGGGACTTTCCACAATCGCAGCACACTCCAATCGATCTACTGATCGATTGGACTCTGGTTCAATCGATCGCCCGATCGATTGACCAGCTTGAACTTGACTCAAACTCAAGTCCAAAATCTCCAACCCAACTCATGGTCAACCGTGACCTGTTAGGTCTCCATGCCTAGCATTTGGCCACACCTGACCAACCTCGAAATAGCCTTCTAGCCTCCTCCGTCAGCCTTGTGTCTCTCGGATATCTCCCATCCTTCACGCCTTGCCTTCAAGAGCTTCCTTCGGCCTCATTCTAGTTATCGAGTTCTCCTTGCCAAGTCACACTAGGACTTACCTTTCCAAGACCACATTCTTGGACTTACAATCTTTACCAAGATCACACTTGGACTTTCCACTTGCCTAGCTCCTCATCAGGACTTTCTCCTTAGCTAAGATCACACTTGGACTTTCAGTTGTCTGGCTCCTCACCAGGACTTTCTCCTTAGCCAAGATCACACTTGGACTTTCAGTTGCCTGACTCCTCACCAGGACTTTCTCCTGCCTAGTTCCTCACTAGGACTTTCTCGTTGCCTGACTCCTCACCAGGACTTTCCAATTTACCTAACCTCCATTTAGGACTTCCACCACTTCCTAAACTCCAGTTAGGATTTCCATACGCCTAACCTCCAGTTAGGACTTCCATACGCCTAACCTCCAGTTGGACTTTCCCAGTCAAGTCTCCTGTCAACCTTGACCTACTTGACTTGTATTTTCATCAACCTGGTCAACCCTTTGACCATCTCCATAACCAAACGATTGCTCCAGCAATCTCCATATATTGTCAAACATCAAAACTCAAATCTCGACTCAAGCTTGACTCAACTCTAGCTTAGTCAAACTGATCAAACTTGACTAATAGAAATTGCCCCAACATCCATAACAAATATAGATTTTCAAATTCTATACGCATGGCTATTGACAGAGCTTGATTCTGGATTCCGAATAAAAAATTATGAATGTTTAGAATTCAAGGAGTTATGTTGGGTTTATCCTGCATTAATTGCTAATAAGAGAGAAAGAGTATAGGATCATCGACAAAAGAGGGGAAGGATGTGGGATTACCATGAGGGAATGTGAGCATGAGATCACCGGCGACTGTGAGAGAGGAAAAAGATGTATTTTTAAGAAATTGATGTGAAAAAGTAAGAGTCAGTTGGATTTTTTTTAAAAAAAATAAAATATCAGTGTAAAAGAGGAGGTGTTTGCTTATTTTTAAAAAAAATTAAAATAAGTAATTAAAAAATTAATTAAGAAAAATCTAATGTAAATAATATTAAAAAATATTAGGACTTTTGGGGTACTAATAAAATAGGGGATGCCCAGTCAATGTCTATATATATCTAGAAGATTTTTTTTTTTTTTTTTTTTTTGATAAAGTAAAAAATCCTTCCACTCTTGTATAATGCGCATGGCCAAGTGGTTGCTAGCTCTTAACAATTACAAGTCATGAACTTGTGATTAGGTGTAAATATTTGGTTAAAATTTAATCGAATCAAATTAAATTAATTGAATTAAACTAAATTTTTTTTGAATAAATTGAATTGAACCAATCATATTTTGTTAAAAATAAATAATTGAACTATCGATTAATTTGATTGAAAATTAAATTAATCAAATTCATTATTTTTTAAAATTTAGTTTGTTAAATAAAATTTAATTTCGGTCTAAAAATTAAGTTTGATTTAAAAATTTAATTAATTCAGTCTATTTGATTTAACTAAATAAAACATTTTAAATTCAAAATTGAACCAAATAAATTTAATTAATTATTTAAAAAAAAAATCTAAATAAATTTAATTAAAATTTAAAATTTTATTTGATTTGTTCAAATCAAATCGATGACAACGTCTAGCTGTGAGAGAGAACCCACCTTCTCTTGTTATAGAAGCAAGGTGCGGAGCGATTAGTGGCAAAAGAATAGGTAGGCGCCTCTTCTACATTTTACACACTTTCTTTGTAGTTGGAAGCGGAAGTGAGGAAGAACAATACTCGTTGTCGGTCATAAGTCAGGTAATCATCCTCGGATATTGGGACTCCGAACATAAGAATTGTGCCCTTATTCGGAGGTAGATTCATCACTGTGTCATGCTTAAGAGCTGGCATGAAACTAAAGGAAGAAGGGTGATTCGATAGTTATTTTCTTCTAGCGCTCTCTCTACTCATTCAAAGAAAGTCTAGTCCCCTAGGAAGCAAAACGGGGAAGGGACACTTGAACTGTGGGGGGCAGGCGAATTGGAAAGCCACACAGAACCTCTATTTATGCTTGATCGGGTGGAGGCAACTTGGAAAGAGGCAGCGGAGGTAGACTTAAGCTTCAAGCAGCCCACACCTTCCGCAAGAGATGGAAAGAACAATTCGAGCACACCTATATAAATAAAAAAACTATATTGATTTTTTTATTATATATAATATTTACCTACTTAAAAGAAAAAAAAGGGTAAAGTGGAGAAAAATTTTTAATCTCATTCTTAATTTTGTATGTAGTCCCTCTATCCAAAAAACTTTGTTTCCACTCCCTACATGTAAAGTTTCATTTGCTTCAACTCCCCTCATGTAAATATCATGACATAATTGCCCTCAGATTTTTTAGGTATAAAAAGTCCAAGAATGAGTATAATTCTTCTTAAAGTCAGGATTTTATACTAGAATCGAGTATATTTTCTATCAAAATTATCTCTCATATTTTTTAGGTATAAAAAAATATATCTAAAAACGAGTATAATTCCTGTTAAATTCAATATTTTATATTAGAACCAAGTATATTTTCTATTAAATTGAGCATGATTTTTTCCTTGCTTAATATAATTTCTCTTAAATTCAGTACCATTTAAACAAAATTTTATTATATTTTTATCCAATTGAGTACCATTATATTTTCCATCAAAATTAACTCTCATATTTTTTTAGATACAAATAGTCTAAAAACGAGTATAATTCATATTAAATTCAGCACTTTAAACTAGAATTTAAACTAGAATTGAGTATATTTTCTATTAAATTGAGCACAACTTTTTTTCTTAATATAATTCCTCCTAAATTCAGCATTATTTATCATTTAAAGAAAATCTAGTATATTTTTCATCCAATTGAGTACCATTTAAAGAAAATCTAATATATTTTCCATCCGATTAAAATGAAAAAAGAATCGTACTAAATTTGATAAAAAATATACTAGATTTTAAATTTAATGTACTGAATTTAAGATGAATTATACTGATTTTTGAACTTTTTATAACTAAAAATATCATGAGTAATTAGGTAAATATGTTTGATTAGGGAGTTAAAATAAACAATTTGAGAAGTAGGAACGGCATGTAAAATTATGTTTGTCGATAGGGATTACATGTAAATTTTTCTAAAAAAAAATCGAATGATTGTGGGTCCCACCACCTAAGTAAATCTGAGTCAGGGGTGACCCGGCGACCGGACGGCAATCCCCTGCCTCGTAATCGTACCTGCTTACGTAGCTACCCTTCCATTTTTTTTAAAACAAAATTTGCCCTTGTTCTTCTCATTAATAGTAGGAAAAAAACGGTCCAAAAATTTTAAAACTAAGATGGTAAATACATTAAATACAAACCTAAATAACTCATTAAAACTAAATAAATAAAATTTAACACATATCTACTCAATTATATACACTAAATTAAATAAATAAATTTAAAGAATTTATTAAACTATAAATTTAAATGCAACTTGTTAATATTTATAATATGATATTGTAAAAATAATTCATTAATAAAATTTTCTACCAGAATTATAAATAAATAAAAAATTCTCAAAAATAATAAATAAATTTATAATATCAAACTAACTAAATAAATTAAAATATATAACAATTTCAAATAATCAAAAATTAAAAGCTCCATTATTTATAAAGGAACTAAACTCAAACTAAATTCACACTAAACTCAAATTCTTTAAAAAAAATTAAATCAATCTTGTGTAACTATTTTAATGATTTAATTCATTTTAATTGAATTATTTTATCAAATAATTTTATATACCATAAAATTTGACTTCACTCATTTAGGGCCTCGTAAAAAACTAAAATCAAAGATATAAGATAAAGGAAAATTTTGGACGGAAATAAGAAACGAGAAAAGGTAATTCCACTGTTTTTTTACAGATTTGGAAATTGTTGAATCAATTACCATACGAGTCGAGCCGTAGATGGCAATTGGCAAATGGAAATTTTTGCGCAAACCAAGAATTCAGGGGGTTGCTTGCAAAATTGCCAGTTCCATTTATGCCTGGATTTGTGCATCGGCCTTTCTCCGTGTGCGTGAGACTTCTGGTTTCTGCTGCCGTCCGCGAGAGCGAGAGCGAGAGCGAGAGCGAGGAGAACAGAGGGAGTGGGAGGTCAAAATAAACAAGAAAGAAGAGGAATGGACCCCTAGTCTCTATCGCCTCGATTGGGACCTCCGAATCTTAGGAATCTTCGGCTCCTTGTTCTTCGGTTTCATCCTCGAATCGATGATGGATGGTCCGTTTTTTTTTTTTATCTTCATCTTTAATATTTGGATAGCTTATTTATAGTGCACTTTCGGATCGTTTGATTCTTCTGCTGCTTCCTTCTCGGTTCTGAGGCATATGATGTTTTGACGTGACTTCTAACTCCATGCTTTGATTCGGTCTGTTCTGCGCCTTATTTGGTGGGTCTGTTGTTAGGAAAGTTATTGACTAGGAGAAGAAATCTTTCCATTAATTTTTTACGGGTTCTTCTGCCTTTTGTTTTATAGTTTCTTTCTTATTGATCTAAGTATCTGTCTACGTATTTGGATTCGGATTCGCTGGTGTCTCTTAGTTCTTTGGTCCGTCCATCTGCGATTGGGATTTTTAAGTTGGTTTTGTCTGCGAACAATGTAAAAACATAAGTTCATGGTTGAACTTGTTTTATTTCAGCCTTGTGTTTGTATTTGTAAGTAGGGAATTTAGATCAGAACGTGTTCTGTCTGTGTATGAACTATGTAGATAGATTATTGACCATCTTCTACATGATTTGGTAGTGAACGAATCTAAAGTATTGATTTCCCTGCCCAGCTGTATTTTTTGTATCTGTTGCAGAGTTGATGCACTGAAATCTGGAGCTGTCAACTGCTTATCAAGCCATCAAGTTTTTCAGGTTTGTTTGCTTTCCTTGAACTGGTTAGCAGTTATCAACTGTGAGCTTGTGAACTGCTCTATTTAATATGCATTGAAGGACCAAAAAAATCTTAGAAGTAGAAATCCAGTGTGTTTAAGTTCGTTTAATTAAAAAGAAAAAGCATTTCGTATTTTGTTATTTTGATGAGTTTCCAGAGATTTTAGCGCTCCATTATCTTTGAGATGCTTCTTATATACGTCTTTATCCTGAGAATCCAACAGATGAGTATCATGAGTGTAATTCAATGTACAATTGAATACTCATGCCTCATTATTGGTTTGATTTTAAGCTATCATTGGTAGTTTTAGAAGGTTGAACATTGTCATAATTTGTAAACCTGGATTTTTTCTGATCGTTTCTGATTTGGAACTTCTGCAATTAATTCTCTCTCAGTTATGGCATGTTTGATAATATCATACAAGACTTCCTACTTATTTGCAATTTGATGAGAACGTGTGTGGTGCACCACTTTGACGGGTTCCTCCTTTAGATTAGCAATTTTTTGATGAGTTGGAGATGTCTTTCATAGTTAACGACATTAGGTTGACTAGGTTTTTAATGAGTTCATCGGATTAAAACTACATGGCTCTTCCAACAAGCCATAAAGCGTGACTATCATTCTACTTCTAAATGCTAGTTTTTGTTTTTCTTGGTTGAAACTTCTAAAATACTAGCTGATACCAAGCATCACTGCTAAACAGACCAGTTATTTCAGCAGGATCACTCTTTAAGTTTTTTTTTGCGTTTTTTTTGCCTTTTAATTCTTCACTCTCTCTTCTTGATGTCTTTTCCCTCCTGCCATTTCCTATTTCTTCCTTCATTTCTTCTTTTTTTTTTTACTTCTTCATTGTACTCATCTTATGTTGTTAGGTTGGTTGATACTAGTAAAAATTTGATCAGATCACTGACCATTATCTGAAACACACTCATACTTCAAACATTGGATCCCTACTATTTCAAGTTTCTTTCCCTTGAATTCTAATGCCTAAGTCATAACTTTCAGATTCTCACTACTGCTTGCACCATTTGTCCTAAGTTGTTTATGTCTCTAATTAGATGAATTTATTAATAAATTTAAATCAAATTAGTCATGTATTTAGCTAGTTACAATTTACAAAATCATGTAAGTATATAGATTTGTTATGACATGTTCCAACTTAATATCACATCCATTCCATACATATTAGTGTGAAAATTTTAGAATGTTTAGAATCAATAATGACATATTTTATAGGCCCTTACACACTAGTAGATGCCCTCAGTTTGTCTTTGTGTTGGTTCATGTATATGGCATGTTTAATCTCTTGCTTCTTTTCAACTTGACATTGTGTATGCTTCTCTCTCTTTAGACCTCAGATAGTATGTGATTTTCTTAGCCTTATTCCCCAATCATTTATATCACTTTATGCTGAACTTTAAGAAGAAAATTGGTGATCTTGTAGCAATATGACTGGTTGTGTGATTTTATCATGCATACTGTGTAAATTCAATATATAAAGCTATTACATATAACTTGTATATTTAAAACAGAAAACGAAGTATAAACTTAGTTTGCATATACTTCCCATTTGATGTAAGACAGGTTATGGTTTTAGTACATTGGTATCTTCAAATAATAATAAATGTTTCTTTAGGTGGAATCTAGTGGAGATAATTTAGTGACTGCCTGTTGTACTCTGTTACAGGGTGTTTTTCATGCTTCTTCTCATTGTATTTATTTTGGAAAATTGATGAAAAATTCTTGTGATTTTTGTATTTTATATTTGAGTCATGTTTCTATGCAGAAAACTTTCACTGGTTCCAGTTGCTGATTGTATAGCCTGGCGGCAATTAATAAGCACATTAACAGCCCTAAAAAGTTTTAGCAAATGGATCGCGATGATACCTCTGGTTTTGTTAGTGGAGGTTGCTCTGATCTTTCCAGATACTGAACAAATGGCACATCCCTGGAAGTCTGGCAATTGGTTCACTTGTATCAACATTTCATTGTGATTGGATTTTGGCAGCATCTGTTATGGATAAGAGGCATGGTCATCTTGGGCTCGGTTTAAACTTCTCTTCTGGAAATACTTCAAAGGATTTGTCTCAGTCTCATACTGGCACCAAACTATGGATTTATTCTTCTCACCCCTGTTTGAATGGTCTTAATTTGAAAGGAACAAAGAGGAAGTTGTGTCATGTATATGAAAGTGGTATAGAAGATTCTTCACTAACACTTGGCGTAGGCCATCCAGCAAGTTCTTCAGATAGCAGTAAGAAGAGCTCTGCTACAGCTTGCACCATGTCTACCACAAGGGAAACAGATGATGGGTCATCCATGGATCTTGGACTAAATTTTGATCTCAACCTTGGTAATGAAAATTTAATTTGCCCAATAAAACCTGCTCTTGATGTTCGAAAGGATAAAGTTGATCTTCAGTTGAGTCTATCAGTAGGTGGTGCATTTGATTCTGTTGTTACAGGTGTGACTCCAGTCTTGAGTGACAACTATTTATCAGACAACGTGCTATCTTTCTCTCAGGTACCAACTGTTGATGAAGGATCAACTTCATCTCACTGGTATAGGAGCAGGCTATTACCATTTTTAAATAGTCCTGACAAACATGATAATGTATCCCCTGACAAAGCATTCCATAATGCATCTACTCAAGCTGGGCAGTCAGATGCCTCTTTATCAACAATCATCCAACCACAGAAAAGTTCAGTTTCTATTTCTGGTGTAACCCAAACTCAACAATGCAATAGCAATACTAAAAATTGTCAGTTTCCGGGATGTTTCAAAGGAGCTAGAGGTGCTTCTGGATTGTGCATAGCTCATGGTGGAGGGCGGAGGTGCCGTAAAGCTGGTTGTCAGAAGGGAGCTGAGGGAAGAACCATCTTCTGCAAAGGCCATGGTGGTGGTAGGCGATGTCAACACCTTGGCTGTACTAAGAGCGCTGAAGGTCGCACAGACTACTGCATTGCTCATGGTGGTGGACGTCGTTGCAGCCATGAAGGTTGCCCTAAAGCAGCTAGGGGAAAATCTGGTCTATGCATAAGGCATGGTGGCGGCAAGAGATGCCAAAAGGAGAACTGCACAAAGAGTGCAGAAGGGCATTCTGGATTATGCATTGCCCATGGAGGTGGCAGGCGGTGCAAATATCCTGAATGTACAAAGGGTGCACAAGGCAGCACAAATTTCTGCAAGGCACATGGTGGGGGTAAGAGGTGCACATACTTGGGTTGCATAAAAGGGGCTGAAGGAAGCACTCCATTTTGTAAGGCACATGGTGGAGGGAAACGTTGTGCATTCCAAGGTGGTTGCACAAAGAGTGTACATGGTGGCACCCAATTTTGTGTGGCCCATGGTGGTGGAAAACGATGTGCTGTATTAGAGTGCACTAAAAGTGCAAGAGGTAGGACAGATTTCTGTGTTCGTCATGGAGGTGGAAAGAGATGCAAGGTTGAGGGTTGTGGAAAGAGTGCTCAGGGCAGCACTGATTTCTGTAAAGCACATGGCGGTGGTAAACGATGCTCATGGGGCCAACCTGAGTCAGGTCTTGGTATGAAAAGCCCTCCCTGTGAACGTTTTGCCAGAGGAAAGAGTGGCCTCTGTGCTGCACACACTGCTCTAGTGGAGGACCAGTGCGTTCATGGAGAAGGCCAACTTCTGGCCTTTGGTTCAGAGAATCAAGGAGTCATAAAACCTGAGAAGATGAAAGAGATTGTTGACCTAGCTAGGTCTGCGGAAATGGAAAATGAGAAGAACATTCTCTCGATCAATACTCAGGAATATGTGCATCCTACAACACCTGTTGATTCTAGGTCGGTTTCTCTTCCAGAAGGCAGGGTGCATGGTGGGAGTCTTATGGCTATGCTGGCTAGCAATTCAAGTATTGGCAACACTTCTACAAGTCAAGTTGATTGCTGCAACCCTGAACGGGGGGCACCACACTTTGTGGCTCGGAAATGGTTTTAAGGGCTAAAATCTAGGTCTTCGATCTTCTATTATCCCTGTAAACAATTTCTCCCAGGTACATTGTTACGTCATGATTGGTGACCTAATTGTCACAATGCTAGTTTCTCACTGATTGTTCCTTTGCGTTTAGCTGCCCTTCATATATATGACGCAAGGGAAACTCTGTAAATTCTGTCTGGAATGTGAACTTTAGGCAGGCAAATGGATGCTTGTGGGTTTTTTCATCATCTGCTAATTCTGTAGATAAATCTCCTTGCAGTCTGTTCAAAGTGTGAATGGCAGTGCTTGTATGATGCTTATTTTATTTCGGATGTGCTGTAACATGGTTAATTGGCCAGAAATATACAAAACCTGACATTGTAGTGAAACCTACTGTTTATCGTTGCACGACTCTGCGCTCTCTTTCATGGCTTATTGGCGATGTAATATTCTACTCTTTCAACAGCGGAGCCATATCAATTTTCTGATTTAGTGGAAGGTCTTTATCGGTGAAGTATCGATTTCTTTTGACATGTGATTTCAAAGGAGAAAAAGGAAATTCGTTTTTCGACATTGTCTCGTATTTAAAATCATCAAAATGTTCCTCCCAAGAAGTTTCACCATATATTGAGTTCTTTGAAACATAATTTCAAAAAATAAGGAAATTTATTTTACTTTCATAGTTTACCTCCTGTTTTTTTTTTATTAAAAACAATATTCTCTCAAATTCTAAAATTATGAAATGCTTTATCACAAATCAAATATAGACACAAATTGTTTAACATCATAACAAATGAGCATATTTTCTATTCACAAGTTTCTCTTGATTTACCCATCTATGAATTATTTTGTATCAATTATGTATATTTAATTTTTTTAAGTAATCAAAAGAATTAACCATGGGCAGGGCGTATATTAATTTTATGTTAAATCTCTTTCTAAAAACCAAATGCAAATATATTTCTTATTTTATAAATTTTTAAAATCTAAGGTTTTTTATAAAAAAAATATGATATCTCACTTTACTCTCAATTATTTTTAAAATACATTTTTAATAACTTTTAATATTTATAATCGTTGCTTAGAATATAGTTTGTAAAATTACGATCTAGATGATAGGATCATATGATTGTATGTTTCTCAAGTACCCAAATGATCTAGGAGTGTTTGAGATTATTTTTCTTAGTGGGATTGGAACATAATCGATGGAATCGGTAGAATCAAAACATAGTCGGTAAAATTAAAGCTTGATTAATTAAACTTTAAGATATCATAATTTTTTTTTTTACTCGGATTGAACTATCATACCTTTAAAATATTAAATCAAAATTTGTTTAGGTATTTATATCCATTATAGGGTATAACAGCTCAATTTTAATTAAAAAATATCATTTAACTTCAAAGAATTTTAGTTCTTTTATTAAGTTTAGTTTTTATTTCTTACATCGTTATGATTTAAGAGTGTTTTGAGACTATTTAAATAATTATTTAATTATTGTTATAATATTATTTTTATTTGTCAGTTAAAAGAAAAGAAGAAATATCTATGTTCAATGATTTTTTAGTATCTTCCTTGATTTTTTTTTTATTTTAAACTTGGCTATAAAATAATATCTATCCAACGTAAGTCTCGACGGTTATATGTATTTATAAAATGATTAATCAATTTATAGATAAATAATTTTTTTAAATAACTTTTTAGATTATTAATAAAGTACCACAATTTTACGATCCAATCCCCGATCACATTCCAAATCGAGCGTAGGATCGGATCCTACCAACTAAGATCCAGAATTACCTTATAAATTTAGTTAGGCTGACGGATTTTTTTTGTTTAGGTAGGCGGATAAAATGACAGCAGCGGATTAAAAATAATTGTTTTCAAAAAAATAAACCTTGGTAAAGCGTGAGTGAACATTTGCCAAAATCGAACTCGTTGGTCCGTGAGCAAGAGCGGGGGAGTGAGGGTAAATGCCTTAGGACGGATTGGCGAGGTTGGGGGCGAGCGCCTTTGTCACCAAGAGCGGGGGAGTGAGCAGTCGCGGCGAGCTTGCGATGGACTGAACTTTCGTATTCCATTTATCTCGTCGCCTCTCTTTCGACGTCTTTCTTGTCTCCAGGTCAGTTGGTTTAGCACGCGAGGCGAGCCGTTGCCCTTCCCTTCTCTAGCGACATGGGTGCATTTCCTTGGTTTTTTTTCTCTTGTTGCGTTCGGAATTCGGATTCTTATTCAACCAACTAGATGCCAGCGCCGGCGACGCAGATCCGGTCTATAGGTATGCGACGCTCTTAGATTTGTCTCGAGGATGTGATTCATTGGATGATGCGGTTATTCTTCCGTGAGTTTGCACATATATGCGATATTTTGCATGAGATATACCAATATTAATCTGGACCTGGGTTTTCTAAGTCTTTTTTTCTTTTTTTTTTTTAAATTGCGACGCAGTAAATTAGTGGAGGAGTGAACAAAAACAGATCTTGGCCTTATTTGATTAGGGTTTCATTACCCAGTAACGAGAACTTCCTGAGCAAATACAGCCTTTGAAATGTTTCTTTGTTTAATGGCACGATTATACACACAGATTATCAAAGTCTCCAAGAACTAACCAGTTTAATGGCGACCTATGATTCTAACACTGCTCATATTCAGCTGTATGGTATTTTGTATAACCAAGAATATAGTGCGTCATTAATTAATTTCTCATTAGGACTTATAACAAATTACTTGTGAAATTAGTTCACTATCTACAAAGTCTAACGCCTGGATGAAATTTTCCATGTCAGAGGATCAAATTCGCCATGTTGACTAAAGAAAAAAAGGCAAAAAGTTTAACAGAATTATGTAACAATCTGAACCACCGGTCTTCCTTCTCACATTCTTGATGCAATCTGCATCAAATTCAAATTGAGAAATAAATGAGCAAATAAGATAAACATAGGTTAAAAGAAATAGATTGAGAACAAGGCATAATTAATATGAATATAAAAGAATCATTTTTTTACAGTATTTAGAGATTAAGGTTTTTTTTTTTTAACTCTGGTCTTTTCATCATTTAGGAGCAAAAGTCATTCATAGTTTGGTCGATTGGTTTAGAAATTTATACACTTTTAAGAGTTTCCTGTAGTTGAGAACAAAAGGTTCCCACTTTCTTTATCCATGATTAGGATCTACCTTTTGAACCACTTTGCTTTTATTCTATGCGACAAAACAGTAAGATATTTCTCTTGTTTTGAACTTCACAACTGGTGTATTCTCATATCAATCATTTGTACTTTTTAAGAAAAAAAGTTCATCCCTTTAGAATGCTTATTTTGGACCTTGATTTAAAGGTTTCCTTATTTGCACTACTTCATAGATGAACGTATCAGTACTTGACAAGTTCACCACCTGAAGATCTAGAAAAGAAACTTGCACTTGGGTTTGGCTTGATTGAGTTATCATAGTTGTGCTTTCAATAAACATAATACATAATATTCTACCAAGGAAACTAAAAGTCTTGATATCAATTTTAGCAACTTAGTTTTACATTACCCTAGGCAATTGCATTGATGACTTTTTCTTATGTCTGGTTATTGGGAATGTCCTTGAAGATGTTACAGACCAGGTAACAAGATATGCATCTGTGAAGTTGGAACCAAAATAAATACTGTGGAATGGCCTATCAATAATAGTAATAATTAAAGGTTTAAAATAGCATGCAATTAACTTGTTCCATCATTGTATTATGTTGATGCTACTGTTTAATTTATTGGTGCAATTTCCGTAGGTCAAGGTTGACCAGGTTGATCAAGCTTGAATTGGCTCAAACTTAAGTATGTTTGAGTTTTGATGTTTGACACTGAATGGAGATTGCAGGTGCAATCATCCATTTGGGGAGATTGTTGGAACGATTCTGCTCTGATCAATGTTTGACTAGTTTGGTGTGAAGAAGAGTTAAGTAGGTCAAGGTTGACCGGATACTTAATTGAGAAGTCCTAATTGGAAGTTAGGCAAGGGCAAGTCCAACGGGGAGATTGGCAGATGATGAAAATCTAAGTGTTGACTAGACACTTGGTGTGAAAAGTCCTGAGTGAAGCCATGCAGATGAAAAGTCCTAGTGAGTGAAGCTAGACAATTAAAAAGTCCTGGTGAGTGAAGCCAGACAGATGGAAAGTCATGGTGAGTGAAACTAGGTAGTTGGAAAGTCCTAGTGAGTGAAGTCAGGCAGATGAAAAATCCTGGTGACTAAAGCCAGGTGAAAGACCTAGTGAGTGAAGCTAGACAGTGAGAAAATCCTGGTGAGTGGAGCCAGGTGAAATCCCTGATGAGTGAAATCAAGCATGTGAAAATCCAGGCGGGTTCAGGGAGACCAGACACCTGGTGTTTGGAAGTCCAAGTGGGTCATGGAGGACCAAATATTTTGCACGAGACGGTAAGTCCAAGTGGGTCAAGGTTGACCGGACATTTGACACGGCTAGAAAAGTCCAAGTAGGTCAAAGGATTGATCAGACACTTGGTAATGAAGTCCCAGCAGGTTAATGTTGACCAAATGCTAGGCATGAGCAAGTCCCAACAAGTCACAGTAGACCGGATGTTGGGTTTGGGACCCTAGAGTTGAGTTAGTCAAGTTAGGGTTGTTCAATCGATCAGCCGATCGATTGAACCAGAGCCCAATCGATCAATTGATCGATTAGGAGAGCTTTGCGAGAAAGGACAACCCAATCGATCAATCAATTGATTGGGGCTACGCTAATCGATCAGCTGATCAATTAGAAGCCATTCGCGCGAAGAGCACAGTGTGCTCCCCAATCGATCAGCCGATCGATTAAGATACTCCAATCGATTGGTCGATCGAATGGGGCTTGTTTTCTCACGAGATTGCAAGGCAGCTTGAATCGATCGATCAAGCAATTCAGGGTTTATCTGCGAGAGCACAAAGGCGCTCTGAATCAATGGGTCGATCGATCAAAGTCTCTCCAATCGATTGGTCAATCGATTAGGATATGATCGTTGCGCAGGATGCAGGCTTTGGACGGCTGGGATCGTTGCGATCTGACGTGGCAATTGATTGGGAGCAGGCCCAATCGATTGGGAGCCCTAGAAATGCAGATCTAAAGGCGATAGCGAGTTCAAATGAGACAGGTCTTTTTACTCCGATTCTCTCCGACTCTTCACACTCATTACTGCCAGATCTTGAAGCGTTCTTGGGACAAGTGTTGCTGCACTTCCAAGAGTCAAAAGGCATCCTCAAGCTACACAAGATCAAGCAAGAAGAGGTTTTCTTTTGTATTTTTGTACTTACTTTTTGCTTCGAGTTGTATCTTGTTGTGTGAGTGTTGTGCGAGGTTTCTCCACCTCCGGTTGTTCCGAGAAGGAGTTATTTTCTTAGTGAAGGGTGTGTTCGGTGTGTGGATCCTTGGATTGATCATCTCTTCTTAAGGTGAATACAAAGTAAATATGCGTGTTAGCATTGGAGAGCTTGACTTCGATTCTATCCATTGCAAACCAACATCTACGAAGCAAGCGAACGAGCGAGACGAGCTATTCACCCCCCTCCCTTCTAACTCTGAAGTGTCCCAACAAGTGGTATTAGAGCGAGATCGCTCTTCATCCAACTCATCGCCGGAAGGGCAATGAGCTAAAGGAAGAAGTAGTTGAAGCCACAATTTCAATGAGTCAAAGATCACCAACAGGCTCAACTTCTATATGGATTTCCGAGATAGACTCGGATATGATACATGGGCACCTCCACCATTTATAGCTTCAAGCTTTGATTATTGGAAATCAAGGATCGAAAATTTCTTTATGATGGAGATAGAGAATGGTTTGCTTTAAAGGAGGGTTTCGAGACTCCAAAGGATAGCAAGGGCAAAATCATCAAGAGAAGCCATTGGAGCAAAGATCAAATTCAAAGTTGCGAGGCAAATGACAAAGTGACCAAGGTATTGGTCAATCTATTGCCAAGCAATATTTTGAGCAAGATTGGAAAATTTGAAGATGCCAAGGAGCTTTAGAGCAAATTGACAAAGATTCATGAAAAACCCTCCTCTGTACCAAGTCAAGAAAAATCCAAAAAGGACGACTCATTGGATCAACAAAAAGATGACTTCGAAGTTGAGAGGTGCTCAACATCGAAAGAAGAAATTCAAGAAGAGCCATCCTTGGGAGAGTGCAACATTAAAGGCAAAGAGGGAGCATATTCTTTGTTTCATGTACATGAGGATGAAAATGAAGAGGACTCCACCTCTAGGATTGAGGGGGAGCGTGGATTATCAATGTCGGATCAAGAAGAAGCCTCTTCATCCAGATCAAATGGAGAATCAAGTGTCACCCCTACAAGCAAAGGTATAACAATTTCAATGTGTAAAAATAAAAAACACATTATATGCTTTGAGTGTAAGGAGAAAGAGCATTACAAGAGCAAGTGCCCTAAGTTGACCAAGAAAAAAGGTCAAGTGGCACCCAAGGCGAAGGAGAAGTCAAAGAAGACACAAGCCTTGGTACACAAAGGCAAGGAACACATTGTGCGTTTCTAGTGCAAGCAAAAAGAGGCACTACCGGAGTCAATGTCCAAGGAGGAAAATTTCGATCAAAAGTCAAGGGGAGCTCTAAAGAGCAAACCCAAGGTATTATTTATTGAATCAACTCCTTTAAGTCATGATAAAATACATGCTAAAAAGGGCACTACCGGAGTCAATGCCCAAGGAGGAAAATTTCGATCAAAAGTCAAGGAGGAAGCTCAAGTCAAGGGGAGCTCTAAAGAGCAAACCCAAGGTATCATTTATTGAATCAACTCCTCTAAGTCATGATAAAATACATGCTAGAAATAATTTATATCATTTTAATGCAATTTAACATGAAAATAGAAAACATGATAGGATTAAGGAAAAATATTTAGTTTATCATGCCAAAACTACCATATCTAAGTCTAGAAAGGTAAATAATAAATTAGGCAAGAACTCTAAGAGCATATGCATCAGATACCCTATTCAAAGATTTTACCTTAAATTTTAGATAGGGTAGCTAAAAAATCTTTGCATCAGCTACCCTATCCATTCCCTAAATTATGCATTTATGAACCGTACTTCTCTAAATTTAGGGAATAGATTCCATTCCCTAAACATTATAGAGGAGAGAGAAGAAATAGGGAAGCTGATATATGATGTTTTAAAAAGTGGATATCCAAATTTAATAAAGTAACTTTTTTACCCTAAATTATGCATTTTGGATAAGGAAGCTGGTGTGGATGCTCTAAAGATTTTAGATGCATGCCTAAGAAAAAGAAAACTCTAAGGTTTATTGAAAAATCAAAATTTGAGGATTTAAGAAATGAAAATCAAGTCTTGAGATCAAGACTTGAGAAATTAGAAAAGACTCGTAAGAAATTGACGAATGAAGTCAAAGGGTCAAAGGCACAAAACCTAGGTTTAGAAATAGATAGACAAGAGTCATCCAATGACTATAGAGGTTTGGGATATAAACTTAAAGCCTTAAAGCCAAAAAGGACGTGCCTTCATACCATAGGGTTCCATATAGTTATGGAACCAACCCTAAGCCTACGGGTCAAGTCAAGATTCAAGGAAGTTATCCCTAGAAGTATTTTTGAAAAGACCAATATGACTAAGGCATTTAAGAAGCTTAACAAAGTCACTAAGAAGCTCACAAGGGAAGTTATCTCTAAAGTTGACCGTGAGGAGTCAAGTATGACCAAGGCTTCTAAGAATCCTAGGAAGGTCATTAGGAAGATTACTAGGGAGGTTGTCCCTAGTGAGTACCTAGCACACCCAAGGAACACTAATAGGTTTTGGGTTCTCAAGAGTGTGTTCTCTACACCTTAGATGAGTTTAGAGAGTGTCAACTTCAGTTGGAAGGGTAGTTAACCTAATCTTGAAGAAGTTGACACAGAGGGCATTTTCAAGGTAGTTGTACTCCTTGAAAATAAGAATGATTTAATGTTTACTCTTTGAAAAAGTAAAATGTGCCAAAATTTGAGGAATTGAACTTAATGAAAATTGGCAAAAATAGGAAACGTAAAAAAAATGTCAAGTTGAGTTTTGACATTTTTTTAGAAGAAAAAGGACAACTTAGGATTAATTTTGATTTAGTAATTAATTAAGGATACTTAGATGGATAATCTAGGTATATTATTTATGCTAAAGTGACATGTTTTGTTTGCTCTTCATATGCATAACATCATATTTTACATTCATAATTATTATGAAAAATAAAAACATAAATATACCATGTCATGTCATATATACATCATATAGTTATAGTAAGTTTTCTTTTAAAAATTATTTATTTTGATGTATATCATAGTCATTTTCATGCATTATTTTAAGTTCTTTGTATAAGGACCATGACATTAATCAACAAGTGACATCCTATGTGGATGATCAATTTTAAAATGCCTAGATAGATATGCATGATCCCTTAGTTTAGGGAAAACCAATATCTACTTCTCACAAAGACCATAAGTTGACGTATATGTGTTTTAGTGCACATTAGATACAAGTGAGATGTTAGGAGGATGAACATAACTCAAGATGTTGATTTAGTGCATCTTTTTGAGTTTTAGTATCATCCAAACACATAGGTATGTGTTATTCAATCATTGAGAAAGCTAATGTACAAGTCATATACATTTAACCCAAATAACATGGTTGAAAATTGATTTTGAAAATCATTTCAAAATACTTTTGGAAAACCTTAGTGAAGGCTATCTTTTGATAGACATCATCACTGCTTAGACACAAACTAAGAAGGAACTTTGAAGTTTTCAATGGTTTCAAGTTTTGTGTCAATTTTTGAAAATAAAATATATTTTCTTAGAAAACTATTTTTCCATGATAATATATGTCTTAAATAATGTCTACATGAATTTTCATGGTTTTTAAAATTTTGTAGAATTATTGGGGCATTTTTAAATTTTGGCTGAAACTTGATTTCAAGAAATCAGAAACTCAATTGATCGGTCGATCGAATGGGGATGTTCAATCGATCGGTCGATCGATTGAATTGGGTTGTTCCGCGAACAGAAGCTCGTAGAATCGATCAACCGATCGATTGAACCTTGCGTGGATCAATCAGCTGATCGATTCAAGTGCTTTTTCGAGAATAGCCTTGCTGAAATGCTTCAATCGATTGAGTCTCAACTTCAATCGATTGAAAAAATTGATTTTTAGCTGAAATGGTTTGATTTTAGTCCATTAAGCCACGGTTAGTCATGTTAACCATCCCTAACTTTAAAAAATTCTCTTGTGAACATTGAAGGGTAGTTTTCTCAATGAAAACAAGAAAGGAATGATCCAAAAAAACTAACTTGAAGTTTAGGATGAAGTTTGTATTCAATATTGACTCTTGAATCTCAAAACTTCAAATTTTGGGTTTCCTAAAATCTTAGGAACTCTAAGTCATTGTTGGTAGGGTTGTAAATGAACCAAGCGTTCGTGAACAAGCTTGGTGTTCGGCTTGGTAAAAGCTTGTTTATGTTCGTTCAATATACATAAGATTAATTAAACAAACAAGCTTGAACAACTTGTTAAGCTAAACAAACAAGCTTGAACACATATGTGTTCAGCTCGTTAACATTCGTGAACAACGTTCGTGAACAACATTCATGAGCAATGCCCACGAACCATCTTCATTAATAAAACTCTTTTAAATATGCTAAATAAACAATAAAATAAAATAAATAAATTTAAATTATCAAGCTCAATAACCAATCAAACAACTAAAAGTTTCAAATAATCAAACAAACTTGAATTGAGAGTTTGATAACATCTAAATGAACCAAGCTCGAACCAAGCTCAAGCCAAGCTTGAATTGAGAGCTTGATAACATCTAAACAAACCAAGCTCAAGCCAAGCTTCAAACAAGCTCAAGCTCATAAAAAATAAACCAAGTCAAGCTTGAACACTCATTTCAAAAGCTTGGTTTATTTTATTTAAGCTCGGCTCGACTCAGCTTGGTTACCTTATCAGACAAGCTTGAACACCCCAAAGCTCGGCTTGGCTTGGCTTGTTTACAACGCTAATTGTTGGTGCAATGACAATTTTTAGAGCATGTTTTGAAGGGGAGCTACTCTTTTAAAACACGAATTCATTTTTCACAAAACCATAGAAGGTTGTAAACCTTCGTTATCGTGAATGCTCAAGGTTGACGAGAGCATTTGAGGCACAATAAAGTGTATGGGACCTTCATTGTGGTGTTGTGAACAACGAGTGAGGTTGTTGAACAACGTGTGAATAACTCTTCAGGGGGAGAGTTTTTGATGTGTGCCAAAGGGAGAGAATGTAGGGTTTAAATTAGGCCTTCATTACCCAAAAAGGGGAAGTTTTCCCTCTAGGAAAGGGAGAGGATGAAGGAAACCCTCATTCATGCTTTGGCATGAAGAAGAAATTGAGGCTATGAAATTAGCCTAACTTTCGTATTGTCAAACATCAAACAGGGGGAGATTGTTGGTATAATTTCCCTAGGTCAAGGTTGAACAAGTTGACTAAACTTGAATTGGCTCAAACTTAAGTCTTGATTTTTTAGTTTTGATGTTTGACAATTTATGGAGATTGCAGGTGCAATCGTCCATTGGGAAGATTGTTGGAGCAATTCTCCTCTGGTCAATGTTTGACCAGTTTGGTGTGAAAAAGAATTAAGTAGGTCAAGGTTGACCGGATACTTGATTGAAAAGTCCTAACTTGACGTTAGGAAAGGGCAAGTCCAACGGGGAGATTGACAGATGATAAAAATCCGAAGTGGATCAGTGTTGACCGGACACTTGATGTGGAAAGTCCTGATGAGTGAAACAAGACAGATGAAAAGTCCTAGTGAGTGAAGCTAGGCCGTTGGAAAGTCTTGGTGAGTGAAGCCAGACAGATGGAAAATCCTGGTGAGTGAATCCAGGTGAAAGACTTAGTGAGTGAAGCTAGACAGTGAGAAAATCCTAGTGAGTGAATCTAGGTGAAAGATTTAGTGAGTGAAGCTAGGCAGTGATAAAATCCTGGTGAGTGAAGCCAGGTGAAAGTCCTGATGAGTGAAGTCAGACATGTGGAAATCTAGGTGGGTCCGGAGTGACCAGACACCTGGTATTTAGAAATCCAAGTGAGTCATGGAAGACCAGACACTTGGCACGAGACGGTAAGTCCAAGTGAGCCAAGGTTGACCGGACACTTGACACGGCTAGAAAAGTCCAAGTGGGTCAAAGGATTGACCAGACACTTGGTAACGAAATCCCAGCAGGTCAAGGTTGACCAAATGCTAGGCATGAGCGAGTCCCAACAGATCACGGTAGACCAAATGTTGGGTTTGGGACCTTACACTTGAGTTAGTCAAGTTAGGGTTGGTCAATTGATCAATCGATCGATTGGGCTATGCCAACTGATCAATTGGAGGCCACTCGCGCGAAGCGCGAAGAGCACAGTGCGCTCCCTAATCGATCGATCGGTTTCAGGGTTTAACTACGAGAGCACAGAGACGCTCTAAATCGATAGGTCGATCGATCAAAGCCTTCTCAATCTATTGGTCAATCGATTGGGATATGACCGTTGCGCAGGATGCAGGCTTTGGACGACTGGGATCTGACGTGCACAGGATGCAGGCTTTGGACGGCTGGGATCGTTGGGATCTAACGTGGCAATCGATTGGGAGCAAGCCCAATCGATTGGGAGCCCTAGAAACGCAGATCTAAAGGCGACAACGAGTTCAAATGAGACAGGTCTTTTTACTCCGATTCTCTCCAGCTCTTCACACTCATCATCGCCAGATCTTGAAGCGTTCTTGGGACAAGTGTTGCTGCACTTCCAAGAGTCAAGAAACATCCTCAAGCTACACAAGATCAAACAAGAAGAGGTTTTCTTTTGTATTTCTGTACTTACTTCTTGCTTCGAGTTGTATCTTGTTGTATGAGTATTGTACGAGGTTTCTTCACCTCCAGTTGTTTCGAGGCGTTATTTTCTTAGTGGAGGGTGTGCTCGGTGTGTGGATCCTTAGATTAGTCATCTCTTCTTGAGGTGGATACCAAGTAAATCTACGTATTAACATTGGAGAGCTTGACTTCGATTCTATCCGCTGCAAACCAACATCTACAAAGCCCCCCAGCTCCGAAGTGTCCCACCATAATTTATTCCAGAATTTCAACTCTTTCTTCTTGTTTCATCTTGTTAGTCACAGGGCCCTGGAAATAGAGATGAACATTCATTTTATCCTTTTAATTTATCATTAGCGCATGCACATCTTTTGGGAACTTCATACTAGCATAATACAAAAAATAACAGCTATCCAATTTTGATACCATAGTATTCATCAATTTAGTACCACTATGTTGATTTCTCACATTCTATGAGTTCACAAGGTTTAGATATTGAACAGCAAGGTATGTACTATCTCTGCATTGAGTTATACAACTTTACTATGTTTAACAAATATGGCTAGAAGTCTTGCAATTCTTAACTATTGATTGTTGAGACTTAATCATTTGTTTTAAATTCTTTCATTATTTTTTAATTCTTTTGCGTGTCTGACTTTAAATTGACATTCGACTGTTGGACTTAAATTACTTGGAAGTAGATGCTTTACACATGAGGTTATGTTTTGTGTTTCTTGTCATCCCTGCACATCAGAAATTGCGAGGAGCAATGTGAGAGAACTGGCATAATTGGTGACCGTACAATTGAACAATGCCTATATTCCAGCAATGATGTGTTCCTCAATAGTTCATGGTATATACAAGAGCCACTTTATTTGCAGTGGAAGCAGCTGAACTGCAGGAGTGACTGTCGGTATGACTGTATGGTGCAGAGAGAAAACGAACGAGAAGAACTTGGCTTAAGTCCTCACAAGTACCATGGAAAATGACCTTTCAAACATGTATCTGTTTTCCAGGTTTGCTAATTCATGGTGTTTTAGAGATTAAATTCATAATGCTGAACTCAGTAGATGCTTTATTAGCAACTTCCTCTGGTATGCAGGAGCCCATTTCTGCTATCTTTTCAGCAGTCAACTTATTGATGCATTTCATTGGTTGGCTGACATTTTTCATACTTGTAAATTACAAATTGCCTCTGAGGCCTCATAGGGACCAACTAAGAATACACTGGTTTATGGCATATATATGGCTTCTTATCCATGAATGCTTGGTTCTGGAGTGCAATATTTCATTCCCGGTATATGATCTAATCTCACATAATTTACAGCGGTTCATTACTCTCTTGATGAATACTTACCTGATGATGTTGGCAATGATTGCAGAGATATTTGACCAGACAGAAAAGTTGGATTATTCATCTGCAGTCACAGTACGCTGATATTCACTTATTTTGTGTTTGCCGAGGGTGTTCAATGTGAAGGTCTGAAGGATGAGGCTTCAAGAGTCATGTTTGCTGCCCCAATTTTAGCCTTTTGTGATAACTCATATTTTGTACCTCAACTTCTATGAAATGGATTATGGTGAGACATCTATTGTTTAAATTTAGCTTCCATGCTTCATTCATTTTAATAGCAAATTCTTAACCTTTCCCATTTTCATTTGCTTTATGTGAATCTAATCGCTTGTTAACCATTTTACTGAGATGCACTCCTTTCAAACTAAAAATAAAAGTAAAATTAGGACATGTATCCTCCTAGCTTCACAGAAGATATTATAATAGTTTTTTCTACCTAGTAAAATGCATAATCTCTAGCCAATACTCAAATAGTGACAGCTCTGTTTCTGAATATTCTTTCAGTAAACATTCAGTTCTTTAGTTTTACCCCTCTAAAGAATCTTGGATCCAATTTGAGATTAGTTTACTTCACTACATTAAACTCATTAGCTACTAAATGTTCAAGTTTGGCCGTAAGGTAGCAAACACCAACAAAATGAGTGCTGTGCTTCATCTAATATATTTTCTTTGGTTTAATTGCTTCATGTAATATTAAAGTTTCTTTTACACTAACCATCTCCAAATATTTAGAAAAAAACGTGACTATTCTTTCTAAATTCAGGTTCATCCAAAGTAGTTTTGTCCATATGTTTTTTTTTCCTAAATTTCTGGTTACATTCAAAGTACTATTGCCCTTGAGAATATTAGTCCCATATCTGTTTGAAGGGGTTTTGGCGCAACGATAAAGTTGTTGCCATGTGACCAAAAGGTCACGGGTTCGAATCCTAGAAACAAAATAGGGTAAGGCTGTGTACAATAGATCCTTCCCTGGGATCCCGTATGACGGGAGTTTCGTGCACTGGATTATTTTTTTTTAATCTTTTATATTGAACATGAAACATAAAATGTGCCATATCCACCAATTGTTTAGTGTACTCCAAATTCAACAATCGTGCGCATTCATGCACGGTCCAGGTGCAAATGCATGCAGAGCATAGACATATCTTTCTCCCCAGTGTCTGATCTCTTTCTGTTTCATCATGGTGGAACATGAAAGTGTGCCTTGTGGTGGTGGTCATTTCTCAGCTTCTGATATGGGCAGTCAGGTGTGGTATAACTCGTCACACCCCTCATGATTCAGGCTGTGGGTGGCTGTATTCGGATGTGCTCTCACAGTGCTTCTGGAGCCCTCCGTTTCATGGATATGTTGATGCCCATGCTTTGTGGCATGCCTCCACTATTCCTTTCACATCTTTGGTGGAGCTTTGTCAAGAATGATGCTAAGTTCAGGACATCAACTCTTGCCAAGAAGGCTAAGTGATTTGTTCCAGTTCTCACCTTCATTGAAGGTCTTTGAAACCCTGGAGGTAGCAGGGTGCTCCTTAACTCATCATCTTGTCAACTAACTGATGGAGTCCCAAGGTTTACCACAGGTCCCTATATTGACTCATTTCCATGTTAATGACTGGATCTATTTCTTCCAGATAGATTCCCGTGATTGAATTTATGCACCTTTTTGGCAGACATTCTTCTTTACTTTATGTCTATGGATTCATTGTCTTGTAGAAATTTAGTCCATTTGTTATCCAGTTGAAATTACTCGAGTATGATTTACTGATGCATTGCCTGAGAAATATTGGTGCAAATTACTGACTATGAAATGGTAGCAGATCAGAAAACAAATGTACGGTTGGGGAAAAAAGGACAGTCCAACATATAATCTCCAAAATGTACCCACTAAACTCATATAAATTATTATTATTATTATTTGAAAATAGATAGATGACTTTCTCCCTAATTCGTCTAGCTATAAGTACAATTTATACACATTTAAAAGTCAACTTTCATAATATTTTGTTTTTATTGGAATTTAAATTCTATTTTTTTTAAATTATTCCTCTAATTGTTTTTATCATTGGACTATGAGTTTTTCTTCCTTTAAAAATGTTAAGATACTCCACCACCAAATGCGCATAAAGTTTTGAGTGCTTCATAATAAATCATTTTACTGATTATAATAAGACAATTAACACCCAGTAATAATAAGGTAGTGTGATGGTATATGGACGGATGAGTTTTCCAAGTCGAATCACTCATGAATTGGTTCATGAATGGGAGTGGATGGTCTCCTCGGAGTGGTGCGATGGTTAAAGCATAGGGTATTGTCACATGAGATCTTGAGGTCGAAACTCGGCGTGACCGAGCATAACCTCCCTCATGTCTTGGCCATTTGCACTAATGGCTAGTAGCCATCCGTGATTTATCTTCTCCGTGTTGGCCTAGGGACGAGTTGACGGGGGCGTTGAGGCGAGTGAATCACCTTTTGCCACATGAATGGGAGTGGACGAGAAAACATGATCACAGAGTTTTTTATTTTTTTTTTGGTAGAATTTAGAATAAATTCTGTTCAACTCTCAAAATAGAAGATATTTAATCGAGAGAACATCAACACTTTAATGATTTGCCGATATATCTTTTATGCTCTAATTGGCCAAAAATTGTTGGATGTAATCACCAGTAAGTTTCATACCTACGATAAGAACATAGGATTCCAAATCCATTCATGACTTATAATATCTAGACAATCAACAGTCTTCTTTACAACCAGTTCATGCTAGGGATATGAAGCTCCGACAATTTGTACAGAGGTATGCTCCAATTAAATCCTCCATACAGTGGACAACTACAACTACATGAATTGGAGTGGGCACTAGTTTAGGATTAAGTATTTCCATCTCTTATGCCTACACTAAACGGTGAAAGCACATGAATGATGTAAAAAAATTAATCTAAAGGCTGAATAGCTTGTTCTCCATGACTGTCAAAGAGGGGAAGCCACTTATTCAATGTAATTATTAAGCTAGTAGTGTGCCACAGTGAACTAGTTATGCTTCTGGGTTTTCAATTAACTATGAGAATCACAAGTTTAAACTCTTTATCTTCAGCTACCCATATACGGATTGATTTACGTGTCATGAACAAAAGAAAAACGTAAAAAGAGGCTTGATGATAGCTCACAAGAGAACATTCTACCATCAACAAAATTTTCAAAAAAAAAAAAAAACTGCCCAGAAAAGATCACAAAACAGAGAGAAATATGTTTGCCAAAATATTTTCGATAATCTTCAGAATCAAGAGAATTTAAGATGACAAAAAGTTAATTGAAGACAACAAGCATACAAATAGGTAATTGCATTAGTAAATGGTTTAATTTTAAAAGTTTTTTTTTTTTGGCAAGTATACAGCATACAAACTTCATATACAAAAATTCAGTAATCACAAATTACTAGTGACACTATCAGTGCAGTCTTGCTATGGAGATAGAACAGGCGAAAACTCTTGTCATGTGCCTATCATGCATCAGTAGGCATAAGAGAAAAGAAAAACAAGCATTTGTTATGTAGACCTAGGGCGGAAGGAAGTCTACATCACCAAGGTGAAGCATACCCTGGCCTTGATGGAGGAGAACTTGATGCTAAGCTTCCATCTCTAGAAAACCTCGACTTCTCTTTAGGAGTGCTAGAAAATGGGCTAGACCCACGATAGCTTGCTCGAAGAGTCTCATCCACGGAGCTTGAAGATTTGGCAATGGCTCTTCTCACAAACTTCTGAGCAGCTGGAGAAAGAGTTCGCACATTTGGGCTGGCACTACCTCCTCTGGCAGGCGATGGAAGTGGCGGCTTCTTAAACATCTTGGACCTTTCCCTCACCTTTCGTGCAGCTTCCCTCGCCAAGGAATGAGCTTTCACATCACGAGATGAAGGCAGTGGGATTCGAAAATGAGGCCCGTCACTACTTCCTCCTATATCAACAGGTGACTCCTCAAGGTCCAATCTCAGAGGGGTTCCGTCTATCTCTCCCCACGTCATGAAGGGGGATTCATCAACACCTGGGGCAGGGGAAGGCGTCCTAACGAAGCTGTATCCATTCTCAGCTTTCTTGGAGGAATCCACATACATGGGGTTCGGTGTCTTCCTCAAATCTTCCAAGTCATAGCTTTTTGATTTCTCAGCCTCTCGATTAGCAAACGGCCACGCAGCACCAGCAGGAGTGGTGCCAGCGACAGGGGCATAAAGGATGGCAGCCGCTTCCTCGTCCTTTGTCGGCTGAGCTTCGGGTGCTGATTTCCCATGAAATCGGGTGTTGGAACGCTCGATCTGCTTGGTGAGGCCTTTCAGGCGCTCGGCCCGCTCCTCCTCCGTCAGTGGCGCCTCCCCCTTTTCTTCAGGATTATACATGAGGAGATTCTTAGCCGTGTATTTCCAATCCTCCAACGTGCTCACAGGTTGCCCAGAGGTGCCGTACCCATCGGTTATCCGGTCTCTCTTCTCCTCTTCTAGGGTTCGTAAACCTGGTTCCTTCTCGCCTTCCAGCAGGTGGGCGTATTTCTCCCTCCTCTTTCGATTGACTTTCTCCAAGATCTTAGAAAAGCTCTCGTTGTCCTCGCTGGTGTACCGGCGGAGGAAGTCATCCAGTGAGAGAGACGTGTCGATGTCAGCCAAGGGATCATCCGGCGCGGTCTGGGCGGCTGGGTCGCTGGAGGCATGACGGGCCGAAGGCGTCGAACCGAAGGGGGTGGCGGAGAAGGAGGGAAATAATGATGACCCAGGGGTGCGGGTCCTGGAACGACGAGCGGAGGCGGTGGCAGCGCCTGGTCCCCCAGCAGCGGCAGCGCGGCGCTCGAGGATCTTGAGCTGGGCGTCGCGGATGAGGACGGGGTCGCCAGATCGGACAGCCTCGAGCCAGTCGAGGCGGTCGCGGAGCTTGGGGATGTCGGGGAAGAAGTCGCGCTCGATGATGCGCTCTATGACAGAGACGTAAGATTCCTCGTCGAGGACGGCAGCGCCACGCTTCCGAGGGTTGACAGCGGTGGAGGTGGAGGCGGAGGAGGGCGTAGCTCCGTCGAAGGGTAGGGTGGAGGCGGAGGGGGGAGTCGAGATCCGGCGAGGGGAATGACCAGGGGAGAGAAGCATGGCTGCTCTGCGATTAGGGTTTCAAAGAGAAAGGGGATACGTTGTGGATGGATTGGGGCGATGCGGCTGTGCTCGTGGAGGGAAAGGAATAAAAAAGCACGGGTCGATAGTAAAATAATATATTAGGAAAGGCTTGAGAAACAAATTAGGAACAAACTGCATATGATAACGTCTAGCGCAATCGCCGTGTTTGAGGCGGTTAGCCATAATCCTCTGATTTAATTTGTGACGCTATATATTTAGGTTTTGTTACTTAAGGTTTTTACCGTGCAAAGCTCAAACATTTGAGTTTGAATTTTTTTTTTTTACTTAGTATATGACCCAACCTTAAATAAAATCTGTTTGGGGAACAAAATTAAAAAAAAAAAAAAAAAAAAAAAAAAAAAAACGCATCCACCAATTCTGTATTTTTTTTAATTCTTCTAATTTTTTGAAACTCTGGATTAAACTAATTAAATTTTAATTATATTATAGTATTCAAACTAAAAAAAATTATATACTCACAAAGTACATATTTAGAGTACTTGATAGTATTTATTTTATTTATTTATTTATTTTTTAATGTCGAGATTAAGCCAATTAAAATGTACTTTTAAGATGTATTTGATTTAAGATTGTAATGTATAATTATAGTTATATGATTATCAGATAATCACATAAATAAATTATGAGAAATAAAATATAACCTAATATAATATTATTTGACTCGTAATGTAATAAAAACTTATTTATTTAGAGATTTTAGTATATATAACTGAATATTTTATTTAAATAATAATAATAATAATAATAATAATAATAATATAATTCATAAGAAATAAATTTCTATGAATATATAAAATTTATTTGATATTTTTAGAATTATATTTTTAAGAAATTTTAAATATTTTATTAGGATAAATTAGTTAAACTAAAAAATTCAGTTTGATTACCCTAATTAAACTGACAGTTGGTTGAAAATTTAATCTAAGGTTAAGTATTATTGGCATTACCTTCGATTTGTGCACGTTACATTAAGTTGACAATGAAGCTAGAGCGATAGATCATGAGCTCATTGAGAAGCTGTAAAGCTTCTTGGTCGTATTCTGATTGTTCCTCCATCATTCGCTGATATTGTAATGCTTCCATCTGCATAGTAGCTTTCTCTTCTTGAAGCCTGGTTATCATAGACATAGTTTGGTTAGCGGCAATGGCAGCGGCACTTCTCTCTTCCTCAAGTTCAGCATACAATGCACTCAGAGCCTTTCGTTTTGCTTGTAGAGCAGCTTTAAGCTCATCCATATTCCATGTATCACAGCCTTCAAACTCACTGGCAACACTTCCATCAAGGGATTCTATTCTGCCAATCAGGAACCTCTTACTCATACCTTGAATACCATCAGTATAATTTGGTGTCTCAGGTGCTCTATCCTCTTCAATCTCATGATTCTCAGAAAATTTAGATAATATGGTTCTCAGAAAATGTTGTTTCTTCAATAAACAAATGTAAATCTAATTAGGCCATTTGTCAGGCGCAGACTGTTGAATATATAGTTTTAAACAAGTGAATATCTAGACCATCAAACCAAAGTTGGCTTGTGTGCTTTCTGAAACTAAAGTTGGCTTGTAAGTATCGAAACCTTTAATGTGTTCCTTGTCACATGTCTCACTCCCTATTAATATATCAGAATTACTAGCTGCACGATAAATTATATCTCTTCTCAGATTAATTAGAAAAACCAAGTGAGGAAGCAATATTTATTGAAGTTATAAACGTGAATAAGGAACTTAACAAAATTGATAAAAGTTTGCTTTCTTAAGAATGGGCCATGCTACCTTTATGTTTCAGGAAGATCTTTCTCACTCGGCCCTTCAAGTGTGATAATTGTTGTAACCCGAGCAGTAATGACTTGTTGATCAAAAATGGGCTTTTAATATTGAGGAACCACAGAATTCTCGAGATGTATATCATCTGTTTCAATCCTCATGCCTTGAGTCACGGAACATTCATGATCTTCAATACCTTCATCCATGTTTGTGGATAGTATTAATGTTTTCTCCTCCTCTGGAATCCTTTGTATATCTAGGGTCATAGTAGGTTGTTGAGCTCTTTGTATCTCAGAAGAATACAATTCCTTCTCAATATTGCTTTTAGCATTATTAGACCTTGCAGTTTACTTCACATCATTGAGTTAAGAAACCAACACAATCGAAATATTGGTCATAGAGTCAATCATCTCAATTGGGACCAATCCATCCTCGGCGCATATGTAACTTGGAGTGGAAGTGAGGACTTCAATGGAAGCATCCTACACCAAATGGCAAATATCAGAGATAAGGGAAGATTCTTCTGTTGAATAAGTGTGAATGGAGAAGAGGTGGAAAAGAAAAGACTCCATTGTGAATGAGACGTTAGTCCCACATTAAAAATTTCAAGGTATTTTTGTTGGTTTATATTGATTCACATATATTAAGGATGTAAACAAATATATGGAGAGAGACTCTCTCTTACACCTGGGTGCGCAGGGGGTGCAAATTCAGGGTCCGGATTGCACTGAACCATGTTGACTTGTGTGCGGGCACAACCTATGCACGTCGAATGCCGGACTCGACGGAGTACCCGTGGTAGCGATCGGGTGCCACTCAGTTCGTCGTGCTCATCAGTGCTTGGTGGAGTTCACGGTTAGACCGCTGTATCCTGGGAAACAAATGACCCGAGTAAGCGTCGAAGCACAGCTGGAGGTGGGGGGAAACTACGGCCGATCCGCCCGCTCGGCAATACAGACTAGCGACTCAGCCGATCTTCTTATCACTTAGTTCGTCGTGCCCACTAGTGCTTGAAGTTCACGGTTAGACCGATGTATCCTGGGAAACAGACAACCCGAGTAAGCCTTGAAGCACAATCGGAGGTGGGGGCGAATTTGTTTTATGGAAACTGCGGCCGATCCGCTCTCCTCTCTACTGACCTGTCAGCTAGGCCGATCCGCCCTCTGCTCGACCAATCCACCCTCTCGTCCGACCCGCCCTCTCGACCGATCTTCTTACCACTCAGTTCGCCGTGCCCACCAGTGCTTGGTGGAGTTCACGGTTAGACCGATGTATCCAGGGAAACAGACGATCCGAGTAAGCCTCGAAGCACAGCCGGAGGTGGGGGCGAATCTATTTCAAGGAAATTACGGTCGATCCGCCCTCTACTCAGCTGATTCGCTCTCCTCTCGGTCGATCAGTCCTCTGCTCGGTCGATCTGCTCTCCTCTCTGCCGACCTGCTCGCTCGACCGATCCGCCCTCTGCTCAGCCGATCTGCTCTCATCTCTGCCCACCTGTCTGCTCGGCCGATCCGCTCTCTACTCGGCCGATCCGCCCTCTGCTCAATCAATCCACCCTCTGCTCAGCCGACCTGCCCTCTTGGCTGATCCACCCTCTCGTCCGACCTGCCCTCTCGGCCGATCCCCCCGCTCGGCAATACAGACTAGCGACTCAGCCGATCTTCTTGCCACTCAGTTCGTCATGTCCACCAGTGCTATATCCCGGGAAACAGACGACTCGAGTAAACCTCGAAGCATAACCGGAGGTGGAGGCGAATCTGTTTCCAGGAAATTGTGGTCGATCCGCTCTCCTCTTGGCCGATCCGCACTCCTCTCTACCAGCTTGTCAGATCGGCCGATCCGCTCTCTGCTCGTCCGATCCGCCCTCCTCTCGACCGATCCGCCATCTGCTCGGTCGATCGCCATCTGCTCGACCGATCCGGCATCTGCTCAATCGATCTGCCATCTGCTCGGCCGATCCGACATCTGCTCGGCCGATCCGACATCTGCTCGGCCGATCCGACATCTGCTCGGCCGATCCGACATCTGCTCGGCCGATCCGACATCTGCTCGGCCGATCCGACATCTGCTCGGTCGACCAGTTTGCTCGGCCGACCCATCTGTTCGGCCGATCCGCCCTCTCGTCCGACCCACCCTCTCGGTCGATCCGCCCGCTCCGTAATACAGACTAGCGGCCGAGTAACCCTCGAAGCATAGTCGGAGGTGGGGGCGAATCTATTTCAAGGAACTGCGACCAATCCGCCCTCTACTCGGTCAATCCGCTCTCCTCACGGTCGATCCGCCCTCTGCTCGGCCGATCCGCTCTCCTCTCTGCCGACCTGCCCGCTCGGTCGATCCGCTCTCCACTCTGCCGATCTGTCAGCTCGAGCGATTCGCCATATGCTCGCCCGAACCGCCATCTGCTCGGCTGACCCATCTGCTCGACCGATCCACCATCTACTCGGTTGATCCGCCATTTGCTCGACCCACCTGTCTGCTCGGCCGACCTGCCCTCTTGGCCGATCCACCCTCTCGTCTGATCCGCCCACTCGGCCGATCTGCCCGCTTGGCAATACAGAGTAGCGGCTAAGCCGATTTTCTTGCCACTCAGTTCGCCGTGCCCATCAGTGCTTGGTGGAGTTCACGGTTAGACCGTTGTATCCTGCGAAACAGATGCCCCGAGTAAGCCTCGTAGCACAACCGAAGGTGGGGGTGAATCTGTTTCAAGGAAACTGCGGTCGATTCGCCCTCAACTCGGCCGATCCGCTCTCCTCTTGGCCGATCCGCCCTCTGCTCGGCTGATCAGCTCTCCTCTCTGCCCACCTGCCCACTCGACCGATCCACCCTCTGCTCGACCGATCCGCCCTCTGCTCGACCGATCCGCTCTCCCCTTCGCCGACCTGTCAGCTCGGTCGATCCTCTCTCTGCTCGGTCGATCCGCCCTCCTCTCGGCCGATCTACCATTTGCTCGGCCGATCCGCAATCTGCTTGGCCGATCCGCCTTCTACTCTGCCGACCTGTCAGCTCGGCCGATCCCCCCTCCTCTCGGTTGAACTGCCATTTGCTCGGCCGATCCGCCATCTGCTCGGCCGACCCATCTGATCGATCGATCCGCCCTCTGCTCGGCCGACCTGCCCTCTTGGCCGATCCACACTCTCGTCCGACACGCCCTCTCGGCCGATCCTCCCGCTCGGCAATACAGACTAACGGCTCAGCCAATCTTCTTGCCACTCTGTTTGCCGTGCCCCACCAGTGCTTGGTGGAGTTCACGGTTAGATCGTTGTATCGTGGGAAACAGACGCCCCGAGTAAACCTCGAAACACAGCCAGAGGTGGGGGCAAATTAGTTTCAAGGAAACTGCGGCCGATCCGCCCTCTACTCGACCGATCCGCTCTCTGCTCGGATGATCCTATCTCCTCTCTGCCGACATGCCCGCTTGGTCGATCCACCATCTGCTTGGTCGACCCGTGTCCTTGGCCGACCCATCTGCTCGGCCGATCCGCCCTCTGCTCGGCCGACTTGCCCTCTTAGTCGATCCGCCCTCTCGGCCGATCCGCCCTCTTGGCAATACAGACTAGCGGCTCAGCTGATCTTCTTGCCACACAGTTCATCGTGCCCACCATTGCTTGGTGGAGTTCACGGTTAGACCGTTGTATCTTGGGAAACAGACGACCCGAGTAAGCCTCGAAGGACAGAAGGAGGTGGGGGTGAATATGTTTCAAGAAAACTGCGGCCGATCCACCCTCTACTCGGCTGATCCGCTCTCCTCTTGGTCGATCCGCCCTCTGCTCGGCCGATCCGCTCTCCTCTCTGCCGATCCACCCTCTACTAGGCTGATCGACTCTCCTCTCTACCGACCTGTCAGCTTGACCGATCCGCTCTCTCCTCGGCCCATTCGCCCTCTTCTCAGTCGATCCTACATCAGCTCGGTCGATCCGCCATCTGCTCGGCTGATCCGCCATCTGCTCGGCTGATCAACCATCTGCTCGCCAGACCCATTTGCTTGGCCGACCCATTTGCTCGGCAGACCCATCTGCTCGACCGACTTGCCCTCTTGGCTGATCCGCCCTCTCGTCCGACCCGCCCTCTCGGCCGATCCGCCCGCTCGACAATACAGACTAGCTGCTCAGCCGATCTTCTTGCCACTCAGTTCACCGTGCCAACCAGTGCTTAGTGGAATTCACAGTTAGACCGCTGTATCCTGGGAAACAGACGACCCGAGTAAGCCTCGAAGCACAACCGGAGGTGGGGGCGAATCTGTTTCAAGGAAACTATGGCTGATCTGCCCTCTACTCGACCAATCCACCCTCTACTCGGTCGATCCGCCCTCTGTTCGGCCGATCCGCTCTCATCTCTGCCGACCTGTCAGCTCGGCCGATCCGCTCTCTGCTCGGCTGATCCGTCCTCCTCTCTACCGATCCACCATCTGCTCGGTAGATCCACCATCTGCTCGGCCGATCCGCCATTTGCTCAGCCGACCCATCTGCTCGGCTGATCCGCCATCTGCTCGGCCAATCCGCCATCAGCTAGGCTGGCCCATCTGTTCGGTCGATCCGCCTTCTGCTCGACCGACCCATCTGCTCGGCCGATCCGCCATCTGCTCAGCAGATCCGCCATCTGCTCGGCCGACCCATCTGCTCGGTCGATCCAATATCTGCTCGGCCCGCCCGCCATCTGCTCGGCCAACCCGTCAGCTCGGTCGACCCATTTTCTCGGTCGATCCACCCTCTGCTCAGGCAACCTACCCTCTTGGTCGATCCGCCCTCTCGTCCTACCCGCCCTCTAGGCCGATCCGCCCTCTCGACCGATCCGCCCGCTTGGAAATACATACTAGCGGCTCAGCCGATCTTCTTTCCACTAAGTTCGCTGTGCCCACTAGTGCTTGGTGGAGTTCAAGGTTAGACTGCTGTATACTGGGAAACAGACGACCCAAGTAAGCCTCGAAGCACAGCCAGAGATGGGGGCGAATCTGTTTCAAAGAAACTGGGGTCGATCCACCCTCTTCTAGGCTGATTCGCTCTCCTCTCGGACAATCCTCCCTCTGCTCGGCCGATCCGCTCTCCTCTCCGTCGACCTGTCAACTAGGTCGATCCACTCTCTGATCGACCGATCCGCCCTCCTCTCGGTCGATTTGCCATATGCTCAGCCGATCTGCCATCTGCTCGGCCGCCACATCTGCTCGGCCGACCCACCATCTGCTCGGCCGATCCGCCATCTGCTCGGCCGACCCGTTTGCTCGGCCGACCAAATTGCTTGGCCGATCGGCCCTCTCGTCCGACCTGCCCTCTCGACCTATCCACCCGCTCGACAATACAGACTAGCGGCTTAGCCGATCTTCTTGCCACTCATTCCGCCATGCCCACTAGTGCTTGGTGGAGTTCACGGTTAGACCGTTGTATCCTGGTAAACAGACAACCCGAGTAAGCATCGAAGCACAACCTGAGGTGGGGGCGAATCTGTTTCAAGGAAAGTGCGGCCGATCCGCCCTTTACTCGGCCAATTCGCTCTCCTCTAGGTCGATCCGTTCTCCTCTCGGTTGATCCACCTTTTGCTCTGCCGATCCACTCTCTGCTCGACCGATCCGCTCTCCTCTCGGCCCATCCGCCATCTACTCGGCCGATCCACCATCTGCTCGGCCGATCCGCCATCTGCTTGGCCGACCTGCCCCTCTTGGCTGATCCACCCTCTCGGTCGATCCACCCGCTCGGCAATACAGACTAGTGACTCAGCCTATCTTCTTGTCACTCAGTTTGTCATGCCCACCAGTGCTTGGAGTTCACGGTTAGACCGCTGTATCTTGGGAACTAGAAGACCTGAGTAAGCCTCGAAGCACAGTCGAAGGTGGGGGCGAATCTGTTTCAAGGAAACTACGGTCGATCCGCCCTCTACTCGGTTGATCCGCTCTCCTCTTAGCCGATCCGCCCTTTGCTCGGCTGATCCGCTCTCCTCTCTGCCGACCTGCCCACTCGGTCGATCCGCTCTCCTCTCTACCGACCTGTCAGCTCGGTCAATCCGCCATATGCTCGGCTGATCCGCCATCTGCTCAGCTGATCCGCCATCTGCTCGGGCGATCCATCTGCTCGACCGATCCGCCATCTGCTTAGCTAATCCGCCATCTACTCAGCCGACCCGTCTGCTCGGCCGATCCGCCCTCTGCTCCACCAACCTGCCCTCTTGGCCGATCCGCCCTCTCGTCCGACCCTCCCTCTCAGCCGATCCAACCGATCGGCAATACAGACTAGCAGCTCAGCCGATCTTCTTGCCACTCAGTTCGCCGTGCCCACCATTTATTGGTGGAGTTCACGGTTAGACCACTGTATCTTGGGAAATAGACAACCCGAGTAAGCCTCGAAGCATAGCCGGAGGTGGGGGCGAATATGTTTCAGTTCGCCGTGCCCACCAGTGCTTGGAGGAGTTCAAGGTTAGACCGCTGTATACTAGGAAACAGACGACCCGAGTAAGCCTTGAAGCACAACCAGAGGTGGGTGTGAATCTGTTTCAAAGAAACTGGGGCCGATCCACCCTCTTCTAGGCCGATCCGCTCTCCTCTCGGATGATCCGCCCTCTGCTCGGCTGATCCGCTCTCCTCTTTGCCGACCTGCCCGCTCGGCCGATCCGCCTTATGCTCGGCCGATCCGCTCTCCTCTCTATCGACCTGTCAGCTAGGTCGATCCGCTCTCTGATCGACCGATCCACCCTCCTCTCGGTCGATCCGCCATCTGTTCAGCCGATCTGCCATCTACTCGGTCGCCACATCTGCTCGACCGACCCGCCATCTGCTCGACCGATCCGCCATCTGCTCGGCCAACCCATCTGCTCGGCCGACCAAACTGCTCAGCCGATCTGCCCTCTGCTCGGCAGACCTGCCCTCTCATCCAATCTGCCCCTCTCGTCCGACCCGCCCTCTCGTCCGACCCGCCCTCTCGACCGATCCACCCGCTCGGCAATACAGACTAGCAGCTCAGCCGATCTTCTTGCCACTCATTCCGCCGTGCCCACCAGTGCTTGGTGGAGTTCACGGTTAGACCGCTGTATCCTGGTAAACAGACGACCCGAGTAAGCATCGAAGCACAGCCGGAGGTGGGGGCGAATCTGTTTCAAAGAAAGTGCGGCCGATCCGCCCTTTACTCGGCCGATCCGCTCTCCTCTCGGCCGATCCGTTCTCCTCTCGGCCGATCCACCTTCTGCTCAGTTGATCCGCTCTCTGCTCGGCTGATCCGCTCTCCTCTTGGCCCATCCTCCATCTACTCGGCCGATCAACCATTTGCTCGGCCGATCCGCCATCTGCTTGGCCGACCTGCCCTCTTGGTCGATCCGCCCTCTCGGTCAATCCGCCCGCTCGGCAATATAGACTAGCGGCTCAGCCTATCTTCTTGCCACTCAGTTCGCCATGCCCATCAGTGCTTGGAGTTCACGGTTAGACCGCTGTATCCTGGGAACCAGAAGACCTGAGTAACCCTCGAAGCACAGTCAGAGGTGGGGGCGAATCTATTTCAAGGAAACTGCGGTCTATCCGCCCTCTACTCAGTTGATCCGCTCTCCTCTTAGCCGATCCGCCCTTTGCTCGGCCGATCCGCTCTCCTCTCTGCCGACCTATCAGCTCGGTCGATCCGCCATATGCTCGACCGATCCGCCATCTGCTCGAGCGACCCATCCGCTCGACCGATCCGCCATCTGCTCGGTTGACCCGTCTGCTCGACCGATCCGCTCTTTGCTCCGCCGACCTACCCTCTTGGCCGATCTGCCCTCTGCTCCGCCGACCTGCCCTCTTGGCCGATCCGCCCTCTCGTCCGACCCGCCCTCTCGGTATATCCAACCGCTCGGCAATACAAACTAGCAACTCAGCCGATCTTCTTGCCACTCAGTTCGCCGTGCTCACCATTGCATGGTGGAGTTCATGATTAGACTACTATATCTTGGGAAACAGACAACCCGAGTAAGCCTCGAAGCACAGCCGGAGGTGCGGGCAAATCTGTTTCAGTTCGTCGTGCCCACCAGTGTTTGGTGGAGTTCAAGGTTAGACCGCTGTATACTGGGAAACAGACGACTCGAGTAAGCCTCAAAGCTGAACCAGAGGTGGGGGAGAATCTGTTGCAAAGAAACTAAGGCCGATCCGCCCTCTTTTTGATTCTAAAAATCGATTATTCATCTCTTGAACTATCATATCAAGAATCTAATATTGTAACAATAAAAAAATGAATAAAAAACATTATTAGAAAATTAAAATTCAATAAAATATTTAAAAATAATACATGACAAAAAATTTCGACACGATAGTGATGAAAATTAGTAATCATTTATCCATTACGTCTGCTGCAACCATGAGTTCTCATATTTTCTTCCATATTCGGTATTGGGATCATATGGTTATTATAAAATTTCTTGACGACATCCAAAAAATTCTCCCATCCTTCCTCTCTCAATTTTTGTAATCGATCTTTCATTGTCTTGATCAAACTGACAGTCAGTACAATGTTTTGATCCTTTTGTTGTAAGGCAAGTGGCAATTCATTTGTGATTCCCAATAAAGATTTCATCAAATGCATCACAAACACAAATTCATAACTCCTCATCTTATCAATCAAACTGGTGGTGATACCACTATTATCATCATTAGTACCATCATCATACACATTTTCAAGCACTTTTAAAACAGAAGTCCACGTAGACATCAAACGGATAATAGTCATGTAATGTCAACCCCAACGAGTATCCCCTGGTCGTTTTAAACTGATTTCCTAATTGTTTTCCTTTGCCACTAACAATATCTCCTTTCTCCAAACATTCTACAAGTCTATCATGTTCAAGTTGTCTAAACTTATCTTTTCTTTTGCATGAAGCACCAGTAATATTGACAATCATAGTAACATATTGGAAGAAATCACTCACAATTCGATTGCTTTTAGCAACTGCAATAATAACTAGTTGAAGTTGGTGAGCAAAACAATGGACATATCTTGCAGATGAATTTCCCTTCAATATAAGAGCCTTCAATCCATTATACTCACCTCGCATATTTGAAGCTCCATCGTATCCTTGACCTCTCAATCTTGATAATGACAACTTATGTTTTGCAAACAATTCATCAATAGCCTTCTTCAAAGAAATAGCAGAAGTGTCAAACACATGTACAATAGCAAGAAATCTTTCAATAACACATCCATGTTTGTTCACGTATCTTAAAACATCTCCCATTTGTTCTTTGACTGAAATATCTCGACACTCATCAATCATAAGAGAAAATATATTGTCTTTTATATCATTAAGAATGACATTTGTGACTTCAGTAGCACAAGCCCATGTTAAATCCTTTTGAACTGTTGGAGACTTCATTTGATTGTTTCCAGGGGCATTTTCATTCATGCTCTTGGCAACCTCATCATTTCTTTGGGTATACCACTCAATCAATTCAAGAAAGTTACCTTTATTTGAGGAACTCAATGACTCGTCATGTCCACGGAAAGGCAAACCTTGTTTCAAAAGAAAGCGTGTAACATCTAAAGTTGCCGTTAATCAAGTGCGATATGCAACCTCCATTTCACTCCCCTATGCTTGTAGCAAATGTGACACACTTTCTCATTGATTTTGAAAAGCCTCAAGTTGTGTTCTTACATCATTGTGAGTACTAGCTACACCACCAACATGCGTATTAAATACTTCCATTGCTTTTCTCCAATTAGTCATCCCTAAATTAGTAAATGCCTCATCTCCAACTCGACATCCTCTATGAGAATTTTTAAAGAGATAACACAAAAAACAAAAACTGCATCTTTTGATATGTTGTACTCTAACCAGGAAAATATTTTTAACTAAGCAACTTGGAAACTTCTATGTCTTTACCAAATTATCTTTGGGGATAACTATGACCAAATGGTTGACAAGGTCCTCTAATCAAATATTTTCTTCGAATCTGATCTCTAATAGAAATATCAAATTCATTAATTAGTTTGCGTAGCCCTGGGTCACTAACAACATCATCCAGGTTGAATTCAACGCGAGAATATTTTTTCTTACTATTTTCTTCCATAAAATTCTTAGAAGACTCGATACTTCGTTTTAAAAATTTCTCCATAACCTATGTCAATTTCTCAAAATTACTAATTTATGCAATCAACATAACAGTTAATGTACTACCAAGTATAAATCATGAAATTGGAAATTAGATGAAATAAGAAACAAGATTCACCTAAAATTGAAGAGATTTTGCTTATTGTGGAGGATCACCGGCGAAGCACAGTGGCATCGGCGTCAACAGTGGCAGCGGCGTTGACGGAACAGGTGAACCGCGAACAGTAGTGGCGTCACTGGTGTGAGGCGTTGACGAAGTGAAGAGGCGACAAAGATGAGTGCAATGATTTGAGGAGACCGGAGAGGGGGAAACAATGAAATCTCTTAGTGCGATTAGGGTTTTTGGTTTGAAGAAGAAAGGGTTGGCTTAGAAAAAGAAGGTTCGGCTGTTGAAAAAGCTGCTGGAAAAAGGATCGGGAATGAGAAAGAAACAAAACAAAATCTTCTTGGAAAAGGATCGACAATGAGAAAGGAAGGGAAAAGGTGTTTTTATGACACTTTTGTGAAAAAGTCCAATAAATTTAAAAAATTATAATTATGCCCTTTATTTTTTAATCATGATTATATATTTTTTTTGTTAGAAGCAAGGGGGTGCTTCCGCACCCCCTCGCGCCCCCCTTGTTAGTTAGATCCCTAGAGTCAATCATATGATGATTGTTGTATGGACTCGTTGTATCATATTCTTGTATATTTATAAAAGAATTTCATTATGATTATTATACTTACTTGTATTGGTGCCAAATAACTAAGTATAATATCGTCCTTGAGTAGAGGGTTCTTATCTATATCAATTGATTGGTTGAATCGATAGTGAGATGATATAGAGAACACTACTCTTAATCATTCCTAGTCAAGTATTAACATTCAGGGACAATGTTAATGCGACAAGACTAGCATGTAGGTCAACTCGATGACTTGATCTCACAAGTCATGGATATAGAGATATCAAGTTGACACATTGGTATGCATTGGAGAATGTATACTGAATGAACCTCTATGAGAAAGTATCATGGATCATTATATGAGTGTCATATACTTTCTCATGTGGCTATTAGTATGACTATTAGTCCTTGGACCTGAAGTCACCATGGTTCTCTACATAAGGAGTTACATACTTTGGCTTCGTCAAACGTCACCCGTAACTGGGTGGACCATAAAGGCGATTACTAGGTATGTGAAAAATTATGCGGAGGGATGTGAGTGATGTAGATGGGATCTATCCCTCCTATATGACGGGAGCGACATCATTATTCTTGATAGAGTGAGACCACTAAATGCATGGTCATGCCCAAATGAGTCAATATGAGATATTGAGCTCATTTGATTAGAGTGAGTCTACTTGAAGTTCAAGATTTAGATTGATTAGAGGATGACACGGTCTATGCCTCAAATTGATCAATCTAGATGTCAATGATAGAAGAACATTATCATATATTGTGAAAGGTCACAATTAGTAGTCACAAGGTGATGTTGGATCTCAACATTCTTGTAACTTGGGTAACAATGATGTATTGCTAGATGTCGCTCATTGTTTATGTTTCTAAATAAGATTTAGAAATATTGCCAACGTTACAAGAACCTATTGGGTCACACACAAAGAACAAGTGGATGGAGATTAGGTTCATATGGTGAACCAATTGGATGAGGTTCATATGATGAACCAAAATTGGATTAAGAGTAATCCAAATTAGACTTATTGAGTTAGACTCAATTGGATTCAATTATTGAATGAGTCTAATTTAGAGTTGATTCTTTGAGTCAATTTATATTAATGAATTGAGATTCATTATATTGAAATTGACTTGAATCAAAGGTTGGATTTAACTCAACAAGGAAGAGAAGTGGTCAATTTTGACTTGACCAAATTGGAAGTTGAAACATCAAGTTTGACTTGATGAAATGCCACTTGGTGAAGGTTGACTCATCCTACATGGCATGGCTAACCAATACATCCTTGCAACATCATTTCCACATCATCAAGGGAGAGCTAGAGGCATGAAATGCCAAGAGCCAAAGACCCTTGGTATTCCATGAGTGGCCGGCCAAATGAATATGAGATTCATTGGCATTGAATTGTGATTATTGGTTGTTGTCTTCTTCCTCCTTAGCTCCTTCTTGTTCTCATTCTCCTCTTGGCCGAGAGTTCCAAGCAAGAAGGGTGAAGGTGAGTGAGTTTAATCCAAGAAGAAAGGGTAAGTAGAGAGTTTAGAGAAGTGTATGAGAATCCTCTTCTTCTTTTTCTCTCCTTTTTTCTTCCAATCCCATCCGAGAGCCCTTGGGAGTGTTAGCACACTTGTGGTGCTCTCTTCTCCATCTAGAGTGGTTTGAGAATCACTTCTTGTTCGTGTGGATACTACTAGAGGTGTGTACACTTGAATACACTCGAGATCCGACAACATTTGGACGAGCGGGATTTGTGAAGGGCTTCACTTCAAAGGTATACTCACTTTCTTGTAGATCTAGTGTATATCTAGGATAGGAAACATGTACATGTAAATTTTTTATATCTTCGCACGGATCCGGTGGCAAGACTTCGGGGTTTTCGCAACGCAAAAAGCGGTTTTTGCGGCCCGAAAGTCCCAACAGTGGTATTAGAGCGACGTGCGAAGCGTATACATGTTTCATTTGTATTTTTATGAAAAATATCATATCTGTAAGTTTATGTAAATTTATGATTTCTATAGATTTTATGAGTATTTTTCTTGGAGATGCGAAGCAACAAGTGCTTGGACACTTGTAGGCTTCGTATACCGAGAAAAACCTTCCGAAACGGCAAGGTTTCGCCCAAATAGTTTTGGGACAGCGGCTTAAGGCGCTGTAAGATCATAGTAGGACACTCGTGAGACTCATTTCACGAGAAGGGCGCTGCCCCTAACCCCGCAAGGGGCATTGTCCCGCGATCGCGCCCGAAAATCGCTAAACGGGACCGCCGGAAAATTGTAACTCATAAAATTGTAAAAACAGTAGTAAAATTGCAAAAATTTATATAAAATACATAATTTAGAATTATTTATGATTTTGTGATGGTCATGGCCCAAAAACCCAATTTGATTGGACTAAATGTGTTGTAATTCATAATATGGCCTGCGCGTCATTTTGTGTGATTGTGCATGTTGTATTTGTTATATGCGACCTGCGCGTCGTACCTCTCTTTTATATTCCTGTTGTAAAATAGTTTTAAACTCGAATGTAACTCGAGTTTTAAATTTGTAATGTACAAAAATGAAGCGGTGGAAGGTCCACTCGAGAAGGAACGACGAGGAGGGTGCAAGCAACACATGGTGGTCAAAGGGAGGAGCTTGGAGAAGCTGTTGACCCTAGGTTGACCGTCCGATCTTCTCATTGGCTTGAGAAGATCGTAGTAGGGCCATGACCTAATCAAAATTTAATTAATTTCTTGTGTGTATGTGATGCATGCTAGAGTAGAGTAATTAATTAGTGCCTTAACGATTAGATTAGATCTTAATCGCGTATATGATACATCTTAACGATTAGATTAGATCTTAATAGCATATATGATACACATTAATGATTAGATTAGATCTTAATCGCGTCAACTCGAAATGCCTACCACGTTTTGATACCCATCACTACTTCGATCACATGTTGTTGTTGAATCTGTCAAAGCAGAGCAACGCATATTATCTTGGTAGGGTGCGGAGGGACAATCTTGGTCCCGCCTATCAAAGCTTGGGTGAGTACAAACTCAATTAGATTGAGTAAAACTAGTTAACTCAATTGGATCGGGTTTAACTATAGGCATTCTTTCAATGGTTGGAAGATAGGTCAAAATCACATTTATATTAACTCTTGGGCGATTTAGCCAAAGCTAACTCAAGTTTTAATATACATGCGGATCTTGATCCTATAAACAAGAGTTGCATAGAGATGTAATTGGTAATTAGTTACCTATCGATCATACTAAGTCTTGGGCGATTTAGCCAAAGCTAACTCAAGGCGTAGTACGATGTGGATCTTGTCCCGCAATAATTATAGCTAGTTGGTTAGAATCTAGTGAGTGTGGTTTGACCACATCCATGACTCGATTCTACAAAAGTTCTATAATTCAGTGGGAGCATCGTTTAATTAAAGGCCTAATTAAATGATTAGTGGAATATGATATTTATTTTCTGCATTTTTTTGTTGTAGATTGCCATGTCGACAAACACGAACACATTCTCTCTGCGTTTTTTCCTTGATAAGAACAAGCTCAATGGAGTTAATTTCCTAGACTGGTACAAGAATCTGAGAATAGTTCTCACTCAAGAAAGAAAACTGTACGTCCTGGAGCAACCCATTCCCGAGGCACCTCCTGCCACTGCCACGCGAGCTGACCGAGATGCTTACAAGAAGCATCAAGATGACGCATTAGATGTGTCATGCCTCATGCTCGCAACCATGAACTCTGAGCTTCAGAAGCAACACGAGTTGATGACTGCTTATGATATGGTTGAACATCTTCGTCAACTATATCAAGGACAAGCAGGGCACTGGAAGAGAAACTACAAAGGATACCTGGAAGATCTTAAGAAGAAGAGAAATAAGATTTCTACTTCAGGTATATATGTTATAGAAGTCAATCTCTCTATTTCTTCATCGTGGGTATTAGATACCGGATGTGCTTCTCACATTTGTACTAATGTACAGGCGCTGAGAAATAGCAGGGCATTGACCTACGAGTAGGCAATGGAGCACAGGTTGCTGCTATTGCTGTAGGGACTTACTATCTATCTCTGCCCTCTGGGCTTGTACTAGAATTAGATGAATGTTGTTATGTGTCTGCTCTTACTAAGAACATTATATCAGTTTCTTGTTTGGATAAGAAAGGTTTTTCGTTTATAATAAAGAACAAATGTTGTTCAGTTTATTTAAATGATATGTTCTATTGTAGTGCACCTCTGATGAACGAACTCTATATTCTAGACTTAGAGAACCCCATCTATAACATAAATACCAAAAGGTTTAAATCAAATGAAATGAACCAAACCTATCTCTGGCACTGTCGCTTAGGTCATATAAATGACAAACGCTTATCCCAGCTCCATAAAGATGGTTTGCTGGACTCATTTGATTTTGAATCATATGAGACATGCGAGTCATGCCTACTGGGCAAGATGACCAAGACTCCCTTTAGTGGACATAGCGAAAGAGCGACTGACTTGTTAGGACTTATACATAGTGATGTATATAGCCCTTTCAATGTCGCTGCCAGAGGTGGTTATAGGTACTTCATTACCTTTACCGATGACTTCAGTAGATATGATTATGTGTATTTGATGACACATAAGTCAGGATCCTTTAAAAAGTTCAAAGCATTCAAGAATGAAGTACAAAATCAGCTTGGCAAGAGTATTAAAATACTTCGATCAGATCGAGGTGGTGAATATCTTAGCCATGAGTTTCGTGACTATCTAGTTGAGTGTGAGATTCTATCCCAACTCACTCCTCCTGGAACATCATAGTGGAATGGTGTATCCGAAAGGAGGAATCGTACCCTATTAGATATGGTACGGTCTATGATGAGTCACACAGATCTTCCTATATCTCTTTGGGGCTATGCTCTAGACACAACAACCTTCATACTTAACCGTGTTCCAACCAAGACTGTGATAAAGACACCATATAGGATATGAACTGGGAGATATGCCCAGGTGTCTTTTATGAGGATTTGGGGTTGTGAGGCTTACATTCGACGTCAAGTCTCAGACAAACTAGGACCCAAATACGATAAGTGCTATTTTATTGGATATCCCAAGGAAACGAAGGGATATTACTTCTATATTCCCAGTCAACACAAGGTAGTTGTGGCAAAGACTGGGTATTTCTAGAAAAACTAGTGGGGGTACGTTCAATCTTGAAGAAGTTCAAGATATGGACCATAGCACTGAAGCTTTGATGGAAGTTGAACTGGAACCACAAAGTGTTGTGGATGATGAGATTGTTCCACAAGGAGTTGATGAACAACAACCAGTTCATGTAGACATACCTCTTCGCAGGTTTGATAGGATACGTCGTCAGCCTGAGAGATACTCTTTTCTCTTGTCTGGCCATGATGACGTTATGCTCATTGAGAATGAGCCTACCTCCTATCAGGAAGATGTGATGAGACCAGATTCTGAGAAATGGCTAGAGGCCATGAGATCCGAGATGGAATCCATGTACACCAACCAAGTATGGACTTTGGTTGATCCACCTGAAGGCGTCAAACCCATTGGGTGTAAGTGGGTCTTTAAGAGAAAGACTAACATGGATAGACTTATTTATAAAGGTCGTTTGATAGCTAAAGGTTTCAAGCAAATTCATGGTATTGACTATGATGAAATCTTTTCTCCAATAGCGATGTTTAAGTCTATTCAGATCATGCTTGCTATTGCAGCATACCATGATTATGAGATCTGGCAGATGGATGTCAAAATCGCATTTCTGAATGGAAACTTGCTCGAGGATGTGTACATGACACAATCTGAGGGTTTTGTAGATCCACAGCATACTGGCAGAGTATGCAAGCTACATAAGTCCATTTATGGGCTAAAGCAAGCTTCTCGGAGTTGGAATCTTCGATTCGATGATGCAATCAAACAGTTTGGTTTCATCAAGAATGAAGATGAACTCTGTGTCTACAAGAAGGTTGTTGAGAACACAGTTATCTTCCTTATATTGTATGTGGACGACATACTACTCATTGGGAACGACATCCCTTTGCTGTAGTCTGTAAAGACTTGGGTAGTGTAACACCCGAAAATTCTCAAATCAATTTTAGAAATATTCTATGATTTTTCTGGAATTTTAGAATATTTTTATGGAATTTTTGGAGTAGCAGAAGTAGCAAAAATAAATAGAAACGTAAAATAGCCTAAGCGGGAATTGAACCTCAGACCTATGAGACCCTATGTCTTATAGAGAACTCTAGTAACCAGGAGGCCCCAGCAGGGGTGTGCTGAAAGAAGAGAGAAGCAATTATAGTTAAGTTTAAATTGGCCGAATAAACCACTTAATATAAATAGGGAAATAATTAAGTGAGGGTTTATTTTGGATCGGGATTTCTTCCTCTCCTCAAACCCTTACACGCCGCCTCTCTCCCTTCTCTTCTTCTCTCGGTGCACCAAGCCAAGGAACCTAGGGTTACATCCCAAGGACTATAGGAGCACCTCCCGGCGACGACTCCGGCACGAGAACGCTCCTCTCCGAGAGAAGAGCACGTAGACGCGAGAAGATCGACGAAGGGATCTTCTCCATCAGAAAACTAGTGATCAGATCGTAAGGAAAACTAGCGCAGGATGTAAGAAACTCCTCACCTGCAGTATGAGTAGCTATTCGTGTGTTTTATGCATTAGTTTAGTTGTGTGCAGATTTTTAGTACGTAGGGTGCGTTCTAGTGCACACCAAGTGTTTGATAAAATGTTTAGCCCAGTAAAATGCTACAGTAGGCATTTTAATAGTTCAGTAAATGCAGTAGAAGCATTTAAAATAGCATATTTAGTCTTGCTATATCTTATATGGGACTACGGTCCAATGGTTGGGCTCCCACAGTCGTCTCTAGGTTCAGATAACCTAGCTCTAGGTTCAGACAACCTAGAAATAGCAAGATAAGATAATTCAGATATGAAATAGTATTTTACTTTTATCAGTGGCACTGTACTGGACTTCAGTTGTCCTTGGGTTGGGCTCCCACAGTCGTCCCTAGGTTTAGATAACCTAGTAAACCTTATTAGAATCGGGATTTGCAACCCCGAGTTTAGTTAGGGATGCGCACATAGCAAGTACAGTTGCCGGGCCCATCAGCAGCATGATTAGTATTTTCATCTATATATGATAAATAGCTTTCAAAAACTCACAATCAGTTATGGGAACATGATTTAAATTCAGTATTAGCTTAGTTCAGTTCAGCTCAGTTATGTTCCAGTTTAGCTCATTCTTAATGATATCCCATGATTAGTTTTGATGACATGCTTTAGTATTCATGTTAGTAATTTCAGTATGCCATGCTTTAACATGTTCAGCATATGTTTTAAATAGCATTCTTTAAAAAGCATGTTTTCATCGTGTGCATGTTTTGTGAGGTAGATGGTTTCTTACTAAGCTCCCAAGCTTACAGATACTTCTTTTCCTTATACTGCAGATAAAGGTAAAGGAAAGATGGATTAACGAAGGCTGGAGGACAATGCGAGGAAGATGTGTGTGGATAGGAACTTGGAATAAAGATCTTTGGAGAAACTAGCAACTTAAGAACTTAGTATTTCTTGTAGTGTTACTTTTCTACACTTTTAGTTAATTAAATGTCTTGAATTGCGATAGTTATGCTTATATTACTGATTGTCATGATCTTAGTTAGCTAGCCATGAATAATGATAGGTCTAGTAGCTTTATTTTGCTCATAGAGTTGGTATATGTGATTTGGGCACGAAACAGTGCTGAAATCAGACATCTGATACGAAATCAGAAACCCCAATCGATCAGTCGATCGATTGGAGGCTCCTCAATCGATCAACTGATCGATTAGGAAGCTTATTCCTTGAACAGTAAGCTCCTGGATCGATCAGCCGATCTATCGGAGCTATTGTCGCGAACAGTAAGCTTCTGGGTCGATCAGCCAATCGATCCGGTAGTGTGCCGTCGCGAACAGAGAGTTAATGGATCGATCAATCGATCGATCGGGGAATTAGCCTCGCGAATAGAGAGCTTTGGAATCAATCACTGGATCGATTGGAAAGCCTGGATCGATCAGCCGATCGATCCAGAAATTTCCCCATGCACAGTAGCGAGTTGGATTGATCAGTGGATCGATCCAATAGCTTTCAATCGATTGAGTTCGATCCCAATCGATTGGGAAGCTGGGTTTTGACCATGAAACCTTGTAGTTCAGTTCCTTGACCATAAGGGATGTAGGATATGACAGGTACATCCTAGATTATACCCCTTAGCATATGATTGATGATAAAAATAGTGATTTGAGTATTAGTTCCATATTTGTGGTAGCAATTAGCAAAGTTTTTAATTAGTGCAGTTTTCCGCACCTAGACTTTAGAGATGGTCAGGGAGTAAGTTAGCACAGCATAATGTAACGGTCCGGCCTCGCAGCCTAGTTAGTAGGAGGCGGGTCGTTACAGGTAGGGAATTGTTTCTCAATGAAGGATTTAGGTGAAGCAACCTGTATTCTAGGCATTAAGATCTATAGAGATAGATCTAATAGATTGTTTGGCCTAAGTCAGAGTACATACATTGACAAGGTATTACTACAGCTTGCCATGCAGAATTTCAAGAAAGGTTTTCTACCGATGTCACATGGTGTGAGTCTTTTGAAGACTCAAAGTCCCTCTTCTAGAGAGGAGAGAGACCGCATGGATAAGATCCCTTATGCTTCAGCCATAGGATCTATCATATACGCCATGCTATGTACTCATCCTGATGTTTCGTATGCTTTGAGCATGACGAGCAGATACCAGTCAGATCCAGGTGAATGTCACTAGATAGCGGTCAAGAATATTCTTAAGTACTTGAGAAGAACTAAAGAATATTTCTTGATATATGGAGGCGATGACGAGCTAGCTGTAAAGGGTTACAGTGATGCCAGCTTCCAAACTGACCAGGATGATTATAGATCGTAGTCTGGGTTCGTGTTTTGCTTGAATGGTGGTGCTGTGAGCTGGAAGAGTTCGAAGCAGGACACAGTTGCTGATTCTACAACAGAGGCCGAGTATATTGCTGCATCAGAAGCAGCAAAGGAGGCAGTTTGGATCCGCAAGTTCATTACTGAGCTTGGGGTGGTTCCTAGCATTACAGATCCTATTGAGATCTATTGTGACAACAATGGAGCAATTGCGTAGGCTAAGGAACCTCGCTCACACCAGCGGACCAAACACATACTACGACGCTTCCATCTCATTCGAGAGATCATCGATAGAGGAGATGTGAAGATTTGCAGAGTATCCACAGAGGCTAACATCGCAGATCCCTTGACCAAGACTTTGGCACAAAGAAAGCATGATGGTCACACTAGGTCATTGGGCCTTAGAGGCTATACTGATTGGCACTAGTGCTAGTGGGAGATTGTTAGTTAGAGCCCTAGAGCCAATCATATGATGACTGTTGTATGGACTCGTTGTATCATATTCTTGTATATTTATAAAGACATTTCATTATGGTTATTATACTTACTTGTATTGATGCCAAATAACTAAGTATAATATCGTTCTTGAGTAGAGGGTTCTTATCTATATCAATCGATTGGTTGAATCGATAGTGAGATGATATAGAGAACACTACTCTTAATCATTCCTAGTCAAATATTAACATTCAGGGACAATGTTAATGCGACGAGACTAGCATGTAGGTCAACTCGATGACTTGATCTCACAAGTCATGGATATAGAGATATCAAGTTGACACATGGGTATGCATTGGAGAATGTATACTGAATGATCCGCCATGAGAAAGTATCATGGATCATTATATGAGTGTCATATACTTTCTCATGTGGCTATTAGTATGACTATTAGTCCTTGGACCTGAAGTCACCATGGTTCCCTACATAAGGAGTTACATACTTTGGCTTCGTCAAACGTCACCCGTAACTGGGTGGACCATAAAGACGATTACTGGGTATGTGACAAATTATGCGGAGGAATGTGAGTGATGTAGATGAGATCTATCCCTCCTATATGACGGGAGCGACATCATTATTCTTGATAGAGTGAGACCACTAAGTGCATGACCATGTCCAAATGAGTCAATATGAGATATTGAGCTTATTTGATTAGAGTGAGTCTACTTGGAGTTCAAGATTTAGATTGATTAGAGGATGACACGGTCTATGCCTCAAATTGATCAATCCAGATGTCAAGGATAGAAGGACATTATCATATATTGTGAAAGGTCACAATTAGTAGTCACAAGGTGATGTTGGATCTCAACATTCTTGTAACTTGGGTAACAATGATGTATTACTAGATGTCGCTCATTGTTTATGTTTCTAAATAAGATTTAGAAACATTGTCAACGTTACAAGAACCTATTGGGTCACACACAAAGAACAAGTGGATGGAGATTAGGTTCATATGGTGAACCAATTGGATGAGGTTCATATGATGAACCAAAATTGGATTAAGAGTAATCCAAATTAGACTTATTGAGTTAGACTCAATTGGATTCAATTATTGAATGAGTCTAATTTAGAGTTGATTCTTTGAGTCAATTTATATTAATGAATTGAGATTCATTATATTGAAATTGACTTGAATCAAAGGTTGGATTTAACTCAACAAGGAAGAGAAGTGGTCAATTTTGACTTGACCAAATTGGAAGTTGAAACATCAAGTTTGACTTGATGAAATGCCACTTGGTGAAGGTTGACTCATCCTACATGGCATGGCTAACCAATACATCCTTGCAACATCATTTCCACATCATCAAGGGAGAGCTAGAGGCATGAAATGCCAAGAGCCAAAGACCCTTGGCATTCCATGAGTGGTCGGCTAAATGAATATGGGATTCATTGGCATTGAATTGTGATTATTGGTTGTTGTCTTATTCCTCCTTAGCTCCTTCTTGTTCTCATTCTCCTCTTGGCCGAGAGTTCCAAGCAAGAAGGGTGAAGGTGAGTGAGTTTAATCCAAGAAGAAAGGGCAAGTAGAGAGTTTAGAGAAGTGTATGAGAATCCTCTTCTTCGTTTTCTCTCCTTTCTTCTTCCAATCCCATCCGAGAGCCCTTGGGAGTGCTAGCACACTTGTGGTGCTCTCTTCTCCATCTAGAGTGGTTTGAGAATCACTTCTTGTTCGTGTGGATACTACTAGAGGTGTGTACACTTGAACACACTCGAGATCCGGCAACATTTGGACGAGCGGGATTTGCGAAGGGCTTCACTTCAAAGGTATACTCACTTTCTTGTAGATCTAGTGTAGATCTAGGATAGGAAACATGTACATGTAAATTTTTTATATCTTCACACGGATCCGGTGGCAAGACTTCGGGGTTTTCGTAACGCAAAAAGCGGTTTTTGCGGCCCGAAAGTCCCAACACCCCTGCCTCCGCCAGTGAAGTCCGATGAGCTTGGCTCCCGTCGCCAACATCCTCTAACAGTCTAAGGTCTCAATTGCTATCTTTTGTGAAAAAAAAAAGATCTGTTGCATCCTTCAATACTATTTTGTATGGAGTTCCAAATGTCCCCGTGCCTAAAACTTCAGCAAAAGCCCTCAGCAGATCTTCTAGATCAAAAGCAAAGGTCCAACCCTCAAAGAATACTAGTTGGTTGTTCTTGCCCTTGGAGAGTTACCGGCCTTGTGAGCGACCTTCGAGGTTGCTCATGCTTGCCCTCACGGGGCCAAGTTCACTCACGTGAGCAAACTTTGACTGCGAGCAAACTCTGAGGTCACTCATTGGCCACCTCCTCCCTACCGTGCGCGGTAGCCTCATGGAGCCACCAGTAGGATGAGGACATCGCTAAGGAGAGGATTTAATTAAATGTCTTCTTAATAACTAGGTTTAAAATATAGATCGGCCAAATCTTCTTGCATTCTCTCTCCCTGACTAAATCTTTCCAAGCTTATCTCAAAACCTTTGTCACTACTTTCATCGTCTATTGTTCTGCTCTCGATTGTCAAAATTCGGAATTGATTAATACATATTCAGAAAGCCCGCGACCTAATCTTTCTATTGATAATTTAGTACCAAAATTTCAAAATAATGTTACAACCTTGAGACGAGCCATCGACTTCTATTTTATCTCAGAGCTGTGCGCGAACTTGTTCGTCGTCATCGACTATCGTACAACTTGGGATGATGATTTTTAGGAAGCCTTGAGCTTGATTCCAGCCCCAAATTGAGAATTCAAATGTTGTTTGAGGGTGAGCAAATTTTTAAGTTGATTTGTGCAATTTTGGTTCAATTTTGATATTAATAATTGATATTTATTGTATCTTTTATGTATGTAAGAACTATTAGGACCTTAATGCTCGGCTAGAGGGGGTGAATAGTCGATTACCTAAATCGTCACTTCCTACACTCGTTAGTACGCAACGAAAATATAAAACAAAATACTAACAAGGAAGCTAAACCCTAAGCAATACAAAGACAAGAAACACAAACTCAATGACACGTTTATGTAACATGATTCGGATATTAGAACTCATACTCCACGGCTGCCCATAAGATGGACGATCCTGATTCGTTGGTGGATGACTCCCTGGAAAACTCCGGCTATCTCAAGTAGTTCCTTGTGGGTGGAGAAACCTTGTCACAACCTCGCACAAGCATGCTTGATCACACGAGAGCTTGGAAGACTCTAATAAGGGTTAACCATCTCTATTTTTGTCAACCTTAGTCAAGCACCCCGAGCTCTCTTAAATAGAGCTTGGGAAGAAACACCTAGCCGTGTTTCTCACCGCCAGTTGACTGGCAAAATCACCAGTCAACTGGTTCTTTGTGGAATTCGACTGTTACATGCCAACAGCTCGATATCAGTTGAATAATGAAAGTACCAGTCGACTACTACAGTAATTGCTACAGTGCCTGTTTACTATTTTCACAACTATCGGACATAGAAATATTCTATGCCCTGGCCCATTCGACTGGTCCAATTACCAGTCGACTAGTAAAAACCTAACCCTAGGGTTTTGACCCCCCCCTCCCCTGAGTACATTCACTCAGCACTTGTCCTTACCCGACCAACCTAGACCTAGCCTTCTAACCTCCTCCATCAGCCTCGCGTCCCTTAGATGTTTCCCCATCCTTCACACCTTGCCTTTTGGATCTTCCTTTGCCAAGAGACTCCTCACCTCTGGGACTTCAACTATTGCCAAGTCACACTTGGACTTACGTTGCCAAGACTACATACTTGGACTTACACTACTAAGACTTCTCTTGGACTTTTCTCCTTTGTTAAGATCACACTTCGACTTTCCTTGCTATACGTGTATCCTACGCACTTACTATGCATATCAAATATAACAATAAACCTAACTTAAATATTTGCCCAAATATCAAAACCTAAGGCACCTAGATTGCTCCAGCACAAACTTTACATCAATTTGAAGTATCGAATGAATTTCTAGATTTGTTTGGACAATTTTCAAATATTTCAGCTTGTTTAATTGAAGATGTGTCACTTAGTATGCAACCCCTCCAAACCTAAAATCCTAGATCTGCCCTGTCTAAACATCATCTCTAGTTTAGCTTTAGGTCTGGCACCATCTTTGTCTAGACTCCAGTCGCCAACATCCTCTCAGCCTAAGGTCTCAACATCATCTCTAATTTAACTTTGAATCTTAGCACCATCTCTGTCTTGGCCCTAGTTACCAATATCCTCCCTCAGCCTCAGATCTCAAATACACCATCTCTCAGTCTCAACTTTCAATCTTGACTTTATCTATTCTCAAGGTCACTCCCCATTGGTGCTACTTGTTATCACCTTCAAGAAATGCCTATGCTCTGCACAAGCTCACTAACAAGGACTATGAATATTCTAGGATACTTGACATCTTGATAGTGGAAGAGCGATTACGAGGTTGTCAAATATGGTCCCTTCGATGCCCCTATTGGCACATGGCATTGGATGAATCGGAAGGCCACTAATGGATGATGGATTTGGTCCCCTCACTCACTCCTATTTGGATGATGTTTTGTCCTACGTGGAGATATTCTCCTGACAACTATATAAACACTGGCGATGATAATGAAAAGGGATTCCAATTTTTGAAACCATAGACCAGGATCTCTCCTTCTTCTTGGCTCTACATTTTCTCTCAAGAAAACTCTAACTTGAACGTTGGAGTGACCTCGAGATCCATCCCCCGGCTAGTCTAACCCTCTTTTAGAGTGCATTTCAGGTCCTCTTCATCGTCCTCATCAACAGATATCAAAGTGATACTCGCAAATGTTATGTGGATACGGTTAAAATCGATATACAGAAAGCTAAAAGGACTCTGAAGGATTAGGAAGAGAGGAGTGTGTTCCTCACTAGAAATGCCCATTCATCAGCCAGCCTTTGAAGAGGAAGGGAGCCTGAGCGACTTCAGAAGAAGACACATCTACGACCTTACCCTAAGCCTTATTATACCCTTTTTCCCATTTTTCTTCTACAAGTTAATATTATTGCTACTTGTAAACATCCCCATTTCCTCTAGAAGAATCACTATTTTTTTTCTTGTATACCTCTCCTTGCACAACCACCTTACAACAGGCTTGAGAAATCTAAATATTATATTAATATTGGGGTCTCTGAAGCATAATGACCCTCTTAGCCCCACGTGCTAACAACTCATCATTCTGATAGTCTGGTATCCTAGTAGATTTAGAGTCTCAAAATTTTTGACAGACTTTGAAATATAATAGTTCTCTTAGCCTCACATGCTAACATCTCATCATTTTGGCAGTCTCAATATCCTGGCAGATTTAGAGTCTTAGTATTTCTGACAAACTCTGAAACATAATAGCCCTCTTAGCCCCACTTGCTAATGGCTCATCATTCTGACCGTCTCAGTATCTTAGCAAATTCAGAGTCTCAACATTCTGGAAGAATCAGAGACTCAATAGACCCCACTTACAAGAGGTTGATGGTCCTCTTAGCCCTACTTGCCAATGACTTTACCTAAAAGTAATAGCCCTCTCTTAGCCTCACTCCCTAACGACTCGATATTTGGGAAATCTTAGTGTCTCAGTAGACTCAGAGTCTTAGCATTCTAGCAGAATCAGAGACTCAATAGCCCTCTTAGCCCTACTTGCTAATGGCTTAGGAGGTTGATGGCCCTCTTAGCACCACTCGCTAATGGTTCAACCTAGAGGCATAATAGCCCTTTGAGCCGCACTCGCTAATGACTCAGGAGGTTGATGGCCCACTTAGCCCCACTCGCTAATGGCTCAACCTAGAACCATAATGGCCCTCTGAGCCGCACTCGCTAATGGCTTAGGAGGGTGATGGCCCACTTAGCCCCACTCGCTAATGGCTCAACCTAGAAACATAATAGTCCTCTTACTCTCACTTGCTAATAGTTCAGGAGAATGATAATCCTCTTAACCTCACTCATTAATGGCTCAACCTAAAAGTAACAGTCGCAGTCGCTAACGGCTCGACATTCAGGAAATCTCAGTGTCTTAGTAGACTCAAAGTCTTAGTATTTTAGCAGAATCAGAGATTCAATACCCTTCTTAACCCCACTCACTTACGGCTTAGGAGGTTGATGGCTCTCTTAGCCTCACTCGCTAATGGCTCGACCTAGAAGTAATAGCCCTTAGCCCCACTCGCTAATGGTTCAGTATTCTGTCAGACTTAACAATCAAGCCTCAGACTTGGCAGTCTACGTGCCTTAGTCTCAGCCTCAACTTCCTCAACAGTCACTAGCACTCGCTAATGGTTCATAAGATATATAGATCTATTAGCCTCACTCGCTAAAGGCTTGCCTCATAGTAAGTATGGAATTCTTAGCCCCTTTATGGTGGTCTAACATGCTTCTTTACTTGGCAGTTTGAGATTATCCACTCAAATCACATTGACAGATAAGTCCTCAATAAATTTGTAAACTTTCAATGCAATATAATATATTCCCTCTTATCTCTCATGGGGATTCTCCTAGCCATGCGCTAGCCACTTAGCCTTACAATAGGCTGGAAATTTTCAGCCCTCCTAGGCTCTCTCTAGTGGCTTACCCTTGATGGCTTCCTTGTCTTTACTTGGTCACTTGTGATTATTATTTCAAGTCATATCAACAAGCTTTATTCATATCTCGGCCGCAAACACTAACACTCTCTCTGGCTCACCACTGCAAACTAGGAATATAGTCAACCAATAAAATCCCTTAGCCGAACCATTCATTACTCAGTACTACTTAAAGCAAAAATGTCGAATAAGAGACAATCAAGCTAGTCAACCAAGTTCTCAATTGTTGGCAACTTAAATAAAGATGGCTGATTCTAGGGGTGTCCCACTCCACCACTTGGAAACAAACCACAGAAGCATACAACCAACACATGTTAGGAAGACATATTGAGGGAAGAAAAACTTACTCGTAATTAGAGTTTAGTTACGACATTATAACACAAGATACAATGGGACAAAAGTAAAAATTAGTGGAGAAGAATGGAAGCAAGATCAATCGACCTTTTCTGGAGTAGACAGTTCATCTTAGACATTTTACAGATTCAAAAATAATAGAATAGCCTCCAGCTGTATTTTGCTGATGCAAAAATAATGAGACGAATCCACTGTAAACAGAATCATTAGTGAGGGAGACACATACGAAATAGGGGAAAACTAGTTTAGGAAATTAAGTTAGAAAATTTAATTCAATCAATTCCCAATTTAAATAGGATATTTCCAAACAAATTTTATCTCTTATCCATTTATCATCATAAAATATAAAAAAATCATTTAAAATCTAGAAAAATTTCAACAATTTCTATTAATTCATATAAATATATTTCTATCATAATTCTTACCAATATAAATTTATTTTCCTAAATAAATTTAATTATATATATATATATATATATATATATTACACTTGGACTTTGCATGTCACACCATGAAGGTATACTTCTCCTCCAAATCGGACGGTACCCTCTACTAACAATATATAAAATAACTGATACTAAACCAATTCAAACATCAAAGCGATATAAAATCACTAAACACATAAAAATTGATGTGTATATGCATACATGTACTTGAGATCATACTAAACCACACAAGATAAAAGTCGTATTATTCTAACAATTCAAAATCGATACAGAAAGAAAATTATAAACACAAATAGCACAACAAAAATCCAAACTTGAGTGAGACCGACAGTCAGGACCTATAAGCGACAAAATACATCCTCTATCTGCTAACCTGAAAGTCAAGGAAAAGTAAAAGGTAGTGAGTACAATAACTCAATGGGTATAAGAAGATAGTACATGATACTGTATATAAGGAGATCAAAAGATGCAGTCTCAGATAATAATACTTACTACTAGAATAATAGTACCGATATAAAACTATTTACCAAACAAACCATAACCAACAATGCAACCCTTCACTAACTTGTTTCACCAGATATAGTCAATAAATTGGGAGTACATACAATATATCCAAAAACTACCTGCATAAACTCAGCACATAACAAGGATATAATAAACATATAACAAGTCCCGACTACACGCAATAACATGCTACCACGAATGAGTCTCGTGGGCAGTCAGGGTATCCACTATCCGCGGGCGACAATGCAAGCTACCACCATTTGGTCTAGTGGGCAGATAGGACGAGGTAGCTATCTAGCTCCTTAGCTACTGACTGCTACGACAATATACGCTACCACTAACTGTTCTAGTGGACAGTTAGAGCATATAAATGTCATTGTCTATGGGCGACAATACATGCTACCTCTACCTGGTCTAGTGGGCAGACAAGACATATAACTATCTAGCTATAGACTCCATGCGACAATACATGTACGCTACCACTATCTAGTCTAGTGGACAGTTCAGAGATAAATGTATACACACAATAATAATCAAACCAGTTGAAATAATCACATCCAAAGGTAAAGCTCTACAAGCTACACTATGATATCGCAAACATAATGACACAAGTATAATAGCAATAAATGGCATGGATAGTAATGAGAATACATGAATATCAAATAGACTAAATGTAAGGACAAACAATAAAGTATCAACTCAAGTAGCAAATAGAGTGAAGTCAATAATCATTCATGAATAATGATCAGTTAACTTTATTACCTCCATCTATCGATTTAACCCATCTACACATTAATCAACAATAGGTTTCCAACCAAGACTTAGCTCATACCTGATTCTCAACCAGGACTTAGATGCCTAGATCCTTTAGGACTTGATGACGGATTGGTTCACAACCAGGACTTTAACTCATGTCAAGTATCCTACATCTATAAACTTGACACAACTGGTTAAATCACAACTAACATAACTTTAACTTTAATCATATATCAAAATTCTAAATTAAATATTATGATACCTGCACCAACAACTATCTGCTTGGCCTCATGGAAGGTCAGACCATACCGTCCACCTCTACATTAACTTCCCCAGGATGTCGTCACTATAAGCCTTGGAATTTACGATATAATGCAGTGCATTTGCTCCCCTGTCTCCACTCTCTACCTATACTATGCCACCTCTATATGAAGAAAGCATGACTCCGAGTCACCGGCCGGATTATAAGCGAGCATGCTCTCGCGCCTTTATATTCCAAACTCCCGAGCATCTAACCGAGTTATAAGCGAGCATGCTCTCGCGCCTTTATATCTCAAACCCCCGAGCCTCCGGCTAGGTTATAAGTGAGCATGCTCTCGTGCCTTCACGCTCCAGACTCCCAAGCCATCATCCGGGTTATAAGCGAACATGCTCTCGCACCTTTATATTCCTGACTCCCGAGCGATCGGGCAGGTTATAAGCGAGCATGCTCTCGTTGTAGGGATCTAACACACTAAACACGCTTAAGCATACCGAAAAATTAACTAGATCCTCTCCAGAAGATCCATGCGAAGGAGAAAACAATCATATATTAAGTTTTACATGAGAGGTATACCTTTGTTGTGTGCCCTTCACAATCCCGACAACAACTTTTTCTTTGGATGCAGATCTCAGCGCGATCAAGCGTCCGCGCCTCTACAGTATCCACACGAACACATCCTTCGTTCATCACACGAACGAAGCCTTCGGAGAAGAACCACCTTCATGATGCTAGCAACTCATGAAGGTTCGGCCAAGAGCAAAAATCGCCCAAGGAGGAAAAAAGGAGGAAGAAGAGGGAAGATTAAGAGTCACACTTTTCATCTCTTATGAAAAATCTAATCAAAAACCTATTTATATTCACCCAATGAATACCAAGGGTTTTTTTTGTCTCTTTGTTTCCTCTTAATGAGTTGGATTATTATATTAGAATAATCATTAATCTAATAACCCAATAAGTCTAACCCATTGAGTCTAATCCATTAATCCAATGTGTCTAATTCGGATTGGACTCAATCCAATGAGTGGGTTAATTTGAGTCTAACTCAATGAGTAACCCAAAAAGTCTAATCATCTCATAATTGGCTCTTAAGGCTAATTACTAATAATCTTCCACTAGCACTAGTGCCAATCACCATTAAGATGACACCAACACTTTGGATTTACCCATTATTCTTAATATCCTTAGTATTTTAGTCAAACTAAAATACCCATCTCCAAACTAATATGTTCTTTGTGTGTGACCCAATAGGCTCTCGTAACGTTGGTAATGTATCCAAATCAACATTTGTGATACATAAGCAATGAGTGACATCTAGCAATGCATCATTACAACTCAAGTGATGAGAAAGTCGAGATTCAACCTAACCTTTCTGTGGCTATTATCTTGTAAGACTCAATCCTTCTATCCTTGATATCTAGATTGATCAATGAGGCATAGACCGTTTCATCGTCTTATCAATCTTTGTGTTTCTTGATCTCTAAGTAGATACACTGAACAAATAAGCTCAATATCCCATATTGACTCATCTGAGTATGGTCATACATTCTTATGTCCTACTAATCAAGGGGAACACAGATATTGCTTCTGTCATATGGAAGGGATAGATCTCATCTACATCACTCACATCCCTCTGCATAATTTATTGCATACCTAGTGATCGACTTTATAGTCCACCCTATTACAGGTGACGTTTGACGATACTAAAATACACAACTCCTTATGTAGGGAACTGTAGTGACTTCAGGTCTAAGGACTATTCATACCAATATTCACATGAGAATGTTTATGACACTCATATAATGATCCATGAAACATCTCATAGCGGGTCAATTCAGCACATATTCTCTAATATATACCCATGTGTCAACCTGATATCTCATATCCATGACTTGTGAGATTAAGTCATCTGTTAACCTACATGTTAGTCTTAACGTATTAATATTGTCCTTATATATTAATGCTTGACTAGAAATAGTTTAGAGTAGCCTTCTCTACAATATCTCACTATCAATTCAACCAATTGATATATTGTAGATTAGAACCGTCTACTCTAGGACATTATTATACTTATTAATTCGACACTGAACTGAAGTAAATATAATAACCATAACCTTTGCCTTCTAATGAAATAACGAAATATGATACAAAATGTCCTAAGTCAATCAACTCTTGATTGCCTCTTAGGGCTTACACTAACAATCTCCTTATGTCGCTAGTGTCAATCACTGAAATATCTAATATCCATTGGCCTAGTGTGACCATCATGCTTCCTCGATGCCAAAGTCTTGGTCAAAGGATCCGTAATGTTAGCATTGTTTGGTTCTCTACATATCCTCATATCTCATATATTGATGATCCCTCGAATGAGATGAAATTGTTGTAGTATCCAATACCCAAGACCACCATTTAAGTAAAATACATGCCCTAACTGCGATCTAGAATCATCCTTGTCAATTTGGAAGCTTGCACCACTGTAACCCTTTACAACAATAGTTGTAACCCTTTACAATAAGCTCTTCATCGCCTCCAAAGATCAAGAAATAATCTTGAGTTCTTCTCAAGTACTTAAGAATATTCTTGACTGTTGTCCAGTGACCTTCACCTGGATCTGACTGGTATCTTCTCGTCATACTTAATGCATACGAGGCATCTAGATGAGTACAAAACATGGCATACATGATAAACCCCATAATAGATGCATAAAGAATCTGATCCATGTGGTCCCTTTCTTCCTTAGAAGAAGGGCATTGAGTCTTCGAAAGACTCACACCATGTGACATCGGCAGGAATCCCTTCTTGGAATTCTGCATGGAAAAATGTTTAAACACCTTGTTAATATATGTACTCCGGCTTAGACCAAGCCATCTCCTGAATCTATCTCTATAGATCTTGATGCCTAAAATATAGGCTGCTTCACCTAAGTCCTTCATTGAGAAACAATTCTCAAGCCAAGTCTTCACTGACTGAAGAGTAGGGATATCGTTTCCAAAGAGAAGTATGTCATCTACATACAATATGAGAAAGATGACTGTGCTCCCACTAACCCACTTGTAGACACAAGGTTCATCTTCATTCTTGATGAAACCAAACGCTTTGATTGCATCATTGAATTAAAGATTCCAGCTTCTAGAAGCTTTCTTTAATCCATAAATAGATTGTTGCAACTTACACACCTTTCCAGCAGGCTCTGGATCGACAAAACCCTCAGGTTGTGTCCTGTACACATCCTTGAGTAGATTTCTATTGAGAAATACAATTTTAACATCTATCTGTCAGATCTTCTAATCATAGTAAGCTGTAATTGCAAGCATGATCCGAATAGACTTGAGCATCATAATTGGTGAAAAGGTTTCATCATAGTCTATACTATGAATTTGCTTGAATCCTTTAGCTACCAATCTACCTTTATAGGTATACATATGCTCATCCATGTCAATCTTCACCTTGAAGACCAACTTACACCCAATGGGTTTGATCCCTTCAGGTGGATCAACCAAAGTCCATACTTGGTTAGTGTACATGGATTTCATTTCAGATCTTATGCCTATAGCCATTTCTCAGAATTTGGGCCCGGTACATCTTCCTGATAAGATGTAGGCTCGTTGAGACCAACTAGCACTACATCACCATTGTTAGACAAGAGAAAAGAATATCTCTCAGGTTGACGATGGGTCATATCAGATCTGCGTAGAGCTTGTGCTACTTGAACAAGTTGTTGCTCCACAACTTCTTGTGGTGTAACAAAATCATGATCCACAACATCTTGTGGTATCTGTTCAATTTCTATCAAGACTTCGGTGCTAGTTTGTGTATCTTGAATTTCTTCAAGATTGACTTTACTCTCACTAGTTTTTCTAGAAATAAACTCCCTTTCTAGAAAGACATCATTTCTAGCAACAAACACTTTGCCTTGTGTGGGATTATAGAAGTAATATCCCTTTGATTTCTTGGGGTATCTTACAAAATAGCACTTGTCCGATTTGGGCCCTAGTTTATCTGAGACTTGTCGTCGAACGTAAGCCTCACAACCCCAAATCTTCATGAAAGATATTTTGGGACTCTTTCCAATTCATATCATATATGGTGTTTTTATTACGGCCTTAAATGGGACGTGGTTAAGTGTAAAAGCGGTCGTCTGTAGAGCATGCCCCAGAAGAAAATAGGAAGATCTATTTGACTCATCATCGATCGTACCACATCTAATAAAGTATGATTCCTCTTTTATGATATATCATTCCATTGTGGTGTTCTAGGTGGAGTGAGTTGAGATATGATCTCACACTCAACGAGATGGTCATGAAACTCTTGGCTAAGGTATTCCCCACCTCAATCGGATCAAAGCATCTTAATACTCTTACCAAGTTAGTTTTGTACTTCATTCTTGAATTCTTTAAACTTTTTAAAGGATTCTGATTTGTGTCTCATCAGATACACATAGTCGTACCTACTGAGATCATCAGTAAAAGTAATGATAGCCTCCTCTAGCTGCTATTCTGAAAGGGTTACACACATCAGTATGTATGAGTCCTAACAAATCATTAGTCCTTTCGCTGTGTCCACTAAATGGAGTCTTAGTCATCTTGCCTTGAAGATAAGATTCGCATACCTTATATGATTCAAAATCAAATGAATCTAAAAGTTCATCCTTATGGAGTTGGGATATGCAACTCACATTTATGTAATATAAGCACTACAACAAAAATGTTAAAAGACAACACTCCTACGACAACGATTTTAGAAGGAAGTATTGTTAATTTGATTAAAGACAACAGTTTTTGACAAAACCGTTGTCTTTGAGCTTTCAAAAAAAACAAAAGACAACAGTTTTGTAAAAACTGTTGTCGTTGAGCGACTTTTTGTAAAATCAACAACACATTTTACAACGGTTTTCTAAAACTGTTGTCTTTAAGCGCTTTCTTAGGGGGTCAAAGGCAACGGTTTATTAAAACCGTTGTCTTTAACTTTTTTCTTTCGCCGTTTTTTCCCTTCACAGTTTTTGTTGTGGCAGTGTTTTGCATTCCCTTCGAAAATTTTTTGGCACCCTATTTCCCCCCTTAGCCTTCCCAAACCCTAAACCCCTCTCCTTATATGATCTCCCCCCCCGACCTTCCTACCGAAACCTTCAGAAGGGGTGAGAGGAGGGATTTTAGGGGCTCCCTCCTCCTCTTTCCCCCTCTGCTCATCGTCATCGCCAGATTCCCGTTCGCACTGCCGTTTCGGTGCCCCCGACTTCATCCTCAGCCCCGGCACGCTGTATGACGTGCACGGCATCGCCGCTGCCACATTGGGGCTCGAGATCATGGTGGCTTACTGGAGGCTCGCCGGCGCATGCCACCCGGACGCGGTGGTCGCGGCGGACCGGCTGACGAGTTCATGTGGATCCACACGGCCTACGAGATGCTCTCCGACCCGGACAAGCGCACCGAGTATGATCGAGGGGTCCTCGTCGCCGATCGGAGATGGAGGTCGTTCCATTCTTCCTGATCGTTGTATTCCTTCTACGCCGGCCGACGCCAGCCGCGGACGTGGGAGATGGACCAGTGCTAGTAACTAACAAGATGCATCAAAGGTGTTTGATTATATGCCGATCTCAAATTTTCTACCCCAAATTGCTTTATTGCTGTTCTTTGTACATGTTCACAGATCGAATAATCTTTGATCTCGCCAAACAACCTCTTCCTATTTCAATTTTGTTTTCCCTTTTCCTTAGGCAATCGTATTAATCTAAGATTGCAATCAAAACTAAAGAAAACCTTTGACTTCATGTTCTGTTTGCTTTAAAAACAAGAAGTTCTGAGATTTCTTGGATCTCTATTTGATCTGTGAATTGATTAGCAACTCTTTGGTTTTTTCAAGAAAGGTTTTTACTCAAGTTGCTACAATTAATTCATAGATGCAAACGAAGGAAGCATTTGATTGTGATGGTTTCGCTTCACCTTCCTTTAGAGGAACAGCTGAACAACTTTGTAACAAATGAATAAGCCTTCTTGTCTCATCTAACCTTAAAAAGTGTACCAGCTTCCTACTTCCTTGAGTTAGGACATGGAGGCAGTGAGGATGGCAGCAATTATGAGTAAGAACATGGAGGCAGTGAGGATGAGCGAAAGGTATGTCTCACCTAGGTTTTGTTTGGAAAAGTGATTTTTTTAAAAAAAATAATTTTATTAAACATATTTAAAATCATTGGGGTAAGTGACAAGGCTTGCAAAGATGAAATGTGAGTTTTTCCAGGTTGTGTTGTTTCATTATTTGTCAGCATTTTGCAATCAATTGGTTTATAAGAATCTTTGAATTTTTGAAGCATATGTAATGAAGCATTATTTTAAGAACTAGGAGAAGCTGCTTTTATATAAATGTGAGTTTGTACAACTTCTGTGTTTCTTCCTTTTGCGATAAGAATTTATTGCTTGGAACTGCAGAATTCTCCTTTTTCTCTGCTTATGTTTGGAACTAATCTTGCTTTCTGAAAACCATTATATTAGTGTTTGTATAATGGTGTTGTATCTGCCTCAAGGTTGGAATTGGTCTTGCTTCCTTCCTTTGAGAAATGGAAATGAAAATTCATATACAATTGAAGTAATTGTTTATGATTATTTTCTGTGACAACAGAGAATTCAATTGTGTTACTCTACTGATTTTCCTTGCTTAAATGTTGGAAAACCAAAAGGACCATCATATGTGCCCCTTGAGGTTTTTGAGCTCATTCTACTTCACTTTTTTTAAATTTTTTTTGAAAGAACCTTTATTTTTATCCTGACAAATTTGGCAAACTATTCAGTTCTGCTCCTTAGTTTCACTGCAAAGATATACCAAATCAATGTCAACATTTCAACAAGCTTCCCTGGTGGAAAAGTCAAGGTTGAAGCCTTATGAATGAATAAGCGTCCTCAGTGAGGTATGTGTCGATCTTTAAGATTGGTTTTGTTGGTATGACATGTATGCTATTTTTTCATGCTTATCCTTGGATGATAGATATGCTTTGAGATTCAATAATTATGATGCTCACCCACTCCTACATGCATGTAGCGTTAGCATTGCCACTGCTTTTACTCAAATAGAAGGCATAGTATTGCAACCTCCCCGGGTATGGTTTTATGTTTTGTATTTATATTTTTACGTATTATTTGAGGTTATTTATGACAAAAGCAAATGCTGCAGCTCAGAGTTGGCAATGGAGAGGACTTTATTCCATCAAGGGGGAGATGGAATTTTAACCAAAAGGTGTTTTTTTTGCTTTCAATGAGTTTATTATTGTAGTTAAAATATATACCTCTTTCATAAATTGATGGAGCCGTCTCAAATCACCCGTTGAGTTGTTGTTAATTTTTTAGCTCGACGTGATGTTTCAAGCCTCATACATGACATGCGCAAATGCACAAATATGAAGCGCATTGTATGTTTTGACATTAATTTTTTCCCATGGAGTTTTAAATGCAGGGACAATTATTTTTAACCAAATTTGTCATCCAAGGAATTATGACTTCGACATGTGCTCTAATGTTGGCATGATTATAAGCTCTGTGTTTCAAAAGTTGTACTCTATTTAAAGCCTTTACATTTATAAATTTTTAGCATTCTTGGTCGGTGTGGATTTTATTTGGGTGCTTTCTTTTTTACAAGTACCTGCTTTGTGAATTACTAGGTATATTTTCAAAATTAAATTATCAATGTTCTTGACAGGAACTTGCTTTGTGGATTAAATTCTGCCATTTGTCTAAATAAATTCAATATTTCAAGAGCTATAAGTAATTCAAGTTTTTCTTATATTGGTGTTTGTAATTTCATAGGGTACAACCCGACCCACTCGTTACCATGTGCTAATGGATGAGAATGGATTTATTACTGATTTCCTCAGGAGCTTGTTCATTCCCTTTCTCATGTGTAAGTACTTGTTTATATATACGTAACTAATATTTTAGTTCTCCAATTATTAATATTGTAATTGAGATATCCTATTCTATGTCCAAATGTACAAATATAAGAGTACAACTGCGATATCTGTGGGTAAGTTGGGCAGTGCTCTTAAGTTTTTTCGTGATTTGTGTCATACCTTATAAATTGCTAGGACCCCTGTATTGAAAAATCTGGACTGTGGTTTCATTTGAAGGTTTGACTATTCTTTCCAAGTTAAACTTGTGAAAATTTTAGGTTAACTAGAGTCCATCCAATCCTACCAGACAAGATTAGTGACTGGTTCCAGTTTTAACCTGCTGAAGTGAATTGTCCAAGATTTTGAAACTTGTCTCCTTTGATCATAAATAACTTGCATGTTTTTACAAGATCTAATAAACATTTCTTTTATTTATATGATTGTTTTTACAAGATCTAATGATTTTTTTTCTATAATTGTAGATTGTGCCTTGTCCATTGTTAGCACTTGCAATTTACTTGGAAGTTGTTTTGGTGTTGCCCTACATAAGGTCAACGACTGATGCAAAACATAAAGGTAAAACCTAAATTATCATATCTTTGCATATTCATAAATAAAATATGTTGTCTTTTAACATTTTAGCTTCTATTGTGTTTTTTGTTTTTTTAACTCATGTAGTTCAATGAAATAATGGGTCAAGCTTTCAAATCTAGGTTCGGTCTGGAGAAGGACCATAGTGAGTACTTAACCAAATACCAAAGGTTTCATTGATTCAAATGAAACTTGAGGGACTAAATTTAAGTATTCAAACATCTATCATGATCATGGATATTGGCTAAGTCTCAACTTATTGGGATGTAAGAAATGACCCCTCTTTCTTCTTTAGAAATCTAGCACATCATATTAATATTTTTTTTCTTCTTTTCATCCTGAAGGAAAGTAATCTCCAGGACGTTTATTTTCAGAAAATGGATAAAGCTGGGTTTGCAAGCTAAGTCTATGAAGTTTTGTATGCAGAAAAAGGACCAATACGTGAAGATTGTTAGCACATCCTGATCACTTGATCTATTCAGAAACGGATAAGTTAATTTGCATGGTTGTGGTTTGATAAACTTAATTTTGTGGTTGTCATGAACTTATGGTCATGTTTGGATAGCTTAGCTTGTAGTAATTGTAGAAGTTTATAAACTTAACTTAAGTGAATGTACATATATGTTGTACCAGTTTTTGGTTGAGACAAGATGTATAAAACGCAACTGAATGTATATATGTTGACAATGGTTTTGTGAATGTATATATATTGTACAGGTTTGTGTGCAAAAAAATTATTTTATCTATTCGTGATGCATTTTCTAATCAACATAGACAACAATTTTTTAACCGTTGTGAAAAGTATGCAAAGACAATGGTTTAAAACTAAATTTGGAAGAAAGACAACAGTGTATTTGTTGTCAAAAGCAATTACAACAGTTTTATATGTTGCAGAACTGTTGTCATTGGTATTAAAAGACAACGCTTTAAATCCGTTGCATGACTGTTGTCTAATGTGGTCAAAGACAACGGTTTTTAACCGTTGTCTTTTACCGCACATTTAACAACAGTGTCAGTTACAACGGGTTTAAAGGGCCTATGACAACGGTTTTTAACCGTTGTCTTTTAACAAATTTGTTGTAGTGAAGCGACAATACCAGAGATATGTTTGGTTCAAATCATTAGACTTAAACCATTTGGTATTTATGTTATAGATTGGGTTGCCAAAGTCTAGAGCATAAAGGTCATTTATAAGAGGTGCGCTACAATAGAACATGTCATTGAAATAAATAGAACAACATTTGTCCTTTATTACAAATGAAAGCTCCTTCTTGTATAAACAAGAAACATAAATAATGTCCTTAGTCAAGGTAGGCACATAACAACACTCTTCAAGTTCTAAAACAAGCCTAGTGGACAAAGATAAGGAATATGTTCCTATAGCTATAGCAGCAACCCTTGCACCATTGCTACTCGTAGGTCCACTTCATCCTTTGTCAATGTTCTACTATTTCTCTGCAACTACACATTAGTACAAATATGAATTGCACACTCGGTATCTAATACCCGCGAAGAAGAAATAAACAGATTGACTTCTATAACATATATACCTAAGGTAGAAGTCTCACTTCTCTTTCTTTTCAGTTCCTCTAGGTATAACTTGCAGTTCCTCTTCCAGTGTCTGATCTCACCACAATGGAAGCAGGTTCCTTCCTTAACAACCCCACCTTTGGGTTTCAATGCATGAGTCTCGCCCTTTCCTTTGGCTTGGGTCTTACCCTTACCTTTGGGCTTCCAATTTCCTTTGCCCCTTTTTGCATTGAAACAAAGTCTTAGAGATCTTAAATCTCTCATGCCTTACTTGTCCTTGATATAGTTGTCTAAGATGCTTAATCATATCATAAGCATCCATGTTCTCATGTTACTTATGAAGCTCAAAGTTCATGGTGGCAAGCATAAATCATGACACATCTAATGCATCATCTTGATGCTTCTTATAAGCATCCCTATCAGCTCTAGTGGCAGGCGTGGGGGTGCTTCAGGAATGGGCTGCTCTAAGACGTACAGTTTTCTTTATTTCTTGAGAACTATTCTCATGTTTCTATACCAGTCTAGGAAATCAGCTCCATTGAACTTGTCATTATCAAGGACAGATCGCAGAGATAGTGTCTTCTACATACTAGATGACATGGTGATCTACAACAATAAAATGCATAAATAAGTATCTTCATTTAATTAGGCTTTTAATTAAATGATTCTCCCACTGAATTCTAAAGTTTGGTAGGAGTAAGTTACTACTAGCTCTAAACCCAAAAGCAAAGACATTCAAGTGGGACAAGATCCACATTATACCTCATCTTGAGTTAGCTTTGGCTAATCGCCCAAGACTTGTATACATTGGGTAGGCAACGTGTACCAATTGGACAAGATCCATATTATACCTTATCTTGAGTTAGGTTTGGCTAATCGCCCAAGACTTAGTACAACTTAGGTAGACAACATTTACCAATTACATCCTATGTAACTCTTGTATCTTTAGGTGAACAAGACTATTTGTTCGCTTACCCATCTTATGAAATCTACATTATAACTCATCTTGAGTTAGCTTTGGCTAATCGTCCAAGACTAGTATAATTTGAATTTCATCATATGGGATATGCCTCTAAGTTCTCGACTTAGTTAAGTCACACCCAAAGTCCAATAGTCGGACATCACAATTGTCCTGTCGCACTCTACCAAGATAAAATGAATCACTTTGCTTTGACAAACCTGACTACAAATGATTGAGTTAGTAGTGAGTACCAAACTTTGGTAGACGTATAAAAAAGGACCTAATTACGATAGCTACACATGCATCACATACATTCATGGTATATCATGTCATACATCAACATATATGCTAATTTAAACATGACATGGTTATGGCCCCATCACTACGATCTTCTCAAGCCAATGAGAAGATTGAAAGGTCAATCTAGGTCCAACCATCTTCTTCAAGTGCTTCCTTGGTCGTCGTGTATTGTTATCCTTCTCCCTTTTTCACCGTCGTCTAGTAGACTAATTTCTCTCTAATTTGTACATTACAAAATCTAAAGAAACCTCGAGTTACATTCGAGGGTAGTCTAAATTTACAACAAGAATGAAAAAGAAGAGGCAGACACGCAGGTCGTATTATGAATTACAACATACACACGCACCCAATCACATTGGGATTAAAGGTCATAACCATGCACCATGTTATATAACATTTACAATAGTTTATGACATAATATTTACTATGATTTCAACAACTAATTATGAGCCATAACTTCACAACGGTCCCGCTGATTTTGTATACTGATTTTATGAGTTGCTGCTATATCCGAGACCCTACTACCCACAATACCAACTATGTTTCATTCCAAACAAAACAACTTTGGCCAAGACCTTGCTGATCACAACACCAACTATGTTTCGTTCCCAACAAAACACCCATTTCGATCGAGACTTAGGATTTGGCTGAGACTCACAATCTGGCCAAGACTCATAGTCTGGCCAAGACTCACAATCTGGCCGAAACTTATAATTTTTGCAAATCACAGTAAACCTATCATGCAATTTCTATATCACATATAAAAAAAAATCTAACAACTTAGTATATGTCTTTGCAAGTGGCTCTGATACCACTATAGGGATCTAGCGTGCTAAACACGCTTAAGCGTAGTGGAAAATTAACTAGATCCTCTCCAGAAGATCCATGCGAAGGAGAAAACAATCATATACTAAGTTTTACATGAGAGGTATACCTTTGTTGCATGCCCTTCGTAATCCCGATAGTAACTTTTTCTTTGGATGCAGATCTCAGCGCCATTAAGCGTCTGTGCCTCTACGGTATCCACACGAACACATCCTTCGTTCATCACACAAACGAAGCCTTCGGAGAAGAATTACCTTCATGGTGCTAGCCACTCATGGAGGTTCGTCCAAGAGCAAAAATTTCCCAATGAGGAAAAAGGAGGAAGAAGAGGGAAGATTAAGAGTCACACTTTTCATCTCTTATGAAAAATCTAATCAAAAACCTATTTATATTCATCCAATGAATACCAAGGGTTTTTTTTTGTCTCTTTGTATTCCTATTAATGGGTTGGATTATTATATTGGATTAACCATTAATCCAATAACCCAATAAGTCTAACCCATTGGGTCTAACTCATTAATCTAATGTGTCTAATTCAGATTGGACTCAATCTAATGAGTGGATTCATTTGAGTCTAACTCAATGAGTAACCCAAAAAACCTAATCATCTTATAATGGCTCTTAGGGATAATAAACTAACACTCGTTCCATTAAATTCCAAACTCCCAAGTCACCGGTTGGGTTATAAGCAAGCATTCTCTCACGCCTTTATATTCCAGACTCCTGAGTCATCGATGGGGTTAAAAGCAAGTATGCTCTCGCGCCTTTATATTCCAGACTCCCAAGCCGCTGGCCGAGTTATAAGCGAGCATTCTCTCGTGCCTTTATATTCCAGACTCCCGCGAGTATCCGGTCATATTATAAGCGAGCATGCTCTTGGACCTTTATATCCTAGACTCCAGAGCCTCCGGGCGGGTTATAAACAAGCATGATCTCGTACCTTCAAATTCCAGACTCTCGAGCCTCCAGCGGGGTTAAAAGTGAGCATGCTCTCACGCCTTGATATTCCAGACTCTTGAGTTTCCAAGCGGGTTATAAGCGAGCATGCTCTCGCACCTTCAAATTCCAAACTCCCGAGCATCCAGCCAGGTTATAAGCAAGCATGCTCTCATGCCTTTATATTCCAGACCCTTGAACCACCGATCGGGTTATAAGTGAATATGCTCTCGCGCCTTTATATTCTAAACTCTTGAGCCACTGGCCGAGTTATAAGCGAGCATGCTCTCGCGCCTTCAAATTCCATATTTCCAAGACTCCAAATAGGTTATAAGCGAGCATGCTCTCAAGTCTTCAAATTCTAGACTCCTGAGCCTCTTGCTGGGTTATAAGCAAGCATGATCTTGTGCCTTCAAATTCTAGAGTCTTGAGCATTTGGCCAGGTTATAAGCGAGCATGATCTTGTGCCTTTCTATTCCAAACTCCTGAGCCTCCGTCTAGGTTATAAGCGAACATTCTCTCATGTCTTTATATTCCAGACTCCTTAGTCTCCGGTCGGGTCATAAGCGAGCATGGTATTGCGCCTTCAAATTCCAGACTGCCAAACCTTCGACCGGGTTATAAGTGAGCATGCTCTCACGTCTTCAAATACCAAACTCCCGAGCCATTGGCTGGTTTATAAGCAAGCATGCTCTCACACATTTAAATTTTGAACTCCTAAATTCCAGCTCAGGTTCTAATTATAAAGGGTTCCATTATATTAACCGACCTGGGAATTCCTTTCGGTATCATCTCTCCTGGTTTAATATTTAGTTTGATAATCAATTATGAAGAATTCATTCAAAGTCCATATCATAAGTATCTTGAGGGATTATAGCCATCCGACTTGGTCATTCTTCCCGGAGTCAACATCTCGCCTAGCATATTATGCAGCCCGAAGATTCCTTCTTAAACAATTCATTCACTTTGTCTGATTATTCAGATTGGCGTTATTATCCCACCTAGTCTATTATGCGGATTGATAAATAGTTCATAAAGAAGGCACATGAAATTTATTTTACAAGAAAAATTGGAGGTTATGAGGGTATATAGGAAAACATGTGTGATTTAACAATGTTTAATGCGCATCTTGACATTTAATTTCTGTTCCTTTCAACAATTACACACCATGAAAATATAACATGAAAAATATTAGTCGAATTTGCTCAAGAGGTCCTTCGGAAGCTCTTTGAGGAGTCAATGATGGTCTATGGATCGTCGAGGAGGTTCTGTTGATAGATGGTCGCTCTCCCGTAATTGTTGAACAACTCCTCCGACTACATGGGAGAGTGTTCTCGAAATCCGCATAACAAATTTTTTACCAAATTCGGGGGAATCAAGATGAACCCTCCATCTAACCTCAAAACGCTCATCCTCCTCGATCGTGTACATTTCCAGCTCAGCCTTTGTAGAGTTTAATTCAGCTTGTAGCGATTCTAGCCGGGTTGCTTATGTATCCAGTTTCCTCTGTTGCTCTAATATCAATAGGTCCTTGTGTGATAACTTCTTGTCTTGTTCTGAAGATCCAAAAGTATGGACGTGTCTCAACTCCTCTAGCAGAGCAATTTTCTGTGCCAGGTCAGAAACGACCCTGGCCCTCATAGCGCTTTCTGCTCGGAGCTTAGATTCACTGGTCTGTAGTAAGATTTTCAATCTTTTCTTGTCCATCTGTTGAGAGTCAAACAATTGTTGGGATTCCTTCAAGGTCTATCCCATACTTAAGAGAAGTCCAGCCTGAACCTTCACTTCTTGCAAATTAGCAGTCTTGGTACTTGAAGTAGATATGGCAACTTCTAACTCTTATACTTGTTCTCTCATGATTTTGTTAGCCCGCTCTAAGTCCATAGTCAGTTGGCTTAAATGCAACCCAAAAGCATAAAGATGAAAAAGAACAACAATGAGGTCTTAATTGATAAGATAGGCTAAGTTAAGAGTTTACCGTAATAGCATTTTGAGCGTGTTCATCCGCGCACGCCGACACAGTGGACCCTTTTGACTGTCCATGTGCTTTCACCCAATATTTGGCTAATGAGCCATTTAGCTTTAGTACCCATAGGAAGATGAGGCAGTGGTCCCTAGTCCTTGTTGAGATGGTAATCCGTAGGATTGTTTGAAGTACTAATGGGGGCAGTCAGAGAGTTAGGCATCGAACGGGGAGCTCCAAAAGCCCTTGGCAACACTAAATGAATGGGCAGGGAGGGTTCTGGTATTGTCACAATCGACTCAAAATCCTGTGTGACTATTGAGCGCATGAGTGTAGAATCGATCGGCCTCGTAACAGATGTTTACCTCAAACTCCCCAATGTGGTGAAAGGAAGCCTAAAGCCTGCGGCGATACCGACCGAGTAGGTAAAGGCTCCAATGTTGTCTTAATCTATTTAGAAGTCTGTGCGATCTCACCAGGCACAGGTGTAGTACTGGTCGGCTTCATAACAAGTTTAGATTGACCACACTTTGGTGGCATGGGCCATTTTCCTCAAACAAAAAAAAAACCTCGATCATATCAATTGAAGTTCGCTTGGCCGGTAGTTGCTCAAGTAGATTCAAATTCTCCAATTAGGGCCTTTTGCACTTAAACGTGAGGGGAGTATTTGAATCAAAGGAAGTAGAAGAGGAGGTTTCTATAGGAATATCTAGGGGAGGAAGGTAGCCGACAGAGGATGAGGCTTGCTCGATTTTGCACTCCTTTAGTAGAACTTCACCCAGTTGGTTCAGAGCGTCCTCCGTTACCTGAGTATTTTTAAAAAGAAATGTTGGGGTAATAGCCTCCGCTATAAAAATAAGTAAATACTATGAGAAAAATCTTTATAAATAACTGAGGAGAAAAATTTCTTACAAAAATTGGAGCTTATAAGAGTAAGTCCAAAAACGTATAACGAGCCCTCTATAGTCAGCTTGGGTAGACTGAACTTCTGACCTCTCAACTTCTCTAAGGCCTTGCATAGGGTCGGATCAATGTGGATATTGCTCAAATCTGGGATAACGAGAAGGTGTTGTTGCCATGTCGTTGGAAAAGACAAAGAAGTTGGGAGTCAAATGAAGAAGTATTTGCTTCTCCACTTGCCCTAAGGTGGGATCCTATCAAATAGAGTTGCCTTAGGACAGGGGGCAGAAACGGAACAAGCCATCTGCCACTTGTTCAGGGTAAAAGTAATGATGAAATAAGCGAGGAGACAAAGGGACGCTAAGTAGACGGAAAACAACAGCGGCATCGCTTAGGATATGAATGGCATTTGGAACAAGTTGATTAAGTGGAATACCGAAGTATTGGCTAAGAGAGACAAAGAAAGGGTGGATAGGGAAGCGAAGCCTTAAGCCCGACCCTTGGGTATGACTACATAGGTGGGGAGTCTGTAATTGAAATGGAGGTCATCAACGTCGACAGCGTGAAGGTCTAAGGAATAGAGTGCGTACCACGCGCTATCCTTGGCCATTTTGAGAAAGAAGATGACGAGAATGAAGAATGTGGAAGCAACGAAGAAGGAGAAGAAGTGAATGCGCTAAGGCTCTCGAGAATTTCTTATGAAATCCCTCAAAAAGTACTTTTTGAGCCTTTTTGAGCAGGGTCATCAAATCATAACAATAAAAAGGTGGGCTAAATTTCAGATCATAGGATGATAAGATCAACTGGTGGGTATTTGGAAAAGTGTACATTGATAATAATATGTGTATACACATGTTACCAATAGGAGGCACGTGTTTGTAACTGATGTAACAGGTACTTCGCCTGAAACATCGGCAGATTTATCGAGGTAAACTTTGATTTTTGCACAAGCCCCTAGGGAAGCCTGATCGGTCCTACACTCGATCGAGTTTCTAAAAGCTGCCTAAGAGGACAGTGAGTGAGACAATAATTGAAAGGCTGACCAGATTCGTTCTGGACTAGTTTTAACCCCGAACGGAGTTAATACCGAACGAATCTCTTCCCGACTAGTCCTAAATATTGTCACCCTTAACTCAATAAGCATTATCTATCAGAGTTCGTTCGGCCTTAAAGTTCAGATGAACTTGACTCTGAAATATTTCTAAAAAAGTGTTGTGCCTCTCTAAGTAGTCGTCATCTTATTCTATCTCATCCAAACCTTGGCTGGATGGATTTACGTTGTTCTTAATTTATTACTCACACTTAGAAAAAGCAACAGTTATTAGGCAACCAAACATTAGAGTGAAAATAGAAGATAAATTCAATAGAAACTTCACTATACATACGGTGAATGCAAACATTAAGTTCTGGTTCATTAACTAAAAGTAGAAAGTAAGACAAAGCAAATCATAGTAAATTTGGAAACAAGTCGGGCGGACGATTCTGGAGCAATTTCTTGCGGGCAAGGAAGCGAGTGGGAGGCTAAGAGGCCAGGTAGTTACCCTCCCTTAGTCGCTCCACCGCACCATTCGCCCCAAGAAGAAAAACTTTATTGATGGAGCTAGCGATAGGTGTGTTGAAGTTGCGTGATTGAAGGAGGGCCCTTTCTTTTTCTTTTTCAAATCTCTCGTCCTCCCCCGCCTGATAGGCTGCCAACTCCGCTTGTGCGACCATTAATTCAACTGAGAGACCCACCTGCTCAGATTCTTTGGTAGATAATATGGTCTGGGAGATCGCTAGTTCTAAGGACATGGAATTTCGCTCAGCATTTCGAGCCGCCAACTCAAACTCTTTGCTAGCTAGCTCAGTGTCATATGTAACTATTAACTCCTTTAGCTGAGCGAAAAGATGTTTAACCTCTGTAGTTTTCCTGTCTAACTCCGCCTTCGCTTTCGCCTGGAAAGTTATTTCCAAGAGAAGTTTAGCTTCAAAGGTCTCTAGGGCAATCTTCAATTTGGTCGATTTCTCGAGCTCAGTTTTTGCCAAACCCTGAGCTTCTTGAAGCCGAATCTCTAGCTCGCTCAGTCGATTGAAAGAATGTACGGCAACAGCTTCAAAAATGTGTTGCCTTAAGGATTCATTTTCCTGAGCCAAGGCAGACAATTGCTGTGCAGGGCTTATCTCGATCACCCAGCACTAGAAGACAAACAGCGTTTGAAACATCCAATATGAGAAACAATAAATAAAATTATATTACCTTGGTCAATTCATATGAGTATTCATTAGCCAGCTCCATAGAAGTAAGCTCGCTAAGTTAGTTTCTTGCATCCTCCCAAGCATATGTTAAATGACTCCTTAGTAGTATTTGACCATTAGATGAAGGGGCAGTCAGTGGAGAAACTACGGTCAGGTGAATGGTAAATCAAAGGTGGTCAAAATTGGTAAGGTCTCCTCGGTGCAACAGAAGTAAAGATCGGAAAGGTCCTTGCACGAGGAGCCATGCGAGGGGCAGGGGCCAGAGAGCTACCCAAAGGAGAAATGACCTCCTATGCTTGGGCGGTTGCCACCGTTCGACTAATAGAAAAAAGGGCGAACAAGGTCCGCTCGGAAGATTGCTCTTGCTCCTCCCGAATAGGATCTTCCCTGGCAGGAGATAAACACGGGGAGGGCGCTTCAGTGAAAGGCGCTCACCCTTCAGGGGCTTGGGCATGTACAAGCTTGCGCCTTTTGTGCCTCCTCTAGGGTGGCCTCCACTTCTGTAGGAGAATCCTCAAACACCACGAAAGGATCGGGAGATAACTCCCCAGAGGCAGTGGCCACGTTGGGTTTGGTTGTCCAATTTCCGAAGGCTCCACTAGAAGGGATGGTCGATTGAGTAGCCCGCTTAGCTAACAGTGTCTACTCCTGAGCAAGGAGCTTCTCTTCCTCTAAGTTAATCTCTTCAGCAACCAAGGCTTCAAAGATGATGTCCACTGCATAAAATAAAAATTACCTTAGAAGTGATAATGCAATGACCAAGTTATCAAAATTTACTAAAAGAGCAAGGAAGCTTCTTTCGAATGGGGCTCAAGCCAAACAAGTACAGAAGGCTTTCGGACAGCCATTTGTGAATATTAAAGCGTTGGCCGCTCAACTTAGCGAAGTGTGAGATGAAAGTCGTGTTGCGCTTATAATTTCCAATGTTTGGAAGAGGAGGAAGGGAGGACTGTCATTCAATAAACCAAGTGGCAGGTTCAGGCATCTCAATAAAGAAGAAGCGAGATTTTCATCTCTTTTCAAGAAAGACATGTCCTTGAAGAAAATCGATTTCGGGAGAGATTGGAAAAGGAAAATCCTGGTCTTCGATTTTTTAGGGTATGAAAATAGAAAAATATTGGGTAGTGTAAGAGAGATGTCGAATAGGCGGAACAACATGAATATTTAACATATATATCGAAAGGTTTTCTGGACAAATTGTTACAAAGGAACATTAAAGTATTGGCTCACCTCCAACATGAACGAAGGAATGGGAAAGCGCAGACCGACTACTAACTGGTCCTTAAACAAAGTGATGTGGTTAGTAGAAGGACGATGAGGACGGGCATTAGGTGAAGGGATGACGACGTGTTAACTTTTGGGGATTTCATATTAATAACGGATATAAGCTCTATCAGAATCATCAAAATCTGAGCAGGTAAGAGTATACCAAGGGGCGAAAGATTCTTTACTAGATCACTTAAGGCAGAAAAGATAAGAAGTTTGCAGAAAAGGGTTCGCCGAAGAAGAAAAGCGGGGAAGACAAAAGACAAAGTGTGGGGATTTTGTGTCATTTAAGATTTTTTACAAGGTATCACTTAATTTTCGCCGTTCGATCAAAATATTGGGCATGCAATGGACCATCAAATCTGCACGAGGAGAAATGTTGTTGGTCCGTACAAAGAAGCATGTGTTAGAAACCATTTCAAAAAATGAGGAGTGGTGCCACGTGCCATCCAACTATAAATAGGCATTGATGATGTATGTGACAACAAAATCATTTCGCTATCAAAACACCTCTCCGCGCGTCCTCGGTATTCCCTTCTAAACAACGCACATCTGACAGACAGTTTTTGAAAAAAGATTACTAAATGTCCAAGGCACAAAGAAAAACTAGAATTTTCCAGATGACTCTAGTGAAAGGGACGAGCGAACGAAAAATCAAACTTGGGTCCAGTCAATCGGCTACACCTCCTTTGACTAGACTTGAAATGGAGGCTAGTAATATAGGTTGTAATGAGTAGACCCAGAAGATGACGTGACTGTCAAGGTCAAGGCAACGTGGCTATCAAGGTTAAGGCAACGTGACAGTCAAAGTTAAGATGATGTGGCAGTCAAAGTCTAGGGAAGAGAGCATTCCCCACCTGACTTGAATGTTCGCCCAACACTAAGGCTTTCAGGTCCAACCCAACCAAATTACAAGCCGTTCGGGAGAAGGCCGACCGACCCTTACGCCAGTCGAACATAAGGGGTTTAGTGTTTTACTCTTGAACTAAAAAGATAGCTGCCCGACCGAATTTAAAGACGGGAGACCTTATAGGCCAGCAGGAATGTTTGACCCACCTCGCAATCGATTAGCCATGGGTATGGTCAGAATAATGGTTGGTCTCCCCAATTCTCACAAATCTCTATATGCATGCTCGACCAAATAAAAGGTCAGTCAGACTTAAGGCTCTTAGCCTCATAAATCTCTCTATACATGTCCAGCCAAATAAAGGTCGGCCAAGATTGAGGCGCTTAACCTCATAAATCTCTCTATGTATGCTCGGCCAAATAAAGGTTGGCCAGGCTTAAGGCGCTTAGCCTCAAAAATCTCTCTATGCATGCCCGGAAAAATAAAGGTCATCTGGGCTTAAGGCGCTTAACCTCTTAAATCTCTCTATGCAGGCCCAGCTAAATAAGAGGTCGACCGGGCCGAAAGAACTCGGCTTCATATTGATTCCCAAATGGATTTCCAGCATGCACAGTTCATTATACGTCTTCTTATGTCACACCCCGGGGGAGTCTCTGGCCGAAAAAATTTCGATAGCATCTCCCCTGTACGGGTGACAATATGGAACTTTACTATAAAGCCCTCAGGGCCACACAAACCTCGGCCAACACGGCCGGAACAATAACAATAAAAATAACTAACAATCCACGTAGTTTATATCAACTCAGCCTTTGGCTGACACAACCACGTAGTTATTTAAATAAAACATAATCCATTAATACGACGAAAAACTTAAATCCACAACAAAATCCAACGCAACGGAAAACATAGGCAGTAGACCAAAACTCGATAAACATCCACGAGTACAGTTATACATCACAAGTATATAAAATGTAACAAGTAAACCAAAAAGCCCAAAATACGTGAGCCCTTCGCGACAAGTGGTGGGGGGATTAGCGACTGGAACCTCCTGACAGCTTCAACCTGAAATGGTAATAATCAATGGGGTGAGTCCAACACTTAGCAGATACGAGCTGACATGCATGTCAATCATATGCATCCATCCAATATGCAGCAAATAAAGTGCTGCAAACACAAAAATTAAATGCAATCATGCATATGAAGCATATGACATGGTCACCCCTAACGCCAGTCAACCATCTCACACACGATGGCGAGACTGAGTGGGTAGGGTTAAGACAACTGTGCACTCTGCCATCACTACTCCTGATGAGTGACAGAGTGGACAGGATGCTGTCAGAGTACATCTATCCTCCTACCCCCAAATCATAAGTGGGGGAGCTCAATGCTCTCATCTCCCTGAGATAATCCAGAGGAGGGATCCCTGACGTGCTACCACGCTGCGTCACGCTACCCATGAGTGGACCAGTGGAGCACTGACAGAGCAAACTGCCACACACCCTACCTGATATACAACTAACCCATGAGTGATTGTGTGTGCATATCCATGTAACTAGCGATGAGATCAACAATAATGGGGCTATCAATCGCTCAGCATGCAATCATGCAAGATAGTGCATGACACTAAGCATGAAAATCCTGACCATATCTACCTCCATAAAACATGTACCAAAAATAAATAGCTCAAATAAGAAGATCTAGGTACATGTATCAGATATGGTAAATGTCTAGTCTGGTATATCATAAGGCATGGTATGTCACTATCACTATGAGCATAAATAATCAAGAGGGAAATGAATGCAAAACAGGTAAGCAAAATCAAGCATGCAACAAGAAATAAGTAGTGGCATACCGATGCAGATATGAACATAATCATTACTACTCGTTAAATCTACTATGCATATCAAATGATAATATCTATGACAATATCTAAAGATAAGTCAAGGTACTCGCCTCAAAAATGGAGATCGTCTCCAAAATAGACCCCACGTCGAGACGCTCGTCTCGAATCAAAGCCCTGTAGCAACATATATATATAATTAAGCCATGCTTACAGATATCCAATAGCTTAATCAAAATTCCTATTAACCAGGAAACCCTAATTTTATTCATTGATCTCAATTAATCAAATAAACCGGATCTAACCCGAAGCTTAGATTAGATCCAACATTTTAACCCTAATTAAATATAACTCAATGGTCAACTAGGGTTAGTTTCCTTAACCCTAATTATCTGTTCCTCCAATCACTTATTTAAATGACCAAACTACCACATAATAACACGTTCTAAAACAAATTCCAAATCTTTCCTATTTTTAATTCTAGGTATAAACTGTAGCACCACTGATGACTCACGGTCAAAAATCGCCGCTGCTGGAAATATCAGAAACACCACAGCTAAGTGTGATCGTTGGCAGCAAGCACAGCTCCAACAACGACCTAGCGTCAAAGACGATGACCGCGATACAATTCCAGCGAACGAAAACCCTGCGGTGGAGATAAGGTATCCAAGGACTCACTGCTCTGGAGGGTAGCTCAGCCCTTCCTGCATTGTTTCCCTTCTGGTACCGACGAGACCTAGGGATCGACAGCTGCAGAGATCAAGTGACAGAAAAGGAAAACAAGAATAAATAGCACCCTTTACCTCCTTTGTGTCCGAGAGGTGGAAATTGACGGCTACACCTCAGATGTGCCAAGCGAATCGACGCTAGGGCAGAGGGGAAAACAGCGGAACTAGGGAAAAAAGGGAAGGTGGATCGAAAGCTAGGGCACGACGTCGGACGATCAGCCGATGGGAAGAGGGCTCGGCTCCTTGCTCCTGTCCGAAACCAACCCGAGCAAAGGTGGCACCTCTGATTGTGAAGACGACGGGTTGATCAGTGAGGGAGTGCTTTGCCAGGGTACATCCGTGCGGAGATGGCCAAGGAAGAGAGGGGAAACAGGTGGTCAGCGATCGGGCAGTGCCGAGCAGTGAAGTCAGCGTTGGCTGTGGTGGTCGGTGGCAGCATAGAGGGAAGAAGGGAGAACGGCTCAGTGAAGAGGAGGAGGCTTCGACATCACAGGAGCAAAGGGGAAGAGGAAGAGGAAGGGGATCAGGCTCGGGCTTGGGCTCGGGGAGGAAGAAGGAGAAGAGAAGAGAGGAGGAGTTGGGCACGGGTTCGGCGACGGGAGAAGAAATAGAAAAGGAAAAAAGAAAAAGAAAAAACACTTTTGCTCATTCAAGTGGGGTAACTTAAACAGGCTTTCCCGTGGCCTAATATTTATCCCCGTAACTTACCCCATACGACCTCCGAAAAATTCTCAGAAAATTTCTAAAATTTCGAAAAATTCTGTTAAGGTATTTCGTCCATTTAACCTTATTATTGGGTTATAGTATTTTATATTCTCCCCCACTAATAAAAATTTGATCCCCAAATTTCGTTATTTACCATCAGCAAGTACTAGCAATAGATAGATAGTATAAATGCTGAACGAAAAATTAACCCACATACCTCAAGTGAAAAGATGGGGGTATCGAGCTCAGATCGTATCCTCGAGCTCCCAAGTAGCCTCCTCGTCAGAATAATACTGTCATCCGACTTTAACCAGCCGGATAGTCTTGTTCCGTAACTGACGCTCTTTCTGGTCCAGAATCCGTACCGGAACCTCCTCATAGGTAACGTTAGGCTGAATGATAACTAGTATATCTGACAGAACATGTGCTGGGTCGGCTACGTATCTCCTCAGCATAGACACATGAAACACATCGTAAACGCCTGCCAAAGTCGGTGGTAGTGTCAGACGATAAGCTACTGCTCCAATCTTCTCCAAGATATGGAAAGACCCAATGTATCGTGGAGCTAGCTTACTGTTGGTTGCTACTCGGAAAGCCTATAGGTTCCACTGTGCAAAAATTTTGTACAAAGGTCTGAACCTTTTCCTAGCTACCATGTGTTCTTTTAAATTAAATTTTGGATCTCCTGCGGAACTTAACACGTTTGATCCAAAACTTAATCTATTTGTTCTTTTAGGTTTTGACTTGGATCTCCTGCGGAACTTAACACGTTCGACCCAAGTCTCCTTAAGTTATTAATTCCATTAAATATTAATTTCCATAATAGGTTCGACGTGGCGAGGCACATGGCCTTCTTGGATATGGGAGCAACCACCACCGACTAGACAAAACCTTTAATAGAAAGCTAATATTTAATTTCCTAAAATAACTTTAGGTTAACCAAAGAGAACAATCAAATCACAAGGAAAAGAAAGAAACAAAAGAACACAAATTCGAAAAAAACATATTCGAAATACTAGAACGTAAGCCTCTTGTATTTGGTATTATTTCCATAAATAACTAGCATGATGCGGAAATAGAAATTACTAGTTATACCTTGTAGAAAAAACCTCTTGATCTTCTACCGTATTCCTCTTCTAACCTCGGACGTTGTGTGGGCAACGATCTACCAAGATGAGAAACCACCAACCACCTTCTTCTTCTCCAAGCAAGGTTCGGCCACAAAGGAAGAACTTTACCAAAGAAGAAAATCAAAATACTAACCAAGCTCCAAGAGATGCTAGCTTTCTCTCCTTCTTCTTCTTCTTCTCCAAGTAGTATCCGCCACCACAAGAACTCCAAGATGAAGATTCGGCCACCACAAGAGGAAGAGAGAGAAGGGGTAATGGCCGGCCACAACACCAAGGAGAAAGGGAGAGAAAACAATAGAGGTTGTGTCTTGTGAAGGCACCTCACCCCTTCTTTTATATTCCTTGGCCTAGGCAAATTAGGAAATTTAATTACAATAAAATTTCCTTAATTTCCTTGACATGATTTATTTGAGAAAAATAAAATAAAATTTCCCAAATAAACTCTAATGGTCGGCCACATCAAGAGGAAGCAAATTGGACAAGTTTTAATCAACAATTAAAACTTTCCTTATTTGTTTCCGGAAATTTTAAAAATAAAATTTCTCTTTAAAAATCTCTTCATGGTTAATAAAAGGAAATATCTATAATTTTAATTTTATTAACATGTGAATAATTTTAAAGAAAATAAAAACTCTCCAATCTACAAATAAGGAAAGAGATCTAATCTCTTTCTTTAATCTTTGTAAATCTTTTACAAGAGATATTTTAATTTTAATTCTCTTTAAAATATATCTTCCACATAATAATAAAATCTAAAATTAAATTTCTTTTTATTTAATTATGGCCGGCCCTACTAGCTTGGGTTCAAGCTAGGGCCACCTTAAACCCAAGCTTAGGCCGGCCCTAGCTTGGTTCCCAAGCTAGCTTGGCCGGCCCCTTTAGGTGGGTATAGAAGGTGGGTATATGTGGGTATAGTACTCTATAAATAAGAGGCTACGATAGGGACCGAGAGGAGGAATTGTTTTGGTCTCCCGATAAAATTAAGCATCTCATGTTCGCCCCGAACACACAACTTAATTTTATCAATGATAATTCATTCCACTAGAGAACTATCATTGAACTACCGCACCAATCCCAAATTACATTTTTGGGCTCCTTCTTATTATGAGTGTGTTAGTCTCCTGTGTTTAAGATATCGAATGTCCACTAATTAAGTGAGTTCGACAACTCATTTAATTAATATCTAAGTCCAAGAGTAGTACCACTCAACCTTATTATCATGTCGGACTAAGTCCACCAGGGTTTAACATGACAATCTTTATGAGCTCCTCTTGAGGACATTATCAACCTAGTATCACTAGGACACAGTTTCCTTCTATAATCAACAACACACACTATGAGTGATACCATTTCCCAATTTATCGGGTTTATTGATTCATCGAACTAAATCTCACCCATTGATAAATTAAAGAAATAAATATCAAACATATGTGCTTGTTATTATATTAGGATTAAGAGCACACACTTCCATAATAACTGAGGTCTTTGTTCCTTTATAAAGTCAGTATAAAAGGAACGACCTCAAATGGTCCTACTCAATACACTCTGAGTGTACTAGTGTAATTATATAGTCAAGATAAACTAATATCTAATTACACTACGACCTTCTAATGGTTTGTTCCTTTCCATTCCGGTCGTGAGCTACTGTTTATAATTTATAAGGTAATAACATCATCTTCCGTATGTGACACCACATACTATGTTATCTACAATATAAATTAAATGAACAACTACAAAACAAATGTAGATAATTAGACCAAATGTGATTCTTTATTCATAATGAATGTTTACAAAGCTTAGGCTTTCAGTATACACTCCAACAATCTCCCACTTATACTAATGACTAAGTCATATCTTCTACCATACATCTGATTCCCATTCCTCCACATTCCGATCGAAAGCTTTCACGAAGGGCCTTAGTGAAAGGATCGCCGGTTATCCGTTGATGCAATCTTGGCGATGACAACTTCTCCTCGCTCCACGATATCTCGTATCGGTGGTACTTGCGCCTATATGTTTACTCGCCTTATGAGCTCGTGGTTCCTTCGAGTTTGCAATCGCTATTATCACAATAAATTGTGATGATCTTGGGCAAACCAGAATCACATCTAAGTCCATTAGAAAGTTCCCGAGCCATACTGCTTCTTTAGCCGCCTCAGAGGCTGCTACATACTTGAGTCCGAAATGCATTTCGCTTAACACTCCTCCATGAAATGGCTCCACCTCCTAAAGTAAACACATAGCCCGATGTAGACTTACTATTGTCCCTATCGATTGAAAATCAAAATCCATGCACAGGGAGCAAATCATCCGCTTGGTAAACTAGCATATAATCCTTAGTCCTTCTCGGTACTTTAATATATGCTTTACGCAGTCCAATGTCCTTGTCCAGGTTACTCGTGATCTATATTGACCATGCCTACGCAGAAACGGATATCGGTCTCGTACATAACATTGCATACATTAGGCTTCCTACAGTAAGCATAAGGAACCGCTTTCATGTCCTCTATCTCTTTTGATGTCTTTGGAGACATCTCTTTAGATAGAGCTACTCCATGTCTAAAAGGTAAGAAACCTTTCTTGGAGTCTTGCATGCTAAAACGAGCAAGGATTGTATCTATATATGAAGCTTGGGATAGACACAACATTCTTTTCTTACGATCCTTATAACTTTGATCCCAAGAATGTGCACATTCTCCTAAGTCCTTCATATCAAATTGTTTGGACAACCATACCCTTACGTCGATAATACCTTGACATTATCGCCAATTAACAAAATATCATCTACGTAGTACAAGAAATACCACCACGTTCCGTTACACTTCTTATATACACAAGACTCATCCGGACTTTGAATAAATCCATATGATGGATTACTTCATTAAACCGGATGTTCCAAGACTTGAAGCTTGCTTTAGTCCATAAATGGACCGATTGAGCTTGCATACTAGATGCTCTTTGCCTTTTCAATAAATCCTTCCGGTTGCTTCATATGGATGTTCTCTTCAAGACTTCCATTAAGGAAAGTCGTCTTGACATCCATTTGCCAAATCTCATAATCCATATGAGCAGAATGGATAAGAGTATCCGGATAGACTTAAGCATGGCTACCGGTGAAAAGGTTTCCTCATAATCGATTCCCTCTTTACGAGTGTACCCTTTCGCAACAAGCCTAGCTTTGAAGGTTTCTACCTTCCCGTCATCCCTCTTTTCCTTTTGTAGATCCACTTGCATCCAACGGCTTTTACACCATCGGGTGATTCTACAAGCTCCGACCTTATTAGAGTACATGGACTCTATTTCGAATTCATTGCCTTTTGCCAAGATCTTTGGATCTATATCTTGGAGTGCTTCGTCATATGACCGGGGATCGGGTTCATGTTTACCCGGATCAAGTCCGAAGACTCTCCCAAAATATGAATCTTTGCTGTATTACAACCCTCCCACTACGACGAGGCATGTGGTTGTGTATCATGTGTGACACGTGTTGCGTCTCTTGTGGTACTTCATCTTGTCTTGTTGGTACTGAGACATGTTCTCTCTAAGTTCTTCTAAAACAACTTTACTCGGGCTTGTGATCCATTATATAGTCTTCTTCTAAAACGGGCATTGGTGCTAACAATGACCTTACGGTCTTTAGGACTATAAAATAAACCACCTTTCGTTCCTTTGGGATATCCTACAAACACGCCAACTTCATGCGAGATTCTAACTTATCATCAGTTCAAGACATGTGTTGGACTACCCCATATCCGAATATGTCTTGGGTTTCGCCCATTCCACAATTCTATGGGAGTAGAAGAAACTGATTTAGAAGGTACTAAGTTCGGAACGTACGCTGTTTCCAGAGCATATCCCAAAACGAATTTGGTAATTCAGAATAACTCATCATTGATCTAACCATCTCCATAAGAGTCCTATTCTTCGCTCTGCTACACCATTCTGTTGGGGTGTTCCAGGTGCAGACAAATCCTGACTTCCGATAAGTAATTCCTAAACTCTCCTAAGAGGTATTCGCCACCACGATCGGACCGTAGTGTCTTGATACTTTACCTAGTCGTTTCTCCACATCACCTTGTATTCTTTGAACTTATCAAAGCACTCGGACTTGCATTAGGTAAATGTATCCATATCTTGAATAATCGTTTATGAAAGAGACAAAATATTCAAAACCTCCTCTTGCCCGGACGGACATAGGACCACACAAATCAGAGTAAACCAACTCTAACACTTCTTTGGCTCTATACCCTTGGCCTTGAATGACCTCTTGGTCATTTTACCTTCTAAGCAAGATTCACAAGTTGGAAAATTTTCCAACTCTAATGAACTTAAAAGTCCATCGGCTATAAGCCTCTGAATCCTACTTAGTTAATATGACCAAGCCTTAGATGCCAAAGATATGCTTGGTTCATTTCGAAGGTTCTTTTCTCTTATTAGAATTAGAAGATGAATTATAAATTTCCATGTTTTGCTTTGTGGAAGAATTTGGATTTAAAATATACAAATTGCCAACTAATGCACGAAAGATAATCACTTTATTTCTTTTAATAACTACATCATTACCGAAAAACTGAATATCCATCTAAAATAGTTTAGAAACTGAAATTAAATTCTTTCTAAAGCGGGTACATAAAGATAATTTCTTAAACCAAATTTCTATTTCTACTAAAAGATAAGTAGACGTCTCCCATCGCAATAGTTGCCACCTTAGTAGCATTGCCCATGTGACAGATAATCTCCCTTCAGATAGTCGTCGGGTTTCTGGAACCCCGCAAGGAATTGCAGACATGATCGATGGCTCCCTACCAGGTACCAGTAGATAACACCGCTAAACATGTTTCAACAACTAGAGTATGAGATATACCTTTGTTTTGGTTCTTACGAGAACAGTCCGCCTCCTGTCTCCTTGCAGATGAAGCACTTGCCCTTCTTCTTCATTCCAGCTTTAAATCCCGTACTCGAGATTTATTCACTTTCTTTGTTGAACCAGCTTGTTTCTTCTTCTTCTTACCTTTCGGTTTAGAAGTAGAACCATTTTCAGATAGTGAATTTGAGCATTGTGACTAAATAACCCTTCTGCTAAGTTCTGTCAGTAGTTCCCCAATGAATAAATCCTTTTATTCATATTATAGTTCAGTCGGCTGCTCAAAACTTCTAGGTAGGGTTTGGATGATCATATCGATCCGGGTTTCCCATCAATTTCTCCTCCAAGGATCAGTATTTCATTCAGATAAGCCATCATGTTTAGGATATGATCCTTACGGGAGTACCCTCTTGCATGGTGGTGTCATTATCTTTCTCATAGCTTCTTGTCTAGAAGCCCTATCCCGATGACCAAAGAGTTCCTTGAGATTGTTCATAATATCATAAGTTGTTGGTAAATCTTTATGTCGATGTTGCAATACATTTGACATTGAAGCCAAAATGTAACACCGCGCCATCTCATCCGCTTTACCCATTTCCTATGATATTCAATCTCCTCTTGGGTAGATTCACCAATGGGTGCATCAGCAATGCTAACGGTCTACAATAGCTTTCAGCAGTAAGAACAATATCCAGGTTTCTTTTCCAATCTATGTAATTTGGTCCAATAAGTCTATTTTGTTGAAGTATGATGGACAATGGGTTGAAAGTCATCCTAAGAATCACAAATAACTTTTGGTCGAACTCTAAATTTAGAATAATATTGATTCCTCAAACAATACTATTTTAAATTAACCAACACCTTAAAACACCGTGAATTTTGTATGCCACGTTAGTGTGGACGTATACAAATTCAACATTTGTAAAAGGAGGGTTTAACCCATTAATTTTATTATCTTGTCAACCTAACTTTTGACAAATAAAATTAATAGTTGGTATTATTTGGTCACACAAATAATAGCGGTGACTCCGTTAGGGAGGATACTATTAGATGTGTCTAAGTGTACACCATTACTTGACACTAAGTCCATTAATAAGATTATGCCCTTCCGTTGGGGAAGATCACACGCTCTTAATTAACTTCCTATAGTCATCCAAAATGGAAGTCTATTCTAGTGGTCCGCAAACAAGCTCATCCGTTATGGAGGAAGGCACTCAGAGCCAACGCAAAGCTTGTTTGCATCACTTACAAACCAATAATGGAGACCATGAGATTTACTTAAAATCCTCTCCCACTTAGTTATTTATAAATGAGGAATTTTAACTATGCTAGCCTACTAAACTTGTAAACTAACATGCACACATATCAAAGACAATATAAAAGCAATAAATAGAAAATCTAATTTTCAACTATTATGGCTTTTATCTTTAATTGTCCTCCGTGTGTTGTCATCCAAGCTGCTGCCATATTTGGCCACCGCCACCGGGTCTAACTGTCGCATCCATCTTGCTCCGAGTTCTGCTGCGCCTCTGGTCCTTAGAAGGTTCCACGCCTTGCAAGATTCGATCCATGACATAAATAGAATTTTACATTTTGATCCTATATTCCATAAAAGGAATGTACATGTATCTAGATCAAAATAAAATCCTAATAAAACTAAATACAGCTCCTGTATTTTAATACAATCATGCACACACATATAAATTGCCCTTGACATGTCGCATAGACACATAAAACACATCTAAAAGCCTGCCAAAGTTGGTGGTAGTGTCAGACGATAAGCTACTGCTCCAATATTCTCCAAGATATGGAAATACCAAATACACCGAGGAACTAGCTTACTGTTGGTTGCTACTCGGAAAGCCTATAGGTTCCACTGTGCAAAAATTTTGTACAAAGGTCTGAACCTTTTCCTAGCTACCATGTGTTCTTTTAAATTAAATTTTGGATCTCTGAACTTAACACGTTTGATCCAAAACTTAATCTATTTGTTCTTTTAGGTTTTGACTTGGATCTCCTGCGGAACTTAACACGTTCGACCCAAGTCTCCTTAAGTTATTAATTCCATTAAATATTAATTTCCATAATAGGTTCCCAGTACTGACATGGCGAGGCACATGGCCTTCTTGGATATGGGAGCAACCACCACCGACTAGACAAAACCTTTAATAGAAAGCTAATATTTAATTTCCTAAAATAACATTAGGTTAACCAAAGAGAACAATCAAATCACAAGGAAAAGAAAGAAACAAAAGAACACAACTTCGAAAAAAACATATTCGAAATACTAGAACGTAAGCCTCTTGTATTTGGTATTATTTCCATAAATAACTAGCATGATGTGGAAATAGAAATTACTAGTTATACCTTGTAGAAAAAACCTCTTGATCTTCTACCGTATTCCTCTTCTAACCTCGGACGTTGTGTGGGCAACGATCTACCAAGATGAGAAACCACCAACCACCTTCTTCTTCTCCAAGCAAGGTTCGGCCACAAAGGAAGAACTTTACCAAAGAAGAAAATCAAAATACTAACCAAGCTCCAAGAGATGCTAGCTTTCTCTCCTTCTTCTTCTTCTTCTCCAAGTAGTATCCGGCCACCACAAGAACTCCAAGAGAGATGAAGTATTCGGCCACCACAAGAGGAAGAGAGGGAGAGGGTAATGGCCGGCCACAACACCAAGGAGAAAGGGAGAGAAAACAATAGAGGTTGTGTCTTGTGAAGGCACCCTCACCCCTTCTTTTATATTCCTTGGCCTAGGCAAATTAGGAAATTTAATTACAATAAAATTTCCTTAATTTCCTTGACATGATTTATTTGAGAAAAATAAAATAAAATTTCCCAAATAAACTCTAATGGTCGGCCACATCAAGAGGAAGCAAATTGGACAAGTTTTAATCAACAATTAAAACTTTCCTTATTTGTTTCGAAAATTTTAAAAATAAAATTTCTCTTTAAAAATCTCTTCATGGTTAATAAAAGGAAATATCTATAATTTTAATTTTATTAACATGTGAATAATTTTAAAGAAAATAAAAACTCTCCAATCTACAAATAAGGAAAGAGATCTAATCTCTTTCTTTAATCTTTGTAAATCTTTTACAAGAGATATTTTAATTTTAATTCTCTTTAAAATATATCTTCCACATAATAATAAAATCTAAAATTAAATTTCTTTTTATTTAATTATGGCCGGCCCTACTAGCTTGGGTTCAAGCTAGGGCCGACCACCCCTAGGCCGGCCCTAGCTTGGTTCCCAAGCTAGCTTGGCCGGCCCCCTTTAGGTAGGTATAGAAGGTGGGTATATGTGGGTATAGTACTCTATAAATAAGAGGCTACGATAGGGACCGAGAGGAGGAATTGGTTTTGGTCTCCGATAAATTAAGCATCCCGTGTTCGCCCCGAACACACAACTTAATTTTATCAATGATAATTCATTCCACTAGAGAACTATCATTGAACTACCGCACCAATCCCAAATTACATTTTTGGGCTCCTTCTTATTATGAGTGTGTTAGTCTCCCTGTGTTTAAGATATCGAATGTCCACTAATTAAGTGAGTTACTGACAACTCATTTAATTAATATCTAAGTCCAAGAGTAGTACCACTCAACCTTATTATCATGTCGGACTAAGTCCACCTGCAAGGTTTAACATGACAATCTTTATGAGCTCCTCTTGAGGACATTATCAACCTAGTATCACTAGGACACAGTTTCCTTCTATAATCAACAACACACACTATGAGTGATACCATTTCCCAATTTATCGGGTTTATTGATTCATCGAACTAAATCTCACCCATTGATAAATTAAAACATATGTGCTTGTTATTATATTAGGATTAAGAGCACACACTTCCATAATAACTGAGGTCTTTGTTCCTTTATAAAGTCAGTATAAAAGGAACGACCTCAAATGGTCCTACTCAATACACTCTGAGTGTACTAGTGTAATTATATAGTCGAGATAAACTAATATCTAATTACACTACGACCTTCTAATGGTTTGTTCCTTTCCATTCTGGTCGTGAGCTACTGTTTATAATTTATAAGGTACTGATAACATCATCTTCTGTATGTGACACCACATACTATGTTATCTACAATATAAATTAAATGAACAACTACAAAACAAATGTAGATAATTAGACCAAATGTGATTCTTTATTCATAATGAATGTTTACAAAGCTTAGGCTTTCAGTATACACTCCAACACTTACCTCGAAGGTCAAATCTCTTCACCTCTTTCGTGGGTGAGACTCTTAGAAAAACATGGTCACTAGTAGAGAACTCCAGGGGTCTGCGTCTCTGATCAGCATAACTCTTCTGGCAGTCCTGCGCCTCGGACATCCTCCATCTAATAGTGTAGACCAACTCTGCCTCTTGTTGAGCTCTCTGAGGTCCTAGCAGCTGAGCCTCCCCAACTTCCTCCTAGAGGATGGGAGTTCGACAAGGCCTACCATACAACGCTTCAAACGGTGCCATCTGGATACCCGAATGATAGCTGTTGTTGTAGGCGAACTCTACCAATGGAAAATGATCCTCCTAGATGCCTCCAAAATCCATAACACAAGACCTCAACAAATCCTCTAGAGTCTGAATAGTCCGCTCTAACTGCCCATCTGTCTGCGGATGGAAAGCTATGCTGAATCGGAGTTGTGTGCCCAAGGTCTGCTACAAACTATGCCAGAACCAGGACGTGAACCGCGGGTCTCTATCCGATATAATACTCAATGGAACACCATGCAATCTAATGATCTCCCGACAATACAGCTCTGCCAACCGATCCAGGGAATCGGTCTTCCGAATCGCTAAGAAGTGTGCAAATTTGGTTAATCGGTCAACGACTACCCAAATCACGTCGTGGCCTCGTCGTGTCCTAGGAAATCCCACCAAAAAATCCATAGTGATGTGCTCCCATTTCCACTATGGAATCAGAATCGTCTGAAGTAATCTGGCAGGTCTCTGGTGCTCAGTCTTCACCTGCTGACAAACAAGACATCTAGCTATAAATTTCGCGATGTCTTTATTCATGTCATTCCACCAATAGGAATGCCTCAAGTCTCGATACATGCGGGTCCTGCCTGGGTGGATAGTAAATCGAGAGCAATGAGCCTCCTGAAGTAACTCCTCCTTGACCGGGTGAGACGGAGGTACGCATAATCGGCCTCGAAAATATATGACACCCTCGTCATCTCGGGTGAACTCCGTCTGTTGCCCGGAAGCTACCTGGCTGTCAATGAACTATAAGCGTTGATCACCGGCCTGGGCCTCTCGGATCCTCATCCTGATCGGCGATTGAGCAACCATGGTAACAAGAATGCCCTGCTCTATATGTCCCTATTCCTCAAGGCCCAACTCAGAGAAACTCTGAATCAAGTCCGTGACCAAAACTCGGTGGCCGGCTAAAGTCCCTCTGGACTTCCGGCTAAGTGCATCGGCAATCACATTAGCTTTCCCCGGGTGGTAGCTGATGGTATAGTCATAATCCTTCAGGAACTCCATCCATCTCCTCTGTCAGAGATTAAGTTCCTTCTGAGTGAAAAGGTATTTGAGACTCTTATGATTAGTGAGAATCTCAAATGTAATATCATAAAAGTGATGCCGCCAAATCTTCAAAGCAAATATAATGGTGGTTAGTTCCAAATCATATACTGGATAGTTCTTCTCAAGCTCCTTCAACTGATGAGAAGTATAAGAGACTACCCTGTCGTGCTGCATTAGGACAACGCCCAAACCCTGAAGAGAAGCGTCTGTGTAGAGTACGAATTCGTCCTCTCCAGAAGGTAAAACCAAAACTGGTGTTGTTACTAGTCTCCACTTCAGCTCCTGGAAACTAGTCTCACAAGCCTCAGACCACGTGAACTTCATGCCTTTCCTGGTCAAACATGTCAGCGGCATAGTGATACGCGAGAAACCCTCGACGAAACGTCTATAATATCCGGCCAATCCCAAGAAACTCCAGATCTCCTGAACTGATTTCGGCTACTCCCAGCTAGTGACAGCCTCGATCTTCTGAGCGTCTATAGAAATACCACGGCTAGAAACCACGTGTCCTAGAAAATCGACTAAGGATAGCCAAAAAGCACACTTGCTGAATTTCGCATATAGGCAAAGTCGTTGAAGAGTCTCCAAGACTATGTGAAGATGTTGTGCATGCTCCTCCTCGGAACACAAGTAGATCAAAATGTCGTCGATGAAAACAACAACGAACTGATCTAGATACTCCAGAAAAATGTAGTTCATCAAATCCATAAACACCGTTGGAGCATTAGTAAGCCGAAATGGCATTACCAAAATTCATAATGTTCGTATCTGGTACAGAATGCTATCTTCTGAATATCAGATTCTTTAACTCTCAACTGATGATATCTGGACTGCAGATCAATCTTAGAATATATTAATGTACCTCTGAGCTGATCAAACAAATCCTCGATCCGTGGTAAAGGGTACTTATTCCTGACGGTCACTGCATTCAACTGTCTGTAATCGATGCACAACCTCATAGTACCATCCTTTTTCTTAACAAACAATACCGGAGAACCCCACGGAGAAACACTTGGGCAAATAAATCCCCTGCCCAATAATTCCTGGAGTTGGACCTTTAGCTCGTCCAACTCTTTCGGTGTCATACGGTATGAAGCTTTCGATGTCGGTGCGGTTCCCGGAATTAGCTCAATAGCAAACTCCACTTGCCTTCAGGGAGGCAAGCCTGGCCACTCATCTGGAAATACATCCGGATACTCTTGGACCACTGGAACGTCTGAGAGCTGGGAACTACTGCTGTCGTCAGTATTAATCAAAGACAAAAGAAATCCCTGATAGCCATGTGACAGCGGCTTCTGAGCCTCCATCACAGAAATGATCGATATGCTGTCGTCCCTGATGCCAATGAAATCCCACAAGGGTTGGTTCGGAGGTCGAAATGTGACTACCCTCGTCTGGCAATCAACAGTGGCATGAAATGCTAACAGTCAATCCATGCCCAGGATAATGTCGAACTCGACCATTTCCAGGACTAATAAATCAACCGTGAGTATAATGTTGCCAAAGTCTAACGGGCAACCTTTGACCTCCTAAGTGACGTCCAATGTATCACCGGACGACAGGGAGACGGTCAGTCGCTACGGTCTAAGAGTAGGTAGTCTACCTATGTCCTTCATGAAGGCATGGGAAATAAAGGAATGCGAGCTACTAGTATCTATCAGCATATCAGCGGATAATGCATAAAGTAAAACCATACTGCGGAAAATGGATTCGTTGGCCCGCTACACATCCTCTCTGGTAACCGCGTGAATACATCCAGTCTCTGGTGGTGGTGTAGGTGGTAGTTGCTGCCAAAGGCTGCTGCGCCTGAGTCTGCCACTGAGTCGGTGCCGGATATTGTGCTAGAGATGGATATGAGGGTTGTGACTAATACTGGACAGGTGGCTGGGGCTGCGACTCATACTGAACCAATGGCTGGGGCTATGACTGGTACTGAACTAGTGGCTAAGGCTGCAGATACTGGACTAGTGACTGAGGCTGTAGCTGATACTGAGGTCCCATGACAAAACTCTGAGGTACCATAAGGGCACTGGGGTACTCCTGTCCGTGCATGCCATATGCAACCGTTGCAGGGGGAGCTGTCCTCTGCTAATGATGCGAAGATTGGGCTCTCTGCCCTCCTTGTCGAGTCCCTGACTGACTATGTTGTCCCTCATTAACAGCAACTCCGGGAGCCATATGCTGAGCCTTCAGCGAACAATCTCGACTCAGGTGCCCGGGCTGTTTGCAGTAATAGCAAACTGACTATCTCAGGCCGCAGGCTGAGGTGATGTGGTCTCTAGACTCATATCTAGTGCAGTGAATGTCACTAACGGGATGTTTCTGGTTCTGCTGAGGAGACCGAAAATGTCTTGATAAAGATCACCCTGACTTCTGAGGCCGACCAGATGCCCCAGAAGTACCTTGCCCTAGTCGACTGCGACCACTCTGCTGTTGTTGGGTAGCCTGTGGCTGCTGGATCTGTCCTGATGTCTGATCTGTCGACTTTCTTTTCTTGTCCAAATACGCTCTCTGCTGAGCTGACTCAATCATAAGAGCTCTGTCCAATGTCTCTATGTAAGATAAATTCCCAAAATCGGTAATCTTTACTTGTAGATGTCCATCTAGTCCCTAAACAACCTGAAGCATACGAGATCTGTCCTCAGCAACTAATTCTGGACAAAATCTAGCCAGCCGATTAAACTCAACATTGTACTTCGTCACTGTGTGATTGTTCTGACAAAGACTCAGAAAATCCTGATGGCGGGTCATCTGGTATGACCGTGGAAAGTACCGGCTCTCAAAAGCCTCTCTGAATCTCGCCCAGGTGATGTTTTGCTCACCTAGGATGGTGCACTGCGTATCCCACCAAATATTGGCCTCATCCCGTAAATGGAAAACAGCCAGCTCTGCTTTCTCCCACTCGAAGCAAGCCATGTAAAAGAAGGTCCGCTCCATAGTCTCTATCCAGGACTGAGCCACACTCGGATCGGTCTCTCCACGGAATAGTGTAAATCGGATCTTCATCGACTCCGCCAAGGCTGGGATCTGAGCTCGTGCTGCAACTATATCGGTAAGGTGTGTCGGGATCGCCATGGGAACTGATGGAACCACTGGACTTGGTACTACAGGTGGTACTGCTGGATAGGCCGAGGGAGGTATCCCCGGTGCTGCTGCATAAACTGGGGTAGGTGCTGCTGGTGGCACTGCAAGGTCAATATAGGTGGGCACGACTGGAGGTACAGCAGGTGGTGGTACCGGAGGGGTGACTGGTCCTGCTGGTATGGGTGTCAGATGTGCAGTAGGCACCGGTGGTCGTGGTACTGGGTACGCTATAGGCACTGGTGGCGGTGGTGCCGAGTATGCAGTAGGCACAGGTGGCGATGGTGCCGGGTACATCGGTGGTACCTCTGGTGGTACCGTAAACACAGTAGGGGTGGGTACGTCGTGTATAGCCGAGGTAGGTAATTCTAAAGAAGCCATCGGGGTCTGGGAGCCCGACGCGCCCATAGCACCATAAAGAGTCTGTCCCTGACCGACAGGCTCAACCCTAGTAAACGTCTCTGGCGACTCTGCTGCCAAGGATTCCAATGTCCTCTTGCGTGGTCATCCTGCACCACGTCTTGGTACAGGAACACATGCATTTCACCTCATATCTGTTAAATTATGACCCATATATTATTACAAGCATCAAAATTATAAAAATTTACATTTTACCTATTTGCCATCTGGAGATATTCCGTCGCTGTCTAGTCCCCAATTAGGACCTCGAAATTCCAAAATAAGAAAATCAACGAAAATCTGTAAAAATTTGAAAATAAATACCCAGATTAACCTGCAAAAACCTAGACTTTGATACCAAAAGAATTGATATCAGATTAACTCGAGAATCCAGAACACGAAAAATAGGCATCGCAAACCTGCTCTGATACCAAATAAATTGGTATCAGATTAACTCAAAAATCCATAACACGAAAAGAAACAGGCATCACAAACCCGCTCTGATACCAAATAAATTGGTATCAAATTAACTCAAAAATCTAGAAAACGAAAAACAGGCATTGTAAACCTGCTCTGATACCAAATATATTGTCACGCCACGGGGGAGTCCCTGGCTGAGGAAATTTCGGCAGCATCTCTCCTGTACGAGTGATAATATAGAACTTTACTACAAAGCCCTCAAGGCCACACAAACCTCAGCCAACACAGCCGGAACAATAACAATAAAAATAACTAACAATCCACGCAGTTTATATAAACTCAGCCTCTGGCTGATACAACCACACAATTTATTTAAATAAAACATGCTCCACTAATACGACGGAAAACTTAAACCCACAACAAAATCGAACGCAGTGGAAAACACAGGTTGTAGACTAAAGCTCGATAAATATCCTCGAGTACAGTTATACATCACAAGTATATAAAATGAAACAAGTAAACCAAAAAGCCCAAAATACGTGAACCCGTCGCGACAAGTGGTGGGGTACTAGCGACTGGAACCTCCTGATAGCTTCAACCTGAAATGGTAATAATCAACGGGGTGAGTCCAACACTTAGCGGATACGAGCTGACATGCATGTCAATCATATGCATCCATCCAATATGCAGCAAATAAAGTGCAGCAAACACAAGCAATAAATGCAATCATGCATATGATGCATATGACATGGTCACCCCTGACGCAGTCTACCATCTCACACACAATGGTGAGACCATCACTGCTCCTAATGAGTGATCGAGTGGACAGGATGTTGTTGGAGTAAATCTATCCTCCTACCCTAAATCATAAGTGGGGGAGCTCAATGCTCTCATCTCCCTGAGACAATCCAGAGGAGGGATCCCTGACGTGCTACCACGCTGCGTCACGCTACCCATGAGTGGACCAGCGGAGCACTGACAGAGCAAACTGCCACACACCCTGTCTGATATACCACTAACCCATGAATGGTTGTGTGTGCAGATCCATGTAACTAGCGATGAGCTTAACAATAATGGGGCTACCAATCGCACAGCATGCAATCATGCAAGATGGTGCATGACATTAAGCATGAAAATTCTGACCATATCTACCTTCATAAAACATGTACTAAAAATAAATAACTCAAATAAGAAGATCTAGGTACACATATCAGATATGGTAAATGTCTAGTCAGGTATATCATAAGGCAAGGTATGTCACTACCACTATGAGCATAAATAATCAAGAGGGAAATAAATGCAAAACAGGTAAGCAAGATCAAACATGCAACAGGTAACAAGTAGTGACATACCGATACAGATATGAACATAATTATTACTGTTTGATCGATGAGTTTCGCTAGAGGGGGGGTGAATAGCAATAAAAAATATCGAGCGAGTAAGCACGCAGCGGAATAAGAAAAGCGAAAAGAGAGAGCAACGCTAACACAAGTATCTTTTACTTGGTTCAGAGCCTTCGACGACTCCTACTCCAAGGCCCGCACTCGTCGAGTGCTTTCGTTGGGCAATCTACTAGCCATTCAGAATATTGATTACAAATTGAGTTACAAGAATGCTAATAAAAAATAATACCGACAATGTAAATAAGAAAGCGGAAAAGCACTCTGTCGGTCGTGGAGTCGCAGGAGCACAGGAGAGCAGATCGTTCGTTGTTATTGTGACTCCAGCCTTTACCCTCCTTATATAGGAGGTTAGGGGCGCCTGGATCCCTTCGGGCACCCTGAATATGATGTAGCCGAGCCAACCAGGAATCTCCACGTGGCGAGGCGATGTTGAGGATAGATTTTTCATTCCGGGCGCCCGGATCCATTCCGAGCACCCGGATCCCTTCTGAGTGCCCGGACTCCATTTTCCAGCAACTTCATTTCCCTATAAGAAAATGTTAGTCTGAAGCATAAATGCAAAATATCCTGCAAAACAGAGTGTTAGCACAGTTTATGATCAAAAAAAGAATAATAATTAGATTCCGTCTCCTCGAGACCGGAATCTAGTCACGATCTCGACTTAGATATCTGAAATGGATCTAAGTTGGATCGACGCCTAATGTTCCCTTCCCGGGAGCGCATCCTCACAGTCACTCCCCTCCAGTGACTTACCTTCACTTACCTGCCAGACGTCCGGTCAGCCCTTCAACCCGTCTAGACTTCGTGCCAGCTATCTGGTTAGCCCGTCGACCTAGCTGGACTTCGTGCCAAAACGTCCAATTAGCCCATCGACCCGTTTGGACTTCGTGTCAGCTATCCGGTCAGCCCGTCGACCTAGCTGGGCTTCGTGCCAGACATCAGGTCAACCCGTCGACCTGTCTGGGCTTCTCCTGCACACTCGTTCAGAGTGTTAGATAACAAGGAAACTAACTTAACCTATTTTGTCATTCATCAAAACTTGAGTTAGACCGTTAATGCTAACCGCACCAATAATCTCCCATTTTTTGATGTAATGACAACCTGGTTAAGTTAGTGAAAAATGCGCAAGAAAAAACAATAATTTATAAGGTTGTTTGAAATGGTTTTAAATTAGCTTTATTTTAAATTTTGCTGTTTAACTAACTTAAACCACCTAACCCTCTCCCTTTGGCATTCATCAAAAAATCATCATAGAACCAAAAAAAAATTGCAAGGAAGTCTAGAACTGTAAGTCAGATTATCTTGAGGGAGTTTAAACTAGAAACATAGAAAGATAACTTTTGTTTGAAAATCTTTTATCTCTTTAAAAAAATAGTTAACAATGGAAAGATGGCTTAAAGATAGTTATCTTTAAAATTTGTAATTTAATCTTTCGAAAAGAGTTTTGTAATTTGAAACACAATTTTCAAATATAGTATTTTTACAAAAAAATATTAGGGTTAAGTCCAATTTTCAAATCAAGTTTTCAAAACTAAATAAGATTTTATTTCTCAAGACTTAGTTTGTAAAATCCAACTAAGTAAAATCTATTTTCAAACCAAAGTTTGTTTTAAATAAATTTCCAAAAACATGTTATGAAAACTAAGTAGAATAAAATTTTCAAAATGAAAAATCTAAGTTACAAACCTGGATAAAGTTTATTTTTCAAAACTAAGTTTAAAAAGTATGCATTTCAAAATTAAGTTTGAAAAAGGTTATAGTTCGAAGATAAAAGTAATTTTCAAACCTAAGTTTAAACAATCCAATTAAGTAAGTTTAACTTTCAAAGCTAAGTTTGAAAAATTAAAACACTTAGTTAGTGTTAAATTGATTTTAAAAAGGATATTTTTCAAAAATTAATTTTAAAATAGGTGTAAAAATAATTAATCCTCCCCGTGAACCTGACATTACAAACGTTGTCTAACCAATTAGCTACTTACTGACTATTAGAGGATAGCAGCTTTCACTTGGTTAATCATGTTAAGTCTAATTGTGTCACTATTCCAAAGGCTAGTAGCCGCCCGTGATTTACCTCCTCCGTGTTGGCCTTGGGACGGGTTGGCCGCTGGGGGCGAGCGTGTCGCAATGTTAAGTCTAATTGTAATCAGTTAGTGTTTGACTAAACTGAATGACTTAACCTGATTAATGTCTGTTTGGTATTTAACACCCAGACTTATATCGATGCATTGAAATAAGCATCTTAAGTCCAAGCAATTTGCCTATGCATCTCACCCCTTTCTATGTTCAGCAATCACAACCAAGGAAATCCTAGGGTGTTGGTGAGATGCTCAAGTACTAGCCCTAGGGGAACATGCTTTCTAAGGAATTGTTCTAGTCTAAGGCTAAAACTGATTTAAAATTCTAAAAGTGGAAGATTTTAAAAAACAATAAAAATTTTATCCTAGAATTTGAAAACACTATTTTTGAAAACAGTTTTTGCAATTCTAGTCTATTAAACAAATCAGAATAAATCATTGTCAAAGTCGAGATATACTTAAGTCGGAGTAACCCAGAATAGCATAAGTCAATGTCAAGGTCAAAATACAATGATCATAATAAAATATACATAGTGATGATGAAGTCTATCGAGATGAGGAGGGGGATGGTCTGGATCCCAAGGCACATAACATCTCGATCAGCTCAGTGTGACGGGTCCAGCCATCCTCTCGGGAACTAGATAGATCATGTCGAAGGTCGGAGATATCACCTCCTGACGGAGATTCGTCATGGATAGCTCGAGTCCGGCAACTACAAGGTGGTGTCTATGGATAGCTCGAGTCCTGACGGAGCGGGACGAGGTGGTCGGCCTGGAGGTCACTACAAGAAAAACCCTCATAGACATCAGTGGAACAACAATGGTTTTAAGCAAAAACCGATGTTTTTGAGTATTTTACACCGGTTTTCCAAAAATCGGTGTCTATGAGCGCAGATTTTCGCTCATAGACATCAATTTTTTAGGCGATGTCTATGAGCGCCTTTTTTTCGTTAATAGACACCAATTTTAACAGCGATTTTTAAAATCCGGTGTTAATGAACCAAAATAAAATATTTTAATTTTCCCATCAGCCAAAATTTGCAACACTGTGAAGTTCCCTCCAAACTTAAACCTATATCGAGCCCCTTCCTCCGACCATCTCTCTCAGCCTAAATCTAAACCTCCGACCATCTCTCTCAACCTCATCTCCCTCTTCCCCTTCCTAGATCGACGCCCCTTCCTCTCCCGATCAGGATCAAGACACGACGCCCTTGCTTCTCCGTCCAACCACACCGCATCTCCTCCAACTCCTCCCTTTGGTTGAGAAGAGGAGGCCTTCTTCGCATTCCAGTAGTTTTTCCTTCATCCATCTCCGGTCCAGCATTCACTGCCACTGCTGGAGTCCTTCTTCACATTCCGGTAATTTTTCCTTTATACATCGTCGCTATTGAAGTTCTTCCTCATCTTCGACAGTTTCATCTTCTTGATCTCTTGTTTGCAAGTATTAATTGATTGATGCATGCAATGCGTTTGATGAATTCCCTCAAATACTACCTTGAGTTGATTTTATCATTTTTGTTTGATAGATTGAGGAGTTGTTAGTTCCTATTGCTAAGTTGGTTTTATGTAATCCTTGAACTATCAAGTTTCTTTTATGTCTATGCTAATTCTTTTCACTGATATGTCATGGTTTCTGGTTTAGAAATTTACCTCTTTTTGTTGTTGTTGTTTCTACAGGATTTGTGTGTTGGGCTTATTAGACGCGCTACATATACAACTTAAAAGCTTTGATCATTAAGTGAGTATTTTCTTTTGACCTTCTTGTTAAATCGATTCATGAACAAGTTAATTGTGATTTTGTGAATTTCTGAATTCATCTAAATAATTCCTAATACGGTTTAGGGTTTAGGTGATGATTCATGAATGACTCATAGTTTATTTATTGGTATAATGATGAAGTACAAATTTTGTTTGTCATACTAAGTTAATTGTTGATTCTGAAAATATGAAATAGTATGTAATATGGCTCATTGTTGTAATTGTCTTGATATTTTTGATTGATTTTAGATTCATTAGTACAACAAAATGGACAAGGCATGGATGGCAAAGGATAGATTATCACATGAGTTTGAACTTGGACTAGAATCTTTCTTGCAATTTGCGCTGCAACATGCTACTAATCCTACTAGTATACCTTGTCTTTGTACGAAATGTGGCAATCTATGGAACAATAATATTAATAGCATAAGGGCATATGTGTACTGTAATGGTATAGACTTAACATACAAAAAATGGATATGGCATGGGGAAGAATATGCATTAGGAGATTTAAAGAAAGAGAATGATGCAGCTGGAGAAAGTGAAAACTATTTTGCTGATAAACCTATAGATATGGTACACGCTGCATATGAAAGTTCAGAGAATCCAGATCAATTTATAAAATTTCTTTAGGATGCTGAGAAACCCCTGTATGTTGGGTGTACTAAATTTATAAAGTTATCTGCAATTGTGCAATTATATAACTTGAAAGTGAAATACATCTGGAGTGATAATAGTTTTACTAAACTACTTGTCTTGTTTGGAGAAATGTTTCCCGTTGACAATGAATTGCCTTTATCTTTATATGATGCAAAGAAAAGCTTATGTGCAATGGGGATGACTTATAAGAAAATACATGCTTGCCCTAATGATTGTGTCTTATACTAGAAGGAGTATGAGGATTTTACTGATTGTCCTACTTGTGGGTTGTCAAGGTGGAAGTTGGCCAAGAATTCTAGGATAATTGAAGGAGTCCCTGCAAAAATTTTATGGTACTTTCCTCCTATTCCTAGATTTCAAAGAATGTTTCGGAGCAAGGAAATATCTAAGGAGTTAATTTGGCATGCTAATAAAAGAGTATGTGATGCCTATATGCGACATCCAGCTGATGCACCTTGTTGGAGACTTGTGGATCATAATTGACCAGATTTTGCTTCTGAGACAAGAAATCTAAGGATGGCCATAGCAGCTGATGGGATCAATCCTCGTAGTTTGATGAATTCTACATATATTTGTTAGCCAGTTATAATGATCACCTATAACCTTCCTCCATGGTTGTGTATGAAGAGAAAATATATGATGCTCACGTTGTTGATTTCTGGTCCTAAACAGCTGGGAAATGACATTGATGTGTACTTGGCGCCTTTGATTGACGATTTAAAAAAATTATGGGAAGTTGGTGTTGAAGCATATGATGCACACCGAGAAGAAAGATTCTTGCTTAGAGTTGTCCTATTATGGACAATTAATGATTTTCCGGCATATGGAAACCTGGCAGGATGCACTGTAAAAGGATATCAAGCATGCCCTATTTGTGGTGAGAACTTGTGCAAAAAGGTTGAAGCATAGTAAAAAAATGTCATTTACAGGTCATAGACGGTTTCTTCGTAGAGATCATCCTTATCGAAGACAGAAGAAGGCATTTGATGGGACACAAGACTTTACTATGGCCCCAAAACCACTAAGCGGTGATGAAGTTTTAAAAAAAGTAGGAGTTACATGCCGATGGGGAAAAATGAGAGCAAATCTTCAACCAAAGGAAAATGATGGTAAGTCCTGCTGGAAAAAGAAATCGATATTCTTTGAACTTGAGTATTGGAAAGATCTGCATGTTCAACATGTTCTTGATGTGATGCACATAGAGAAAAACGTTTGCGAAAGTTTGATTGGTACATTACTTGATATGCCAGGAAAGACAAAAGATGGAATTGCAGCAAGAAACGACCTAGTGGATATGAAAATTAGGGGAGAATTAGCACCACAAAAAGGGGAGAAAAGGACATTTTTGCCCCCAGCATGTTATACATTAAGCAAGGATGAGAAAATAAGACTTTGTAATTCATTGTTCGGAATTAAGGTTCCCACGGGTTACTCCTCCAACATCAAAAACCTTGTCTCAATGAAGGACCTAAAACTGGTTGGTCTTAAATCACATGACTGTCACACCTTAATGCAACATTTGCTTCCAATTGCCATCCGTGGTGTTCTACCCAAGCATGTCAGAAATGCTATCACAAGGTTTTGTTTCTTGTTCAATGTGTTATGTAACAAAGTAATAGATGCCTCAAAGTTGGATAATGTACAAATAGAAATTGTGACAACGTTGTGTCTGTTTGAAAAGTATTTTCCACCTTCATTTTTTGATATAATGGTTCACTTAACAGTTCATCTCGTGCGTGAGGTCAATTGCGTATATTGTCCCATGTCAATTTCTTTCTGATGATGATATTCTAGGACTTCTGCAACATGTATAATTCTTCTGTTTTTGTTCTTTGCTATAGTTAAGTAGACCAAATGATACTTTTGTTTGACAGATTAGAATAGTGGATGTTTTAACTCAGAAAACTAGGCATTTGAAGGTGAAAAGCAGTGAGATTAGGGAAATGAAAGGCGCAAGAAGAATGGAGCAGATTTTTGACTCACGATGTTCTACCTTGATGTGTTGTTAAAAGAATGTTCTACCTTGATTCTGATATCTATTAGCTTTTGATGTAAAAAGAATGTTTGTGTATTTTATGGATACTGTTGTAAGAAGAATATTTATGTAATTTGTGAATATTTGTGTATTTTATGGATACTGTTGAATGAAGAATATTTATGTAATTTGTGAATATTTGTGTATTTTTTTGGTTACTGTCGATTTTTCACTGTTTCGGAAATCAAATTTGTGCTGTTAAAAAATACTGATATTACATCGGTTTTCCACTGCTGCAAAACCGGTGTCATTAACTAATATTACATCGGTCGTATACCGCTGCCAAAACTGGTGTTATTAACATATAATATTACATCAGTTTTACACCATTAATGAAACGGTGTCGTTAAGTGATACTACACCGGTTAATAATCGATTCGAACACCGGTGTCGTTAAGTGATACTACACCGGTTTTAACCCGATGTCTAAAATGGCAGACCTTTTACATCGCCTTCATAGACATCGGTCGAAAATGTAATAGACACCGGTGGAAAACCGATGTCTATGAGGGTTTTTGTTGTAGTGGGTGGAGGTGGTAGAGGGGGCGAAGCATCCTCGCCGAATAGTGCGACCATAAGCTCATCCTGCTCTACCTCCTCCTGGACATCTAGGTCTGGCTGGTGTTGTGCCCCCCTCCGCTAAGATAGGACACCCTCATCATCTATATGGACACCTCCTAGAGAGAAGTTCCTAGGTCCTAAGATGTCGAACTCAGTCATGACTCGGATATCGCCTCGGGTGATGTTAATACATAGGGAGGCGAAATATGTCGTCAAAAATATAACAATACGGCATATGAACTCAAGCGCTGGTGGAGACTCCAGCTAAGTGGATAATGGTCTGAAAGATATGTAAACTAATGTCTATGTCTAATCTATGGCAAAGTGAATACAAGAGAAAGGAATGAAATAAACGCATCATCGCTATGTCGCGAGTGGACAACGGTAAGATGCAGAAGACTAAAATCCTATAGAGTACATAATCGTGAACTCGAAGGGATACTGACCTAAACATAGTCACAGTGGGTACTCGCTCTCCTCCAAAAAAATACGAGTAAACCATATCCAGAGTAACGTGTGAGTAAGGATCACCAAATGGTAGATCCCTAGGAGGATAATACTGAAAAGGGCAAGTTGATGATCGTAACTCTAAAAAGTCCTGGATAATGGTAGGAGATAACGTGATATCCGTACCAGCTACCCTAGTAGTATAAGTAATATCATCTACCCTAACTAAATTGTTATAAAATTTGGCACATAAACTTATGTTTACTGAACTGGTACAGTAAACAAGGTTTTGTAAGTTATAGTAGTTAATGACCTCTACAGCTGGAATACAGGAACACAAGAAAAATTGTCCATCTAAGCTCCTAGTCCTAATAGGCATATAGATGATAGACTCAAACTTAATCCTAAGTTTGTCAGTAGGGAACCTAGGGTCAACACTAGCAGTAGAGGGTCTAGCACCAGATCTAGAACGTTTTCTACATTATATATAAAAAACTATACTAACCATAAAAAATAAGTGAAATATTTAAAGAAAACTTATGGGAGAAAAAGGAATTTACCGAGGCATCATGAATAATATTTTTAGAAATGACGACCTCGGTTGACTCGCAACCGCGTAATGACCGAAGAAATGAAGAAAAATTTTAATTAGCACTTCCTCTCTCGTTGAGGCTCGAAGAAGGCCTTTACAAGAGATGAATACGTACGGTGCAAGAAGAGGGGTCCGGGCGCCCGGAATCACTCCGGGTGCCCTGGTTCTAATTGACCGGGGCGCCCAGAGTACCTTCCGGGCACCCCGGGTTACTATACCAGGGGTGCCCGCCCCTAGTTTTTTACCTGATTTTTTTAAAAAAATAATTTTTAAAGTTTTTTTAAAAATTTCAAAATAATTTTTAACGTTTTTAAAAGAATTTTTCAAAATATTTTTTCAGGTTTTTAAAAGAATTTTTTAACATATTTCTCAGGTTTTTTAAAATAATTTTTTTAAGTTTAAAAGAATTTTTAAAATAATTTTTAAAGTTTTTTGAAATAATTTTTAAAGTTTTTTGAAATAATTTTTAAATTTTTTTAAAATAATTTTTTAAAGTTTAAAGGAATTTTTAAAATAAATTTTTTTAAAGAATTTTTAAAATTTTTAAAAGAATTTTTCAACATAATTTTTAAAATAGTTTTTAAAGTTTAAAAGAATTTTTTTAATAATTTTTAAAGTTTTTTTTTAAAAGCATCTTTTTTTAAAATAATTTTTAAAGTTTAAAAGATTTTTTTTTAAAAATAATTTTTAAAGTTTTTAAAAGAATTTTTAAAATAATTTTTAAAATTTTTAAAATAATTTTTCAAAATAATTTTTAAAGTTTTTAAAAGAATTTTTAAAGTTTAAAAGAATTTTTTAAAATAATTTTTGAAGTTTTTAAAAGAATTTTTAAAAGAATTTTTAAAATAGTTTTAAAAATAATTTTTAAAGTTTTTTATAATTTAATTTAATTTAATTTAATTTAATTTAATTTAATTTAATTTAATTTAATTCAATTTAATTTAATTCAATTTAATTTAATTTAATTTAATTTAATTTTATTCAATTTAATTTAATTTTATGTTTAGTCCTTAGTCATCTCACCCGATCTAAATTTTCAATCAGGGAATCCTATAATTTTGTGAGATGAGTTAGGTTCAGTTTTAGGGTTTGGTTTAACTATGTGTTAGATTCAGGTTTAACTTTGGATTCAACAAATAGACATTTTTCGGATAAACTTCTGGGCTATGGTGTGTCACTTGGACATCATTAGAGTAACCATGCCTTCGAGGTTTTCCAAATAGTCTTATCCACTGAACTTTATACAAAACCTTGGTCTAACATAAGGGTAGCTTCGGTTAGTTCCACTTAGCCAAATGCACCAGGTCGAAGTCATATCTTCCTAGACATGCATAGACTAAGCTTCCCTAACATACTATCATCCAAAACTTCACCAGTACCATAGGTCAAGTTAAACTTGGTCCCTTTCTAACTAGTCCTAATTACCCTGCCGGGTAGGTTAGTTTGGGTTACCCTGTCGGGTAGGTTAGTTTCGGATGTGACAGCTATCCTGGAGCCTCCCCCTGAATTATTGACCTTTATTTTTAAATTTTAGTTTTTTTTTATATATGTTACTTTTATAATTGTAATTGACTTGATGATATTCTAAGTTTTGGTGGGTTTTAAAATATTTAGTTTTTGAATTTGTTGGTCTAGGTTTGTATTTTGGTTTTTGATTTGACTTATTTGATTTTACATAATATATTTTATCTTTGGATATGTAGTATTGGTTAAGTCCTACTTGCGTGGTTAAACATGCTTTCGGAACCCAAGCTTTACTTGATTGTTTGTGTTGGGTTATTAACGATTTAAATATCTTATTTGAACTTGACTTGTAGCCAAGTTCAGTTTTGTTGTAAATTACTTTTTGATTATTTAAAATTAGATCTAAATTCTTAGATCTTGTTATAAATTTTTCTAAGAGATCTTTTAATTTATTAATTTCTAATTTTAGTGATAAATTTTCCTCCTCAAGTGTTCGGTCTTGCGTTGGATTTGAATTTTTGATTTGTTCCTTGAGATTTTGATTCTCTTCAAGGAACAATTTGTTTTCATTTTATATTGTAATTAAATTCCTATTTAGACATACAATAATTTTAAAGAACTTTCTATTCAAATTAAAGTTTACCTCGTCGGGACCTTCGGAAACGAGTACTGACTCGTGGCTCGATTCGGGTTTGGACCCGTCTTCTGATTCGTCCTCCGACTCTGCTTCGAGGGTCATTAGTGCGAGGTGACTCTAGTCTTCGGCCTCCGATTCTTCCGATGAAGAGTCGTCCCAAGTTGCTTTGAGAGCCTTCTTTTTAGTTGTCTTCGTATTGTCGCTTTTCAACCTTGGGCACTCGTTCTTGTAATGTCCCTTCTTATTGTATCTGAAGCAAGTCACGTTTCTCGGTTCATTTGGGGAGTTGATCTTTTGCAGGTCCTTCTTGCTGAAGCTTTTCTTTCTCCTGATGAACATCTTCCTTACCAAGTTCACCAGGTTCACCAGGTACTCTTCGTCTTCAGAATCCTGGTCAGACTCATCTTCAACTTCCAGCTTGGTCTTGGTTCTTTCCTTGGAGGTACTTGCAAATAAGGCAATACCTTTCTCGATCCCGGCATTAGTTTGCTCATGTAATTCTAATTCATAAAATAATTCGTCTAACTTTAACTTAGATAAATTTTTTGAAATTTTGTAGTCATCCACGATAGATGCCCACAAATTATTATGCGGAAAAGCGTTAACGCATACCTGATTAGATCCCGATTCTCCATTTGATGTCCTATCGCGTGAAGTTCGTTGAGGATGTCTTTGATCTTCGCGTGAAGCTGACTCGTCGTTTCTCCTTCCTACATTTTAATATTAAATAATCTATTTAAAAGAAGGTTGTGTTTCGCTACCTTAGCGTCACTTGTTCCTTCATGAAGTTCGATCAGCTTGTCCCATAACTCTTTAGCGTTTTGCTGCGGCCCTACTCGGTTCAGTTCTTCCTTCGTCAGTCCACATTGCAGCTTGTTGAGTGCTTTGAAGTTTGTTGACGCTTTTTTCTTCATGTCCAGAGTCCACTGTTCTGGTTCCAATGGAATTCCGGAGTTGTCGACCGACACCTTGTAGCCTCTGGTGACGCTAAACCATTGGTCGAAATCCGTCTTCGGGTAAACCTCCATTTGCTTCTTCCAATACGGGAAATCACCCCCATTGAATAGGGGAAGACGTACTGTACTGAACCCCTCAACTTGAGACATTTTTTTTAACCTGCACACAGGTAAACAAATAGAAAAAAAGTCTCAAGACTAGGTCTTGGATTAGTAGTGTGGAATAAAATGAAAGAAAGCTAAGATTGAATTGGTGTTGCATCAATTCAGATTAATTGCGAAAAAAGATTCCAAAAATGTAACAATACCAGTTTGGAATATGACGTAAAACTGAAATCCGAAAAAAAAATGAATAACAAAAAAATAGAAAATAATTTCACCCCTGTCTGATTGGTGGTTGCATCAAATCAAAGCGATACATGCTTTGATACCACTTATTGGATCTCGATGAGTTTCGCTAGAGGGGGGTGAATAACGATAAAAAAAATCGAGCGAGTAAGCACGCAACGGAATAAGAAAAGCGAAAAGAGAGAGCAACGCTAACACAAGTATCTTTTACTTGGTTCGGAACTTTCGGTGACTCCTCCAAGGCTCGCACTCGTCGAGTACTTTCGTTGGGCAATCTACTAGCAATTCGGAATATTAATTACAAATTGAGTTATAGGAATGCTAATAAAAAATAATACCGACAATGTAAATAAGAAAGCAGAAAAGCACTCTGTCGGTCGTGGATTCGCAGGAACACAGGAGAGCGGATCGTTCGTTGTTGTTGTTGTGACTACAGCCTTTACCCTCCTTTTATAGGAGGTTCGGGGCGCCTGGATCCCTTCAGGTGCCCTGAATATGACGTAGCCGAGCCAACCAGGGATCTCCACGTGGCGAGACGACGTTGAGGATAGATTTTGCATTCTAAGCGCCCGGATCCCTTACGGGCGCCCGGACTCCATTTTCCAGCAACTTTATTTCCCTGCAAGAAAATGTTAGTCCGAAGTATAAATGCAAAATATCCTGCAAAACAGAGTGTTAGCACAGTTTATGATAAAAAAAAAAAGAATAGTAATTAAATTCCGTCTCCTCGAGACTGGAATCTAGTCATGATCTCGACTTAGATATCCGAAATGGATCTAAATCGGATCGACGCCAAATGTTCTCTTCCCGGGAGCGCGTCCTCACAGTCACTCCCCTCCAGTTATAGCTGTCAGACGGGCCAACCCGTGGCGGGGCAGGTCGGCCCGTGGAAGGCTAACCATTTGGCGGGGCGAGGCGGGCCAACCCGCCAACATAGAGGGTTGGGAAATTTCCAACCCAACCCATTCTAAGGCGGGTTGCGGGTTTGGCGGGCCAACCCGCGGGCCCATCAAAAAATTTTTAAAAAAATTAAAAATATTTCATATCTTCAACATTTTACTTCGAAAAAGTTTTCTACAATTAAATGTATACATAAATATGTATTTTAAATATAAATGAACACAAATGAGTACTTATGTTGGATAAAAGTACTATTTTTATTTCAAAATTATAACAAAGAAAGATAATAAATTAGCCTAAAACTTAGCTTACATATGTTTTTCAACCCGCGGGTCAACCCAAGCCCGAGCGGGCCGACCCGCGCGGGTCGCGGGCCTAGGCGGGTCGGCCCACGGTGGACTTGGGTTGATAAAATTCTAACCCAACCCGCTTAAATTGTTTGGCGGGGCAGGCCAACCCGACGGGTCTAACCCAAATTGACGGCTCTACCTCTAGTGACTTACCTTCACTTACCTGCCAGACGTTCGGTCAGCCCTTCGACCCCTCTGAACTTCGTGCCAGCTATCTGGTCATCCCGTCGACCTAGCTGAACTTCGTGCCAAAACGTCCGATCAACCCACCGACCCGTTTCGACTTCGTGTCAGCTATCCGGTCAACCCGTTGACCTAACTAGGCTTCATGCCAGACATCAGGTCAGCCCATCGACCTGTCTGGGCTTCTCCTACACACTCGTTCAGAGTGTTAGATAACAATGAAACTAACTTAACCTATTTTGTCATTCATCAAAACTTAAATTAGATCGTTAGTGCTAACCGCACCAATAATTACTACTCGTTAAAATCTACTACGCATATCAAATGACAATATCTAAAGATAAGTAAAGGTACCCGCCTCAAAAATGGAGATCGTCTCTGAAATAGACCTCACGTCGAGACGCTCGTCTCGAATCAAAGCCCTGTAACAACATATATATAATTAAGCCATGCTCACAGATATCCAATAGCTTAATCAAAATTCCTATTAACCAGGAAACCCTAATTTTATTCGTTGATCTCGATTAATTAAATAAACCGGATCTAACCCGAAGCTTAGATTAGATCCAACATTTTAACCCTAATTAAATATAACTCAACGGTCAACTAGGGTTAGTTTCCTTAACCCTAATTATTCGTTCCTCCAATCACTTATTTAAATGACCAAACTACCACATAATAACACGTTCTAAAACAAATTACAAATCTTTCCTATTTTTAATTCTAGGTGTAAACTATAGCAAGGATAAATTTCCTACACCTTACCTCAACTCAAACCACCACTGATGACTCATGGCCGAAAATCGCCGCTGTTGGAAATATCGGAAACACCACAGCTAAGCGTGATCGTTGGTAGCAAGCACAGCTCCAACAACGACCTAGCATCAAGGACGATGACCGCGATACAATTCCAGCGAACGAAAACCCTACGGTGGAGATAAGGTATCCAAGGACTCACTGCTCTGGAGGGTAGCTCAGCCCTTCTTGCGTTGTTTCCCTTCTGGCACCGACGAGACCTAGGGATCGACAGCTGCTGAGATCAAGCGACAAAAAAGGAAAACAAGAAGAAATAGCACCTTTTACCTCCTTTGTGGTCGAGAGGTGGAAACTGGCGGCTACACCTTAGATGTGCCAAGAGAAACAACGCTATGACAGAGGGGAAAACAACGACACTAGGGCAAAAAGGGAAGGTGGATCGGAAGCTAGGGCACAACGTCGGACGATCAGCCGATGGGAAGAGGGCTCGGCTCCTTGCTCCTGTCCGAAACCAACCTGAGCAAAGGTGGCACCTCCAATCGTGAAGACGACGGGTTGATTAGTGGGGGGGTGCTCTGCCGGGGTGCGTCCGGAGATGGCCGAGGAAGAGAGGGGAAACGAGTGATTAGCGATCGGGCAGCGCTGGGCAGTGAAGTCGGCGCCGGCTGTGGTGGTCGGTGGCAACACAGAGGGAAGAAGGGAGAGCGGCTTGGTGAAGAGGAAGCTTCGGCGTCGCGGGAGCAAAGGGGAAGAGGAAGAGGAAGGGGATCAGGCTCGGGGAGGAAGAAGGAGATGAGAAGAGAGAAGTCGGGCACGAGTTCGGCGACGGGAGAAGAAATAGAAAAGGAAAAAGAAAAAGAAAAAAAATAAAAATTTTCCTCGTTCAAGTGGGGTAACTTAAACAGGCTTTACCGTGGCCCAATATTTATCCTCGTAACCTACGCCATACGACCTTCGAAAATTCTCAGAAAATTTCTAAAAATTCTGAAAAATTCCATTAAGGTATTTCGTCCATTTAACCTTATTATTAGGTTACGATATTTTACATCTTGAACATATTTTCAACATGCCCAATGCATCATATTATTTGCCAAATGGACCATTAATACTGTGCAGAACATAACTGAGCAGCTTAACGCAAAGACAGACATAAAGGCGACCGGCTTAGGGGCCGACCTGGATATACTCAGCCAACAACATGAGGAGAGACTATGTAGAACTTAACTAAGCAACTTAATGCAAGGATATGCATAAAGACGATCGACCTTATGGACCGATCGAAATATACTCAACCAATAACATGAACAGAGAATTCTAACAATCTGTCAAAATAACAACCACATATCAGAGAATATTCTACTAGAACCTTTTTCAAGGATTAATATGTCTTTCATCAACCGACCACTCATGACAACATATTTCTTCAAGTACCTCAGTAATGTCATAAGGTATAAACGATAAGAGGTACACATGGATAAATGGAAGATTCCTTAGACAATTATTGTATAATGCATAAGTTGTACACTTTCCATTCCCTAACAACGTTTAACATTCCTAGTCACATCATAATTGTGGAGCTTATGAAAGATGATATATATAAAGAGAGGTTCTCTCCGTTGACAAGGTACATTCTCTGAACATCTAAAGTTTAGTCTCCCACACACGTTCTTTACTATTCTTCTTTCACCTGTCCGAAACTATACTAACTTAAGCATTAGAGGACCTTCGCCAAGGACCCCCTAGTTTCTCGGCACTGACGTTTAGTTGGCTTATTTCCATATATGCAGGATCGAAAGGAAGCTTATCTGTGAAGCAAAAAAATCTTCTCTCAATCAACAACCACACCACCATACACACCGCATCATCTCTACCGTTTTCAGATAGGATCAATAATAATAATAATAATAATAATAATAATAATAATAATAATAATAATAATAATAATATTATATACAGTATTTCAACAATAGTTATGAAGCATGAAACAATGAAAGTAAAATCACAAACAATTTTAAAAACATAAAAACCTGGAGTAAAAATAAGAAACCCTAATTTTAAATGAAACAAATTGGCTTTCATGTCTTGAGTTAGACGCTTCAACCAAACGATTCAATCAAATTCTGAAACACTTTCACAATCATAACCCCCACAATTAATGAGCTTAGTTCATTTTGGGCAATAATCGCCATTGTTTTGCCTAATCTCCGTGCAAATTAGTGTAAGATATTATAATTAATGTAAGTTGATACATGAACGCCTTGAAGGTTCTAGTAGCTACAAACAACCCAAAGACTCACAGGTTGGCTCTGTTTGTTCATAACGGAGAATGCTTAACAAAATCTGACTCAGGAAGAAGCTCCATGTACTGGAAGTTGTTCAATATCTTGGCGCTGTATTGATAATTAAAGAGTCAATTTTAAGACATGTTCAGTGCTCAAATGAAGAATGAAACACATAAACGACTTATACCTCCGCCAATCGTTGCTTCAGGTAGTTTCTCAATCGAATACCTGTGTCTTGTAATGTACATGATAGGCACTCCGGGAATCTGTTTAAGCCTTGCACTTTTTAGAGCTTAGTAACAGGGTAAAACAGTACTGCAAAAACAATTTTAGGCCTCTACCTTGCGTATCCTTCGCTTCAAGTCTCTATCGCATGTTGCAACAATATAGCATTTATGCTGTACATGATAAGGTGGAATCCTCAATACAAGATAAAAAGGGTGGAGAATATAAAAGCTAGAAAACAGTTAAGGATATTAAAGCCAGGAGAGGTTTCCAATAAGATGATCAATTTTATAAAAACTTATAGAAACAGAAACTTTCTGCAGGACAGATTGGTGAGACTTTAGAAACACATTTTGGCATATCAAAGATCTCCAATAAGAGCACAGATGAATGGCAATATCCTCGTCTATCTATAAAATACCAGATCCTGAAGCCAATCCAATCCTTAAACACTGGAAATACCAGGTTTGAAATAGTAGAATTGGTTGACAAGATAAAACAGGATAAACCGAAAGGATGGTTCAATCTGACTCAGACCCTATGTTGCAGTAACGCCGAGGAAATTGATAAAACTTAGCTAAACAAGTCAGCAGTAAACTTAGACAGGACGAGATATTTGGTCAATATGGGCTCAGTGCCTGAGCCAAATACTACAAAATTTAACAAATAACTGAAACATTTGATGAACTTTTAGAAAAAGTAAGCAAGTGGAAATTGGTGTTTACAAGAATATGTATCGGAACTTGCAACTATGCACAAACACAACAAGAAGATAACAATTAACAAGTCCAGGAAATAATATTGCTAAAAATTGAGAGGTTTAAGTGTTATAAATTAGTTTGTTGCAAACCTGAGTAACCCTGTCAACGATGCAATCATCAGCATAAGTCCCTTTATGTGTGCATGGTAACCTATCAAATCTAGGATCTTTGGCAATCCTGTAAAAGAAAAAAAATATATACATCTAATTAACCATTAAATAGTAAAATTGAATTATATATTTTATGAAATTGATGAAGAAAAAAAAAGAAGTTACCTTAAAGCCACACGATACTTCTGTCCCAACTTTTCAAGCTCAGCCATAACACAATCCGTGATGCATGGAGTGCCTATAGTACAAACATGAGTGAAACAATTTCTTTATAAAATAGATAAAGGTGCTAAGATGACCCAAATAATCCTCCTACAAACAAAATACGAAGGCACGGTCCTCATCTAAAAGACAACTTACATTTAGCATAGAGGCAATCCATCATGCCTTTCTCCAAATCCAACTAGAACCATTAAGAAAGCAATCAGCAAAGATAACAAATAAAGAAAAATATCATGTATTCTATAGGAATAAGACCCCTTACAAACATAGCATGAAATTAAGATTTGCAAAGATGAACCTCAGCATTTTCATACATGTTTCTACGACTATCACAAACATTCTTGAAGAGCCAACACACATCATCTATAGGAAAGAAATTATCGAGCAGTGGACATTTTGATTAATAAATAATACATGAATAAACTGTACTTCAACAAGGTTCTGATAGATATTTCTACTGAATGAAAAGTTAGCAAAATTAACAATACTAATTTCTCCAGCCACCTAGTAGTCTCAGCTAGAATGGCCATTATATACAATACAATTATATTTAGGTCGGTAAATGAACCAAACGTTCGTGAACAAGCTTGGTGTTTGGCTTCAAGTTCGTTCAATATACACAATCAATTAAATAAACAAGCTTGAATAGCTTATTAACTAAACAAACAAACTTGAACACATATGTATTTGTCTCGTTAATGTTCGTAAACAACGTTCGTGAACAATGTTCACGAACCATGTTCATTAATAAAACTCTTATCAATATATTAAATAAACAAAAAGTAATAATAATAATAATAAATAAATAAGTTTGAATTATTAAGCTTAATAACCAATCAAACAAGTAAAAGTTTCAAACAATCAAACGAGCTTCAATTAAGAGCTCGATAATATCTAAACGAACCAAACTCGAACCAAGCCCAAGCCAAGCTTGAATTGAAAGTTCGATAACATCTAAATGAACCAAGCTTAAGTCAAGCTTCAAACAAGCTCAAGCTTATAAAAATTAACCTAGCCAAGCTTGAACAATCATTTCAAAGACTTGGTTCATTTTAAGCTCGGCTCGGCTCGGCTCGGTTCGGTTACTTTATCAAACAAGCTTGAACACCCCGAAACTCGACTCGGCTCGTTTACAACCCTAATTATATTTACCATCATTGAATTGAGCAAGCAAATAATTCTCGTTAATTGCAAAAAAGAAATTTTGGTAGTATCAACTAACACAATATCCTCAAGTTTCACCAACCACTATTAAGAACGGATGAAATCCTAATTTAAAATCTTTATAAAATAAAAAATATAAAAATAAAATATTTTTTTAATATATATAATTAATGGGATAATTTTATTAGGCTTTAATTAAACTTATAAAATTTATCTCAATCATAACTAGGAGTTGATTAAAATTATTAACCTATGTTTTTTTATTAAAAAATACATTAAAAATCACTCCTCTTACCCCTATTTCGTTGTTCCACGATGATCGCAGGCATGGGCGGCACGCATGGCCCGCGCAATGCGTCGAAACTCGTCTCCGGCACACTCGAAAGCGTCGTCAAGCCCGCGTGACACATCTAGATGCGTCACGGAGTGCTAACGTTGTGTCGGTGCTGGTCCGTAGGCGGAATGAGATGTTTTGCCCGTATTGGGCGAAACAACCTAAGATTGTAATCTATGGATGAAATGATAACAAACACTGTCAAGTATGTAAATAATATTAATAACTATATGTAAATAATATTAATAACAAGAAGATAAGAGATAGCATTAGCAAAACAATTAGATTTAATAGGGTGTACAGCAATGACTTCACCATCAGAAATAGGGCACTTGGAGAAATGTTAACAATTTAATCTTAGCTTCAAAAAAAGATGGATTAGGATTCAGGTATCTACTTTTTTGATATAAACAAAGAAATATATCTTTTGAGAGAGAGCTTCAGTAAATGTTTGATACACAAACAGCAAGAAGTCCGAGATGAGACTGAGTAAAGTTCTAACATTTATTTGAAAAAGCGAAAAAGACAGAGAAACATGGTAGAAGAGAAAAAATAAACAATCATTTTTAAAAAAATGCAATGGATAAAGAAATTGATAGAAGTGTTGTGAACAAAAAGAGACTAAGACCTCTATGTATAGGCCAAGCGGTGTGTACTGATGGGAGGAGACTATATTTGGTCATTTGTTTATTGCAAGAGAGGGATAAATGTTAGGGGAGATAAGATCAATTTCTAGCATTAGCTTTGAGAGAAGAGACACATAAGAGAAAGAAAATAATAAATCTCACATTAAATCATGCATACAGCATCTCAAAAGCTGAATGAAAAATATAAACTTATTGTTGAATATAGAATCTAATGGTACTTCAACTTTGAAGTTAAGGAGTGTAGATAAAGATGCCTACTTTGTTGTAACTATTTTTGTCTTCCTCATTTGTCCAATAATGGCATGTCTTATTTTGATTTCAGTGTCCCCATTTTTGTTCCTTTATTTGAAAATGTATTGCGTGATTTGATTTTAATTACAGCACCTTCTTTAATCCGAAAATTAGGCCTTTGCAACATCCCTTTTTGGGATGGTGAGGTGTTGTCCTTGAGGATTAACTTAGGGACCAATTTCTCTAAAATTGGTTGAGATTATAGACATATTGTTATCGCACGTGGTGAGGAAAGGAAGGCTATAGGACTTATTCTAGGATAAGGCAAGGGTTCTGTGTTTGTCTTGGTAGCAGTGTAGGAGTTGGTGGGTAGTAACTGTGAGGCCTCATGGTTGTTGATCATAGTATCCGCATTGATCTTGGCATAGACCATATCGGTGCTAACATGCACGAAGTGGTAAACCTGGCTAATGACCTTTCAGACCTTGAGCAAAACATTTCATATATGTTGTTGGTGAAGACAATGGAGATGCATATGTACTTGTCAATTTGGGTCTAGGCAACCAAGCAAGTGCACTCTTGATGAGAAATCAGATGAGTTTAGCATGCATTAATCAAGCTCGTCAAGGAACCCAGACTGTAGTTGGGATAGTCGGACAAGATGATTGGTGATGTGGAGAGTGATGGATCTTGTATTCTCAATGATGAGGATGCCACTTGGCATGCATTTTACCATGTTCCCTTTGCAACAGGAATTCCAATTGGGAGTGAAGAACATAATGGTAAACTCTAAATACAAACCTTAGAGCCTAATCAATTACCAAGTTGAGAAGGGTATAAAGTAGAAAAGGAATAACTTACAGTTATATATAAACAGGATTCCAAAAAAACCACAAATAACTAAATATTCATGGTGGGATAACTACTGAAAATTGTAAACAAGTACCATCATCCATAAGCCCATCAAAAACTAGGATGTGACACTCCCACTGACACTATGTAAAGAAACCCTCAATTAGTAGTTCATTATTTATCTAGAAGCTCCTCCTGGGATAATTGAGAACAGAAACTATATTGCCTTTTTTACACATAGCATAGGCATAACCATCATTGAAAGCTATAATGCATAAATGAAAGGCACCTTATTTTGGATAGAGAAGTTAATGAAATTGGTGTCCACAATAACCCTGTAAGGTGGGCAAATAGCAGCGTTGTATGTGAAGACCAATGCAGAGGAAACACCCGGCCTTCAAAACAAGAAGAGAAAAAAATAAAGAAAATATCTGTAGGATGAAAAGCACTCATACAATGAATAACATATGCGTACACATTGCGAGGAAGCTTCTCCTTTTCAAGATCCTTCTTTTTAGGATTCAACACCTCTTCCTTGTACCTAAAATTAAAATTCAGAAATATTGTAACATACAAAGAGAACACAACAAGATGAGCTTTTCACTTACTTCCTGAGGGTTTTAGGACCGATAAGCCTCTTCGTGACAGCAAACTTAGGACCTTTCTTCGCTCGCCCCATCACTGGAGTACACAACACAAGCACAAACACAATACAATCAATTCATCTATGAAAAATGAACCACCGAAATCATGAAATGTAAGACATGGTAATTAAATAATACGTGTTATTGGAGAAATAACCTTATAGAATTTTCTGGATTTAAACGGAGTCCGTATGACATGTTTAAGGGGATGAATCGATTAGGCTTAGAGAAAGTCTGTTTGGGGTATCAATTAATTGGGAGTTGATTGATTAAAATTAATCTAGGTATATATAAAATACCTAAGGTTCTTTTATTCCTCTCATTATCTCCTCCCAACTCCTCTTCTTCTCCCCGAGTTTCTCTCCAACACAATCTGTGCAAACAGCACCACCCACCACCCTACCACCGATTGCCAGAAGCCGACGGCTGATGTCGTGCGCCCTCCTCCTCCCTCTGCCAATGCCCTAGATGCCAGCCGTAGTCGATCACCATCCTGCAGTAGCTCGCCATCGTTGCGCACACCGCATGGTTCTACGGTCCACCGCCGGCCAAGTTTCCTTGCTTCTCTCCAAACGTCATTTCCTCCTCTTCACAGTCTCGACTCCCTGTTCATCGCAGTGCCTCCGCCTTCACTCGATCGCCACCATCACCGGCAGATTGATTGGTGTCGTCGTTACCAGAAGGGGGAAACAACGCAAGGAGGTCTAGAGCTACCCTCCCTCTTGCTTGAGGACCGATGCAGTAGTTGCTGCCCTCTGAGGAGTCATTAATTGCGAATTCATAGCTTCCCTCCCTTGCGCCACTACTGGATGCTTGCCACCAGAGATCCGCCATCGGAGAAGAAGGGGCCAAATAGGGTAAGCCCTTATTTCAATTTCTAGGGTTGTGTGAACCTAATTGTCTTAATTTGTGGAATAGAATCTGGATTAACCTTTGGATGTAATTGAATGATTATTAGGTTGAGGGAAATCAACACATTTAAGCCTTGCTGAGACATAGGCATCCGAACAATGTCCATCCAACGGTGTAAGTCTCCTTCAGTGTTTCTTTCCCTTTGATTTCTATCTTAGATGAGCTATTTTGTTCAGGAGTTTATATGCATTATTAATTCATGTTGTGCTTGGATTAAATTGGAACATGTGAAGGAGTAATTGGATCGGATTAGATTGTGCTAGTCAATGATTTGGTTGATCCAATTACAGTTTCTAATTAGATTAGGTTTTCGATTAGTTATGTGAATCATGATAGGATTTAGCTTGGTTAAATTCTGATCATTGGGAAGGTTGATTAAAGATTAATGCTTAATCAATTAAAGAGATAAGAGATAATGGATGGAAGATTCATTTATTAGTTGATTTCATTAGTTGGATAATCTAATCAAGACAGGAAGCATGGAAGCATGTTGACAAGAAGGGTTAACTAATGATCATTGCGTAGGAGTTTAGCTTTTGGTTTTGGGAACTAGGTTTAGCTAGTCGATGCATGATGTGATTAGCTAAACTGCACATTATGTGTTTGAAAGAGTTTGGATTCGAGATGAGCATCTCGACGTGAAAATTGTTTGACATGATCTACGGATAAAGACAGGTACTTCTTCCTTGACCTCTTTAGTTCATTGAACTTAGTGCATGACTGTTTTTAATTGATAGATTAGGTTATTTTACCTTAAATCTGTTTATTTTTATCCTGCTCGATACTTATTTGCTTGACCTTAGAGATGATCTAGTTATTTCATATACAGTCTGGGCTTTGGATATCTATACTCTGTTGTATATACACATGTAAAGTATGTGTTGTAGGGGATATCTTGTTGACTAAGTTAACATGCTGATTATGCATATGATATTGAGTGTACACATGTTTCGTATGTGCTATAAGAGTTACCATGTTGCCTGTCCATTTGTATCTTGTTTGAGCACACATGTCTAGTGTGATTATTAGATGTTTCATGTTGATTATACCTATGTTGTAGTGTGCATACATGTATGATATGACTATTGGAGATATCGTTAATTATAATTACGTTGTAGGATGCGTACGTGTATGGTGTGTACGTGTCTAGTGTTGCTACTTATTGTATTTGTTGTTTAGTAGACACCAGTTGGATCTATTCGAACCTATAAACTTAGGTGATAGATAGATCATGTATTGGAGGTACTTATAAGGATTAAGATGTTGCATTGATGATGAGCGTATTGGTGACATGATTAGTTACATCATGTCCATCATTGCACTGTATGCTGACAACTAAAGTCTCTCTTGTAGTTGAGAGTTGTCGGTCATTTTTAGCTGCCCATTTGGCCACTGAGGGAGAGTGGTAACTAGGAGTGGAGCTAGTCCTGTCGTGCTCAATCATTCGCTCAGTCATATACATTGTCCGCCTCGGCCACTCGAAAGTAGTAGTATTTAGAGGGTAGTATAGTTCAGTAGGATCTAGAGATGCGAGCAGTCCCTAACTCCGTCGTGTTGGTGACATGATTAGTTGCATCATGCCCATCATTGCACTGTATGTTGACAACTAAAGTCTCTCTTGTAGTTGAGAGTTGTCGGTCATTTTTAGCTGCCCATTTGGCCACTGAGGGAGAGTGGTAACTAGGAGTGGAGCTAGTCCTGTCGTGCTCAATCATTCGCTCAGTCATATACACTGTCCGCCTCGGCCACTCGAAAGTAGTAGTATTTAGAGGGTAGTATAGTTCAGTAGGATCTAGAGATGCGAGCAGTCCCTAACTCCGTTGCTATATAGTGAGATAGCTACTTAGCGAACTATCCTCCTCGGCCACTCTATAGTGGTATCTGGAGAGTAGTACAGTTGTCATTGTCCGGATCTCTCGGCCACATAGGTCATGGTGTCTTGAAGGATGGGCAGGAGTGACCATGTTGCATGCACGTGCATATTGTCATGCTTCATACATGTTCAATTATCATACATGTATATACTGCTAGTTATGATACTTAGATGTTACGAGTAGATCTATTGTTGATTCCTAGTGAGTTTACTGATCACTATACCGTGTGTGTTTGATCCAAATTGGATATGTGTATTTATTTTTATTATGTCAGTTATGATTATGTGTATTCATTATGTCATATATGATCATGTTCTCATTTCCCTACTGTATACTTTGATCTCCATGTTTTATATTGACCATGCATCCTATTACCCGCTGAGTCACCAGACTCACCACCCTCATTTGTACTTTTATGTTCCTCGGGTACATGTGGATGTTGCAGAGTCGCTTGGAGGATCCTGTCCGTCAGTCCCATGTCACATCGAGTATTTTCTTCCATTATGGCTTTTACTTGCATTATTGGTCCGAACTTGTACATATAATAAATACTTTGTGTGTGGTGTTTAGCCTTGTGGCTACTTTACCGTTTTGGTACTTGTTGTGTTTAAGTCATGCTGCCACGCAGTTTGCCATTTTGAATTGTGTGGCTTTTCTATGTCTTCCGCTTTTTTTGTTACAGCCATGTGGGTTGCTTATTACTCTGTTTTCTATTTCAGCTGTGTGGGTTGTAGATTATTATACTTGTACAATCGTATGACTATGTATCCAGGTTTCATTTGTTTACAGGGGAGATGTTGTCCGTTTGTCAGGTCCCTCTTCTCGGGCGTGACATGAAATGTCATGTTTCTATAGACATATTAATGGTGAATCTAATCATGTTTCTGTAGACATATTGGAGAAATATCTTCAAAACGAAGCAGATACAATCTGTTGGAGAGAACTAATTTAATGTCCCATATCACGAAGCATAAACCAATCAGAACTAATCCATAGTTTGCTTTCAAATGTTCTTTTATATAATTTTTATGCATTCTTCATATTTTACAGATCAATTATAAGTAGTAGCTATCTACCCTCATTTCTTCCTTTACTTCAGGTTCCCTTCTCAACACTGTTTCAAAGATTCTATCCAATCGAGGATGGCAATCAACTATAATTGATGCAATGACAACACATGAAATTGCTGTTGTTGGGTATTCACTATAACTGAAACTCTGAAAGCATTACAGATCTATTGAAGGTTGGATTAGTGGCTAAAAGACACTCAAGTTGTTAATTATCTTGATACCTTTTGTTATGGCAAAGGTTTAGGTTGGCAAACTAATTTCAGTGGTCATAATATCAATTAGACATCAGAATGATTTTAACATAATTTACCTTTTGAATTTACTGCTAAAAAGGGAGATTAATATGATGTCTCGGGAAATCCCTAGAGCAAGTTGGTAAATTCAGCTCTACTCTCCATCAATTTGGGATGATAGAAAAATGTCAAACTCCTCAGTATTTTATCAATGGTCTAGCTCTGAGAAAAACATATCCTTTGTTCATTTATGTGAACCTCTATTGAAATAAAAAGATAAAAGGCATACCTTGACCAAAATTTGTAAAGATCTTAGTAACCTAAAGTATTTTCTTGGCATAAAGGTTCTCAGTCAAGAGGAGGGATCTATATCCCTTAATAGAAGTATGTATTTGGCATGCTCAAGGAGGTTAGTATGTTAGAGCAAAACAAGTTGATATACCCATAGATTGTAATGTTATTTCCTAATACCAGAACACAAGTTATTATCAAATATGGGAAAAGTACAGGAGACTAGTTTACCTTGTAGTCACTTAGTCTGATGTCTCATTTATTGTGAGTGTGATCAGTTAATTCTATGGGGTTCTATGCTATGACAATTGGAAACCAACCTTAAAGGTTTTATGATATCACAAGAATGCTCTAGTAAATATTCTCCTATACTCATACTGAACATACCATATAAATTGTGTTGTATACAGATACATATTAGTATACTCGAGCACAAATAGAAGATTCACGTTAAGATATTGTATTCTACTTGGAGGACAACCAGCTCCCTTGAATGACAAAAAGCAAGCTGTTGTGATTACGTCAAATGCACAAGTGGAGTATAAACTCATAGCTCTTGCTGCATGTGAGACCATTTGGCTCAAAGAGTTAATAATTAAGGGATGTAAATTTCCAAGTGAGTAAATGCACATTGCTTTCAATCTTGAACTTCATTAGAGAATGTAACAAATTGAGATTTAATCATTTCATACAAAAAAAAAGTGCAATCCAAAGAGAACCACTTCTTTTATTAGTTCCAATGATCAATTAGCAGATTTGTTCACTAATATTTAAGATATCTTGAAATTGAATATTTGTAATAAATTAGAATTTTATAATATTTTGAATCACCTTAAAAGAAGTGTTAAGAAAAAAATGTAAATAAAATAAAACTCCATTGTAAACATACCAAACTACGAGGAGTAAATGTTAGTGAACAATAATAATAATCTAGGAAAACAAACCCAAAATTTTCCTCTTAGCAAATATGACTGCCTGGACAGTTAAATTGTTACGTTCCTAGCCTCCTAGAAGCATATAAACAGAACAGGTTTCAACCACCTGTGTTCAGGAGAGATCACTGATTTCCACAACAGTTCTTCTTTAGGTAGCATAATAGAAAGACTTGGAAAAGGAGTGAAACTGGCCTACCCAGAGTTCTATAATTTCTATCTAATTATTAGCTTACAATTACATCTCCTAAATATGATTTATAATACTTTCTAACCTCTGGCTTTGAGATATTATGTAACAGAGCCAGAAAGTCAAATGTACAAGAGAAAGATATAAAAATAATTAGTTGATTCTAAAAAAAATCAAATGTCCATGGTTTAGTATCAAACCCCATAATTAGTCGGACAGGATATAATGTAATTCATGAACAAAATGAAGCAAAATTTGTTCATATATTATTGTACATTAGCTACATTCGTGGGATGATTTTTTTTCATTGTTATATATTATTGTACATTAGCTTTTTTATATTCTAGTTTTTAGTCATGCGCGCCAAGTACTTATCTTAATATTGGGCTAATGACCTCACAAATACTATCAAAATAGTTATTGATAACCATTAAAATTTACACATTGGTTTATAGACTAAATCTCCAACTCAAAGTGGAAGGGAGAAAGGTTGTTTGTTTCGACCTCTAATCATCACAACTCTTAGACTTTAATCAATTCCTAATGACAACCTAAATCATAATTACAAAATGGAATAACTCTATATTTTCATTCATCATGGGAATCACGAACAATGAGTCCAGAATCAACTCAAGCATGGTTCGTCGACGAAGAATGACCGGAAAGGGCGTTCCGGCACTGGAACGCCTCATGACGTGTCAAATTTCGGGTAAATAACGTTGATTGCTACGGGACGGCGTTCTCGGGAATCATAACGGCGAAAAAAAAGGCATGGAACGGCACTGAACAGAAAGGGTTAATCGACGATAATTCCTCTTAATTAAATTCGTTACCCGACTCTTCTTGGACGGACGCTCGCGGCCTCTTCCCAGCGGCGGATTACGGCGGCAGGCTGCCGGCGGATGTTATTTTCCGGCTGCTCAGGATGGGAAAGAACGAGAAGTGTCAGCAGGCGGAGAAACCTGCGGTGCGTCGGGGAAGTTGGAAACAAACTGCAGCAGAGTGGAAACTGTCTGCTGCGGGCGGTGATGATTTCCGTCGGCTACTCGCGAACAGATCGGCGCCGGGTCGGACGGCGGAAAAGTGCGCCAACAGAAGAGAAGCAGTTTTAATCGAAACCTAAGGTTTTAGTTAAAACTATTAAAACAGTGCAGTATGTAAATAAATCAAATTAAAAGCGGAATTATCCCCTAAAAATATTCTATAAAATTTATTTAAAAATTTCTCAATAAATTTTTTTAATTATTATTATTATTAATTTAATTATTAAACTTATTCTAAACCGAATTTTAAATGGGAAAATATTTATTTTATAGAGAGAGAGAGTTGTTATTGATACGAGTCATTGCTTTCTCTAAGCAAATGATATCAATATGTATGTTATATTGTATGTTATATATTTTTGAAAATCTTCATATCCTTTTGTTAGAATAGAGATTTTAATATATTTAATAAATCTATAATAATTATATTAAAATTTGAAAAAAGTAAGTAATACTCAAATTGTTATTCATGTCTAGCTCGATTAATTCTATAATTATCTTTTCATTATTTTAAAATCTAGATTCATAAAGAACTAAAAATACATTAGCTCTAATACTTTTCCTTATAAGTCCTCTAAGGTAAAACACAATTAACCCTAGGTGGATGTGATTATATCTTCTTTACAAGAGTTCTTGTAGAATTTTCAATCATAAAGTTTAATCGTTCTTCACCTCCATTAGGTATGTAAAGGGGTTATGACCTGTGGTGTCTATAAAGTGTCGTAGAAAAAGATAAGATTTCTTGGTTGTATAGGCGATGCGGATTAAGTGAATTTAATTGTTTATTTGGAAAGGTCACTAAATTTTATTTACATCTATCAATTCTTCTAACTGATATGTGGATGTACTATATCGTCACCTGTTAAAGTGTTAAACCAGGAGTTAGTGCTATTTGTTTCTAGTTGTCCTCTTACTCTTACTGTTTGTGAAGGACTAACAAAAGGTTTAGTCTGAGTTGTGAAATTCATCGAAATGTCCTTAGTTGTGCATAAGAAATTTATAGGTACTAGGTAGTTATCGTGAGACTATTTTTTTAAGAGAAAGTTTACCAAGGTGTTTATTTATATTTTCTAAGGCTTCTTTTAGATTCATTGCTTGGGTATTCTTATAGAGATGACTTTCTATTGTTAACGGTTGGTTTTCTAGTAATATTATTCTATGGTACAAAGAAATAAGCAATGCTAGTATAGTATTATTTTATTGAACTAATACTTGGTCTCCGAGGTCTGTTAGCTCAAGGCTACAATAGCCGTTATCCTTTGTTTTATAAAATTGTTTTAAGAAGTCAAGAGCTTCTTCATGGTGGGTATTTTTGTACTACAATCGGTTCATTTAAATTTTATTCTGTCTAGTGTTTTATGTAATAGTTTGATCTCGTTGTCTACTTGGTTTTTGTAGGTGTGAAGTGACTTGTATTTGACGTAATAGAGTTTCACAAGTTTGAGATGGGCACTCTCGTGGAAGGTGAACAAGATTAGGTTGGCTTGTTTGGCTAATCCTATTGTTTAAAGTTAGGAATATGTACATATATACACATATAAAAATAACTTTAAAATCAATAGTATGATTTTTGTAGTTAAATTTATATTCCATAATAATATGGACTCAATCAACCGAAACAACGCCACTGAGGCTGACCTAATAAGGTAACCAAACCAACTAGAAACCCCACACAAACTCAACATAACATCAGGCCACGAAAAACCTATTATGTAAGAAAGAGTTGAGAAAAGAAATCCAATTTAAACAAAGACAAACATGTTAAAAAATTCAAACCAAATAAAACAAATGCTAACACCATTATGTGCTTTGCTTGTAATGAGTCAGGCCACTTATCTTCTACATATCCTAACAAAAAGAATTTATATACCAGGGAAGCAAAACTATTTATCTATACTAATATGAACTTGGTAGAAATACAATCAGATATCTCTAATACTGTCTTTATTTATTCTATAGTCTCCGTAGACGACCTTGAAGAAATACCTCCTTCTTTCGATTACATTTAATCAATTCCCTCTTAAATACCTCATATAAAGTCCCTAATGTAAGTATTCCGGGTAAGTTTTGATGTGATCAATTAAGTTAAGTTAGATCTTGTTGTATTTAATCCTTGTGTCTAAATGTGCAGGAACTTAGGAATACAGGAAGTCGAGCGAAAGACACAGATAGCGAGAAGGATGACACAAGAAGTGAGTCGACGGGCTCGATGCATTTGAGGGACGAGGTGTTGCAGAAGAGTACACTGGCAAACATGAAGGATGTGCGCGGTGCTTCTGAGGGATGAGAAGTTAGAACGGAAGTCTACTCGAGGAGAAGGCTAGAATTGGGTTCGAGTGAGCTCAACTCTAAATGGCCGGAGAAGGCCATTGATGTTGACTTGTCCAGGCGCCTGGACCATGTCCAGGTGCTCGAACAGGATTGGGAACCCAGACCCCCTGGCACAGCAGCAGCGCCTCGGTGAGCCATTACTGCGATGATGATGTCGAAGGCCAAGTCAGCAACAGTCTATTATTGTAATTATCACCAATAGTCAAACTTAGATTTTGATGAATAATAAATGGATTAAAGTTAGATATTATCTTTGTTTAATTTATCTACCAAGTGTGCAGGATATGAACTTGATCGGTCTAGAGGACTGAAACACCAGGCTAAAGTCCAGCTAGGTTGATAGCTAGCACAAAATCCAGATTGATTGAGATCTGGCAAAAGGAAGTTCAGTTCGGTTGACAACTAGCTGAAGTCTAGATTGGTTGAGATCTGGTAGGAAGTCATGGTGGATCAAGGGACCTGACATCAAGAAAGTTTGTGATTGATAAGTGAAGGTAAGCAATTGGAGAAGAGATCCAGTAAGGATGCGTTCCCGGTTGAGGGAACAGTAGGCGTTGGTCCGACCTAGAGTTTTAGTGAAACTCAAAGTCAGGATCGAACAGTCTGAAGATTGTCAAATATTACTTTTTTTAGATATTATTGCTTGTTAGCCTAACCTTATGATGCATGAAAGCAAAAGGAGGAAAATGGGGCTCCAAGCGCCTGGACCTTGTCCGAGCTCCCGGACCTCCGGGGGCTTGGAGTTTCTCCAGGCTCCCGGACCTCTAGGGGCTTGGAGTTTCTCTAGGCGCTCGGACAAGTGGATAGGCGCCCAGGTCAGTGGCTGAGTTGGAGCACGTCAACTGATCAACACAAGTCAGCGGTCCGAGTGTCTGAACTGGTCGGGGTGCCCAGAGGTGGAAAAAGTCTGAGGGATAGATTTTCGATGAGGTGCAACCATGTCAGCACACTCTAGGCCCTTGGGGGTAGATTTAGGCACCAGATAGGGCTATAAAAGGAGTGTTCGATCAGCAACTTCAATACATCAATTACTCTGACTTTCATTCTTGCGTGTTGTAGGTATCCCGAGATAGTTTTGATGTGGTTAACCGAGTTAAGTTAGGTCCTGTGTGTATTTGATGCTTTGTATTTAAGTGTGTAAAAACTTAGGAACACAAGAAGTTGAGTGAAAGACATAGTTAGCGAGAAGGATGGCACGGGAGAGAGTCGACGAGCTCGGTGCGTCCTAGGGGCGAGGTGCTGCAGAAGAGCACATTGGCAAACGAGAAGGAAGCATGAGACATTTCCGAGGAATGAGAAGCCAGAGCGGAAGGTTGCTCGAAGAGAAGGTCGAAAAATGGGTTTGAGTGAATCATATTCCGGATAGTCGAAATTGTTGGATCGTGAAGAACGCTAGAGGGGGGGTGAATAGCGATCATCGAAAATAGAGACAAAATTAAAGTGTGCAGTGGAAGAGAAAATTGAAAACAACGCTAACAAACCAATTTTTACTTGATTAGAAGCCTTCGTCAACTCCTACTCCAAGGCTTGCACTCGTCAAGTTCTTTCATTGGGCAATCCACTAACAATTCACAAATCTTTACAAGAGAAATACAATAGATCTATAATTTAAGTGTAGAAATAAACAAGTATACCAACAACTTCTCAGAGATTTGGAAGGCTATGCTTTTAGTTGTTGGAGTCGCGCCACTCTGTCGTCGAAGTTGTGTTGCTCAGTCATCGAAGCAACGCCACTCGATCGTCAGAGTCGTGTTATGGAGTAGCAGGAGCATCTTTAGAGCAGCGCGTAAGAAAGTAATCACAGAAGAAGCTTGTGTATTATGCTCCTGGTGGAAGACTGCTTATATAGGCAGTTTCGGGCACCTGGATCCCTTCCGGACGCTTAAACCGTGACGTCAGCCCATCCAATTAGCTTGTTCTAAATTGAGGTTGAGATATATTTTAGCATTCCGGGCTCCCAGATCCCTTCCGGACGCCTGGACCTGACTTTTTCAGCAACTCATTTTCCTACAAGAAAAAGTTAGTTCGAGACAATAAAAATTATATTACCCTGCAAAATAAAGTTAGCACAATATATCAAATAGAGTAGTAATTAGATTCTGTCTCCTCAAGACCAGAATCTAGTCAAGATCTCAACTTAGATTTCCGAAATGGATCTAAGTTGGATCGATGTCTACTGTTCCCTCAAATGGGGAACGCGCCCTCACCAAGTCACTCCCCTCCAGTGACTTACCTTAACTTACCACTTTGCCAGACATCCGGTCAGCCTATCGACCTGTCTGGACTTCATGCCAACTATCTGGTCAGCCTGTCAACCTATCTGGGCTTCATACCAGTTATCCGGTCAACTCGTCGACCTAGCTAAATTTTTTACCAGATATCTAGTTAGTCCATCAACCTATTTGGACTTCTCCTGCACACTTAGTTACATCGTTAGATTATAACAAACCTAACTTAACTTACTTTATCATTCATTAAAACCTGAGTTCGACCGTTAGTACAACCTATACTAATAATCTCCTCCTTTTTGATACAATGACAACCTGGTTAAGTTAGGAAAAAAATAATATAAAAAAATGATATAGTTTTTAAGTTAGTCTTGTCTTAATGTTATGCTTTGCTATTTTGCTAACTTAATCCACCTAACCAGCTTCGGGCGGCCGGATCCCTTCCGGGCGCCCGAACCTAACTTTTCCAGTAACTCATTTTCCTATAAGAAAAAGTTAGTCTGAGACAATAAAAACTATATTCCCTGCAAAATAAAGTTATCACAATATAGCAAGAGAGCAAGGGGTGCTTGGCTAAGGTTGACAAAATAGAGGTGGTTAACCCCTTTTAGTAGTCTTCCTAGCTCTTGTGTGTGATTCGAGTGTGCATGATCAAGGTTGTGGTGAGGTTTCTCCACCCACAAGGAGATCGTGCTAGTCAGAGGCTTTCCAGGAATTGATCCACCGATGGATTGAGGTTTCATCCACCTTACGAACATGCCGTGGAGTAGGAGCAAGTTATCTCCAAACCACATAACCAAATGTATTAAGGTTTGCTTGATTTTCTTCTTTTGTTTAGGTTTTAGCTTTATATTTGTTAGTATTTTGTTTTGTATTTCCGCTGCATACTAATGAGTGTAGGAAGTGACGATTTGGGTGATTGGCTATTCACCCCCTCTAGCCGGGCATCAAGGTCCCAACAAAGTGTGCATGAACTTAGGAGCACAAGAAGTCAAGCGAAAGACACATCTAGCTAGAATGATAACACAGGAGAGAGTCAATGGGCTCCGTGTGTCTGAGAGACGAGGTGCTGCAGAAAAGTACGTTGGCATACGAGAAGGAAGCGTACGGTGTTTCCGAGGGATGAGAACCTGGAGCGGAAGGTTGCTCGAGAAGAAGGCCAGAAAATTGGTTCGGGTGAACCCTATTATGTTAGGATGCATACTAAAAGCCTAGCTTTTGGTATAAAATATTTATCTAGAAATAGAAATCACATTGGTCAAATGTCTACATTTGTGATAAATGTAGTTGTTCAATTAATTTATATTGTAGATAACATGGTGTGTGGTGTCACACACAGAAGATCATGTTATCAGTTCCTTATAAATTATAAACAGTAGCTCACGACCAAGATGGAAAGGAACAAACCATTGGAAGGTCGTAGTGTAATTAGGTATTAGTTTATCTTAACTATATAATTACACTAGTACACTTAGAGTGTATTGAGTAGGAACATTTGAGGTCGTTTCTTTTATACTGACTTTATAAAGGAACAAAGACCTCAGTTATTATGGAAGTGTGTGCTCTTAATCCTAATATAATAACAAGCACATATATTTGATATTTATTTCTTTAATTTATCAATGGGTGAGATTTAGTTCGATAAATCAATAAGCCCGATAAGTTGGGAAATGATATCACTTATAGTGTGTGTTGTTGATTATAGAAGGAAATTGTGTCCTAGTGATCTAGGTTGAGAATGTCCCCAAGAGGAGCTCATAAGGATTGTCATGTTAAACCCTGCAGGTGGACTTAGTCCGACATGACGATAAAGTTGAGTGGTACTACTCTTGGAGCTAGATATTAATTAAGTGAGTTGTCAGTAACTTACTTAATTAGTGGACATTCGACATCTTAAACACAGGGAGACTAACACACTCATAATAAGAAGGAGCCCAAAATGTAATTTAGGATTGGTGCGGTAGTTCAATAATAGTTCTCTAGTGGAATGAATTATTATTGATAAAATTAAGTTATGTGTTCAGAGCGAACATTAATTTTATCGGGAGACCAAAACCAATTCCTCCTCTCGGTCCCTATCGTAGCCTCTAGTATATAGAGATTTATACCCACCGCATACCCACCTTCTTACCCATCCAATGGGGCAGCCAAGCTAGCTTGGAACCCAAGCTAGGGGCGGCCAAGACCAAGTGGATGAGCCATGTAGGTGGTCGGCCAAAGCTTGGGTCCCAAGCTTAGGTGGCCGGCCACTAGAATATTAAAAAGGATTTTTATTAAAATTATTTCTTATGTGGATATCATGATTTTAAAAGAGAGTTTAAAAATAAAAAATTTCCTTTTATAGCTTTCTACAAAAGATTAAGATAAGAAATTAATCTCTTTCCTTATTTGTAGTTTAAAAGGATGATTTTAATTTTTGGTAAAAACTTTCCTTATTTGTAAATCATCTAACATGTTTAAAAGAGAGTTTAAAATTTGAAATCTTTCCTTATTTGTTGATTAAAGGGGATTTTAAATTTTAAGAAAACTTTCCTTTTTAACCATGTTCATGATTTAAAAGAGAGTTTAAAATTAAATATTCTCTTTTATAAGTTTCTACAAAAGATTAAGAAAAGATTTGATATCTTTCCTTATTTGTAGATTAAAAGAGATTTTAATTTTTAGAGATAACTTTCTTTTTATCCACATGTTTAAAAGAAAGATTTTAATTTATTAAATTTTCTTTTTATAAACCAATCATAAAGGGATTAAAATTATTGGAGAAATTTTTATAAATTTCTGGAGACAATTAGGAAGTTTTAATTAATTAAAACTATCCTTGTTTGTAGCTTTTATATGGTCGGCCAAATAAAATTGAGAAAGGAAATTATTTTTAATTAAATAAATTTTCTTTATCAATGGCAAAAGAATTAAGGAAGTTTTTATTAAATTTTCCTTATTTGCCAAGATCAAGGATTATAAAAGAGGGGGTAGAGGAGGCTTCAAGGCTAACGAATCGATTCTATTTTTCTCCCTCTTTTCCTTGGTGGTGTGGCCGGTCCTTCCTGCTTCTCTTCTTCTTCTCTTTGTGGCCGAACCTCTTCATGCTCATGGAGTTTTAATTGGTGGCCGGATCTAGCTTGAGGAAGAAGGAGAGAAAGCTTACATCCCTTGGAGCTTGGTTGGTGGAAAAGACTTTCATCTTTTGGAAGCTTTGTGCTTGGCCGAAATTTGAAAAAAGGAGAAGAAGGTGCTTAGGTGGTTCTCATCTCGGAAGATCGTTGCCCACACAACGTCCGAGGTTAGAAGAGGGATACGGTAGAAGATCAAGAGGTTTTTCTAAAAGGTATAACTAGTAATTTTTCTTTCCGCATCATACTAGTTATTTTTGGAAATAATACTAAATACAAGAGGCATACGATTCTAGTGTTTCGAATTTGTTTTCGATATAGTGTTCTTTTGTTTTTCTTTTCCTTGTGATTTGATTGTTCTTTTCGGTTGACCTAAAGTTATTTAAGGAAATTAAATATTAACTTTCCTTAAAAGGCTTTGTCTAGTCGGTGGTGGTTGTTCCCATATCCAAGAAGGCCATGTGCCTCGCCACGTCAGTACTGGGAGCCAATTTTGGAAATTAATATTTAATGGAATTAATAACTTAGGTGATTTGGATCAAACGTGTTAAGTTCCACAGGAGATCCAAGTCAAAACCTAAAAGAACAAATAGATTAAGTTTTGGATCAAACGTGTTAAGTTCCGCAGGCGATCCAAAATTTAATTTAAAAGAACACATGGTAGCTAGGAAAAGGTTCAGACCTTTGTACAAAATTTTGTACAGTGGAACCTCTAGGTTTTCCGAGTAGCAACCAACATATTCCAGATGGCCAAAATTACCCAAACGAACAGAGTCAAAACAGAAGAGAAACTGAACAATCAACACCATGTTGACTATCCGAGCGCTTGGACTAAGTCCAGGCATCTGGACCCCTTGGGGCAGCCTAGGGCGCCTTCTCGACGCGCTGTTGAGAGGTGACATGTCAGTCGCGTCCGAGCTTCTGGACCAGATAAGGTTTATCCAGATCGAGCCATTATGAACCGTTGTGACGTGGATAAAGTTTTATCCATGCTCAGATGCTCGGAGACCTTCCAAGCACCCAGAGCTACCACGTCAACAAACGGTCAGATTCGACACTTGTACATGAATAGAGCCCTGATCTTAGTAGTTCAAATCATCACTCGTACATGAATTCATTTTCTATTCCGCTACTTTAATTGTGAGTTGTCAATATTGTAAGAGGCTATTCTGCCCGAAGAAGAATTCTAGTAGGCTTTTCATAGTCTTGGATTAGCAATCTTCTTATTGTAAATCAAGTAAATTTCTGTGTCTCTGTCTTTTATTAATTAGTTCATTATTTCTTTTTTATACACGTGTTTATCTAAATTATTTCAAAATAACGAGAAAGATTTGTTTGTTTTTTCAAGGCAATTCACCCTCTCTTGCCGGCACAACACGCGCTACTCCGAGAAGTCTCTGATAATACCGAAAGGCAGCTCTAACAATTGATTCTCAAGCTTTTACTCTTCTTGTTGTTGGTAACATTTTGTTGTTTATTACATTGTACTTAAATTCTTGTAATCTTTTCGATATCATAGTGATTGACCAACAAAAACATTCAATGAGTACAGGCCCTGAAGTAGGAGTTGTCGAATGCTCCGAACTAAATAAATAGAACTTGTGTTAGTACTTGCCCCTTTTTATCTCGCTTCTTTTTCCTTAGTTATATTTCCAATACATATTTGATTTCAAAAAGAACGATTTCAAAATCACGTGATTCATCCCCCTCCCCCCTCTTACGTGCTCATGATCCAAGAAGTGGTATCAGAGCGGGGCTGCTCTAAATCGGTACAACTATCATTTGAGCAATCTTTTTCATTGCTTTTTCATCCATTTTTTGGTAAAAAATCGGTACACCTTTTTTCCATTTTCATTTTTTTGCCATTAGTTAGAATTGGTGCAATTACCTCTTCTAATAAATTTATCATAATATTTTTATATTATTATTTTATTATTTTTTTTCTCAAAATTGGTGCAACACTATTCAAGTCATTCTTTACTATTATTCTCCTGCACTACTTACGCCAAGATGTAGTCTTGGAATGTTTGTCAAATTTGAGCTTTCATAATTAAATGGCTCAAACCAAAGGATATAACACTACTCGTCCTCCGTTCTTCAATAGGGATGACTTCCCGTATTGGAAGAAGCAGATGGAAGTGTACCTAAAGATTGACATCAATCAATGGTTCTGCATCCGAAGAGGATATACAACCCCAATTGACCACAACACCGGAATTCCACTTAACACAGAAAAGTTAAATCCGAGAATGAAGAAGAAAGCTCAAGTCAACTTGAAGGCAATGAACATAATCTAGTGTGGACTTACAAAGGAAGAACTGAACAGCGTTAGCCTGCACAAGAATGTGAAGGAGCTGTGGGACAAGCTGGTCGAATTATACGAGGGCATAATCGATTCAAAGGTAACCAAGAGAGACTTACTTAAACAGTTTATTTAATATTAAAATACAGGATGGTGAGACCGCAAGTCAGCTCCAAGCCAGAATAAAAAAACATCCTAAATGGTTTTCACTTGATTGGGCATCAACTTGAGAACCACGATGTGATAAGGTAGGCTCTCAACTCCTTTCCTCGAAATGCACTGTGGGCATCTATAGTAGATGCCTATAAAGTTTCAAAGAAGCTCTTGAAGCTAAAGTTAGATGAATTATTTTGTAAACTAGAATTATATAAACAAACTAACGTCAAACATGTTGAGAAATGTATAGCTTTCTTTGTAGATCCCACAAAGTAGGTAAAGACCAAAACTATGCCTGAGCCAGAATCTGAGTCTCACTCAGACTCAGATGAAGAAGAGCAACTAATGAACATGGTGAGGAAGATGTTCACTAGGAAGAAGAAAGAATTTAGCAAGAAGGACCTTTAGAACATGGTCAAACACAACAAGTCAAGCATTACCTGCTTTAGATGCAACAAAAAGGGGCACTATAAGCACGAGTGTCAAAATCTCAAAGACGACAAGCCCAAAAAGTCCAAGAAGAAGAAGGTCCTCAAAGTGGCTTAAGACGAATCCTCCTCAAAAGAACTGGACAATGAAGATCAAAAGAAATCAAGCTACCTAGCGCTCATGGCAATCGAACCCGAGTCAAAAAGCCATTCAGATCAAGAATACAAGTCCAAATACGAATCAAGTCATGAGTCCATACTCATTTCTGAAGGTTCTAATGAGGTATAAACTATTTTAACTACAAAGTTTTTTTTAATCATTACATGTCTTAATAAAAAAATTAATTAAATCTGAAAAATAAAATGACACACTCCTTAAGGAAAATCAACACCTTAAGGACAACTTAATCCCCAAACAAAAAATAGTAACTCAACTTAAGTCGAAAAACTTGAGGAAGAAAATTCTAACTTGAAAACTGAAGTAACTAATCTAAAAGAATTATTAGAAAAATTTACAACCAGATCCAAGTACCTAGATATGATATTTGGATCTCAACAAGCTGTGTACAATAAATCCGGACTTGGATACAAGTCCAGCTCAACAAATAAAATATTTATTTCATTAATTAGTCAAGAGAAAAATCACACTAAAGCATGAGTTCCAAAAGCTTGTCTAACCAAGCAAGTAGGATAATAGACAAAGCGATTGGCCATGACTAGAAGAGAAGGCATGATCAAAAATGTTAAATCATTTTAATAGAAAGGCAAACAGAAGAAGCAAACATGATCCAAAAGATGACTCATCTCAAGAGAAAGAACAATGAAACTTTGCAAAAAGTTAATGATTAGGACTTCGATTATAGAATTATACTTAAAAAAAAAGAAGAATTCAATGACTAAACAAAAGAGAAGAATAAAAGAAAAACATTATTTGTTAGAGAAATGATATGCATCTCGAAATCTCATCTTGACCAACGTGGATTCCTGCATGGACACTTCCATGTCAGCACCAAAAAATTGGTTTTTACTCTCTGCGCTCATCTCTCCACCTCCCTGCCCTAAATCTCTCTGCTCCTGCTCTCCGCGCTCATCGAGCTCCCGACACCCATCGAACGCTATGCAAACTTGGATTCTTCATTTCTCTCTGCCTCCTTGCCCTAAATCTCTCCGTCTCTCTGCTCTCCGATCTCTGCGCCCATCAGATGCCCGACAAACTTGGATTCTTCCTTTCTGTCTGCCTCCTTGCCCTAAATCTCTCTGCTCTTCGCTCTCTGCGCCCATTGAACGCTCGATGAACCTGAATTCTTCCCCTAGCCCTCCCCTGCCCTAAATCTACCCTGAATCTAGGTATGAGGTATTTTTATGATACCAATATGGGTGGCACTAGTTTCCTTAGCTGATTTTACAAATTTTGTGATTTTTTTTTCTAAATCGACTTTCTTCTATTTGGATCTTAATGTTGCTCGATTTTCTTCTGTTTAGCTGCTCGGCTTGCCCTAAGGTAGCTGCTAAGTTCAACTCTCCTTATAAACAAGACTAGACTGTGGCACATACTTTGCACCTTCCAGAGAAGGTAATCTATTGACTGAAATCTATTGAAGCTTTGTGTGTGGTTTTACCGTAGTTGGGAGGGAGAGGGATGGATAGATGACAATATTTGGGAGAGACCTATTTTACCATTGTCCTCACCGTCCGATTTTACAGATGAACTAGAAGAGCTAGGATTGAGTTATCAGGGTTCTCCTTTGAATAAGACTCTTTTTCTTATTTGATTTCAACTCCCTCCTTCTTTCTTTTCTGGAATTCCTTACTTTTCATTTGGATACTTAAGTTTTTGGATCTGTTTTCTATTTTTTTTTTTAAAAAAAAAATAAATGTAGGTGAATACTTACCTGCCTTCTATTTTTGAATAAATGTAGGTGAAAACTAGTTATGGAACAAGGAAAAAATTATTCAAATGAGGTAAAGGATAACAACGACCATGTGAATCAAGATCTATCTCCATTTATTTTAAATGAAGTCATGATTCCTAAGATTGGAATGACTTTTATATCTGAAGATGAAGTTCGTAATTTTTATAAATCCTATGCTCAGAATGTTGGTTTTGGTATTTCCAAATTAGGTGGTAAAAAGGGAGATGATGGAAAGCAAAAATATTTTTGTTTTGGATGTGCCAAAAGTGGTAAAACAATATCTCAAGAAAAAAATGTTTTGTACCCTATGTTGGATCGAAAAGAATTTAGATATCTCCACAATAGCATGATATTGTCCACTTTGGGCCTAGACCCTCATGGCTTTGCTCTTGGGCTCTCCCCAAAAGGCCTCATGCCAATGGAGATATCTTTCTCTTATAAACCCATGATCTTTTCCATGTGTTTTCAATATGGGACTATGTTTGCAACCTTGCAACCCCAACAATCCCTCCCTCAAACAAAGGACCATGGGCTTCCCACGTCTGATCCTTGACCCACCAGGTCTTCCTGCCCCTCGGTCTACCCGACCTACTAGGACTTCCTTGCCTAGCCGCAACTAGGACTTCCTGCCCCTCGGTCCACCCGACCTACTAGGACTTCCTGCCTGGTGTCTGGTCATCTTGATCCGAACATAGGAGCCCCCACTTTCTTTGTTCGAGGTCAATATTGTACTCACATGGTTCAATCAGACCATAGCTCTTGTGCACAGTCGGCAGTTAAACCTTCTGGCAGTCCGGGCTCTGATACCAATTGTTGGATCGAAAAGAATTTAGATATCTCCACAATAGCATGATATTGTCCACTTTGGGCCTAGACCCTCATGGCTTTGCTCTTGGGCTCTCCCCAAAAGGCCTCATGCCAATGGAGATATCTTTCTCTTATAAACCCATGATCTTTTCCATGTGTTTTCAATATGGGACTATGTTTGCAACCTTGCAACCCCAACACCCTAGACCTTCTAGTAAGACAAATTGCAAAGCTAAGATTAATGTTGTTATTTGGAATGATAATAACTTTGTGATAAGTAGTGTATCTCTTGAACATAATCATGTCTTGAGCCCAGGAAAGTCATGACATTTTAGATGTAATAAATTATTGGATTCAACTACAAAGAGGAAACTTGAATTAAATGATCAAGCAGGAATAACTTTAAGTAAAAAGTTTTCATTCATTGGTAGTTGAGACTGGAGGCTATGAGAATTTGACATTTGATGAGAGAAAGTGTAGGAATTATATTTCAGAGTTAGGGGATGGAGATGCTGAAGCCTTGAGTAATTATTTTTGCTGCATGCAAAGTTGAAACTCAAACTTCTTTTATGTGCTTGATTTAGATGAAGAGTCTCGAATAAGAAATATTTTTGAGGCAGATGCAAGACGTAGGGCTACATATGATTACTTTTTTGATGTTGTGACTTTTGATATAACTTATTCGACTAATAATTATGATATGTCATTTGCTCCTTTTGTTGGGGTGAATCATCATGGTCAATCCATTTTACTTAGATGTGGATTATTATCAAGCAAAGATTCAGAAACATTCATATGGTTGTTCAAATCTTGGCTGACATGTATACTCAGACGTGCTCCGAAGGCCATAATCACAGACCAGTGTCATGCCATGGCAATTGCTATTGAAGAGATATTTCTGAATTCTCATCATCGTTTATGTCTTTGGTATATAATGAAAAAATTACCAGAAAAATTAGGTGGGCATGCTCAATATAAAATGATAAAGAAACAATTGAAGAATATTATTTACAACTCACTTGCTGTTGATGAGTGTGATGAGAATTGGATGAAAATGACTGAAGATTTTAATTTGGAGAACAATGACTGGTTGAAATCTTTGTATGAACAGAGGAATAGATGGATACCTGTGTACATCAAAGATAAGTTTTGGGCAGGTATCTCCACATCTCAAAGGAATGAAAATATGAATGCTTTTTTTTTATGAATATGTTCATTCGAAAACTTCTTTGAAGTGATTTGTTGAACAATTTGATAATGCTCTAAAGAAGAAGATTGAAAAAGAAAAAAAAAATAGATTTTGGTTCTTTTAATTCTATGATACCAGTAATTTCTGGTTATTCTATTGAAAGACAATTTCAAAGTTTCTACACTAGCAACTTATTTAAGTTGTTCCAAGATGAGATTAGAGGGTTGATGTTTTGCAATACGTCACTAGTGAGGCAAGAAGGGGTTGCTTTTATATTTAAAGTGGTAGAAACTTTGTTTGGACAAAATGGAGACCCTATAAGAGATGCTTCCTTTAGGGTATATTATACTGAGTTAGATTGTCAACTTAAGTGTCTATGCCATCTTTTTGAGTTTCGTAAAATTTTATGTAGGCATGTGATCTATGTATTGATACAAATGAAGGTGATTGAGGTTCCTATGAATTATATTATGGATCGATGGCACAAAGATATTAAGCGTGGTTATCAAAGTATCACTAATATTTATGATGAATATGTTTGTGATGGAGAAAGACATCGGTATAATATTCTCACTCCAGTGATACAAGAGGTTCAACAACTTGGGGCAAATAATGACGACGGTTATTTTGTTTTGGTGGAAATCTTGAAAGATGCGAAGGAAAAATTGATTGCTATTCAGATAGATCATTCAAGAGCGAACCAAATGAAAGAAGCATCTACATCGAGTTCAAAAATAATATACTCTCCATTAAAAGTAAGATCTCGAGGTCGTCCACCCACAAAGAGGAAACAATCTAAGATTGAACAAATTATGAAGAAATCAGTTGCAAAGGCCAGAAGAAAGGTATGATTTATTATGTTTCAAGCGATAAAGGATTATTGTTTGGTACCTATGAGATAACTTTTGCTTTATATACTTCATTGTAGCCAAATATATCTATTTACTATTTATAGGGTTCTTTGTTAAATACAATGTCAGGTGATTCATTTTGTGACAACCAGCCAATCAACAACATAATATGCTTTTCTTAAAATTTGATGTCAAAGAAAAGGTTAGTCCCTATAATTTGTTCAAATTGTTAATAGAGTTTGTACAATATTAAAGTAATGTGATTTACTTCATCTGTTAAAGATAATTTGTTTGGTTTACATGAATGGCATTCCATCTCCAGTGCTATCCTTCTTTTCACTATTTAGCTTAATTTTTCCTCTCATCAACCCAAATAGCCACTGTTTTATCATATTGGTTCTTTTATAAAATGTGAAAAAGAATCTTTCTAATCACACGGATGGATATTAATATCATGGATCTTCTCCCTATTGATTACTTATGTTATTCTATAACTATGAAGTGAGAGCAAATAATGACCATCTAATACTAATTATTATTTTGTTTCAATTCTATTTCATTTCTCAAGAATAAATGTCCTTCTTGATCAGCAGATATATTTGACTTCCTGCAAACGAACAAGGTAATTAATATTTAATCTGTCTCCCTCCACTGATAAAAATAATCATGTAATTGTGTTATATTGTTGTTGAAGGATATGCTTCTTGCAGGTCATTGAGGGCCCAACGTGGAGTGTAGAAGAGCTCAACAACACGACGAATGGCAAGCATGATTCCCTTGTACACTCTGATGGTGATGTTCTTAATTCAGATGTAACTAGTGAGAATGGTACACTAAACACCTCAAGCTCGATATACTTTGAGCCTTCATGCAAGCGATAGAGAATCGAAAAAATTGCATGACTGATCTAGAGACTAAGCAGAAGCTCTGAGAGACTTTACTTTCTGCTTACATTCTCTCTTATTTTGTTTCCAAGGAACTCAGTAAAGGAAATTGCTAATTTCATCTCCATTTTCAACCAATTAATATCTTTGTGATTTATCCCTTTTTTGCTAGTTATTGGTATAGACGAAGTTTTTTAGGAATATGATTTGAAGTTTTGTTTTGATTGAGTAGATTTTTGTGATAATTGATGCTTATAAAGTTTATTATAAGGAGATCTTGATAACCATTTCAGTAGTGATCAACTGTTACACAAGTTGCTGAGAATCAACTCTACTTGAGATTCTGGAATCAAATCATAGTCTTATTACAACAGTGAACTTCACATAAGTTAGGCAGTCCGAAATAAAATAACACATTTGCTTAAAAAAGGATGGCTAAACCCATAATGATCATATTTATTATATAAGAATTTCAATACAAATAGAACATAAGTAATGTGCAGAAAACTCACTTGTACAACCACTATCATCAGCTATATTGGGATTAAATGTCTACAGTTTTTCCTCTGCCGAATCTGATTCTAAGCACTCTTTGTCTTCAATTTGACTTTTATCATGAAACAGATCATGTTCTAGAACAATGGAATCTGACACCTCATGTACCCCTTTGAATTGGAATCTAGCAGCTCCGCGACATGCTCAACATCGGCTTCCAGCTCACGATCACAATCGGCATATGATGTCAACCATATTGCATGTCACGTGGCACATCAAATTAATGAAGATTGAAACTCATTGTAGCTAAAGATAATATGTGTAGTAAGGAGTCTCAAGTCATGTTTCTTTCCAAGGTTAACTAGTAAATGTGTAAGTGCCTAGAATGTGAAATTCATTTAAAACTTATTTCTGGAAAGGAAGTTTAGATTATTTCAAACTCAGAATTAAAATGAATTACTTTCATAAACAAATGCTATGGAGTTTATATATGCTTAACAAAACTTATTTTAATCAAACACTTACTTTACGATCTAATTACAACTGAACTTACTTATGAAGTACTCCAATTCCAAAGCAAAACTATCAACTAACCTGAATTAACCTATTAACTTTTGCTAAATTGAACATGATTACTAAAATTAAACCTATCTAGGAGAAAAACAAGTTGCGGAAACAGGGCAAGTAAAGAAATTAGTAAATTCAATGACAAAATTGGAAAGGAAGTTTGAATTGAACCTTGTTACCTAATCATAAATTGAAATCCCTACTTGTGTATTTGATTTTTTTTTCTTTTTCAACTCAGTTATATGCTATAACAGAAAAGGAAACAAAAGGGAAACATAGAAGCAAATTATGATAATTGAAGACAATAGATCTTGATAACATCTAACAGAGCAATTTCAAATTTGGTTTTGCTTGCACTAAAAAGGAAACAAATGAAAACAGCAGATCTACTAATTGAAACTAAAACCAAGATGAAAGAACATCACAACTCAAGTCATTGTTTCATCAACTGTCTTTCTGTGAATTCGTAGAAAATCTCGCGAAAACTCCTGTGAGAAATCACCAGATTAATTCGGATTCTCGGTTGAGAATCACGAAGTGTGCAGCTGTAGAAACCTCACTACAAGCTTATAATCTCCTGTAAAGTTAAATGCCTGAAGATCAAGGGAAAAGATGAATGAGACGCGATCATCAACCAATCAATCAAATCAATTGCGAAGTCGTGAGCGAATTGATAAACGGATGTTAAGTAGAAACTTCCGGAAAAAACTCCTCCGTGATTTCTGTTGCCTGATGGACTCCTTTAGATCGGAAAAACTCCTCCCATCTGAGCTCTTCTGGTGAATGAGAACTGCAAGGACGGCGACAGAAGAACCTTCCTCTCTCGCAATCTGATGGTCGGACGATGATCGTCGATCTCTCCAAATGCTGCCAGTAATGACAGATCTCAAACTATGATCTAGATGTTGATGGAAACGTCGGCGTCGCTAAGGTTGAGGATGATGAACAGTAGAGAATCGCGAGGAACCGAGCTCAGGGAACACTGTAGCTTCTCAAGGTTTTTAAATCCTCCTTAAATCTGATCAGACGGTCCAAAGTGTTTCTCGGCTTGATCAACGGCTAGAACATATCAGATCTGGATCAAAGCTTCTGGATCTTCATCAACGGCTGTGATGTACTTCCTCTTAGCTTAGATGGACCAGATTCTTGATGTATGGCTTAGATCTCTCCTGTCTTCAATGGACGGTCCAAATAACTCCAAAGCTTGATCGCCTCGTTAAGCCCTAGATTTGATCCTAAGTGTGACCTGATCGGATCGGGTCCATGACCCTTTTGATGCCTATAAAATAATAATCAAACATTAGCATCAAATACCTTGATAATTGACTAATTGCAATTAAGTCCAAGATCAAATGTAATTATGAAATATGATGTAAATGTGAATTTAAACTATGAGTAGACCATTAAAAACATGTATTATGAATCAAAATAATGTAGCAAAATCATGGTTATCAAATCCCCCACACTTAGTCTTGGACGTCTCGTTCAAGTAAAGAAAACCTAAAAATCATCTCCACACAAATTTCCTAGCAACACCTAGAAGATAGTAAAAGGAATTTAACTAAGACTATCTAAAAATCACAAACAATAATGAATTCAATCCAAACAATAATCAGTAGGTATGGTAGTTTCAATCCAATTGAAAAATTAAGCAAGATGCAATCTCACAAAGGATTTACCTATTCTAACTCTCACACTCAAAATTGCATATAAGTGGAGTTCACTCAATGCAACTCACAACATTTCACTACCATAAGATTGCTTATTTTCTAATTCTCCACCACTATAAACATAGCATACATGAATCAAAAGGATTTTATCAACAAGAATTGAAATGGAATCAAAAAGAACAATGAAAGTGAATAAAATTGACAAAAGAAAAGAATTCAATGAAAAATGAGAAGATAAGAGTATTGGAGGAATATACTTGATGAGTTGACCATTTTGATGTGAAAAAAGATGAATATCATTTGTCGTTATCAACACAAAATATCACACCAAACTCAACTTGATTTTGATAGCAATCCAAAATTCTTGATACTAAAATTTTTTCTTCACTGTTTTACATTCAATTCCATCACTTGGAAACTAAAACAATCTCAAATTCCCTTATGGAGAAGAGCTTCCTCCCCCACACTTAAAACATTGGTCGTCTCGGGCAATGAAACACAACATGCTATCCACTTACTTGAAACTCTTCTAGCCACTTCTTTTCCATTCTTCATTCTGCAGATTCTGTTCTTTCTTTCTGTGGTTTTACTTTAGTTACAAAATTCTCACAATTGCAGCAGAAAAGATTAAAATTTTAGAAGTTAAGCAGCATAGAATGACTAATACTCAAGTAAATCTTCATTAGGTGCTATCATCACCAATACTAGGCACTTCAACTAACATTCCAAGGCTTTATCAATAATAGCATTCCCAGTCCAGTAGCCCTGCTGTGCCATTACTGATTTAACTGAAGTGCAACTTCTGCATGAATAGAACAAAATTCAGAACTAAAAACAAAACTGAATTTTAGTTTCCTTTCACCATGTAGATCTTTCTTGCCGTCCAAAAACAACAAATGGTCTTGACATCAAATTAAAATTTCATTTCAACATTCAAAACTCAAAGACAAGGTTTGAGACATGCCATTAACAATCTGAATCTTGATGTTTATCCAATTCCAGTTTAAGAATTTGCTAAACCTTTGAATCCCATTCTGCAACTCATAGATCAAATCCAAAAATCAAACTTGATCAGAAAAATAGAATTCTGCATTGGATTTCTGATCTTCAATTAAAGAATATATAATTCAAGGAAATAAAATCATGTTTACTGTTCAGAACTAGCATGAAGAATTTTACACCAATAGTCAATCCAATTTCTGCACTTCTAATTGCATTTCTATTTTGATACAGATTCCAAAACTTTACCCCTGAAATCCAGTAACAGCTTACTAAGATGTGTTTCCTTACTTTGCAGTAAGTAGCTATTCCTTCGGTCACACAAAATTTGTTTACAACTCAGTCCAAAACTCAAGTAAACTTAGTTACACAATTCCAGCATTTCAGCAGCAAGAAAAAATATAGCTTCTTGCATTCCAGTTTCAGGTTTTGATTAGTCAAGTAGTTTCATCTTGTATCATGGAGAATTTTGTTTAACAAAGATTTCTATTTAGCATAGAATGAATAAGAAGTTAAATTTCAATTACTGCTAATCAAAATCCACACACTAAATTGGCACTAACAGTAAAGTACAATTGGACAATTCCAGGTTCATTATGTGTACTGAAGTTTCAACCCAAAGCTTTGAATACAACCCAATATATCCAACATCAGATTCAACAAAACTAGATATTGAAATCTGTAGCTCAATTTCAAAACCAAGAAAGTACAAACTTCTTCCGACAGCAGTAACTGCAAAGATAAAAAATAGAATTCCATAGCTTAGTTTGATGTGAAGGCTATCCACATATTTTGATACCAACTTGACCAACTGCAGAATTGGTTTCCAGTTTCAGTTTCTACACATTACAAGACTTTACTTGAGCTCATCACTCTGGTTTTCTCTTGGATACTATTGGGTAGACACACAAAAGCATTTCAGTTGTCCAACAACTCCAGAAATAAGCCAATTCAGAAACAAAATCTGAATACGGAAAACAGAATGCCAATGCTGAAGAAAACACCTTCACAGAACAAATTCAGAATGCATGGCTGGATTCTGGAATCTTATCTGATATCAGATAGCTCAAAGGATATGTTCATGCTATATAAGTGGAGAACCAAACAAGTTTTGTGCAACGACAGTAGCAACATTCTGGATGATTATGGAGAGTTATAACTTTGTATCAACTTGCCTTGTTCAACCACCACAAATCTCAATACTTCTTCATCTTGCTTCTTTAGATCCCTATCAATGCATATTCGAAAGAATTCTAAGTTTCATCAACTCTAGCTCTTTATAATTCATTACCCAAATTGGCACAGAAATGATACATTCATCTGTAGAATCCTGCATTTCCTGGCTTCCTGCACTCTGCTCATTCCTATCCATTTCTGTTTCTGTTTGTGCTCCACAATAGCTCACTGATGTCAACTGTACTTCCATGACCTTACATAAAAATATAGAGGCAAATTTCAGCTAACTCATAGCTCAGATTTCCTTGACACCAATAGCAACTCAGCCTTCAACAATTTCTACATTTACAGGTTCAATATTCTGTTTGGAAGAAACTCTCATTTAGCACTGAATTCTTAAGATAGGCAACATCCAAAATTTTCTTCAAATTTTTCATTAAATCACTCCACCTATAGCATCAACATTACTGCTTCTGTAGAGAAACTGTTTGCAGTTCCAAACAGCAGCTTTCCATATCCAATTTTGCATTTCAGTTTCTAAAGCTTGAAAAGATCATAGAAAGCTAAAATACCATTTATTCTTCACATTGCAAAGCTTCACCTGAGCTTCTCCTTCTCTTGATGCACATTCTACTTTTTTTTTAATACTATGCCACAGGATTCAACTTGAAGCTGTACTGGTAAGAAAGCTGCTACAAAGTTTGACACCAATCAATTTGCATTTGATTTTAGAATTCTACTCTCACTATTGTTTCTTTCCTTCTCCCTCTTGTCAACCAAAACTACTTGATAAGTCCTCTAGAATTTCGAGAGTACTAGCTATGAAGCTTTTAATTTGGAACTAATCTCTTCAATTCCTGAATTCTTGCTTTCCATCTATACTTTAGTGCCTTGAGGACAGCTCAAGACTAAACTCCTCTATCCATGGCTAAAATAGTTTCAAGAATCAAATTAAGGAGGTTATAAGTTCTTAATCATGATGGTTGTGGAGGGAAAAGCAACATTCAAAAACAAAGGACTAACCAGAACTTCATTTAAATCTATTTCCTGGAAGAAATTTGTAGATTAGTTTGGCATACAAAATTCTCTTCAATCTAATGCATTTTCAGCAGCACTTCTCAGATTTCACTTAAACTGCAATAAGAAATGAGAATTCTGCCCCAAAATTGTTCAGCATCCTTAAACCTCAAGTAATGCAACCATCAACTTAAATTCATAACTTCAGAATTTTCCAAACAATTTGAAGTAGGATACCTCAAAAATCTCAAGAATATACAATTCTCCCCCACACTTAAATCTTTGTCCATCTAATCAATCAAACTCATCAAGAATTCAACCAAAACTCCCAATGAAATGAAGGCAAAGCAAAGTGATCCAGAATTAGAATGGTTGATGAGAATGTTTCAAGAAAATTATGGAGAAAGAAATGGAAAATAATGAGGGAACAAGAATGACAAATATCCTTCCTTTACATGCATACATATGCCATTGTGATTTCGAAAAGAAGCAAAGCAAGTTCTAGAGTTTCAATTGTTGTAAGTGCATGTCACACAAAGAAAATAATAGAATATAGGCTTAAAGTGGACCTCTCTAGGTAATGTTCATGCAATCAAACTCAATTGATCAAATTAGAATCCACCACCATATTAACCAATATCATGTAAGTAAAACATCCAATCATGTCAAATGACCTAAAATTGATGATCAAATTTAAGAAACTTTTACCATCTTAAAAATATTACTAGAAAATTTCCATGAAGACTTTTATTCTTAATGACATGCTATATACTAAACAAAATGTAAAATGTAGAAGCAAAATGTAAATGTAAGGAAATAAAACTAAAGAAAGTTGCATAAAAAAAATTTATTAACAAAGCATGAATTAAAAAGCAAAAGAAAGTGAAATTAGAACCAACTCCCCTTTAATTCTCGGTGGTTGAAGAAGATTTAGCAAAAGAATCCACGCCAGTAGAGGTGTCATTGTGGTTCCACTCAAATTGTTCTTATTCTTCATTTTTCCATTGCAAATTCTTTCTGGAGGACGGAGGCGGTTCAGTTCAAGCATCCACTCCAGGAGCTTATGTTCTCCTACAACATCAATCAAAGAAAACGTCTCCCACATGCATGTAAGATGAAAAGAAAATAGGAGAATCTTAGTGTGGATAGAAAATATTTCAAGAAATGAATCACATCTAATAAAGTCAACAATTGGTACCTGATGTGCACAAATATTATGATTATTTACGCATGTTTTAGCACACATTCACGTACTTTATGCATATGTATTCGTTGCATAATTGCCTCTTTCATCTTGTATTCATTATATATACTCTTTTGTTCGAATATCTGCTCTTTGTTTGGTTTCATATTGACAAGGACAACTTTCGGAGCAAAAACGACGATTATCGACGCACCGGAACAAGCCAAAGAGCATGGTCGTGCGATCTCGCACGACCATGCAACCCTGCACGACCGTGTGGCCAAGACTGAGGCAGATCAACACACGGCCGTGCAACCCTGCACGACCGTGCCACCCCTTAACCGAGACCAGGAAGTGCCCGGTCGTGCATCCTTGCACGGCCGTGCGACAGGGACTGAGGCCAGACACCACACGGCTGTGCCAATTGGCATGGCCGTGCAGCGCCACCAGAGAAGAGAATGAACATGACCGTGCCATCTTGGCAAGACCGTGTCGCCGCAGCCGAACCCTAGTCTATATAAGGGTGTTAAGCCTTTTTCTAGAGGGGGGGGGCGTGGGGAAGCGAGCCGTCAGTTGTAGAAACATCTTGAAGCCATCTCACACCGTCTTGGACCTCCATCCAGTGATCTTCCACCACCATATTGACTCCAGAAGCAGAGGATTGGATTCGAAGGCCAGTCATCGTCATTAGATAAGCATATTCTTTCTTCTTTCTCCGTGTCTGAAGATTGTATGTTTATCTACATTATGTCTTTAGATATTTCTCTGACACTTATGGAGTAGATCTTTTTTTTTAGGACTAGGGAGTAGTTGTGGTTCGGTTTGATGTAAAACTCGTATTATTCTTATACTCGTTGGATGATCTTTTATGCTTTGTCTCAATTGCATATTGTTTGATTGTGTAGAACTTGTTAACCTCGTAGAGGGATTATCCTTAGATCGTACACCCAAGGGGCCCTAGTGACAAGGGTAACCCGTTCACGGACATGTAGGATACTTCCTTGAAAGGAGAGGCAAATTCCCCTCAAGGAAGCGAGAGACCAAACTTAGCTCTTAACCACTATTCTCGATTTAGCAATTAGAGTCGTGTCCTCAAGATTTGCCGAGGTGCCCTAGTGACAGGGGTAAACCGTAACAGGACTTCTTAGGGTCCTTCTTTATTCTGGTACTTAAGAATAGCCGCTTTAGCTTCCGGCAATTACATGTTAAAGGACAGCGAGTGTAGAATAAAACGTGACACATCAACACCACCACAACGAAACCGACCTCCTAGAATCCCTCATAACCAAGTGAACACTTCGACTCACCAGCTCTCGATCCTTCTTCCCGACCTTTCTTCCTCAGATTATTCACAACCATTGGTAGTCTAGCTAACCCTTAGTGAACAATTGTTAGTGCTTATAACCCGTCCCTGTGGGATCGATATTTTTATTACTGATGACGAATCCGTGCACATGCGGAATCGTAATAAGTTTTTGACGCCTTTGTCGGGGACTGCATCTATAACATTAGCAAAATCATATCGGATTAGACTAGGCCTTCTTTTCTTTTCATAATTTTCCGCGTTCATTTTTTATTATTTTCTATTCCGCTATCACATTTCATATCTTTTTATTGCATGCGTAGAGCTAACCTTTCAAGACAGCTACTACCCTTCGATCCAGAGATTGACAGGACCTTTCTGAGGAGAAGAAATCTATAGAAGGCATTCCAAGCAGCACAAGAATCCTTAGAAATGACCGACAAACTACTGAAAGATTACGCGGCACCATATGCACCAGGGATTCGATCCAGCATCACCCGACCGCCCATTGAAGCTAACAACTTTGAAATCAAGCCCGCAGTAATCCACATGGTCCAGCAAAATCAATTCGGAGGAGGACCACATGAGGACCCAAACCACCACCTAGAGCTGTTCTACGAGATCTGTGGCACTATGAAGGTGAACAAGGTCCCTCTAGAATCGGTAAGATTACTTCTCTTCGGGTTTTCCCTGAAAGACAGAGCCAAGCAGTGGCTGAACTCCCTTCCAGCGAACAGCATATTGTCCTGGGAGCAGTGTGAGCAGAAGTTTCTGGATAAGTTCTACCCACCTAGCAAAACTACTCACATGAGGAACCTGATTGCCAACTTCAAACAGATAGACTCAGAATCATTATTTGAAGCTTGAGACAGATTCAAGAGTATGCTAAGACAGTGCCCCCATCATGGCTTTGAAAAATGGTTGGTTCTGCACACCTTATACAATGGGATAAATTATCACACGAAGGTATCTCTTGATTTTGCAGCAGGAGAGCACTGATGAACAAAAGTCTCGATGAAGCTGAAGAGATCATAGAAAATGTGGCACAGAACCACCATCAATGGGCATCTAAAAGATCCAGTGGCTCTTTTACGGGGAATCCACTTAAAGTGTCAGGGAAATTCGACGTAGATACAGTTACACTCATGTCTACAAAGCTGGACGCTCTGACCAAGAAATTTGACGCCATGGGAGGTAACATAGCTAATGCAATAGCATGCGTCTGCAACACCTGTGGAAGTACAAATCACACTCAAGACACCTGCCCCTTTGGGCCGATACAGGCACAGATGAACCAACTTGAGCAGTGTGATGCAATAACCAGCTACAATCAGAGGCAGAATAATTCGTACTCCAATACATACAACCCTGGATGGAGGTATCACCCCAAGTTCTCATATCGGAATAATCAAGATCAAGGACCAGCACATCAGAATTATCAGCCTGGGCAGCAGAGCCACCAATCTGGACATCAGACCTATCAACGACAGCAACCTTCACAACTATCCAGGATTGAAAAGATGCTTGAGGAAGCTCTCTCACAGAAAAATGAGATGAGAAACGAGATCAAACAACTGATTCAGAGGCTGGAAAACTCCGAAAAACACCATAAGATGCAAGACAGCCAGATAGCTCAGATAGCTCAGTCCGTCTCAAGAGCACAGGGTGCATTCCCAGGGAAGCCAGATTTAAATCCAGTAGAACATTGCAACCGCATCAAGCTAAGGAGCGGATGTACTGTGGGAGATCCTCAAATCACTACTCAGAAGGAGCTTGACTTAGAGAAAGAGCCCTCTCTCCTACTGCCCAATCAAACTCAAAACAGGGATGGAGAAGAGGCTACTAAAAAGATTAAAGAAACTCTTCAAGCTGCCCCACAGAATCAGACAATTCCTTTTTCTCATAAACTTATAGCATCCCAAAAAGATGAAGAGTTCAAGCGATTCCTAAAAAAGATCAAAGAAATCTATATAGAAGTACCACTGATAGATGCACTGCACCAAATGCCGAAGTTTGTAAAATTTTTAAAGGGATTTTATCTAACAGAAGACAGAAGGGCGACTTCGAAACTGTAGCATTAACAGAGAATTGCAGCGCTCTCCTTATGGCGAATCTCCACTAAAGCTTCAGGATCCAGGAAGCTTCTCCATACCGTGCAAAATTAGTTCTGAACTCATACCGAGAGCTTTCTGCAACTTGGGGGCCAGCGTCAGCCTACTTCCGTACACTTTATGCAAGAAGCTGGGCCTCCAGAACATTAAATTGACCACTATGGGACTACAATTAGCTGACCATTCATGCAGATACCCAATGGGGATAGTGGAAGATATACCCGTTGAAGTAGGTGGATGTATAGTTCCCACAGATTTCGTTATCTTGAATATGGAGGAAGACCCTAAGATACCGATTATCCTTGGGAGAATATTCCTTGCCACAGCTGGAGCCATCATTGATGTAAAAAGTCACAGGTTATCCTTGGAAATCGGCAAAGAAAAGATCGAGTTTGATTTATCTGATCCCTCCATCTGCAACTCCTCTTCTCAGGGAAATTCTCACAAGATCAACATACACAAAGTCGAGGAGTGCAATTTCGATGAGAATTCCCCTCCAACAAGCAACAAGAAATACATTTGTCCTGCACGAGCAACACTGAAGGCGCAGGCTGAAGCATTGACCCTAGGAGGAGAGTCGTCCTTCCACGAGTTTAGTCCGCATTAACTGAACGGCTAAAGACCTAAAACAAGCGCTTCTTGGGAGGCAACCCAAGGGTTTTTCTTTCATTTTAGTTCATCATTCCTCTTTGTCGTTCTATTTCTCTAGTGAGTTTTAGTCTAGAATTTTATTTTGGATATTTCATTTTCAGGATGTGCATAGCCTCCACGAACTGGCCATGAGCATTTTCATGGGCGTGGAGGCGATGAAGGAGCTGAAATGACGAAGAGCGAACCACTTTGAGCTTAAAGGAGCTGGTCGTGTGACCTCACACGATCGTGTGAAGCCAACGTGGAGACTAAAGCCACGGGTCGTGTAACTCTGCACGGTCGTGTGGCTTGCATAGAGAAGGAAGAGGCATGGGTCGTGCCAATCGGCACGGCCGTGCAGCTATGCCAGAGAGGAAGAAGATCCAGGTCGTGCCAACTCGCACGGTTGTGCAACTCATTCAGAGGAGAAAAGGACGGGGGGCCGTGACAACTGGCATGGCCGTGCCACTTCGGCCGAGGGGAGAAAGGAGAAGGAAACAAATGAAAACAACAGATCTACTAATTGAAACTAAAACCAAGATGAAAGAACATCACAACTCAAATCATTGTTTCATCAACTGTCTTTCTGCGAATTCGCAGAAAATCTCGTGGAAACTCCTGTGAGAAATCACCGGATTAATTCGGATTCTCGGTTGAGAATCAAGAAGTGTGCAGCTATAGAAACCTCCCTACAAGCTTACAATCTCCTGTAAAGTTCAATGCCCAAAGATCAAGGGAAAAGATGAATGAGACGCGATCATCAATCAATCGATCAAATCAATTGTGAAGTCACTGTTGGAGCAATCGACCTATGCTTGATCGGTACGATCATGGTTTTGATGTGTGTGTCAAAGAGTTTAAGTTAGGTTTTCATATGTGTTTGATATGTGTGTTTGAGTCTTACAGGACTTGGTGAAACCCACATGAGAAGTTTGGTGCAACTAAGGTTGGGAAGCTCATCCTAGAGCTCAGATCCTTGAGTCAGTGAAGGATGGTGTGGAAGGCATCTGAGAGACCGCCAAACGAGGAGCAACGGAGTGGAGCCGAGGGAAGTAGACTTCAAGGCAACGTGAAGGATGGCACGGAGAGGAGCTGTGGGCTCGGGTGCATCTGAGGGACGAAGGTCGAGGAAGAGGACTGCAAGGGAAACTCCGGAGAGGATAAGTGTGTATGTGCAGTCTTTGCAGTCTTAGCAGTCGACTGCTAGTTTTAGCAGTCGACTGGCTGCGAACAGAAACATTCTGTTCGCTCAGCAAACAACTACCAGTCGACTGCTAGTTTTAGCAGTCGACTGGTAAATGACCGTTGGCAGACCGTTGGTGTTGCAAAGTAATCGTTGGCTACCTCCAACGGTAGCACCAGTCGACTGATGGTTTTGCCAGTCGACTGGTGCCGAGATGAGTTGATATGATGATCAACTCTCTCCTCTTATTTATAGGAAGCTTTGGGGCTTGAAGGAGGTTGCTCATGCTTATTGAATAACTCTTTAGCAATTGTCCAAAGCTTCTAAGTCATTCTCTTCCTCCTAATCTAAGTCTTCATCTTGTAAGATGAAGAGAGCTTTGTGAGAGGTTGCACTCCACCGAGAAGGAGTAAGAGCTAGCCGAAGATTGCCGGGGATTGGTCCACCGAAGGATCAAGGGTTCGTCCACCTCAAGGACACGCCGTGAAGTAGAAGCAAGCAATCTCCGAACCACGTAAAGGATTTGTGTTAGCGTTTGTTCTTTTTTGCTTGTTCTTATTATTTTTGTTTAGTATATTCCGCTACGTACTAACACCTTGTAGAGAAGAAAGCAAATTGGGGGTGACCTAGCTATCCAACCCCCCTTTAAGCCGACCACGGATCACTTACAAGTGGTATCAGAGCAAGAAAGCTCTTCAACGGACTAATCGCCGAGAAGAGCAATTCATCAAAATGGTCGGTTCAAGCATTCATCCACTCAAATTTAAAGGAGATTTCTCTTGGTGGAAAAAGAGAATGGAGGTATTCTTCGATACCGACTTCGACATTATGCTAATCATGAGAAGTGGTTTTGAAGTGCCCAAGGATGACTTCAATGAGACAATCGATATAACAAGATGGACCAAGAGGCAAAAGGAAGAGCATTTAGCAAACTCCAAAGCAATGCATCACCTACTAAATGTTCTTCCCCAACAAGAAGTGATTAGGATTGGAAACTACACAAGTGCTAAGGGCTTGTGTGAGAAACTAGTGGAGCTTCATGAAAGGACTTCGGAAGCAAAATTGGCGAAGAGAGACCTTCTCCGATCTCAACTCAATAACATCAAGCTTGAGAAAGGAGAAAATGTATCAATGTTACACTCTAGAATTAAGAAAATTATTAATGGACTAACAAGTGTAGGTGAGACACTCTCAAATCATGACATGATGATGAAAGCCTTCAATGCTTTCCCAAGAACCATAACTTGGAGCTCAATTGTAGATTCATTCTGCATCTCGAGGGATTTAGAGAAATCTTCTCTAGATGAATTCTTTTCAACAATGGAGCTTCACGAAACTAGAATTGAATGGTTAGATGGAGAAAGATCAAGAGGAGTAGCCCTTGTGACAAACAAGGAAAAGGGGAAGAAGAAGAAAGCTCCATCTTCATCATCTTTCGACTCCGAAGAATCAAGCGCCTCAATGGATAGCGATCAAGAGGCATATATGGTAAGGAAAATGAGAAGGGCATTTAAAATGTTTTCAATTAACAAATCTCATGCTAAGAAAAGCTCAAGAAGCAAAAGTAGAACAAGGAGGGTCATTTGCTACAATTGCCAAAGTGAAGGGCATATAAGAGATGATTATCCTCTCTTGAAGAAGAAGGAAGGAAAGAAGAAGGAGGAGAAAAAGTCAAAAGAAAAAGGGAAGAAAGTCAAAAACCTAAAAGCAACATGGGATGATCCATCATCATCGGAGGAAGAAGAGCACCATGTATCCCATTTTGCATTAATGGGAGTTGATGACATAGCCTCCACCTCATCTGAATAAGAAGATGAAAGGAGCTCAAGTGAAGATGAAGAAGGGAGCTCAAGGAAGGGGGAGGTCAAACATCGGATTCAGACTTCTCGGTAAGTGAGGTACATAATCTTCCTCCCCATGTTTTAATTAAAATTATCTCAAGTACAAATGATGATTTGTTTAAGGCAAAAAGAAAGAACAAATCTTTAAAAAATGATATTTGCATGCTTAAGGAAAAATTAGAATCCATGTGTTCTAAGGACAATGATATGCATGTTTCTTCTATAATTTCAAATGATTCATGTTTATTAGAAGAAAATAAAGCCTTAAGGGAAAATATAGAATATCTTACAAATGCCCTTAGACAATTGGAAATTGGCTCTAAAACCCTAAATATGATTATTGGGAGCCAAAGGGCAAGTTTTAAGAAAAATGGGTTAGGATACAATGAACCCAACAATGAAAAGACCTATCATTGTCTACTTGCTAGGGGGCAATCAAAAACCAAAACTATAGATAGAAAATAGATCCCCAGGGAATATTTGGTTAACCCAATTAGAAAAAATTTCTATTGGGTGCCAAAATCAATCCTCAAGGGTTAGAGGATTTTAGGTCAAGTCAACCATGGAAATCATAATTCAAATCCTTGAAAAATGGTTGACTTGAGACCTTAAGAGGGAGAGTATTTGGTTAGCCTTGATAGAAATTCATGATCAAGAGGGCTAAGTAGAGGTTATCTTTATCTCACAATGACTTGCACTATTTTTTTAACCATAAATGTGAGATGATAGGATGATATGAATAATTCACTTATGCTTATGACATTTTGATTGGTTATGAAATGTATCAAATTTTTAGTGATCATAGGCCAACTATGGGGAAAGCAAATGTTTAATTAATGGACATCTTGCCCATAGATCATAGTTGGACATTTCAAATATTTTGAAAATAATTTTATATTTTATTTAGTGTGGTATAATTATGTTGAAACATATGATTGCAAAACTAGGTTTTAAATTGATACATAATTTACATATTTTCAAAGTGTTTGACTTTTTATCAAAACTTCAAAAATATGATGAATTTTTATGGAAGCATATTTTTTCTTGTTAAATAACATTATAAGAAATCTGTATTCAAAATTTCATGATTTTTTGAATTTTCTAGAATTTTTTATGCATTTCTGAAGTTGGCTTCGGAAGGCTGAAATTCAAATTGGTAATGTGCCAATCGACTGCAACAGATGTCAGTCGACTGGTACATGTTTTCCAGCACCTTCAAAGGCTGGTTTTTGGTATTTTTAAGTCCACATTGATAACACGGTATGTGTACTTGTTTGGTACAATTTTTGATGGTGTCAAAGGGGGAGAAATGGGAAGGTTTAAGTTAGAAACCTACTTGTGTGTAAACTTAGAAATTAAGGTTGAGAGCATATGTTATGGGGGAGCTTGGGTATTATGCTTCATGTTTACATATTGCTTTTAATTTTCATATTGTTATTTATGCCTAACTTAAACATATTGTCATACATCAAAAAAGGGGAGATTGTTGGAGCAATCGACCTATGCTTGATCGGTACGATCATGGTTTTGATGTGTGTGTCAAAGAGTTTAAGTTAGGCTTTCATATGTGTTTGATATGTGTGTTTGAGTCTTGTAGGACTTACATGAGAAGTTTGGTGCAACTAAGCTTGGGAAGCTCATCCTAGAGCTCGGGTCCTTGAGTCAGTGAAGGATGGTGTGGAAGGCATCCGAGGGACCGCCGTACGAGGAGCAACGGAGTGGAGCCGAGGGAAGTAGACTTCAAGGCAACGTGAAAGATGACACGGAGGGGAGCCGTGGGCTCGGATGCATCTGAGGGACGAAGGCCGAGGAAGAGGACTTCAAGGGCGACTCCGGAGAGGATAAGTGTGTATGTGCAGTCTTTGCCGTCTTAGCAGTCGACTGCTAGTTTTAGCAGTCTATTGCAACAAGTTGACTGCTAGTTTTAGCAGCCAACTGGCTGCAAACAGAAACATTCTGTTCGCTCAGCAAACAGCTACCAATCGACTGATGGTTTTGCCAGTCGACTGGTGCCGAGATGAGTTGATATGATGATCAACTCTCTCCTCTTATTTATAGGAAGTTTTGGGGCTTGAAAGAGGTTGCTTATGCTTATTGAATAACTCCTTAGCAATTGTCCAAAGCTTCTAAGTCATTCTCTTCCTCCTAATCTAAGTCTTCATTTTGTAAGAGGAAGAGAGCTTTGTGAGAGGTTGCCTTCCACCAAGAAGGAGTAAAAGCTAGCCGGAGATTGCCGGGGATTGATCCACCGAAGGATCAAGGGTTCATCCACCTCAAGGACATGCCGTGAAGTAGGAGCAAGCAATCTCCGAACTACATAAAGGATTTGTGTTAGCGTTTGTTCTTTCTTGCTTGTTCTTATTGTTTTTGTTTAGTATATTCCGCTATGCACTAACACTTTGTGGAGAAGAAAGCGAATTGGGGGTGACCTAGCTATCCAACCCCCTTCAAGCCGGCCATTGATCACTTACAGTCACGAGCGAATTGATAAACGGATGTTAAGCATAAACTTCCAGAAAAAACTCCTCCGTGATTTCTTTTGCCTGATGGACTCCTTCAGATCGGCAAAACTCCTCCCATTTGAGCTCGTCTGGTGAATAAGAACTGCAAGGACAGTGACAGAAGAACCTTCCTCTCTCGTAATCTGATGGTCGGACGATGATCGCCGGTCACTCCAAATGCTGCCGGTAATGACAGATCTCAAACTCTGATCTAGATGTTGATGTGAGCGTCGGCGTCGCTAAGGTTGAGAATGATGAACAGTAGAGAATCGCGAGGAACTAAGCTCAGGCAACACTGTAGCTTCTCAAGGTTTTTAAATCCTCCTTAAATCTGATCGAACGGTCCAAAGTGTTTCTGGGCTTGATTAACGGCTAGAACATATCAGATCTGGATCAAAGCTTCTGGATCTTTATCAACGGCTGTGATATACTTCCTCTTAGCTTAGATGGACCAGATTCTTAACGTATGGCTCAGATTTTTCCTGTCTTCAATGGACGGTCCAAATCGCTCCAAAGCTTGATCGTCTCGTTAAGCCCTAGATTTGATAATTATAGGATCGAAAAGAATTTAGATATCTCCATAATTGCATGATATTGTCCACTTTGGGCCTAAGCCCTCATGGTTTTGCTCTTGAGCTCTCCCCAAAAGGCCTCATGCCAATGAAGATATCTTTTCTCTTATAAACCCATGATCTTTCCCATGTGTTTCCAATATGGGGCTATGTTTGCAACCTTGCAACCCCAACAATCCCCCCTTAAACAAAGGACCATAGGTTTCCCACATCCGATCCTCGACCCACCAGGTCTTCCTACCCCTCGGTCCACCTGACCTACTAGGACTTCATTGCCTAGTCGCAACTAGGACTTCCTGCCTGATGTCTGGTCCTCTTGATCCGAACATAGGAGCCCCCACTTTCTTTGTTTGAGGTCAATATTGTACTCACATGGATCAATCAGACCATAGCTCTTGTGCACAGTCGGCGGTTAAACCTTCTGGCAGTCCGGGCTCTGATACCAATTGAAGGATCGAAAAGAATTTAGATATCTTCATAATTGCATGATATTGTCCACTTTGGGCCTAAGCCCTCATGGTTTTTCTCTTGGGCTCTCCCCAAAAGGTCTCATGCCAATGAAGATATCTTTTCTCTTATAAACCCATGATCTTTCCCATGTGTTTCCAATATGGGACTATGTTTGCAACCTTGCAACCCCAACAATCCTAAGTGTGACCTGATCAGATCGGGTCCATGACCCTTTTGATGCCTACAAAATAATAATCAAACATTAGCATCAAATACCATGATAATTGGCTAATTTGTAATTAAGTCCAAGATCAAATGCAATTATGAAATATGATATAAATGTGAATTTAAGCTATGAGTAGACCATTAAAAACATGCATTATGAATCAAAATAATGTAGCAAAATCATGGTTATCAGCATCCTCGCCACAAACTTGATCAATTACGACACCAACAAGATAAAGGGCGGGTGGGGGTGACGCGTCAGCCTTGCACTCACCGCCGTCCCGACGACCATCATTACCGCCTTTTCCTTGAATAGACAAATCAAGGACCTTTTTATTTTTCATTGCCTCTATTGATTTTTTTTAAACAAAGTCCAAAAGAAGAAAAAATATGAAGTCTTGTGATTAACAAAAAAGGGGAGAAGTCATAATTGCGATCAAAGCATCAACTATTCTTGCTTGGATTTAACATAGCACGTAATACGGTTATATAATATCACATTCCTTTCAATATAGTTACACATTCTTGCTTACCTGAATAAGTATCAGAGATGAGAACTAAGTCCCGAAAGAAGAACAATGCATAATAAATCATTACAAAATGTTCAAACCATTATATAACATGTTTTGCATTATCCATCTTAACTAAAAACAAATTATCCTATCACATTGCAGCACCAACATTAGTCAACACTAATTAACCACTTGAACTAATAAATCAATTAGCCTTCAGCTAGTTCTTACAAACATTTAATTTGTCATATTACAACAACAAGATTACTCAACACTAATTAACAAGACCGAACTAACAAAGTAATACAAAAGAGTTAAATTTACTATAACTAATATCCATACCACTGATGGTACAATCTAATTTCCTAGATTATGTCCACGAGAAACAATGTATTCACTTCCTAACCTTGACTATATTCTTCCTAACCTTCCACGACATATTTCACTTCTGTCTTCATTAGACAAAGTATCGGCTACCACTCACTTTTGCTAGCCATGTTGCACACATCCATAATACCTCCTTCTAGGATTTTTGGTCGATCTAGAAACACATACTAATGTTCTTCGTCCACTATCTCTACATGGTACATGTTCAAATTTCGTATTGTCGATGGAGCTGTAACTTGATGATGCCATCAAATAATAACCTATTAAGCAAACAAGAATTACTTAGATTCAAATAGTTTTTAATGTTCATAGATTGTATGCTAAATTAATTCAAAAATAGGAAATAAGCTATTTTGCGTTATTGTATAAATCAACAATAAGTACCACATAAATTATATCATTTTGATAATAAGCAATAAGTAAAACATAAACTTATTGCTTCAAGCTATCTCATGCTCGGTTTTCATATCTAAGTATCTCATCTAACAACTAACAACTTATTTATTTGGATATAAGATACAACAAACCAACTATCAATCTCTTGAGAGACAAGAATGAGGGTTCACTTCATGGAAAGAAAAAAACTGATAGAGAAAGAACATAGAAAAAACATATCCAAAAAGCATAGGCTTAAAAAAAAAGTTCACTAGTAGTGATGAGTATATCATAGTTTAAATAAGGGAAGCAAAAGGGAATAGAGTTGCTAAGCTAAATCCACATTCCAGATGGTAAAGAAGAACATAAATAAAAAAGTTATAAGAGATGTCTGTCAGCACAGTACTGCCCTCTATCATGTTTTATTTTAAAAATTTACTAAACCAAAGCCACTACTCCAAAATAAAAACCAAAACCCAAACAGCTAAAATAATCACATACACGCACAAAGCAGTTGTGGTTCAGGGACAAAGTGTATTCTTCAAAAATAGTTTGGTACTACATACTGAAGCAGTATATACAAGCATCAAAATAGGATAAGAAAATGGAGCAACAAAACTTCAATAGAATTCAGTCAATAGATTACCTTCTTTGGAAGGTGCAAAGTATGTGCCATAGTCTAGTCTTGTTTGCAAGGAGAGTCGAACCCAGCTTCTACCCTGGGGCGAGCCGAGCAACTAAAAAGAAGAAAACTGAGCAACATTAAGATCCAAATAGAAAAATGTCGATTTGGACAAAAAAATCACAAAATATGTAAAATCAGCTAAGGAAACTAGTGTCACCCATATTGGTATCATAGAAATACCTCATACCTGGATTCAGGGCAGATTTAGGGTAGGGGAGGGCTAGGGGAAGAATCCAGGTTCGCCGGGCGTTCGATGGGTGCGGAGAGCGGAGAGCGGAGAGATTTAGGGCAAGGAGGTAGAGAGAAAGGAAGAATCCAGGTTCGCCGAGCGTCCGATGGGAGCGGAGAACAGAGAGCGGAGAGATTTAGGGCAAGGAGGCGGAGAGAAAGGAAGAATCCAGATTCGTCGAGCGTTCGATGGGCATCGAGAGCTCAATGGGCCGGAGAGCAGGAGCAGAGAGATTTAGGGCAGGGAGGCAGAGAGAAATGAGCGCGGAGAGATGGGCGCAGAGAGAAAAAAATCAATTTTTTGGTGCTGACGTGGAAATGTCCATGCGGAAATCCACGTTGGTCGAGATGGGAATCCACATTAGTTTATCATCATACCAAACCTAAGGAGAAAAAAAGGGCATATAAAATTGTATTAAAGAATGACTATGCTCATCTCAGACGTCTCTTCCTAGATTACGTGGAGGGAGATAAATCACAGATCAACTTATGATATATCATCAATTGATAGGGGGGTGAGAGAAGTTTTTTTCTAAAGATATAAGCCCATCAAAATTTTATCTCTACTCTATTATAACAAATCTATCATTTTTTGATTAATTGGATATAAAAAAAAATGACATATAAGAATGAAAAATGAAAATAATTAATCAAGTTGGGTAACGTCGAGTATGAGGTTACCGACTCAGCCTCACAGGAATTTTTCACCTGCCACCAGGATAAATCATGAAGCACTTGTGGTGGATGGTCCAAAACCGAACATCCCTTAGTTATAAGTCTCATTTGAAAAAAAAGTCCTTGTAAGAAGACAACTGAACGTCCTTACCATTGTATCATAACCCCGGAGATAAAAAAAAGGAAAGATTATATCGGAGAGGGATAAACGGATCTTGAATTGTAATAACAAATAGTAAAAGAATTACGAATACGAATAATATTAACTAGACTGAAGAAAAATTATAAGAATTTATATTTTTTATATCATATATCTAATTTATCCTGATTAATTTTAAGAATCATCAATTCGATTCCATAAATTTTCTTAATAATCATTAATAATCTATCAGCCCAGTATATTTATTTATTAAAATAATTATTCGTTAATTCATATGAGATTCAATTTTTTAGATGTCTAAAAATTTAAGAAAATATCTGATTGTACCAATACCCAGCGACTTAATTGGATATTTGACAGATATTTTTACCAATTCACTAGTGATTTACTTATTTTTTAGTACATTAATGTTGCTTGTGATTTCAAAATTTGATTTTTTTTAGGCTATATTTCTGGGAACTCTCAACTCAATGAGTGTTTTCTAATCACTCTAGCTTCTAATTCTATAATCAAAGGGTTAAACAAATCAATGCACAATTTAGTTTTCTGAAAATCCAATGCAGGAATTCATTCGAGACATTCCCCAAACAAGAAGAGCATGGCAACCTGAAGAGATTTTTTTGCCCTTCTTGTATTTAAATTTACAAGGAACAGTTGGTTTTTTAAAGATATGATCGCATGTTCTTGACAACTGTTTCCTTCCCTCAAATCTTTCCTTTCTCTCTGCTATGAAACAGAGAAAGTCTCACCGGCAGTAGTAATTGGGTTGTTGGACCCTTCGATGACTGCAAAATGGTAGAGGAAATAGGGGATCGCCAACGCCACCGTCGCCGTCCAATAACGCTGCCATATCCGCCGTCGGAGACCAATCGGCACCCTCCACCGAGCTCATAAGCAGCAAGTCGTCCTCGCCCATCATCTCCATGTCCTCAACCAGTAGCTCTCCCTCCTCCTCCTCCATCTCTATCTCCTCCTCCTCCTCCACGCATTCATCGCTGCATTTATTTTGCCGTAGGAGGGTGGAGTCGGAGAGAGGCGTGGTGGGTAAGAGCTCAAGCGCGGTGGTCGTGGACAGAGGACTTGCTTCATGGTTGGCTGCAGGGGTTGTGGGAAGCTTAGGGCGGGTGCTTCCGGCCAGGGAATTTCTGTGGGTGGGCTTGGGGTGTTTGTGCTCGCCGGTGTAGGTGACTATGAACGCCTCCTGGTCCGTCCGGCTCCGTTCCACCTGCTTCCGGGCGGCACAGTCTTTGGAGCTGCTGCACCTGTAGTATCCTCTGTTTCCGACGTCAAAGTTAACCCCTTTTTGTTGAGCAAGACGAGAACAGGGGAAGTCAGAGGAGCTGCTTAGTTACCGGGGAAAAGGCGAGCCTTTGATGGGCTTCTGCCCGTACTTCCGCCATGCCCACATGTCGGAGGAGAGCCCGGCGGCGGCGACGTGGCGCACCACCTTCTTCTGTCGGTTTTTCCTGAAATATTATTAAAGATCCAACTTTTATTATGCTAAAAAGTCTCCTTTTTGAAGGCAATCGGAGAAGAAATCAGCAAAATTTGGGGACGCCTTTACCTTCGCCTGGAGCGGGAAATTTGGGAAGCTGGCCGGTCCACTTTTCTGTGGAGTGGTGCTTGGTTTGACTTTGGCTCCACCATGGCGGCAGAGCTCAGAACAGCGGCGGAGAGAGGCGACAAAGAGCCACCTTCTTTCGCCAAGACGCCACTCCGGCTCTCGAATGCTTCCGATATCCTTATACAAGCACCTATTTTCTCGTCCGCCATCACCCAGAGATGCTCTAAGGGTTGTGGAAACTCCCACAGGCTGTTCCTCGTCGCCGGCGACTCCCCGGACGGCCGGCAGCTCCGCACCACTGCGCTCAGGTCCCAGTCGTCGTCTTCCATCTCCGCCATCAGGAACATCCACCGCGCTCCGACCACAGCAATATATATATATATATAGCAACACCGACGCGTGCAGTCTGACGGTGTAGACAAAGGAAGCTAAGCAAGGTCGGAGGAGGAAGCGTTGAGCAGGTCTGGAAAGGAAGGAAGAGGGGAAGAGAGGGTCTGACTTTTTTTCAGTGGAGTTGACATTTATACAAAGCAAGTGGCACTATGGTAGTAAGAGCGAAGATTTTGATAGCATTGGATCCTCCCAATTAGTCAAGGATCAGAAAACACGAAGCTCGTTCGCTTATTCGTTGAATTTCCCCAGCTTTGACTTTGAAAGTATGTCAAAGAGGCGAGAAAGAGAGATTCTCGGACAAATAACATGGTGAACTGAAAACACTGAAGAATCACATTGCCGAAGATTTTTTAATTAGAATTTAAACGGTGTAAGGACATGCGCTGTGATTTTAACTACGATTGCACGATCAAATTCATAGCGTGGGGCAGTTGAGGCCAAGCTGTACCAATTGTTCTCTCTTGACCACACTCATGGGTAGACAACACTGCACAAGGTTGACTGAGTCAGAAGAAGCAGCATCTTTCACTGATACAGCTGGAGATGCGGGAATAAGTCAGAACTCTGAATTATGGGTGCTTTATTACTTTGGAAGATTGTATTCCATTTCCAGGAATGGAAGAGGAAGAAGAGTAGAGCAGGGTTCGAAAGAGAGAAGACAAGGGCGGCTGCTCTCTCGTCTCGCTGCTGAGCAGACCTTCTCTGCTTCTTGGTTTTGATGGAATGGAGATGCGAGTCGGGGAAGGAGGTGTCATCCGTCAGCTTCTTTTCTGGGTAGTCCCTGGGGATGGAGCAGGAGGAGGAGCAGCAGCAGTACGTACGACACGGCGCCTTGGCGGGCGTACAAAGTCAAGTCAATTGCCGGACGTCGTTGAGTTCCATAAAGTCATAAACAAAGACACAACAGAGTGTTTTTTTTAATATATCGTTAATTTTTAGATGATTAATAAATGGTGAAAACGTTCGAGTGTTTGTTCATTTAATAAAGTCGAGTTTCATGCATGATGTGGATAGACACCTCCGCCTCGCATCCTCACCGCTTCTTTCGAATCTGAATTTGATAGAACTTGATCCTACTTGCACGTTAACACTAATCAACGAGGGCTCTGTCTGACATGATCCTTTAAAGCTCTGTTTGTACATGATAGCATACAATTAGATTGATTATGATAGAATTAACTGTAGGATAAATAAATTTTTTAAGTCAAGGTATTATGAATATAACTTTTAATCATCCATAATCCTATCTTTAATTAACTCTATCAAATGTTTGATTAAATTTTTTTTGCAAATATAATCCTATTCTATCATGCATACTGAACGGAGCGTAAAAATCAAGTAAAGACGGAGTTGGAAAAAGAAAATATTATTTCATCGGCTTGAGAAAAGAGAAATTTAACACATCAACTTCATGAAAAATAAGAAGCACTTAAGTAACTTAAATGACTTTCTCTGCACACTCCTCCCTTTATATACTAGTGAAATAATAGGGACGGTCATGAATAAGGGTGTAAATGAATCAAGCAGCTCATTAGCTATTCGAAACTCGATTCGATAAAAGCTCGTTTGAGATCGTTTAATGAGACTCGTTAAGATAAACAAACCAAGCTAAACTTTTACAATACTCGGTTCGTTAGCTCGTGAATACGTTCGTTAAGTTAATGAATCAACTTCTAAATAAAAAAAATAGTTTTAATATTAAATTTATAAAATTTTACATTTTACTTATGAAAAATAAAGATAAATATATTAAATTTATTTATTAGAATAAAATTATAAATTTTAATAAAAATATTATAATTTTCTCTAAATATATAATTTAATTTTAATAGATATTTAAATTTATAATTTATATTTATTAAACTTATTTAAGTTTGATAAAAGCTCGAATAAGTTCATGAGCCATGAATATATTTGTTAAATAAAATTCGAGCTCGATTCAATTATAAACAAAGTAATCTTAAATATTTAAGAGTTCCACTCAACTTGATTCAATTACACCCTTAGTCATGAGTATAAACAAGTGGTCAAAGACTTGATGGTGTAAGACTGCCGCTACCTTATGTAGGGGCATGATTTGCACACAGGACGACCCCACGGGTCATCCGAGATGGTAAGTGGTGGTATGCTTGCCACATGAGATCACGAGGTTGAATCGCAGGATTGTCGGGGCATAAATCCCTGGACCCTATGCAACTCAGCCCACCAACACTTGTTCTCTCGGCTATCATGATTTATCTTCTTCGTGATGGCCTGAGATCAGATGCAATGGAAGCACTAGGAGTGAATGATTTCGTCTTTTGCCACATAATATGATATGTACACAGGACGTGCTCAAGTATGAGTCTAAGGTTGACTTCCTCTCACAACGTAGGAAGCTCTGCATGTCCTAACATCAACCTTCTCTGTGACCGATCCCATCAAATTCATGCTTTAGGAATTACTGCTCTTGTCAAACACATCCTTAAAATATCATCAAGAATGATTAGATTTAATATACGAAGGGGTTGGGTCCGGGAGATACATCCCCGAGTGAGTATATTTTCATAGCTTGGACCAGCATGCCGAAAAGTGAAAACGTTCTCAGAAGACAATACTTTTGTATGATTAGCTAATAATGCAATAGTAGAGTAATTTCAATCAATCTCTATTGTAAGTATATGAGCCGTTAAGTAAGTATAATTTCAATCAATCTTGTGTAAAAATTGTAAGTATATGAGCGTCGTCAAGTAATAAAAAATATCGATCCCATAAGGATGGTAGATTAAATATTGATTGAATTCGTGAAACAAATTATCTAGAAAATTATAATTTGTGTGAGTTGAGAGAGTATTGTGAGAGAGAGAGAGAGTTGAGAGAGACGGAGAGCAAGCAAGCGAATGAGGAAGAAGTTTAGATTTGGAGGAAATGATCTTAGGATTTCAGTTTCGCTACGATGATTATTGACATCCTAAGTATTGTTTACTTTAGTATTTCTATGTTTGTTTGTATGTAGATGGACCTATTCTAACATACTAATATAGACTTTTAGAATTATACTGGCATGTTAACCTAAACGTGATGTCTACTTTCAAGGCGGCATTGTTAATACGACCGCTATCTCAATGAGGCCCGTGTCATGATTGTTGATACAATCGACCTAGGATTAAATAGGTGATCTTTGTTTTTGATGTGTGTGTCAAAGGGTTTAAGTTAGACTTTACATTGGTTCTAATATGTACTTAAGTTGTGCAGGACTTGGTAGACTGCACAAGCTTGGAAAGTTTCATGGCTCATGTTCTTAAAGATTGGTGAAGGATGGTGCATTCGATGGACTACGGACAAAAAGCAAACGGAGTGAAGGGAAGTGAATCTCTAGGCAATGTGAAGGATGGCACGAAAATTAGCTGCAGACTTGAGTGCATCTGAGGAACAAAGACTGAGGAGAAAGACTTCAAGAGCAACTCCGGACACCAGTTGATTGATGCAGTCGACTGGGAGCGAACAGAGACATTCTGTTCGCTCGGTCCACAGTCACCAGTCGACTGATGAAACATGCAGTCGACTGGTGCAGTCGACTGCATGTTTCAGCAGTCGACTGGTATAATGCCGTTGGGATGATGACGCACAGGATCTCCACAGATTTGATTGAAACAGTAGCCGTTGTGTGATACCAGTCGACTGCATGTTTTAGCAGTCGACTGATGTCGCGAATTCCAGCATACTGCATATAAAGTTGAGAGCTTGGAAAGAAAAACTCAACTGATTCAAATTACTGTTTAAGCTTTCCAAGTGATCTTCTAGTCTTACTACTCTTATTCTCTCCTCCCTAAGCTCATCAAAACCTTGTAAAAGGAGGAGATCATCTTGTAAAGGTTTCTCCACCATCACTCTTGGATTGAAAAGGAGAAGATCTTAGTGGAGCTTGCTTGGGTGTGTGTGTGTGCCTTGGATTAGTCACCTCAAGGAGGTGGAGACCAAGTAAATCGAAGAGTTAGCCGTGTTCTATTATTATTTTCATTTCTTTTTGTGCTTCCGCTAACAAATTATAGGTGAAAAATCAAGAAAGGCTATTCACCCTCTCCCCCTCTAGCCATACTCAAGGTTCTATCAATTGGTATCAGAGCAAAGTTCGCATCGGAAGACCTCACCGTCAATCGAAGCATCAAAATGGCATTTCAAGAGGGATATAGCACCGCAAGGCCACCCTTCTTCGATGGGAACGACTTTGCATATTGGAAAGGTAGGATGGAGTATTATTTAATGAATGACATTGAAAATTGGTTTAGTGTTGTAGATGGATTCGAGATGCCAAAGGATGGGTCGGGAGCTCCTCTTTCAACCAAGGATTGGACAAAAGAGATGGCAAAGAAGGCTTAAGCAAATGCGAAGGCTCAAGCAAATGCAAAGGCTACAACAACCCTACAATGTGGACTCTCAAAGGAGCAACTAAGCAAAGTAGGACCATTCAACTCCGCCAAAGAGCTTTGGGAAAAACTCATTGAGTTGAATGAAGGATCAAGCAAATCAAGGAGAGCCAAGAGAGATCTCTTGTTAGGGCAACTTCAAACTTTCAATATGAAGACAAATGAGACCGTGAGTCAAATGCATGGTAGATTCAAGGAGATAGTGAATGGTCTTCATGTAATAGGTGAGAAAATTGACAATCGAGACTTAGTAAGGTATGTTTTATAATCCTTTCCTAGAACTACCTTATGGGCATCAATGGTTGATGCGTATAAGGTTTCTAGAGATCTTTCCTTAGTTAAGCTTGATGAATTATTTTGTGAATTTGAACTTCATGAACAAGCTAATATGGTTTCAAAAGAGAAAGGTATGACTCTTATTGTAGAAAAGAAGGAAAAGAAAAAGAAGAAAGAAAAGAAGATAGAATCCTCATCATCCGAATCCGAACAAGAGTCATCGGATAGTGATGATGAAATGTCGGCGAGTGAAGTGGCTCACTATGTCAAAAAGATGATGGGAAGATCAAGAAAATTCACAAGAAAGGATGTGAAGAAAATGTTTCAACCCTCAAAAGGTAAAAGTAGTCAAAGTTCAAGTTTTAACACTAATGTGACTTGTTATGGATGTAACAAGAAAGGACACATTAAGCCAAATTGCCCGGAACTAAAGAAGAAAGAAGAAAAGGAGAAGAAGAAAAAGGAGAAAAGGAGAAAAAGAAGAAGGAAGCCATGGTGGCTCAAGCTACATAGGATACACCAAGCATTGACTCATCGGATGAAGATGAGCTATGCCATGTTACTCGACATATGACATTTATGGCTTTTGAAGATGACAAAGAAGAGTCAAGTCAAGAAGAAGTGTCAAGTGAAGAGGATGCATCAAATGGAGAGTCATCAAGTGAGGAATCATCATCAAGTGATGATGATGAGGTAAAAGAATCTCCCAAAGTAGAATTTCTCTATAAAACCATTGCTCATCTCAAAAATACTTTTGTCAAATCACAATCTAAGGTAAAAACCTTGAAGGGAAAGCTTAGGACCATTAAAGTTGATGCATGCATGTCTAGTGAGTCAAATATGCTCAAGGAAGAAAATGAGAAATTGAAGAATGATGTGATTGAATTAAGAACATGTTTAGAAAAATTCACAAATGGATCCAAGTATCTAGATATGATCATTAGAGATCAAAGAGCCGTTTACAACAAAGCCGGAATAGGATATAGACCTAAGGAAAAGGAAGTTGCTTATATGTCTCTAATCAATGGTACTAGGAATGATGCACTTAGGAACAAAGTTACGAAAAATCTTAAAGGAAAGGTAAAACAAGCTTGGGTGCCTAAGAAATATTTGAATGATATTTCTGAATCTAGTGCATGGGTACCAAAGAGTTGTGTGTTTTATGTCTCTTAGGTAGAGAAGAAGGATGCAAGTATGTGGATTGTGGATAGCGGTTGCTCAAGACATATGACCGGTGATGTGAGCAAGTTCTCCACAATAAATTATATAAAGAAGGGAACGGTATCATTTGGGAATAGTGGAAAGCTCAAGATTATAGGTAAATGTACAATTGAGGTATCATCTAAAATTACTATTCATAAAGTCCTATTGGTTAAAAGTATGAGGTTTAATTTGCTTAGTGTTAGCCAATTATGTGATACCGGATATAATGTTGAGTTTCATCCCGATAAATGTTTAGTTAAGCACAAAAATTTTGAGAATGTTGTGCTAAACGGATTTAGAAAAGTAAATCTTTATTATATTGATCTTTCATATGCTTCTAATCCTCCTATTAAGTGTTTAATATCAAAAGAAGAGGAAGGATGATTATGGCATAGAAGACTTGGACACATCAACATGAGAAACATAGCCAAGGTAGCCAAGATGGAGCTAGTAAAGGGACTACCAAAGATCAAGTACATCAAGGACAAATTGTGTGATGCATGTCAAGAGGGTAAGCAATCAAGGTCATCACACAAAGGTAAAACTTTAACTAGCACTTCATTGCCATTAGAGTTATTGCATTTGGATCTTTTGGATTGTCATAGAACACCCTCTTTGGTAGGTAACAAATATTGTTTGATGATAGTAGATGATTACTCTAGATATACTTAGGTTTATTTCTTGAAACAAAAGGGGGAAACTTTAGAAACAATTATCGGGTTTACCAAGAGGGTAGAAAATGAAAAGAATCTCAAGATTGATAGAATTCGAAGTGATCATGGTGGAGAATTTGAAAACTTGAACTTTTCTAAATTTTGCTTGGAAAATGGCTATAAGCATGAATTTTCTTATCCAAGAACACCTCAACAAAATGGTGTAGTGGAGAGGAAAAATAGGGCCTTACAAGAGGCGGTTAGGACCATGCTTAATGCATACTCTTTACCTAGTTACTTGTGGGCCGAAGCGGTTAATACCACATGTTATATTCAAAATCGTGTCTTGGTTCATAAGTTTTTAGGTAAAACACCTTTTGAATTATGGAATGACAAAATCCCTACAATTCACTATTTTAAAGTCTTTGGTTGTAAGGTCTATATTCTTAATACTAAAGATGACTTAGGAAAATTTGAGGCCAAGTCCAATGAGGGAATTTTAGTTGGATACTCATCTACTAGTCGAGGATATAGAGTATACAACAAAAGGACTCAAACAATTGAGGAATCATCCAATGTTGAGTTTGATGAATCCACTAGTCCTTACCCTAGGAAATCCCCTATTGATAAGGATATAAGTGAACCAAATCAAGACGTTACTCAAGGATTACAAAATCTACATTTAGGGGGTATTGATCAAGAGGGAGGAAGAGATGGTTCGGATGATGAGAGAAACAATGTAAACAATGATCCTTCCAAAGATGATGATTCTATAACCTCAAGGATCTTAAGGCATCATCAAGATCATCCTATTAATCAAGTAGTTGGAGATGTTGCACAAGGGGTAAGGACTAGGTCATACTTTAGGGATCACACTAGTCAAATTGCTCTAATATCACAACTTGAACCAAAAACAATTGATGACGCTTTGCTTGATACGGATTGGATTCTAGCAATGCAAGAAGAGTTGAATCAATTTGAAAGAAGTGATGTATGGGAGTTGGTTCCAAGACCAAATGATAGTACAATTGTCACAACTAAATGGGTCTTTAGAAACAAGTTGGATGATCAAGGGAGAGTCACTAGGAATAAGGCTAGGTTGGTAGTTAGGGGTTTCAATCAAGTGGAAGGACTTGATTATGATGAAACATATGCTCCGGTAGCACGATTAGAGTCCATTCGGATACTATTAGGAATGTCGCCTATATGAGGTTCAAACTTCACCAAATGGATGTAAAATCGGCTTTTTTAAATGGGTTCATTAAGGAAGAAGTTTATGTAGAGCAACCACCCGGATTTGAGAATATGGATTATCCGAACCATGTTTATAAGCTTAAAAAAGCATTATATGATTTAAAACAAGCTCCCCGGGCTTGGTATGAGAGACTTTCATCTTTTTTAATCTTTAAGGGCTTTAGGAGGGGAACAATTGATCCAACATTATTTTTAAAGTCTAAAGATGGAGACATTTTCATTGCCCAAGTCTATGTTGATGACATAATCTTTGGCTCAACAAATAATGACATTCTTCATGATTTTATTCAACACATGGAAAGCGAGTTTGAAATGAGTCTAGTTGGAGAATTAAGTTTCTTTTTGGGGTTACAAGTAAAACAAACTAATGAGGGAACCTATGTGTACCAATCCAAGTTTGCTAAAGAACTTATCAAGAAATTTGGGTTGGAAAATGCTAAAGGAGCAACTACTCCTATGGGGACAAACACCAAGATAGATAGTGATCAAGAAGGAAAGTTAGTGGATCCAAAGCAATATAGGAGCATGATTGGTAGTTTGCTATATCTAACCGCTAGTAGACCGGATATATTATTCGTTGTAGGAATGTGTGCAAGATACTAATCATGTGCTAAAGAGTCACATTTAGTAGCGGTAAAAAGAATTTTGAGATACATCAAGAACACTCTTAATGTGGGGCTTTGGTACCCTAGAACTAGAAATTTTGACTTAATTTGGTATACCGATTCTGATTATGCGGGTTGCAAATTGGATAGAAAGAGTACTAGCGGTGGATGTCAATTTCTTGGACCTTCTCTTGTAAGTTGGAGTAGTCGAAAACAACCTTGTGTGGCATTGTCCACAACCGAGGTCGAGTATGTGGCAATGGGTGGTTGTGTAGCCCAATTATTTTGGATGATGCATACCTTAGAGGATTATGAGCTACATTATTCCAAAGTCAAGGTCTTATGTGATAATGTGAGCACCATTAATTTAACCAAAAATTCGGTACATCACTCTAGAACAAAGCACATTGAGGTAAAACACCACTTCATTAGAGATCATGTGGCAAGAGGAGACATTGAACTACTTTATGTTGAATCCAAATCTAATCTTGCCGATATTTTTACCAAACCATTGCCCGAAGCGGAGTTTATCTCTATTAGAAGAGAGCTTGGTTTGTGCCTTGTAGAATAATAGATTTAGCTTTTCATGATCACATAAATTAAATACATACTTGAATGCATCTCACAACGACCTAGGATGACTTGAATGTATTTAAACATGATGTGAGATATTAGGAAGATGCATTTGGCTCATCATGTTAGTTATGATGCATTATTGTGAGCCAAAATGACATCTAAAGATATCAATCCTTCATTGGACCAATCATTGGGAAGGCTTGTGCACAATCAATGTGCTCTTTGCTTCTAGAATATGATTAGAAATTTTTGAAACAAATATGACCATGAGGACATTAATTTATAAATTCGTTACAAAATTATCATATAAATGACTTCTTGAGATGTACTCAGATTTGGCTAGGTAAATCATTCCAAGGAAAACCTCAAACTAGTACTTTGGCTCAAGGTTCTATTTTTGTAATCTTAATGGTTATCAAGTTTGTATCTATTTTATAGGTTGGCTTGTATCCAATTGGATACCTATTTTTCCCAAGTAAATATTCACATAACAGATCACTCCACGAATTTTGGGCATTTTTAAAGGTTTAGAGAATATCTAGTGATTTTTCAAAACTTGGTTCCTGATTCTTCCATCTGTGTGCCAGTCCCCTGTCACTGCATCAGTCGACTGAGTCAGTCGACTGATGCAGTCGACTGGTAGCACTATTCGACCACACAGAATGGTTCTGTATGTTTTTATTCTGGGGTGCAGTCGACTGATGAAACATGCAGTCGACTGCATCAGTCGACTGCGTGTTTTAGCAGTCGACTGATGCTCTCGATTTTATATAAGCCGCCAGATTGGGGCGGCGGCAGAAACACTAGTTTTTCGCCGCCGCCCGCTATTTCTCGCCTCCTACCCCTTCTTCCCGACATCTTCCACCGTTTTGTGGCTCCAAATACTCTTCCAAACTTTTGGATCCGCTCTCCCTCCCGTTCCTTCTCTCATTTGCCGCCTGGAACAAGGATTAGCCAACTCCTCAAGGTTTGGGTTGCGGTTCCTGCCATTTCTCTGTCGTTTGACGATTCCCCGGCACAATGGAGCGTCGGTAATACCTTCTTTCTTGTTTGTGCTGTTATTTTGTGGTTGATTCTTGCCTAAAGTCTTCATGTGTTGTTTCCTTGTTGTTTTCCTTCATGATTGACTGGTACTTGGCATGGTTATTGCATATGCATGGTTTAGAGTTAGGCAAAAGCGTCCGAGTGAAGCGGGAACCTCTCGGCAGCCCCCTCCGGCGCCTTCTGGAGGGCGGTTTCCCTCTGCGGCTTGCCGAACTCGGTTTGAGAACACCGACTTCAAAATGATAAGTTATCGTTATCTCAATCATCCATATTTCACTAGAATTACCCCCGAAATCATTGACATCAATGTGCATTATGGTTTAGAAAAGTTATTTCATTACACAACTACTGTCAATTTAGACCTATGTAAGGAATTCTATAATAATATGTGTCCATCTAGTACTGAGGGTCATGCATATGTCACTATGGTTGGCGGGACATCCATTAGCTTCACCCCTGAAATATTGAGGTCATTCTTAGGGTGTAGGCGGTCTACTAGTACCTTTACATGCTTTCCTCAGGTTGAGGAGCCTCTATCTGATACACTCCCTCATGTCTCTGTTGATCTAATTCATCAGCATTATTTCCATATTCCTCGGCCTCCACTTAAATATATTTTTGATGCCACCCGCATGTTAGCCCCCAGTTACGTTCTCTATAAGGTTGTCATTGCATGTCTCCTGCCCATCGTGACCAAAGGGCAAGCCAAAATCCGTCTTCCTCATCTAATTCTGATGTATGCCCTAGAGCAGCGTCTTGATATTGATATTGCTCTTCAGGTCTATGAGTCTATCATCCACTTCTCTAGACCAGTCCAGGGGAAGCTATACATGCCCTTCTGCCATGTCTTAACATCATTTTTCGTGCATAAAGGGATAAATGTCACTAGGGGTGCCTTGCATCAGTTGTCTAAGGACTTTGATCAGTTAGGACCTCACCAAATGTCTTTAGCCCAGATTGAGCCACGTGACGGTGTTATGGTGTGGCGTCGCCGCCCTGGCCAGGATGATTCTGATTCTGATGACGATGCAGAGGATGTTCCTGTTCTTGCTGCAGAGCCAGCACGTGCCTCACTGCGGGAGCGTGTCTACCACTTGGAGGAGTTTGTTCGGGAGGAGTTTCGGAGCGTTCGCCAGCAGCAGACAGAGATGTTTGATATGATGCGGCACTGGGATCTTGCCTACCAGGGCCCCTCTCCTCCTCCATCTTCCCATGATGATGCGTCGGCATAGGAGTTTGTTGTGTTGCTATGGTGTCGGGTGACTTTTTGGCTTTGCAGTGCCTATCTTTTCTCACCTCGAACAGTATTGATGCTGATGTTGTTGGATATTATTCACTCTTTTTCCTATGTTGTTTGAGACCTTTTATCTTTCTATCTATGCATGCTAGTTATGTTTTTGGTATTATTGTTAATTTATGATTATGTGTTTCTAGCTTGTAACTATTCATGTACATATATGCTTCGGTTTACTATTGTCATGGTTCGATGAAATTGTTGTTTCTTCTTATTTTTTTTGATGTATATCAAAGGGGGAGGATACAACAAGTTTAAGTTAAAAATATTTTTGATAGAGCATATGTTAAGGGGGAGTTTTAGATTATAATGTTTTTAATATAGTATGTGTTAAGGGGGAGTGTGTGTGGATCTCGTTATGCCTTATGGTTCATGATTTAAATCATGCTTACAATCTTCAAAGATATGAGTTTATTTTTTTAAGTTTATGTTTCATGATAACAAATATCAAAGTTATGTTTCATGTCTATATTATAATTGTAACTTTCAAAGTTGATTTTATGTATAACTTAAACATTTTGCCACACATCAAAAAAGGGGGAGATTGTTGATACAATCGACCTAGGATTAAATAGGTGATCTTTGTTTTTGATGTGTGTGTCAAAGGGTTTAAGTTAGACTTTACATTGGTTCTAATATGTACTTCAGTTGTGCAGGACTTGGTAGACTGCACAAGCTTGGAAAGTTTCATGGCTCATGTTCTTAAAGATTGGTAAAGGATGGTGCATCCGATGGACTACAGACAAAAAGCAAACGGAGTGAAGGGAAGTGAATCTCTAGGCAATGGAAGGATGGCACGAAGATTAGCTGCAGGCTTGAGTGCATCTGAGGGACAAAGGCTGAGGAGAAAGACTTCAAGAGCAACTCCGGACACCAGTCGACTGATGCAGTCGACTGGGAGCGAACAGAGACATTCTGTTCGCTCGGTCCACAGTCACCAGTCGACTGGTGCAGTCGACTGCATGTTTCAGCAGTCGACTGGTATAATGCCGTTGGGATGATGACGCACAGGATCTCCACAGATTTGATTAAAACAGTAGCCGTTGTGTGATACCAGTCGACTGCATGTTTTAGCAGTCGACTGATGTCGCGAATTCCAGCATACTGTATATAAAGTTGAGAGCTTGGAAAGAAAAACTCAACTGATTCAAATTACTGTTTAAGCTTTCCAAGTGATCTTCTAGTCTTACTACTCTTATTCTCTCCTCCCTAAGCTCATCAAAACCTTGTAAAAGGAGGAGATCATCTTGTAAAGGTTTCTCCACCATCACTCTTGGATTGAAAAGGAGAAGATCTTAGTGGAGCTTGCTTGGGTGTGTGTGTGTGCCTTGGATTAGTCACCTCAAGGAGGTTGAGACCAAGTAAATCGAAGAGTTAACCGTGTTCTATTATTATTTTCATTTCTTTTTGTTCTTCCGCTAACAAATTGTAGGTGAAAAATCAAGAAAGGCTATTCCCCCCCCCCCCCCCCCCCCCCACCCCCTCTAGCCATACTCAAGGTTCTATCAATGATGACTCGATGGCCCCCTCCTTGCCTTCTTTTACTTCATGACGTTAAATCAGGGTAAACCCATTAGGTTCTGTAAACCCAATGGTGCCTCTGTTGGGGGAAAACGTCATACCCTCTGGTGTTCTGACATCCTTTCATGGCCAACTCTCTACGTCTCTAACATTTATGGGTCAGATATTTGGGTTCATCTTTCAGTCCTTCCCCTCATTCTGTGATTCAGACCATGGAATAAACATGTCATGTAATATGAAAAGATAAACAAATACTTAATTGATTGTCAACAATTACATCGTGTTACTCTCTAATCTTGAAATCTGAAGAACAACTCCATAGAGATGGAGTTACAATCGAAAGACATAAAAGAAAGCAATCTACAACTCCAACTAAGAAACGGGAGAAGAAAATGCTTATCGAGAAAGTTGTTGGTCTTCAGAAGTAACTCCAAGCTCAAATTGTTGGACAGATTGCTTCGACGGCCCTTGGAACGACAACTCGAGGGTTTCCTAGAATAGGAAAAAGCCTCCTTCTTTAGTTACAAGGCTTGTTGGGCTTTTATAGCCCTTTCAATTATTAAAAACGGTTGGAAATCACCCAACAGTTGAGGTAGAATTACTGTGGCACAGCCTGTCATGTGGGGGGTGCATTGTGGCTGGTCCGGTGTTTGGTTTCTGGTGTGAAAATCACGATCGTGCCCAGGGGGCACATTGATGAAAGGCATGACCCTGCCAGGAGCACGGTCTACTTGTATCCAATTTGGTGGTGAAAAGTACGGTGGTTCTTGGTAGGCACTGCCGTGTTTGTCCAAACGTTCATTTCTATGGAGAAAAGTACGATCATGATTGAGAGGCACAAATGTGTATGGTGAGTCCTAGTTGTAGCTATCATGCTGTAGAGGAAAGCATAGTCGTGCTTGAGAGGAATGACCATGTCGAATGTTGGAAACAACATTTTTGCTTCATTCTTTGATTAACTTTGGCCGGAGGAACACGATCATGTCTTGGGATACGACTAGAGCATGTTCTTTGTTGTAGCTTCTCATTCCAATGCTTAATTACTCCATTTTTGCTCCGGATATACATCCTATTAAAGAAAAAAATACAAAAGCAGATCTCTGAATGAAAAAAGTGAAAATAATAAAAAAAGTATATACGAGTATGCTAAATATATGCTAATGAGATGACATAGAATGTATGTTAAATAATGCTAAAAAATCATGTAAAAAATATATACATCAATACTCGTAGACTTGAACTTTTATTTATCCTCAATGAAAACCTGCAATCTAGACTTATATGTGTGATTTATGTATCATAATCCCTAGTAAATCAGTTTAATCCTATCATGTAGTTTCACTAATGAACAAGATAACTGAATTATCTTAGTATGGCCTAACTAAAAGTCCTTCATACTTAGTGTAAAGAGTGACTCAACTTTTTCTAGTTTCAATTTCTAATCCTCGTCATCTAACTGTGTTCCTAATGCTTTCAACGTTAGACACTTATCTACTACACACAATGTACATTCCCCCTCAAAAGTGCTATGCATCGTCTACATGAGGTCTCAAAGGATTACTCGGTATTAAGAAAAACATAATAAATGTTTTCTTAGTAATCTAACTTGGTCTCAAAGGGCTATCTTGTTAGTTTCTACTCACGATGACTGTTTTTATCCCATATTATCTTTTTTCTCTTATTTTTTTCAAGGTGATATTTGAACAACTTTCTTAATTTCTTTTTTTTTCATTCCATTTTTTTTCTGGAATTTTAAATTTTCTCAATGAGTACCATGATCCGAGTTTATCCAGTAACCAAATTACAATTGAGAGATCACCTAGGAAATAAGAGTACTAGCCTAATCCTATGAATCATGACTATTTTCAGATATATTACTATCAAAATCAAGCACAAATATAAAGAGATCCTAAACAACTAGGCCAACAATAAAACTCTTACAGTAAAAATGCTACCCAAGTCATGCTACTACTGATAGAAGAAAAGAGATTGCTAAGCATACTAACAAATTACACAAGAGCATTAAGTATATTATGCTAATGTCATACTATAAGAAACAAACAAGTGATGATGATATATAAACATGATCAAAAAGAAAAATTTATGATACAAGGCAAAAAAGAAACATGACAAAACAAAAAAGAAATATGACAAAACAAAAAACTAACAAAGTCTAAACTAAAAACTAACTAACCACGTATATACATCCTCATACTTAAATTTTTCATTATCCCAATAAAAATAAGCAAGCTAATCTCGACCATGAGGAAATCTAAGTAACTGAGGGAGATTACCTAAACATTCATGGTAATGATAGAGGCAATCAATTTTCCAAGTTGTCGCCTCCATAGAGGTTCAATGTTCATCCTCTTTTCTCTATCTTGTTCCTATCGTCCAAATTAATTTGTGGCTTGGTTGAAGAAGATGTTCATCCTCTAAAGGTGATGTCGTACATCTTACTATTGCTCATTTGTCATGTGCCTCTGCTCCTCCAAGAGACTTTTGTGTTCAGCATGTTCCTCATGGATGGTGTCAAAGGAGGCTCGGAAGTTAGAGAAATTAAACCCAGAATGACTTGCAAAAGAATCAAAAGCAAAGGCGTGTCTAGTAGGTACGATTATAGAGGATGAAGTCGAGGGTGTTCCATGGGGTAGGGGCTCGTGTGACATCAGTTATGATTCAATTATCATGATTTTTGATTAAGGTTCACTCAGGATTTTGTAATATAATGGGAAGTTTATATTTCTGAAGTAATTCATAACCATCCCCATCCTTAACAATCATTTTCATAATCAAACAGCTATCAAGATCAATTCTCAAGCTACTGTGAACAATCTCAAGTTCATAGATCACATCCTAGGATCACGACAATATAAGTAATCAAGCCACCAAAAACTATAGTTCTCGTTGGGGCTTTTCCAATTTCAACAAGGCGATGGATAAAATGGGACCCTGTATCGACATTAACACTATAGATTATAATCCATAAACAAAATAATTCACTCTTTATTACCATACTTTTGCCATCTCTATGATTAAAGATGGTATGACTTATGACTCAGTGAAAATAGTAGGAGACTAAATTTTAAAGGCTTGTGCCTTTAGCTAGGGAGGGGCCATATTATTGTTTCCAATCTACAATATCCTCCCAAAAGTTTACTATTAAAAGTTTTAGGAAATCTCCCCTATCCTACATAAGGAAAACCATAACACATGCTAAATTCCTCTAAAGTCCACTCATAATCCCTATTAAACATATAAAAATTTACTTTTACCTCACGAGAGCCTTCTCTAGTTAAAACATTTGCATCAAGTGAACTCAAGAACTCAAGGGTTATCCTAGGGTAGGTGAGATATCTCAAATTCATCAAACCATCCCAACATATTCTATTGATCATCCAATAAACACCATCTTTAGTATTTCTAAGGCATGGTCATCAATGTATATAGTAGAAACAATCTTACGCTTAGCAAGTATATTAAATGAGATTTTTTATCACTATTTCTAAAAATAATACTGTAAGAGCTATTGTTTGTTGGGACTGAAAATGTAGCTAGAGAGGGGGGTGAATAGCTCGGCGCGATCTCGTGCTCGTCGTTGCTTGTTTCTTGCGATGATGTTCAGTGGAAAATACAAGAAAACAAATACAACAACGCTAAACTCGAGGATTTACTTGGTATCCACCTCAAGAAGAGGTGACTAGTCCAAGGATCCACACACTCACGCACCCTCCACTATGAAAACACTCCTTTACGGTAACTACCAAAGGCGGAGAAGCCCTACAATACTCTTAATACAACAAGAAACCAAGAGAAGCAAATACAAGGGAAAGCTTATACGGTTTACACAAGAAACCCTAACCCTAGCTTCTTCTTCTTGCTGTAGATTCGCCTCTTGACTTGGAAATGCCTCCAAGAACCTTCAAGATCTGGCGTGAGAGTGACTATGGAGAAGTCTGTGGTCGCTATTATCACTGGAGAAGAAAGCTGAGAGATCTGCCGAGAGAAACGCTCGCCAACAGCTAAATACGACGCCAACAGTCGAATCCCAATCGATTGGATTGCTCCCAATCGATTGCAGAGGCTTTGGATCGATCGACCGATTGATCCAGAGCGCCCATGTGCTCCTGAGAATCGCTTGGATCGATCGGTTGATCGATCCAGGGCTTATCGCGCAAAATCGCAGCTCCCAATCGATCAGCCGATCGATTGGAGGCTCCCAATCGATCGGCCGATCGATTGGGAGGCATTCTGTGCGATCGGAAATTCTCCCCAATCAATCGGCTGATCGATTGGGGAAGCCTTTATCGTGGGGACTCACCCAATCGATTAGCTGATCGATTGGGCATGAGCCAATCGATCAGCTGATCGATCTAGCTCCTTGTTTTTGCTCAAAACCAAGTCCAAAGTCCCCTAAACCAACATCCGGTCAACCATGACCTATTGGTACATCATGCCTAGCATCCGGTCACCCTCCACCTGCTAGGACTCCCTCACCAAGTGTCCGGTCAATCCCTTTGACCCACTTGGATTTTTCTCCTTGTGCCAAGTGTCCGGTCCTCCATGACCCACTTGGACTTCCACTAGATGTCTGGTCAACCTTGACCCATCTGGATTTCCTGTGCCTGACTTCACTCACCAGGACTTCCCTTCTGCCTAGCTTCACTCACTAGGACTTCTCCTCTGTCTGGCTTCACTCACCAGGACTTTCCTTATTGCCTAGCTTCACTCACTAGAACTTTCACCTGGTTTCACTCACCAAGATTTTCTTCTGCCTAGCTTCACTCACTAGGACTTTCCACAACTGTCTGACTTCACTCACCAGAACTTTCTAGTCTGCCTAACCTCCTAGTAAGGACTTTCACTTGACTTCACTCACCAGGATTTTCTAGTCAAGTATCCAGTCAACCTTGACATACTTGACTCTTCTTCACAATCTCCCCACATGAACAATTGCACCTGCAATCTCCATGTCTTGTCTCCATGTATTGTCAAACATCGAAATCCAAATATCAAGAATTTAGCTTGACCCAATTCAAGCTCAGTCAACCTTGACCTAGGGAATATTGCACCAACAATCTCCCCATTTTTGATGTTTGATAATACCTTTTTTAAGTTAGGCTAATCCCATAGCCTCAACTTCCTTCATGCTAATGTATGAATGAGGGTTTCCTTCATTCTCCCCCTTTCCTAGAGGGCAAACTCCCTCTTTAGGTAATGAAGGCCTAACTTAACCACACATTCTCCCCCTATTAGCACACATAAAAAACTCTCCCCCTGAAAAGTTACCCAACATTATTTACAACTTCACTCGTTGTTCACAACACAATAACGAAGGTCTCATACCTTTCATTATTCTTAACGCTCATCCTTGAGGATATACCACTTGGTATATTCACACACGATTCAAATGAAGGTCTCATATCCTTCATTGTCATCAAATGCTCATCCGTGAGCATACACCACTTAAATAATGAAGATATCCACTCTCCATTATATTCAAATGCCCAACCTTGAGTATTTTCGTTAAAGAAGGTTAACCACCTTCCAAGGTGTATGCAAAATAGATTTTCATGTCCTTAAAGAGTAACTCCCCCTATAGACATGCACGTAACTTCTGTCATTGCACCAACAATGACTTGGAATCCCTAAACCTTTAGGAAATCCAAATTTTGAAGTTTTGAGGTTCAAAAATTCAATATTGAAACCGAACTTCAACCTAAACTTCTACTTAGTCTTCCTTGACCAATCCATCCTTGTTTTCATCTTGAAAATTCCCCTTAAATATATACAAATATATTTTGAGGGGTTAGGAATGGTTACCTAGACTAAAGATGGTTCAAAATTCTAAAATCAAGCTTTCCCAGCCAAAATTAGCATTCCCAATCGATTGGAGTTGGGTCACAATCGATTGAACCTGCTTGAATCGATCCACTGATCGATTCAGCTAGTGTGGATCGATCCAGTGAGCTTTTGTTCGCGAGAAGCTCACTCTCAATCGATGGCCCGATCGATTGAGACCCTTCAATCGATCAGGTGATCGATTGAAGGTCTGAAGTTGCTGAAATTTCATTTCAGTCAACTTCAGAAACCCCTAGAAAATTCTACAAAATTTCAAAAATCATGAAAATTCATGTAGACATTATTTAGGGTATATATTATCAAGGAAAAATAGTTTTCTATTAAAATACTTTCTATTTTCAAAGATTGACACAAATTTGAAAACTTGGAAAAACCTTAGTGTTTTCTTCAAGTTTGTGTCTAACTATTCAATGATGATCACTATCAAAAGATAGTCTTTATCAAGGTTTTCCAAAAGCATTTTAAAATCATTTTCAAAACTAATTTTCAACCATATTCTTTGGGCTCAATGCACATAACTTGTACATTAGCTTTCCCAATGATTGTAAAACACATAACTATGTGTTTTGATGAACTTAAAATTCAAAAAGAATGCACTAAATCAATATCTTGTGTTTTGTTCATCATCCTAACATCTCACTTATATTTAATGTATACGAAACCACATACAAGTCACCTTATAGTTCTTAGTGAGATGTAAACTTTGGTTTTGCCCTAATCTAGGGATCATGCATATCTATCTAGGCATTTTGAGGTTAGGAACATCCACCAAAGATGTTACTTGTTAATGAATGTCATTTGTCCTTAGTTTGCAAGGAATTAAAAATAATGCATGATGTGTTATGACATACATCAAAGATAAATAATTTTCAAAAGAAAATTTCCTGTGACTACATGATGTATGTATGACATGACATGATATTTTTATGTTTTTCATAATAAAACATGAATGCAAAATATGATGTCATGACATATGATGGGCAAACAACGCATGGTAAATTAACATAAATGAAATACCTAGATTATCTATCTAAGTATCCTTAATCCTTAGCTAAATTGAAATTTAAAACTTAGATTGCCCACTATTTCCCAAGAAAATGCCAAAAATTCAATTTTGACATTTCTTTTAATTTTCCTAATTTTGTGCCAATTTAAATTAAGCAAATTCCTTAAATTTTTTGGCACAAATTACTCTTTTTAAGAGTAACAAATTAAGTTAAGGCTTAAGTTGCCTTTAATTCCTAAGAACATACTATAATCCTAACTTAGTAGTTCTTATGATTTTCCTAAATGTGTCAATTTAATTTTAAAATCAAATTTCTCACATTATAGCATATCTTACCCTTTCCAAGAGTACCTTAGTTATCCATTTCATTTTCAAAGGTTAATAATAACCTTGAAAATGCTCTCCGAGTGTCAACTTCATCAAAGTTAGGTTAACTACCCTTCTAATCGGAGTTGACACTCTCTATCCCATCTAAGGAGTAGAGAAAATGCTCTTAGGAACTCAAAACCTATTGGTGCTCCTTGGATGCTCTAGGTATTCATTAGGGATAACTTCCCTAGATACCTTCCTAGTGACCTTGTTAGACTTATTGGAAGCCTTAGTCACATTTCCTAGATCAACTCTAAGGATTGCCTCCCTTGTAATCTTCTTAGTGACTTTCTTGGACTTCTTAGAAGTCTTAGTCACGTTTGTTGCAAAAATACTCTTAGGAATAACCTCCCTAATATTTTTGACTTGACCATTTAACCTAGGGTTGGTTCCATAATTATATGGAACCATATGGTAATAAGGCACATCCTTTTTAATTTTAGGTTTGTATCCCAAACCCCTATGGCCCGTGGATGACCCTTGTAGTGCTAAACCTAGGTTTTGCTCATTTTGTCCTTTTAGGATACTTTACTTCGGCTTCTTGGGCTTCTCCTTGCCCTTTGGTGCCACTTGACCCTTTTTCTTGACTAATTTAGGACACTTGCTCTTATAATGCCCATGTTCCCTACACTCAAAACATATAATATGATTTTTATTCTTAATTGAAACATTTATACCTTCATGTGTAGGGATGACCTCTTCTCCTTTTGATCCAGAGGTAGAAGCTTCTCCTTCTTCTTGATCCGGTGTCACCGAAAGTCACTCCCCCTCAATCCTAGAGGTGGAGGCTTCTTCATCTTCATCTTGTATATGGAACAAAGAGTATGCTCCCTCTTTGCCCTTTTCATTGTATTCCTTTGAAGATGAAGCTTCTTGGACTTCTTCTTCGGAAGTTGAGCATCTCTCAACTTCGGAGTCCTCCTCCTCTTGGTCTTGCTCCAATGAGTCGCCCTCTATGAATTTTTCTTGATTTTGTACAGTGGAGGGGTCTTCATGAAGCTTGGCCAATTTGCTCCAAAGCTCTTTGGCATCTTCAAATTCTTCAATTTTCTCCAAGATGTTGCTCGGTAATAGATTGACCAAAAGCTTGGTCACTTTGTCATTAGCCTCACACCTTTGAATTTGTTCTTGGCTTCACTTGCTCCTCTTGAGGATTTTGCCCTTTGAATTCTTTGGAGCTTTGAAGCCTTCCATTAGAGCAAACCATTGCTCTATCTCCATCATAAGAAAATTCTCGATCCTTGATTTCCAAGAATCGAAGCTTGTAGATACATATGGTGGAGACACCCTTGTATCGAATCCAAGTCCATCTTGGAATTCCATTTGAAGTTGAGCTTGATGATGAAGTCTTTGACTTGATAGAATTTGCTCCAACTTCTACACCATCTAGCCTTGTTGCCCCTTCCGGCGATGATTCCGGTGAAGAGCGGCCTCGCTCTGATACCACTTGTTGGGACCGAAAATGTAGCTAGAGGAGAGGGGGTGAATAGCTCGGCGTGATCTCGTGCTCGTCGTTGCTTGTTTCTTGCGATGATGTGCAGCGGGAAATACAAGAAAATAAATATAACAACGCTAACTCGAGGATTTACTTGGTATCCACCTCAAGAAAAGGTGACTAGTCCAAGGATCCACACACTCACACACCCTCCACTATGAAAACACTCCTTTACGGTAACTACTGAAGGCGGAGAAGCCCTACAATACTCTCAATACAACAAGAAATAAAGAGAAGCAAATATAAGGGAAAGCTTACGCGGTTTACACAAGAAACCCTAACCCTAGCTTCTTCTTCTTACTGTAGATTCGCCTCTTGACTTGGAAATGCCTCCAAGAACCTTCAAGATCTGGCGTGAGAATGACTGTGGAGAAGCTTTGTGGTCGCTGTTGTCACTGGAGAAGAAAGCCGAGAGATCTGCCGAGAGAAATGCTCGCCAACAGCTAAATACGACGCCAACGGTCGAATCCCAATCGATTGGATTACTCCCAATCGATTGCGGAGGCTTTGGATCGATCGGCCAATCGATCCAGAGCGCCTCTGTGCTCCTGAGAATCGCCTGGATCGATCGGCTGATCGATCCAGGGCTTATCACGTAAAATCGCAGCTCCCAATCGATCAGCCGATCAATTGGAGGCTCCCAATCGATCGGCCGATCGATTGGGAGGCATTCTGTGTGATCGGCAATTCTCCCCAATCGATCGGCTAATCGATTGGGTAAGCCTTTATCGCGGGGACTCACCCAATCGATCAGCTGATCGATTGGGCATGAGCCAATCGATCAGCTGATCGATCCAGCTCCTTGTTTTTGCCCAAAACCAAGTCCAAAGTCCCCTAAACCAACATCCGGTCAATCATGACCTGTTGGTACATCATGCCTAGCATCCGGTCACCCTCGACCTGCTAGGACTCCCTCACCAAGTGTCCAATCAATCCCTTTAACCCACTTGGACTTTTCTCCTCGTGCCAAGTGTCCGGTCCTCCATGACCCACTTGGACTTCCACCAGATGTCTGGTCAACCTTGACCCATCTGGATTTCCTGTGTCTGGCTTCACTCACCAAGACTTCCCTTCTGCCTAGCTTCACTCACTAGGACTTCTCCTCTGCCTGGCTTCACTCACCAGGACTTCCCTTCTGCCTAGCTTCACTCACTAGGACTTTTCCTCTGCCTGGCTTCACTCACCAGGACTTTCCTTACTGCCCAGCTTCACTCACTAGGACTTTCACATGGCTTCACTCACCAGGATTTTCTTCTGCCTAGCTTCACTCACTAGGACTTTCCACAACTGCCTAGCTTCACTCACCAGGACTTTCTTGTCTGCCTAACCTCCCAGTTAGGACTTTCACCTGGCTTCACTCATCAGGATTTTTCAGTCAAATATCCAGTCAATCTTGACCTACTTGACTCTTCTTCACAATCTCCCCACATGAACAATTGCACCTGCAATCTCCATGTCTTGTCTCCATGTATTGTCAAACATCGAAATCCAAACATCAAGACTCGAGCTTGACCCAATTCAAGCTCAATCAACCAGGTCAACATTGACCTAGGGAATATTGCACCAACAATCTCCCCATTTTTGATGTTTGATAATACCTTCATTAAGTTAGGCTAATCTCATAGCCTCAACTTCCTTCATGTCAATGTATGAATGAGAGTTTCCTTCATTCTCCCCCTTTCCTAGAGGGCAAACTCCCTCTTTAGGTAATGAAGGTCTAACTTAACCACATATTCTCCTTTTATTAGCACACATCAAAAACTCTCCTCCTGAAAAGTTACCCAACCTTGTTTACAACTTCACTCGTTGTTCACAACACAATAACGAAGGTCTCATACCCTTCATTATTCTTAACGCTCATCCTTGAGCATATACCACTTGGTATATTCACACACGATCATCCATTTTTGTTTCCAAGGAGTCAAATCGACTAAAAATATCATCTCACAGACGGGTAAAGAAGTCACTAGTTGGAGGAGGAGGAGCATATGAACTGCTTTGAGGAAAATCAAAGTAGGGTGTCATGGCAAATCCTGGATCAATATATACTGTAGGAGGTGCAGTAACTGGGACCGGATCATCTTCAGCAATAGGGTCATCGACAGCCGATGGAATGTAGTGTGGATGAGTCCGTTTATACACAAGACCCTCGTCGCTAGTCTTAATCCCAGCTAAGGACAATTTCCATACCCCGACAAGATCAAAATCTGATAACTCAATCAACTCACCCCGATGAACACCCACACCCAGAGAGCAATATATGCAGTAAGAATATGACACTGGATCATATGAACTTTATTCGAGGTGTTATACCCCGAATAATAGATAATGGACCGGAACACCCAGTAGCCTAAGCCAAACTCTAGTCTATGTCGTAAGGCATACATCAGAAAAAGATGAACCGGTTGCAAAACACCCTGATCTCTAGATGATAGGGGATGAATGCAGGAGACAACCATCTTATAAAAAGCATTGTCTCTCGGACTAAGTGGTACAGTAGACATCTTTTTAGGACGTGGTCCCTCAAAGAAGTCAGCATACATAATATCAAGAGTAAGATGTGCAAATGGAGCAGGTAGTGGATCTGGAATGGAAGCACTGAAAAAGATACGATTAACTGAGGGTCGTATCCGTAAAAACCTAAGAAACATATCCGATCAAAAAACATTTCTCTAGTGGCGACCCTAGTCCTATAGTGATGAGGATCAAGCTCGCACAAGTTGTGGTAAAATTCTAAACAAAGAATAGGATTGTATGCATGTCTACAAAAGATGATGCTATCAAGTTGATAGTGTTGATTGATCTCTATGGCTTCAGGATAAAAGGTTTGGTAGAATTGGAGATCTAAACAATGAGTACCTATCACCTTAAATTTTTTATTAGGAAAAGATTGCCTTAACTCTTCAGTAGAAAACCTAGGGTCCTGACTGGGATTAAGAGAGCTAGCCTCTCGTTGCGCAATAGCTCTACTTTTTTCACTATATATATATAAAAATAGCAATAAATAATTGTGCATAAATATTTTAAAAGATTTAGAACAAAGAAATCGTTACCGAGGCATTGTAGGGCTGCTAGACGAACTGAAACCGGCGAGAAAAACTTCGTATGCAAGGAAGAAAGTAAAGAGAGGATTTGGGGGATGAGGTTTTCAGTTTGTCGAAACCTGTATTTATAGAGGTCGAACGGTCGACCGATCCCTTAAATTCCACATCCTTTTGACCAGTGAGCAGACGTTCGGTCGACCGATAAAACTGTTCGATCGACCGATATATTTACTTTGGCACAGATACAGGGTGGGTGGAGAGTAGTTGAACGGATGAAATTTTATGTTTTCGGTCGACCGATAAATCGGTTCGGTCGACCGAATAATTGAATCAGTCTTTAAGTGTGATTAAAAGTTGTTCCATTGTCTCGGTCGACCGAACCATTCGTTCGGTCGACGGAACATTTAATTTTTTTTAAAAATTTAAAATAATTCTTAATAATTTTAAGATAATTTTAAATAAGTTTAAAATAATTTTAAATAAGTTTAAAATAATTTTTAATAAGTTTAAAATAATTTTTAATAAGTTTTAAATGGTTTAAAATAATTTTTAATAAGTTTTAATATTTTTAATAAGTTTTAAAAAGTTTTAATAAGTTTTAAAATAATTTTTAATAAGTTTTAAAATAATTTTTAATAAATTTTAAAATAATTTTTAATAAGTTTTAAAAGGTTTAAAATAATTTTTAATAAGTTTTAATAAGTTTAAAATAATTTTTAATAATTTTTAAAAAGTTTTAATAAGTTTTAAAATAATTTTTAATAAATTTTAATAAGTTTTAAAATAATTTTGAATAAGTTTTAAAATAATTTTTAATAAATTTTAATAAGTTTTAAAATAATTTTTAATAAATTTTAAAATAATTTTTCATAAGTTTTAAAATAATTTTTAATAATTTTAATAAGTTTTAAAATAATTTTTAATAATTTTAATAAGTTTTAAAATAATTTTTAATAATTTTTAATAAGTTTTAAAATAATTTTTAATAATTTTAATAAGTTTTAAAATAATTTTTAATAATTATAATAAGTTTTAAAATAATTTTTAATAAATTTTAATAAGTTTTAAATAATTTTTAATAAGTTTTAAAATAATTTTTAATAATTTTTAATAAGTTTTAAAATAATTTTTAATAAGTTTTAAAATAATTTTTAATTTTTTTTTAAAATAAGTTTAAATTTTTTTTAATAAAATTAAAATAATTTAAAGTAATTTTTATTAATTTAAAATAATTTTTATTTTAATTAGTTTAAAATAATTTTTATTTTTTTTTAAAATAAGTTTAAAAAATTTATTAAGTGTTTGAATACTTTTAATTTTTAATAAATTTAATTAAGTTTAAATAATTTAGATTTTAATTAAGTTTTAGTATTGAAAAAAGTTAGTGAACCCATGTTAGATTCAAACTTAGCTTTGGGTTAATCAAGCAGGCTTCCTAAGGATAAGCTTTCAGTTCAGTGGCGAGGCATACAACCTACTTAGATATCATTAAACCACTTGCTGAAGGCTTTCCAAACTATTCCCGCCCAAAAAACTTAATACTAAATTTTGGTCTAACTAGCCCGTGTTGGACTGGGGTAGCTTCGATCAGATCTACTAAGTCTAGTGCACCAGGTAGAATTCCATATTCAACCTAGACATGCCTTCGACAAAGCTTCCTTGACGTACTATCATCCCAATCTATTCCGATGCTATGTTATAGGGTTTGGTAAACATTTTTCATCTAACCGTTCTAAGCAGAAATAAACCTAGTCCTAAGTATTGAGTTTGGTTAATTAAGTTGGTTGTATTATTTTTCTACTTGCTCCCCCTGAGTCATGACTTAGATAAGGTCTATCTAAGTAATGGATTTGACTCTTAGGGACCAAGTATAGATTTGGTTCAATTTGTTTGATTAAAACTTTTATTTGAACCCATGCTTCGACTTGCCTTCCATTATTTTGACTGATTAAGGATAAGTATGATTTGTTTGTTTCTTTGGGTTTGTAACCGAGTCCTGATTTGTTGTACACGGCTCATTGCGATCCAAGTACCATATTTAGACACTTGAATCCCATTTCGAACCTTTCCAACGTTTTCTTGAGTCGCTCGACTTGACCTTTCAAATCAGAATTTTCTTCCTCAAGCTTTTCAACTTGAGTTGAAGTTCCGATTTGAACTTGGTTAGTCGAGTCACTCAAGTTAACTTGTTGCTTAAGGTGGTCCATTTCCTTAAGTAACAAGTTATTTTGTTTTTAAGATTTTGATAATTTTTTAAACAAACATTTAATTACTTTAAGTAAATTAGACTTGGAATAAATTGTTACCATATTTGGATCTTCTGATCCGTTGCTTTCGTCGGACTCAATGTCGATCTCGGATTCGTACTCTTCATCGGACTCGGACCCGGAATCTTCGTTTCTTGCCATAAATGCAAGATGGCTCGAGTGCTTCGTTTGCTCCGTGTCGGATTCGTCGGAATAAGTTTCATCCCATGTTGCATGAAGAGCCTTCTTTCGTCTTGTTGATTTGGGTCTTTCTTCTTTCCGATTTGGGCATTTATTTTTGAAATGCCTCTTCTTGTTGCATCCATAGCAGATCATTTCTGATTTATTTTGGATCTGGTTCGGTGGGGTCTTCTTGGTGCTTCTTCTAAACTTCTTCTCAGTCAACAACCTTCAGACCATGTTGACTAATTCTTCTTCGTTCGTTGAGTCCGAGTCTAGTTCGCTTTCTGACTCGACCTTCGTTTTTGTTTTTGTTTCCTTGCTTGAACCTGCATACAACGCTACACCTTTCTCTACATGGCTTGTGTTAGACTGTTTGTGTAATTCCAATTCACAAAATAACTCGTCTAACTTAAGAATTGAAAGATCTTTGGAAACTTTGTAGACATCTACAATCGATGCCCACAAAGTATTCCTCGGAAAGGCGTTTAGAGCGTACCTTATCGTGTCACGATTTTTCAGGTTGTGTCCGATTAGGTGGAGGTCGTTGAGTATGTCCTTCAGACGAGCGTGTAGTTATGAGGCCGTCTCTCCAGGAAACATTTTTATATTAAATAAATTATTTAAAAGTAAATCCCTTTTGTTTACCTTCAAGTCGTCGGTTCCTTCGTGTAGTTTGACTAATGAGTCCCATAATTCTTTGGCGTTGTCGTAGGGACCAACTCAGTTCAACTCCTCCATTGTGAGCCCGCACTGAATGGTGTTGATTGCCTTGTAATTCAGTTGAGCCTTCTTGATCATTTGAGGAGTCCATTCTTCTGGTTCTAGAGTTGTTCCGTCTTTCGTCGGTAGAGTGTAACCTTTTAGGATTGTGAATCAGAGCTCGATGTCGGACTTCAAGTAGCACTCCATTCTATTTTTCCATTAACTAAAGTTTTCTCCTTTGAACAGTGGAGGCCTTACGCTGCTGTAATCTTCTTGATAAGAATTCAACATCCTTCCAAGATAAGAATTAAGAGAAAAATATTTCCAAGACTTTCGTCTTGAGATTAGTAGTGCTTGAGAAGAAAAATAAAATTAAAAAAATATTTCTAAAAGAAAAGAGAAAAGTTTTAAAAAATTGCTTTGAAAATTGGTTAAGAAATTTCGGAGCTAACCTGCTCTGATACTAATTGATAGATCGAGTAGTGCGATAGGGGGGGTGAATATCGCGTCTTTTAAAACTTTTCTTATCGTTTTTTAACACTCAAAGTTAAGTAGAGGAAATTAGAAAAAGACACAATTCGGCTACTTCATTCGGAGCCTAGCTCGACTCCTACTCGAAGGCCCGCGGTCCTTGACCGCACCGATGGGCAAAGTACTATAATCCTTCTTTCCGAAATCCTCGGAAAGAAGTGAATCGTACAATGGAGCAAGATAGTAATACCCTACTATCTTGCTTAAATAAAATTACAAAGCAAGCTTTAATTAAATTATACCGACAATGAATTGCAGATGAAGCTTAGGTCAGCACTCCGGACGATGTTGCTTGCTGAGCTGATGAAGATGAGTAGTGTGAGCAGCTTGCAGAGTAGCACAAGAATTGATCAGAAGTCCTTTACTTGCCTCTGTCATCGAGCCTGTTTTTATAGATGTACTGGAGGTTCGGTCGACCGATCCCTCTGTTCGATCGACTGAACCCGCTCCCTTCCTTCCTGGCCGAAGTTCGAAGCTAGCTCGATCTTTTGTATTTACTGGTCTTTATTGGTTCGGTCGACCAATCAAGCCTTTCGGTCGACCGAACAGCTTCCTTCCCTGTTCGTCGTGATTTTGCCGAGATCATCATTTAATGCAGAATAAATGCTGATTGGATCGGTCGACCGATCCCCAGGTTCGGTCTACCGATCAGCCTATTTCCTTTGCTGCTGATCGGTGCTGATGATCTGTCCTGTGCTGTATAATTCGGTCGACCGATCTTACTGTTCGGTCAACCAATCTTACTGTTCGATCGATCGATCAACCTTTGATCGGGCTCAGCCTATGTTCTGGTTCGATCTGAATACTGAACTGAACTTTGCTGTTTGGGTCGACCGATCATGCAGTACCTGCAGAACAGTGTTAGGCAAAATATCCTGCAAAACAGAGATTAGCACAGTAACAGCAAAATGCAAGAATAATATTAAAAGACAGTATAACTGTCTTGATCTCAACTTAGAAACCTTCTCAGTTTCTTCAGTTGTATCAGCGACCTAAGGTTGTTCCTATTGGGACCGAAATGTAGCTAGAGGGGGGTGAATAGCTCGTCGCATGCTAGGTTCTCGTCGTTGCTTGTTTCTTCAAAGATGTGCAGCGGAAATACAAGAAACAACTACAACAATGCTAACAAATGGATTTTACTTGGTATCCACCTCACAAGAGGTGACTAGTCCAAGGATCCACACACGCACACACACCTCCACTAATAAACACTCCTTTTCGGTAACTACCGAAGGCGGAGAAGCCCTACAAGACTCTCAATACAGAAAGAAAGGAAAGGGAACAAAAGTATAAGCAAAGCTTACAATGAACACACGAAACCCTAACCCTAGCTTTCTTCTTCTTGCTTTTGATCCGCCTCTTGACTTGGAAGAGCCTCCAAGAACCTTCAAGAACTGGCAATCTGGAGCTTAGAGAGAGCTGTGGAGTTGCTGTCGAGTATCTGTGATGAATCGTCTGAGTTCTTCCGAAGCGGTCGGATCCCGATCGATTGGATTGCTCCCAATCGATCGGGGAGGCTTTGGATCGATCAGCTGATCGATCCAGAGCGCCTCTGTGCTCTCAGGTATATGCCTGGATCGATCGGTTGATCGATCCAGGGCTTATCGCACGCCATCGCCATCTCCCAATCGATCCACTGATCGATTGGGAGCTTTGGATCGATCGGCTGATCGATCCAGAGGCGTTCTGTGCGCTCTGCGACTTGCCCACTCAAGGCTTGTCGCGGGGACCTTCCCAATCGATTAGCCGATCGATTGGGCATCAGCCAATCGATCGGCTGATTGATCCAAACATTAGTTTTTGCCCAAAACCAAGTCCCAAGCCCCCAAACCAACATCCGGTCAATCCATGACCTGTTGGTTCATCATGCCTAGCATTCGGTCACCCTTGACCTGCTAGGACTCCCTCACCAAGTGGCCGGTCAATCCCTTTGACCCACTTGGACTTTTCTTCATCATGCCAAGTATCCGGTCACTCCCTTGACCTACTTGGACTTTTCTTCCTCGTGCCAAGCATCCAGTCAATCCTTTGACCTACTTGGACTTTCACTAGATGTCTGGTCAACCTTGACCCATCTGGATTTCCCCGTGCATGGCTTCACTCACCAGGACTTCCCTTCTGCCTATCTTCACTCACTAAGTCTTTCACCTAGCTTCACTCACTAGGATTTTCACATGGATTCACTCACCAGGATTTCTCTTCTGCCTGGCTTCACTCACCAGTTAGAACTTCCCAATCAAGTATCTGGTCAGACTTGACCTACTTGACTCTTCTTCAACCAACCTGATCAGACCCTGATCAGAAGGGAATTGCACCAAACAATCCCCCCAAATGAACAACTGCATCTGCACTTGTCCATATCATCAAAGTCTTGTATTGTCAAACATCGAAACTCAACCCAAGACTCAAGCTTGGTCAACCAGGTCAACCTTGACCTGAGGGATATTGCACCAACATTCTCCCCTTTTTTGATGTTTGACAATACCATATTTAAGTTAGGCTAATTCCCATGGCCTCAACCTCCTTCATGCCACTAGGTAATGAAGGCATAAGTTTAACCCTTCATTCTCCTCCTAAGAGGGCAAACTCCCTCTAGGTAATGAAGTCCTAACTTAAACCCTACATTCTCCCCCTATTGGCACACATCACTAACATTCCCCATCTTTGGGCACACATCAAAACAAACTCTCCCCCTAAAGAGTTACTCAACGTTGTTCACAACTTCACTCGTTGTGATCAACTCGATAATGAAAGTCTCATACCTTTCATTTATCCTTAACCCTACATTCTCCCCCAATGTAGACAAATGTCCATCCTTGAGCATTTTTAACTTGAACCACTTGAACAATGAGGATATCCACTCCCCATTAAAGTTCAAACGCTCAACCTTGAGCATGTTCTGAAAAGAAGGTTAACCACCTTCTAAGGTTCATGAAAAATAGTTTTCATGTCTTTAAAGAGTACCTCCCCCTAAAGACATAGTCGTTCCTTCTGTCATTGCACCAACAACGACTTGGAATCCCTAAACCTTTAGGAAACCCAAATTTAGAAGTTTTGAGGTTCAAATATTCAAAATTTGAAGCAAACCTCAACCTAAACTTCAATTTAGTCTTCCTTAACCAATCCATCCTTGTTTTCAACATGAAAACACCCTTTTTATGTATACACATATTTTTGAGGGGTTTGGAATGGTTACCTAGACTAAAATAGGTTCAAATGCTGAAAATAAGCTTTCCCAGCCAAAATCAACACTTTCGATCGATTGGAGTTGAGTTCCAATCGATTGAACCAGTTGAATCGATCCACTGATCGATTCAAGAGGGCTGGATCGATCGGTGAATCGATCCAGAAGGCTTCTGTTCGCGAGAAGCCTGCTCTCAATCGATCACCCGATCGATTGAGACCCTTCAATCGATCGGGTGATCGATTGAAGGCTTGATATTTTTGAAATTCATTTTCAGTGAATTTCAGAAACCCCTAGAAAAATCTATAAAATTCCAAAAATCGTGAAAATTTGTGTAGACATTATTTAGGGTATATATTATCAAGGAAAAATAGTTTTCTAAGAAAATACTTCATATTTTCAAAGATTGACACAAATTTATAAACTTGCAAAAACTTTAGTGTTTTCTTCAAATTTGTGTTTAACTATTCAATGATGATTACTCTCAAAAGATAGCCTTCACCAAGGTTTTCCAAAATTATTTTAAAAAAATTTTCAAAACCAATATCTCACCATGTTTCTTGGGCTTAATGCACATGACTTGTACATTAGCTTTTCCAATGATGGGAAAACACCTAACTATGTGTTTTGATGAACTTAAAACTCAAGGAAATGCACTAAATCAACATGTTGAGTTTTGGTTCATCATCCTAACATCTCACTTGTATTTAATGTGCCCTAAAACACATACAAGTCACCTTATGGGTCTTTGTGAGATGTAGAATTTGGTTTTGCCCTAATCTAGAGATCATGCATATCTATCTAGGCATTTTATGGATATTGAACATCCACCTAGGATGTCACTTGTTAATACCACCTGTTGATAAATGTCATTTGTCCTTAATTTCAAAGAATTAAAATTAATACATGATATGTTATGACATACATCAAAATGAAATAGCTTTTAAAAGAAAGATTCCTATAACTACATAATGCATGTATGGCATGACATGGTATTTTTGTGCTTTTCATCATAAGGTATGAATGCAAAAATAATCAGGATGTCATGGCATATAATGGGCAAACAATCATGGTAAGGTTTAGCACAAATAAAATACCTAGATTACCTATCTAAGTGTCCTTAAACCTTAGCTAACCTAAAAGTTTCAACCTAGATTGTCCCTTATTTTTCAAGAAAATGCCAAAATCTAAATTGACATTTCTATTTCTCTTGATTAATTTATGCCAATTGAAATTAAGCATATTTCTCAAATGTTGGCATATTTTGTTCTTCCACATGAGTAACACTAAGAAAATACCAAAATCTCAACTTGGTATTTCCTTATGTTTTTCCCAATATGTGCCATTTTAAAATAAAATCAATACTTCTCAATTTGGCACATTTTACTCTTCCAAAGAGTAAATCCTTTATCCTTTTCACTTTCAAAGATTAATAATAACCTAGAAAATGCTCATTGAGTGTCAACTTCATCATGATTGGGATAACTACCCTTCCACTTAGAGTTGACACTCTCTAACCCATCTATGGGGTAGAGAAGATGCTCCTAGGAACCCAAAACCTATTGGTGCTTCTTGGATGTTCTAGGTACTCACTAGGGATAACCTCTCTAGATACCTTCCTAGTGACCTTGTTAGGCTTCTTAGATGCCTTGGTCACACTTTCTAGGTCAACCCTAGGGATTACTTCCCTTGTGACCTTCTTAGTGACTTTCTTAGACTTCTTAGAAGTCTTAGTCACATTTGTTGCAAAAATACTCTTAGGGATAACTTCCCTAGTATTTTTGACTTGACCACTAGACCTAGGGTTGGTTCCATAATTGTATGGAACCATATGGTAAGAGATTACATCCTTCTTGGCCTTTGGTTTGTATCCCAAACCTCTATGGCCCTTGGATGGCCCTTGTTGTCCTAAACCTAGATTTTTCTCTTTTTGTCCTTTAAGAATATTTTCCATCCTTTTTAGAGTCTTTTCTAATTTGTCAAGTCTTGACCTCAAGACTTGATTTTCCATCACTAAGTCCTTAGTTTTTGGTTTTCCATTAGATCCATGAGCATTTTTGTTTCTAGGCTTGTAGCTAAAATCCTTAGAGTTATTTCCTAGATTTTTACCTACCTTCCTAACCTTAGGTGTGGTAGTCTTAGCATGTAAAGCCACATGATTTTCTTTAATAACATCATGCTTCCTATTTTTATGGTAAATAGCATTAAAATGATATAAGTTAGAACTAGCATGCTTTTTACCATAATTTAAAGGGGTAGACTCAATAAAAGTTACCTTTCTTTTTACCTTGGAGGCTCCCCCTTGAATTGAGCTTCCTCCTTGAGCCTTGACCACCTTCTTCTCCTTAGGGCATTGACTTCGGTAATGCTCCTTTTGATTGCAAGAGAAACACACAATGTTCTCCTTACTCTTCTTTGTATTGGGGATGGTCTCCTTGGGCCTCTCCTTGCCCTTTTGTGCCACTTGGCCCTTCTTCTTGGCCAATTTAGGGCATTTACTTTTGTAATGCCCCTTTTCCCTACACTCAAAGCAAATGATGTGATTTTTATTATTAATTGAAATATTTATACCTTCATGTGTAGGGTTGGCACTTTCTCCTTTGGATCCGGAGGTAGAGGCTTCCTCTTGATCCGCAAGTGATTTTCCTCCCATTGATTTAGCTTGACTTGTGGAGGTGGAAGCTTCTTCCTCCACTTCTTTTCTTGACCCCGGATGTAGAAGCTTCTCCTTCTTCTTGATCCGGTGTCGCCAAAGATTGCTCCCCCTCAATCCTAGAGGTGGAGGCTTCTTCATCTTCATCTTGTATATGGAACAAGGAGTATGCTCCCTCCTTGTTCCCTTCATTGCATTCCCTTGAAGATGAAGCTTCTTCTTGGACTTCCTCTTCTTCGGAAGTTGAGCATCTCTCAACTTCAGAGTCCTCTTCCTCTTGACCTTGATCCAATGAGTCACCCTCTTTGGATTCTTCTTGATTTGGTACAGTGGAGGGGATCTCATGAATCTTTGTCAATTTGCCCCATAGCTCCTTGGCATCTTCAAACTCTCCAATTTGAGTCAAAATGTGGCTAGGCAATAAGTTAACCAAAAGCTTGGTCACTTTATCATTTGCCTCGCCCCTTTGAATCTGCTCTTTGCTCCATTTGCTTTTCTTGAGAACTTTTCCCTTGGAGTTCTTTGGAGCTTCAAAACCTTCCATGAGAGTAAACCATTGCTCTATCTCCACCATTAAGAAATTTTCGATCCTTGATTTCCAAAGATCGAAGCTTGTTGAACCGTATGGTGGAGCCACCCTTGTGTCAAATCCAAGTCCATCTTGGAATTGCATCTTGAAGTTGAGCTTCTTGAATTCTTTGACTTTGATGAATTTGCTCCAACTTCTTCACCCTCTAGCTTTGCTTGTTTTGTTTGCCCCTTCCGGCAATGATTCCGGTGAAAAGTGATCTCGCTTTGATACCACTTGTTGGGACCGAAATGTAGCTAGAGGGGGGGGGGGGTGAATAGCTCATCGCGTGCTAGGTGCTCGTCGTTGCTTGTTTCTTCAAAGATGTGCAGCGAAAATACAAGAAACAACTACAACAATGCTAATAAATGGATTTTACTTGGTATCCACCTCACAAGAGGTGACTAGTCTAAGGATCCACGCACACACACACCTCCACTAATAAACACTCCTTTTCGGTAACTACCGAAGGCGGAGAAGCCCTACAAGACTCTCAATACAGAAAGAAAGGAAAGGGAACAAAAGTATAAGCAAAGCTTACAATGAACACACGAAACCCTAACCCTAGCTTTCTTCTTCTTGCTTTTGATCCGCCTCTTGACTTGGAAGAGCCTCCAAGAACCTTCAAGAACTGGCGATCTGGAGCTTAGAGAGAGCTGTGGAGTTGCTATCGAGTATCTGCGATGAATCGTCTGAGTTCTTCCGAAGAAGACGCACGCCAACGACCTTTATCTGCGCCAACGGTCGGATCCTGATAGATTGGATTGCTCCCAATCGATCGGGGAGGCTTTGGATCGATCAGCTGATCGATCCAGAGCACCTCTGTGCTCTCAGGTATATGTCTGGATCGATCGGTTGATCGATCCAAGGCTTATCGCGCGACATCGCCATCTCCCAATCGATCCACTGATCGATTGGGAGCTCTGGATTGATTGACTGATCGATCCAGAGGCGTTCTGTGCGCTCTGCGACTTGCCCACTCGAGGTTTATCGCGGGGACCTTCCCAATCGATCAACCGATCGATTGGGCATCAGCCAATCGATCGGCTGATCGATCCCGACATTGGTTTTTGCCCAAAACCAAGTCTCAAGCCCCCAAACCAACATCCGGTAAATCCATGACCTGTTGGTTCATCATGCCTAGCATTCGGTCACCCTTGACCTGCTAGGACTCCCTCACCAAGTGGCCGGTCAATCCCTTTGACCCACTTGGACTTTTCTTCATCATGCTAAGTATCCGGTCACTCCCTTGACCTACTTGGACTTTTCTTCCTCGTGCCAAGCATCCAGTCAATCCTTTGACCTACTTGGACTTTCACTAGATGTCTGATCAACCTTGACCCATCTGGATTTCCTCGTGCCTGGCTTCACTCACCAGGACTTCCCTTCTGCCTAGCTTCACTCACTAAGTCTTTCACCTAGCTTCACTCACTAGGATTTTCACCTGGCTTCACTCACCAGGATTTCTCTTCTGCCTGGCTTCACTCACCAGGATTTCTATTCTGCCTGGCTTCACTCACCAGTTAGAACTTCCCAGTCAAGTATCTAGTCAGCCTTGACCTACTTGACTCTTCTTCAACCAACCTGATCAGACCCTGATCAGAAGGGAATTGCACCAAACAATCCCCCCAAATGAACAACTGCACCTGCACTTGTCCATATCATCGAAGTCTTGTATTGTCAAACATCGAAACTCAACCCAAGACTCAAGCTTGGTCAACCAGGTCAACCTTGACCTGAGGGATATTGCACCAACAGTTCCCTTCGGGAACCCGACCTCACTGTCGCTCCTCCAGTTTGTTTATCTCAACTTACCTGCCAAACTTAGATTCTCCAGATCTAATTTGGACTTTTCACTCAGCCTTGATCGGCTCCCCAGGACTTTTCCTTTGATATTCGATCCTCCAGACCTCTCGATCACACCGCCAAGCATTCGGTCCCCTCGACTCACTTGGACTTGCACCTGGGTTCCACGATCTGTTAAGATTTCTCCTGCCTAGCCTCCAACTAAGTCTTTCCCGGTTGAGTAAACATCCTGCACACTCAGTCAACTTGTTAGATCACAACAAGACTTAACTTGAACCTTTGACAACATCAAAACTCAGGTTTGATTCTGGTGTAACTTGCACCAACAATTATATATTTGGTCTGATGACCCTGCATCTGTTGGTGAGGTTCACACCCTCATGTCAGGATAGGAGGCCCAGGTGAGTACAGTTCTTCTGTTATTTTAGTTTTGCATTACCTTTTATTATTCAGAAGACTATACTGCATGATTATTACTGATAGTTATATTTTACTATGCATGTCTGTTTGATACCCGCTGAGTATGTTATACTCACTACCCCTTATTTTTTTCCTGTTATTTCAAGTTAGCACATAGATATGTCGTGTTGCTTGGAGTATCCTGTCTGTCGGTTCCACGTCACATCCGAGGACTGTTTCCGATTTTTATCTCTACTTTACTTGTCTTACGTTTTTTGTGGACTTGGTATTGTATTACTTCGTTTTGTTTTTGGGAGTTCTGCTGTGTTAGTATCTTGTATTTGATCTGTTGTGGTTGTGTGTAAGCCTAGCTGGCTAGCAGTATGTTGTTTTGTTTTGTATGGGCTTTCCTTTTAATTTTTCGCTGTGTTTTTAGTACAGTCGTGTGTGTTGTTTAATATATATAATTGTGTGATTGTGTTTTTAGTACAGCCATGTGGGTTGTTTAATATATATAACTGCGTGGTTGTGTATATTCCAGCCGTGTGGGCTGATGTATTTTTGTGGATGTATAAATGCTTCAGATTGTCACCGATACAGGGGAGATACTGCCGGATTTTCCTCTGGCAGAGACTCCTCTAGAGTGTGACAATTTTTAAAGTAGAGCTTTTAAAAAAAAATGTAAAAAAAATATTTTTCTAAGTAAACTGTTTTAAGTGTAAAAATTTTTAACTTAAATTTATCAAAAATTTCCTAAGTAAGAATTTCAAAGTTATTTCACAAAATTTTTCTAACAGAAATTATAGTAGTAATTTAAAAGACTTTCTAAATTATATATATATATATATATATATATATATATATATATATATATATATATATATATATATATATATTTATATATATATATAGATTAACTGTTTAACCGTAGTTCGAAATCAAATTGATTTGAGTTGAATACAATTCGGATTCTTCCTGACAGGTCGACCCTTAACCTTAATCGCCCAAGATGATTACGATTCATGGTTCGAAACTGTCAGTTCACAGTTTGATTTATGGTTCGCTACGATTTACCATAGTTCAAGATTATTATATTAAAAAAATTAAAATTTATTAAAAATAGGTCTTATACTTATTTAAGTTGTCCAAGTATCCTCTTAGGATATAGCTGAATCAATATCCACATGGTTCTTTTATATTTTTAGCCTTTTACATTAAGAAGTGGCATTGTTACTCACTTCTATTTCTCGTTCCCGTTGTATTCGTTCCTTCAGTATTAAAATCTTCGACTTCATCATCAGAAAGTTAAATTCCTACAAAGTTGATTGTCGTTCATCTAATATGTTGCCACTAACACTTACTCCACAGTAACAGTTGATACTATACAAGTTAAAATTTCTTTGGCAATCACGAAGAGAATGAGAAAACTTTGAACCTTCTGTGACTACCACTTTAGAGTATCAAAATTTTCGTTATCTACTTCATTAAAATCAAAAGAAGTTGTAAATAATTTTCTAGTTCTTGTGTGGAACTTGAGGATCCTCGTGAACGTTTCATCCATTTTTTTAATAAAAGTTATACTTTTGTTAGTTTTAAATTATTATTAGTAGTTTATTGTGTTTTAGAAATATTAGATTAAATAAATTTTAACATTATATATAATATTAATTGAATTAGGAGAAAAGAAATCTTTAATAGAGTGTCATAATATAAAGTTAGTATTTCTTATAAAATTTCTAATTTAAATCTAGGATCTAAAGTAAATATAATTAAATAAATTTCAAGATTAACATAATTTTTTTTTTCTCATTTAGCTTTTATAATTAATATGTAAGAAGATAAAGATTCATTATTAATATGTTCATTTAAAACTAATACTATACTAGAAATTTTTTCTAAAATTAAATAAATAGTGGGATAATAAACACTGGAAAGTTATTTTACATCGTTAAATACTTTTAAAATTTTATAAATATTACTTCAAATATTCCATTGTTGTGAAAATAAATATATATTTGTATTGGTATTTTGCATAAAAAAATAAACATAATAATTCTTTATATTGAAATAAATCTTGTAATAATTGATATGTTGAATTCCAATGTGTAGGTACATCACGTGAACATATTTTATGTATCATTTCATTAGTTTTATAAAACTTACCCGTTATTTCATTATAGATGGATGCGACCGTAAATAAGAAATTACAGTTCTAATTTGCTTAATATGATTTTTTTTAATTTTAAATCCATCTTGAACACATAAATTTAAAATATGACATATACAATGAATATAAAAAAATAAACTACCAATAACATATTGACAAACAAATTTTGGTTCTTCTATACAAGCGACATTAGAACTAACATTATCTAATAATATTGAAAATATTTTGTAAGTTAATCCTTATTCTTCTAAAATTAAATATAATAATTGTCTGATGTTATGAGCAGTATATGATTCATTAAAAACTCTATAAGCTAACTGTTAGAGTGTATACTAAAAGTCTAGCTTTTTGTATAAACATTTAAGAATCACATTGGTCAAATGCCTACATTTATGCTAAGTGTAGTTGCCCATTTAATTTATATTATAGATAACATGGTGTGTGGTGTCACATACAGAAGATCATGTTATCAATTCCTTATAAATTATAAATAGTAGCTCACAACTAAGATGAAAAGAAACAAACTATTGGAATAGTCGTAGCGTAATTTGGTATTAGTTTGCCTTAACTATAAAATTACACTAGTACACTCTGAGTGTATTGAGGAGGACCATTTAAGGTAAGTTCTTTTTATACTATCTGCATAAAAGAACAAGACCTTTGTTATTATAGAAGTGTGCGCTCTTAATCATGATATAATAACAAGCACATATACTCAATATTCATTTCTTTAGTTTATCAAAGGGTGTGATTTAGTTCGATAAATCAATAGGCCCGATAAGTTGGGAAATGATATTATTTATATGGTGTGTTGTTGATTATAGAATGAAACTGTGTCCTAGTAATCTAGGTTGATGATGTCCCCAAGAGGAGCTCATAAGGATTGTCATGTAACCCCTGCAGGTGGACTTAGTCCGACATGACGATGAAGTTGAGTGGTACTACTCTTGGAGCTAGATATTAATTAAATGAGTTGTCAGTAACTCATTTAATTAGTGGGCATTCTATATCTTAAACACAGGGAGATTAACACACTCATGATAAGAAGGAGCCCATATAGTAATTGTTGGTGCAACCTTAGGTCAAGGTTGACCTGGTTGACCCGACTCGAGGTGACTTGACTCGAGTTGTATTTTGATGTTTGACTTGGGAAGATTGTCGGTGCAACCTTAGGTTAAGGTTGACCTAGTTGAGTTGCATGTTGATGTTTGACACTCGTGAGAGAGTTGCATTCTTGATGTTTGACAAGAATATGTGTTTGGGAGATTGTAGGTGCAACCTTAGGTCAAGGTTGACCTGGTTGACCTGATTCGGGAAAAGTCCAAGCAGGGAGCTTGGCACGCGAAAAGTCCAAGTATGGAGACTTGGCAACGGAAAAGTCTAAGCAGGGAGCTTGGCACTGGAAAAGTCCAAGTATGGAGACTTGGCACTGGAAAAGTCCAAGCAGGGAGCTTGGCACGCGAAAAGTCCAAGTATGGAGACGAAAAGTCCAAGTATGGAGACTTGGCACTAGAAAAGTCCAAGTATGGAGACTTGGCGGAGAAGTCCAAGCAGGGAGCTTGGCACGAGGAAAGTCCTAACTGGGTGTTAGGCGGTTGGAAAGTCCCGTGAGTGAAGCCGGGCTGGAAAGTCCTAGCGGGATGTTAGGTGTGAAAAGTCCTGGTAAGTGAAGCCAGGTCCTAACTGGGATGTTAGGCGGGTGGAAATCCTGGTGAGTGAGCCGGGAATGAAGCCAGGCAGTGGGAAAATCCAGATGGATCAAGGGTGATCGGACATCCGGTGTTGAGAAGTCCAAGTGAGTAAAGCTTGGCATATGGAGTCGAGAGGGCTCGAGCTCGTTCTCCGAACTAGGTTAGAGAGGGCAATCTAAACCTAGGAGTTGGATCGGTGCAGAGACCGATCCGATACTGATGTTTCTGATCGCCCGGTGACCGATCGATTCCACCCATCTTGTGGAGTTCTGATCGGTCCATGCACCGATCGTGCAACGGCGAGAAGCGAAGAAAGAAGCCCGATCGGTCCGGGATTGATCGGTGTATCGATCGGTCTCCACGACCGATCGTGAGACACAGATTCTCTCACGATCGAGCTTCGGGACTGATGGACTCCGATCAGGATAGGCCCGATCGGTCCCCACGACCGATCAGGAGGTTCCTCGATCGGTCCATGGACCGATCGGGGAACCTATGTGGAGTTCCTGATCGGTCCACGGACCAATCAGGGTTCTAGCCGTTTAGTTTCTTCGCTGTCTTCTTCGCAGGTATAAAGGGGTCGAGGGCTGCTGCTGCATTTTCTCTCCTTCCTCTTCTCTTCTGCTACTGAGCTGCTGGTGTGCTCTTGAGCTTTGCTGAGCTCTCATCGCTGCTGAAGCTCTGCGTGAGTTTCCTGCTGGTGTTCTAGCTGCTGGATCTGAGAAGCTGCTGCTTCATCAAGGTTCCAGTCGACAACAAGAGGCAAGCAAGTGTTTTACAATTTCTGTTGTTCTTGTTTGTTGTCTCTATTATTGTACTCCTTTGTTTGCTGTTGCAAAAGACTGTGGCGAGGTTTCTCCACCCATTAGCCGGTTTTCCGGGGATTCATCCACCGACGGATTGACTGGGCTCGTCCACCTTACGGACACGCCGAGGAGTAGGAGCCCTAATCTGAACCTCGTTACATCCTTGTGTTAAGGTTTGTTTTCTTCTCTTTCGTTTCTTTGTGTTATTTTCCGCTGCGCTAACCCTACTTTGTAGAAACGCGACGATTTGGGGTCGGCTATTCACACCCCCCTCTCTAGCCTCCGTACGAAGGATCCCAACAAGTGGTATCAGAGCGAGGCCGCTCTTCGACGGATCAACACCCGGGGGAGCACGGGCTAGAGATGGATCTCTATGGAGAAGATGTCACGATTCAACCCTTCTACGAGTCTCACGACAACTTCACATATTGGAAGGTAAGGATGATGTATTTTCTTAGGACTAATATGTTAAATTGGTTTTGTGTACAAGAAGGGTTTTCCCCTCCGATGGATGAGGAAGGAAAACCTATCAAGAAGAAGGAGTGGACGAAAGAGCAAATCCGACAATCCGAAATCAATGACGAGGTAACAAAAATTATTGAATTTGCGTTACCTAATAATGTTTTGTGCAAGATAGATAGGTACAACAACGCCAAGGAATTGTGGAACAACTTGGCCAAGTTTCATGAGGAGAGCTCCACTTCAAGCCATGAAGAGGAGCCTAGTGAGCTAAGTAGCTCACATCATGGAGGGAGCGAATTGAGAGTTGAGGGTTACTCAACATCCAAGGAAGAAGAGGAGGAGAGTTCCTCTTGTTCAAGTTCGAAGCAAGAAGAAGAAGTTTCCACCTCCGGAAGGGTTGAAGAAGAAAGCTCATCTCCACCCTCAACCCTAGGTAACTCAAGCAATTTAAGTTCAATTAAATTACACATTATGTACTTTGAGTGTAGGGAACATGGACATTACAAGAGTAAGTGTCCAAAGAGGGTAAGAAAGACTCCACCGGCGCCAAAGGTCAAGGAAGCCGGAGTCCCGAAACGCAAGGGCAAGGAGCACATCGTGTGCTTCCAATGCAAGCAAAGGGGACACTATAGGAGCCATTGTCCGAGGGGGAGGCAACCTCACAAGGGCAAGAGACCGGGCACAACGATAGGGGGAGCTAAGGCAAACCCTAAGGTAACCTTTAAGGTTCATTATTGCAATTCTAATAAAACTCATGCTAGTAGTTTTGTTGCAATTGTTAATAATGATAAGCATGTTAACTTTAGGAACCAATACATGTGCTTAGGAGCTAAACATGTTAGCCTAGGTAAGGATAACACTAGAAATACCAACCCTAGGATTAACGCTTCTAAAGTTAAGGAAAACCTAGGTAGAAATCCCAAGAAGACTAGACACATGCCTAGGAATATCTCAAGAGAAAATGACAAATTAAAACTTGAGGTATTAGAGAGAGAAAATCAAGTCTTGAGGTCAAGACTTGATAATTTAGAAAAGGCTCTTAAAAACATGGAGAAGTCATCTCTAGGGTTTAAGAGTCAAAAACTCAAGTCCAAGGACAAGAAAGGTTTGGGTCACAAACCTAAGTCCCAAATGGTCAAGCCCACTTACCACAATGTTCCATTCGATTATGGAACAAAACCTAGGGCTAGGAAGACCATTACCAAGGTTACAAGGGGAGTCACCCCTATAGTTGACCTTGACGAGACCCAAATGACCAAGGCTTCAAAGCCTAAGAGGGTCATTAGGAGGGTTGCTAGGGAAGTCATCCCTAGTGAATATTTAGTGAACCCAATGAGCTCAAATAGGTATTGGGTTCCTAGGAGCATCTTCTCTACCCCATAAATGGGTTAGAGAGTGTCAACTCCAATAAGAAGGGTAGTTAACCCAACTTTGAGGAAATTGACACTCAAGGAGCATTTTCAAGGTTTTGAGAACTTTTGAAAATGAAATGGAATTATCATTTACTCCTTTGAAGAGTTAAATGTGCCTAAAGATTGGAAATTTTATTTTTAATCTTATTTGGCACAATTTAAGAAAACCTAGAGAAATACCATAATTGGGATTTTGGTTTTCTCTTAGGGATATATGGGCAATCTAGGGTTAGATTTTAAGTTAGCAAAGGCTAAGGATACTTAGATAGGGAATTTATGTATTTTATTTGTGCTAACTTGCCATGATTGGTTGCCATATGCCATGCCATGCCATGGCATCATATTTATTTTATTATCATTTGAAATGTCATGATAATGCTTAGGTTATCTATATGTCATGTTTATTTAAGTTTTCAAACTTTATGCCATGACATCATGACATTGGCACATGTTTTTACTTATGATATCATTTTATGCCATGTCATCATCTCTTGCATTAATAATCAATGAAATTGATTTAAGGATGAAAAACACATTTTGATATTGAGATCAAATTTGTGTTTAGAAAATGCATGAGACCTTAGTCTAAGATACCTAAACCCATATCTCACATCAACATTGACTTGGATGTGTTTGATACACTTTAGATGTATGTGAGATATTAGGATCATGAGTTAGGATCAAGGTGCATAGTTTTTGTACCTAGATGAGCCTAATTCAAGAAATGGAGGATCATAGGGAAAGCTAGTGTACAAGTCATGTACATTTAGCCCTAAGATTATGGTCCTAAATTAAAAGGTTTAAAATCATTTTGAAATTGATTTGGAAAACCTTGATGAAACTTTCCTAGTGATAGCATTCATCATTGACCAAAGTGATACAAAGTTGAGCTAAACTTGAACTATTTCAAAGTTTTTGAACTTTGTATCAAGATTGAAAAATGGAAGTTATTTTCATAGAAAACTATTTTTTCTCGATAGTATATGTTATGAGGAGTGTATCCTCAAAGTTTCATAATTTTTGAAATTTTCTGGAATTGTTTATGGGTTTCTGAATTTCGGGTAAATTCAGAAAGGAGCTTGGATCGGTCACTGGACCGATCCAGGGAGGTGTGGATCGGTCCGGAGACCGATCCAGTAAGAGGCAGTGAGGCAGTCCGATCCCAGTGAATGTGGATCGGTCTGGGGACCGATCCAATGGGATCCTGATCGGTCTGCTGACCGATCAGGTCATGCCAAATGCTGATTTTCTGACTGTTTGTCTGAAATTTCAGCTGGGAATTGGTGTTTTGGATTTCTAAAGGTTTGGAACTCTCCAAGACATTGTTGGTGCAATGGTCAAGGGGGAGTTGACCTTTAGGGGGAGTTTTACCTATTAGTCAAGGGGGAGTTGACTTTTAGGGGGAGTTTTTACTCTTAAAGACTTGAGTGATATGGGATTATCACTAAGTTGATTGTTGAGTTTAGTATAAAGGGGGAAATTAAGAGTTTCAATGAAAGGTATGGGACTTTCATTAGGAAGAAACTCTTGACCTTGATACCCTCTTTTTCCTTTTTGATGTGTGTCAAAAAGGGGAGAGTGTTCATTGGAGAAATTATTGGAGAACCCAAGTTAGGTTATCGGGTTAACCTAAGCTAGGGAAAGAATGTCAAGGAATGTTCAAGAAAAGAACATTGAAATTCTTTTTGATGTGTGTCAAAAAAGGGGAGAATTATTGGAGAACCCAAGTTAGGTTATCGGGTTAACCTAAGGGGAGAATGTCCAGAGAATGTTCAAGGAAAGAACATTGGACATTGGAAGATGGTTGGAAAACCTAAGTTAGGTTATCAGGTTAACCTAACTTGATTATGGGTTTTGTCAAACATCAAAAAGGGGGAGATTGTTGGTGCAACCTTAGGTCAAGGTTGACCTGGTTGACCCGACTCGAGGTGACTTGACTCGAGTTGTATTTTGATGTTTGACTTGGGAAGATTGTCGGTGCAACCTTAGGTCAAGGTTGACCTAGTTGAGTTGCATGTTGATGTTTGACACTCGTGAGAGAGTTGTATTCTTGATGTTTGACAAGAATAGGTGTTTGGGAGATTGTAGGTGCAACCTTAGGTCAAGGTTGACCTGGTTGACCTGATTCGGGAAAAGTCCAAGCAGGGAGCTTGGCACGCGAAAAGTCCAAGTATGGAGACTTGACAACGGAAAAGTCTAAGCAGGGAGCTTGGCACTGGAAAAGTCCAAGTATGGAGACTTGGCACTGGAAAAGTCCAAGCAGGGAGCTTGGCATGCGAAAAGTCCAAGTATGGAGACTTGACACTGGAAATGTAATACCCCGGTTCTAAGATTATGGTTAAGTATGACCTAAAAGGTTAGATGGTACTATCCATATCACCAAGGTGCACCTTCCTTTTCGGAAGCCCAAACTCAAAGAACTCCAAAGTTAAGCGTGCTTGGCTTGGAGAAATTTGTGGATGGGTGACCTCCTGGGAAGTTTTCCAGGGTGCGTGCGAGTGAGGACAAAGCACGCTGAAAGGACCTCCGGTGGTCTGTGGAGCTAGTCGTCAACCCGATGGGCAATTTAGGTAATGTTCCTGGTTCGGTTCGGGTGGGGTTCGCCCGGGCCGGGGCGTTACAGATGGTATCAGAGCGACCTTGCGACCGTGAGTGCGCCTGTGGCAGGAGCACCCAGGGCACCACCTAGCGAGGGAGATTCTGGGATTTGTGGTTACACAACGAGGACGTTGTGTCTTTAAGTGGGGGTGATTGTAATACCCCGGTTCTAAGATTATGGTTAAGTATGGCCTAAAAGGTTAGATGGTACTATCCATATCACCAAGGTGCACCTTCCTTTTCGGAAGCCCAAACTCAAAGAACTCCAAAGTTAAGCGTGCTTGGCTTGGAGAAATTTGTGGATGGGTGACCTCCTGGGAAGTTTTCCAGGGTGCGTGCGAGTGGGTGGTCTGTAGAGCTAGTCGTCAACCCGATGGGCAATTTAGGTAATGTTCCCGGTTCGGTTCGGGTGGGGTCCGCCCGGGCCGGGGCGTTACAGGAAAAGTCCAAGTATGGAGACTTGGCACTGGAAAAGTCCAAGTATGGAGACTTGGCACTGGAAAAGTCCAAGTATGGAGACTTGGCACGGAGAAGTCTAAGCAGGGATGTTAGGCGGTTGGAAAGTCCCGTGAGTGAAGTGGGAAAGTCCTAAGCAGGATGTTAGGCGGTTGAAAAGTCCCGTAAGTGAAGCCGGTGAGAAAGTCCTAACCGGATGTTAGGCGCTGTGTAAATCCAGTGAGTGAAGCGGTGGAAAGTCCCGTGAGTGAAGCGGGCAAGGGAAAATCCAGATGGATCAAGGGTGATCGGACATCCGTGTTGAGAAGTCCAAGTGAGTAAAGCTTGGCATATGGAGTCGGAGAGGGCTCGGTAGCTCGTTCTCGAACTAGGTTAGAGAGGATCTAAACCTAGGAGTTGGATCGGTCTGCACCGATCCGGTGATACTCGATGTTTCTGATCGGTGGTGACCGATCGATTCCACCAGCATCGGAGTTCTGATCGGTCCACGCACCGATTAGGCAACGAGAAGCGAAGAAGCTCGATCGGTCCAGGACCGATCAGTGTATCTGATCGGTCCACGACCGATCGTGAGATCGATCGGTCTCTCAGGGAGCTGGATGCGGGGCCGATCACAGGGACGATCGGTCGATCACTGATCGGTCCATGGACCGATCGAACAAAAGGCTTCTTCCCGATCGGTCCATGCACAATCGTGGTTCTAGCTGCTAGTTTCTTCAGTCTTCGCGCGGTATAAAGGGGCTGCTGCATTTTCTCCTTCCTCTTCTCTCTTCTTGGCCGAAACCCTACTCTAGCTCTCATCACAAGCTCGCGTGGTGTTCTAGCTGCTGGATCTGAGAAGCTGCTGCTTCATCAAGGTTCCAGTCGACAACAAGAGGCAAGCAAGTGTTTTACAATTTCTGTTGTTCTTGTTTGTTGTCTCTATTATTGTACTCCTTTGTTTGCTGTTGCAAAAGACTGTGGCGAGGTTTCTCCACCCATAAGGAGTATTTATTAGCCGAGTTTCCGGGGATTCATCCACCGACGGATTGACAGGGCTCGTCCACCTTACGGACACGCCGAGGAGTAGGAGCCCTAATCTCCGAACCTCGTTACATCCTTGTGTTAAGGTTTGGTTTTCTTCTCTTTCGTTTCTTTGTTGTATTTTCCGCTGCGCTAACCCTAGTTTGTAGAAAGAAACGCGAGCGTTTTGGGGTCGACTATTCACACCCCCCCTCTCTAGCCGTACGAAGAGATCCCAACAGTAATATGGGATTGGTGTGGTAGTTCAATAATAATTCTTTAGTGGAATGAGATATTATTGATGAACTCGAGTTGGGTGTTCGGGGCGAACACGGAAAGCTCAAGTTCATCGGGAGACCAAAACCAATTCCTCCTCTCGGTCCCTATCGTAGCCTCTTATTTATAAAGTCTTATACTCACCTATACCCACCTTCTTACCCACCCTAAGGTGGCCAGCCAAGCCAAGCTTGGAGCCCAAGCAAGGGTCGACCAAGATTAATCCTTGGATGGACAAAGTGGTGGTCGGCCCTAACTTGGAGCCCAAGTTGGTGGCCGACCACAATAAAATAAAAGAGGATTTTATTTTTTTAAAAAAATCTTTTCTTATGTGGAAGCCATGGTTTTAAAAGAGAGTTTAAAATTTAAATCTTTCCTTTTATAGCTTTCTACACAAGATTAAGATAAAGGTTTGATATCTTTCCTTATTTGTAGTTAAAAGGAAGATTTTAATTTTTGATAAAACTTTCTTTTTTTATAACCATCCTCATGATTTTAAAAGAGTTTTAAAATTATAAGTCTTTCCTTTTATAGTTTTCTATAAAAGATTAAGAGAAAGATATCTATCCTTATTTGTAGTTAAAAGGAAGATTTTAATTTCGGAGAAAATTTTTCTTTTTTTAATCATCTACATATTTTAATAGAGAGATTTTTAATTTATAAAAGTTTCCTTTTATAACCAACCATGAAGGAAATTTTTAAAGAGAAATTTTATTTTTAAAATTTTCGGAAACAAATTAGGAAGTTTTAATTTTGTGTTTAAAATTTTCCTTGTTTGGAGGAATTGAGGTGGCCGACCACATTAATAGAGAAAAGGAATTTTTTTTAATTAATTAAATTTTTCTTTTCAATGGCAAGGAAAATAAGGAAGGTTTTATCAAAACTTTCCTTATTTGCCAAGGCCAGGGAATATAAAAGAGAAGGTAGAGGTGCCTCACCTAATAACAATACATCTATTATTTCTTCTCCTCTCTTCCTTGGTGGTGGTCGGCCCTCATCCTCTCCTCCTTTTCTTCTTCTTTGGCCGGCGACATCAATTCTCTAGGAGACTCTTGGTGGCCGAATTTTGCTTGAAGAAGAAGTAGAGAAAGGAGGATTTGTTTCTTAGCATCCCTTGGAGTTTGGTTGGTGGCCGAAGTTCTTCATCTCAAGGAGTTTGTTGATTGGCCGAAACTTGCTTGAAGAAGAAGGAAGCTTGGGTGGATTCTCGTCTCGGTAGATCGTCGCCCACATGACGTCCGAGATAAGAAGAGAAATACGACAGAAGATCGTGAGGTCTATTAGCTATAAAAGGTATAACTAGTTATTAGTTTCCGCATCATAACTAGTTCATCCTTTTATTTAGATCTTGAAATACCAAACACAAGAGGCTAATGAATCTAGGTTATCAAATTTATGTTTTCGATTTTGTGTTTCTTTTGTTTTTCGAACTTGTGATTCGATTGTTCTTTTTGGTTAAACCTAGGGTTACTATAAGGAAATTAAATATTGAATTTCGTTGAAAGGTTTTGTCTAGGAAGTGGTGAATGCTCCCATACCCAAGAAGGCCTAGTGTCTCTCCATGTTTAACCTGAAAGTCGATCTCTGAAATTAATATTTAATTGAATTTGTAACATAGGTGGATTTGGATTAATAATGTTAAGTATTGTTTGCGATCCAAGTCCAAACCTCTAAGAGCAGATAAGTTGAATTTAGAATCAATAATGCTAAGTTCTGTTTGCGATTCCAAATTTAATTTCTAAAGAACACAATAGGTTGTTAGGAATGGTTCAGGACTTGTACAAAATTTTTGTATAGGGGGACCGATACGATATTCTGAGTAGCAACCAACACTAACAATCCTTTTTAAAGGTTCCAAGAGTTATCGATTCAATGGCAAATCACACTCATATATGCATGTGTTTGCAAATGATCACTCTAAATATCGGAACCTAAAGAAACTTTATTATTTAATTTACTAAATTCATCAATTAAATTCTTTTTTGTTTTGTTTTACTAATTTTTTAATTATACAAATAAGTGTAGTCCTAGGAACATGTGTTAGCACATGAATTAAGAGATTATTTATAAAAATATTCAAATTTGCATTAAGATTCAAAATTAAAAGAAAGATGCTTTATGGAAATAAATTTAGCTAATGTTTTTCTTAATTTATTATCGGAATATAAAAATAAACTGGAATCAGTACTATCGCTAGTTGAAGAAAATCTAGATAATTATGTTTGAGAACGGTCAAGTCTATATTCTGTCGGATGCTTCGCTTCTACGTGTTGTTTCAATGACTCATAGCCGCCACTGACTTGAAATTTGTAGAAAACATTACAGTGCTTATATTCTTCACACAATTTTCTTGAAGGAAGAGTGACATTCTCAAAATATTTAGTAAAAATAGAAGATCTTAGAAGAGGAATTTTCCGAACTTTAGAAGTAATTGTATCGGTATCTCCTTGTGTTTCGGGTGTCGGAATTGGAAAGTGTTCAGTCTTATCATCGGTGGATTGAATGTTGGGATTCTCGTGTGAATTCACTATTTCCTTTCTCCTCCGAGATCGAGATAATGAACCTCCACGACCTCCTTCCATTGTAATTAAAAATTGGAAACAAAAGTGCATAGAAATGGAGATTTGTAGTCGAAAATATGTACAGAATGTGAAATTGAATATGAGAGTAGAGAAGATATGTATGAAAATGATGAAATGAACTCTCTATTTATAGAGTTTGGATATTAATGGGTACTAAATCATAACTATTGATAAAAAAATGACAAATGATCTTAACCATCAAAAAAATACCCCCAAAAAATATCCTCACCCCCCTTGATGGCTAGGAACACCGACGGTTCCAACGACTAGGAGCGACCAAAAAAAAAAATGAGCCGAACTAGCAATTAATAAGGGGTCTGGAACTAAAACCTGCTCGACATCCTATCGGGTCGGTTCCACTTCAGCCTGGGGATCCGAGTCAATGGGCAACCGACACGTTGATCCAGTTACTGACCCAGCCGGGTTTGGGCTAAACTCGACCAGGGGTCAGGTCTACTTAGTGTTAGGATCCTTTGAACGGCTAGAGAGGGGGTGTGAATAGCCGACCCCAATCTTTCGCGTTTCTTCCTACGATTAGGTTAGTGCAGCGGAAAATACAAAGAAACGAAAGAGAAGAAAAACAAACCTTAACACAAGGATGTAACGAGGTTCGGAGATTAGGGCTCCTACTCCTCGGCGTGTCCGTAAGGTGGACGAGTCCAGTCAATCCGTCGGTGGATGAGTCCCCGGAGAACCGGCTAATACACTATACTCCTTGTGGGTGGAGAAACCTCGCCACAAATGTTTGCAACAGCAAACAAAGAGTACAAGAACAAAGAGTAAGCAAGAAATACAATAAGAATACACAAGCACTCTACCAATCTTGCTTTCTCGTCGACTGGATGAAGCAGCTAAAACTAGTCGAAGAAGTCGAGGAAGCTCACGCGAAGCTTTGACGAGCTCAACAAAACTCAAGCACAGCAGTACTTAGCAACCCCTTTATACCTGCGAAGAAGACGGCGAAGAAACTAGCCGTTGCGTCGCAACGGCTAGAACCCTGATCGGTCCGCAGACCGATCAGAAGCCTCGAAGGGCTGTGGACCGATCAGGCAACAATCTGTAGCTTCCTGATCGGCCTTTGCTTCTGTTTCGTCCCTGATCGGTCCATGGACCGATCAGAAACCCCTGATCGGTCCACGGATCGATCAACCTCTGATCGGTCTACGGACCGATCGAGCTTCTTTCTCCGCGCCATCGATCTCTCCCGATCGGTCTCCGCGATCGATAACCATCGATAGCATCGATCGATATCGGTCACGGACCGATCGAGCGATCATTGGATCGATCCAAACTTTTCAACCCTAAACCTAAGGCTTCCACACCAACATCCGATCCTTGACTGTTGGTACATCATGCCTAGCATCCGGTCACCCTTGACCGACTCCCGCTAAGTGTCCGGTCAATCCTTTGACCCACTTAGACTTTTCAACACTAAGTCCGATCATCCCCGATCCATCTGGATTTTCCCTTGCTGGTTTCACTCACCGGGACTTCCCAACCGCCTAACATCCCGCTTAGGACTTTCCCACTACCTAACATCCCAGTTAGGCACTTTCCGGCTTCACTCACAGGGACTTTCCAACCGCCTAACATCCCAGTTAGGACTTTCCCTCGTGTCAAGCTCCCTGCTTTTCCGATGCCAAGTCTCCATACTTGGACTTTTCGCTGCCAAGCTCCTGCTTGGACTTTTCCGTGAGTCTCCATACTTGGACTTTTCTAGTGCCAAGCTCCTGCTTGGACTTTTCCGCCAAGTCTCCATACTTGGACTTTTTCCCGAATCAGGTCAACCAGGTCAACTTTGACCTACGGTTGCACCAATAATCTCCCAAACATCTATTCTTGTCCCATATCAAGAATACAACTCTTCCACGAGTGTCAAACATCAAAATACAACTCAACTAGGTCAACCTCGACCTAAGGTTGCACCAACAATCTTCTAAGTCAAACATCAAAATATAACTCGAGTCGGTCAACTCGAGTCGGTCAACCAGTCAACCTTGACCTAAGGTTGCACCAACAATCTCCCCTTTTGATGTTTGACAAACCATAATCAAGTTAGGTTAACCCGATAACCTAACTTAGGTTTCAATCATCTTCCAATGTCCAATGTTCTTTCCTTGAACATTCTCTGGACATTCTCCCCTTAGGTTAACCCGATAACCTAACTTGGGTTCTCCAATAATTCTCCCCTTTTGACATACATCAAAAGAATTCCAATGTTCTTCCTTGAACATTCCTTGACATTCTTTCCTTAGCTTAGGATAACCTAACTTGGGTTCTCCAATAATTCTCCAATGAACACTCTCCCTTTTTGCACATCAAAAAGAACAAGGAGGGTATCAAGGTCAAGAGTTTCTTCCTAATGAAAGTCTCATACCTTTCATTTGAAACTCTTAATTTCCCCCTTGATACTAAACCCAACAATCAACTTAGTGACAATCCCATATCACTAATCCTTAAGAGTCTTTTGGAGTAAAAAAAAAACTCCCCCTAAAAGTCAACTTCCCTTGACAATTAGGTAAAACTCCCCCTAGAGGTCAACTCCCCCTTGACCATTGCACCAACAATGTCTTTGAGAGTTCCAAACCTTAGAAATCCACAAAAACCCAACTTCCAGCTGAAATTTCAGACCAACAGCTGAAAAATCAGAAACTGGCACGCACTGATCGGTCCCCAAACCGATCAGAATCCCCCTGGATCGGTCCCCAGACCGATCCACGCTTCACTGATCGCACTGGATCGTCACTGATCGGTCACCAGACCGCCTGGATCGGTCCGTGGACCGATCCACACTGAAATCAGAGATTTCGATTTCCTTCCGGAAATTCAGAAACTCCTAATAAATTCCAGAAAATTCCAAAAATCGTAAAATTCTGAGGATACACTCCTCATACCATATACTATCACGGAAAAATAATTTTCTATGAAAATAGTTTCCATTTTTCAATCTTAATACAAAGTTCAAAAACTTTGAAATAGTTCAAAGTTAAGTCAACTTTGTATCACAATGTTCAATGATGAATGCAATCACTAAGATGGCTTCATCAAGGTTTTCCAAATCAATTTCAAAATGATTTTAAAATCATTTGAATTTAGGACCATAATCTTAGGGCTAGATGTACATGACTTGTACACAAGCTTTCCCTATGATCCTCCATTTCTTGAATTAGGCTCATCTAGGTACAAGGACTATGCACCTTGATCCTAACTCATGATCCTAATATCTCACACACATCTAAAGTGTATCAAACACATCCAATTCAATTTTGATATGAGATATGGGTTTAGGTATCTTAGACTAAGGTCTCATGCATTTTCTAAACACAAATTTGATCTTAATATCAAAGTGTGTTTTTCATCCTTAAATCAATTCAATTGATTACTAATGCAAGAGATGATGACATGGCATAAAATGGTATCATAAATGAAAACATGTGCCAATGTCATGATGTCATGGCATAAAGTTTGAAACGAAACTAACACATGACATATAGATAACCTAAGCATTATCATGACATTTCAAATGATAATAAAATAAATATGATGTCATGGCATGGCATATGGCAACCAATCATGGCAAGTTAGCACAAATAAAATACCTAAATTCCCTATCTAAGTATCCTTAGCCTTAGCTAACTTAGAATCTAACCCTAGATTGCCCATATATCCCTAAGAGACAACCAAAATCCCAATTATGGTATTTCTCTAGGTTTTCTTAAATTTTGCCAAATAAGATTAAAATCGATATTTTTCAAATATGGCACAATTTACTCTTCAAGGAGTAAATAATAATTCTTTTTCATTTTCAAAAGTTATCAAAACCTTGAAAATGCTCCTTGAGTGTCAATTTCCTCAAAGTTGGGTTAACTACCCTTCTAATTGGAGTTGACACTCTCTAACCCATCTATGGGGTAGAGAAGATGCTCCTAGGAACCCAATACCTATTAGAGCTCATTGGGTTCACTAAATATTCACTAGGGATAACTTTCCTAGCAACCCTCCTAATGACCCTCTTAGGCTTTGAAGCCTTGGTCATTTGGGTCTCATCAAGGTCAACTATAGGGGTGACTCCCCTTGTAACCTTGGTAATGGTCTTCCTAGCCCTAGGTTTTGTTCCATAATCAAATGGAACATTGTGGTAAGTGGGCTTGACCATTTGGGACTTAGGTTTGTGACCCAAACCTTTCTTGTCCTTGGACTTGGGTTTTTGACTCTTAAACCCTAGAGATGACTTCTCCATGTTTTTAAGAGCCTTTTCTAAATTATCAAGTCTTGACCTCAAGACTTGATTTTCCCTCTCCAATACCTCAAGTTTTAATTTGTCATTTTCTCTTGAGATATTCCTAGGCATGTGTCTAGTCTTCTTGGGATTTCTACCTAGGTTTTCCTTAACTTTAGAAGTGTTAATCCTAGGGTTGGTATTTCTAGTGTTATCCTTACCTAGGCTAACATGTTTAGCTCCTAAGCACATGTATTGGTTCCTAAAGTTAACATGCTTATCATTATTAACAATTGCAACAAAACTACTAGCATGAGTTTTATTAGAATTGCAATAATGAACCTTAGAGGTTACCTTAGGGTTTGCCTTAGCTCCCCCTATCGATGTGCCCGGTCTCTTGCCCTTGTGAGGTTGCCTCCCCCTCGGACATTGGCTCCTATAGTGTCCCCTTTGCTTGCATTGGAAGCACACCACGTGCTCCTTGCCTTTGCGTATCGGGACTCCGGCTTCCTTGACCTTTGGCGCCGGTGGAGTCTTTCTTACCCTCTTTGGACACTTACTCTTGTAGTGCCCAAATTCCCTACACTCAAAACACATTATGTGCAATTTACTTGAACTTAAAGTGTTTGAGTTACCTAGGGTTGAGGATGAATGGATGCTCTCTTCTTCATCCCTCTCGGAGGTAGAAGCTTCTTCTTCGTGCTCCGATCTTGAAGAAGAACTCACTTCCTCTTCTTCTTTAGATGTTGAGTAACCCTCAACTTCCAATTTGCTCTCTTCATGATGTGAGCTACTTGGCTCACTAGGCTCCTCTTCATGGCTTGAAGTGGAGCTCTCTTCATGGTACTTGGCCAAGTTATCCCATAATTCCTTGGCATTGTTGTAACCTATCTTACACAAGATGTGAGTAGGCAATGAAAATTCAATTATTTTCGTTACCTCTTTGTTGATTTCGGATTTGTGAATTTGTTCTCTTGTCCACTCCTTCTTCTCAAGTGGTTTTCCTTCCTTATCCACCGGAGGAGTAAAACCTTCTTGTACACAAAACCAATTCATTATGTTAGTCATAAGAAAGTACTTCATCCTTACCTTCCAATACGCGAAGTCGCCGCATTCGTAGAAGGGTGGAATGGTGATGTCTTCTCCATAGAGATCCATCTCTAGCCCGTGCTCCCCCGGGTGTTGATCCGTCGAAGAGCGGCCTCGCTCTGATACCACTTGTTAGGATCCTTTGAACGGCTAGAGAGGGGTGAATAACCCTCATGGCTGCGTTTCTTCCTACGATTAGGTTAGTGCAGTGGAAATACAAAGCAAAGAGAAGAAAAACAAACCTTAACACAAGGATGTAACGAGGTTCGAGATTAGGGCTCCTACTCCTCGGCGTGTCCGTAAGGTGGACGAGTCCACCAATCCGTCGGTGGATGAGTCCCTGAGAACCGCTAATACACTATACTCCTTGTGGGTGGAGAAACCTCACACAAAATGTTTGCAACAACAAACAAAGAGTACAAGAACAAAGAGTAAGCAAGAAATACAATAAGAATACACAAGCACTCTACCAATCTTGCTTTCTCGTCGATCGAGTCCGGATGAAGCAGCAGCTACAGGAAGCTCACGCGAAGCTTTGGACGAGCTCAACAAAACTCAAGCACAGCAAACAGGAAGGAGGAAGAAGTTTTTGCGTACTCGACCCCTTTATACCGCGAAGAAGACGGCGAAGAAACTAGCGTTGCGTCGCGGCGGCTAGAACCTCGATGCGACCGATCGAGTGTCGCGATCGAAGCCCGATCGGCCGGACCGATCAGCAACATCCTCGATCGGTGCGGACCAATCGTGAAAGAAGCCTATGCTTCGTTTCGTCCTCGATCGGTCCATGGACCGATCAGAAACCTCCGATCGGTCCAGGCATCGATCAGAACCTCTCGATCGGCCTACGGACCGATCAGGCTTCTTCTCCGCCGCCATCGATCTCCCGATCGGTCTCCGACCGATCGAGATAACCATCGATAGCATCGATCGGTCACCGATCGGTCACCGGCCGATCGATGAGCCATGTATCATTGGATCGGTCTGCAGCCCGATCCAAACTTTTCAACCCTAAACCTAAGGCTTCCACACCAACATCCGGTCAACCTTGACTGTTGGTACATCATGCCAGCATCCTTGACTTGCTAGCACTCCCCGCTAAGTGTCCGGCCAATCCCTTTGACCCACTTAGACTTTTCAACACCAGAAGTCCGATCACCCGATCCATCTGGATTTTCCTTGCCTGGTTTCACTCACCGACTTCCCAACCGCCTAACATCCCAGTTAGGACTTTCCCACCGCCTAACATCCCGTTAGGACTTTCCCAGTCACTCACCAGGACTTTCCAACCGCCTAACATCCCGCTTAGGACTTTCCTCGTGCCAAGCTCCCTGCTTGACTTTTCCATACCAAGTCTCCATACTTGGACTTTTCGCCAATCAGCTGCCAAGTCTCCATACTTGACTTTTCTAGTGCCAAGCTCCCTGCTTGTCCCCGCCAAGTCTCCATACTTGGACTTTTTCCCGAATCAGGTCAACCAGGTCAACCTTGACCTACGGTTGCACCAATAATCTCCCAAACATCTATTCTTGTCCCATATCAAGAATACAACTCTTCCACGAGTGTCAAACATCAAAATACAACTCAACTAGGTCAACCTTGACCTAAGGTTGCACCAACAATCTTCCTAAGTCAAACATCAAAATATAACTCGAGTCAGGTCAACTCGAGTCAGGTCAACCAGGTCAACCTTGACCTAAGGTTGCACCAACACTTAGTGCTGATTGCCTCTTCCATGATAAGTTGTTGAAACTTGGATTGAGATCAAAGTCATAATTGAAGGATTAGTTGGAGTGGTGGTGATTGTGCTCTTACTTTGGCTTGATCGAAACTCTAGAGGAGATCAAAGTCTTCTCTGCTATTGGCACATTTACTCTAACACTTCTCGGATGCATTTGTCCTTATTGATAGGGGTGAGTAAAAATTCAATAAAATCAAATTAATCCAAATCAGATTGAATTTAGAAATTCTATTCGGTTAATTTAATTTTCATTTAAAAAAAAATTCAGTTCAATTTTCAGTTAATTCGATTCTGTTTCGATTTTAAAATTAGTAATTCAGTTAAATCAAATAAATCAAATAAAAATATTAATTTAATTATTTTTTATTTTAAAATGTAATTAATTAAATCAAATATAAATTTGATTAATTTAGTTTTAAAATTTTAGTTAATTCGGTCGAAAATTAAATTAATCGGTATTTAATCGGTTCGATTTGTTTAGTTTTCATAGTAAAATTTAGTTGGTTCAATTAGTTAAAAAAATTTCAGTTTGTTCGATTTGTTTAGTTAAAATTTCAATTTGTTTGATTAGGTTAACTTTAATCGAATGCTCAATCCGGCTGGTTGACGAAGGAACTCAAACTCAAATGATAATCAATTGCTCAAATGATGTTCAACAAAATGGATTGCCATGCCCAACGTATAAAATAATTCTCTATTCAAATGGAAATGGCATCTACAGCTCAAATCTAGACTGAGTAGCTTCATTCGAAATGAGACTGCAATCAGCCACATAAACTTATTGAGGCTTGACCGTCTCTCCCATGAATGCACCAATGAAACTGCACCTTCATTGGATTTATCAAGTACCCTAAAAGCATTTGAGGTCAATAATTTTAATTAATAATAAAACGTTATATTATAAATTAACCCAAAAAATCAATAATATTTTAGCACAAATATTTATTCCTCGCCAAAGTATTTTTTTTAACAATAAATAGCTTGAGACTTGTCCATAAAACAGAAACAATTTATCTCATAGTCGTGTTATTTAAAGAATAGAATAGTGACAAAAAAAATTATAAAAAAAAAAACTTTTGTCACAAGTATAATCTTTGCCGACTACTTTCTCAATACATATACTTTTAGTGCAGCTAAAATTATTTCGTTGTAACACATAGGGATGCCACAAAAACTACAGATGAAAATCTAGAATAAAGGTGTAAAATATAGTGTACAATGTGCATGAACATATTGGATTACTTCATGGTCAAAACAGAACTATAAATGAGAGCAGCCAGTTCTAAGAAATGGGGCAGATAAGGAAGAAACTGCCACAAGCTTTCAAATCTGTGCCTCTGCAACCTCTATGTCACTCAGTTTCTGCAAATCAGATGAAATTCCCATCTCTTCCATCCTTTTCTGTAGGATCAGTAGCTTCTCCGGACTTCCAAAATTACGATAACCAGATATCATTGCACTACAAATACCCTTGTCAGGAAGCAATTTCTTCTGCAACATTTCTTCAAATAAAGTTTCAGCATCTTGCATCCTTCCTTCTATACTCATCTGAGTAATCAAAGCGTAGTAAGTTGATAAGGTTGGTCTGAGGCCTAATTTCTCCAACTGTCGGTAAAGCTCAATGGCTTTCTCTGCAGAGCTTGTATCGCAATAGGCAGATATGAGAGTATAATATGTAATTGCATCAGGGCTAAGGCCTTTATCTTTCAAACTAAGGGCCAGGTCTTGAGCTTCTGTTATCTTTCCACTTCCACATAGACCTTTTATGATAATATTATAGGTAACAATGCTAGGCGATAAACCGGTACTCTTGATCTCCTCTACCGTTTCGAAAGCCTTTTGCAACTGACCCTGTTTACAATATGCATCAATTAGAATATTGTATATCTTCAGACTAGGTTGAATATCTCTTAACGACATATCTAGAAAAAGAGCCTCTGCTTCAACAAGCTTGTTGTTCTTGCAAAATACATTGATCAGTGATCCATACGTCACAGCATTTAGTTTCATTCCCATATCATTCTGCATCACATTGACAATATCGAAGCACCTCTCAAAATTACCAGCTCGCCCATAAGCATCAATGAGAGTGTTATATGTTGCTACACAGGGTGAAACGCTCTTCTCTATCATCTCCTTGATAAGACCCTCTGCCTCTTCCATCCTCTGCAATTTGCATAGACCATTTATCAGTGTATTGTACGTAATATTTTCGGCTTTCAATCCAAGTGACTCCATTCGTCTCACTGCTTCAAAGGCTCCGTCTATATCACCTATCCGACAATAGCCATCAACAATTGTATTATAGATCACATTGGTTGGAGCTAATCCTTCCTCTACCAGCCTTTGCAAGACCTCCTCAGCTTTGGCAACTTTCCCATCCTTACAAAGTCCATTCAGCAGTATACTGCAAGTGTGCCCTCCAATTGGGACGCCAGCTCTAACTAATTCCTCAAAGAAAACGTCGAGGTCGCCAAATCTTGAGTGACCATCAAAGAGAACACTATATGTGAACCCATCAGGTGTTAGACCTGCTTTTCTCATCTCATCCAACAAGGCATTTGCATCATCCATCCGGCAGGCACGACAAAGCCCAGAAAGCAGAGTATTATATGTAATGAGGTTTGGCTTCAGCTTGGAAGCCAACATCTGATCCCGAATTCGAAAACCAGCATCCAAGTTCCCGACTTTGCAGTACCCATCAATCATCGTATTATAAGTGACGAGGGTAGGTGCAATTCCCCTCTTCGTCATTTCTTCATACCACTTCTGAGCGTCATCCGAGCGCCCTTCCTTCCAGCAACAAGAAATAAGACAATTAAAGGTGAAAAAATCTGGCACTAACCCATCCTTGTGCTCCATGCACTGGAATAATTCGGTGGCTCGGCCAAGATCTCCAAATTTGACAGCTGACTGGATGGCCTTGTTGTAGGTGAAGGTGTCTGGGCGGACTGGGGAGGCGACCACCCGGTAGAATAAGGACAAGGCGTCGGAGTACCTCTTCTGGGAGACAAGTGTCTCGAGCAGGAAATTGCAAGCCGAAAGAGAAGGGAAAAGGTTCGGGCCTTCTCGTTCAACCAGAGAGAACAGATGAAGGGCGTCGTCGGGCAGGTTAAGCGAGGCGTACGCGAAGACGAGAAAGTTGCAGGCGGATTGGGGGAAGTGTGTGTGACGATTAGGGGATGCGCCGATGAGGGATCGTAAGAGGTGGGAGGGGGTGGGGAAGAGGGCTTTGTGACAGCGGATGAGGGTTTGAGCGAGGGAGAGGGAGGAATGGGATCGGACATCCTTCTGCTGGATCTGGTAGCGTAGCTTGATCAACAGCTTCTCCGCTACCTCATTCGCACCTCCTCCTGAGCCACCGCCTTCGGCGGCGGCGGCCTTCTCCGTTCCTCTTCTGAGGCCATCAGCTTCAATGGAGGAGAAGAATCTTCCTCGAGAAGACGGAAGGAGGAAAGGGGGAGTTGTTAGGGCTCCGCCAAAAATGCGACGGACGAACTTCGACATTCCGCCGTACCTTTCCTGACTGGCGGCGGCGTTCTGTTTCGACGCTTTGGGGTTTTTGACATTTCAAAGGGGGCCAAGAAATTTCTTTTTTGTATATCCGAAAACGTAAAAAGATATTAAATTTAAAATTTTTAATATTAAAAATAATTTAATTGATATATCCAAAAAATTGTCTAACTCAAAATTTAGTATTTTAGAAATTACTAACTCATGTAATTCAATTATAAGTATAATTTTTAAATTTATCAAGTATACTGCCACTTGCCACATTTACCTCCGAATTATTTTTTAAAATTAATACAGAATAACCTTTTTCGGCTTAAAATAATTCTCTATCACCGCCATTTCTGCGGATTCTTTTCAATCTCTTATTCGTTTGTGTCGCTGCCGCTTTGTGTTGAATCTTATTGATAGGGAAGAACAAATTCTTCCCAATTCCTTCTCATCCCCAAACCTCCACGAAACCCTATTCCCGATTGATTCCATTGGCCTGACCTCCCTTGGCCGAATTCGATTCGCCTACGCGACCCGGAAGTGATAAATCTCTGCCCCTTGAGACCCGGATACCCTAATCTTTGCACCGTTGTTCAAATCGTTACTTCGATTTTAATTCAAGAGCGGCGAGAGGGTAGGTTAGGTTGCCAGATTACCTTTTTGTTTTGTTTTGTTTTGTTTTGTTTTGCAGGTAACGAGGATTGGAAGCTAGAGGCGAGGATGGTTTTCTACTTCAAGGCCCGCCCGGATGTCGGGGACTACACCATCTTCATGGGGTTAGACAAACACGAGAACGAGGAGCTCATCAAGTATGGTTTCCCCGAAGACATTTGGTAATTACCTTTTTCCATAGTGCTGATTACTTAATCTTGTAGTCGATGTTTCAGGATATATCTATTTGTTGTCTTCTTCTCAAATTCCAATGTTATTGCATATTCATAGTCGATTGTGAGTTTGTATCCGTAGTCATTCTTTGTCCAGCCTGTTGTCATGCCAATTGTTATTCTACATTTTATCTGTTGTCTGCATGGTAATTTGTTTCAGTACATAACTTTTCCTGTACGGACCAAATCTTGCCAGTCATATAAATTTAAGAGAATTTGAGGATTATCAAAATGGAGAATTGAATTAGATGATTCTACTATGGTCACAAGGATAGGACTGGTCCATGCGCAATTGGGGTTCAGCTTATTTGGTGTTTTGGTTCATGTCCATCTTCTAAGGGGTTTCTGCTTTGATCATTGTCTAGTGCCTTTTAACTTTTCTTACTATCCATGTGTTGTAAATTCTAGGCTCCTGGTGTCGAAGTACATAAGGTTAGGACCAAACATGTTCAACCGTCTAGTCCCTGATATGAAAACAAATCTTGTTAGGGGGTGAATTAGGAAATTAACTGGTATACCTTCTTTGCCTAGTAGTATGTAGATCCGTAGGCTAAACCTAATCCTCTGAAGTCATTCTCAATTAGTGATCCTTACCGAAAAATTTGGCTTCTCATCTCATTCTAACTTTAGTTTGGTAGCTAATTGTTGTTGATTAAATTATGTGTGCTTCTTGAGTTAATGAGGACCGAGACAAGATGTGAGCAAATGATGGCTGACTCTTGCATTAGTTGAGATTAAGAGTCCCTTTGATGGCCATTATTGAATATTTGAGAGCCTTCTTGAGCATCTACTCCATCTGACATGAACAAGCAATTGCGCTTGTTCTCCCATGAGAATGGTTCATCAAAATTGAGGAAGAGACTTCTTGCACATTGTTTGACCATCTCAAATTGTTCAAGCATCAGATAGATAGTTTTTTTTTTTTTGCCTTAAGTTCTTGCAGTGTTGTCATTTCGTTAGATCTCTAATATTTTTTGTTCATAGAAGCAGGCAAGACGTGGGACACTAGTGTGATACTTTGGATGATGTGCCTTAACATTTATTTGTAGGTGTGGCAATAGCCTAGAGGCGAAAAGGTCCACCTCTTAGTTGGTTAGTAAGGGTCCTACATAAGTAAGCACTCGAACTAGCACAGGTTCTCATTGACTGAGCATGTATGTCGGAGCTTGGTTAGTTCTCTTAACATCCCATCTTGATCTGGTTGTTTGAAGTGATTGTAGCAGAGCTCCTTGAATTATTTCCACCATTCTCAATTTTTAAGAATCATAGTTGTGCATTTCCTTATAATTGGTAAGAGATGATGTTAATTTTTTCATATTTATTTCCGGTGTATGAAGAAGAGACCACACCATAATAACCATGTGAACAGGTCTTCTCCAATCATATTAGTGGAGTCAAACCTCGGGGCTTGATGTTACAAATTTACAATCACTAGGGGAGGCACTCCTAGGAGAAAGGGTTCCCTTCCTCAGTTTCCTTGATTGCCCTCTGATGCTTATGGTCCATTGGAGCCTTCATGAACTGATATTGTCGTCTCTTATTAATGTAGAGGTCTAAAGGGCCTACAAATCCGGGGTTATTGTCAAGACTTGGGTGGCTAACCTTGCACTTTCTTCTTGACCCTTGGCTCATTCTTCTTTTAGTTCCTCCATAAACTCCAGCACGCTTAGTTGGAAATTGACACCCATGGCTATCTCTGATACTAAGTTGTTGTGGACACGAGCTTAGGAACAAGTTTACAGGCAATTGAGCTTCAATTTGAGCTCAAAAGTGGGAGCAGTGATCTTTGGTTCCCCCTTGGAAGCCAGCGTAACTAAGTTGCAAGAAGAAGAGGTGGCCGGCTAGATGCACAAAGTGTAGAAAGAGAGAGACCAAGGGAAATAGACAGAGTTAGAAGAAGATAATTTTATTGCTTCCATTATATCATTATGCTGCATTTCCCCTCCTATAAAGTAACTTATTCAATTTGGTTGCAATATTTTTGCTAACTAATGAGAAGCTAATTTTTTGCAAACTATTTTTTTGTTGCTTTGTCTGGTTGGTTGCTATTAGATTGGTTACTGTCCCATCTTTTCTTCCATCCTTCTTAAGTACCTCTTTTATCAAATTCTTTGAAGAATACCATAGACATTGTAGGCTTCTATGGTTCCTTTGTGGTGCTAGGATATGATGGTTCAATTTGGCTATCTTTCCAAGAAATTAATGCTCCTGCAAGAATATCAAATTCTTACTGAGTGTCATTATGAGTGTAGGTTTCACGTAGACAAAATGTCTTCTGCACATGTTTATTTGAGATTGAACAAGGGCCAGACTATTGATGATATAAGTGAAGGTTTATTGGAAGATTGTACCCAGCTTGTCAAAGCTAATTCAATACAAGGTAAATATATAATAGAAGAATATTGTCTTTCCTTTTCTGTAAAATTTTAGAAAATATGTTACATTTATTTTATAATCCTGTGTATTTCTCTGTAGGCAATAAGATGAACAGCCTTGATGTTGTTTATACACCATGGTATAATTTGAAGAAAACCCCTTCCATGGATGTTGGCCAAGTTGGTTTTTACAATCCTAAGATGGTAAAGCTACATATTTGTGCTCACTTGATGGCTGTATCTTTCTCAATATTATATGTTGGCTTGCATGGAATTTCAGTGTTCTTCACTTACAAAGTTTCATCTGAAATGATCAACTTAAAATTTACATTTTGCAAGCTGAAGTGTTTATTACTCTAGTAACCATTTGGATCTAATAGTTTATGATGCACTCTTCAGCTATAGTCACACCATAGCACCTCATCGTGTTCCTTTCATTGAAATGAAATGAGATTTAACGTAAATTTATTGGATTTGTGTAGTGAGATAGAGGCCTAGGATATGATCTAATGCAATGATATTAGTGGCCTCTTGGCTACTTTCGTAGGCGGCTTGGTAAGCCAGGGCTAGGCTAGATCGCATCAAGCTTATCCTAGGTGAGCACCTTTCAAAAGCATGCAGCACCTCACTCTAGGCACTCAACTCTTTAAGGGCACCTCTTAATGCAAGGAAAATAATGCTTTTTTTTTTCTATATTGCCCTTGAGGTTCAAAATCTTGAGCTGTGCATTCGTGTAGAAGTTTTGGTCTTTGACTAGAACAATATTGTTTTGATAGTGTGCCAACGCTTTGATGTACCGTGCTGGCGGCAAATTAGAGGTGGAAGGAGGAAGGAGATAAAGATGACCAAAAAAAAAAGATTAGACAACTATATACTTGAGTTTGGAGTTTGTGTTACATATTTCTTATACAATTTTGATATTATATATAGACACAAGCTAAAAATAATAATAATATTATGATGCAGATTTAAAGATTCTATCTTTTTTTAAAGTTATTTTCCTCTTTTGTATTTTTTTGATTTTTGAGTCAGTAAGGGTTTTTAGGATTTTGAGTCTGTTAAGATTTTTCTTTCTATAAGGATTTTTTCTTTTTATTAAGATTGTTTTTTCTTTCTTTTGCATCTTAGGATTTTGAGTCTATTTAAATAATTGTTTAGTTGATGCTAAAGTAAGTTTTTGAATGAATAATATTTTTGTATGTGCCATTTTTTTCTATCGTCCCAATTTCCTAGTATTCTTCCGGATCAACAAGTTTTAGAAGATTATTTCCGATATTCCTATTTGAACCATGGGAATGAATACAGCTGGCAAGATAATTGCTATCCTGTCTAGCGTTAGTTGATATTATTCATTCAAAAACTTTCTTTGGCATCAACTAAACAATTGTTTAAATAGACTCAAAACTCTAAGATGCAAAAAAAAAAAAAAAAAGGAAAAATAATCTTAATAAAAAGAAAACAAAATCCTAATAGAAACAAAAAAATCTTAATAGACTCAAAATCTTAAAAACTATAAACGGACTCAAAATCAAAAAATGCAAAAGAGGAAAATAACTCTAAAAAAAGATGAAATCTTTGGATCCTCCTCCATCACATTATTTCAATTCATCTTAACTTCTATTGTAGCATCCCATTGGATGTTGAATGTTGGCATAAGACAATATTCATTAACATGATTGACATAATGATATAAGAGATATTGTTAGTGCCAAGTAATATTAAGTTCTAGTTATTCATGGGAATAATATGTTTCGTATCACATGATGTGGTACGAGATTTCAAATCATGATTGCCCTTTTATTCTTTAGTGTTATGATAGTAATTTCTAGAGATTCGTAGTGATGATGAAAAGATACTAAACATGGAAAGGAGAAAATAAAATGTTATTAAGCAAGGACTCATATAAGATTACATGGTAAAAAGAAAGGTTTTCTTAGCTATGTCTATTGTTATAATGTCTATCAGGGTTTTTGTTATGATGCATCCACAAGATGAATTTTTTACTTAGTACACATTCAAGGTATGGGAGAAGATGGACACACCGAGTTTCGACTCCAAGACCTCATGTGACAACACCCATGTCTTAACTACCGCACCGCCACAAGGGGACCTTTTAGCACCATTTTATGTACTATGCTACATTAGATTCTTCCAATATTTTTTTCTTGATCTGCAGTTGTCTATTTTGTATTTTAATTTGATTTTGTTTTGATCTATTCTGTTCAACCTAGTTTTTTTTTTCCTTCTTATCCACAATTACCCTTTTTGATAGACTGGACTATGGAGATGGTTATATTGTAATTGTGATTACATTTGTTTGTTATTTGAAATGAAATTTGGTTTGATATGTCTGTCTTTGTCTTCCTTCTTTTGAAATCTCTGTAACTGGCCTTGTTTATTCTGATAGGTTAAGACAGTCAAGGTAGAAAAACGCATAAATGAGGTTGTTAACAGGTTGAACAAGACCAAGGTTGAGAGGAAACCAGACTTGAAAGGTATCAATTTGCAGTTGAAATTTTTGGGTAAATATGAAAACAATAGACATTATATTCATTAATATGATATAATTATAAGTTGAGAGACTTAGCTTATATTGCAAGCATGGCTGAGATTGCACTTTGCAAAACATTGTTATTTGAATTTTTCTCTTTTCCAGACTCTCATTGTATTTCATTTGAAGTGCACAGTAGAAGAGAATCACTTGTAACTAGCTTTTATATTCCATTCCGGTACATATATTGGTATTTTGTTTGAGCTTGACAATTAACTTTCTTTGTTTGAAGCTGAGAGAGAAGCTATCAATGCTGCAGAAAGAGCAGAAAGGAAGGCCCAGCTAAGGGATAAAGTGAGTTGTTTTTCATGTTTAATGAATAAGCGCATTTTGACGACATACTTAGGAAATTGTTAATTGGGGACAATAGGCAGCTCTATCAAGTACAGCTAGGTTTCTTCTATATTCATGAGGTTCAATTTGTGCTATGAATTATCTTATTCTGCATGAGTGACTAAAGAATGTTTGGAACATTACTTGTTATTTGAAAAATCTATTTTCTTCAGCCCCTCGTTTTCATGGTCTTGCAGAAGAAGAGGGAAGAATTGCAGAAGCTTGAAAAGGAAAAACAAGCAGAGGTAAGAAGCTACAAGAGTCTGATGGTCTCTGAGAAGATGACATCCAACAAGCAGATTGCATCTGCTAATAAATCCCTGCAAGAACTTGAAGATGACTTCATGTGAGCGTTGACAGAAAACTGTTGGTTGATAGAAAAGTTGAAGCTTTTAAAGATCTGCTTGATCACTCTGGAGATGAATTTTGTGATTCCGGTCTACTCCAAGACTTTCATTCCCTGGCGATGAAGCCCTCACTGATCATTCATCGAACCTGTAACTGTACTACATGGTTTCATGGAATGTGAAGAGATAGTTGGAACTCTACCAATATTCTGATCAGTAATATTTTTGATAGCAGCATGCGACCAATTGGATTTGCAAAATTATACCGTTACATTTGTACTTATTTTTCTATTAGACTGTACTTGATGAGAAAACTATGCTTCATACTGGGAATCAAGCTGTGTTTGTGCATTCATATGAGAATAAGTTATTTATCGAAATTGAATTTGTTTATTTGATCAAAGGATGATCAGCACATTGCTTCATACTGTCCGGTCAAGTGCAAAGCAAGCCCCATTGATACGTCAGTGTGATTAGTCTTTACATAATTCTGTCATGTTGTTTATTTTTTATTTTATTTATTTTATTTTGTTTTAGTTGGTAAATCCGTTCTTCGAATGATTAATATTGTACGGATATTTTTCACCATCGGTTATCAGGTGGGAGGAGCTTACCTATAAATGTGCTCATACAACATGATTGGGCTTGATTCATTCTTTTCGGGACGGTCTAGTATCTAGCACATGAGATGTTATCATCATGAGATCTAGGATTCGAATATCGATAAAGTTGAGATAAACGTATTCTTTATGTGTTAGTCACTATTCCAAAGACTAGTAGTCGTTCATGATTTACTTCTTCTATATTAATCTGGGGATAAATTGATAAATATTCAGATGAATATATTCATCTTTCGTCATGATAATTAAACTTATCCAGAAATGAATTTATGAATCAGTTTCACTTTAATGGTTGATTTGAACTTTTTAACTACTTTTTAAATTTATGTTTTAGGAAGTTTGTCATCACGTAAGTTGTCATCTCCTAAAAAAACTGACAAATTTTAGAATATTTTGTATGATTTATATCGGTACGAATAATGTAATTTAAGGTATGATATTTAAGATACGATCAATACATAAATACTGAATCGGATCGGATTTTCCCCCACGGAACAAACAGCCAATCCAATGTCAACACATAAAAACATTTCATTGGCGGCGCCCCAACAAATAAAAAAGGCAAAACAATAATAAAAAAAAAAAGAGAACGCCGACTTGCCTTCTCTCTCGAAGATGAGGGGAAAGCGAATTTGAGTTGTGTGCGCCGGCTTCTTCCTTAGGGATTCGCCTTCGACGCCGTTTCGCCATCTCGATCCCCCTCTTGAGTTGATTCCCTTCCGGCCGCATCCTCCTTGATAGGTTCGTTTACTTGTTTGGGGTTTTGGGGCTTCGGCGATGGCGGGCGCTCTGGTGGATCGAGCCACGAGCGACATGCTCGTCGGTCCGGATTGGTCGATAAACCTTGAGATCTGCGATGTCCTCAATCACGAACCCGGGTATGTGATTCTGCACTGGCTTCTGCTTCCTCTTTCCTTACGTTGTTTATTTCTTTCTTCTCAGTCGGAGTTCCTGCTTCTTTTGTAGCGGATTTCTCTTCAGAGTGTAAATATTGATTTTGGTTGTTGTTTCTTTCGTCTGTTGTTTGCATTTTGCCCCTCCAAATTCTTTCTTGTGGATGTCGGGTTTTATGCTTTTAAGTTAACCTTTTAATTATAAACAAACATAAGGTTTATCGGCCTGGAATTCTCGTCCAATGGGTCAGGTAGGAACTACATCAGAAAAATTGCCTTTTATTTCAATTGTTATGCTTTGGATGAGACTAATGAATTGGAACCATCGTATTCTTATTTAGTATCCAATACCAAAAAAGAATGCTTTGGTTTAGTTGCACTAATAACTGATCATTTCATTTTGCCTTTATTTTTATTTGTACCTTTCCATGTTTCATATTATCGTAGACACTGATCATCTACTACTTTCTCTTTCCTAGAGAAAGGTAACAAAATATATCCATTAAGTGATTGTAATTATCCATTAAAGTGGAGTTTAAAATTTTGGCATACATGTGAATGTTGACTGGACGCCAAGTCAGTTTACTTAAACTGACCTTGCTTCATATCCTGACCGGCATACTTGATGCTGGTATTTTACAGCTCAGTGACATCCTGTTAGCTCCAATCTTCAGTAGTTCATTGTTACTCTATTAATAATTCAAATGATAGTAAGGCAAGAGGCTTGAATGCTGAATATGTTATTCTTCGCCAAGTTCTGAATATTACAGTTGAACGAGTGCAACTGGATTGTTATTGGTGAAACTAGATTGCAGCAAATGATTAATACTCTCACGGGAGGTTGTTTAATGGTTTATGGCATCTTCAATACAAATGTTATTAAGCAGAATTGGTAGACAATGTGATGAGAAAAGTGCAAACTTTGGAGTCTGTTTTTTATGTTTTTTTTTGGGGTGGGGTTGGGGGATTAAAGTTCAAAATTTCAAATTATAATTACATTTGTTACATACTTTAATCCTTAACCTATTTAGATGAGAGAACTAACTTATTAACTTGTCAGACTGCACCATTGATTTAAAATCCTTAAGTCCAAGTTAATAATATCAAACTCATCTAATCTTATAGAACTCCTCTATTAACCCACAATTCACCATGTGGGGCTAAATTACGGTGTTATAATCTCCCCCAATTAAGGCTTGAATCATCACTATTTATTGGCATGTGAGGCATAATGATGGCTCCACTATCGCGGATGCAATCGTTTCCAATACCTCAGCATGGTTTGAATTAGATTGGCTATGATACTAATTAAGTTTTCATAATGTCTTTGTTTGAAACAAATTGCTTAGCAAGTCTTGACAAGTCTGATAACAAGTGATCATGACATTATTACATAAGGTGAACTAAAAGAAGATAATAACGTCTCTAACTTGCTCTTTTTTGCAGTAGGCTCACTATGCCGCTCATTGTAATTTAAAAAATTGTTTATGCAATTGTGGTCAACACAACCGGCAGCTGGATAAGGTTTTCCCCGAGTCAAGGTTAAAGTAATTATATAACAAATGTAAGATCAATAAAATATATAGAAGTGATTAAGAAAAGCAATAGTGGTGCATTTTACTATGAAAGCATAAAACTATAAGGGTATGTTTGGTTCAAGTTATCATGTATAACCAAGGTTATCGGGAATGAAAGATAACTAGAGGATGTTTGGTTCGATTTAGGTAATGCAATAAAACCTCGTTTGTTTGGAGGTTTTAGTACATAACTTAGTGTGATATTTTATCGTATTATTCTTGGTTTAATAATAATAATATTATTATTATTAATAGTGATATATATATATATAAATAAAATTGGATAATTTTTTTATTATTTTAGAATCTTTTTAGATAATTTTATTGGGCTTTAGATTATATCTATTTAATTTATTCCAACTATAGATAGAAGTTGATTCATTTAATTAACTAAAGTTTTAATCAAATACCCAAGTTTAAAAATAAAAAACAAAAAAAATACCATCATCATCTTCCTCCCCTTCGCTGCCCCTTTGTTGTCGCCGCCCACTTGCTGCCTGTCGCTTGCTGCCTGCCGTCCACCGTCGCTCATCGTTGCCACCTCCGGCCGCCACGCTATCGCTGCCCACGGCTCGCCTGCTGCTGCCGCCCACTGCTGCCACCTCCACCACCCACTGCTGCTACTACCACCTCCGTCACCCACTGCTGCTGCCACCTCTGTCACCCACTGTCGCCCACCGCCCATTGTCGTTGCTGCCACCTCCAACTGCCACGAAGCTTCGCGGCGATCTGCACGCGTGAAGGAATGCAGCGTCGCTGTCTGTTGTCACCTCCGCACTGCCCCGTTGCTAATCCGGCACCGCCCGCCGCCCACTGCCCACTGCCCACTGCCGCTCACTGTCGCGGGCGTCGCCCACTGCTGTCGCCCACCACTGCCACCTCTAGCCACCTCTCCACCGCACGTCACATGAAGCTTCGCAGCGAACCTTCGCACCACACCGCCCTGTTGCGCTCCGATCCTTCTTAGGGTAATTTTGAAAAAAAAAAATTGTTTAACCTTCGAAATCGAGAAAAACCTTGGGTGACCCATGGTTTTTTGATTCCAGGTTTGATGCCGAGATTGATGATGTTTGCTGACGTTTCGGAATAAAAAAAAACTTCGGAATCAAGAAAACCCTCGAACCAAACACGGTTATCCTAGATTGCCGCAGGTGGATAAGAGTATAGAATGCAAACCTGAGACACGAGTGACTTGTTGAGAAATGCTGACACTCCTTTGGAGTGGTATACACACCTACTGCAATGTGCCGCAAATTCATGCAGTAAACTTGTTGTTGCCATGTTTGACAATGAGGTCCCAATAAGGGACTACCATGTAACATAATCTACCAATCTTGATTTCCCACATTGTAGGGTAAAACGAGTATTTGGGTATACCATTAATAAGAATATTATTTCATATATATATATATATATATAAGTTGCCATATTTGTATATATTTATTACCATATTATCGGTAATTAATTAGTTAATATATATATATATGGGTCAATTAGGCTAATTGTAAATTAACCTAATTATAATTTCGTAAAATAGATCCTAGTTTGTATATAAATATGTCTCCCTCTTCAATAAAGTTTTATTGTATTCTCTTGATCTCGAATTACATGGTATCAGAGCCATTAGAAATTAAACTTGGATTCTCCTTAGAAATTACATTTCTTCTCCCGTTCTCACTCGCACGATCGATAGATAGGCGTCGCGACCAACGATCGATCGCCACTCCCTGTCCTCATGTTCAGCCACTCGCCGTGTCACTACTCCTTGTCCTCGCTATCAGTCACCGTCTGACTTTCCCAATCACACGCCATCGCCTCGCATCATCATCTTGCGTTGTCGCCTCGGGCCACTGCTGCGGTCTGCCACGCTTGCTCATATCCCATCTCTTCTTTTTGTCTGCCATCGCCTTGCGTTATCTTTCCTTCCTCGTTGCTGTCTTTGCCACGTACTTGTGTGGTTGAGCCCTAGCCGTCATTGTTGGAGACAGGGGCTTAGAGCTCGTCGGCAACAACCTCTTGGTTTCTTGTCATTAACACTACTCGCCGTCCAGTGCCATTGCTGCTACCAAAGGGAGCATCTCTAACCATCTTCATCCGTTGGGTTCATAGCTAGGGGTTTCTTCTTTAGGTTAAAAGAGGAGCCTCCACGTCTCCACAGATCGCAGCAGCTCATCGTTGGTTTGCATCCATCCGGACGACCAACTTCTTGTTCATGGTAAATTTGTGATTCATTATCATTGGTGTTTGCTCTCAGATCCTCCCGTAGCTGTGCTTTCTTCCGTTGCTACGTTTATACTTGTTTTGTTGTTGTGCTTTCTTCCTGTTGCATTTTTTCTTTCCCGCACAAGCTACAAATCTGTGCACCAAGGCTCCATCCTTCTGTTGCTGCATTGTCGTAAGATAAAATCTTATGGCCAAGTATAAGCCTTATATTGTGGCGGATGTAGTGCTCGTGATGTCTAAGATCACAAACCATAAGCTAAATGGTTTGAATTAGTTAGATTGGAGTAAGACTGTTCATCTTTATCTTTAAAGTATTGATAAAGATGGTCATTTGACTGATTATCCTCCTAAAGATGATTCAAAATAAACATGGCTAAGAGAGGATGCTCGCTTGTTTCTTCAGATTTGAAATTGTATTGATAGTGAGGTAATTGGTTGATCAATCACCGTGAATTTGTTAAAGAACTAATGGATTATTTGGAATTCTTGTACTCTGGAAAAGGGAATCTCTTCCGCATGTATGAGGTTTGCAAAGCCTTTTACCGTGTGAAAAAACAAGATCAACCTTTGATCAATTATTTTATGGCATTCAAAAAGACATATGAGGAACTTAATATGTTGTTGCCATTTAGTCCTGATGTGAAGGTTCAACAAATCCAACGAGAGAAGATGGCGGTCATGATCTTCCTTGCTAGTCTATCTCCTAACTTTGAGTCTGCTAAGTCACAAGTTCTCTTTGGTTCTGAGGTCTCCTCTCTACAAGATGTATTCAGTCGCATTCTCCGCACAAAAAGTACTACACCCACTCCGCTTAATGGTGCTTTAGTAAGTCACAATATTAATTATGTGCTTGGAAAATCAACTAGTCACATTGGAAACAAAGGGGAGGTTTTCAGGACTTTCAAACTTGAACGCCTAATTCAAGTGGTATTGTGTGCAATTACTGTCGTAAGCAAGTCATATAAAATTTGAGTATAGAAAGCTTCAGTACAAAAATCAGCAAAGACACTTGGCCCATATTGCATCCACTAATGATGCCTTTGATAAATCAATACTTATTTCTGCAAATAAATATGTCAAGTTCTCAAAATATCAAGAATCATTTGAGTCATCATCTCCCTCTGTCACTGTTATTGTTGATTTAGGTAAACAAAACGCATGTCTTCTTTCCTCATCCTCCAAATGGGTCATTGATTCTAGTGCCACATATCATATGACAGGTAATTCTAGTCTCTTTTCCACTGTTCAGTCCAAAGTTAATAGTCATACTAATACTTTAGCTAATGGGTCTACATCTTGTGTTCGTGGGCTTGGCAATATCAATCTTAACTGTCTTACATTTTGTCTTACATTTACCTAATTTATCAGTTAATTTGCTCTTTGTTAGTCAACTAATTCGTAATCTTAACTGTTGCATCTTATCTTTTCCTAATCATTGTTTATTTTAGGATCTTTTGATGAAGAAGATTATTGGTAAAGGATATGAGTCTGAAGGCCTTTACATTCTTGACACATCGCTCCTAAATTATTTTTCTTGCTCTAGTGTCACTTCTCCGTTTGAGGATCATTCTAGGTTGGGATATCCATCTCTACCTTTGCTAAAAGCTTTGTCCACAATATGGCAAGGTGTCTTCATTAAATTGTGAGTCGTGTCAGTTTACAAAACATCACATCTTAGTTCTTGTCCTAGAGTAAATAAACGTGCTACTACTCTTTTTGAATTAGTTCATTCCGATATTTGGGGCCTTGTCCTGTTTATCTTAATCTGGCTTTAGGTATTTTGTTACTTTTGTCGATGATTACTCTCGTGGGACCTGGTTATATTTAATGGAAAATCGTTTGTCCGGTTTATTTCAGTCGTATATGGGTCAAAATAACATGACCTCTTGCGTTGACGCTTCATCCCAAAATGGTGTAACTAAAATAGGCATCTTCTTGAAACTTCACGGGCCCTTTTATTTCAAATGAATGTTCCCAAACTTTTTTGGGCTGATGCAGTTTCTACAACATGCTTTTTCATTAACCGCTTGCCATTCTCTATTCTTCATGATGAGATCCCTTATAACATCCTTTTTCCCAATAAGTCGTCGTTTCCTATTAATCCTAAGATATTTGGTAGTACTTGTTTTGTTCGAGATGTTCGTGCACATGTCACTAAATTAGATCCCAAGTCTTTGAAATGTATCTTCCTTAGTGATTCTCATCTTTAGAAAGGTTATAGGTGTTATTGTCCCAGTATTAACAAATATCTTATCTCAATTGATGTTACCTTCACGAAAGACACACCTTATTTCTATCCTCACCTATCCCGACTCATCAAAGGAAGGATGATGATTTATCAGTGTATTCCATCACATCCTCCACACTTGTTCCAGAATCGGCTCGTGTCAAGCTTCCTATTATTCAAATCTACTCTAGGCATCACCCCCTAGATTCATATCCTACACCTACTACTTCGCCATCAGATCCAGTCCCAAGCAATGATCTTCCTATTGCGTTATGTTAAGGTAAACGACAATGTTCTTATCCTACTTCTTTGGTTTCTTATAACGGCTTGTCTTCTTCCTCTTGTTCTTTTATTACTTGATTCTCTCTCTATTCCTAAGACTGTGCATGAGGTCATATCTCATCTTGGTTGGAAAGAAGCAATGATAAAGGAGATGAATGCTTTAGATAACAATGACACTTGGGACTTGGTCAATTTCCCTTTAGGGAAACGGGCTATTAGATGCAAATGGGTATTCGTAGTTAAAGTTAATCGGATGGGTCAATTGCTAGATTAAAAGTTCATCTTGTTGCTAAAGGCTATGCTCAGATCTATGGGGTAGATTATTCTGATGTTTTTTAAAGTTGACATTTGTTCAATTATTTATTTTGATGGTTGCTACTTATCATTGACCTTTACCTTAGCTTGATATCAAGAATACTTTTCTTCATGGTGATCTTCACGAGGTGTATATGGAGCAACCTTCTGGTTTTCTTGCTCAAGGGGAGTCATAGCAAGTTTGTCGTTTCGAAAATCTTTATATGGTTTGAAATAAAGTCCTCGTGCTTGGTTTGGAAAATTTAGTAAGATTGTTGAAAATTTTGGTATGTCGAAAAGTAAGTCTGATCATTCTGTGTTCTACAAGTAGTCAGAAACTGATATCATTCTATTAATTGTATATGTAGATGATATTGTTATCACTGTAAGTGATACTACAGGAATTTCATCTCTTAAATCTTTCATTCATACTCAGTTTCATACAAAAGATTTGGGGGTGCTAAAATATTTCTTGGGAGTTGAAATTATGAAGAGTAAAAAAGGTATATTTCTATCTCAAAGAAAATATATCCTTACTTATTAATTGAGGCGGAAAAATTAGGGGCAAAGCCTTGTAGTACTCCAATGACTCATAACATGCATCTCACAAGAGATGAGGAACTATTTAAATATCCTGAATGATATCGAAGGTTGGTTGGGAAGTTGAATTACCTTACCTTAACTTGTCCAGATATTGCATATTCAGTTGTCATCAATTTGTCATCTCCAATCATTCATTATTGGGCAACATTGCAGCAAATTTTGTGTTACTTGAAGGGAGCACCCGGAAGGGGTATTGTATATAAAAATCATGGACACACTCGTATTGAATGTTTTTCAGATGCAGATTAGGCAGGTTCTAAAATGGATAGAAGATCTACTTCAGGTTATTGTATCTTTATTGGAGGAAATTTAGTTTCATGGAAGAGTAAGAAGCAAAATATTGTGTCATGATCTAGTGCAAAGTCAGAATACAGGGCTATGACTCTGTGTGTGAGATAATATGGATATATCAACTCTTAACTGCAATAGGACTTAAACTTTTAGTACTACCTAAACTATGGTGTGATAATCAAGCTGTTATTTATATTGCATCCAATCCTATATTTCATGAGCGAACTAAGCACATTGAAATCGATTCATTTCGTTCGTAAGAAAATTTAACAAAACTTGATTTCTACTGGATATGTGAAGACTGGAGAACAACTCAGGGACATCTTTACAAAAGCTTTAAATGAGGTTCGGTTTGATTATCTTTGTAACAAGTTGGGTATGATTAATATTTATACTCCAACTTGAGGAGTATATATATATATATATATGGGTCAATTAGGCTAATTGTAAATTGGCCTAATTATAATTTCCTAAAATAAATCCTAGTTGGTATATAAATATGTCTTCCTCTTTAATAAAGATGTATTGTATTCTTTTTATCCCGAATTACAAATATGAAGTTGATTATCAAGAGCAAGATAATATACAAATAAAAAAGAATTATTTAACTTTTTATTATGCGAAATAAGTTACTATGTTATGTTATTGTGACGGATGATTTATTAGCCTCCAATCTATTTGTGATGGGTCAATTCTTTCTAATTTTTTTACCACAATTTATACTTAATCAAACCTAAATCAAAGAGTTTGGTTTCATTAAGAATGAATATGAACCTTGTGTCTAAAAAGGATTAGTGGGAGCACCATTATTTTTCTAATCTTGTATGTAGATGATATACTTCTCATTGAAAATGATATCCCTATCTTATAGTTTGTGAAGACTTGACTTGAGAATTATTTTTCAATGAAAGATTTAGGTGAAGCAGTCTTTATTTTAGGCATCAAGATCTATAGAGATAGATTTAAAAGATTACTTGACCTAAGTTAGAGTATATATATTGACAAAGTACTTAATCATTTTTCCATGTAAAATTTTTAAGAAGGGATTTTTGCCAATGTCACATAGAGTGAGCCTTTCAAAGGCTCAGTGTCCCTTTAGTAGGGAGGAAAGGGATAGCATGGACAAAATTCCTTATGCATCTGCTATTGGATCTATCATGTATGCCAAGTTATGTACTCATCCTGATATCTCGTATGCATTAAGCATGACTAGAAGATGCCAGTCAGATCCAGATGAAAGTGACTGGACCGCTATCAAGAATATTCTTAAATACTTGAAAAAAACTAAAGATTATTTCTTAATATATGGAGGTGCTGAGGAGCTCGTTATAAATGGTTACAATGATGCAAGCTTCCAAATCGACAATGATGATTCAAGATCATAGTCAAGTTATGTGTTTTGCTTAAATGATGGTGTTGTGAGTTGGAAGAGTTCAAAGCAAGATACAGTTGATGATTTTGCAATAGAGGCTGAGTATATTGCTATTTCTAATGCAGCAAAAAAGGCTGTTTAGATCAAGAAGTTCATCACAGAACTTGGTGTGGTTCCTAGAATTTCTAACCCAATAGACCTCTATTGTGATAATAATGGAGCTATTGCACAAGCTAAGGAACCCATATCTCATCATCGGTCCAAACACATTCTTTGGCGGTTCCATCTCATTCGAGAGATTATCGATAGAGGAGATGTAATGATATGTAGAGTATTGACTGATAACAACATCGCGGATCCACTAACCAAGGCCTTATCAAAGAGGAAGTATGAGAGTCACACTAGGTCACTCGGTATTAGATACTTCAGTGATTGACTCTAGTGCTAGTGGGAGATTGTTAGTATAAACCCTAAGAGCCAATCATGAGTTAATTAACTTAGGACATATTATATCATATTTATCAATAAAAGGTAATGTTTGATTATTATATTTATTTCATGTTTGTGCTAGCTGAATAAATATAATAATGCTTTAGAATAATGGTTCTAGTCTGTAACATATCAATTGTTGAATTGATTGTGGGAGGTTGTTGATATATATAGAAAACACTATTCTTAATTATTTCTAGTCAAGTATTAATATACAAGGGCAATATTAATACACTAAAACTAGTATGTAGGTTAATTGATGACTTATTCACATAAGACATAGATATAAGATATCAAGTTGACACATAGGTATATATTAGAGAATATGTACTGAATTGACCTGCCATGAGAAGTTTCGGATCGTTATATGAGTGTCATAAATATTCTCATAATGATTATTAATATAAATAGTCCTTAAATCTGAAGTCACTACAATTTCCTACACAACGAGTTATGTACTTTAGTATCGACAAACATCACCTATAATGAGGTGGACTATAAAGTCATTTCATTAGGTATGCAATAGGCTATGTAGAGAGATGTGAGTGATGTAGATGGAATTTGTCCCTTCCATATAATGGAAGAGATATCTAGGAGCCCTTTGATTGAGTAGGACTACTGAAATGCATAAAATCTTGTAGATTGCTTGACAAAGCATATGTATGTATTTGTTAAAGTCATTATCATCTAACTATTGACTAAGCATATTTATTTAGTTTAAAACATTTGAAATAAAAAAAACCCGATAAATTAAAGAAAGATCCCTAAATGAAACTTCAACTTTGCATAGTCCCCATCTTCAAAAAACTTTATTTTCATTCCCTGCATGTAAAGTTTTGTTTGCTTCAACTCCCTCATGCAAAGTTTTGTTTGACTCACCAAGTACACTCTTGATTACTATTTTCAACATGATACCATCTTATCTCATATCGTATTTTAGAGTTATCGTATATTTCACCTAATGCTTGTATTCTTACCTTATTAAATATATTTTGCTTCTCATTCTTTAACTTTCACTACTTAATTTTAGGAGTCGTGTATATTTTCCTTCTATTGATGCAATGATTGAGGTGTATATCCAACATTATCTTCCTAACCATAAGAAAGTTAATTTGCGATTTATTATTCCAACTTTTAAACATGACCAAATGTTTTTCTCTTTTCTTAAAAACATATTGGCTAATATAAGGTCATATGTTATTGCAAAATCCAATATAGTTTTCCTTTTTTATTTCTTGTTCCAAACTCATAACTCCATGCATCCTCTAATATTTCTCATTTTTCACTTCGACATGCACATTTAGATCACCTTCTATTTAAATTATTTTATTTGGCCGAATGTTTTATAATATTTCATCTAGGCCGCCCTAAAATCTTAATTTGATATCTCCATACTACTTGAGATGTATATATGTTAATTATATTTATAGTTTCTTTCGCCACTACTTGAGAGCTATAATTCTATCATTCTTTCTAACTACTTACTTCATCCTTTAACGAACTATCTACAACAATATTCGCTTCGTTTCTTGTTTTACTCTTTTCTATGTACTATAAATTAGAATCCGAGTTTTTTCTATTATTTTTACCTTCTCGCTATTCATTTTGTCTTTTATACACGTAAAATATTAATTCTTCTCTTAATCATAGTATCTACTACCTTCATTATTTTATAGTGAGAGTTTTGTTCCATGTTTCAAAGTTTATACTATTAGTTTTCTTGTAATATTTATTCAATATAAGTCAATCATACAATATAAAATATATAATACAACAATATAGAATAACTAATATGCATATAATTATCAAAAATATTTTTCATTTTCAAAAGAATGACTGACTTTAACATTTGCCAGTTACATACTACCACATTAGAAACTTAATTTGTTGGTCTTTTTTCTAGAGCAAGATATCACAAAAGTCCTCAAATGAGTTTTTGACCATCATACAAATTGAACTATATTTTTCTTTTCACATCATCAGTTATCTCACATAATCACTCAACTTGTTGGACTTCTTGAGTGCTCAAACTGTCAAAACAGTATATTGCATGTGCAATGCAATCCCTTGCCTCTGTAGAAACTTGAAGATTAGTCAGGATCATTGGTAGACAACCATAAGAATCCAACAACACTAAGAATAATTCACAAGGTCTCTTGTTTCGATATCAAGGTCATCTTCACATGTTCAGACAAGTTCTCTCATAGATAGAGGATTCACGTTACGCTATTGTGTTGTTTTGGCAGAACATTAATTCTTTTGGAAGAGAGTATCAAATTGTTGTAGTTAGGTCAAGTGCAAAGGCAGCACCTAGAACTATCATCCTAACAATATAGGCTCATTTAGATCAGATAATTGATGACTGTGTTGAGATATTCTTCTGCAGAGGCAATAGAGTTGTACTAGTATAATTAAGCTACTTTGTGCAACCACTAGTCCGGTGTTCTATGAGAGGATGAACCACAATGTATTGGAGACCTAATTATAAACACCATATATTCTACAGGGTAATGTGTAATGATATGATCCCCCCTAACTTGTGCCTTGTTGAACCAAATAGAAGTCATTGTCACAAGTTAAACAGTTTGATATTAGAAAATTACATGCTTGGTTATGTTATTCCCCATAGAAATCTTGTGTTCCATGACCAACAGCCCTGTTCCCTCTATTATCAATTGCAAGTCTGTTTCTCCGTGGCCTAAGTGATTAGAGTTTAAAAATCAAACTTTGAAAAAAAAAATACATTAACTGATCCTTATACCCACATTTATGGCCCCACCTAGAATCTTTCATTTACCTTTGCCCTTTGGTTCTTAATATCCTTGGCCATGTATTTGTGCTGCATCTCTTCTTGAGAGAATTATGTTTCTTGCCATTTAATATATGTTCATTATCAACTGTATATTTCACAGTATCTGATAATTCAAAGCTTTTCCAAGTAGTGATCCAATTCATTGCTTTGGTTTACAGACAAGCTAAAGAAGTGGTAAAGATACTGAAGAAACGTATTGCACATAAAAATTCAAAGGTTCAACTTCTTGCACTTACGGTAAGTTCATCAAACAGTTGGGTTTCAGTTATCACGATATCATTTGGAACTATTCTTATTGGGTTTTCTGTTGGGTTCAATTATTATGATATCTGCTGGAGCTATTCTTATTGGGTTTTCAACATTGTAATGTTGATTCAACCATGTTAATGAGTTGGTTAATTTATACTTCTTTTCATCCTTGTATGTGGCATTGTAACCGAACATCGTGACTGCATTTATCTTGTTTTCTAGAGCCACTTTTTATTGGGCTTTCAACATTGTTGATGTATTATTTGAAAGATAAAATAGATAAAGAATAATTATTCCTAGAATAGAGTAAAGAACAACTATTCCTTATCAATTAGAATAACTATAATAATATATGTCATTTTTGCAACTATGAGGATTTATGGGGAATAGAATAACTATTCATATCAACTGATTACACCATTATGTTTTTCTATTTTCAACATTAATATATTAATTAATATAATTAAATTTAAAATAATTTTCACTTATTTTTTTATTTTAATGTGTATCAAGATGAATTGATATAACTTCTACTCCTATAATCTTCTTTTTATAGTTTTCATCCATTTGATTTGTTTACTTTCAAAAAACAAGAATATACCAATTAGATAATCAATTAAATTAGATTTTTAGACAATAACTAAAGAAATAAAAATATTACTTGGATTCGGCTTAGGACTTGCTAAAGCATGCTGAGTGTCGACATGGTATGCTATGTATTAACATGATTGACAAGGGTAACACAAAAAGGGTTATCCATGTTGATTAGTATTGGAACATGAATAGATACGTCTCAACCATGCAATCTAACATCATTTAAGATTTCAATTCATGGTTGAAAGAAAAATTGCTAAAACTGATCTCAAGGGGCATGCGAGGTGCTAAAGTAGGAGGATGCTCTACCTTCTCCACACCAACCCATTGCTGCTCTAAGTGCTGCCCTGTAAAGGAGCAGTTGCAACTTTAAGCTCAACATTGATTCACCATTTTTCATTTCTCAGCTGGGATTCACAGGTAGTAGGATCTGAGGGAAGCACCAAGCAAAGGTTGGGTCACCACTGGATAGATCTGGAAAGACCGCAAATCATAAGGCTTGAATGTCTTTGATGGCCTTGACGAAATTAGTTGTGTCTGCAGTCAAGTCGATATAGTGAGAAGTAGCATGGAGAGGACAACACAAAGGTGAAAGATCATACTCTTGGCAGTGTTCAACAAGGAGTAAGGCAAGTGTCGGTGTAACATAAGAGGCTTGCCAGATATGGTAGTTTGCGATGGTGGACATGTGAGGGCGAAGTCTCTCTAAAGATATGTGTTGTTGAAGATGCTTGAGATGGAGGCATCACGTAGAGAAAGGTTGGGAATCCAAAGGTTTCCAATGAGATGCTTGCCCTGAAGTCACCAGGAGGTTGCATGTTCGTGGATGTCTATGCCTCACCATATGGAGATAGATAGGGGAAGAGTTACAAACTCTTTGTGGAGGATTAGCATGGTTGCAAACACAGGAAGAAGTTGAGGTGCCTTTTCATTGCAGGTGGGCATATTTGGAGATGGGTATTGCATGTGGAGGAGGAGTTCCCACACATCCTTCAGTTATTTTTTTTATCTCCTCTTTCTGTCTCTTTCATGATTACCACTTCACATGGAATCCAAATCCCATGTGCAAAAAACTAGTGTCCTCTTTATCAATTGTACTTGTAGATATGCCTTTGGTCAAAGTCTTAGTAGTACCATTCTAGAGAGTCGATGCTGCATTCTCCTGCTTCCATACATGTTTCTCTATACCCTGTGTGTTCCTCCACGTGATCTTGGTATTGCTGCTCCAAAGCAGTTTCTCTTCCAGATCTTGCTTTGTGGGGTTCTTAATTTCTACTGCAATCATTTGTTCCTTCAATATGTGATCTGTTTTGCCTTTTCCCTGTTAATTGAATGATCTGCACTGCCAGCTCCTTGTATGTCCATGGGCAAGACAACCTCTGCACTCTTCTTCAGGTTGCACAGTGAGGGAGTCCTTGGTCATTCTTCTTCCTTAAGCTTCCCCTTGTTCTTATCCTCTTTTACCGTGACCTCCCAGGCCACTTCTTGCATTTTGACATTGCTTTGGATCTCTTTGTTCCTTCTTTAAGCACATCATCTTCTCCATTAAAGACCTAAAACCACAAGAGGTAAAGCATTACGTTCTCAGTGTGGTACTTCTAGTGAAGGGTCATGTTGTCCTATCCATCTCCTGGGGAAAAATGTCTCAGTCTCATTTCACTACTAGCAAAGAGCCATACTATCTTATCCATCTTTGTCTCCAAGACCCTTGAGCTTTCCTTTCCCTCAGGTGATTAGGTTCTATGGTATATGTTGTTTAAGGAGATTCTCACTCAAGAGATTTGTTCTCAAGAAACCTTAGAGAGAATCCCACTCAGGAGGCCACTCTCTTGGTAAGGCATACAGTTCAAGAAACCTTAGACCTATCTACCAAGATAGAGAGACTTGTTTTTTTCTGGGTTGTCATAATTGGTGTTGCTACTACCACAGGGCAGCCTATGTTTCTGATGGCTCTTTAAATGACATCACTAATCCAAGCATTAATATGCTGGACGTTACATGTTAGAGCATATCATGATATTGACATGCACAAAGTGAAGTTGCTTGTGATGGAAATGCCAGTGCATACCTTATCAATGTTTGGCTTGTGGTTATTGGCGATCTCATATGACAACTAGGATAACAGGCTATCATGTTTAAGTATCCCTTTTGCCATGAAAAAAAGGTCTTGCTCAACTCTGATAAAGGTTTCTTTTGTCTGATTTAATATGATTCTGATATACCCTTGTTTTTCTTATCTAAATTCCAACTAATTTTTTTTTTCAGCTTTTAGAAACAATCATTAAAAATTGTGGCGACATTGTGCACATGCATGTTGCTGAGAAGGATATATTGCATGAGATGGTCAAGATTGTCAAAAAGAAGGTTCTTGTTTCTCTCATTCAGATGCATCACTATTTTCTATACTTGCTGATAAGACTGAATCTTGTTTCCTTGGTCTTTTTTCATACAGCAATCTGATTTTCATGTTAAGGAAAAAGTACTCATATTAATAGATACATGGCAAGAAGCTTTTGGTGGCCCTCGGGCAAGATATCCACAATATTTTGCAGCCTATCAGGAACTGTTGGTATGCTTTTGTATTTTTTAAGCCGCCTTAAAGATAGCTTGTTGCTATTACAGATGTTATTTATCAAAAAAATGTTTAAAGATGTGAACTAGTTAAAGTTTTGGTAGACAATGATCATGTTTGCCAATAACTTTCTTTTCTTTAATTTCTTATGTTTTGCTCAGAGAGGTGGTGCTGTTTTCCCTCCGAGAACAAAAACGTCTCCACCTATCTTTACTCCTCCACAGACACAACCTCTGCGAACTTATCCTCCATCCATGCGAAGCCCTGGTTATCAAACTGAACCACCTGAGTCTTCAGTTGCATCTGAATTTCCTGCTTTGAGGTACTTAATTATGTTCTCATAATTTTCTTTTGTGTTGTTGAGTATATATTCCTTGTTAGCTACTTTCTTTTTTGTTTTTCACTTTGATGGCTTACCTTGTCTAGTAGTACTGTGTCTATTCAAGGGAAAGGGCTATTTTAGTAAGCCTGGGACATCAAAACATTTAAGTTATAAGAAAGTATGGCTTTTGGGATGCCTTGCCATGTAGGGGCTATGGTTAATACCTGTTATTGAAGACAAATTTTTAGTTCATTAGCATGAAATATACAATTTCCATTGTACTTTTTTAACAAAAAGTTCTTCATTCACTCTTTATCTGTTTCACTTTCATTTTTTTTCCAACACATTCATTTCTTATATTTATTGTGTATGTCAGCTAATATGAAAATTTGGAAAGTACTGATGGTGGTACTAAGTAATAAAGATTGGGCTTTCCAACAGTATAAATGTAAGCCTATGATCTTAACCAGATTTGTTGAGGTGAGATCATCACTCATATGAGACAAGAGGGGTATTTACCATTTGAGTATCTCGATATGCAAAGGATGGGCTCAGGAGTTAGGTGCCAGAAGTGATCCATCTTCAACGCTTGGATTGCAATGAAAACTAGCAAAAGATTCTCATATTTTTGTGGGCCAATCTTGTACTGATATTCGTGATAATTAGGAGAATATTAAACATAATAAGTTTACAGGAGCAAAATGAGTTGGAGAGAAATAATGAGAAGAAATATGCAATATATAGGCTTTAAATTTGTGTTCATTGTGAAAGTTCAAATTAAAAATGGAATAGGTATCATCTTAGATAATGATAAGGCTGTCAAGAAGTAGCATTGGCATAATATATTGAAACACACTGATAATTCTCATGTTTTTTTTTCCTGCTGGTCATCTCTTTATTCACTCTTTACCCAGCAATTCCTGTTTTCTTGATTCTGGTCTTCTTTGGTGATGGCTCCAGCATGAGTGAGCTCCTAAATTGTTATCCTGAACTTTTCTACTCTTTAGGTTGAGCTATGGGATTAAGCTATGATAGAAGTCATTTATTCCAATTATATGACACAGTCAGTACCTAGGAGAATATTAACTACACGAGTGTATGAGTTGCAGGTAGTTATAGATTGTAGTGTTTCAACCACTAGACTTGTTGGATTATTGTTTTTGATGTAGCATAAGAGTAGGGATGACAATTTCCTCCGAATCCGATGGAGGATCCGATACCTGACTCGAATGGAGGAGGGTATGAAGGGATTTTTTGGAACAGATTAAATAATCGGGTAATCAGGTATGGAAATTTTCAGATTCGGATATGGATGCGGATCTGATAGAATCTTTCCCATATCTGATCTGAATATTCGATTAAATTATTCATCTTTCTTTTCTCTGATTTTTCAGATTTCAACCACACTTCTATATTACTTACATCTATTAAAAAATATTTCTTTTATCAGAACCACTAATAGGGAAAGGTGATGAAATGTTTCAGAAAAACTGGCGTCTGCAGTATGTCCTAAGTTTCTATCATTCTATATATATATATATAAAAGACAGGTTCTTCTATGAAAATTTACATAAATGATTTCACTTGCATGATCAGTTCGTGCCATGTCAAATCAATTTCTTAAAATCTCACTATCTAAAAAGAAAAAAGCTATAAGATAGCAATCAAACCTACCATTTGATATTACACCCATTGTACGTTAGACAAAAGTATAGATGGTAATAGGATATATGGGTAAGGTATGGATATCCGATCCTCCGATGGGTATGGGGATGTGGATGGATATAAAAAATAGGGACGAGGATGAAGGATATGGAATCCGATCCAAATCCAACCCATTGTCATCCCTACACAAGAGTGCTTTTATATCAAATTGATGCAACATTTGATCAAATTAAATCAGGATAAAATTGATGAAGCACAAGATAATTATCTCACATACAGAACTTCTACAAATAATTGAACAAGGAAAATACTCTTAAGCACTTTTATAGAGTGATAATATGATTTGTTCTTTGTGAAATAATATCTTAGTTCATTCCTAATAAAACTCTAACAAACTTTTTGTAAAAACTCTAAACAACTTTTTCAAATTCTTTAAAAAAAATTATCTACAAAATATTTAAACAATTTAGATAGTTCTAAAACTTTGAATAAATTTAAATGAGATTTGAAAAGTGATTTTTCTCCAACCAAGGAGAACTTGACTCAGGTGAGATGTTAACACTTTTTCCCATTGCCAATTTCATGCAAAAAGTATAAATGACCTTTCCAAGTTTGTTGAGCATGATCTCTTATTATGCTTTCTCGGGTGACCTTTTCAATGATTGATTTCTCCTTTATTTTTGGTCGCCCCTACCAATGAATAGGAAAGTGCATTAACTTTTCATAGCATGAAGATGATGACCACAATTTCATAGTAATCTTTGGGTGTAAAAGAGAAAATATTGAGGATGAATACAAATAAACGCTATCTTTAATAAAGCCAGCATTTAAAGGAGGTTCAAATTTCTCCCAGTAAATCTACACATTCTTCAATTTTAAAATTGAATTAGTGTTTAAATAAATTGGCATTTAATTAGTTAGTTAAATAAATGACATGTTAAATAAACTAGCTTTATAATCAAATTTCATCTCAACGTAGCTTCAAAAGTATATGATATGAGATAAATTGGATTTATATTGCAAGATGAGAATTTATCATATTACTAGTTATTTTATAGTAATTATTTTTAATATAATTTTATTCCTAGTATGGACACACGTCTCTTGTTACTTCTCATTAGAACTCTTTGTAAGGTGGCTAGTAAATAAAGAAACTAAGACAATCTTTTAAGTGATGAATAACTGGACAAAATACACATACTTATAGGATTTTTAATTGATTTTCCAATTTTAAAATTGATGTTGTCCATTCTTAATTCATGATATGTGGCTTCTGAACGATATATAACTTGTGAGCCCAAATCTAAGTCATACTAAGTTACTAACAATTTTTTCTTTATTCAAGTTATTAGAGAAGTTCCTTAAAGTTAATTTATCATACATTTTTAGGGTAAAATTAACAAAGTATTTTTTCCCCCAGATTTCAACTCTTTTATTTTAATTAGAAGTTCTTTGATATTAAGTGAACTAGAGGCTTTTGATAACATCTTTGATTTTGATTTTGGGCTCTATTAAATTATGAAGGGACATATTTTTTAATATTATTTTTTCATTTTATGTCAATATATGATGGTTTTTGTGTCTATCATGTAATGGGTTTTAAACATTTTGCTAAAATTCTCTACCAACTTCTACAGTTTGTTGTTGGTAAATCGTGCTCGTTTAGTAAAGGTCATCTTATAAGGACGAAAATATTCCTTAATGTCAACTAACCAATCTTTAAATTTTCTAGGGTTTCCTTTTCCATCAAAAGTAACATTGTCATGCTTAGGCTATATTGATTGTGATTCTCACTCATTCTCATGGAAATATATTGGCTCTTCTCTACCAGCTTCTACAACTTTGCCGGGAATGATGATTATAAAGTAAAGCAATGTGATAAATAAAATACAATGCAGAAAGATACTGAGTAACAGGGACAAAAACTAACATGTGAGTAAATAACAAACTATCTACATGAATGAAACTTTGTGCTTTTAAGAATAATATACGATCATACACAAACATTTATGAAAAAAACTAATTAAATGTAAGAAATGTAAATTTATCAACTAGATAAACAAATAAAAGATGATTAATGAGATGATGAGGTTGCCCCAAGTTGGAATCTCTAATCTAGCAAATTTTTTGTTGCAATAGTGTTGTAGTGATCTGGATTGCTTATTTTGCAATATGCCTTGGACCAAATCCAAATAGTGTATGCCTCCACTTGAATTAATCTCATTCCCTCAATTTTATAGCCCCCGCGGGTTGACGTAGTTGGTATATGCATGGGTGTTTGCTCTAATAGGTCTTGGGCTTAATTCCCAGCTGGTGCAAAATACCTTGTTGAGTGTGTGACCTCTCCCATGAAAAGGCCGCTGCTATAGGGCAAAATGCCCCTCGTGATTTACCTGTGTATCTTGCTATGGGGCCGGCGATACTGGGCCACTTGGGATGCGCGATATCACCTTTTGCTTCAATTCCCTCAATTTTGTACCAAATGCCTAGATCCCTTATTTTAATTAAACTGAAGATGTTCTATTAATTAGCAAATTGGACCAGATCTGTTCCTTCAACGAACGTGCCTATGGCTTTTTCTTTTTTTATTTCCTGTGGATAGCTAGCTTCCTATGGATAGATCCTTTCCTTGGTCAGGGAGGATTGTCAATGAAGATGCGGTGTGGAGATGGTAGATGGGTGGAATTGTTTGATCAGGAAAGGCAATGAAGGCTTCATCAATGGATGAGCAGTGGGGTGGCACAAAAGAGGTGGCGGATGGACGTGGAATGGTGAAGAACACATGGGGGGAAATGGAAGTATTAAACATTCAATTGTGAATTTAACATAGCATCAATTTGAACTCTTAAATCACATAGAACATTAGGAAAGAATTAATCAATAAAAGGATGACTATTTAACAGAAAAAAAAGAGATAGGATATTCCTAACTCCTTTTATATATTGACGATAAGATTTATTCTTTTGTAAACTAATAACTTAGTTACTCCTATCTAAACTGTAACAAACTTTTTCTAAACAAGGTCTAATTTTTTTTTATATCACGCTAAAAATTTAAGTAACTTTGACAACTTTGAAATTAAAAACAAATTTAATTTGGATTTGAAAATTTCAGTTGCATTAGTTTCCTCTATTCACACTTTATATCCATAGTTTTTCATGCTATACTAGATTACTACTAACTTGAAGAGGAGCATTTTGGTTCACATGCAGGGAATGAAATCTCGAGCTGTGTAACAGAAGGAAGAAGGAATCAAGATTACGACTTACCCAGAAGGAAGCATTGGCGAAAGATTAGGGTTTAGGGCGAGGCGACGGTGAAGCTGAGGCGACGTCGAGGCGGTGACGGTGAGGCGACAGTAAGGCGATGGCGGCAAGCAAGGGGGAGCAGGGAATCGCGATGAGAGCAGCAGGGAAGAAGCGGAATCGCGATGAGAGAAAAAGTTAGATTTTATTAAATCATTAAATTATATATAGAATTTCTAATTTCTAATTTATTATTATATAAATTATAATTATATATTATATAAATTAAAAATTAATTAAATAAACTTTTAATTAATAAATATAATTATAATATATAATTTTATAATTTTTATTTAAAATATAAAAAATAATATATAGTTATATAATTTAAAATAATTTTTATGAATTTAAAATAGATTAAAATTTTATAAAAATGTTTAAAATAATTTTAAAATTTTATAAATAATTTTTAAAAATTTAATTGTTAAAAAATAAAAATAAAAATATATATAATTATTTCAAATAAATTTGATTTTAGAATGCAATATAAACTATATATATATATATAAATTAATAAATAAATAATTAGTATAATTATTATACATAATATTTTTTTTCTAAGAATTAATTTGATTTGAGATTTGAAACCATGAATATTAACATACATAGCTTTCTACTTTTAGATTATTACTTCCTAAGCATATGTAATACATATTTTTATTAGAAGTTTTATACGGTCAAGCTACACTAAATTAATATACAACTTATTCTTAAATTATATATATATATATATATATATATATATATATAAAGGGGAGCCTTAGCGCAACGGTAAAGTTGTTGCCATGTGACCAAAAGGTCACGGGTTCGAATCTTGGAAACAACCTCTTGCAAAAAGCAGGGTAAGACTGCGTACAATGGATTATTCCTCGGGATCCCGCATGAAGGGAGCTTCGTGCACTGGGCTGCCCTTTTATATATATATATATATATATATATATATATATATATATATATATATATATATATATATATATATTGAAATCGCATCGGCACGGCACGATACGATATCGTTCCGGTTTGGAACTGAAACCTCGGCACGGATCGAGATTTTAAACCTTGCTCACATGTACTGATAATTCCATTCAATTTTGCATCTTCACTGAAATTCAGAATGTTGGTGGTATAGATGTTCTTGCTGAGATGTTAAATTCTTTAGATCCTAGAAAATCCATGGTTTTTCATGCTATACTAGATTACTACACACTTGAAGAGTAGCATTTTGGCTCACATGTACTGATAATTCCATTCAATTTTGCAGCCTCACTGAAATTCAGAATGCTGGTGGTATTGTAGATGTTCTTGCTGACATGTTAAATGCTTTAGATCCTAGAAATAAAGAGGTATGGTTTGCTTTGAGACTTGATGTTGTTTCTTTTACCCATTCAAATAGTACTTCTAATTTTGGCATAGTTGTAGAATGTGAGAGCAACATTGTCATCAAGATCCTACCTAGTCACAGATCTTGAAATTTAACAGTGTCATCACCGTTGTTGGTCATCAAACCATGTTTGCACAAACCATTTGAGGTTGGCTTATGGATCTTATGGCTTCTTCAAGTTCGATACAAGATTGTAATACTAGTTAAAATTCAAATCATTCAAACATTTTATTATTATACAAATTAGAGTTTTCTTTGGTTTCCTCCCCCTTTACACCTTGATTATCTTGAATCCCTTCAATGTGGTTGTTTTGTTAATCAATTTTCTTTCACTTTATTATTTATTCGAGCTACATCTATCACTCTTGAATGATAGCTTGTTTCAATCATAGCTTTCTCAAATCTGCCGCATTGAGTTTTACATATTTTCTAACACCTCTTTAACCTTTGTAAGCATGGTATCTCTACTTAGATATTTTCAACAATACAATTCTAGAAGCTCCTCTCCATTTCAACTGCTCACTTCAATCCTCTCAACAATATTTTAGTCAATATCTCCTTGTTAAGATATTTAAAAATCTTACTCTCATCCATTTCAACAGTTACATCAAGTCTTTCTTACAATTGAAAAGAAACTCATATATTCTCAAATCTACTCATCTTGGATATAATTGGTGAGGTTTATCTAGTACCACTATTAAAAATAAACATTTCTGAACATCATATTTAGCATTAACATATCTATTAATTTCCAATATCTAGATTATTATCACATATTCTAATATCATAAAACATAATTTACAAAATTTCTACAGTGAATATATATACAGTATAATATAGATGATAACTACTGCAAGTAGTAACCTTTTAAAAGATTGGCATGAAAAATTAAGGTCTTTATTCAGAAAGGGTTCAAAGTTCCTTCGACGATATGACATGAAAAATTAAGGTTTATTTTAACAAATGCTAAACTTTAAAATGTTTATGTTAATACAACTCTATTCCAATATTTGATTAAGTCAAGGTTGTCATGCTCGAGATTCTACCTAGGAATCGGTGGGGAAGCATAGGAATGAGTCATGAGTTTGAAAGATTCCAACCCAATTTAAACCCTACTTGTAGTTTGGACCATTGAGGCTAATTTGGGTTGGAGGAATCTTAAGAATCTAAGAGCTAGATTGTGTGCAAGTTTTGTTTTTATATCTTGGTCCAATGTCCAGTTTGAAGGGAATAAAAAACTAAAGCTGATTCCCCACTTTTGAAGGGAGTTTTGTTTATAGATTGTCTTAGTTGCATTCTCTGGAGTTAGAAGTTATGTCTCAGATTGAGTTGATAACAATACTTTTTTACCTTTAGAAATCCATTTATGATAAACACTATCTGTGCAAATTTTATATTTAATGTTGAATTTTCTTAACCAGAGTGATTTTATATGCAGGGGCTTAAACAAGAGGTAATTACTGACCTTGTCAGTCAATGCCGTACCTATAGACAGAGAGTTGTCCATCTTGTTAACACAACATCGTAAGTCCTCTACTTCTTTCATTTTCTATGAAATTTTTGAAAGATCCAGTCTAGTGAAGTTATGTAGTAGTTCATCTTCTTGTGCAAAAGTGATGATCTATATGGCTAAGAAGTTTTCTATTTGTATCTACATCACTATTTATAGTTAAAAATAGCAAAAACTTTGCGCATTCAATTCACATTATTTGAACTTCTTGTATCATTCTTCTTTCCTTTGCCTGCCTTGCTTTATTTTTTCAACTCTCTATTATGTTTCTTGATGATGGCATATTAAAGTTGAATGTTCTGTTACCAACATCTTCTATCTGATGTTACATTTAAAATTTTATTTCGTAAGTTATCTGGTTTTGCTCATCACTTGTCATGAGTGAGTTTTTTTTTTTTTTGCCATAATCCAAGTCTTGCTTTATTACAGAGATGAGGAGCGACTTAGCCAAGGACTTGCTTTGAATGATAATTTACAGAAAGTACTAGCAAAGCATGATGCTATAGCTGCTGGAATTGCAGTTCCTGTTGAGAAACAGCAAAAATCTCTCCAGACACTTATAGATGCTAATGCTTCTTCATCTAGCAAAGTTTCAGTCCAAAGGTAAGAACCTTTTTATTTCTGTAGGTGGTAGTTGCTACTCTTGAGTCTTGAAGCCATGCCCATGTTATAATAATTTTGAATTTTTTATACAAAATTTTTAGGTCAGCTGTTGCTTACAATAGGTTCCTGCAAGAATTCACCTCATCTGAAATCTTTAAGTATAGTTTGAAGATTCTTACTATCCTCAAAGCTTAATAAATTCAACTCACCAAAATTAGCAGATGGTGTTAATGAAAGATTTGAACAACTTCCATAGAAACCTTAGTAATTTTTGGCTTACACCTATAATACTAGGGATAATTTGATGCTCTTTTTTATTTCTATTTGATTTTTGACATTCTGGGATAGGTTGTCAGCTACAAGCACGAGTGCAAATAACCAACCTCCTCTACAGCAATTATTGTCGCCCACACCACCTCAACCTGATGGTCCAAAATCTTCTTCAGTTAAATTAGATCCAAATATGGACCTTCTTAGTGGTGACAACTATAACAAACCTGCAAAGGACGATCTACTAGCTCTAGTTCCTGTTGACCAACCAGCTACAATTTCTGCTTCAGACCAGAACATTTTAGCTCTTGCAGACATGTTTCCCCCAACCAACATTAGCAGTAGCACACCTCCAACCAACTCATTTGATTCAAATTCTGCATTTCCACCACAACAGATATATCCTGCTGGATCCGGATCCAATCTTCAGATGCAACTCCAGCAAACATCACAATCACATGCAGCGCCCTTTGGTAATGGAAGTATTCCAAACTCAGTGGCATCCCAATTTGAACAGGCAAGCTATAATAATGGGGTACAGCTAAACCAGGCAACAAATGCATGGAATGGTCAACTTACTCCAGCGCACAATCCACAGCAGGAAACCCTGGGCCATGGTAAGATCATTTTTAATCCTTCTTTTACCTGTTCTTTGTTTCTATTTAGCAGTTTTTTTATTAATTTTATTCTCTCTCTCTTTTCTTTCCATTCATTGTGTTTGTTTCTGGACACAGCTATCTGTAATAGAGTAAGGATGAATTGCTAAAATGGGAAAATGCACTTACTTTCTTGCAGTGTTTGCATAGCATAAGGTCTTTGTTTTCCTTATTAATTCTTTAATGAGTAAAGTATGCCTAGTTTTGTGCCTGTTGAATATACTTGCATTCTTATCTTAAACAATACAATTGTATTTATGTATGATGTACACATGGGCATACGTCCATGCACATGTGACTTCTTATGAAAATGTGAATATATGTCATTATATTTCTGGAACGGCTAGTGCACTCTCATCTCACTTATCTCAATTTTTTTATCAATTAATTAATTTCTCAATGGTTGTGTGCCAAGTGTGTACGAGTATGCATACATGTCTTATTAGGCATTAACTTTAAGACTAGACATCCATGCGCATGGCTAATGCGAGCTACCAAATCAGGATTCCTTGATGATACTTATTGCCAAGAAAGAATGTTGTGGAGAGCTTCAACTGTTCTGAAAAAGAATTATTTATCATAGTTTTAAACATTATAAACGCAATTAACAGAAACATTTCCTTGGAAAGTTGTACCTACACTTATTTGCTTGGATAGTTAGATGGCTGTTCTTTCATTCTATTGCAGTTGCAACTGAACAAGACGAGGCTTTTCCCCCGCCACCCTGGGAATCACAACCAATGCAGAATGAAATAGCTGGCTTGAAGCCTCAACCACTCCAAGCCGAGCAAGTTGGAGCTGTACAACCTCAACCCATGCCAGGTGGACAGATGGCGGGGATGCATCCACAGCATATGTTGGGTGTCCAGCTTCCTGGGGGTTTACAACCTCAATTTGGGCCAAGCGGTCAATTTCCAGGCATCTATCCTCCAATGCATAACAGTCAGGTGATGCCTATGTATCCGCAACAAATGCTCGGAGGTTATGTAGGTACGAGTCAACAGACAATGCAAGGGTTTCAGCCAACAGGTTATGGATATGGCCAGCAACCTGAAGCTCAGTACTATGATCCATCGAGATCTGCATATGCTTATTCCAGTCCGAATGAGCTCCCACAGAGAATGTATGGGCTCTCTGTACAGGATAGTAACTCTTACTCAAGCATGACTTCTTCCTACCAGATGCCTTTATCCTCCCCCTCATATGTGCACAAATCGAACAAACCATCGAAGTCACAGGATAATCTTTTCGGTGATCTTGTTAGTATGGCGAAAACAAAGCAAAATAAACCCACTGCTAGTAAAAGTTGAAAGCTTGTGAAACATACGGAGCTATTTTTTTTTCCCTTTTACAAATTGTTCCAGTTATGGCGTCTTTCTTTCAATGTATTTTCCCGTCTCCACATTTGTTAAGTCTCTTCTACTAGCAATGATATATATATTTGTATCTTCATGGGAAAAATGTCGAGGTTGATTAGAAAGATATTAGAACTTATTGCTTTCACATCTGATTTGTTCCAATCTCTGAGCTTGACGGCTAGATTGAGTGTAATTCTGGAACTAGCTTCTGAATAAGTATAGTGTTTGCTTGGTTCAAATTACCTTTGTGGTTTAACTTGCAAGAGTTGAGGTTGATTAGAAAGATTTCTAATTACCTATTCATTTCACATCTGATTTGTTCCAATTTCCGAGCTTGAAGCCAAAAGTCTAAATCGAGGGCACGTATAGTGCTTGCTTGTTTCAATGTACCATTGTGTAAAATTATTATCATGTGACTTAATAATTACGGATTCGAGTCACAAAATGGTTTTTTATATTGCAGGATAAGCCATAAGACTCACGTTGATGAAATTTTCATGCGTCAGGCTAATTCATGGTAAATGATAAGCCTTTTCGCTCCTCTGGTGTTAAATATTAAATTTAGTTCAATGATTTCCATGCGGGATTTTACTCTTCTCCTCTCTCCTGTAACTTGGTGTATGAATGCTGATTAGCGTATTCAAGCCCGAAGTTGCAGCGAAGCTATCACCTGTGCTGTAGGCGAGCAAGGCGGGATAGGAATCTGCCATGATTGTAGAAGTACGGTGACAAATTTACATTTTATCATTGCAGATAAATAATAATAGTGTTTATTAGATTTATAAAGGTAAAATTTATAACAAAAAGTTTTTTTTTTTTTTTTTTTTTTTTTGAAATAAGCCGTTTTAATCTGTCAAATATTATGCATACAAATATTTAATAGACTAAGTATAAAAAAATTATTAACAAAATATATAAATGAGCTTAAAAGATTTAAGATAAATTTTAAAACCTTATCGTCTGAAATGGATAATATTTACCATTCCGGTACAAGATGATATCAATACTTACTGACACCGAGATCTCTTTGTGCCCTCGCTGTAGCCCTCTGCGGGTTGCAATAGAGATACCCGCAGGCCCGTGGGTCACGATGGGAACACCCACGCGATGTTAGAAAAAATAAAATAATAACTAATCTTGAACTGGTTAATAGTTTCAATAACTTCTAGTTATAAAATATAGCACAACGAATTTGTATTTTTTTTTTGTATTTTAAATTTTTTAATATTTAGATTAAATTTTTTTTATTTTTAATTAATATATTTATATTTTAAAAATATCAAAATTATATTGACATATTAAATATAAACTAGATGATAAAACATTACCAATGTAGATCCATTAAACAATTCTAATAGCTATGATCCTGTCCGAATGCTGAATCAACAGACGCTGGGCACGTGGCGCTCTCCGGGTCACTGACGTGGATCGACGATTGGTCGTATGAACCTCCGGCGAACCTGCACAGAAGTCGGGCCGGGAAGGGGTTCCCAGCGGCGACCCTCCGACGCTCAAGTCAGGCAAGCGAACAGTAAAGAAGTGGTTCCAAAAATATCAATACGCGTACCTCCGGCGAAGCATAAGGCTCCTTATATAGAGCGGTGAAAGAGCTCACGCACACCTACCGAGGCAAACACGCGTCCTTAGCCCATACCTCGGTATGTGTTTGTCAGAAAGCTTACCTGACACCATACTGCTACAGTCCAGACACGTCTTCGATGGGACAGCAGAACACCTCGTAGCCAGACTTGGAGTATGGCCTAGTCATAGGACTTGACAGCTGTCAAAAGATGTTCCTTGTCTTTCTCTCCCTACCCCATGCCGGGGTGTCCGTCCGACCGGCTGGACGAGGCGTCCGTCCGGCCGACCCTCATCTTACGCCAGGCCGGACGGCACCCACATTACGTCCGGCCTTCCGTCTGCATCGGTATTTTGGGGAGATCTTTGGTAAAGTGTTATGGAGGGACTGCTAGCAATATGTTACCTTATGTCTTCGGCCGAGCATGACTTCCGCTCGGCCCTTCGTTATTGTTCATTCGAGTGCCGGAGCCCCGACCCCTGTCAGGGCGCCTTTCGCTATCGGCTATTCATCGATCGGCCGGACGACAGGTAAGCCCATCCTTCTCCGGACGGCCGACCGGTCCGCCCTTCTCTAGTCGACCACCTAGCCTTTTGACTCCCACGTGACATTGACCCCTCAAAATGGGGGTCCCCTATTCTAACCGTCGGATCACTTGCCTCCCCCTCAAGTCTAGTCGAAGGAGGCGAAGTCCGACTGACTGGACTGCCGATCTGACTGAGTAATGACCGCTACATTAATCCGCTCGACCATGCTTAGGGATGCTCATCCGTTCGGCGGTGTCTTGCCCGTGCCTCGTATTCCCTTGGAATCCATGCCGAATCCTCTCCCCTACTGCCCATCACGTGCGCTGCGCACGGTAAGGGGCGCTCATTAAATGCGACCTGTATCCTGTTGACACGTGGCAATCATGCTTTTGTCAGCGTATGGCGGTGACGTTACTTCCGATGGGACAGTCGCCGTTTGAAATGAACGGCTGGATGATGGCCTCGTTCTTCACGACCTGGATCGGACGGTGGAGGCTGCTCGCGGGCGGCGATATAAAGCTCGCGACTCCTTTCTCGCCGCATTGTTGCTTCATCCACCTCCAGCACCCCTCTGCTCTTTTTCTTCTCTGGCGACCTTGCCCCTCGACTCTTCGGCCACCCCCAGGCCCCAGTCGATCATCCCTTTTGCTCGTAAGACTCTTTTCCTCGCTCCCTACATTTCCTTCTTTCTGTTAATTGTTTCATTCAGTCGGTTTCCCTTCATTCCTTGTTCGAACTTTTCCTTTTGGTCCTGCATTCTTTTGTCTTTCGACCATGACTAGCGCTTCACAGCCGACCGCCGACGCTCCTGGTCTTTGGTACACGACCATGGAGAGTCGGTTTGACAAGGAGGACGCGCTGCGCCTCGCTCGGACTTATGACATCCCTTCCGACCACCACATAGTATTAGCCACCCCCGCCGATCGGCCTCATGAACCGCCGCCCCGCACCGTTCTTTTCTTCCGAGACCAATTCATGGCCGGGCTACGCTTTCCACCCCATAAGTTTTTCCTGCAAGTTTGCAACTACTTCCGCATCCCGCTCGGCTAGTTAGTTCCGAATTCCATCATGCTGCTGAGCGGGGTGGTAGTTCTGTTTAAACTGAACAGCATCCCGTTGGACCCCAAAGTGTTCCATTACTTCTACTACCCCAAGTAAACCGAGTGGGGAACTTTTGTTTTCCAATTTAGGATAGGTTTCGTCCTTTTTGATAACATGTCGAGCTCCAACAAACATTGGAAGGAGCACTTTTTCTACATGCGTTTCCCCGAGCCACCGACTTTTCGCATCAAATGGCAAACGGCGATGCCAACGCAACCGGAGCTCGGCAAATTCAGGGGCGATCCGGCCTACCTTCATGCAGCCGACCGGCTAGTCGGACAGCGATATCACATAGACAAGCTGCTCCTTCCGGGAGTAATGTATCTATTCGGCTTGTCTTCCATCCCAGCCGATCTGCCTTGCAGCATGAGTAAGTTCTCTTATCTTCCCGTTTCTTTTGTTCTAACTGATTTATTCTTTGCTTCTGCAGCTGAAGTCATGTGGCGCGCCAAGGCTACTGATCGGCTAAAATTGAGAGCCGCTGAGATCGAGGCGGCCAAAAATAAGGAGGTCGCCGAACGGAACTTGGCCTCAGCTGATCCGGCCGGCGGAGAAGATGAGGGGACTCAGGGTGCCTCCGAAGCCTTAGACGCTTCTGCCTCTCTCGATGAGGCTGCAGGCGATGTAGAGCCTTCTACTCAAGTCGGGGTAGAGGGTCGTTCGGCTGACGACGTTCCCCTGGCCACTCGGAAGCGCAGACGGCCAGAGCCAACATCTCAACCAACTCCATTTGAGGAACCAACTCCATCTGATGAACCGCAGCCCGAGCGAGGTGAAGAAGCTCCAGTGCTATCCGGGACTGTCTCTATAGAGAGTACCCCTACACCGCGCGGCTCTCCAAGGGCTACCTCTGAAATGCCGCCCTCTAGTCCTCCCCGAACCATGCGGCGTCTCAGGCGATTGGGCGACCGTCCTTCTTCCTCCACCGGAGAGCCGTCCGGTAAGGCCGTTGCGTCGCAGGGTGATCCGAGCGGCCCGAGATTGATAAAGACTATCCTGCGTCTTCCGTCGGAGGAATACATGGCGGCTGCTGATCGGCCAGTGGTCCCCGAGCAGCAGATTACCCTTTCGGGTCCTCTTGCCAAAGCCTGGGAGGATGCTCAGCTCCGAATTGCCATGATGACTCCTGGTCAGCTCGGCGACAGCAATTTACAACAGGCGACCGGGGTATGTTCTTTTGCTTTGTTGGTTATTTTGGATCGAGTTTCTAACTTGTTCATATCCGTTCGTAGAACTGGGTGGAGCAGATTACCATCAGCAATCGACTTGCCGAGCTGGAGGACGAGCTGAAAAAGCTCAAAGCCGCGGGAGAAAGCAGACAATCGACGATCGCTCTGGAGAAGGCCAAAAAGTTGCTAGAAGCCGAACGGGGTAAGTCTTCCGGCTTGACGAGCGAAGTGGCTCGCCTCGAATCCTTGGTCAAACAGCGGGACAAGGAAATAAAAACCGCGACCACCCGGAAACTTAAAGCCATCGAAGACATGGATATGATGAAGGTAGAGAACCGGGGGCTAGAGTAGAGAGTGAAGGAATTAGACGCCTTGCTCCAGACTGAACGGGAGGGCCGTTCGGCCGATCAGGCTAAAGCGGAAGGGGCTCGGAAAGATCTTCAAGCTGCCCTCGACGCTTCTAAAGCTACTTTTAAAGAATATCAGGGCGGGGAGCCTGGTCGGTCGACGGAGGTGCGTAAAGCATACGTCCGCTCGGATGAATTTGGCGAAAGGTTTGGCGACAAGCTATCCTTAACTTTTGAAGAGGCGATCAAAGTGGCAATGGAATATCTGAAGACCAAAGGCCACATACCTGCCGAGCTGTCCGTTGGAAGATTTGGCGATCATGATGGGCTCCATCCCCGACTCTCTCTTTAACTTTGATGATAGTGAATGAGGGGTTTATGTAATTTCTCTAAGTATGCAATCTTTTGTATGCCTGCCGTTCGGGGCGAATATTATAAATTTTGTCGGTTCTCTGTTCTGCGCAAACGAATCCTCTTCTTTTGTTATTTATTTGTTCGACCAGCATCAAATATTCAACTTTTGCCTCGGTCCTAATTTTCTTGCGCCAAGTATATTTTATAAGGGAGCCGCCCGGCCGTACGATGGTTTCATTCTCGCTATTACAGCCGGCCCGATCACAGTTCGGCCCTTTCAACTAAGGACCACGCACAGAGCCATTCGTCCGACGGCCTTACAGGCTCCGGCTGCCCGTCTTTTAACATCGAATTTTATCATCGGAACTCGACTACCTTCCGGTCGAAAGGTTTATAGACGCCGGCTCGATTTTAACGCCGAGCTCGACGATCTTCCGCCGGGAGTTTATAGACGCCCTCTCGATTTTTAACGTCGGAGCTCGGCGGTCTTCCGCTCGGAAGTTTATAGACGTCGGCTCATCTCGATTTTTAACGCCTGAGCTCGCGGTCTTCCGCTTCGGAAGTTTATAGACGCTCCTCTCGATATTTAACGCTGAGTCGCTCGACGATCTTCCGCCGGAAGTTTGACGCAGCTCGCTCTCGATTTTAACGCCGGAGCTCGGCGGTCTTCCGCCGGAAGTTTATAGACGCCGCCTCTCGATTTTTAACGCCGGATCTCGGCGGTCTTCCGCTTCGAAGTTTATAGACGCCGGCTCCTCGATTTTTAACGCCGGAGCTCGACGGTCTTCCGCCGGAAGTTTATAGACGCCCTCGCCTCTCGATTTTAACGCTCGAGCTCGGCGGTCCTTCCGCCGGAGTTTATAGACGCGGCTGCGTCTCGATTTTAACGCCTGAGCTCGGACGGTCTTCCGCTCGGGAGTTTATAGACGTCGGCTCGTCTCTCGATTTTTAACGTCGGAGCTCGACGGTCTTCCACTCGGAAGTTTATAGACGTCGGCTCGTCTCTCGATTTTTAATGTCGGAGCTCGACGGTCTTCCGCTCGGAAGTTTATAGACGTCGGCTCGTCTCTCGATTTTTAACGTCGGAGCTCGACGGTCTTCAAGGCTAACTTTAACACAGTCGCTCGGCGAACACATTAGCCATCCTTTGGATTAAATTTGCTTCCTGCATTACAAGGGCATGGGCGACCAGAATATATACAAAAATGAATTACATCAGTGCACCTTTCAACCAGCCGATAAGGCTGGAGATGATTCGCGCTCCATGGTCGGTCCAATAATAAGCGCCCGAGCGGAGCTTTTCGATAACCTTGAAGGGGCCCGCCCAAGGAGCTTCCAGCTTGCCGACGTCGCCGACCAGCTTGACTTTCTTCCAGACAAGGTCGCCGACCTGGAATGATCTGGGGATTACGCAGCGGTTGTAGTTTTGCTTCATTCGCTGCCGGTACGCCATCAGCCGGACGGACGCCTTGGCTCGCTCTTCGTCGACCAAATCCAGCTCCATGTTCCTCCGCTCGGCGTTATCAGAATCATAATTCTGGATCCGGACGGACTCAACGCCGACTTCAACTTGGATGACTGCTTCACCGTCGTATACCAGATGGAAAGGCGTGACGCCCGTTCCTTCCTTTGGAGTCGTTCGGATGACCCATAGGACGCCCAACACTTCATCCACCCAACTTCCTCCCAAGTGATCGAGCCGAGCGCGCAAAATGCAAAGAATTTCTCTATTGGCTACTTCAGCTTGACTATTGCTTTGGGGGTACGCCATGGAGGTGAAGTGTTGTTCAATGCCGAAGCTTTTGCACCAATTTTCGAGCAATTTTCCTGTGAACTGCCACACGTTGTCGGAAATAAGTCGACAAGGGATGCCGAACCGACAGATGATGTTCTGCCAGATAAACTTCTTGACCATCTGCTCGGTAATCTTGGCTAGCGGCTCGGCCTCCACCTATTTGGAAAAATAATCAACTACCACTAGTAAAAATTTCCGCTGCCCGGTCGCCATAGGGAATGTACCCACAATATCCATTCCCCATTGGTCGAAGGGACAGGATACAGTGGCTGCTTTCATTTCTTCTGCCGATCGGTGTGAGAAATTATGATACTTCTGACAAGAGAGGCACGTCGAGACGGTACGAGCGGCGTCTGTTTGCAGGGTTGACCAGAAGTATCCGGCCAGCAGTATCTTTTTAGCCAGCGATCGCCCGCCCGGATGTCCTCCGCATGATCCTTGGTGCACTTCTTGGAGGATGTACGCCGCGTCTTCCGAGCTCACGCATTTCAACAACGGGCGGGAAAAAGCCTTCTTGTAGAGTTGATCTCCAATAAGTGTGAACCGACCGACCCTTCTCCTGAGAAGTTGGGCTTCATGGTGTTCGGATGGCGTAGCTCCCGAGCGGAGAAACTCCATGATGGGTGTCCTCCAATCACTTGGGAATCTGAGAGCTTCCATCCGGTCGACGTGCGTCACCAAAGATACTTGTTCGATTGGCGACTGGGTGTCGAACGACGTTATTGCACTTGCAAGTTTGGCTAATTCATCGGCCGCTTGATTTTTCGCTCGGGGTATCTTTTGAATGATGACCTCTCTGAAATTGGCTTTGAGCTTCTCAAAGGCTTCAGCATAGAGTTTGAGCCGAGCGTTGTTAATCTCAAAAGTACCAGAGAGCTGCTGAGCGGCCAACTGAGAATCTGAATGTATTGTCACCCGTCCGACTCCCACATGCCGAGCTGCCTGCAAGCCAGCTATGAGGGCTTCATACTCAGCTTCATTGTTTGTAGCCCTATAATCCAGCCGGACGGATAAGTGCATCTTCTCTTCTTGTGGAGACAGCAATAACACACCCATTCCACTCCCGAGCCGAGTGAATGATCCGTTAACAAATATCTTCCACATGGCTTCGGGCTCTGGCCTTTGTACTTCGGCGACAAAATCCGCCAAGGACTGCGCTTTTATCGCCGACCGGGGCTGGTATTGAATGTCGAACTCGCTCAACTCCGTTGTCCATTTGATGAGTCGTCCGGACGCTTCTGGATTCAGCAATATTCGTCCGAGCGGGCTATTAGTTTTGACAATGATGGTATGCGCCAGGAAGTATGGGCGAAGGCGCCGAGCGGCGAGGACCAGAGCGAAGGCCAACTTCTCGAGCCCCGTATAGCGAGATTCAGCGTCTCTTAAAATATGGCTCAGAAAATATACAAGCTCTTCTCCGCTCGCCCTTACTAATGCCGAGCCGATTGCTTGCTTATTTGAAGATAAATAAATACACAGAGGCTCACCTACGGCTGGCTTGGCTAGTACCGGGAGGGAGTTCAAATATGTCTTCAAATCTTCGAACGCCTGATCGCATTCTTCGTCCCAGTGAAACTTGGTGGCTTTGCGCAAGATTTTGAAAAATGGGAGACTTCGATCGGTGGTCTTCGAGATAAATCTGGACAATGCTGTTATCCGACCGGTCAAGCGCTGCACTTCCCTCAAATTTCTTGGAGGCGACATATCTTGTAAGGCTTTCACCTTGCTGGGATTTGCTTCGATTCCCCGCTCGGTCACTATGTAACCCAGAAAACACCCTCCTTTTGCTCCGAACAGACACTTCTATGGATTTAGTTTAACGCCGTACCTCCTCAGCGTTCGGAAAGTCTCCTCCATGTCTTCGAATAGATCGGCCGCTCGGACGGACTTGATGAGAATGTCATCACGTATACTTCCAGATTTCGCCCGATCTGCTCCTTGAACACTTTGTTCATCAGACGCTGATATGTGGCTCCCGCGTTCTTCAGTCCGAATGACATCACATTATAGCAATATGTGCCGTCGGCTGTGACGAAACTAACCTTTTCTTGATCTTCACGGGCGAGCGGCACTTGATGATATCCTTGGTAAGCGTCGAGCATACATATCAGCTCGCAGCCAGCTGTGGAGTCCACCAATTGATCGATCCGAGGCAAAGGATAAAAGTCTTTCGGGCAGGCTTTGTTGAGATCCCGAAAATCTATGCATACTCTCCACTTGTTGCCTGGCTTGGAGACTAACACTACGTTCGCCAGCCAGCTCGGGAACTGAACCTCGCGTATATGGCCGGCCTCCAAAAGCTTCTCAACCTCCGCCCGGATGATGGCGTTCTGCTCGGCGCTGAAATCCCTTTTTCTTTGCTTCACTGGTCGAGCGTCCGGTCGGACATGTAGCTCGTGCTGCGCTATGCTCGGCGAAATTCCGAGCAACTCATGCGTCGACCAGACGAAGACATCACAATTTCTTTGGAGGCATTTGATCATTTCTTTTTTCTGGTTGGCTTCCAGATCGGATGCAATAAAGGTCGTGGCCTCCGATCGGGTCGGATGAATCTGCACTTCCTCTTTTTCTTCATAAACTAAAGAGGGAGGTTTTTCAGTTATAGCGTTCACCTCGATCCGTGGCGACTTCCGAGCGGAATTGGCTTCTGCTCAGACCATCTCGACGTAGCATCGCCGAGCTGCTAGTTGATCTCCCCGTACTTCTCCCACTTTGTCCTCGACGGGGAACTTGATCTTCTGGTGGAAGGTGGAGACAGTCGCACGGAACTCGCTGAGCGCCGATCGTCCCAAAATGACGTTGTATGACGAGGGGGAGTCGACCACCACGAAGTTTGCTGTCCGCGTCCTCCTGAGCGGCTCTTCTCTCAGCGAGATAGCCAGTCGGATTTGTCCGACCGGCAGGACTTCATTACCCGTAAACCTATAGAGGGGGGTTGTCATGGGCAGCAGCTCGGCTCGATCAATTTGTAGTTGGTCGAATGCCTTTTTGAAGATGATGTTGACCGAGCTTCCTGTGTCAATAAATACGCGATGAATAGTGTAGTTGGCTATTACCGCTTTGATGAGCAGAGCGTCGTCGTGGGGCACTTCAACTCCTTCCAAGTCCCGGGGCCCGAAACTGATTTCGGGTCCACTTGCTCCTGCGCCGCACCTGCATTTGGGATTTGAGTCGCGACGCGCCTCCTTGCTCGTGTTAGAGTCACCTCCGGTCGGCCCGCCAGAATAATGTTGATTTCGCCTCGGGAATTACTTCTATTTTCTTCTTCCCGAGCGGACGGCCGAGACCGCTCTCTAGACATTCGGGATTCCGTCTCTGTCGGCGATCAGATATAGTCCGATCGGCTTCATGAGTTCTCTGTCGCCTGGATGAGGGCGATCGTCGACCACCATTCCGGGACCGGGATGAGCAATCAAGGAAGACTTGACAATCCCTTGTGTTGTGCGTATCCGTCCGGTGGAAGGAGCAGAACATCGGGTCCATTTCTTCTTTGGCTTGAGCCGAGCGGCAGCCACTTCTTGACGTGCAGGAGCAAGCGGAAATGCATTGCCCCGGGTCCTCTGGGTGGGTGAGAATTGTGCGGCCGCTCGGCAAGAGGAGCCCGCTCGGTTGGAGTTTCTTTTCGCCGGGCCGCCTGGGCTTCCTCCACATTGATGTATTCGTTGGCCCGGTGCAGCATATGATCATAGTCTCGGGGCGGCTTCCGAACGAGCGAGTGGAAGAAGTCCCCATCCACCAGGCCTTGTGTGAAGGCGTTCATCATGGTTTCCGAGGTGGCCGTAGGGATATCCATGGCCACCTTGTTGAACCGCTGGATATAAGCTCTGAGTGGCTCTCTTGGCTCTTGCTTGATGGCGAACAAGCTAACACTCGTCTTCTGATAACGTCGACTGCTTGCAAAATGATGGAGGGAGGCCGTTCGGAAGTCCTTGAAGCTTGTGATGGACCCGTCCGGCAACCTCCGAAACCATCGTTGAGCCGATCCAGAGAGGGTGGTTAGAAAAACTCGACACTTCACCCCATCCGTATATTGGTGAAGAGTAGCAGTGTTGTCGAATTTACCCAGATGATCATCCGGATCGGTGGTCCCATTGTATTCGCCGATCGTCGGGGGCACGTAGTGCTTTGGCAGAGGATCCTTCAAGATGGCTTCTGAGAATTGACCCGCTCGGGCGAGGCGTCCGATCGAGGGGCTTTGCCTTTTCTGTTATCCCGCATTGGCACTTCATCTGACGAAGAGCCTCTATCCCGATTAGCTGCTGCGGCTTCGGGGAGGAGTGCCGAAGAGAGCTCGATGGAACGGAACTGTGGCTGGGGGTGCTTTCGCTCGGCCACCGGATGCTGATGTTGCTTGCTGCTCAGGCCGCTTGGCTGTCGCCTTCTGTTTCTGTTCGACGAGCTTAGCGGCCCTCAACTCGATCAGAGCATCGAGTTCCTCCGTGGAAAGCGCCGAATGCTGAATCAACAGACGCTGGGCACGTGGCGCTCTCCGGGTCACTGACGTGGGTTGACGACTGGTCGTATGAACCTCCGGTGAACCTGCACAGAAGTCGGGCCGGGAAGGGGTTCCCGGCGGCGACCCTCCGACGCTCAAGTCAGGCAAGCGAACAGTAAATAAGTGGTTCCAAAAATATCAATATGCGTACCTCCGGCGAAGCATAAGGCTCCTTATATAGAGCGGTGAAAGAGCTCACGCACACCTACCGAGGCAAACACGCGTCCTTAGCCCATACCTCGGTATGTGTTTGTCAGAAAGCTTACCTGACACCATACTGCTACATTCCAGGCACGTCTTCGATGGGACAGCAGAACACCTCGTAGCCAGACTTGGGGTATGGCCTAGTCATAGGACTTGACAGCTGTCAAAAGATGTTCCTTGTCTTTCTCTCCCTACCCCATGCCGGGGCGTCCATCCGACCGGCTGGACGGGGCGTCCGTCCGGCCGGCCCTCATCTTACGCCAGGCCGGACGGCACCCACATTACGTCCGGCCTTCCGTCTGCATCGGTATTTTGGGGAGATCTTTGGTAAAGTGTTATGTAGGGACTGCTAGCAATATGTTACCTTATATCTTCGGCCGAGCATGACTCCCGCTCGGCCCTTCGTTATTGTTCATTCGAGTGCCGGAGCCCCGACCCCTGTCAGGGCGCCTTTCGCTATCGGCTATTCATCGATCGGCCGGATGGCAGGTAAGCTCATCCTTCTCCGGTCGGCCGACCGGTCCGCCCTTCTCCGATCGACCACCTAGCCTTTTGACTCCCACGTGACGTTGACCCCTCAAAATGGGGGTCTCCTATTCTAACCGCCGGATCAAGCTATAAACAGTGAAATCTTAACTAAGATAATATATGAAATTTTAGAATTTTTAGATGATGATTCCTAAGTCACCAAATGGAGTTTGCAAAAACATTCTAAAAGTAAAAATTTTCTTTATTTTGCAGTTAGTGATTTTTTTTTTTCAAAATTATCCTTCAATATTTATCCGATACAAATAAATTATAGATGGACCATTCGTCATTATGATGAGATCGTGATTACAATTTAATCATAATTAATTACGATCTCTCCTTAGATTCATCATCCCCATATTATATTTTAAATATAAACGAATGACATCCGTCCCCTGACGTCTGGCCCTCCATCATCCATTTCAACATAAATTATAACATGAGAAACGATAAATCTAAAATAAATCATAATTAATTACGATAAAATTACCATCATGACCTAATTACAATTACGAATAATACATCTCCTAATCCATTGGTTTTTTTTTTAAACTTCTCCTGACAATTTTGTCAATTGACAATCCGCCCCTATTCCCAACTCTGCGGACTCCCGAGTCACGATCGCGGAACCCAACTCGCGGAATCCCAGCGGATGCTTTCTCGTCCCGCGAAACCCTACTCCGGCTTTCGAACTCGGCGAAGAACCCTAGCGACGTTCCACTCGCGAAGGCGCGGCTTTCCCGACTCGCGATCGCGAAGAACCCTAGAGGTATTCCAGGTATTTATTTGATTAACAACAAGATTTTGGGATTTTGTTTATCCAGCACAGATCCGTTTCTGTCTGGTTGGTCGTCGTGGAAGATTTTGGTATTTATTTGATTAACAGCAAGATTTCGGCATTCTTCACTGTTGTTTTTTTTTCCCCATGAAAGACCGTGTTTTTAAGCTGAGCATTTCTCCTTGTTTTCTTCCTTGGATATCTCGGATGAATTTCTTTGTTCTCTATATTTACAGTATTCCTAGATCTGGGCTTGTTTGTTTTAGCATTGTCCTGCTGCCCTTTTGCCCTTTTGTACTTACAGCAAAGCTATTGAGTATGGCAATGAATGCATTTTATGTAATTTCCTTGACTCGGTGATCATGTAGTTTTGATTTAGTTAACTTCTGTTAGTTCTTGCTAGTTTGCTTCATACTCTGAAATAATGATGTATCCATTGATGTCCATGTTATTACTTTGATATTTTCCTGCCAACTATCTCTTGGTTCAGGGATAATGCTAAATCTTGCAACTTGTAAGTTGGACCTAAAAGACTTAAGGAATCATTTTTAAAATGCCACCCAGCTGGATGAAAGATTCACAGCAGTATGACAATTTGAAAGATGACAGTTTCTTTGCTCGTGCTTCATTTGTCTAATCTGCAATTTTTGAGCCTTTTTATTCTTCTTTATCTTTATGATCAGGATCAACTAACAGTACTCAAAGATTAGTGATGCAATTTTCTTTTATCCTTTGTACTTCCTAGTATCAATAGTTTCTCAGATTGTCCCCATTCTTTTCTTTGTGATAGCTACCTTGATATGCTTCTTTCTGTTCACTTTAAGAGATTGTTCTGCAACTACAATTATGCATTTTATTAACACAGATAATGCTCAGTTCACAAATACTATTTAATGAAGTATCATTGGATGAGCATAGCCTTTCAAGATCAACCTCTGAACTAACATATAGCTATGTCTTTAAGTAGATTCATTGTGCTCGGGGTGTCATTATCTGGGGTTAGCGTCCCGGTCATGCACTTTTAGCTGTATACCTGCATTTATCTTCCTCCATATCCGTGGGACTGGCTCCAGGGGGCTGCTGATGTGGCGGTTCCACAATTTTTTAAAGTAGATTCATTGTGTTTTAGTTTTCTGTCTAATTTAGGCTTCTTAACTATGTTCTTAGATGACTTTTACTTAGATTACTTAATTTGTTTTTGACTTGACTCAGCTGCCCCCTTTTGGATCTCATTCTTGATGTGCGATCTCATTTTAGTCTTTTTTTCGTCGTTAATGGAATCGCTCCTAATATTGGATCCTTCAATCTCATTAGGGTTGTAAACAAGCCGAGCCGAGTCGAGCTTTGGGGTGTTCAAGCTTGTTTGATAAGGTAACCAAGCCGAGCTGAGCCGAGCTTAAAATAAACCAAGCTTTTGAAATGAGTGTTCAAGCTTGGCTTGGTTTATTTTTTATGAGCTTGAGCTTGGTTCGTTTAGATGTTATCAAGCTCTCAATTCAAGCTTGGCTTGAGCTTAGTTTGAGCTTGGTTCGTTTAGATGTTATCAAACTCTCAATTCAAGCTTGTTTGATTGTTTGAAACTTTTATTTGTTTGATTGGTTATTGAACTTGATAATTTAAATTTATTTATTTTATTTTATTATTTATTTAGCATATTGAAAAGATTTTTATTAATGAATATGGTTCATGAACATTGTTCATTAACGTTATTCACGAACATTGTTCATGAATGTTGTTCGCGAACATTAACGAGCTGAATACATATGTGTTCAAGCTCTTTTATTTAGCTTAACGAGCTGTTCAAACTTGTTTGTTTAATTAATCTTATGTATATTGAACGAACATAAACAAGCTCTTACCAAGCCGAACACCAAGCTTGTTCACGAACGCTTGGTTCATTTACAACCCTAAATCTCATTAAAGTTTAGGGTTTTTTTATGCTTAAAGATCAAACCAGATTTTTTTTAAATATTACTTCTTTAAAGTAGTTGTTTCACAGTCAGATTTGTGGAAATGTTTTGCTTAAGCAGTTTTATTAGGTTCCGTAAGAGCAAGAACTTTATTTTTATTTATTTACTTTTTTGAGTAATAACTCTGAACTCAAGGCTTATAATTTTAGTCAGGAGACATGCTGCTTTTAGGTATATATATTATGTATCCTTCCATTCTTGTTGGATCATAAATAGCTTCAGTGTTGTGGTTTGATGAAGAAGTGTTCTGTTAAAACTGATAGCATGATTTTGAGTTTAGGTTGGAAGCATGTAGGGTGTGCCATCTTTGCCATTAATTTTGATTCACAAAATATTATGGATCATGGAGAAAGCTTTAACCATGCTTGATTCCTTCTCCTTATACTCGCAGTGTCATTTCTTTGTAAATATAGTTGCACTTGTATCTGATTGGTTAATAAAATTATCAGATGAACCTAAAGTTATTCAATGTAGTGGATTGCAATGAGCTAGAGTAAGATAAGTTTTTTTTCTTGATTATTTCCAGTGCACCACTAGTTGGTATCATCTATATGAATCTCATCCTATCATTGAGAATTTGAGATCTATGAAATGTTGTAGAACTAGTAATACTACTGTCATTTATTTATGTCTAGTTTTATTTGGTCTCCTGTGCTCTTTCTACCACTTACAATTTTTGCCTAATTTATTTATCATTTTATTATTATGTTTAGCCGATCCCACTTAGTCGGATAAAGATTGGTTGTTGTATTTAACTATTAAGTCCGTTAATTAATCGACTTTAATACCCCCATCTTAATTTATTTTCTAATGTTTTCTCTGTATCTTCTCAAAAATGCTGATATCTCTTCTAATAGTCATTTAGATCCATTGTAAGAGTATTTTACTTCATAATGATGCTCATAAGAAGAAGAGGGGATAGTTAAACCGTGGTGTCATTTTACATTGCATTCTCTTTCTTAAATACATGTTATCACTGAAGCAAAACAAGAAACTACCCATAATCTGTTTTAACATTTATATCCCACCAAAAATCATCAACCTGGAGCAACAGGAAATTACCTTCACATGATTAAATAGGAAATACCAAGATTGCTAATGGAGGACACAAGAATAAAGGGCTACCTATAAATATATTGGTAACAACATTACTAATGGTCACATTACTCTTAGTTCCTCCTTTGCAAGTTGGGTCCATAATTCTTCTATCTAGTTCCAAAGGGAGAAAGATCATTCTCTTCTTTGAGGATGTTGTCAAGCCACACCTTATGTCCAGATCCACTTTGAAACTTGTATTTGATCCCCCTTAGCCTAATTCACAAACTTAGCTCACCGTCTCCTTAATATAAGATTGTGTATGGCCAGCTAGAGAAGAGGATGAATACACTCAAATTTTCAATGAAGCCATGCATAAATACAAGCTTAAATTCAAGGTTAGTAATATGTGCGTGCGTGTAATAATTAGTGTTGAAATCACAATAGAAATAAAATACAAAAGAAAATAGCATATAACAACAACCAAACCTTATCCCACTAGGTGGGGTCGGTTATATGGATCATTTTGTCATTAAGCAGTATCTCCTATTATATCATCATCTATACTTAAATAAATTTTATCTTATTTTATTGTTGCTAACTAAGTTTTTTTTGTCCTTCTTGTTTGATGTGCGTGTTTGCCATAGTTTCACATAGTTTAATTGGAGCATTTATTGGTTGTCTAAGTATATATCCGTACTATCTTAAACGTGTCTCTCGGAGTTTTTCCTTAATAGATACAACTTTGATTTTCTCTTTAATGCTCTCATTTCTTATTCTATTCGTATGCCTACACATCCACCTTAATATCCTCATCTTTATAACTCTCATCTTTTGCTCATGTGCTCGAGTCAGCCTAACGCTCAGCTTCATATAACATAACAGGTATAATTTTATAGAATTTTCCTTTAAGTTTTAGATGTGTTTTATGATCATGTAAAGCATCTTATGCTCTCTTCTATTTGAGCCATTTGTTTCTATGCTATGTAGGACATCTCTCTCAATTCCTTTATTGTTTTGCAAAAATAATTCTAAATGATTAAAACACTCAGTTCAAGGCAACTCTTCATCTCATGTCGTAACAATTGTCTCATTATGTCTAATATTGTTAAATTTAAATTTCATATATTATGTCTTTATTCTACTAAGTCTAAAACATTTTCCTTTTAGTATTTTTCGTCGAGATTGTAGTTTAGCATTTACTCTTTCACATGTTTTATCTACCAAAATAATATTATATGCAAACAATATGCATTTTTTTCATCTCTCTCATTCTTATATAAGGAACTAGAGTAGTTACTTTCCATTGATCAATTTTTTTTAATATAGTGTTAAATAATTTTATAAGTCATTCAATACCTTATTTCCCTAGACACTTCCATACCTCTATTGGAATATCATCTAGTCCAACGATTTTTCCATTGTGCATCCCATTTAAAACTTGTTCTAGTTTGAATTCTATGATAAAAATTTAAATTTTTATACTCATTTGACTTATTTAAATTACTTAAGTTAAGTTGGTAACCAAACCTTCATTAAAAAGTTGATAAAAATTCATTCCACCAGTCTTTTATTTCTCTATCGTTTACTAGTACCCTATTATATTCATCGTTAATACATTTTATTTGGGTAAGATCTCTTGTCTTCTTTTTTCTCACTTTAGCTATTCTATAAATATTTTTTCCTTTTTTTGTATCCAATTTTTGATATAATCGTTCAAAAGTTTCATTGTTTATTTCATTCACTACTTTCTTGGCCTCTTTATTGGCTATTGTATATTTTTTAAATTTTTTTTCGTTCTTACAAATATATAATTCCTTATAGGTTATTCATTTTTTCTTCACTTTATTACTTTTTTATTCCACCATCAAGATTCCTTATTTAGTGGTGCATATCCCTTTGACTCATTGAGTACACTCTTAGCTACTATTTTTAATTTTGATTCTATCTTATCCCATATCATATTAGAGCATTTCACCTAATGCTTGTACTACTATTTTCTCCTTAAATATATTTTGCTTCTTATCCTTTAACTTCCACTACTTAATTCTAGGAGTCACACATATGTTCTTTCTATTGATACTATACTTGAGGCGTATATATAACATTACTACTCTATATTGGGTAATTAAACTTTGTTCAAGGATGACCTTGTAATCTTTACAAATGATTTATTATTCTTACTTTTGAATGTAATAAAGTGGTTTTTTTTTAAAGTATTAGCTAATATCATGACATATGCTATCGCAAAATTCAATATAGTTTTCCTTTTTTCATTTCTCATTTCAAATTCATAACTCTCATTTACCTTCTCATATTCTTCATTTTTCACTCCGATATGTTCATTTTAATCACCTTCTATTAAAATCATTTTATTTGGCGGAATATTTTGTAATATTTGATTTAGGTCGTCCCAAAATCTTGATTTGGTAGTTTCATCTAATCCCGCTTGTTGTGCATATATGCTAATTACGTTCATAGTGTTTTTTGCCACTATTATCTTAAGGGCTATAATTCTATCCCCTTTTCTAACTACTCATATAACTTCATTTTTTTTATCAAACTATCTACAACAATACCCATTCCATTTTTTCTTTTGCTCTTTCCTGTATACCATAACTTAAAATCCAAGTTCTTTACCATCTTTACCTTTTCGCCTACCCATTTTATTTTTTGTACACACAAAATACTAATTCTTCTCTTAATCATTGCATCTACTACCCCCATTTCTATTCTATGTTCCAAATCTTAGACTATTAGTTTTTCTATAATATTTATTCTTATTCCACATATGTTGTGAGAACTCTTGCCTTTTTAACACTACACCCAAATTCTCATGGAGATGTAGCGGTCTTTGTTGATATATTACAGTCGGATTCTGTAACGTGAACGCTTGCATATTTAGCACCACACCTGAATTCTAGAGATGTAACGGACCTTGCTGAGACGTTACAGTCAGGCCTTACAACGCGTTCCTTCCGGAGAATAATCTAACATTAACACAATAGTTTAATGGATCTATTTATTGATCATTTGCTATAGTTTAACGTTGGTTGGCAACCTTACGCAACCCTTCTCTTTTATCTGGACTTGGGACTGGTGAAAATAGCAAAAGCCTTCTAAATATCTAGTGTGGTTTAGTGCTTTACTCTTACTCTACAACCTATGATGATTCTTGCAAATCCATTACCACTGCCTACTACCTTATAAAATGAGTCAATGGGGTAAGTTTCTAATAGGTTTGCAACCTCCAAAGATAACACCTTGACCTAAATAATGGTATTTTGCAAGCTCTCTCTGCGCTTGACCCCATCCAAGATTTCTCTTAATAAGGAATCTTCACTTTTTTCATAAAGATGAAATTGGGAGACTAGAAAAGAAAAGAAAAGAGGTAAACTACCAAGTGCTTGAAGCCTTAACCTTGGTTCAAGCTCTTGGATTCCTTTGGGTACTTGATCTTGATGAGTATAGAAGTTTTAGATATTTTTCGGGAGTTCATAGCGCCTAAAAGATTTCCAAGAGCTTATATTCCCTTGACTCCAACCTTCAATTCAGAAGGATGAAAGTAAGATCTTCAGCAAGGTTTGAAATGTCATTCGGGAGGCACGGACGGTTTTTATCATCCACCGGGCGGTCGAAATCGGCACGGGAGGCGTCCCCGTCTCGACGGCGCCGGAGGAGACGTGGGACGCCTCCGGCGGCATCCCGCGACACCTTCTGTGCCGCCGAAAGCCTCCGGTAGGGTCGTCGAACGCTTCCGGCGACCCTTCCGGCGCCGCTGGAGGCGTCCGGCGCCGCTGGAGGCGTCCGGCGACGCTTCCAGCGCCGTCGGACGCCCCCAGCGGGATCGACCTCACGTACGCAGGTACGCAATTTTTTTCTGTTTTTAATAATTATTTATTTTATTTAATTAATTTAAACAATTCCCAAGGATGTGAGGAGGATGTGTGATATTTCGAAGAGGTTTTTATAAACCCTAATTAAATTATCATAATAAAATATATTTAAAATTAAATAAATTTTATTAATTAATATTCTGAAAAAATAATATTTTAAATTTCATTTAAAAATTTTAAAAAATATATAATAATTCTTATTTATATTCTAATATATTTTTTATTATTTTAAATTTTTAAAAAAATTCTAAAAAATTTTAAAAAAATTCTAATAAATTATATTTATATTCTGATATTTTTTTAAAAAAATTTACTTGATATTTTTTACTATTTAAAATATATATTATTTAATTAATAATTATTTAAATGAATAAATAGTTAATTTATATAATTATTATTAATATAAAGTAATATCTTGTATTAATTTATATTCTTATTATTATTCTTATTCTTATTATTATTATACTTCCATTTTAATTTGAATTATTGATATATTAATTCTATTTAAATAAAATTATTTTTTCTAATAATATTAAATTATTCAATAATTGAGAACTTATAATAAATCAATATACAACTTATTTTTATATACACAATAAACATATTTATCTTATAATTACTATAGATAAATAAAAAATACCGGAACTGTATCGGCAAGGCACGATACGATATCGAAACCGTATCGTTCCGGTCTGAGACTGAAACCTCGGCACGGATCGAAATTTTAAACCTTGATCTTCAGTCAACTGACGTTTGCTTTCAAACGACTCATCATACAAAATATTAACATTAAAAACCCAACAATATACTATTTAGTTGAGTAAAATGACCATCTAGTCGATTGTATCAGTATTAATTGAATTGTATCACCATCTAGTCAACTGTCAAAATCATTCTATTTGCATGTTAGTTGATTTAAATCCTTATTTTAGTTTAATTAAATCTTCTTTTATAGAAACTTTTTTGACCAGTTATAGTGTCCGATACAACTTGTAATCTACTGTTTACTTATCTTTTTAGTCGCATCAATTTATTTGTTATGAGATCCTTTCCATTTTGTAGACCATACTCCAATACAATACTGTTCGGTCCCAGCGCATATTCATCAGCAAGAATCATGCAGGTTACGTCAAAACTCTTATCTGTTCATTATTTATTTATTTTTTTTCCATTCTGCTGCTGCTGAATTTCTGGCTAGGCTCAAATGTATTCTAGAAAATCACATAATTAAAGATATAAAATTTTCTATGGAAACAAAGTTAGTAGTCAATAGGGACATAGTAGAGAACCTGATTACTTTTATTCTCTTTACATGGAGGGATAAAGTTACAAAACTATGTGGTCTTGAAACGTTATAGGCCAGTTTAATCGGTGGCATACCATTTAGATTATGCATTCCATGGTTGTCAAAATGTAACAGACCTTTGAAATATTTTTGCATCATTGCATTAGATTGTTAGGATCGATGGATCACAATTATTCAAAAACCAAGAATAAATAAATAAATTATATTTGTATTATAATTCATAATTGTTCAGTTTGATATTGATCTCAGATTAATGATAAATGTATTAGCTCTATTACTATTTTCCTTAATATATTTTATTCTTATTATATTTCAGTAGCAATAATCAATATAGATGAACAAATATTTTTATTTAAAAATTAATTTGGTATTAAATTTAATATTTTTAATTATAATGTGATATTATTTATTTTAAATACAATTTAGATAAATAAATAATAGAATATTTGAAGATATCAATTATTTAATTTTAATTTGATAAATTGATGTAATTACTAATATTATTAATTCCAAGATTAATTAATTAAATAATTTAATTAGTATTATTATTGTTTCTAATTAATCCAATATTAACCAATGATATAATTATCTTGAATATTAATCAAATATATTTTACTGATTCTCATTTAATGAGTACAAGTAACAAATAACTAATATATAATTACTGATTACTTAATATACTTATAATAATAACAAATTACTCATTCACATAGTCGGCTTGTTTGGTCCTTAATCTTAATATCTTATGTCTTTCATAATTAATCTCATCTTACACTATCTCATCAAATTACCTTTGATTACTTCCTAATTAAAAACATATTACTTATACAACAGTTGCAGTATATTAATAATTCATTAAGCACCTACGTGCACCCAACCAGCCACCCAGATTAGCAAATACTAACGTGCATTGCCAAATAAGTAGATTATTTATCCTGCCAATTAGTATATAATTATATAATTAATATATAATAACAGATTACTTAAAATACATAATATAACAACAATAACCAATCTTTATCCCACTGGCCAGTTATATGGATCCGTTTACGTCCTTTTACGTCATTGAACTCTATTCCCTACTATATCATCATTTATACTTAAATAAATTTTATCTTGTTTTATTGTTGCTAACCAAATTTTTTTTGGTCCCTTCCTCGTTTGATGTGCGTGTTTGTTTTAGTTTTATATCGTTTGACTGGAATATTTATTAGCCGTCAAGTATATGCTCGCACCATTTTAAATGTGTCTTTCAGACTTTTCCTCTATAAACACAACTTTGACTTTTTCTCTAATATTATCATTTTTTATTCTATTTATCCTCGTATGTTCACACATCGACCTTAACATTCTCATCACTGCAACTCTTATCTTCTGCTCATGTGTTCGTCATAGCCACATAGCAGGTCTACCTGTGTTTTTGTAAAACTTCCCGAAGTATTTTATGATCACATAAAACATCCGACGCTTTCTTCCATTTCAACCATTCTGTTTGTATTCTATGTAAGACATCTCTTTCAATCTCTCTATCCTTTTGCAAAAATAATCCTAAATATTTAAATTTCTCAGTTCCAGACAACTCGTCATCTCCTATCTTAACAATTTTTTCATTACGTCTAATATTGCTAAATTTAAATTTCATATATTCTATCTTGATTCTACTAAATTTAAAGCCTTTCCCTTCTAGTGTTTCTGACCAAGATTCTAGTTTAGCATTTACTTCTTCACGTGTTTTATCTATCAAAATAATATCATCTGCAAACAACATTCACCATGGTATCGTGTATTAAATGTGTGCTGAATTCGTCCATAATTAGTATAAAAAGATAGGAACTTAGAGATGATCTTCGATGTAACCCTATTTTATTGGAAATGCTCACGTTACTCCGCCTAAAGTTTTTACTCTAGTCGTTATATCCTTATACATAACCTTAATTAGTTATATATGTTACACTAACACTTTTCTTTTTTAGAATTCTTTATATAATTTTTCTTAGGACTCTATCATGAGTTTTTTCTAAGTCAATGAATATCATGTGCGGATCTTATTTTTGCTCTCGATATTTTTCAATTAGTTGTCTAAAAAGATGTATAACTTCTATTGTCGACCTTCCAAGCATGAATTTAAATTGATTTTCAGTCTCCATTAATCTTTTTCCTATTACTTTTTTTCTAAAATTTCATGGTATTACTCATTAATTTAATACTCTTATAGTTTACACAATTTTGTACGTCTCCCTTATTCTTATATAAGTGAATTGTAATACATACCCTTTGTTAATAAGACATTTTTTTATTTTCAATATCATGTTAAATAATTTTGTAAGTCATTCAATACCTTATTTCCTTATGCACTTCCATACCTCTATCGGAATATCATCTGATTCAATGACTTTTTCATTGTGCATCCTATTAAAATTTGTTTTATTTTTGAAATTTGAATTCTATGATAAAAATTTAAATTTCTATACTCATTTGATCTACTTAAATTACTTAAGTTAAGTTGGTCACCAAACTTTCATTAAAAAGTTGATAAAAATATTCATTCCACCAGTCTTTTATTTTTTTCATCATTTATCATTACCCTAATGCATTCATCTTTGATACATTTTATTTAGATAAGATCTCTTGTCCTCCTTTTTCTTACTTTAGCTATTCTACAAATGCCTCTTTCCCCTTCTTTTGTATATAATTTTTTATATAATCGTTCAAAATTTTCATTATATGCTTCATTTATTACTTTCTTAACCTCTTTCTTGGCTATTATAATTTTCTTAAATTTTCTTTATTCTTACAAATATATAATTTCTTATAAACTATTCGTTTGTTCCTTCACTTTCTTTTCTACTTTCGCATTCCACCACCAAGATTCCTTACTTAGTAGTACATGTCCCTTTGATTCATCGAGTACACTCTTAGCTATTATTTTCAACTTTGATACTATCTTATCCCATGTCGTATTAGTCACTGTATATTTCACCTAATGCTTGTACTCCTATCTTTTCTTTAAATATATTTTGTTTCCCATTCTTTAACTTCCACTACTTAATTTTAGGAGTCGTATATATTTTCTTTCTATTGATACTATGCTTGAGACATATATCCAATACTACTGACTGGGTAGTTAAGTTTTCTCCAGGAATGACCTTTTAAATAGTTGGCTTAAAATATATAATAATAGTGACAAATTACTAATTCACATAGTTGGCTTGTTAGGTCCTTCATCTTATGCTTTTCAAAATTAACTTTACTTTGCATTATTTTTATCAAATAAACTATTATTACTATCTAATTTAATGCATATACTCGTACAATACTTGCAGTATACTAAACATTCATTAAGTACCTTGCTGCACCCAATTAGCCACCCAGCAAGCATACTAGACTGTAATTTATTTCCCCACATGTTTTGTTGCTTCTTCCTGAACTGAAAGAGGGGGGGATTTGATCCTCTCAAACACGAACCGGTGTCTATGACTATGCAGTCCTGCTCAAATTCTCACGTAGTTGCATGGAGCTCAGTTTTGGCTCTGACTGTGTCTTTACACAGTGGATCCCATTGATAATGATCCTCATGTCATAGCAACTTTCCTCTTTACCATGTTCATCTTTTCCTCACCAAGTCTAGATCTAGGTCTCATTGAATAAGTTGGCTCGATTTTATCTCAGTGAAAAATTGGCTGATTTTCACTAATAATTACTGATTCTTCTTGATTTTCTCTCAATTTCAGTGATTTCATTTGAGAAATTTGCAACTTCCAAAAGTTAAATTTACAAATAATTACTTATTCTTCTTGATTATCTCTCAATTTCGGTGATTTCTTTTGAGAAATTAGCAACTTCCAAAGGTTTAGCTAATCTGTACAGTTAGCTGAGTTTAACAACCATGCCATATTACTGGTTCACTGTTTGACAATTGTTTAGTTTTTTTGTTTTTTTCTTATTTGACTGGTGATTGTGCATGTGAGTTGTTATATTTTTTTTACCTAACCCAAAGCATTTACCTGCTATTTCTTAATCAAGAGGAATTACACCTTTTAATATACTAAGCATAAATTATCAATCACTTGCAGGCATCAAGAGCTAGACTTTTTAAGGAATACAAGGAAGTGCAACGAGAGAAAGGGGTAGACCCAGATATTCAGTTAATATGTGATGATTCAAACATATTTAAGTGGACTGCTCTTATAAAGGTAAAGTGTAATTGAAGATTAAGGATACTATTTTATAATCTTTGATTGTCTGACTTTTTCTGCATTAGGGACCTTCGGAAACACCATATGAAGGTGGTGTTTTTCAGCTTGCATTTGCTATTCCAGAACAATATCCTCTATTACCTCCACAAGTTCGTTTCCTTACCAAAATTTTTCATCCAAATGTGCATTTCAAGGTAGCTTCTTGGTTCCTCAAGTTTTTGTTATTTTTCATTTCAAGATTTTTATGTATTGCTTATCAATTCAGAATAATGGATTCTAGACATGCTGATATGTTTGGAAAGTGTGTCACTCTTTAAAATTGTAACATCTCCATGAATGTGTTACCTCTGGACAAAAATTTTATGGTGAGTTGAACAATGAATTGTAGCTTCTCTAGGGATTCCAGAAATTTGATGGTGAAATAGTTTGTTGAGACTGACAATTTGATTACATGATGTGGAGACTTAATGTTGAAAATATCACTAATATTTTCATCATGAGGCGCTTGATATATTGATCATTCTTAACATTGATTGGTGCGAACCACTTTACCTAAAAGCAATCTCAAGTTATTAGAACCACTGCACTTGTCCATGGGAGGCCAATGATCATGGAGCGTTTCCACTCAAGTAATTGCCATGATGCCCATCATGGCTTATAGAGATATATTTTCTTTTATTTTTTATGACAGGATTTGAGCTTAGAGATTTGATACCATGTTAACAATAATTGGCTAACCATTTATTTTAAAAGCTTGATATTAGGAAATAGATCAATTTATATTTCATGGATCATCACATTTGCCCATGTGGAACCAATGAAAGTGGTCTTCTAGCTTCAGTAAGCTCCCTCTTGCTCATCATGATCTAGAGGTATGATTTTATTTTTATAATAGGCAGGATTCAAAGCTCAAACCCCCTGTTCCAATACCAGATTAACATTGATTGACTAGCACTCATTTAAAAGCTTGAGTTATTAGGAAATACCAATTTATATTTATATAATAGACCACCTGATGCAGATTAGGAATAAGAATCAAATTTCGATTTTTAAATTCTGGTTTTGAGTTTGGTAATTGTTCAATTTTCATTTGTTATCTTTTAATTTGGTAGCCAATCTATGGAATATTTTGTATTAACCACTTAATTATTTCCTATTTTTTGTTAATATCAAATCTATGAAAGTATCTTTGTTTTATTTAATAGTTATCGTCTTGTTAATCAATTTCGTCTTAATTTTCTATACAATTGCGGCTTAAATTATGATCGCACATTAGTTTAATATCAAAATTTTCTTGTGTCATATCAATTTGGTTTCAGAGCATTCTTTTGCTACATCAATTTGATAATGGAGAATGTTGTTGTCAATATTGTAAACCCTAAACCGCCTATGAATTTTTTGTTAACTATTTTTTATACATAATATTATAAATAATCATCATGCTTTATGTAATATATATAATTAAATGATATTTATGTATAAATAAGCTTCATATAATACAATTTATATAAGGTACAAATAAATATATAAATACAACTAACAAGATAATTAATAAAGATTCATCATCATATTAATATTAAAAAGGTAATATCATTGCTTTTGGTTTGTTGTCAATATTGTAAACCCTAGACTGCCTATGAATTTTTTTTACTATTTTTTATACATAATATTATAAATAATCATTATACTTTATGTAATATATGTGATTAAATGATATTTATGCATAAATAAGCTTCATATAATACAATTTATATAAGGTACAAATAAATATATAAATACAACTAACAAGATAATTAATAAAGATTCATCATCATATTAATATTAAAAAAGTAATATCATTACTTTTACCAAAAGTCTTAAGTTTAAAATTCAATTTCAATACAACATTACAACAAGCCAACAAGGACTAGACTAAAATAACTAATCTTCTAAACCATCAACATATGCACCATCAACTACATCCATAATCCTTTCATCATCGGACTCAAAATCGACATCTTCACTCTCCTCTGATATATCTAAATCTTCATAAGTTCTCTAATGGGGATGTTCCTTGCACTCCTCCTTGGTTGTAACACTTATCCGCTCTCGTGGCCTCCAAGACCATTCTCCAGTTCCAAACCCGACTCGACCTCATCTTCATCACCATCATCAACAAGCCAACCTTCACTAGCTTGATATAAGCAAATCTTCGTCTATTTCTCTTTACTCTTCTTCTTTATAAGATTGACGTTGAATTTGACATATATAAGATCATTCAATCTTTATGTCTCAAGTCTATTCCACTTCTTAGTATGTATCTAATCAATTGGAAAATTATCAAAAATAACAAAAAGAAAGGATAGATAATATAATTTATGAATTACTACTTACTCCTTCAAATTGACTCCAATTTCTTTCACACCCCAATAAACTACTTGTAAAAAAGAGAAATCTTATTGCCATTTTTTTTTGTAAGTTTGGAATGTCACCACCATGATTGGATCATCATCCAACTTAAAAAAGTAAAGATATAAAAAAATAATAAACCAAAAAATAGATAAAGGAGACATATATGTTAGTGAATATAAATAAAGGAAAGAGATATACTTGGATCAAAGTCATGGTACACATCCACCTTTTCATATGCCGCGACCGCTATTTTTCTTCAAAAGTTCTTGTGGGCTTGACCCGTCTAATTTGCAACCTAAACTTAAAATTTTCAACTTTTTCTGTATATTATTTTATTTTTTATTTTTTATTTTTTGGCGGGTTGCCCGTCTAGTCCACAACAAGTGTTGGTTAGGTGAAGGGTGGCCGACATTAGCATTGTAGGTGGCGGCGGATGCTATGGGTGATGAGCGAGAGAGATAGGGAAGAGGAGTGCATGTAGAGAGAAGAAAAAGAATTAAATAATTCTTGACCTTTTAAAAATACACTAACTTAATTAAATACAATTACCCCGAACTATCCTATATAAATAAACTTAGTTTTATTTAAAATGAGTCAAAATAAGTCCAAATCGAATTCATTTGGGATTTACTTGATCTTAACCATCATTCTACTTATAGGCTCTTCCTAACCCTAAAATAACTTTAGTTGAACCTTAAAATTCAAAATTATTGATTTGATTTAGCCTAATTAGTTATTTATTTTTTAAAAAATAATTTAAAATGTAAAAATTTAAATAGGATGAAATTTGATATCTAACATATATGAAAAAAAGTTCTCATGTTTTTATTTTTGTGATGTTGGGAGAGACTAAGATATCATGCTAGTTAGCGACGAAAAATCTATAGTTTGGTGACCTTGTATCAAGATTCTTCTGTTATGTTCTTCTAACTTGGGTTCAAGCATCAAGGAACAACTATGGTTCGACATGATGCCTTGATTAAATAAAAATTTATTTGATTATGAAAAGAATTAATTAATTTTTCTTTCATTATTATTTTTATTTATTTCATTGGAATAACAGTGAAAATACATGATCATTGCAATAATTGTGTATTAATCATATTAGATTAATTTTTCTAAAAAAACACTAATCACTTCAAGTTAATTAAAGGTATTAACAATTTTCAAAATTTTAAATTCTAGTTTTTTTTTCAAAAAATCTTGAATTTGAAATTTTAAATCTAATAACAAAATTCAAAATCTAATTTAGATCTAAAATATAATATTTTATCTCCTAAAATTTTTAAAATTTTGGATTTACTTATTTTTCACTTCATCCATGAGTTTTATTTAATCTTATCGAAGAATATTTAGTGTTTAAAGTTCAAATAAAATTTGGATTTACCTATTTAGTGCTCATGAGCAAATTTCAAACAAAAGTACGTCCTCAACAAAACATCTAAATAAATTTTAAATTCAATTTATATAAACCCATAAAAATATACAATTTTTTAGAAACCAAAAGTACACCCTCAATAATCAACATTCGTCAGGCCTTTAAATTTGAAATTGTTCTAAAAATCAAAGCAAACCTTAGTTTACAAAGGAACAAGGAATGACTCATTTATTCATTTGCCTCATTCCAACATTCTATTTGTAAAAGTTGAATAGTTTATAAGTGTAAATTGTTACAAAACAGAAGGTATACAATTTAAAAGTAATTTAATAGTGATTAAAGCTAAAAATTAAAGTTTAATTGGTTGCAAACATTTTAATCTTTAAAATATGTGGTAATCAAATTATTCAACAAATATAAACAAAGAACAAATGTGTATTATAATTACGTAAAAAGTTAATTATAGTAAAAGTTAATTAAAAGTTGTATCTTTATATTAATTAAAATTATTCATGGTATCAAGAATTAAACTTGAAAGGGAGCATTGGTGCAATGGTATACTTGTCATATGACCTAGTGGTCGCGGGTTTGAGTCGCAGAAATAGTCGCTTGCAATGCAGGGCAAAACCGCGTGCGATAGATCCTTCTCTGGGACCTTGCATTGGCAGGAGCTTCGTGCATTGGACTGCCCTTTTATTAAGAATTAAATTTAGCAAAACTTATGAAAACAATTCAAATTATCGAATTAGAAATTCAATACTAATAGTGGTTGATGTTGCAACAAACAAAGAGAACTCAAGCTTCTATTGAACTTAAAAATAAATTATGAGCAATAGTTTATGGCCAGGATTGGGTTTCTTTTATAGAACCCCATAATTATCTAATCTCTTAAAACCACCAATGTCTAAGATTACCTAATCTATTATAACTAGCAGGAAGTTAGTAACATAATCATAGGTTTGAGGTTTTGTGAAATTATTGTTTTAATAAATATTACTTAAAAATCTAATTATAAAGATTGAAACTAACAACTACATGAAGGGTATTTTGGTATAATGGATGGTTGGAACCTAGGTTGAATTTTTTTTTTCTCAAATAGGAGGCTCAAACTCAGAATTCTTCGTCTGTAGGCATTTAATCAGGTACTTTCCCATCATAGTATCCTTTCAAAGGTGTGAACTCAGAATTTTTCATACAGTTGCAGTAGTTTGTTTTGTGAGCATAACTTACATTGCTAAAGAGGTCTACGCCAAAGCTAATCTGCCTGAAAGAAGTGCAACTGTGTAAATGGTCTCTGTCAGTACTCGTTCTGGATCAAATGGATATTAGGTTTGTTTTATTGGAGCCTATGAAATTTAATGTGCAAATTAGTAGAAGATAAACTTTCTACTCATCAATAGGAACAGGAAGATTATTTTCTGATATTTTTTACCAAAAATTTCATTTAGTAGTAAAATTGACAGTCATTAGGCATGCCAACAATATCAGTGGCATATTTTGAGAGATTAGAATTGTAAGAATGCAATATTAATTTTTCTTGCTGCAGACATAGATATACACATATCTTATTAGCTGTTGGCAGTTACTTTGTAACTTTTCTTGATTAATCTAATTTCTTGATTCTGTTATGTTTCCAGACAGGGGAAATTTGTCTCGATATTTTGAAGAATGCATGGAGTCCTGCATGGACCCTCCAGTCTGTTTGCAGAGCTATTATTGCTTTAATGTCTCATCCAGAACCTGATAGCCCCCTTAACTGTGATTCAGGTTGGTTCTTTTGTTTCCGAAGTTTTACTTATCTAGGCATCTTTTACTTACTTTGATCCAATTTGATAATAAATTATTTTATTCCTAAATGGGATTACTAAGACTTGTTATTCTGCCTTGAGCTTGCTAGCATGACTTATGAGATGCTTTTATCTCAACACTTCTAATGCATTTGTCAAAAACTGTTGCAGCAGGTAATGCTAGTTATCCAATTTCAGAACTACCAAATTTTAGAGAGTGGAATTTGTTCACTCGTGCATTATATAAAATTGAGACTACAAAGTGAGTGCTAAAGTATTTAAGACCACTGTGCTACAAATAGTTGAGCAAGCTAGTGAAAAAAAAAGCCATTACATGTGTAATAGATAGTGCATTTTGCAAAGTCACTCTATCATAATCTGTCTGAAGTGGAGTCGGTATTCTGATTCTCCAGAGCCAGACATGATTTCCCCAGATTTGGAGATCTGCTGGATTATCAGATTGAAAGACCAATGGACATCGCTGCCTCCAGATGCAATGTTGCCAAGTTTGAACAATTGCTCCAAAAGTCTGCCACATCTTCTTAGGAAGTGAGCTGAATAGATTAAACTGCTCAATTGACTAAGTTTATCCTGGCCAAGAAATACCAAAGATGAAATGGATCTGACGCCAACCAAATAGAGCCACCATGCTTTTGAAAAAAATGGTCTCAAGAGCTGCTCCCCCCACAAAGAACACAAGTGAGATCTTTGAGTGGCACCTTCTTCCTCAACAGATCGCAGGAGTTCAACCACATGAAAAACCTTCACTTTAATAGTAGCAGAAGAGGACCAAATAATTGCATGCCTAGGCACCTCCTTGTCCGTGGAAGAAATCCACTAGGCTGATCTAATAGAGAACCACTCAATACACTAATTAATAAGTTACAACTTGTCGTTAGAAGATAACAGGTTAACTCATACAAAAATTAACATACGATCTTCTTTGAAAGAACATTTACAAGTGACAGATTAAACTTAAATTGCACTATGCCTTCCGACCATCCTGGAAAAATATAGTTGAATTCATGTGCACATCTAAACACGTAGTTGTCTATTAAATATAGTCATGAAAAAATCAAACTGTTCCTCATTTTTATCTCGGATGATCATACAGGCAATCTCCTTCGATCAGGTGATGTCAGAGGATACCGGTCGATGGCTAGAATGTATACCAAGCTTGCTGCCATGCCAAAGAAGGGTGCTGAGAGCAGCCATACATTATGATGTTTGTGCACTGCCCTATCGTTGTAAAAGAGATTTAAATTCTGGGTCATCACAAATAATTGAATGCCTTTGGTGGGGTTTCCTCGTTAATCAAGCACACTGTTGTAAAAGAGTCTCTATGGTCGTTCAATGATATTGTACCTAACCGTGATGTGACTTGCTGATGAATTGCCATTCCTGTGTCATTCCACAATGTCTAAAAGTGATGGTAGCTATCTGGATCTGCTCAACAGGAAAGATAACATTTATCATTATTCAAGTTCATGCCTCTCCTGTTTACTTTCTGGTAGATTGATATTCTGTCATAGAAAGTTGGCAGCAAATAATTTCTCATGACTTTATGGAATAGATGCTCGATTTGTCGCTGTAAAATTGCGATGATAATGTGCTGTCATAGATGGCCTTTAATTTTGTGATGAACTCTATTGCATAGGAGTGACAATCTCTGCCTCTGGTGTTTCTATCCTTTGCAAAAGCAAACTGAAAATTGGAAACAAATGTTTCAATTTTAGATTGCAATCCTCTGGCTATGACTTTCGACATTATTTTGAAGTGATGCGTTCAGATATTAATCAATTGATTATAATATAGTATGTTTAAATTTAATGGATTTAATCTATTTATGAAATTTACAATCAGAACTATATAGAAAAAAATATTATTATTTTTTAAAAAATAAAATTTTAAATTAACCGAATTAAAATGTATTTTTAATGAAAAACACAGGATCCATGCCCGTCATTAATCGACATCAAGTGGAAGAAAAACAAAACATCAATTTGATAAATTTTTAATTGGGCTCATCCTGCAAAATTAACTAATTATTAAATAAATAAAATAAAATTACTGCCGACAATTACCAGAATAATAAATATAATTTTAAAATGATTCCCGCAGACAAAATTGTTAGGTGTCGGTCTCAGTCTGACCTGCCGCGCGGGCGAAACGTGTCACCGGTCCACCCCTGTGAAAGCACCGCTTCAGCGGACCTCATGCTCCCTCGTTTTCCTTTTTTTAATTGTAATAGAGCTGCTGATTCGTAGCGTGGCGCGGCGTCGCATTGGCGGGTCTGTTCGTGAACGACTAGTCATTTGATAGGCCAGTGACGAAGCCGCGCCCACAGATCCCACCACCGTGATTGGATCAGGCAACACGAAACATCTTCTTACTTTTTTCCCACTTTGTTAGTTTCCACGCGTCCGCCGCCGGGACGCCGCAGCGACTCACGGACGTCATCGCGTCAACGTGCATCAAGGCGCAGTTGGTGGCAGGCGGTGTGACCGCGTCGCTGCTGCTGCGTTATGTTATCGCTCCGCGTACCGGACGATGCACTGATCGTAGCATATTTGCTGTGTGAGTGGATATAATTTAAATGACAAAAATAAATTTTTTATAAATCATTCAAAGATGTCTTCTTAAAGTAAAAAAATAAAAGAAATGCTCTTTTTTTAGCCATTCCAAATAATTCTGAGCTTGATAACGGCACGCGTGGGTTATTTTCGGAATTCATAACGGTTCGGGAAATCCTCAGCACGGTGTCGGTCGCATTTCTCTCGATCTCGACGTTGGTTTTAAGGCACTCACGATCTCAGATTAAAAAAATTTAATTAATTATTTTTTTTTTTTTTTGCCTCTTTCTCAAATCGTCCCCGAGTTTGCTTCGATTTAAATTACTGAATTTGTCATCCTCGCTTTATCTGTGGCTTCGTCTCGCCTGGTGAAGTGCGAAGTTGCGTTTGGATGCATCTGAGGATCACTGGAGAGTTCCGCGAGATTTCGAAGAGATCCAGCCGCGCTGTCCATGAGATTGAATTCGGTGTACAAGCGGATGTCTTCCAGGGAGCGTGCAAGCACCCCTGATATGGGCGAGGATGATATCTCAGGTGCGGCCGCTTCTTTTCTTCTTCGGTTGCTCCTCTCTTGGATCCATGTTTCAATTAAGATGTTAGATTTTGCTTTCAGAGAAATTGTTGGATCCGGCAGATCAGGACGGTGGCAATCCCTCTTGGAAGCATTCTTTGCCGCACGTCTGCGTCGCAACCATGTCATCCTTCTTGTTTGGGTACCATCTAGGGTGAGTGTTTTTGGCATGCAAGTTGCTTACTTGTATGTGTTGATCGATAGAGATTCGAAAGGTTGTGTAAAATTGTGTGTGTGTTTTTTTTGTGGATCTTTTGAATTCAAGGGTTGTGAATGAGCCGCTCGAGAGTATTTCGACGGATCTTGGGTTCTCAGGGAATACGCTAGCGGAAGGTGGTTTCCTCTCTACTTGCGATTGTGTTATCTGGGTCACAGATGTTACATGACAGTATTGGTTGCTGTTCTGGCTCAGGACTCGTTGTGAGCATGTGTTTGGGCGGCGCGCTGATTGGATGCTTGTTTAGCGGATGGATTTCTGACGGAATTGGACGCCGCAAGGCCTTCCAGTTGAGTGCCCTTCCAATGATTATCGGGGCTTCTTTGAGGTAATATCTCGATATTACAGAATTTTTCAGCATTTGTCATTTTATTATGAACTGACAATTTTGCGGTACTTCTTGTGCTCTTGAGAGGTTCTCTCCACAACCCTGTGTTAGTGCATGAATTATTTGAGTTTCTTGACATGCTTTCGCAGTGCATCAGCAACTAGACTAGCGGGAATGCTTCTTGGAAGATTTCTTGTTGGAACAGGGATGGGTCTAGGACCCCCAGTAGCCTCCCTCTACATCACTGAGGTAGCAACATGAGTGTTTCAGGTTATCTGATTGCAAAAAACCTTCATTTACGTTTTTTTTTTCCTGATTAACCCTGAATTGCTTATCTGGTCAGGTTTCTCCTTCATCTGTGAGAGGTACTTATGGGAGTTTTATTCAGATTGCAACATGCCTGGGATTGGTAGCATCACTCTTTATTGGAATTCCAGTCAAGGAATATGTAGGATGGTAACTATTTATTCAAGACATCACATTGGCTTCTCACTCTTTAAGCACTCCTGGTCACTCATTTTTGAACCTATGCAAAGATAAGTCACTTATGGAACTTATGGCTGCAGGTGGCGAATGTGTTTCGGTGTATCTATTATTCCAGCTGCTTTACTTGCTCTCTGTATGCAATTCTGTGCTGAAAGCCCTCATTGGCTCTATAAGGTCATCTATCCTTTGAACTCTTTTATGACTAGTTTACTATTTTACCAATGTTTTTTTTCTCTACTTTTTTCTACCTTATGCTTTACACGGATCTCTTTGGAAAGTGTTGCCAATTTGGCCTCACAAATTATTCGGCTGACAAATTAATACTGTTGAATTTCAGTTAAATTTCATCTCACATAAATCAGTTTAGGCCCTCTATTAATACTGTGGTAGCTTAGTTAGTACAAACTGTCGAAAAATTTGCCTTAGTGGTCTGAGGACTGAAAATATTTTACAAAATTTATTTTTGCCAAAAGTTGGTTTTGTTCAAATCAATGTCACTTTTCCTTTCAACACTAAATGATTGAACATCTTCCTAGATGCTCGTTTACTATATTCACTTAGTCTCATTCATAACATCATGTTTTGAGACTTCTGTTTCAAACTTAGTTTTGAACTTTTAATTGACACCATTCTCATGCTGACATGTTGTAAATACACAATATGGATGTAAATGTGCTGCAGCGTGGTAAATTTGGTGAATCTGAAGCTGAATTTGAAAGACTTCTGGGAGGACAGCATGTCAAATCAGCAATGGCAGAATTGTCGCGGTTAGACAGAGGGGATGAGGGGGAGACTGTAAAATATTCTGAGTTATTCCATGGACGACATTTTAGAGGTATCCATTACATGAATCAATATATCTCAAATATTCAATGCTTGATTCCCACTGCTTTAGTTTATATGTAATGTATCTTTTTTCATTGCAATTCCCTTTTTCTGCTACAGTTGTTTTTATTGGAACAATGCTATTTGCTTTACAACAGTTGTCGGGCATCAATGCTGTATTCTATTTCTCTTCTGCTGTGTTTAAAAGTGCTGGGGTGGCTTCAGATAATGCCAACATATGTGTGGGATTTGCAAACTTATCAGGTTAGATAAGCAAGTTTGCAGCCTAGTTCTCTTCTGCTCTGATGGAAGCAGACTTATATTCTTTTCATGACAGGGTCAATCGTAGCTATGCTTCTTATGGACAAACTAGGAAGGAGGGTTCTTCTTCTAGGAAGTTTCCTGGGAATGGTAAACTGGAAGTATACTTTTAATGCCTTTTCATTTGCATTTAGGTGGGCACATATGTTTCATATTTATCTTCTGGTTCAGGCAGCAGCAATGGTTCTTCAGGCTGTTGCAACAAATTTTCATCAGGAAGGTTCCTGGCATGTCTACCTTTCTGTTTGTGGAATGCTATTGTAAGTATACTGGAATGTCTCCTCATTTGACTCCTTTTTTTCGAGAAAATTTCTCAGTTAGCCATTCCAAATGACTATACTCTGGTATTGGAACATGGATTAAAGTAGGCATGCTGGTATTTTTCAACAATTCCTCTAGGCGTGCATGCTTTTCTTTTCAAAAAAGGGTACAGTTGTATTTCAAATCAATATAAATGATTCTACATGCTTTGGCCAATAGGTCAACATATATTAGAAAAGGTTAACATGTTGACAATTGGTATATATTGGATTGTTTTTACATACAAACACTATTAGATTGTTTATCCTCAACTAATGGGCAATGGATGGCTTCACATCAGGACACTCCTAGTAAACCACACACACTGCACCTAACCCCATTTCAAACTAGGTCAAGGATGTCAGTGATTTCAGCTTGATTGTTGTCCATTCTTTCATGCTTATTGTGTGGGATGTGGTGGTTGCTAACTTACCTGCATTAAAGGTTGAATTGTTAGCAGGATCATAATATGTTGGCTGGGCCAGCCAAAGATATTTCAGCTTGATTGTTTTCCATATTCTCTCATGCTTGAGATAAGATATGTGGGCCTTCACATGAAAGGTTGAATTTGCTGTTAGGATGATAACTTGTTGGTTGACTACCGGAGACATGAGACCATATGTAAAAAGATATATACATACATAGGTACATATGTATATATCAATTTTATGCAATTCAAATGCTTTTTTTTTTCTTATGTTATCCACAACTGTATGTATTTTTTTCTTGAATTTTTTTAACTACTAAGGCCGTCTTAATACTTAAATGAAGCTAATTTGGCTTATTTTGTGATATGAGTTTACTTAGATGTGAGATTCAGCTTATTGCATAATCTGAATTTACTTGTCCTCACAGCTTGATTCTGCATGTAGTAATTGATTCCTGAACTAACACTAAGCCCCCTTGTTATTTAAGTTTGAGCCTTTTTACAAGTTAGTTCTTCACATTTTGAGGGTTATGGAGAATCTTATTTCAGATTTGTGACTTGTGTAGATTTGTTCTGACATTTGCGCTGGGAGCTGGGCCAGTTCCTGGTCTCCTTTTACCTGAAATTTTTCCCAGCAGGATTCGTGCAAAAGCTATGGCTCTGTGCATGTCTGTTCACTGGGTAAATTATCTGTAAATTTCACTTTTTGCACATAACACTGAAACAATGCTTTTGTCAAGACACTTTCATACAAGGCATTTTTTCTATTACGCAAATCAAATTGGTTAATCAGAACTGTTAAATGTAATCTTTGTTTGCTACTTAACATGAATCATAACAATTCATTGTTTCATAATGTCACATTAGTTCAAACTATTTGGAGCTGGCTACATACATCTTATCTTGCTAAGATTGATATTTAAATTGATTTAATCATTATGATTGGTCAGTGTGTGCAGTCAAAATAGAAACTGAGGTGATAAATAGCTTTTGTATCATTGTCCTGAATGAGCTTACTAATATTTTGGGGGTTAAGAAAAATGGATTGCTTTAACTAAATTATCTTTTGCATGTTATTGCAGTAGTAACTTCGTTTATGATTTATTTTTGCTTCTAATGTTGACTGGTTGGTTTTGGAATTTCAGGTTGTAAACTTCTTTGTTGGTCTGTTCTTTTTGAGGTTGCTAGAGCAGTTAGGAGCCAAAATTTTGTACTCGATATTTGCATCATTTTGTTTGATGGCAGCACTCTTTGTGGCAAAGAATGTAGTTGAAACCAAAGGCAAGAGTCTCCAGGAAATTGAAATATCACTCCTCTCACCTGTGTAAAGGTATGCTCTTCCCCTAACTATTCACGTATTACAGTTTTCCATAAGGTATGCTACATACTTTACATTATTCACTGTAGTTCTCTATGTCATGATTTGCGGTTTCTATACCATTGATTATAGTATTAAAATCTTTTCATGTACAATGATTTTTGAAACCATATACTGTGGTTTTTTAAACCATGTACTACGGATTTAATTGTTCTAGTGATTTTGATTGCTGCCACCCTGTCGTAGTAATTTTACACAGGAACTTTCATCCTATTTACTGAATCATGACCATCTTCTATAGGCACAACCATCCAAGAGTTGGGTGAGTTGCCTCTTTGTGGACGTTCTGTGGTTTGATATTTTAATCATCCATGGTGGTTGTCCAGGTTTTAACATTGATGGATACATGGAAGGCTCCATCATTAAGAACGTCCGTCGTACTCGCAGCTGTTTGGCTTCATAGTGGTATAGCATAGCCACACGAGATTTTATTGTAATGAGTTTCTAGTATAAAGGACAATTTATATTCTATTTGTAGTGCCTTGATGCCACTTTTTTGCATGTAGCTCATTGCTTAATAATAGACAACCATTTTGCAGCCCGTTATTGTGGACTGCTGCTCAGTTTTCCGACAAGGGACAATGGCTTGTAACACAGGCTGCTTCCGTTTGAGCCATAGTGGAGCACCTTTCTTATCTCTGTTATCGTTGTTCACATTTCAATTGAACCAAGAAGAAGCCTTTTTCTAAGATAATACATATGGAAGTAAGTTGTTTTGATGAAGACAAATTTGTAACCTAAGAATTTTTTTTTCTCAGTTTGGAAAAGGTAGCACCTAGTTCTATGCATTCTCCAAGTGGAGGACCAGGCTTGGGGTTAGTGGTAGCACCTAGTTGATCTAATTGGCTTTGTTCTTGTATGCACTGGTTTAGCACAATACCAAAATGTGGGAACATATCGACATACCAAGTTGAGTTCAGACATTGGATCACTATTAGCAACCTAGCCGACCCTACTAACTCAAAGTTACTTTATGCATTTGTTTGACATAAATAATATTGAGTCATGGTATGCACCTTTTAAGTGCAAGGTCGGCCTATGTGTCACTATTAGCACCACTTTATGCACGTGTTGGGTGCAACATCAATGCATGCTTTAGATCGATTCTCAGTGGTGCGGAATGACTTATTATGGGTACTTATTAAGAATATAATTTAACTTGAGGATGCATTGCATAACTCAGTCATTCCATCCATCTCAATCCTTTATATATAGTCATTGACCATAGTCATCCAACACTAAAACAGAATGCATGGTCATTATGTGCACCTGTTGAGAGTAAGGTTGGACTTGTTGAGCACCATAATAAAGTGCAAGGTCAAAACTTGGTATTAGGACCCAATTAACTAGTGGCTTGAGGTCGTTGTGATCTAGACATAAAGCCACTATTAGCATCCTTTTGCCCAAACCTGACACCTCAAGGGGGCAACTTCTTCACCTGAGAAGACGTTAGGACAAGGCAGAAAAACAAAAACAAAAATAAAAATAAAAAAGATGAATTTTATTCTCTGGGATGAGACATTTAGCTAGAAATTTGTCTAGCACCTAGTCAAGTTGTTCGACAATCTCACTTTAATGAGCTTTTCAATATATTTTTTTAGTCAATTGAAATGATTTTCAATCAATTAGAGACTATCATAAGTGGACTAGTAGATTGACTATAGGGTGAAAGGCCGTCTATAGGACAGACATCAATAAAATAGAATGAGATGGATGGAATTGATTCTAATACCAAGTAAAATAGGATTATAGTGTAGGATCGAACGTATGCGATAGAGGGGGATAAATATCGTGCTTTTAAAATTTTTTCTTTTTTAACATTTTAAAGACAATCAGAATATATAGTGAAAAGTAAATGACTCGTTTAGTTACTTGGTTCAGAGCTTAGGTCGACTCCTACTCCAAGACCCGCAATCCTTAATTGCACCATTGAGCAATTCACTAAAACTTTTTTTTTCGAAAATCTCGGAAAGAAACAGTGCGTACAAGAAAATGGGTAAGATAGTAACAACCTACTATCTTACTTGAGTTAAGTACAATGCAAGTAATAAAATAAAAGTATACCGACAGTATGTTAAAGTTGAAGATCGGTCGGCACTTGAATGAAGTAATTGCTTACGAGTTGTAGTAGCAATAACATGAGCAACTTTCACAAAGATAAACTTTGAACCAACCAAAATGTGTTTTTCAGCCTCGGACCTCGAGCTCTCTTTATAAGAATCGTCGGTGTTCGGTCGACCGATCCTTGTGTTCGGTCGACCGAACTAGCTCCCTTCCATCTTTGTTGAGATCTGATGCTGATTCGATCTTCGGCATTTAATGACCATCAAGGGTTCGGTCGACCGATCCTTCTTTCCGGTCGACCGAATAGGATCCTCCCCTGTTGGTCGAGATTTGTCGAGATTCACACTTACTACACCTTTAATGTGATGATCGTTCGGTTGACCGATCCATGTGTTCAGTCGACCGATCAGCAAGCTTTCCTTCTTTGCTTCTGCTCGATCTGAATTGTGTTGAGTCATTAGGGTTCGGTCGACCGATCATCTTGTTCGGTCGATCGATCAAGCTTTGATCAGACCCTGCTCTATTTTGGTCTGAACAAATATCTGCTCCGAGTTGGCCTTGTTCAGTCAACCGATCAGGCCGAATCTGCAAAGTAGTGTTAGATAATAATCTTGCAAAACATATATTAGCACAGTAATAATAAATACATGAGTAATAATAATAGACAGTTCAACTGTCTTGATCTCAACTTGGAAACCTTCCCGGTTTCGTCAGTTTGATCCTTTCAGGAACACGACCTCACTGTCGCTTCTCCAGTTGCTTACCTCAACTTACCTGCAAAACATTGGTGCTCCAGACTTGTTTGGACTTTCTCTGCTCAGTGTCTAATCACCTGATCCACTAAGGCCTTTCATGCAATACTACATTAACCAGCAACAATAATAGTAATACAGAATGTTATGGTAAAACTAAACTTAGAATCACCAAGATCCGCTGGTCCGGTCAACCGCGCGATCAACTTTGCTTGGAGTTCACTCCTTCAAGACTTCTCGTTACCTAAGGTTATCTCCCCCTAGGATTTTCTCCATCTGGCTTCACTCACCAGAACTTAAGGTTACTACCCCTAGGGTTTTTTCCACCTGACTTCACTCATCAAGACTCAGTATTCGGCTACCCAGGGATCATGTCCTTCAGATCTATCCACCTGACTTCCACGATCTACCGAAATTTCCCTTCCTTAGCTACAATTAAGACTTAGTATTCGGTTACCCAAGGATCAGGTCCTCCAGACCTATAGAATCCACTTGACTTTCACGATCTACCGAGATTTCCCTTGCCTAGCCTACAACTAGAACTTTCCAAGACTAAGCTCCATTAAACATACTTAAATATATTTATTGGACATTAAAATCTTGAAGGTAGATTGCACCAACATATAGTTCATAGGCTAGTAGCCAAGGTAAAATCGAGGTAAATGTCTCCTTTATGTGCTAGTCACTATTCCAAAGGCTAGTAGCCATCCACGATTTACCTCCTTCGTGTTGGCCCTGGGACGGGTTGACGGGGACGCTGGGGGTGAACGTATTCGCTTATTTTTTACCACCATAGATCGCCTAAACATGATTAATACTATACAAAAATTAGCCACGAGACTCAAGTATACCTTGGATTTGAATTTCAATAGTAATTTTATCCAACAAAAGTATTGATGGTCTTCCTTACAAGCACACTTTGACGATGGCAGAGCTGAGAACTACTTCCCAATTTAAGTAGCTACCTTGACTTGTCAATTTGGAATTTACAAGTAGTCACCACCTCCTACATCAGCCAATTGCCACATCTCGCTCCATCACAAGTGAAGCTAGGGCATAAATAAGGTAACCAAGCTAAGCTTAAAATGAAATAAGCTTTTGAAATAATTGTTCAACCTTGACTTGATTTATTTTTTAAGCTTGAACTTATTTGAAACTTGATTTGAACTTGATTCGTTTAGATATTATCGAACTCTCAATTTAACCTTGGCTTAAACTTCGTTCAAACTTGACTTGAGTTTGATTCGAGCTTGATTCATTTAAATGTTATCAAACTCTCAATTTAAGCTTATTTGATTATTTAAAATTTTTAATTATTTGATTGGTTATTAAATTTGATAATTTAAATTTATTTTTTTATTTTATTATTTATTTAGTATATTGAAAAGAGTTTTATTAATGAATATGAAAAACACTGCATATTGGTGCTCCCTAATTTTTTAATATTTATCATTATCAAAGCTTTAGATGTCTGCCAAATCAACGACACCATTCAGAAATTGAGCTAGTGGAGCATTATTTCAATGAGAAAGCCTGATTGTTAGGGAAGAAACAGAATCCCAAAAGCCTGCACCAACATCTCCACTTGTTTTACTGTGCATGTGGGGACATTACAGACAGCAACATAGGTTTAAGTTGTAGAAAAATAACTAGAGTAAAGCAATCGATCAGTGAAACCCTAAATTTGATAACTAGCTAGCTGTCGGCCACCCAAGTCAGAATAGATACAAGAGGGACAAGCCAGGTGTTTGGTGAACACCATCCTCCTTGGAATGAACTTTACGCAATTCCAATTTTTTTTCTTTCCAGATCACTGGCATCCATCAGATGGCTGATTCAGATGTCCAAATGGAACCATAGACTGAGTTTCGAATAGTAAATAATGGCTAATCAGTCGCAAACAGCAATCCAAGCATTTATATTACAATTACAAGGGAAACTCGCAGAAACTCAAGCAAGCATAGTCCAACAAACTTAGGTCCTGACTTAAGCATCGGAATGTAGTAACACGCCTAAATAGTCCATTCAGAACAGCAAGCCACAAAGCATAAGCTATATAAAACAATTGATAACTAAACCCTTTCAACTTCCATTCTCAAATACACTTACAGCTATCTGATTATTGTGTCCATGATAATGTGTCTATTTCAGGTTCTTGCATTTCTCCAGGGCCCTTGGGGCTACAGAATCAATCATAGTTTTGTTAGTCTTGAGGTTGCATGGAAAATGTGAGCAAAAGCAAGCAACTTAATTGTGGCACAATAAACTCAAACTTCATTTAAGGACACACTATAACATGGAATGAAGGGATATCGAAAATCCAGAAAATGAAATGTGAAGGAAAGGATTTTACTGACCAAGTCCAATAGCATCTGAACCTTTCATGATCCTCAACCTCCTGCATGAGTTTGTGAACATCCTGAAATATTTCATTTAATTAGCAGAAAATAATGTGAATGGAAGTTTCAGGAACAACAAATAATTCATGACCAGAAAGACAAATTGCTTACATTACGTCCAAATAGAAATATACAGAATTAATGAAACAGAAAACACATGAACTATGAAAAGCAAATAAGGTTACTTACGCCCATGGCACATCACCGACAAGCATCCAGTCTCCATCCTTGTCTTCATAAGTAATGACATACTCGGAACCATTCAGGAGATCCATCAAATGATTCTCAGATAACTCCTCTCTGCCTGGTATTCCATGAGAATCACACCGACCTGAATTTGAATGGAAAGGAGTCAACTCCCCCTAAAACTTGAACATTGACAGAACCAACTGAGATGGAACTAGAGAGGAATTAGAAGAATGAAACTCCATCATATCATTTGCACCATATTAAGTTTCAACTAAATGAATTTGATTTGGATAGACAGGCTTCCATCCATGATTTAATTTATTTTCTCTTGGCAAAAAATTGAATTAAGGGTTTGATATTTGTTATTACATGATTAAAAAGAAAATAAAAAAAATGAGTATTGTTGCAAATAATGGCATAAAGAAACATATATCTGAACAAAAAACATTCTTGGTTATTTCTATTTCATTTAAAAAATAATAATAATAAGGAATAATTAAATCTCACCGATTGTGAAGCCGCTGAACATTTTCTCAAGTGCTGATGAAAGTTCCTTATAGTTTTTGTACATTTTGAGATCAACTTTCCTCAGATAAGGAGCTCCATCCATGCTAACCTTCACATAAAGACACCCTTGCCCTTGTATTCCATCAGCATCATCTTTAACCTTAGATGGATTTGTAATCATAGTATTCTTCCGATAACTACGGATTGGTGGCCAACCAACCACCTGTGCTCTGCCATATGCATGCCCGTTACATGTTCAATGTTCTAACTTCTTTCAGCATAACAGAAACAAACTAAAAATCCCATCTACATAATTAATTACATCTGTATCGTACATGATCAATAAGTAGAAGATAATTTGGCAGTAGGTCTATGGAAAAATTATGCATCTCATGTCTGTTCCAAAGTGTTATGGTTTCCAATCGAACATAAAGTAATTGATTAAATTACTTTATGATTTCAGTATCAAAACACTCAAGTCTAGAAACCCAGAAGTAGACAAAACTTGAATACATATGTTAACGTCCAAGGGAAGATCTTAGTCTCTCAAAAGCATACATAATATTTTACATAAAGTAATTGATTAAATTCCTTGCTTAGTAATGTCATTTCATGGATACAAAGATCCTGGCGCAGAGAAAAAAAAATCGATTCTTCCTATTAAATGAATGGCAGCGTTTATACCATTGCAAACCCTTGTTGAACCACAAACCACCAAACGGATGCCGATTGTCACCCAGATTCTACGTTTGTGCACCAAAAAAAGACTCTATTTTCACCGAACGTAAGGAAGAAGGGGAAAAAACAGTGAAGAGCAAACAAGAAAAAGAAAAAAATCAGTGAAACGGCGAGGGAAATTATAACAAATTCGATTAAAAGATCCAAGCTCTGCCAAAAGGGGGGAAAAACAAAAAACAGAAACCAGAACGCATGAAGATTTATGAATCTATGAAAGAAAAATCTAGGATCATTTTTATCACACTTACTTCGCTGCAGGAGCTACCGGACTATCATTCCCATCAGAACCACAGCCCTTCGGGGTGACCTTCCGCTCCTGCCCAGCCGCTTTCACCGCTAGGTCCTTCCCCACATTCCCTTGCCCAGAAAGCTGCCCTGCACTGCCACCGGACGCAACCTCCCCTCTCCCCGAAAACAAGCCGCCACCTTTTACCGAGTTCACTTCAGATCCGCCACCTTCGGCGGCAAATCCCCACGTCCCGCCCCCATCGTTGGCGTCGGAGAATCCCCTCTTGGCACCGGAGACGAAGCTCTTGGGGAGCAAATCCAGGGTGAGCCCGATCTTCTCCACGCGGTGGGGCGACTCCGACCCAGGCAGCCCCAACCTGAGTTCCGTGGCCTTGAGGTTCAGAACCCCTCCCTCGACTCCGCCGGCAGAGGAGTTCCGCTCCGACAGACCTATGTAATCATGCTCCACCGTCGACGACATCAACCTCTGCATAGAGAACAGGAGATCATCAAACTGCTGAAGATTCAAAGGTAGTCGAACAAACAATCGCAAAGGGCAGAGGAGTAAAAACCAAAAAAAAAACGGAGACACCTTTGCGTCTGGTTTTGCTGATCGTTAGCAGCTTCCTCTTCCTCCTACATTAGACTTTGGGCTTATCGTTAGCTTACAATAAACTCGATTCTCACTGGTCGATGAAGTTGTTTGTTTAGTTTTAACCAAACATAAAGCATATCATTGTCTAATCCTGTCGTTGAAATGGGAGAACCCAAAAATTAATTAAACTAAAATAATTACTTTGACATTTTTTTCAGGTATATATATATAAAAAGAAAGCCGAATTTAATTTGATAAAAAATTAATTTAAAACATTTGCAATTTATGTTCTTGCAATCAGAGGCGTGGGGGAGGCAACCTGGTACAGCCGGTGAAGGCAGCGACGGCGACAGCGGCGAAGGCGAGGCGGCCAACCGGCACCTGTCGCAGCCCTACTGCCGACATCGTCTGCGTCCGCATCTTTCTCTCTCCCCCGTAAAGAAAAACCACTACAAACAACCGCGCGTGCAGGGCACGTGGCTTGCTCTTCCATTAAATGCACTGGGTGTGCGGCGTCCCTATTGGACGGACAAGGCGGGCCCAGTGAGAGCTCATCCCCTGTCACTCACGACGCACGGAACAGGAAATCAACTCGTCGCGACCCTCGGAAAATTGCTGCCTGGGGTCTTCGCCGTACGACCCCACGCCTGGTTCCTGTCGTCAGATGGTCAGAATATCCTGCGAGCTCATAAAGAAGAAAAGCAATCAGTATGGATAGCCGGAGGACCACAAAACTGGCGAAGCAAGTGAATTAGTTGGGAGAAGAAAACAAAACCGAGTTGAATGCATGCGTGCCTTTGTCCGCATCAATTTCGTATGCAGCAAAAACGAACCGGGTCGGCTTTCTTGTGGTTCGCGAGGGCTCAAATAACCGGTCCAACCTAAATTTCTTTTTTATTATCTCCTTATAATTTTTAATTTTTAATTTTTATTTTAATATATTTTTATTATTATACTAACATTTTATTATTTATTTATTACATAAAATATTTTAATTTTTAAAATAAAATTTAATATAATTTTTAAAAAATACTTAAATTTTAAATTAAGGTCAAATCCAAACCGAATCTAACTCATTAAAAAATGTCCGCTATATTTTTGAAATCTACTCACAGATCGTATCCATTTTTAATAATCCTATCCATATGTTATGCAGCTAAGATTCTCTAGATCGTAATTTACTGTCTAGATGATGGACCACTATATTCATTAATTGATGAGATAGATCTCACGTATTAAATAACTAGAATTTATCTCCATCAATCAATCAACCTGTATGATTCATCCTCTGGATCATAGATCTATGCTCTATATTATGTCGATCCCATGAGTCATCTGAGATGATAAGTGATGATATATTTATCACATAAGGTCATTGGGTCGAACCGTAAGATTAACGGGGCGTAAATTCTTGAATCCTGTGTAATTCATCTCATCATCATTTACTTTTTTGGCTATTATAATTTATCTAGCTCATGAGGTTGAATGCGACGAGAATATTAGAGGCGAACGATTTCACCTTTTGTGGTTGTTCTATGTCATGTCCATTAAAAAAATCCAAACAAAAACAAAAAAAGGCACACGCTGTGCACCCACGAGCGCACCCACGCACCGAAGCTTGAAAATTTGGAGGAAACATCGATTGCGTCGAGTGCGCGACTCGTGAGGTTGTTTTTCTTTTTCTTCCATTGTTATGAGCCGATTTTAATGTTGTTGCTGACTATTCCCCTGTGGGCCCGACCTGTCTCCTCACCCCTCGACCAACTGGGCCCTACCGGTTTTGATTATGATTTGATTAGCGAATCCATTTTCCTCGCCTAAACTTTACCTTGCACTGTTATAGTTAAATAATATATATAAAACATTATAACTGACACTAAGAAATAAGAGACTCCGTTAAAAAGTAATCGCTTGTACTATTATAATAAATCTATCATTTTTAATAATTTATTTTTCACCAACTAGTATTATTGATAAAAATCAAATGAATATTTTATGATTATTATTATTGGCATGGTCACGAGCGCCTTTTTAATTTATTATCAAAGGAAGCTTCATCCCTCTGCTTTATATTTTATTTTTATATTATTATAATAGTTATGCATTCATAATTATTAAGATATAGATATTTAATTTTTTATCAATATAAATAAATTATATTATAAAAATTATGATTAATATTATAATAATATTTTATTTCCCATCATATTATGTTATAATAGCTTTGACTAATAACACTATTAACTATAATTCATATTACCTTGTCCCTAAAATTAGGGTGTCTTAATAAGACATCTAAATTATCATTCAAGTATTCACTATTCAATTCTTACTTATGATGTATTTATAGAAATTTTTTCTTCAAAAAAGATATGTAATTAAAAGATGTTGAATTTCTGAGTAAGTCGTTATACGTATTTTTAAATTTATCCTAATGATCGATAAAAAATTTCCATGAAATCAAACTGATTACCTAAAAATAATTCATGACGTTCACTGGATTTCTCATATAATCCACATTAACTTTCTTATCTAAATTATATAATTACTTTTTTAAATTTCAATATCTATTTTTTTTTTACTAAATCATATATCAATTTCTATATTTTGACTCCTAAATAATATTTAAGAAGTAAAATTTATTTTCTAATTAAAAAAAATATTATTCATAAATATAAAATTTAAAGATAGGATAGTTAATATAAATATTTTTTTAATTACATTTTCTAAAATTTAAAATAAAATCATTAGATACGTCAAAAACATATTGTACCAATTATAAATCATACGAAATATAATTATTATAATATAGAAAATTTTATTTATTTTTATCAAATACTAAGTTATTATTATGGTGTAATAGTTACATAAGTATAACCAGTGGCGGATCTGGGGGAGCGGAGGTGTGCTTGAGCACCCCTTTGCACCCGAAAAATTCCACCAGTATACTGTAGTCCGAGGGACAACGAGAAGAAAGACAAGCTTCAGCTCCCTTCTTTGAGCACCATCTTTTTTTTTTGTCTGGATCCGCCACTGAGTATAACGATTATAATTATGTATTAAAAGTAAAATGTAAAAAAAACGGGGGATATTCTTTGATAATAAAAAAAGAACGCTCTTAATTATTCCAATAAAAGGTAGTTTTCCCATTATTATTTGAATTTGTGGCGACCACTCCACCTTTATATTTCATATAAAATATTATTATATACTTGTGCATTCTTAAAATATTAATTTACCAATAAAAATAATGTTTTACTCCATTGAAAATGCTTAACTATATATTAATTATAATAATGAAGATTAGTTTAAAGATTAAATTTAAATTTAATTTAATATTATTACAATATTGTATTTTTATTTACTAATTCTACTATGCTACTGTGATATGGAAAGGGAGACACAGAGGGGCAGTTTTATTATTTTATTATAACACTTTCAATTAAGGATATTGTTAATAGAAGAGGAAGGAAGGGGGTCCTCGTGGGTTTTTTCCGCCGCCATCACCCAAGCACAGTCGAGCCCCCTTCCTTGGTTTGGCGTCGCCTAGTTAAAGGACTAACCATCGCCTCGCTGAAAGCCTCGCAGCCGACTCCCCTCTCGTCGATCTCCTCTCTTGTAATCTCCAACGCTAGCAACAACCCCACGTCGGTCGCCTCTCTTTCAGCGGCCAAGCCGCCTCCCTCATCGTTGGCGGCCAGCAACTGCCCCACGCTAGTCGCCTCTCTTTCAGAGGCCAAGCACTGCCCCCCTCATCGTCGCTGGCCAGCAGCCGCCCACGTTGGCGCCTCTCCTTCAGCAGCCAAGCGTTGCCCCCCTCATGCATCCCGCAGCCTACATGCCACCTCTGGCACGCCGTCGACAACCTACAACATCGTAGCCAACTTTCACAGCACAACGTCGCAGCTTTTGCGTGGCCTCCGGTGTTGCTGTCGCCTCCTCACAGGCACGCCAGCAGTCCACGTGTCACCACCTCGACACACTAGCAGCCTGTGCGTCGCCGTCGGCGCCCTCCTTTCTAGCATCCACAGCTATTGTCGCCATCTGGCCCTTGCCATAGACACGACCATCTGACTTGTGTTCCGGCCCTCGAGCCATTATATTTCAGCCCCTGTGTCACCATCCTATTCCGGCCTGCATGCCGCCATTCTATTCCCGCCTGCTTGCTATTATGGTCCAACCTACGAGTCATCGTTATGCTCTAGTCCCTGGCTCCCCAGATCTAGCTCTTCATCCAGCTCACATTCAGCTACTCTTCCGGGTCATGATAACTCGATCAGTGCTACGACCAGCTCACCAGTCTACTAGAGGGTGCCCTTGGGCCAAGGTATGATTTTCATGCTTATTTTCCACGTACTTCATTATTCTACTATTTAGCCTACGTATATATTATTGGGGCATGCCTCGAATATCAGGGTGTCAGGGATTAGGGCAACTCGGCCCCTATCTATAGGTAGCGTTGACCAGAGGTCTTCTGGCGACTTGGTTAACATAGAAAGTAGCTCATCATACCCTCCCCCTTCGGGTCATGGCAACTCGATCAACATTCCAGCCATATCATTTCAGTCTTTCTGTCTTCTCAACTTTCTGACGGGATTATATTTGACGTCGTCTGTGGGAGTTTCACCTGATCTAGAACGTGAATATGGACGACGTCGGAAAATTTCCTGCATCACTATGATCCCGGAGGATTTCAGCAAATACATTGTCGCCACAGTACAAAATGAAAATGGAACTTTTAGGCATCATTCTCGGTTGACCGGGGTGCTCGAAGATTACGGGTCTTCGTCCCGACGATACCCTTATTCTCTAGATCTTTAGGCATCACAAGCGTTAGATTCTTATTATTTTATATTTCCCCCACTCCACGAGTATTCGGGAGTCAAGGGACCGAGTCAGATCCTGAGCTGATCAGTAGGTTAGTTTTTCTATTATATTTACTCCTTCGATCACAGGATCTACTATATCTCCCTGATTAGGAACTAGGGGCATTATTCTCCGATCAGGGATTAGGGGCTCAGCTTCCCGATCAGATGTTCTACGGGCTCTGCTCCCTCATATTGCTAAGGGCTCCGCTTCCATTGATATTAGGACTCCACCTCCCCTGTTTGGGGTTGAGCTATCCCCATCGGTCTCGGACCGAAGTATCACCACCGGTCTCGGGCATGAGTATTTTCAAGGCATTCGGGTCATATACCGCACTCCTAGATCATTCCCAAGCCGTTCGGCCATATTATAACCAAGCATGCTCTCACACCATATTCTAGACTCCCAAGACATTCGACAGGGGTATAAGCGAGCATGCTCTCGTGCCATATTCAGACTCCCGAGCATCTCGGTCGGGTTATAAGCGAGAATGCTCTCGTGCTATGTCCTAGACTCCCGAGCCAGTCAGCTCGGTTATAAGTGATTATGCTCTTGCATCGTATTCCATACTCTCGAGCTGTTCGACCGAGTTATAAGCGAGCATGCTCTCGCGTCATGTCCTAGATTCCTGAGCCATTCTGTCGGGTTATGAGCAAGCATGCTCTCGTACCATATTCCAGACTTCCGAGCCATTCGGCTGAGTTATAAGCGAGCATGCTCTCGTGTCGTGTCCCAGACTCCGGAGCCGCTCTGTCAAGTTATAAACGAGCAGGCTCTCGTGCCATATTCCAGACTCCGAGTTGTATGACCGGGTTATAAGCGAGCATGCTCTCGTGCCATATTCCAAACTACCGAGCCATTCGGTCGGGTTATATGTGATCATGCTCTCACACCATATTCCAAACTCCCTAGCTGTTCGGCTGGGTTATAAGTGAGCATCCTCTAGTGCCATGCCCCAGACTTCCGAGCTGTTCAGTGGGGTTATAAGCGAGCATACTCTCATGCAATATCCCAGACTCCCTAGCCATTTGACCGGGTTATAAATGAGCCTGCCCTCGTGCTTATATTCTAGACTCCTTAGTTGTTCGACCGGGGGTTATAAGCAAGTCTGCTTTCGGACCAGACTATCGCCACTGATCTCGAACTATAGTATCTCTATCAGTATATCTTCTACAGGGCTCAACCTCTCTCATTCTGGGTCGAGCTATCTCCATTGGTCTCAGACCAGAGTATCACCACCAGTCTAGGACCAAAGTATCGCCACCAGTCTAGGACCAGAGTATCGCCACAGTCTAAGACCAGAGTATCGCCACTGGTCTCGGACCAGACTATCGCCACTGGTCTCAGACTAGAGTATCTCTATTAGTATGTCCTATTCAGGGCTCAACCTCCCCCATTTGGGGTCGAGCTATCTCCAATGGTCTCAGACCAGAGTATCACCACTATAAGAGTATCACAACTAGTCTTGAACTGGACTATTTCCACTGGTCTCGTACTATAGTATCTCTATCGGTATGTCCTTTTTAGGGTTCAACCTCCCCCATTAGGGTCGAGCTATCTCCACTGGTCTTGGACCAGAGTATCATCACTGGTTTAGGACCAGAGTATCACCACTGGTCTCGAATTACTAGAGTATCGTCACTAGTCATGGACTAGAGTATCCCAAGGGCTTTGTGCCCTTCGATCTCACATGGTTCGCGCCCACTAGGTTCACTGGCTCTATGCCCTTCAATATTTTGGGATTCGCTCCCACTCGGCTCACGGGCTATGCTCTCATTCCTTTCAACTCCCGACACCTCATTCGTCGCTCAACTGAGCACTCTGTTTGCCTCGCTCGCCATTTGGGACTTATCTCAATTGTCACTCATCGATTGGTCGACACTTGTCTCACTCGGTGCTCACATCACTTGTCACCCTGCTTGCCATTTGTGTACTTCTTGCTGAGCACCAAGATCGCCTACTCGGCATTTGCCCGATCACTCTGCTTAGCATCCACTAGGCCTTTACTAGGCCATCCGCTCGGTATTCGCAGAATCGCCGGCTCGGTATTTGCCCGATGGCTAGCTCAACATTCACCCGATCGCCTGCTCGATTATTGGCTTTGTATTATTTTTCGTTGCTCACTCAACACCGCTTTCTCTATTCACTTGGCATCGCCACAGCTACAACCAAGATGTTATATGATGAGCCCAATGATCTGACTCTATACTCGGGAGTGATTCAACCTTTGTGATGGACTGTCTAGTTAGTCGGACTTGCGCCTCCTTCGATTAGACTTGAAGGGGAGGCTTGTTATGTGGTGATATAAAAAGGAAGACACGTGGGCAAGAGGGATAGTGTTATCATTTTACTGTAGCCCATTTTATTTATTGCACTACTCATCGAAGAGGAAGGGAGGGGGTCTTCGTTGGTTTTTCCCGCCGACATCACCCAAGCATAGTCGACCCCCCTTCCCCGATTCAGCGCTGCTTCCCTAGAGAGCTTGTCGCTACCTCGCTAGAAGCCTCGCTCACAGCCGACTCCCCTCTTGTCGATCTCCTCCCTCGTGATCTCCAATGCCAACAGCCTCCCTGTAAAATACCGGAAAATAGGCGAATCTTAATAAGGGAATTGTTAGGAATTTTTCGGGAATTTTTCGGAGCTCGTACGGACAAGTTAACGGGGATAAAATGGGACCGGGGAAAAGCCTGTTTAGGCTACCCCATTTAAGCGAGGAAAAGTTTGCTTTTCTTTTATTTATTTTCTTTATTTGTTTTTTTTCTTTTCCTCCGGTTTCTATTTGTCGCCGTTCCCTCTTCTCCTGCCGAGCCCTCGTCGCGCGCCCGATTGCTCCATGCCCTAACCGCCGGCCACTCGGCGGTTCTCTCCTCTCCTCTCCCACGCGTGCATAAGCCTCGGACCAAGGGAGAAGCCGACGCTTTCTCCTCTCTGTGCTTGTGCCCGCGCGAAGCCTCATCCGAGCCTCCACTTGGCTGTGCCCTAGATCCGCCGCCGGTCGAGTTTTCTTTCCGCACGAAGCCAGCCGATTGCCGATCTCTTCTTCTGTGCTCAGCCCGTGACTTCTATCTCCCGGACGCACCTCGGCAGAGCACCTCCTTCACTGATCTCTCTATCAGTTTGTTCGAGCCAGCACCGTGTGTTCAATTCACGTGCCCTAATTGATCAAAGGAGGTAAGCTAGTTGGAATTAGGTTAAATCTTGGCAGGAATCTCCAATTTTGATCGTGATTTTCTCTTTGCTACTAACTTAGGTCACGGAATTGGAGAGGAAGTGGGGCTGTGGTGTTAATTGATCAGCAACAGTAGACTTAGTCCACAGAAATGAGGGTTGTGAGTTGAAGGAAGAATTACAGTGGGTTTCTATGTGCTGTGGATCAACAAACAATTGCTTGTTCAATGTTTTAGCAGCAAGCAACCTTCACCGTAATCTTTTGGATTGTGAATTAGGGTAAGGATTAGGTGTATTTGAGTTCTGTTGTAGATCATGTTCTGAATTGGAGGATTTAGTTAGACGATCATGTGTATATTGATTATGTTTATGTGTTTTTGGTTTAGGGTTTTGCCCTAAATAGTTTTAGGAATTTTGTTTAGCTATTTATGTAAATTGTAGCTAAATAAAATATATTTATTTATATGTGACACAGGACTTTGACGCGAGACGAGTATCTCGGAGTCAGATTTGCACCATTTTATCGGAGGCGGGTACTTTGACTTATGTCTTTTGATATGCATAATAAAGTGTTTAACATATAGCAAGAATTGTGTTTTCCATTTGATTCGGTTGGTCACTACATGATCTGTTACATGTTGTTTGTTTATTTATTATGTACTGCATGTTATTATTTATCTGACCATACATGCTTTCGGTAGTGACCCAACCATGTGATACATCATGTTCAGGACCTAGGGATTATATGATACCCTATCTGTTTGTGTACCTTCCATCTGATACATTGACTTATGGTACACCTTTTATTTATGTATGGATCTTGCTATGCTATTCGTGATATTGCCATGTTTAGAGTCATGCATCATCTAGCATGATTGCATGCTGTGCGGTTGTCTGCTCCATTATTGTGAGCGCATCGCCAGTTACATGTACTGCACACACCACCACCCATGGATTAGTGGTATAATAGACAGGTGTGTGGCGGTTCTGCTGTTTGGCTCCGTTGGTCTGAGGACTCAGCGTGGTAGCCGGCAGTCAGTTCCGCTCTGTTTGGCTCCCCTGGCATTTAGTGTAGCAGCGTAGTAGCCGGCAGATGGTGGACTTTGTTTGGCTCCGTTGGTCAGGTGACTCGGTAGCGTGAGATATCCTCCCTGCTATCAGGTACCGGGAGATGAGAGCATTGAGCTCCCCAATTTATGATTTGGGGTCAGAGGACAGGAGTACTCCGACAGCATTCCGTCCACTTTGTCGCTCTGCAGGAGCAGTGATGTCAGAGTGCACGGTCACCATATGCATTTATTGCATTTATTGTTTGTGATTGCTGCATTTACTTGCTGCATTTATATGGATGCATATGATTGACATGCATACAGGATTATGATTTCCCCGGTCTGACGACCCTGTTACCTTTGTACTTTGATCCCGGTTAGTACAATTATCTCCTGATTTCGTTTCAGTTGCATTTATCCTTCTCGTATTCAGGAGACTGTACGCATGATTAGTGTTGTTTGTTATTTGTTTTATTATGCATATCAGTTGTACCTGCTGAGTGTTGGACTCACCCCGCCTCCATTGTTGATATATTTTCAGGTTGAGGCTGTCCGGAGCAGTTCCAGTCGCTGGTCCCCACAGCCCGTAGTGCTGGTCCCCATCTGCTGGTTTTTGAGTTGTTATGTTATTTTAGCTTTTTCTCTATCAGACTTTGTTTTAGTCTTGTTTTGGATTTTACATATGGATATTGTATGGAATCCTTTCGTTTGATGGACTTTTGGTATGATTTGGATTTTATTCTACTACATGCCTGCTTGGACGGCAGAAGAGGTGAGTTCGTCGGATTTGAGTTTTATGAGTGTAGTTGAGTAGGGTGGATTTCGAGTCAGAGTATTATTATTTCTGAATATCTATATAAACTGCGTGGTGATTGTTTTTATTTATGTTATTATTCCAGCCGCATGTGGCTGAGGTATATAGTGCTTGTAGAAAAGTTTCAGATTGTCCGCCGTACATGGGAGATGCTGCCGAAATTTCTTCGGACAGAGTCTCCTCCGGGGCGTGACAATTTAGTGGTATCAGAGCCAAGTTATACGATACTTGCTATGTGTTTTGGATTTTCGTTGATTTATCTGATACTAATTTAGTTTTTGCGATCGTTGTTTTCGTATTTTGGATATTTGGGATAACCTGATACCAATTTATATGGTATCAGAGCGCCAAAGTTTGGCGATACTTGTTGGGTTTCCGTGTGTGGATTTTTGAGATTTATCTGATACCAATTTATTGGTATCAGAGCAGGTCGTGATACCTGCTTTTAGTATTCTGGATATGTTATACTAGCCCTAGTTGCGAGACATATTGGTCTAGGCAGTTATTTTGGGTTGCACGGATTTTTCCGTTTCGATTATGTTATGGACTTCCGTTTTGGATTTATATGGATTTCCGATGTTTGTTTTCCTCGTACGGAATTCCGAGGTCATTTTGGGGACTAGGATGATGGAACATCTCCGCAACAATTAGGTATGGTGTCATTTTGGTAATTGTTTATACCGTAGTAATATCCGTAATATAATTTACAGATATGAGGCGATCTACGCGTATTCGCGAGGCGTGGTCGGACGAGCACGTCGACGAAGACCGCAGGATCTCGGATCGCCGAGATGCCTTACATTGATGAGCCTCGTCACCGGAGGGAGACTCGGATATCTGTGGTGCGTCGGCCTCGACACCGATGACTCCCTTAGAGGTACCTACCTCCGCACCGACAAGATCCATTCGCACGGTATTTCCTGTACCACGGGTACCATTGGCATTCTCGACACCTCCGGCCCACCTACGGTGTATCCGCACCACCGCCACTGGACCCACCGTGTATCCGGCACCGAGCCCCTGTGCCCACATACAATCTGATGTACCCAAGAAGACTGCGATTAGGGATCTGGCTACTCCACATTCGATACCATTGCTCACAGTACATCCAAATTGTGACCACATATGTTCACCCCCTAGGACCACCGGCTTATGCTCAGTTACCCAGAGCACCGGAGTACCTCCTCGATATGCACCGGTACCACCAGCACCAGCCAAGAGTTTGCCGCCCGACAAATTGCCCGACACACCTCACCGCTTTGCGCGGCGAGATTCGGGTTGGCGAGTCAATGAAGAGTCGATTCACACTCTTCCGAGGAGAGATCCGAGTGTGGCCTTGTCTTGGATTGAGACTATGGGCGGACTTTCTTTTATATTGCTTGCTCCAGTGGGAGAAAGCGAGTGCCGCGCTTACGGACGCGACCAGACACTTGGTGGCTTACCGGCGTTCCATCATCGGGAGCGAACATCACTTGTGCAGTTCGAGAGAGGCTTTTGAGAGCCGTTTCTTTCCACGAGTTTATCGGATGGCTCGCGCGGATTTCTGAGTTTGCATGAATAATCGGACGGTGATCGAGTATAATGCGAGTTTGATGGCGAGTTTTGTCGAGCTAGTTCTTGAGGACAGTTCACGATCTAGATTCATTCAAGGACTGGATGGACATTTGCAACTAAGACTTGTCGGTCTTGGTATCACATCTTATGCGGAGATGTTGGCGAGCCCTCATTATTGAGTCGGCTCCAGTGAGAGTTTTCGGATAGGAAAAGGCGAAGAGTCGGACATCTCCGCGAGCCAGAGACCTCGTGCTACATCACGACAAACCAGCGTAGTCGATCGATCGGGTACATCGGGTATCACGTAAACCTCGAAATCGAGGCGGTCTTCTTGGGGTTTTCGGTCTTCCCAGCAGAGCCGGAACAACCACCAGCGTCACTGTTTCGAGATGTGGTCCGGAGATCATGTCACTTCCACTTATACTGCAGGCGGTCTTGCTTTCATTGCAACCGCCGGGCACCGAGCCGAGATTGTCTGTAGAAGACCAAGATATGACTGGAGGGTATGATCATGGAGGACATCCGGTCCCGAACTTATCGAGGAGGGCGACGAGCCCAACCTTCACATGGCATGAGTGCTTCACCGCAGCAGCAGATTTGGCATGCTTGGACAGAGTACTCAGCTTCCATAGCACCCCATCTTGTTCGGACTTTATTATCCGACGCAGGCGATGACGGATGCGCCTCGCCTTTAGGCGATGCAGACTTTCGACTCGGCTAGGCGCGATGTCGATCGCCGTCCTCTCGGTCTTCTCGCGCAGATACAGCTCTGGCCCGCCTCGATGGCGAGCCACGCAATTACCGGCGGCAAGCATACCTCCTCCTCCTCCGCCAGAGACTGGACGTGTTCATGCGATGACCAGAGAGGATGTGCAGCGAGCCGATAGATCCGTTTTCCGAGGTATGATTTCTATTTATGCCTTATCTGCAGATATACTGATAGATACTGGTAGCTTGCATTCATTTATATCTCTTACTTTTATGCGGGAGGTTGGTAGATTACCCACTTTCAGACCCCAGCGATTGACCGTCTCCCTACCGTCCGGTGATTCATTGGACGTCACCCAGGAGGTCAGAGGTTGCCCGTTAGATTTTGGCAACCTAATACTTACAGTGGATCTTTTAGTATTAGAAATGGTCGATTTTGATATTATTCTTGGCATGGACTGTTTGTCAGCATATCATGCCACAGTTGATTGCCAGACGAGGGTGGTCACATTTCGGCCATCATGGGTTTCACTGGCATCAGAGACGACGACTTATCGATCATTTCGGCGATACAGGCTCAGAAGTTGCTGTCACATGGCTGTCAGGGTTTTCTGTTATCTTTGATCAGTACTGAGGACAGCAGCAGTTCGCAGCTCTCCGACGTTCCTGTAGTCCGGGAGTACCCAGATGTATTTCCAGAGGAGCTGCCAGGTTTGCCTCCCAGAAGGCCAGTGGAGTTCGCTATTGAGTTGATTCCGGGAACCGCACCGACATCGAAAGCTCCTTATCGAATGGCACCAAAAGACTTGAATGAGCTGAAGGTTCAACTCCAGGAGCTTTTAGACAAGGGATTCATTCGCCCTAGTGTTTCCCCATGGGGTTCTCCGGTATTATTTGTCAAGAAAAAGGACGGCACCATGAGGTTATGTATTGACTACAGACAGCTGAATGCAGTGACCGTCAGAAATAAATATCCTTTACCACGGATCGAGGATTTGTTTGATCAGCTCAGAGGTACATCAGTGTATTCTAAGATTGATCTGCGATCCGGATATCATCAGCTGAGAGTCAGAGACTCAGATATTCAGAAGACAGCTTTCCGTACTCGATACGGTCATTATGAGTTTTTGGTAATGCCATTTGGGCTTACCAATGCTCCAGCGGTGTTTATGGATTTGATGAACCGCATATTTCTGGAGTATCTTGATCAGTTTGTTATCATTTTCATTGATGACATATTAGTCTATTCGCATTCCGAGGAGGAGCATGCACAGCATCTTCGCATAGTCTTGGAGATTCTTCGACGACATCAGCTGTACGCGAAGTTCAGCAAGTGTGTGTTCTGGCTATCCTCAGTCGGTTTTCTGGGACACGTGATTTATAGCAGAGGTATTTCAGTAGACCCTCAGAAGATCGAGGCTGTCACCGGTTGGGAGCAGCCGAAGTCAGTTCAGGAGATCCGCAGTTTTCTGGGATTGGCCGGATATTACCGACGCTTTGTCGAGGGTTTCTCGCGCATTGCTATGCCGCTGACACGCCTTACCAGGAAGGGCGTAAAGTTTACGTGGACTGAGGATTGCGAGACCAGCTTCCAGGAGCTGAAGCGGAGATTAGTGTCGGCTCCAGTTTTGGTTCTACCTTCTGGAGAGGACGGATTTGTACTCTATACCGACGCTTCTCTTCAGGGTTTGGGCGCTGTTTTGATGCAGCACGGCAGAGTAGTCTCTTATGCTTCTCGTCAGTTGAAGGAGCATGAGAAGAACTACCCAGTTCATGACTTGGAGTTAGCTGCCATCATTTTTGCTCTGAAGCTATGGCGACATCATTTATACGGTATCGCATTTGAGATTCTCACTGATCATAAGAGTCTCAAATATATTTTCACTCAAAAGGAGCTTAATCTCCGACAGAGAAGATGGATGGAGTTCTTGAAGGACTACGATTGTACCATTAGCTACCACCCAGGGAAAGCTAATGTGGTTGTCGATGCACTCAGCAGGAAGTCCAGAGCGACTTTGGCTTGCCACCGGACTTCAGTCACAGACTTGGTTCAGGGTTTCTCCGAGTTAGACCTTGAGGAGCAGGGATCTACAGAGCAGGGTATTCTGGTTACCATGGTTGCTCAGTCGTCGATCAGGACGAAGATCCGAGAGGCTCAGGCTGGTGATCAGCATTGTCAGTTCATTGGCAGTCAGATAGCTTCTGGGCAGCAGACCTAGTTTACACGAGACGAGGAGGGTGTTATATACTTCCGAGGCAGATTATGCGTACCTCAGTCTCATCCGGTCTTACAGGAGCTACTTCAGGAGGCTCACCGTTCTCGATTTGCGATCCATCCAGGCGGGACCCGTATATATCGAGATTTGAGACGTTCCTACTGGTGGAATGGCATGAAGAAAGACATCGCGGATTTCGTAGCTAGATGTCTTGTCTGTCAGTAGGTGAAGGCTGAGCATCAGAGACCTGCAGGATTACTTCAGCGGATTCCTATTCCTGAGTGGAAGTGGGATCACATCACTGTTGGAACCCCAAGGTTGTTTTGGTGTGATCAACAAGTTGAGTTAGGTTCTGCGTTGTTTCTAACCTTGTGTCTAAGTGTGCAGGAGCTTAGGAGCACAGGTACTCGAGCGGAAGACGCAGCTAGCGAGAAGGACGGCAAGCTGTGCGTCCAAGGGACGAGGTGCTGTGGAAGAGTACACCGGCGGACGAGAAGGAAGTGCGCGCGGTGGTTCCAAGCTACGAAAGCCGGAGCGGAAGATTGCTCGGGGAGCAAGAGACGCAGGGACGAAGTCTGCGGATGAGTACCCTAGTGGACGAGAAGGAACACGCGGCAATTCCGAGGGAAGAGAAGCCGGAGGGAAGCACGCTCGAGAAGACCGGAAGATGGGTTCTGGTGAGCCCTATTCTGGAAGGCCGAGATCACCCAAGCTAGGGGAGCTGGAGCGAACAGACCCGGACCAAGATGAGCCAAACTGAGACGAGTTGAACTGGAGTCGAAAAGTCAACTTATGTTGACCTTAGGGCTCCGGGCGCCCGGAACCGACCGGGGCACCCGGTACCCTTCCGGGCGCCCGAAATCGACTTTTCAACAGGATCGAGTTTTGACTCGATCCGACCGTTGGGGGATAAAATTTATCCCCCCCAGGGCGCCCGGAACCCTTCCAGGCGCCCCCGACCAAGGCTATAAATATAGCCTTGGTCCAGAAGCTTTTCATTAACTGAGAACTCAAGCATTCTTTCTACACTTGTACGCTTTTCTGTTTTAAGCTTCTGTTGTGCGCTTCATTGCTGTAAAAGGCTTCTCCGCCTGAAGGAGATACTAGTGCTACGCTTTCTTGGATTAACAACCTTCCCGGTTGTAACCAAGTAAATCTCGGTGTGCCTTTTACTCTTCTGCTTTTAGTTATTTCTCTTATTTTATGCAAGTGTCAGTTTAAGAGTTCGAGAAGGGTTGGTTTGTGTTTTGATTTCTGCAGGGCTATTCAACCCCCCTTCTAGCCGGCCCAACGGTCCTACAAGTGGTATCAGAGCCGAGACGCTTCAGGAGGACTAACCGCCGAACGAAGCAACGCGATGGCCGGACCAAGCATCCACCCGCCGAAATATGAAGGGGACTTCGCTACCTGGAAAAAACTGATGCAGGTATTTCTTACTACAGATATTGAATTATTTTTAACAATGAAATTTGGCTTTGAAGCTCCAGAGGACAAGGAAATAGATAAATGGACAAAAAAGGAGCAGGCCGACTTCGTGGCGAACGGCAAAGCAGAGTACCATCTGCTAAGTGTCCTTCCGCCTCAAGAAGTCAACAGGATCGGTAAATATAACTCCGCAAAGGAACTTTGGGAGAAGTTCCTCGAGCTGCATGAAGGTACGTCCGAAGCCAAGCTCGCTAGACGAGATCTGCTTCGCAATCAGCTCACCAGCCTGCGACTTGGGGAAGATGAGACAGTCGCACATCTGCACTCCAGAATAAAACTCACGAATCTCGGAGAAGAGGTAAGTAACCGAGATTCGCTCAGGTACGCTTTAAATTCCTTCCCTAGAAATTCAAAATGGGCATCACTAGTAGATGCATTTTACATTTCTAAAGATTTAGAAAAGACTTCATTAGAAGAATTCTTTTCAACATTTGAAGTGCATGAGTCAAGATGTGCAGGAATGAAGGAGCCTAAAAACAACGTCGCCCTCAAAGCCTCGAAAGACGAACCAGAATCTGAATCCTCTCTCGACGACGAGGAAATGGTAATGATGGTAAGAAGATTCAAGAAACTTTGTAAATCCAGATCTACTAACCATCCGCAGGGAAAGAAGAGAAGAATGATCCGCTGCTACCACTGCGACGAAGAAGGGCACGTCAAGGACAACTGCCCCAAGCTGAAGAACAAGGACAAGGAGAAGGGTAAGAAGCCTATCCAGAAGCGAAAAGCCTTAAAGGCGACGTGGGACGATACGTCGTCAGAGTCGGAAGTTGAGGCATTCTCCGGACTTGCTCTAATGGCAAGTCATCAAGACGAAGACTGCGAGTCGACCTCTTCCGAAATGAGCATCGATGAAGGGGGAGCTTCGTCAGAAGAAAGCAGCAGTTCAGGGGGAGATACGGACAACGAACTCGACAAGGTAAGTCAGGTACGTTCTCTTCCTCCGGATAAACTTTATAAATTTGTTAAGTTATTAACTAAAGACTGTTGTAAATTAGAAAGAGAAATAAAAAATTTAAAAATAATTTTAGCTAAATCCTGCCCTCTAGAAGAATTAGATAAATCAAATTTGGAAAATGAAAAATTGAAACTTGAAAATAATGATTTGAAAATTCAAGTAGATAATTTGAAAAATTATGCTTGTTCATCTAATTCTAGAAAAATAAAAAATTTAAATTGGTATTATAGATATCACCCGGGACAAATTAAGAATATCTCTAGAAAATATGTCCCCAAGAAATTTTTAATTAATCCAGTAGGCTGGAACCTTTATTGGGTTCCTAAATCTTGCTTAATCTAAATTTTATAATTAAAATTAGCGCTTTTCAGTGAGAAAATTAAACAAAGAATTTCTTTATGAGGTTTTGTCAAGGAAGTGGTTGTTGCTCCAATAACCAAGAAGGCACGACCTGGAAGCCAAAATATTGAAATAAATGTTTAATTAACTTACTAATAAAGCATTAATACAAGAATTAATTAGTGCTTTAAAAAGGGTTATTCAAAACATTTTATTTCAATTTAGAAATTTACTTAGAATTTTTTTTACTTAGTCATTTGTTTTTTTTAAAAAAAAAATGTGCTTAAAAATTCTCAAAAATCATTCCTTCTTAAGTTAAAAGATTTTTCTGAAATTATAAATTTATGCTCAAATTACTTAGAATTTTTTTTTTAGAAATATTTTTCAAAATAATTCTTGCAAAAACTTAAAATTATTTTCATGAACTTATTTTAAATATTTTTTTTAATCCTTAGATTGTTTTTTGGAACCCCATTTTTTTGTGATCAAAGGGGGAGAAGGGAAAGTATAAGTCTAGGGGGAGGTAGATAGATTTAATTTTTTTTCTATCTTTTTGTACTTAAATTGCAACTTAAGTTAAGTTACTTAATTTTATTTAAAGTCTATTTTACCCTATCTTAACTCGGGTTGATCACACCAAAAAGGGGGAGATTGTTGGAACCCCAAGGTTGTTTTGGTGTGATCAACAAGTTGAGTTAGGTTCTGCGTTGTTTCTAACCTTGTGTCTAAGTGTGCAGGAGCTTAGGAGCACAGGTACTCGAGCGGAAGACGCAGCTAGCGAGAAGGACGGCACGTTGTGCGTCCAAGGGACGAGGTGCTGCGGAAGAGTACACCGGCGGACGAAAAGGAAGTGCGCGCGGTGGTTCCGAGGTACGAAAGCCGGAGCGGAAGATTGCTCGGGGAGTAAGAGACGCAGGGACGAAGTCTGCGGATGAGTACCCTGGTGGACGAGAAGGAACACGCGACAATTCCGAGGGACGAGAAGCCGGAGGGAAGCACACTCGAGAAGACCGGAAGATGGATTCGGGTGAGCCCTATTCCGGAAGGCCGAGATCACCCAAGCTAGCGGAGCCGGAGCGAACAGACCCGGACCAAGATGATCCGAACTGAGACGAGTTGAACCGGAGTCGAAAAGTCAACTTATGTTGACCTTAGGGCTCCGGGCGCCCGGAACCATTCCGGGCGCCCGGAACCGACCGGGGCGCCCGGAACCCTTCCGGGCACCCGGAACCCTTCCGGGCACCCGGAACCCTTCCGGGCACCCGGAATCGACTTTTCAACAGGATCGAGTTTTGACTCGATCCGACCGTTGGGGGATAAAATTTATCCCCCCCAGGGCGCCCGGAACCCTTCCAGGCGCCCCGACCAAGGCTATAAATATAGCCTTGGTCCAGAAGCTTTTCATTAACTGAGAACTCAAGCATTCTTTCTACACTTGTACGCTTTTATGTTTTAAGCTTCTGTTGTGCGCTTCATTGCTGTAAAAGGCTTCTCCGCCTGAAGGAGATACTAGTGCTACGCTTTCTTGGATTAATAACCTTCCCGGTTGTAACCAAGTAAATCTCGGTGTGCCTTTTACTCTTCTGCTTTTAGTTATTTCTCTTATTTTATGCAAGTGTCAGTTTAAGAGTTCGAGAAGGGTTGGTTTGTGTTTTGATTTCTGCAGGGCTATTCAACCCCCCCCCCCCTTCTAGCCGGCCCAACGGTCCTACACTATGGACTTTGTGGTGGGTTTGCCAAGGACACGACAAGGCCATGACGCAATTTGGGTAGTCGTTGATCGATTAACCAAATCCGCGCATTTCTTAGCGATCCGGAGGACTGATTCCCTGGATCGATTGGCAGATCTGTATTGCCGAGAGATTATCAGACTACATGGTGTTCCGTTGAGTATCATTTCGGATAGAGATCCACGGTTTACGTCTCGTTTCTGGCTTGACCGGGCACACAGTTCTTTCAAGACAACCTTCCTTCCATGCATGACGGATTCTCTGACCCTCCGGCGGGGAGATCATTTGGAATGGACATGAGATCACGTCTGCTGGAGTTTCCAGTAGGACAAGCTGCAACTCAATTGGCTATCACCGTCACCGATGATGCCATAAATGCCAAGCTTTCTGTGTTGGATAAGGTACAATGGTTTGAGGTTCTTTAGGGTAAGTGTGGGAGATGATCGATCTATCGAGACGGAGGATGTCGAGGCGGGACCGCCGTAAGAGTTATCGATCGGAGACGCAGACCACTAGAGTTCTCTGTTGGTGACCATGTATTTCTATGAGTTTCACCCACGAAAGGGTGAAGAGATTTGGCATCAGAGGTAGCTCCGCAGTATATTGGTCCTTTCGAGATCTTGGAGAGGATCGGAGAAGAGCTTACCGACCGGCACTACCACCGTCCCTATTAGGCGTCCACGATGTATTTCACGTATCTATGTTGAGGAGATACGTACCTGACCCGACGCATGTCTTGGCAGATATTCCGATTCCAGTTCGCTGACATTACATATGAGGAGGTTCCGTACGGATTCTCGACCGGAAAGAGCGTCAGTATCGGAACAAGACTATGTCGGATGGCAGCATCATTCAGACGAGGAGGCTACTTGGGAGCTCGAGGATACGATCCGAGCTCGATATCCCCATCTTTTCACTTGAGGTATGTGATTTATTTACCGTTCAACATTTATACTCTATATCTGTTGTTAGTACTTGCTGATGGTAGATAACGAAATTTGGGGACCAAATTTTTGTTAGTGGGGGAGAATGTAAAATACCGGAAAATAGGCGAATCTTGATAAGGGAATTTTTGGAAATTTTTCGGGAATTTTTCGGAGCTCGTACGGACAAGTTAACGGGGATAAAATGGGACCGGGGAAAAGCCTGTTTAGGCTACCCCATTTAAGCGAGGAAAAGTTTGCTTTTCTTTTATTTCTTTTCTTTATTTGTTTTTTTTCTTTTCCTCCGGTTTCTATTTGTCGCCGTTCCCTCTTCTCCTGTCGAGCCCTCGTCGCGCGCCCGATTGCTCCATGCCCTAACCGTCGGCCACTCGGCGGTTCTCTCCTCTCCTCTCCCACGCGTGCATAAGCCTCGGACCAAGGGAGAAGCCGACGCTTTCTCCTCTCTGTGCTTGTGCCCGCGCGAAGCCTCATCCGAGCCTCCACTTGGCTGTGCCCTAGATCCGCCGCCGGTCGAGTTTTCTTTCCGCACGAAGCCAGCCGATTGCCGATCTCTTCTTCTGTGCTCAGCCCGCGACTTCTATCTCCCGGACGCACCTCGGCAGAGCACCTCCTTCACTGATCTCTCTATCAGTTTGTTCGAGCCAGCACCGTGTGTTCAATTCACGTGCCCTAATTGATCAAAGGAGGTAAGCTAGTTGGAATTAGGTTAAATCTTGGCAGGAATCTCCAATTTTGATCGTGATTTTCTCTTTGCTACTAACTTAGGTCACGGAATTGGAGAGGAAGTGGGGCTGTGGTGTTAATTGATCAGCAACAGTAGACTTAGTCCACAGAAATGAGGGTTGTGAGTTGAAGGAAGAATTACAGTGGGTTTCTGTGTGCTGTGGATCAACAAACAATTGCTTGTTCAATGTTTAGCAGCAAGCAACCTTCACCGTAATCTTTTGGATTGTGAATTAGGGTAAGGATTAGGTGTATTTGAGTTCTGTTGTAGATCATGTTCTGAATTGGAGGATTTAGTTAGACGATCATGTGTATATTGATTATGTTTATGTGTTTTTGGTTTAGGGTTTTGCCCTAAATAGTTTTAGGAATTTTGTTTAGCTATTTATGTAAATTGTAGCTAAATAAAATATATTTATTTATATGTGACACAGGACTTTGACGCGAGACGAGTCTCTCGGAGTCAGATTTGCACCATTTTATCGGAGGCGGGTACTTTGACTTATGTCTTTTGATATGCATAATAAAGTGTTTAACATATAGAAAGAATTGTGTTTTCCATTTGATTCGGTTGGTCACTACATGATCTGTTACATGTTGTTTGTTTATTTATTATGCACTGCATGTTATTATTTATCTGACCATACATGCTTTCGGTAGTGACCCAACCATGTGATACATCATGTTCAGGACCTAAGGTTTATATGATACCCTATCTGTTTGTGTACCTTCCATCTGATACATTGACTTGTGGTACACTTTTTATTTATGTATGGATCTTGCTATGCTATTCATGATATTGCCATGTTTAGAGTCATGCATCATCTAGCATGATTGCATGCTGTGCGGTTGTCTGCTCCATTATTGTGAGCGCATCGCCAGTTACATGTACTGCACACATCACCACCCATGGATTAGTGGTATATCAGACAGGTGTGTGGCGGTTCTGCTGTTTGGCTCCGTTGGTCTGAGGACTCAGCGTGGTAGCCGGCAGTCAGTTCCGCTCTGTTTGGCTCCGCTAGCATTTAGTGTAGCAGCGTAGTAGCCGGCAGATGGTGGACTTTGTTTGGCTCCGTTGGTCAGGTGACTCAGCGTGGTAGCCAGCAGAGATATCCTCCCCGTCATTGTGTACCGGGAGATGAGAGCATTGAGCTCCCCCATTTATAATTTGGGGTCAGAGGACAGGAGTACTCCGACAGCATTCCGTCCACTTTGTCGCTCTGCAGGAGCTGTGATGTCTGAGTGCACGGTCACCATATGCATTTAGTGGTATCAGAGCAGGTATACGGCACTTGTTATGTGTTTTGGATTTTCGAGATTTATCTGATATCAATTTATTTGGTATCAGAGTACGGTACGTGTTTTATAGCCCGTGTTTTGGATTTCGTGTTTTGGTCTTCTCGATGTGACTTTTCGGGTTTTGGGACCTGGCAGCAGCAGGACATTTCCAAGCTATAGGAGGTATGTTGATATACTGTTATCCTACATTTTTGTTAGTACATGCACCGTTGACTATTATAGTTTATGACATGTATTAGCACTCTTTACTAGTACCTGTCTAGTTGAGATAGTAGATATTTTATGTATTAGGTAAAACCCTGATGATGTTCGACCTTGATAGAGATTAAGGGTTACAGTTTCTGGTGATTTATCATATCATACACCAGTAGTTTTTAGCTTATGTTATTACTAGTTGGTTAGCAGATTGAGGCACATACCAGCCTCTGCATTTAATAGCTGGGTAGTGGATAGTATTTATATCTTTATGTTGACCTAGCCAGTAGTATACCATGTTATCTTAGTTAATTTCATTAGTAGATAATTGATCTACTCTTGTGAGATCGGTCAGTAGAAGTTTGATTTACCATAGTTGCTTGAAGGGGATTAATGTAATCTTGATCAGTTGGTAGATGGCCGATTTAGTTTTATTGGACCGATCAGTAGAGGACCATCATACCCTATTTTATGGAGATGCTGATCTTTGGGTTGTTTGTGCTTAGTTTGGTATCTAGAGCACATTTGAGTACATGTTTTGTACTAACGTGGAAAAGACTGAGTTGATCGTATATCATTGTCGATTTTGGTCAGTCTTTAGAGGATTGATTTATCCTATTCCGTGGGTACCTTAAATTTAGACTGTATGTACCTTGTAGGATAACTTAGAAGGTGGCGTAGGGTTTGTGTGGTAGATTGGATTTAAAATATGTTGATTATGCATATTTATGTGGCGTGTACATATGATTGTAATGAGTTGTAGGAGTTCTCTGATGGTTGGTTCATTTGCAGGAAGTGTGAGTATTCACATCTAGATATGGTTATTGTATGTTCCTTGTGGATTATAGCTTTTTAGTTAGCTGTACGTGTCTGATTGACATATTGGAGCTATCTTATTGATTTAAATCTGTGTAGTGGTATGTGCACATGGGTGTGAATGTCATGTTGGAAGTATCTTGTCGACTACGTCGGTGTTGTGATATGTACATATGTGTTTGGTGTGGTATATGAGGTATCTTGTTGATTATGTGTGATTTGCGAATGCACCTGAGTTTTAGTATGCCTTATTGGAAGTATATGTTGATTATACTCTTGGCATATATGTATATTTGTCATGTGAGTGTTGTTTGAGGGGTATTGTTGATTTTACCTACGATGATATATGCACACGGGTTCGGTATACATTGTTGGAGGTATCACGGTGATTTGTACCTATGATGTGAGTATTTTTGGTGTGTACCAATTGGAGGATTATGTCGATCATACATATGTTGTGTGTGCATGTGTGTCAGATGTATGGTTGGTAGCATCATGATGATTCTACCTATGTTAAAAGTAGAATGTTAAATGTCTACATTATGATATTGGTTGTTTTACCCTGTCAACTAATTCTAACATTAGTGGGTGACCGACCCACTAGGAGGATGATAGAGTTGACTATGGATTTGATTTGCTTACTGGGTGGTTATACCCTAGGCTACCCACAGTGATCTGTAGTAGAGAGATCTCGTGCAATCTCTAGTTAGATAGTTAGGTGCTTTGGGCACTTACGTATTGTTGTGGTAGAGCGTAGCTTCCACATGTTATGGATCGTTTGTGGTAGAGCGTAACTTCCACATATTCTGAATTCCCACATATTTAGGGATTGTTTTGTAGTGGAGCGTTGCTCCCACATATTGCGGATTGCTTGTAGTGGAGCATTGCTCCCATGTTTATTGTAGATACAGATTTCGGATTATCCCACATATGGAGGATTTCTTGTGGTAGAGCGTTGCTCCCACATATGTGGTGTTTCGTGTGATGGAGCATTTCTCTCGCACTAGAGGATCTATTCTTTGGTGATTATATATCGTTGGTGATCAGATCTGTTTATTGTTGAGGATCTTATGGTTAGGAATGTCTGTGATACGAACATTATGTGTCTTGGTTTTACCATTAGTGCTTGCGGTGCCCTAGATATTATCATGGACTCGATGATTTGGGTATCCCTAGGATGTTTGAATTGGTTTCCATTGTCTTTGTTGACGATGTGGTGATATATTTCTGATCCGTGGTGGGTCACATACATCATCTTTGTATAGTTCTAGAGATGTTTTGTCGGAAACATCTATATGTGAAGATCAGTAGTGTGTATTTTTGGTTGTCTTCTGTGAGATGTTTGAGACACACGGTCACTAGTAGGAGTGTACCGTGGTTTTCATAGGAGATAGAGGTTGTTATCGTTGGGAGTAGACGAAGTCTATAGAAGAGGCTCGCAACTTCCTTTGGTTTGACTCGATATTTCCGGAGATACGTTGAGGGTTTCTCTCGGATTGTTATGCCACTGACACGTCTGACCAGAAAGGACGTGAAGTTTACTTGGACTGAGGATTTCAAGACCAGCTTCCAGGAGCTGAAGCAGAGACTAGTGTCGGCTTCGATTTTTGGTTTTACCTTCTGGAGAGTATGGATTCGTGCTCTATACCGACGCATCTCTACAGGGTTGAGTGCTGTTTTGATGCAGCACGGCAGGGTAGTCTCCTACTTCTCGGTAGTTGAGGGAGTATGAGGAGAACTACCCAGTACATGACTTGTGACTGAACGCCAGTATGTTTGACTTGAAGATTTGGCAGCATTATCGGTGCGGTGTTACAATTGAGATTCTCACTGACCATAAGAATCTCAAATGTCTGTTCACTCAGCAGGAACTTAATCTCCGACAGAGGAGATGGATGGAGTTCCTGAAGGATTATGGTTGTACCATTAGCTATTACCCGAGGAGAGCTGATGTTGTTGCCGTTGCACTTAGCAGGAAGTCCAGAGGGACTTTAGCTTGCCACCGAGTTGTGGTCACAGACTTGATTCAAGGTTTCTCCGGGTTAGGCCTTGAGGAGTAAGAATGGACAGAGAAAGGTATTCTTGTTACCATGGTTGTTCAGTCGTCGATCAGGACGAGGATCCAAGAGGTATAGGCTGCTGATCAGCATTTGTAATTTATTGACAGCCAGATAGCTTCCGGGCAGCAAACCGAGTTCACACGAGACGAGGAGGGTATTATATACTCCCGAGGCAGATTATGCGTACCTCAGTCTTACCCGGTTTTTGTCGGAGCTATTTCAGGAGGCTCATCGTTCTCGATTTGCGATCCATCTAAGCAAGACCGCATGTATCGAGATTTGAGGTGTTCCTATTGGTGGAACAGTATAAAGAAAGACATCGCGGATATTGTAGCTAGATGTCTTGTCTGTCAGCAGGTGAGGGCTGAACACCAGATACCTGCCGGATTATTTTAGCGGATTTCTATTCCTGAGTGGAAATGGGAACATATTACCATAGACTTTGTGGTGAGTCTATCTAGGACACGACGAGGCCATGACGCGATTTGGGTAATCGGTGATCGATTAACCAAATCCGCGCATTTCTTAGCGATCCGGAGGACTGATTCCCTGGATCGATTGGCAGATCTGTATTGCCGAGAGATTATCAGACTACATGGTGTTCCGTTGAGTATCATTTCGGATAGAGATCCACGGTTTACGTCTAGTTTCTGGCAGAGTCTGCAGCATGCCTTGGGCACACAGCTCCGTTTCAATACTGCCTTCCATCCACAGACAGATGGACAGTCAGAGCGGACCATTCAGACTATAGAGGATCTGCTGAGGTCATGTGTTATGGATTTCGAAGGAAGTTGGGAGGACCATCTGTCGTTGGTAGAGTTTGCTTACAACAACAGCTTTCATTCGGTTATCTAAATGGCACCGTTTGAGGCGTTGTATGGTAGACCTTGTCGGACACCCGTCCTCTAGGATGAGGTAGGAGAGGCCCAGTTGTTGGGACCTCATAGAGTTCAGCAGGATGCAGAGTTGATCCATACTATCAAACGGAGGATGTCAGAGGCGCAGGACCGCCAGAAGAGTTATGCTGATCGGAGACGCAGACCACTAGAGTTCTCAGTTGGCGACCATGTATTTCTGCGAGTTTCACCCACGAAAGGGGTGAAGAGATTTGGCCTCAGAGGTAAGCTAGCTCCGCGGTACATTGGTCCTTTCGAGATCTTGGAGAGGATCGGAGCGGTAGCTTACGACTTGGCACTACCACCGTCCCTGGCAGGAGTTCACGATGTATCTGACCCGACGCATGTGCTGGCAGATATTCCAGTTCCAGTTCAGCCTGACATTACATATGAGGAGGTTCCGGTACGGATTCTCGACCGGAAAGAGCGCCAGTTGCGGAACAAGACTATCCGGCTGGTTAAAGTCAGATGGCATCATCATTCAGATGAGGAGGCTACTTGGGAGCTCGAAGATACGATCCGAGCTCGATATCCCCATCTTTTCACTTGAGGTATGTGATTTATTTACCGTTCAGCATTTATACTCTATATCTGTTGTTAGTACTTGCTGATGGTAGATAACGAAATTTGGGGACCAAATTTTTGTTAGTGGGGGAGAATGTAAAATACCGAAAAATAGGCGAATCTTGATAAGGGAATTTTTAGGAATTTTTGGAAATTTTTCGGGAATTTTTCGGAGCTCGTATGGACGAGTTAACGGGGATCAAGATGGGGCCCGGAAAAGCCTGTTTAGGCTACCCAGTTTTAATATGGAAAAGTTTTATTTTCTTTTCCTTTTTCCTTTTCTTTTTCTTTATATTTTTCTTTATTTCCTCCGTTTCTCTCCCTCGCGCACCCGAGCCGCTCCTTTCTTCTTCCCGACGCCGTTCTTTTCTCCTTTCGAGCCCTAACCACCCTAACCGGCGATCCCTTCCACTTCTTCTTCTCTTCTCTTCTGCACTGCCGCCCCAATCGTCTGTGCCCTAGCCGCCGGCGACGCACGGAGCAGCGCCGCACCTCCTGTGCCCTAGCCGCCGGCCGCCGGCCGCCATTGAGCCCTGCCGAAGCCGCTACCCTCTATGGACCGGAGCAGTGCCAACCGTGACCTTGATTGGGTTCACCGCGAGCCGACTTCCTGTGCCCTATCGCCGGCCTTCTACCGCGAGGCTGACCGCCTCTACCGTCGGCGACGAGCCACCTCTCCGACTCTCTCTGTGCCAGCGACCGAGCCTCCTTTTCTCCCCACGACAAAGCACCCCGGCAGAGCACCACTCCTCCCCTTACTGTGCCGTGCCTAGTTTAGGTGCGGCCGAGCTTTCCTCTGTGTCCTAGGTTCCAGTTGAGGTAAGTTTGGAATGTCGATTTTTGCATCTTCTGTTCTTTATCCGAACAGTGTAAATCGTTCCCAACTAAGAGTTGTTTTGTTCTTGATCCTGTTCTGGACAGAATCTGTGAGGTGGATTTTAGCAGCAAAGCTTTTAAAGCTTCAGCAGCAACGATCCTTGCTATTGAGCCACAACGACTGTGGTTGAGGTATAGTGAAGGAATTGATTTTTGTTGTAGATGAGAAGTGTTAGCAAAAATTGTTAACTTGGGTACATGTGTTTGTTTGGGCAGCAACCCTTTGATTTACAGCAGCAATTTATCTTTGCTAGCAGTAAAGTTTTGTTTTCCAGCAGCATCTTGGTCCAGCAGCAGTAAGGTAAGGGTTTAGTTTATGGGTTGAGTTGGCACGCTATTGATACATGTTGTTTTAGGTATGAAATGATACATACATAATTTGGTTATAGGATGATACATTGATGGCGGATCCTTATTGTAGATTGAGTTGGTTTTAAATGAATCTAATGGAACGATTAGGGTTAAGACCATTAACCTTAGTCAATGGTTAGAATTAATTTTGGGTAGGCAATTGGTGATGTTAATTAGGGCTTTCCTTGATATTAGTTTTGTGGATTTTATTAAGCTATTTAAATTCATTTGAATTGTAGCTAAATAAAATATATCTATATGTTCTACACAGGACAATGATTCGGGACGGTATCTCGACGAGTATCTTGATTACCGGATTGGACCACTTTATTGGAGGCGGGTACTTTGACTTATGTCTTTTGATATGCATAATAAAGTGTTTAACATATAGCAAGAATTGTGTTTTCCATTTGATTCGGTTGGTCACTACATGATCTGTTACATGTTGTTTGTTTATTTATTATGCACTGCATGTTATTATTTATCTAACCATACATGCTTTCGGTAGTGACCCAACCATGTGATACATCATGTTCAGGACCTAAGGTTTATATGATACCCTATCTGTTTGTGTACCTTCCATCTGATACATTGACTTGTGGTACACCTTTTATTTATGTATGGATCTTGCTATGCTATTCATGATATTACCATGTTTAGAGTCATGCATCATCTAGCATGATTGCATGCTGTGCGGTTGAGCCCAGCGCCAGTTACATGTACTGCACACACCACCACCCATGGATTAGTGGTATATCGGGCAGGTGTGTGTTCCGCTCTGCTTGGCTCCGTTGGTCCGAGGACTCGTGGTGCCGACAGTCGGTTCTATGTTTGGCTCACCGGCATTTAGTGTAGCGTAGTAGCGGTAGATGATGGACTCTGTTTGGCTCCTGGTCGTGTGACTCGGTGGTGGCGCGAGATATCCTCCCGTCATTGTGTACCGGGAGATGAGAGCATTGAGCTCCCCATTTATGATTTGGGGTCGAGGAGGGCAGAGTACTCCGGACGATCCCGTCCACTTTGTCGCCTCTGCAGGAGCAGTGATGTCGAGTGCACGATCACTATATGCATTTATTGCATTTATTGTTTGTGATTCTTGCATTTATTGCATTTATATGGATGCATATGATTGACATGCATACGGGATTATGATCTCTCTGACGACCCTGCTACCTTTGTACTTTGATCCCTTGCTAGTGCTTATCTCCGATTTTGTTTCAATTGCATTTATCCTTCTCGTATTCAGGAGACTGATTAGTGTTGTCTGTTATTTGTTTTATTATGCATATCAGTTGTACCTGCTGAGTGTTGGACTCACCCCGTTTCCATTGTTGATATATTTTCAGGTTGAGGCTGTCCGGAGCAGTTCCAGTCGCTGGTCCCCACAGCACGTAGTGCTAGTCCATCTGCTGATTTTTGAGTTGTTATGTTATTTTAGCTTTTCTCTATCAGACTTTGTTTTAGTCTTGTTTTGGATTTTACATATGGATATTGTATGGAATCCTTCCGTTTGATGGACTTTTGGTATGATTTGGATTTTATTCTACTACATGCCTGCCAGGACGGCAGAAGAGGTGAGTTCGTCGGATTTGAGTTTTACGAGTGTAGTTGAGTAGGGTGGAATTCGAGTCAGAGTATATTTGTTTGTGATTACTATTATTAACTGCGTGGTTGTGACAGCCAGATGTTGAATATCTATATAAACTGCGTGGTGATTGTTTTTATTTGTGTTATTATTCCAGCCGCATGTGGCTGAGGTATATAGTGCTTGTAGAAAAGTTTCAGATTGTCCGCCATACAGGGGAGATGCTGCAGAAATTTTCTTTCCGCATGTGGCTGATGGACTCTTGTGCCCGCGCGAAGCCTCATCCGAGCCTCCACTTGGCTGTGCCCTAGATCCGCCGCCGGTCGAGTTTTCTTTCCGCACGAAGCCAGCCGATTGCCGATCTCTTCTTCTGTGCTCAGCCCGTGACTTCTATCTCCCGGACGCACCTCGGCAGAGCACCTCCTTCACTGATCTCTCTGTCAGTTTGTTCGAGCCAGCACCGTGTGTTCAATTCACGTGCCCTAATTGATCAAAGGAGGTAAGCTAGTTGGAATTAGGTTAAATCTTGGCAGGAATCTCCAATTTTGATCGTGATTTTCTCTTTGCTACTAACTTAGGTCACGGAATTGGAGAGAAAGTGGGGCTGTGGGGTTAATTGATCAGCAACAGTAGACTTAGTCCACAGAAATGAGGGTTGTGAGTTGAAGGAAGAATTACAGTGGGTTTCTGTGTGCTGTGGATCAACAAACAATTGCTTGTTCAATGTTTTAGCAGCAAGCAACCTTCACCGTAATCTTTTGGATTGTGAAGTAGGGTAAGGATTAGGTGTATTTGAGTTCTGTTGTAGATCATGTTCTGAATTGGAGGATTTAGTTAGACGATCATGTGTATATTGATTATGTTTATGTGTTTTTGGTTTAGGGTTTTGCCCTAAATAGTTTTAGGAATTTTGTTTAGCTATTTATGTAAATTGTAGCTAAATAAAATATATTTATTTATATGTGACACAGGACTTTGACGCGAGACGAGTATCTCGGAGTTAGATTTGCACCATTTTATCGGAGGTGGGTACTTTGACTTATGTCTTTTGATATGCATAATAAAGTGTTTAACATATAGCAAGAATTGTGTTTTCCATTTGATTCGGTTGGTCACTACATGATCTGTTACATGTTGTTTGTTTATTTATTATGCACTGCATGTTATTATTTATCTGACCATACATGCTTTTGGTAGTGACCCAACCATGTGATACATCTGTTGGAGCAATCCCGATGGTCCACGGGACCATGTGTTTTGGTGTTTGGGCAAAGGGTTTAAGTTAGGTTCACCCTTGTATTTGATATGTGTATTTGAGTTGTGCAGGTTTGCAGGATACACATGTGACTCAGGTTGATGGCTTCGGGTCCGGTGAAGGATGGAGCATCCGAGGGACCGTGGACAAGACAGCGAGGACAAGAGCCAAGGGAAGCGACTTCAAGGCATACGCGAAGGATGGCATTGGGGATGAGCCGCGGGCTTGAATGCATCCGAGGGACGAGAGCCAAAGGAAGTAGGCTTGAAGGCAAAAGGTCAAAGCTGCAAAGGAAGAATCAAGTGAGTCATAAGGGTGAGGGTACGAGTGCACGAGAGATTGTACTCGGAGTAAAATCCTAGTTTTAGGGTTTTACTGTAGCAGACCGTAGCAGTCGACTGCATGTTTTAGCAGTCGATTGCATGTTTTGGCAGTCGACTGACAGCGATCAGAATGGACGCCGGTTAATGTGGAATCGAGCCGTTGGGATGTAACGGTCGAATTTCCACAGAGGGCAGTCGACTGCATGTTTTAGCAGTCGACTGGTAGGCGGGGTTTTCCAACCCGTGGCCTATAAAACCAAAGCTTGGGAGCTTGGTTTGAGTTGACGAAATTAGTGGTGGGTAACCTCTAATTAGTAGTCAACTAGTGCCCTAGCAATCCAAGTGCTCTTGATCGAGTTGTGGTGAGGTTTCTCCACCGACAAGGAGGATTGTGCTAGCCGGAGTTTCCGGGGATTAATCCACCGACGGATTGAGGGATCGTCCACCTTACGGACACGCCGTGGAGTAGGAGCTTTATCTCCGAACCACGTAAATCGACGTGTGTTGGTTTGTTTGCTCTTTCTTATTCTTGTCTTTAGTTTAGCTTGTTTGTTTTGTATTTCCGCTGCGCAAGCTAACATCGTAGGAGAAGCGAGTATTTGGGGGCGCCGTCTATCCAACCCCCCTTCAAGCCGGCCGTCCGATTCCCAACAAGTGGTATCAGATCAAGGGTGCACTTCATCGGACTAACCACCGAGAAGAGCAACGCATAAGAAGATGGCCGGGTTGATTGTCCCTCCAAAGTTTGAAGGAGGAAGCCTTGTGGACATCACATTTTGGATGATGAAGATGGAAGTCTTCTTCAACACGGATTGGGACACCATGATGGTTGTAAAGGAGTCATTCAAAGTCCCAAAGGACAAGAAAGAAAAGAAGCTCCGAACACGACATTGGACGGAGGAGCAAACCTCACGATCGGAGGCAAACTCAAAGGTAATAGCAATTTTAATTGATTTATTGCCTCCTAATGTGATAAGTGGTGTAGGTAAATATGAGAATGCCCATGAATTGTGGAGCAAAGTGAAGAAATTACCATGGGAGGAATTTTTGCCTACACAAGAAGATGAAAAATCCGAAGAAAGTGATGAAGTGGTCCAAGAGGAGAAGAAGGACCAATCGGATGTGGAGAGCAATTCAACATCAAAAGAAGAAGAACCCAAGGAGATGGGTTTAATTGCTCAAGTTGAGGAGGAGGAAAATGAAGATGAGGCATTATCTACATCCTCAAGAATTGAAGAAAATTCCAAGGCAAGTGAAGAGGATGAAGAAGAGGTCTTGGAAGTGGCCAACATAGCAAGCACCTCCACCGAAGTGAAGTCAAAGGACAACATAATATGTTTCGAGTGCAATGAGAAGGGACACTACAAGAGTAGATGTCCATTGGGTAAGAAGAAGGTAAATCCTAAACCCGTTCAAGTTAATTTAAACACTAACAAGGGTTGTAGGAATAAAGAAACCCAAGGAAAAAGGATGCGTATCATATGCTTCACGTGTGGGGAGAAGGGCATTACCACACAAAATGCCCCAAGAAGAGGGAGATCAAGAAGCTTGCAAATTAAAGAAATGGGAGAAAGAGAAGAAGAAGAAAAGCTCAAGTCAAGGGGGAGCTTCAAGGGTAAGGGAGGTATACCCTAATTTGAAGTGTAACTCAAATTCAAATTCTTATGTTCCCATGCATGTTAGGAAAAATAATGTTAATCATTATATGCCCATGAAAAATTTTGGTTTTAAATATCATGATAGGAATAGGGTTAATGTAGATCAAAACCCTAGGAAATCTATGCATGAAAAATCTAGAAACAATAGACCTAGGGAGACCCAAGACATTAATCCCAAAAAGGGGAGACACATGCCTAGGAAGGGTAGGTCTAGGAATGTCCAATTTGGACAAATTAACTCTAGGGTTAGAAACCTAGAGAAGGAGAATCAAGCTTTAAGGGGAAAGCTTGATAAGTTGGAACAATTCCTTAAGAGATTCAATGTTGGATCTAAGGAATTAAGGATGATGTTGGGTAGCCAAAGACCCAATAATGATAGATCGGGCTTGGGATACCGATCTAGTCCCTCCAAGGCCAATGAGAGTTCATATGCTAGGGTGGCAAATGATCATGGCAAGGGAGAGGTCTCCAAGGCTAAGGGAAAGTCTTATGCTAGGGTTGCATATGACTATAGCAAGGAGAAATCAATTAATGGCAAGGGAAAGTCATTTAATGGTAAGAAGAAATTAACCAAGGACAAGGTGTCCAAGGTTAAGAAAGTTACGTTTGTAGGCCAAGTGTCACCGGGGGTGGACCGATGTGGCCTAGCCATTGTGGATGAGTCACCTAGGGAGGTGGCTAAGGCTAAGAGCTCTAGGGGGAGCTCAAAGAGTCAATTTGGGACCCATGGCCAATGGATCTCAGGTGGGTTCTACTTGGGGGTCTAGAGGAGCCATGGAGTGTGCCAAGTGGTTTAGAGACGGACTTGAGTCTCAAACCTAGGGAATTGGCACACATGGTTTATGTTTCATGCAAGAAATATGACAATTGGGGTCATATTGCATGATAATTGGTTTTGGAAGTATAGATGCCATATAAACCAATGCTAGGGATGCATTGTGGGTTGGTATGGGCAAATACATCAAGAGGAAGCCAAAACTAGGACTTTAGGTCAAGGTTCAATTGAACTTTTTAGCTAGTTTTGTGTTTTGTGTCAATCTTGGGATTGGTGATAGATATATTTTTATATATATTTTCCCATGTAGATATTGATATAATAGACCTCTCCACAAAATTTGGGGATTTTTGGAGGTCTGTGGAATTTCTGGCGCATTTCTGAAGTTGGCCAGAAAAGGCTGATTTTTTCATGAATAGTGTACCAGTCGACTGGTACAGTTACCAGTCGACTGGTAACACTGTTCACGAGCACAGAATGTCTCTGTAAGCTCGTTTTCATGGGGGCAGTCGACTGGTACTTCTTGCAGTCGACTGATACCAGTCTGAAAGTGTTTTCAGCACTAGATTTTGACCGGGTCAGCTCATATAGATGTATGCGATCCATGGGTGATACATACATGAGTTTAGGGTCATTTGGATGACAAGTTTTCAATAATTGGGATATTGTTGGAGAACTTTTTGGATGTTAGGCAAAGGGGGAGAAGTAAGGTTTAGTTAGGAAAACCTAAAAGTACCTTTGTGTAGGGGGAGCCTTGGGATAGGTTCTTAAAAAGCCCGTTGTAAAAATCCTAGCTCAATGGAGAGCTTAGGTAAAGGGGGAGCCTTGGGATAGGTCTTTCAAAAGCCTTATGTGGAAAATCCTAGCTCAATGGGAGCTTAGGTGTAGGGGGAGCCTTGGGATAGGTTCTTAAAAAGCCCTGTGCATTGTTACGGCGGTTGCCTTTGGCAACGTAAGTCCATTTGGCGTTGTAAGTCCAAGTGTGTAGCCTTGGCATCGTAAGTCCATTTGGCGTTGTAAGTCCAAGTGTGTAGCCTTGGCATCGTAAGTCCATTTGGCGTTGTAAGTCCAAGTGTGTAGCCTTGGCAACGTAAGTCCATTCGGCGGAGTAAGTCCAAGTGTGTAGCCTTGGCATCGTAAGTCCATTGTATTAGCATGTTTATTTGCTATTTGTTTTCCCTAACTTAAACGTATTGCCAAACACCAAAAAGGGGGAGATTGTTGGAGCAATCCCGATGGTCCACGGGACCATGTGTTTTGGTGTTTGGGCAAAGGGTTTAAGTTAGGTTCACCCTTGTATTTGATATGTGTATTTGAGTTGTGCAGGTTTGCAGGATACACATGTGACTCAGGTTGATGGCTTCGGGTCCGGTGAAGGATGGAGCATCCGAGGGACCGTGGACAAGGCAGCGAGGACAAGGGCCGAGGGAAGCGACTTCGAGGCATACGCGAAGGATGGCATTGGGTACGAGCCGCGGGCTTGAATGCATCCGAGGGACGAGAGCCAAAGGAAGTAGGCTTGAAGGCAAAAGGTCAAAGCTGCAAAGGAAGAATCAAGTGAGTCATAAGGGTGAGGGTACGAGTGCACGAGAGATTGTACTCGGAGTAAAATCCTAGTTTTAGGGTTTTACCGTAGCGACCGTAGCGCCATCGTAGCAAGATCTATGTGATCATTGCATGTTTTGGCGGTCGGTGATGCGATCGCGCTGAGGCGATCGGCGTGAGCGTAATATGTGGAATCGAGCCGTTGGGATGTAATTCGAATTTCCCAGAGGCGCGATCGCATGTTTTAGCAATGACGGTGGTAGGCGGGTTTTCCAACCGTGGCCTATAAAACCAAAGCTTGGGAGCTTGGTTTGAGTTGACGAAATTAGTGGTGGGTAACCTCTAATTAGTAGTCAACTAGTGCCCTAGCAATCCAAGTGCTCTTGATCGAGTTGTGGTGAGGTTTCTCCACCGACAAGGAGGATTGTGCTAGCCGGAGTTTCCGGGGATTAATCCACCGACGGATTGAGGGATCGTCCACCTTACGGACACGCCGTGGAGTAGGAGCTTTATCTCCGAACCACGTAAATCGACGTGTGTTGGTTTGTTTGCTCTTTCTTATTCTTGTCTTTAGTTTAGCTTGTTTGTTTTGTATTTCCGCTGCGCAAGCTAACATCGTAGGAGAAGCGAGTATTTGGGGGCGCCGTCTATCCAACCCCCCTTCAAGCCGGCCGTCCGATTCCCAACAACATCATGTTCAGGACCTAGGGTTTATATGATACCCTATCTGTTTGTGTACCTTCCATCTGATACATTGACTTGTGGTACACCTTTTATTTATGTATGGATCTTGCTATGCTATTCATGATATTGCCATGTTTAGAGTCATGCATCATCTAGCATGATTGCATGCTGTGCGGTTGTCTGCTCCATTATTGTGAAAGCATCGCTAGTTACATGTACTGCACACACCACCACCCATGGATTAGTGGTATATCATGTTGGTGCGGTTAGCACTAACGATTTAACCCAGGTTTTGATGAATGACAAATAGGTTAAGTTAGTTTTGTTGTTGTCTGACACTTTGATCGAGTGTGAAACAGGTCGACGGGCTGACCGGATGTCTGGCACGAAGTCCAGCTAGGTCGACGGGCTGACCAGATAGCTGGCGAGAAGTCCAAGCGGGTCGACGGGCTGACCGGACGCTTGTCGAGAAGTCCAGCTAGGTCGACGGGCTGACCGGATAGCTGGCGAGAAGTCCAAGCGGGTCGACGGGCTGACTGGACGCTTGGCGAGAAGTCCAGACGGGTCGACGGGCTGACCGGACGTCTGGCAGGTAAGTGAGGTAAGTCACTGGAGGGGAGTTACTGCGAGGACGCGTTCCCGGGAAGGGAACATTAGGCATCGATCCGGCTTAGATCCATTTCGGATGTCTAAGTCGAGATCGTGACTAGATTCCGGTCTCGGAAAGACGGAATCTAAGTCATACTCTTTGCTATTACTTTGTTGAACTTTAATTGTGCTAACAATCTGCTTTACAGGATATATATTTGCCTCCGGACTAACGTTTGTCGTGCAGGACGGATTCTGCGAGAAAACAGGGTCCGAGCGCCCGGAAGGGATCCGGGCGCCCGGGAGGCAAACTTTATCCTGATTGCGCATCGCCACGTGGAGCATCTCGGTTTGAGCAGCTACGTCACATTCCAGGCGCCCGGAAGGGATCCAGGCGCCCGCAACAGCATATAAAAGAAGCCCCAGACAGGAGCTTCAGAATGCAATTCATCTGAGAACTCTTCTACTGCTGGTCTTGCTGCTCGACATTCAGTGCGACGCCAACAACGCTCCGACAAAGTGCTCCTTCGGCTTTTATTTAATTTCCTTATCGGTATTGCTTTATTTTCACTAGCATTTCCTGTATTCATTCTGTAATCATATTTCGACTTGTTAGTGATTGCCCAACGAAAGTGGTCAAGGACCACGGGCCTTCGAGTAGGAGTCGTCACAGGCTCCGAACGAAGTAAAAAACATTTGTGTCTATTCTACTTTTCCGCTGCGTTTATACTCTAAGTTTTCGAATCGATATTCACCCCCCCTCTATCGAATCTAACAGTCCTACATATCAGACAGGTGTGTGGCGGTTCTGCTGTTTGGCTCCGTTGGTCTGAGGACTCAGCGTGGTAGCCGGCAGTCAGTTCCGCTCTGTTTGGCTCCGCTGGCATTTAGTGTAGCAGCGTAGTAGCCGGCAGATGGTGGACTTTGTTTGGCTCCGTTGGTCAGGTGACTCAGCGTGGTAGCCGGCAGAGATATCCTCCCCGTCATTGTGTACCGGGAGATGAGAGCATTGAACTCCCCCATTTATGATTTGGGGTCAGAGGACAGGAGTACTCCGACAGCATTCCGTCCACTTTGTCGCTCTGCAGGAGCAGTGATGTCAGAGTGCACGGTCACCATATGCATTTATTGCATTTATTGTTTGTGATTGCTGCATTTACTTGCTGCATTTATATGGATGCATATGATTGACATGCATACAGGATTATGATTTCCCCAGTCTGACGACCCTGTTACCTTTGTACTTTGATCCCGGTTAGTACAGTTATCTCCTGATTTCGTTTCAGTTGCATTTATCCTTCTCGTATTCAGGAGACTGTACGCATGATTAATGTTGTCTGTTATTTGTTTTATTATGCATATCAGTTGTACCTGCTGAGTGTTGGACTCACCCTGCCTCCATTGTTGATATATTTTCAGGTTGAGGCTGTCCGGAGCAGTTCCAGTCGCTGGTCCCCACAGCCCGTAGTGCTGGTCCCCATCTGCTGGTTTTTGAGTTGTTATGTTATTTTAGCTTTTTCTCTATCAGACTTTGTTTTAGTCTTGTTTTGGATTTTACATATGGATATTGTATGGAATCCTTTCGTTTGATGGACTTTTGGTATGATTTGGATTTTATTCTACTACATGCCTGCCTGGACGGCAGAAGAGGTGAGTTCGTTGGATTTGAGTTTTACGAGTGTAGTTGAGTAGGGTGGATTTCGAGTCAGAGTATTATTATTTCTGAATATCTATATAAACTGCGTGGTGATTGTTTTTATTTGTGTTATTATTCCATCCGCATGTGGCTGAGGTATATAGTGCTTGTAGAAAAGTTTCAGATTGTCCGCCGTACAGGGGAGATGCTGGCGAAATTTCTTCGGGCAGAGACTCCTCCGGGGCGTGACACTCCCATGCCGGTCGCCTCTCTTTTAGCAGCCAAGGGTCGCCCCCTCGTTGTTGCTGGATAGCAATTGCTCCATGCCGGTCACCTCTCTTTCAGCCCCCTTTCATGCATCTGATAGCCTATACGCCTTTCGTTTTTTCCCTCCAAAACTGTTTTTGAAAAACACATCATCATCTTTTCACCGTTGCTTAGTATTGATAAAATATTACATTTTCAAAATTTTGGAATAATATTTTTTATTAATATTTTAATAATATTTTATTATTATTTTTTTGAAAATAGTGAAATATTATTTTTTCAGCACTGCTAATCCAAGACCAAGTCTTGGGATTTTTTTCTGTTTCTCTGTGTGCAAGAATAATGACTATTCAAGAAGGACGGAACCCCTGCGAACCACCACCATACGATCATGAAGACTTCAACTACTGGAAGCGCTTAATGGAATGCTTCTTAGGAAGCGTAGACATTGATTATTGGCTGATATTGAGAAAACCTTCTCAGAACTCAGAACTAAACACAAATGTAAGTAAAATCATTTGTAATGTTTTACCTAACAATGTTTTATGCAGAGTAAAAAAGTACAAAGATGCACATGAGCTTTGGACCCAATTGATCAAACTTCACGAGACGCCGATGGAGCTAGAAGATCAAATTAAAATCAAACATGGACTCGAGTCAAATCCAACGGAAAAGCCTACTGAATTAGGGGTTACGCTCAAGGTTAGTAATATTTACCAAAATACCCCTGTTAATAGTAGTTTAAATAATCAACATGATGCTAAGTATGAAATTAGTCCAAGTATGGTGCATGATAATCTAGATTTAAATGATTTAAATTCAAAATCACAAAATAATCTAGACTCTGATCAAGTCAATCAAGACTCTGATCAATTTGGCATCAACCTTGACTTGGTCAAACAGAACAATGACCAAATCAATTCAAATAATTTAATTAATTCAGAAAATTTAAAATTAGGTGAGCATTTAGACATAAATAAGTCGAATTTAACAAACTTAAAATTAAATGTTAAAGATAACAAATTAAACAAAAATAATCTAGAAATTTCAAAATTAACAATTAATAAAAAGCTAAAAGATAAACCGTTAAGAAAATATAATTCAAACAGTTTAGTTAATTCAAATTTAAAAATAAATAAAAACTTAAACTTTAAAAATAGGCTATTAAAGAAAGATAATTCAATTAACCCAATAAAATTGAAATTGAAAGAAAATTCAAATATTAAATACATTCTCTTAAAGAAAGATAATTTGACTAATTTAATTAATTCAAAATTAAAAACTTGAATCTAAATTATAAATTAAACATTAAATTTTAACCAAAACTTAACTATAATAAACCCAGAACTAAAAACTAAATTAATGGCCAATAGTTCAGGGGGAGGCTCCAGAATAGCCGGCACCTCCAAAACTAACCTACCCGACAGGGTAACCCTAACCAACCTACCCGAAAAGGGTAACCCCAACCAACCTACCCGACAGGGTAATTAGGACTAGTTAAAGAGGGTTCAAGTTTAACTTGAATCATGGTACTGGTGAAGATTTTTGATGATAGTACGTTGGGGAAGCTTGGGCATCGCATGTCTAGAAAGATATGACTTCAATCTGGTGCATTTGGCCAAGTGGAACCGACCGAAGCTACCTTTAAATGGATCCTAACTAGTTAGACCAAGGTTTAATACTAAGCTCCGTGGATAGGACTATTCGGAAAACCTCGAAAGGTTGGTTACTTCTAATGACGTCCAAGTGACTCACCAAGCTTAGAAGTTTATCCGAAGAATGCCTATTTATTGAGACCAAAGCTAAACCTGAATCTAACACAAGTTAAACCAAACTCTGTAATTAAATCTAATTCATCTCACAAAATTATAAGATTCCCTGATTGATAATCTAGATCGGGTGAGATGAATAAGGATTAAATTAATTAATTTTCAAACGAAATTAAAATTAATTAAAATTAAATTTTGAATCTCAAATTCAAATTGAATTAAATTAATTAAAATTAAATTTTGAATTTCAAATTAAATTAAAATTAAATTTTGAATTTCAAATTCAAATTAAATTAAAATTAATTAAAATTAAATGTTGAATTTCAAATTAAAATTAAATTTCGAATTTCAAATTAAATTTCGAATTTCAAAGTAAATTAAAATTAATTAAAATTAAATTAAATTAAAATTAATTAAAATTAAATTAAATTAAAATTAATTAAAATTAAATTAAATTAAAATTAATTATTTAAAAAAAACTATTTTAAATTCTTTAAAAACTATCTTAAAAATTCTTTAAAAACTATTTTTAAAATTCTTTAAAAACTATTTTTTAAATTCTTTAAAAACTATTTTTTAAATTCTTTAAAAACTATTTAAAAAAAAACAATTTTTAAAAATTCTTTAAAAACTATTTTAAAAATTTTTTAAAACTATTTTTAAAAATTCTTTAAAAATTATTTGAAAAATTTTTAAAAACTATTTTTAAAATTCTTTAAAAATTATTTGAAAAATTCTTTAAAAACTATTTTTTAAATTCTTTAAAAACTATTTTAAAATTATTTAAAAACAATTTAAAAAAATTCTTTAAAAATTATTTTAAAAATTCTTTAAAAACTATTTTTAAAATTCTTTAAAAAATTATTTTAAAACTATTTTTAAAATTCTTCTAAAAATTCTTTAAAAAAACTATTTTTAAAATTTTTTAAAAATTATTTTAAAAATTCTTTAAAAATTCTTTTAAAAATTCTTTAAAAACTATTTTTAAGATTCTTTAAAAAATTATTTTAAAAATTCTTTAAAAAACTATTTTTAAAATTCTTCTAAAAATTCTTTAAAAAACTATTTTTAAAATTCTTTAAAAATTATTTAAAAACTATTTTTAAAATTCTTTAAAAAATTATTTTAAAAATTCTTTAAAAAACTATTTTTAAAATTCTTCTAAAAATTCTTTAAAAAAAAAAACTATTTTAAAAATTCTTTAAAAACAATTTTAAAATTTTTTTAAAAACTATTTAAAAAAAAAATTCTTTAAAAACTAATTTTTTTTTAAAAAAAATTCTTTAAAATTTTTTTTAAAAACTTAAAAAAATTCTTTTAAAACATTTTTAAAATCATTTTAAAAACTCTTTTAAAAATCATTTTAAAAACTTTAAAAAATTCTTTTAAAAATTATTTTAAAACATTTTAAAAAATTGTTTTAAAAACTCTTTTAAAAATCATTTTAAAACTTAAAAAAATTCTTTTAAAAATTCTTTTAAAAACTCTTTTAAAAATTATTTTAAAAACTTTTAAAAATTCTTTTAAAACATTATAAAAATTATTTTAAAAATCATTTTAAAAACTTTAAAAATTCTTTTAAAAAATTCTTTTAAAACCTTCTTAAAATTATTGTTATTTTAAAAATTATTTTAACTTAAAATTATTTTAATATGAAAATTATATTTTTAAAATTATTTTTTAAAAAAAACTTTTAAAAATTATTTAAAAAATATTTTAAAAATCATTTTAAAACTATCTAAAAATTTTGTATCATTTTGAAAAATTCTTCTTATTTTTTCACTATAATGAAATTTTGTTAACTTAAAAATAGTAATAATAAATTATTTCTATAGATTATTTTCACTTTAAAAATTATTATTTTGACTTTAAACTCATTTTTAATCTTAAACATCATTTTAACCTTAAAATTAATTTTTAATTTGACTTAACTAAAAATTAAATCTTAAATTAAAACTTAATATTGAAATTACAATTAAAATTAAAATTTTTAACTTAAACTTAAAATTAAACTTAAACTTAAATTAACCACTAATATTAATTTGAATCTAAAATCAAAACTGAATCAAACATATGTTAATTGACATAAAACATATTATAAAAATCATTTTAAATTCCTTTTAAATGCTGTTTTAGAAATTCCTTTAAATTTTTTTTTAATAATAATAATAATTATAACTAACACTTTCATTGACCAACTCAATCAAGTAATATGAAATTTAAATTATTTCACTAAGTATTAAATTATTAAATCAAGTAAAAACTAATCAATAAATTATTGATAATGCTTAACTGTTATTGAATTAATAAATCTTATCTTATTTAACCTTAAACTAAAGTTAAGCACCTGAATCTAAAATTAATTAATAATTGATTAATCAAATTCAAATAAACAGTTATACCAAGGATACAGAGATAATAATATATGTATTACTAAATTAGACAAATGTGTTAGGGCTTTGAAATTTAACACAACCAAACCTTAGTATTAAAGGGGAGATATTAAATTAAGGGGAGTAACCAATTTAGGGGGAGGTTCAATTTCTTTTAAATCCCCTAGAAAAATTAATAAATAAGGAGGATTAATAAAGGAATATCAAATTCAGTGGGAGGTTTATTTTTTAATTATCTCCTTAAGCGTTATTTTTTAATCTTCTCTTTTAAATCTCTCTAGAAAATTCTACCTCATTTAAAAAAAAAAAATTTTACTTTGAATATTTTTAGCAAATATTTTCAAAATTTTAAGTATCAAGTTCAGGGGGAGAAATTAATTAAAATTTTGTGTGCTTTTTTACATCTATTTTAAAACTAACTTATTTTTAAAACACCAGTTTTCAAAAAGTTAAATTTAACTAAGTTTAATCCCACCTAATTTTTAAACCTGTTTTTAAAAGTTGAATATTGCAAATTTAAACTTATTCAGTTTTGTAACATATGCTTGAAAATTCAACTTTCCAAACTTAGCTTTTATCAAATTAGCCTTAAAAATTTATTTTGGCAAAAATATTACTTCTTGAAAAATTATTCTTACTTGTTTAATTTTTGCTTTGTTTTGAAAAATCGAAGTTGAAAATTTACCTTTTTGAAAAGTAAATGCTACTTAAACATGAAAAGTAAATTTGAAAAACCTGATTTGAAAATTTTTACACGCTTGAAAAGTTAAACTTGATTAACTTTAAATTTATACTTTTCAAAATTCAACTTGTCTCCCCCAAGTCAACTTGACTATTTTTTTAACTCGGTGTTAAAAATTGTACTTTTATCTTTCAATTTTGAACCAAACTTAGATATGTTTCAAAATCTGATTACTTTTTACAGTAACTCTACATTATGATTGTTTACCCTTGCTTATTTTTGATGAATGCCAAAGGGGGAGGGTTAGGTGGTTAAGTCAGCTAAACCAATTTGAAAATACAAACTAACTTTAAAACCACATAAATACATGTTGTTTCTTGCATATGTTCTCACTAACTTAACCAGGTTGTCATTCCATCAAAAAGGGGGAGATTGTTGGTGCGGTTAGCACTAACGATTTAACCCAGGTTTTGATGAATGAAAAATAGGTTAAGTTAGTTTTGTTGTTGTTTGACACTTTGATCGAGTGTGCAGGAGAAGTCCAGACAGGTCGACGGGCTGACCGGATGTCTGGCACGAAGTCCAGCTAGGTCGACGGGCTGACCGGATAGCTGGCGAGAAGTCCAAGCGGGTCGACGGGCTGACCAGACGCTTGTCGAGAAGTCCGCAGGTCGACGGGTCGCCGGACTGGCGAGAAGTCCGCACGGTCGACGGGCTGACCGGACGTCCGGGTAAGTGAGGTAAGTCACGGAGGGAGTGGATCATGAGGACGAGTTCGGGAAGGAACATTAGGCATCGATCCGGCTTAGATCCATTTCGGATGTCTAAGTCGAGATCGTGACTAGATTCCGGTCTCGAAAAGACGGAATCTAAGTCATACTCTTTGCTATTACTTTGTTGAACTTTAATTGTGCTAACAATCTGTTTTACAGGATATATATTTGCCTCCGGACTAACGTTTGTCGTGCAGGACGGATTCTGCGGGAAAACAGGGTCCGGGCGCCCGGAAGGAATCCAGCCGCTCGGAGGTGTCGCCATGTGGAGCATCTCGGTTTGAGCAGCTACGTCACATTCCAGGCGCCCGGAACAGCATATAAAAGAAGCCCCAGACAGGAGCTTCAGAATGTAATTCATCTGAGAACTCTTCTACTGCTGGTCTTGATGCTCGACGTTCAGTGCGACGCCAACAACGCTCCGACAAAGTGCTCCTTCGGCTTTTATTTAATTTCCTTGTCGGTATTGCTTTATTTTCAGTAGCATTTCCTGTATTCATTCTGTAATCATATTTCGACTTGTTAGTGATTGCCCAACGAAAGTGGTCAAGGACCACGGGCCTTCGAGTAGGAGTCGTCACAGGCTCCGAACGAAGTAAAAAACATTTGTGTCTATTCTACTTTTCCGCTGCGTTTATACTCTAAGTTTTCGAATCGATATTCACCCCCCCCTCTATCGAATCTAACGGTCCTACATATTAGACAGGTGTGTGGCGGTTCTGCTGTTTGGCTCCGTTGGTCTGAGGACTCAGCGTGGTAGCCGGCAGTCAGTTCCGCTCTGTTTGGCTCCGCTGGCATTTAGTGTAGCAGCGTAGTAGCCGGCAGATGGTGGACTTTGTTTGGCTCCGTTGGTCAGGTGACTCAGCGTGGTAGCCGGCAGAGATATCCTCCCCGTCATTGTGTACCGGGAGATGAGAGCATTGAGCTCCCCCATTTATGATTTGGGGTCAGAGGACAGGAGTACTCCGACAGCATCCCGTCCACTTTGTCGCTCTGCAGGAGCAGTGATGTCAGAGTGCACGGTCACCATATGCATTTATTGCATTTATTGTTTGTGATTGCTGCATTTACTTGCTGCATTTATATGGATGCATATGATTGACATGCATACAGGATTATGACTTCCCCGGTCTGACGACCCTGTTACCTTTGTACTTTGATCCCGGTTAGTACAGTTATCTCCTGATTTCGTTTCAGTTGCATTTATCCTTCTCGTATTCAGGAGACTGTACGCATGATTAGTGTTGTCTGTTATTTGTTTTATTATGCATATCAGTTGTACCTGCTGAGTGTTGGACTCACCCCGCCTCCATTGTTGATATATTTTCAGGTTGAGGCTGTCCGGAGCAGTTCCAGTCGCTGGTCCCCACAGCCCGTAGTGCTGGTCCCCATCTGCTGGTTTTTGAGTTGTTATGTTATTTTAGCTTTTTCTCTATCAGACTTTGTTTTAGTCTTGTTTTGGATTTTACATATGGATATTGTATGGAATCCTTTCGTTTGATGGACTTTTGGTATGATTTGGATTTTATTCTACTACATGCCTGCCTGGACGGCAGAAGAGGTGAGTTCGTCGGATTTGAGTTTTACGAGTGTAGTTGAGTAGGGTGGATTTCGAGTCAGAGTATTATTATTTCTGAATATCTATATAAACTGCGTGGTGATTGTTTTTATTTGTGTTATTATTCCAGCCGCATGTGGCTGAGGTATATAGTGCTTGTAGAAAAGTTTCAGATTGTCCGCCGTACAGGGTTTAGGGTGCCGAAATTTCTTCGGACAGAGACTCCTCCGGGGCGTGACACTCCCATGCCGGTCGCCTCTCTTTTAGCAGCCAAGGGTCGCCCCCCCCCCCCCTTCATGCATCTGATAGCCTATGCATCGTCTCTGACAGCCCCCCCCCCCCCCCCCACACCGTTGACAACCTACAGCGCCACATCCACCTCTCTCTGCACAATATTGCAGCTTCTGCATGGCCTTCAACGCTACTGTTGCCTCCTCACAGGAACGCCGGCAGTCCACACGTCATCTCCCCCTCTCTCGGCATGCCAGCAACCCACGTGTCACTGTTGGCACCCGCCTTTCCGGTATCCATAGCCATTGTAAATTTTAGTATCCCATGATAGTTTTGATATGATCAACCAAGTCAGGTTAGGTCTTGTTGGTATTTAACCCTGTGCTTAAGTGTGCAGGAACTTAGGAGAAGAGGAAGTTGACGAAAAATGTAGCTAGCGAGAAGGACGACACGGATGAGAGCCGATGGGCTCGATGTGTCTGAGGGACGAGGTACTGTAGAAGAGTATGTGGGAGGACGAGAAGGAGGCGCGTGGCGTTTCCGAGGGACGAAAAGCCGGAGCAGAAGACTACTCGAAGGTCAGAAAATGAGTTCAGGTGAGCCATATTCTGGATGACCGAGATCACCCAAGCTAGCAGAGCTGGAGCGGAAGATCCAGACCAATGCGAACAAAATCGGAGTGAAAGACCGGGACCAAAAGTCAACAAAATGTTGACTTTTTGGTCCAGGGCGCCTCGACCCAGTCCGGGGTGCCTGGATTGGTCTGGGCATCCAGACCCAAAAAATTAGCCAAACGCGACTTGGCGCATTGCATTATGATGGGGATAAAGTTTTATCCCCTTAGAGGTGCCTGGAACCCTTTCAGATACCCCGACTAGGGCTATAGATATAGCCTTGGTCCCAATGGTTAAGAACAACACTTGTAATTGATTCTATTTGAGTTTATCTTTGCATTTTGAGTATTTTAACTGCTGTAAGAGGCTTCTCCGCCTGAAGGAGACATTAGTGAGCTTTTCATCTTCCTTGGATTAACAACCTCCCTGGTTGTAATCAAGTAAACATTTTGTGCCTCTTTCTTTCTTTATTTAGTCTCTTATTTCTTTTATGCAAGTGTTGATTCTTATAAAGTTATAAAGTTCAAGGAAGGTTAGTTTTCCTTAGCAGAGCTATTCACCTCCCTTCTAGCTGGCCGCCAAGGGTCTTATAATTGTTATCAGAGTGGGTTCACTTTAGGAGGACTAACCGCCTAACGAAGCACACGAGATGACCGGACCGAGCATCCACCCACCGAAGTTTGTGGAGGAATTCGTGAGCTGGAAGAAAAAGATAGAGGTATTCTTTAAGATATATTTCGATTTACTTTTAATAATAAAATTCAGTTTTGTAGCACCTGAGGGTAAAGAAGAATATCAATGAACGAAGAAGAAGCAAGCCGACTTAATGACAAACGGTAAAATAGAGTTTCACCTGCTTAGCGTTTTACCACCTCAAGAAGTCAACCGGATCAGATCATACGAGTCGATTAAGGAGCTCCGGGAGAAATTCTTGGAATTACACGAAAAGACCTCGGAGGCAAAACTTGTGAGATGGGATCTGCTCAGAAACCAGATCAGCAACTTAGGAGAAGAGGAAGTTGACGAAAAATGCAGCTAGCGAGAAGGACGACACGGATGAGAGCCGATGGGCTCGATGTGTCTGAGGGACGAGGTACTGTAGAAGAGTATGTGGGAGGACGAGAAGGAGGCGCGTGGCATTTCCGAGGGACGAAAAGCCGGAGCAGAAGACTACTCGAAGGTCAGAAAATGAGTTCGGGTGAGCCCTATTCTGGGTGACCGAGATCACCCAAGCTAGCGGAGCTGGAGCGGAAGATCCAGACCAATGCGAGCAAAACTGGAGTGAAAGACCGGGACCAAAAGTAAACAAAATGTTGACTTTTTGGTCCAGGGCGCCTCGACCCAGTCCGGGGTGCCTGGATTGGTCTGGGCATCCAGACCCAAAGAATTAGCCAAACGTGACTTGGCGCATTGCATTATGATGGGGATAAAGTTTTATCCCCCTAGAGGTGCTTGGAACCCTTTCAGATACCCCGACTAGAGCTATAAATATAGCTCTGGTCCCAATGGTTAAGAACAACACTTGTAATTGATTCTATTTGAGTTTATCTTTGCATTTTGAGTATTTTAACTGTTGTAAGAGGCTTCTCCGCCTGAAGGAGACATTAATGAACTTTTCATCTTCCTTGGATTAACAACCTTCCCAGTTGTGATCAAGTAAACATTTTGTGTCTCTTTCTTTCTTTATTTAGTCCCTTATTTCTTTTATGCAAGTGTTGATTCTTATAAAGTTATAAAGTTCAAGGAAGGTTAGTTTTCCTTAGCAGAGCTATTCACCTCCCTTCTAGCTGGCCGCTAAGGGTCTTACAATTGTTATCAGAGTGGGTTCACTTTAGGAGGACTAACTGCCTAACGAAGCACACGAGATGACCAGACCGAGCATCCACCCACCGAAGTTTGTGGAGGAATTCGTGAGTTGGAAGAAAAAGATAGAGGTATTCTTTAAGATAGATTTCGATTTACTTTTAATAATGAAATTCAGTTTTGTAGCACCTGAGGGTAAAAAAGAATATCAATGAACGAAGAAGAAGCAAGCCGACTTCGTGGCAAACGGTAAAATAGAGTTTCACCTGCTTAGCGTTTTACCACCTCAAGAAGTCAACCGGATCAGATCCTAGGAGTCAGTCAAGGAGCTCCGGGAGAAATTCTTGGAATTACACGAAGAGACCTCGGAGGCAAAACTTGCGAGATGGGATTTGCTCAGAAACCAGATCAGCAACATCAAGCTAGAAGAAGGTAAAATCGTTGCACACCTTCACTCAAAAATAAAAGAATTCATCACCGGACTCACGAATCTTGGAGAAAAGGTAAGCAACCGAGATTTGCTAAGGTACGCGCTTAACGCATTTCCTAAGACCACTGAATGAACATCATTAGTAAATACTTATTATTTATCTAAAGATCTAGAATTAAGTACGTTAGAAGAATTATTTTCAACATTTGAAGCCCATGAAATAAGATGTGCAGATCCGAAGAAGGAGCCAAGGTACAACGTTGCCTTAAAGGAAAAAACGGATGAATGAGACTCTGAATCTTCTCTTGACGATGACAAAACGACACTAATGGTAAGAAAATTTAAAAAATTATTTAAAACTAATAAATTTAATCAAGTGTAGGGTAATAGAAGGAAAAGAAAGATAAGATGCTACCACTACAATGAAGAAAGACATGTGAAAGACAACTTCTCTAAATTGAAGAGCAAGAACAAGAATAAGGACAAGGAAAAGAATAAGAAGCCAGCCCAGACCAAGTATAATCTAAAAGCGACGTGGGATAAAACATCATCCGAATAGGAGATAGAAGCCCTCGCCAGACTTGCGCTAGTGGCAAGTCACCAAGAAGACAAAGACGAAGCAAGCTCGTCTGAAATGAGCATCGAGAGCATCGATGAAGGGGGAGCAACATCGAAAGAAAGCAGCACTTCAGGGGGAGCTTCAGATTACGAGATTAACAAGGTAAGTCAGGTATGGTATCTTCCTCCTGACAAGTTATTTTAGTTCGTAAAAATGTTATCAAAAAATTAATGTAAGTTAGAAAAAGAAAATAAAGAGTTAAAATTAGCCTTAGCTATATTTTGTCGATTAAAAGATCTCGACAAAATAAAAATAGAAAATGAAAAATTGAAAAAAGAAATAGAATATTTGAAGGAACGTGCATGCTCACATGTTCAAAATATTAGAAGATATAATGGTTTAAATTGGCATTTTAAATATCATAAGGGCTAAATTAGGGAAATATCACAGAAATATATTCCTAAGAAAACTTTGATTAATCCTGTAGGAAGAAATCTATTTTGGGTTCCAAAATCATATTTAGATTAATTATTTTTTTAGGACTTTTAGATAGAAAATTAAATATTTACTTTTATTTAAAGTCTTTGTCTAAAAGTTGTTATTATTCCAATATCTAAGAAGGTCTAGCGTCTCGCCATAACTTGGAAACCAATTATTGAAATGAGTATTTAATTGACTAACTGTTAAGCATTTAGTAGTTATAAAAATGCTTTGAATTGTTTGTCAAAAATTTTGTTAGAAATTAATTAAAAGTAAATTTTTCTAAGAAAGATAACTTTATCACTTATCTGTAAGAAAAATTTTAAATTTTTCTAAATGTTAAAATTTTTAATTATTAACACAATTTTTCTTAATGTGCAGAAGACTTTATTTCTGCTTAAAAATAATTTCAACTTCATATGAAATTTGTTTTTGCCTTATATATGTTAATTTTTTAAAAAATTCAGATTTTTCATAGCTTAAACTTTAATATTTTCTGGAATTTTCCCTTGGACTTTTATTTTTTCAAATAGCATTTTTAGAGTATCCCATTTTTAATGTGATCAAAAGGGGAGTAGTGAAGATTAAGTCTAGGGGGAGGGTAGTACAATTTAATTTTTGTACTTGCCAATTTACTTACAAATTTTATAACTTTTATTTTTGAGGTTTACCCTAACTTAACTTGGGTTTTCTCACATCAAAAAGAGGGAAAATGTTAGCACCCAAGGTAGTTTTGATGTGATCAACCATGTCAGGTTAGATCTTGTTGGTATTTAACCCCTGTGTTTAAGTGCGCAAGAACTTAGGAATATAGAAAGTCAAGCGAAAAACACAGCTAGCGAGAAGGATGACACGGATGAGAGCTGACGGGTTTAGTGCATCCGAGGGACGAGGTGCTGCGGAAGAGTATGCGGGCTGATGAGAAGGAGGCACTTGATGTTTTCGAGGGACGAGAAGCCAGAGCAGAAGACTGCTCGAAAGTTGAAAAATGGGTTCGGGTGAGCCCTATTCCGATTGGCCGAGATCACCCAAGTGAGCGGAGCCGGAGCGGAAGACCCGGACCAATGTAAGCGGAATTGGAGTGGAAGACTGGGACCAAAAGTCAACAAATTGTTGACTTTTTGGTCTGGGGCGCCTAGACCTGTCTGGGGCTCTCGCACTTGGTCTAGGCGCTTGGACTCCGGGTGCTCGGAACCCCTCGAGACGCCTGGACCTAAAAAATTAGTCAAACCTGGCGTAGCACATTGCATTGTGACTGGGATAAAGTTTTATCCCCCTAGAGGCACCTAGAATCCTTCCAGGTGCCCCGACCAGAGCTATAAATAGCCCTGGTCCCAATGGTTTAGAACAACACTTGTAATTGATTCCATTTAACTTTGCATTTTGAGTGTTTTAACTGCTGTAAGAGGCTTCTCCGCCTGAAAGAGACATTAGTGAGATTTTCATCTTCCTTGGATTAACAACCTCCCCGGTTGTAACCAAGTAAACCTTTTGTGCCTCTTCCTTTCTTTATTTAGCCTCTTATTTCTTTTATGCAAGTGTTGATTTTTATAAAGCTATAAAGTTCGAGGAAGGTTTGTTTTCCTTTGCAGGGCTACTCACCTCCCTTCTAGCCGACCGCCAAGGGCCCTACAGTCGCCATCTGACCCTTGTCGTCGACACGACCATCTAACATGTTGTGTTCCGCCCTCGAGTCATTGTATTTCAGTCTCCATGTTGTCGTCATATTCTGGTCTGTGTGTCGCCGTCCTATTCAGACCTGTGTGCCACCGTTCTATTTCGGCTTGCATGCTATTATGATCCGGCCTGCAAGTCACCATTATGCTCCGACCCTCAACTCCCCAGATCTAGCTATTCATCCAGCTGACATTCAGTTACTTTTCCAGGTCACGATGACTCGATCAGCTTTACGACTAGTTCACTGGTCTACCAGAGGATGCCCAGTGGGCTAGGATATGTTTTTCATGCTTATTCTCCATTCACTTCATTATTCTACTATTTAGCCTGCTTCTTATTGTTGGGCATTACACTGAGATGAAAGGGTTCATCTCTTTCGCTGCTGTAAACGCATGTGTGCTGCAAACGCCAAGGAGACGAAGGGGCGTCCTTTCCCCTTCGTCTTCCTCAGCCTTCCTATAAAAGGAGCATCCAAGTGCAGATCAAAGGTGGAAGAGAGGAGCGCAACGAAGGTGATCAGAGAGCTTTGCAAGGTGATCAGCAAGCAGAGGAGAACATCCAGTGGTTGGGATTTGGCTCGTGAACTTTGGAGCACTTTCCGATTGCCCCGTGATTGTGCTTCCAACAGTGACAATCTCTTCGTCGACCGTCGACGTCTTCAGTTACAACTTCGGGAGATCACTGTGAGTGATTATAATTATCGCATTATTTTATTTATGTTTAGTTTCGATTTCCATGCTGTCAAAAATTTGCTACAATGGTATCAGAGCATGCATGGTTTTGAAAGCATGGAAATCGACGCGAAAAAGCTTGCGTTTTTCTTCTTCTGTCGCAAAGAAGAAGATGAACAGCAACACTGTTCATCAATTGAATCGATTGAAATTTCATTTTAATCGACTCAAATTCGCGAACAGTGCTTTTTGACAAAGCACAGTGAAGAAAAAAAAAATATGCGCTCACTGAATCGATTCAACAATCGATTCAAGAGAAGAAATCGCGAACAGTGCACTGAGGGTGCACTGAATCGATTCTTCAATCGATTGAAGAGAGAAAACAAAAAAGGGGAATGAATAGTGCTTCGTATTGACGAAGCATAAGAAAAAAAAAGGAAAAACGTATAAAACCGTGCATGCGTTTTTTTTAATTTTTTTTTCTTTTCACATATATGAACAGTATGGTTAAAGTTTAATTAAATATATTTATTAATTAATTAAATACATATAGATATGTATTATTAATTAATAAATAAATATTTAATTAATTTATAGTTCAATTTACTATAAATGGAACCAGACCAACTTGGCCGATCAAACCCAGGTCTGGTTTAAATTATTAATTAATTTAAGCAGACCAAATTGATTCAATGATATTAAGATCTGGTTCAAATTATTTGTTGGTTTAACCAATTCGTTTATTATTGAATTAATTGGGGTGACTTTGATTACAGAAGTTGGGTTGATCAAATATAACCGGATTAGTTCTGTTGTGTCAGATTTGATCGTAAAAAAAAATAGATTTGTTCTAATGGGTCAGACTTAATCCAATGAGCAATTGGATGACTCAAACGAACCTGAGTTTGATTAATAAGTCTGAGATTGACTCAAATGGGCTTAAATAATAATAGAACATAGGTCCAATTAGATTAGTTCTAATGAGCACAATAGATTAAGCTTAAGATTCGGATTCCTGATCGACCGATCCTATGTGTCAGTCACATAAGACTCCCCAAAATAAGGAAATTGGTTTTTCTTAATTACTTGTGTGTTCTGTATATTTTGTTCTATATGTGGGAATTGAATTAGACCGGTTTTTGTTACTGGTCTGTCGGTTTTGTGCTGACATCATGATTTTCAATTCCAGATACAAAGAACGATATACACGATGACTGGCCACTATGAACGACAACATGAGATATGGGAAGAGATCAAGAAGCTGGAATATGACCCGGATCACGGAGTCGGTAGGCTTATTGGTCGGCTCGATTGGTTGTTCTGGAATCTCGAGCAAGAAGGGTATCCAGTCTAGGAAACATAAAGAAGATGGTCTCTAGTTTATTCATTATCGGAACATCTAAGGCAGATAACATTCCAACTTTGGGATGATTCTGATGGGCACATCTCATATTCAGAGATGTGCGGACAGTTACTTCATCTAGAATGGGGTCCTGATGAATCTGAAGAGAATCCAGATCCCGAAGATATGGACCTTGAAAAATCTAAGGAGGATCCAGAAATGGATTCTGAAGATTTAGAGGAGGATCCAAATCCTGCAGAATCTGAAGATGATCCAGAAATGAACCTCGAAGAATTTGAAGAGGATCCAGAAATGGATCCTGAAGATTTTGAGGAAGATCCAGAGGAGGATCTAGAGATGGATCCCGAAGGATCAGAGGAGGATCCTCAAGAGTGTGTAGAAGATCCAGAAATGGATCTGATGGATACATATGAGGCTGATCCACCCATCATAGAATCCAGGATAAACAGGATGCAATTACCCACTGCTCTAGCATTTATCCTAGTGGGAGTGGTGCTAGCTTATATAGTTTACTAGTGTTCTGTTTATTGTCGTTATGTACGAACAGTGTTAGCTCATCTGGTTTTTGAGTCATGTAATAATTTCTATCGTTTTGTATGAACAGAATTAAATAATGAAAAGTTATGTTATATGTTAACTAACTTGGAAATGATTAGTTCATTTCATGATATAATTAGTTCATATGAAAAATAATTCGTTCATTAGATGGGATGTATGTAATATGATTGATCAATGTTGATTAGATTAGAACATACAAATGATGAGTGGAAACAATGTTATCACTTGATTTTGTAAACTAATTCTAATTTACACTGAGTCAATAATTAATTGCACATATATAAATTACACTGAAATAATAAATAATTTGTTTATTTATGTAGATCATGGCAACTAAAAACATCATAGCTGAACTCAATAAGGGTGAGAAATTATATGGGGATAACTACAAAATCTGGCACCTCAAGATACAATACGTTCTTGAGGAACAAGAAGTTCTAGAGGCTGTAAATCAATTCTTGGAGGAACCGATTGATGGTTCTACAGCACAGCACAGACGTGACCTTGATGCCTATAAGGCATGGAAAAGGAAGGACTCCATTGCTAAGGGCATATTTATTAGTTCAATGGTGGATGACCTGGTGTTTGAATATAAGCCATTACCATCGACTCATGTTGTCTGCTGGGTAGCCCTTAGAGAGAAGTACAGTGGAGTCAGTCTGAGTAAGCTCCATCAGCTAACTATCAAGTTTGATAGTTGTAAAAAGTGCTCGAATGTTACCATGGCCCAACATCTCAGGGAGATGGGTAACATGATTCGAGAGCTTAAGACTACTGATTATGCGTTGACCAATGAACAACAAGTTCAGGCAGTTATTCGTTCCCTTCCTGATTCTTGGGAAACGATGAAACAGAATCTGACCCATAGTGAGAGTATCAAGACTTTCACTGATGTCTCACGCCATGTGGAACTTGAGGCGGAGAGGATTGAATCCGTAAGGATTTCTGCTCAAGCTTTTGTAGCTGAAGGTTCTGGTTCCAAGAATAAGAACAAATGGTTTAGGAAAGGAAAGGGAAAAGGAAAGGAGGCTAATGTTGTTGCTGCGAAAAACCAAATCAAGAAGAAAGGAAAGAAAAATGGACAAAAATCTAGGAGCAAGTTGACTTGCTTCAACTGTGGCAAGAAGGACCATTTTGCTCGGGAGTGTGCTGAGCCTAAAAAGGTAGATCCATTTTTGTCTTCTTTCCACGAGCAATATGTTGCAAGTATAGTGTTGTTAGCTGATTCATATCCTTTGTGGATTATAGATTCAAGAGCAATGAACCACGTAACTCGTGATCGAGCTACATATGTGGAGTACCGTCGGGTACCAACTGGCAACAAATGGATATATGTAGGAAACAATGCAAGAATTGAAGTCAAAGGAATTGGCACTTGCAAGCTCAACCTATGTGGTGGAGGCACCTTGTTTCTACATGATGTCCTGTACGCTCCTGAGATTTGACGGAATCTGGTTTCCTTTATTTGTCTTCTTGATTTAGGTTACAATGTAAATTTTTATAGCCGTTGTGTGGAACTTCGAATTAACTCTGTGTTAATTGAGTATGGTTTTGTAACAAATGGTTTTATGATTCTTGATGTAGAACCAAATAATAATTATGGTTGTTTTTCAAACATTGCTCTTACTAGTAATGTTGATGTTAATGATGAAATTTGGCATACTAGATTGGGACATATAGGACAAGAACGAATGAATAGATTAGCTAAGGAGGGCCTATTAGGCACTCATGCTAAGATTAACTTGTCTATTTGTGAACATTGTCTTATGGGAAAGATGACTAGAAAACTATTTGGTAAGGCTATTAGGGTTGAATCATCATTGCAATTAATTTATTCGGATATTTGTGGTCTAATGAATATGAAGGCTAGAAATGGGAGTTCTTATTTCATTACATTTATCGATGACTTCACACGTCTTGGTCATGTGTATTTGATTTCTCACAAATCTGAAACATTGGATTGCTTTATTCGTTACTTGAACGAAGTTGAGAATCAATTGGAACGTAAGGTTAAAACCTTGTGCACTGACCGTGAAGGAGAATATTTGTCTGATCAGTTTAAGACAATGTGTAATGAGAAAGGGATTATTAGACAGTTGACTATCCCTGGAACTCCACATCAAAATGGGGTTGCAGAAAGAAGAAATAGGACTCTTCTTGAAATGGTTAAGTCTATGATGACGCAGGCTAATTTGCCAATCTCCTATTGGGGAGATGCATTATTAGTTGTGGCCTATATACTTAACAAAGTGCCTTCAAAGTCAATTCCATCTACCCCACATGAACGTTGGACAGGCAGAAAGTCGGATTTAAGTAATCTGAGACCTTGGGGGTCAGCTGCCTACGTTCATGATAAGACTCACGAACATGGGAAATTAGGACCCAGAGGTAAGAAGTGTATCTTTATAAGGTACTCTGAGACTTCTAAGGGTTATGTTTTTATTGGTGAGCGACAAGATGAAACCATCTCTGAAATAGAGTCAAGAGATGCTACTTTTCTTGAAACTGAGTTTTTAACATGAGGTGAAGTTGATAAGACAATTCCTCTATATGAGATAGAGGAGGAGGATAATGCTCCTTTATCAACAAATCAGCAGATGCCTGAATCTAGTCAACCGAGTGGGAGTAATTTGCCACTGAATGAATCAGTTTCTCAACCGTCTAACCTTCGAAGAAGTAGTCGTCAGATTATTCCTTAGAGAAGGTTTGATATTGAGAATGAGGCATTGATGGTTCTTCCAGTTGACGATGAGGAACCTCGAACAGTTGAGGAAGCTTTGAGAAGCTCAGTTAGAAAAGAATGGAAAATTGCAATGGATGAAAAAATGGAGTCAATGAGAAAAAAAAATCAAGTTTAGGATTTAGTCGATCTTCCTCCGGGCCGAAGGGCCATTGGGAATAAGTGGATTCTCAAAGTAAAGATGAAAGCAGATGCATCGATTAATCGATACAAAGCTCGATTAGTTGCGAAAGAATATACCTAAATGGAGGGTATTGACTTTGAAGAGGCATTCTCCCCAGTTGTGAAGTTTGTGTCAATACGTGTCATCCTAGCTATAGTAGCACAATATGACATGGAATTACATCAGATGGATGTAAAAACGGCTTTCCTTAATGGTAATCTTGACGAAGAAATCTATATGGTACAACCAAAAGGTTAGGTTGCTGAAGGCCAAGAGAAAAAAGTATGTAGACTTAGGAAGTTTATATATGGGCTAAAGCAAGCGTCAAGACAATGGAACATAAGATTTAATGAAGTAATATTATCTTATGGTTTCGAAATGGTCAATGAGGGTCATTGTGTTTACTAAAGAAAGGTACTGTTTTCAGCAAAAGTATGTATCCCAAGACTCCTGAGGAAATAACCGAAATGTAGAAGAAATCATATGCCAGTGCCATTGGTAGTTTGATGTACACTATGTTGTGTACTCGTCCTGATATAAGCTATGTTGTTGGCTTAGTTAGTCATTTCTAGTCAAACCCAGGATCGAGACACTGGAAAGTGGTGAAGAGGATATTTAGATATCTCAAAGGAACAGCAGATTATTACCTTTGAATCTAAGGATCAGAAATGAGTCTAAGTGGCTACACAGATGTAGATTGGGTAGAGGACCTTGATGACAGAAAATCCACATCTGGGTATGTCTTCTTGCTGAATGGTGGTGCCATGTCATGGAACAGCAAGAAGCAGACTTGTGTAGCTTTGTCGACAATGGAAGCTGAGTATGTGACTTGTGCAGCGGCTGTGCAAGAGGTTGTCTGGCTAAGAAGGTTCCTGAAGCATCTGAAGATTGTTGAGGATAGTGGGAATCCTGTTACTGTGTACTGTGACAGTCAAGCTGTGATAGCATTTTCAAAGGATCCCAAATATCACAGCAAAGGCAAGCATATAGAAATTAAGTATAATTTTGTAAGGGATATTGTTGACAAGAAAAAGATTATTCTTGAGTACATCTCTACATGAAATATGCTTGTTGATCCTTTTACTGAGCCATTGACTAAAGAGTCATTTCATGGGCATGTGAAATCTTTGGGACTTCGAAGAATGTAATTAATTGTAAAGACATTGTGATAAATGAAAAATGTCATGATTTATTCAGTGTATATGTCTTTGTTACATTCGAATAAAAGTTTCGATAAGCATGTTGGCAGATTGAGATTGGTCCACTCACATGGACAATCATCTCTATTTGTTGAGTACAAATAGAGGTAAGACCGTTGCTTATGGGACAACTTATGTAGCTGTGAATAGAGACATACCCATAAGTTAAGGTCGCCTTGATATTTGTATCAAGATGAGATCATTTGTGTAATGATTGGAGTAAATGCACCCACCATTTACTGAATCTGCTTGAGGCCAGATTAGAATTCATATATTCAGGATTAGACATTGGGAATATCTAGATCGAAATCTGTATGATGTTAAATTTAGGAAAAACATGCATTCTTTTTGGAAAAGAGAATAACATCGTAGCATATGTTCATACCACATGTGCTATGGCGACAAGAAGGGTAGTAGGAGAATGGATCCCTGCTTCTCTACTATGTGAGACCCTTAAGATTATAAGTTAATCTCGATTTTACCCTAAGTGACTATTTAGCTGTCTACTTGAAGTTCTTATCAGTGTCTGCTACTTTAACATGTTTCCTATTGGCTATGGATGATTCGGTCTATAGAGCATAACTAGGAAAGCGACTGATTAGAATGAATAGATTCTAGCTAAAAAGGAATATTAAGATTGATTTACATCTGTGACATTTATTCACCGATACCGGTTACATTTTTAGTTCAGTACATAAAATGTAATTGTGAATAATTTGTTTGATTGGAGATATTGAACATGCTCTTGACATATGGTCAATATGAGGGGTTAGAGATGTTCATAATGATATAAATAATTTAATCTAGGGTAAAGGCAAACCATTTATGTCTTTGATTCGTTCTATGGACATTTATGTCTCTGATTTGTTCTATGGAGCAGCTAAGTAAGGTGTGACAATCTTCTTAGCAATTGAATGGTCACTGTGTTTGCTGTCGGACGAACCATTTTCCCTAATGTATGGAATGGATGTTCTTATTTGGTCTTTGTGACTAAATTTTACTCTGGTCTTCGTGACTTAATCCTCATAAAGTCTATGTGACTTATTTAGTCTTTGTGACTAAATTTGCTCTGGTTTTCGTGACTTAATCCTCATAAAGTCTTCGTGACTTATTTGGTCTTTGTGACTAATTTTGCTCTCGTCTTCGTGACATAATCACCTTGTAGTCTATGTGGCTGACATGGTCTATGTGACCATATAACCTTATGGATTGACTTGGACGAGTGGGAGATATTGGGCGTTACACTGAGATGAAAGGGTTCGTCTCTTTCGCTGCTGCAAACGCATGTGTGCTGCTGCAAATGCATGTGTGCTGCAAACTCCAAGGAGACGAAGGGGTGTCCTTTCCCCTTCGTCTTCCTCAGCCTTCCTATAAAAGGAGCGTCCAAGTGTAGATCAAAGGTGGAAGAGAGAGCGCAGCGAAGGTGATCAGAGAGCTTTGCGAGGTGATCAGCGAGCAGAGGAGAACACCCAGTGGTTGAGATTTGGCTCGTGAACTTTGGAGCACTTTCCGATTGCCCCGTGATTGTGCTTCCGACAGCGACAATCTCTTCGTCGACCGCCGACATCTTTAGTTGCGACTTCGGGAGATCACTGTGACTAATTATAATTACCGCATTGTTTTATTTTTGTTTAGTTTCGATTTTCATGCTGTCAAAAATTTGCTACACTTATATATTATTGGGACCCGCCTCGAGTATCGGGGTGTCAAGGACCGGAGCAACCCGGTTGCTGTCTATTGGTAGTATTGACCATAGGTCTTCTGATGACTTGGTTAACATAGAAGACAACTCATAATACCCTCCCCTCTCGGATTATGACAACTCGGTCAACATTCCAGTTACATCATTTTGGTCGTTTTGTCTTCTCAACTTTCAGATGAGATCAATATAAATTACTTACCTTATATCTAAGAGTACATGAAATATCTAAGTCAGGAACTACCGTCTTTCCTGAATTTATTTAATGGGCAGAATATGAAATCAGATCATCCATCCTAGAATTAATTGAGTTGTTAAATCTGGATACTTAGTATATAAATAAATAAAAAAAAGGCCTTCGAGGGCTATAGTGTAATGGTAAGAAATGGGATGGCTCCCTAGGCAACAAAGGTATAAATCACCTAGGGCACACTACACTTAGAGAGTTTGAAAAATTTGTGATGCTAGGATCCATCTACACTTTCTGATTTACTTTAGTGATAGGTGAAAAATTTTAGTATGATCGAACTTGTCATCTCTAACAAGGGCGAACGCATCGGGAAGGCTAAGGGAGGCTTCAGTCTCCCCCAACTTAGCTGTTACCCAATAGTACTGTAGACTAGTTGTATTATAACAATTATGGGGGTTTGCTTTATTAGCCGCCCACAAATGCCATTAGTAGCATGCGCCTAGACCACGTCGACACAGGCTGCATAGCTCATTCTCCGACAATAAAGCTATCGGAGAAGAAGGTTGAGTTGTATCGACAATGCAACTCAATATTATTTTTTCTTTAGTAAAACAACGTTGGTTTGATAAAAACAAGAAAAAAATTCTTTAGTGAAATGATATTGTTCCACTGAAGGATTTAAAAAAAAAGTAACCGAATGGCCAGTCAAAGCGAACTAAGTCAAGTCAAACGAACGAACCCCTTCCAGAAAAAAAAAATTACTCAATCGTAGTTCTCTCCAACCAAATGATCCGAACCCAAATAATTATATTTTTTTCAGGTATCTTTATCATTTTTACTGTTATTGATGTAAAATTTAAATTATTAAATATATTTTTTAGCCATAAAAAAAAATTATCAGTGTAATTCAGTCCCTTTTTATTTTTTTTTTCTGATTTCATTCCTAACATTCAAAATTAATTGGATAATAATAATAATAATAATAATAATAATAATAATACACAAATAAATATAATTAATTTTACAATAGATCTACAACTTAAATATATAATTATTAATTATTAATTTGTATTATCTTCCTTGTTACACACAGAAATACTTGGTTGAACTACGATGGTGACATCGGATCCTCTGTTCATAAAATTTTCTATCTCCGTGTTTCACTTATCACCCCAGCCTATGGTCGGCGGCTTTCGACCATCATATCGATCACAATTATACCCTGAGGGAAGATGAACCCGGGAGATTGCCGTCGGTGCGATCAACATCAAAATCCGACCGGATCTAAGCAAGCTTTCCCCGTCATCAATCTGAGCTCCTGCTCAGATCCAATCAGATTTTAGCGCCGATCGTGTCAACGATGACCCTTCTAGGTTCACCTTCTCTATGGTATAATTTTTATTAGGCCTTCGACCGTTGATGGTGGACTGAGGTGACGAGCTGAGATACGAGAATAGAAAATTTTAGGACAGAGGATCTGATCTCCTATGATGATACAGGCCTGTTCACACGTCTAATTTTATTCGTGATAAATAATACCGCAAAGTAGTCGATTTCGATCGGGCGACTTAAATTAAACCCGGTGGTGGACCAACCTAACCAGCGATCTTAGGTGGAACAGCAGCCCAATGTAGGTGGTTTGTGGAACAAAGTTAATGCACGTCCACCTCAACTTGCCTTTCCTTGTTTCCTCGCTCGATCGATCGGTCAAAATAGTACCACATTCCATAAACTTCCACCGGCGCCTATCCCTTCTGGAAATTGGAACAACAACAATTCCTCTCTCCATCTCTTGTGTATGAAACATTAATTACTCGATTTGAATTCAGATGAAACAGTAAGTAATTATTAATCATAGTCGTCGTTGCTCGCAAGAGCTGAATGCACTGACCGGCCATGTCGTCCTTGCCTTGTCTGCGGTCGTCTCTGAGGAGGACAGCACCATTCGAGTTAAGTGGCGCTGTTCCTTCCTGCATTAATATACACGTTGAATTAACTTCCTGGTTTACATTAATCAACAACAAAGCAAGCAAGCAAGCAAGCAAGCAATATAATGACCTCAGTTGACCGTTTCATGGTGACTGAAATTAAATGGTCCAGAGTCCTTTATTTATTTATTTATAATCTGGATAGTGACCACATTAATAAGTGTGTCTGCAACAATCCTCCACCCTTCAGAGTGTCTTGTTGTTTTTCTGTAAAAGAAACCACTACTATATATGGATTCTCCACCACGATGACACCATCATCAAGTCGTTAATTTCCAAACAATTTTAATTAACTATTTATTTGTGAAGAGGGAATTGAAATAAGCAATTACTTGTTCTAGGTCTTCGATGATGCAATCCTTGAAAGGTGTGGTAGTTTCCGAGCTACTTCAGTTAGTTGTGAGTACCTTGCAAGCTTTCCACCTTCAGGAGTACGTACTGTGTGATACGAGATTGCAATGAGATATTTTCACAAGAATCGAGAGTACCCGATAACTAGATTTGGTGACAATGTGCTAAGCAAAGCTACTTTAACAGAGGGTTATCATCTAAGGTTGCTTATAATTTTACGAGGGACAAGATGTTACAAGGTAAATACTTTCCTTATGTGTTAGTCATTATTTCAAAGATTATAATAGTCGTCTATGATTTATCTCTTCCGTGTTGACTCTGGGACAGATGACGGGGTCGCTGGGGGCGAACGTATTTACCTTTTGCCACCATAAAGAAGGTAATTAGGAGGATTGTTGGTTCCAGAGTTCTTTCTCGGTTCTCAAAGCTATGAAGGTATTCTCTTGGTTGTTGCTGCAAAGAGCTGCGGGATCAGAAACTATAACTTGTTCGGACTAATCGGTCGATGATAAGAATTATATATATATAATAAATCACCGGATTAATCACGGAATTTGATTTGAAATTTAGAGTTGATCTTATGTCCCGAGTGCTTGATGGTCTGAGCACCTAGACTCTAAGTCTAGGATGTTTGGCGGCCCAAGCACCTTGACTCGCGGCACCTCATGTCCTCAAGGTGCTTCGCTCGAAGCTGTGCCAGAGCTCTGTATGCAAGGCGTCATTCTAAGCTCTATACTCAGTTTGCCCCTCTAAGCATTTCGAACTTTCTTAAGTCCCTTATGATGGGTTTAATACCTTAAAAGACCATAGGCTTAGGCCATCCTTGGGGCAAGGTATAGTCCAAATAAATACGGATCATAATTGGACATGGGCTCCACATAAAAGGGCATAATTTTGATAGGCCCAAGTCATCGCTAGTAAGGACCGTGAGAATTGCTCCATATCACAACGCATGCCCCTAGGGCCCTAAACCCTAAAAGAGATCTGAACTCCTTCTTTCTTAGCATCTTTTATTCATGCCAACGTCCTTCTCATCAAGCTACACCATTAGAGATTAACTAAATCATCAAAGAGGTTTTGTCAGTCAACTCCGAAAAATGATTAAATTGTTAAGATAATTTGATAGAAATCATTTTGGTTTTGATGAATTTCTATAAATCTCATTCATTTCTTATTTAACATAATAAAGTTTAGATACAATACATAATAATAGGTAAAAAACAAAATTAGAAATGCGCTCTTTTTGTTTTTTGAAATTAAAAAGAACCTTATATTTAAATTTATCATATCTCATTCAAAATGCTCTACAACAAATGCTTAACCTACCATAATCCCATGGCGTAACTGAATCAGTGCCCAAATGATAGACTTGTATCAATGAATAAGAGTTTAATTTTTAATTTAATTTATATTTAATTTTAATTTAATTAATTTGAATTTAATTTCCATTTTATTAATTTTAATTTAATGTTTATTGATATCACCTTATTTATATTTTCATTAAGGGAATCCTATAATTTAATGAGATGAGTTAAGTTAAATTTTAGGGTTTAGTTTAACTTGTGTTAGATTCAAGTTTAGCTTTAGATTCGATGTAGGAGAGAATCCAAAAGTAGGATTTCTTTTAAGTAAGTTTAGTTTATTTTTTATATTTAATTTTGTCCTAAATCTTATGAACCGATTCTTGATAGTTAATTTATCATTAATCTTAGGGAATAAGTCTAGTTGGTTATTTTTCTGTTTAGATTTTTTTAAGGATTTTGAGAGTTATATAAACCTATGCTTAGATGATGTTTGGGGACAAGTTATTTTGATATTGAATCAATTGGTTTCGCTTAAGCCACGTTATAGCTACATCTCTTTTGTTCTTTATTTTCCGCTCTTATTTTCTCAAGAAGGTTTTTTTTAAAAAAAAAACCTATCTAGAGCTACTTCTTATTTCGTTATTTCTCTCTTGTTTCTTCTTAATTCCTCTGTAACTTCACGCCCCAGAATAATCTATATTCTGCTCGGCGTCAGTTGATATCAGAGCTCATTAAGATCCAATGGAGGCTCGTCGTGGACATGGTCATGATCGTTAAAGGCAGGTTCCGGCTGAGGAAGCCTCGCATTATGGTCGTAACACCCAAGACGAGATTCAGTATCTACAGAGACAAGTCATAAAATTATCTCAACATCTAGCGACACGAAAACGTAAATATTGTAAGTTCCTTTATTCCCCTTTTGAAAAATCTCTAATTTCCAATCAAGAAGAGTTGTCCAAGCACAAGTTTGGTTTCGAGAAATACGGGTTCAACCACCCCACCACCTACAACTTCGAGAGAACACCAACTCCCCAGTGCCTTTACACCCCCCTTCCTCTCACGGTGGCAGAGACAACCATGAGTATGTGGACCTCGACAACATCGAGTACAACCAGTCCTACTCTCTCGATCATCCAATTGCAGGAGGCAGCGAAGAAGACGACAAAATCAAATTATTCGATAATCCAATTTACGACGAAGACGAGATCGAAGCACTCGGCGAATCGATATTTGATGATGAAGTTGACGAGGTACTCTATGGTGATGACCATGAGATTTTGGTCTTATTTGAGGATGTAGTTTGTGTCGTATCGGAAGACAATCCAAAGAAAAGGGAGACTATGGGTGTCGAAGACATTATTTTGAACTCGAGAACGAGTTCTTTTCAACCTGAGGCATCTGATGCAGGAGCATCTAGTGACATAATCATCTCGTACCATCCAACATGGCTATGTTACTCGAGAACGAGTTCTTTTCAACCTGGGGCATCTGATGCAGGAGCATCTAGTGACATAATCATCTCGTACCATCCAACATGGCTATGTTACCCTTGGAGTTGTTATGAGAAGAAAATAAAGCTACCAACTTTCCTTTTGAATCTAGAAGAAGGACGATCGAGGCTACCTACAAGAAGATGATGAGTTCGTGGTCTTCTGACGTGGTTGCACTCTATTCGTGTCACACCCCAGGTAGTCCCTGCCAGAAGAAATTTCGGCAGCATCTCCTCTGTACGGGTGACAATCTGAGCCATTTCTACGGACACAATATACCTCAGCCACAGGAGGCTGGAATATACACACAACCACGCAGTTTATATGCAGTCTACTCGGCTGATACAATAAAAACACAACCACGCAGTTATATGTAAATCTAACAGCCCACTCGGCTATACCAAAACCAAATACAGCGGAAATACAATGGAAAACACATACAAACTAAAAACGAAGACTGCTAGCCGGCTAGACTTACACCAAATAACCAAAACAACACTCCAGAAATAAAACCAGAATACAAAGCTAAATGCACAAATTCCATATACCAAAATAAGAATAAATAAAAGCGGAGACAGGTCTTTTGATGTGACGTGGGGACCGATAGGTAGGATACTCCAAGCGACTCCATAAATAACCTGGTACCTGAAAAAGATAGTGTCCACGAGGGTGAGTTCAACAACTCAGCAGATACCTAGTTGACATGTATAGTAAACTATAACAAATAGTAATAACTATAGAGTACAGTCTCCTGGACAAAAGCTGGAACTGCACAATAGAAATAGATTGAAGAGAACTGTACTCACCAGGGCCTCCTATCAGAATAGTCAGGTTGTCAGACCGAGAGTATCATAAATCCTGTATGCATGTCAAACATATGCATCCATCCAAATACAACATATAAGTGCAACAAACACAATCAGTAAATGCACCAATGCATATGATGCCAATGACATGATCACCCCTAACGCCAGTCAGCCATCTCACACACGATGGTGAGACCGAGTGGGTAGGGCTGTGACAACCGTGCACTCTGCCGTCACTGCTCCTGATGAGTGACCGAGTGGACGGGATGCTGTCGTAGTATACCTATCCTCCTACCCCAAATCATAAGTGGGGGAGCACAATGCTCTCATCTCTCGGTACACGATGACGGGGAGGAATCTCTACCGGCTACCACGCTGCGCCGTACTACCCATGAGCGGACCAACGGAGCCTAACAAAGTCCAACCGTCTGCCGGCTACCACGCTGGTACACTAAACCAGCGGAGCCTAACAGAGCAGAACTGTCTGCCGGCTACCACGCTGAGTCACCGGACCAGCGGAGCCTAACAGTAGAACTGCCACACACCTGCCTAATATACCACTAACCCATGAGTGGTGGTGTGTGCAGATCCATGTAACTGGCGATGTGCTCAACAATAATGGAGCTGACAATCACACAGCATGCAATCATGCTAGATGATGCATGACACTAAGCATGACAATATCCTGAACAGCATAGCAATATCCATATATATATATAAAATGTGTACCATAGGGCAATGAACCAAATCAAAGGTACACAGATCAGATAAGGTATAAAAACCTAGATCCTGAACACAATAAACACATGGTCATGTCACTACCCCAATAAACATGTATAATCAGGTAGGTACTATCATGAAGTGCATAATAAGTAAACGAAACAAGCATGTAACATGTATCGGGTAGTGACCAACTGAAGCAAAGACAAAACATAATCATTACTAAAGGTTATAATCTACTAAACATATCAACATGACATTATCAAAGATAAGTCAAGGTACCCACCTCAAATAGCAGGTCCAATCCAGTCAAATCCAACGTCGAGATGCTCGTCTCGAATCAGAGTCCTGTAATACATGGTATCCAGATTTAGATAATTACATATAAATAAATTAGCTAAATCAAATCCTCGAGAAGCTAACATAAATCCAGATCCAATTATAAACCCTAATTGGATCATCTAACTCCTCAATCGATTCTAACTAATCCAGTCGAATTAGGACTTGCAATAAGCATAATCAATCATAGCATCTTACCCAATTTAGCCCTAATTCAACACATATATCAAATCCTTATGCCTTACCTCAAATCACAGCCTTGTTCTAGATGTTGGAACAATGGAAGCTGTTGGTTGGAGTTGTTGCCGGAATAAGGGTTGCCGGCTGCTGCAACGAATGGCTGCCGGAATAGGGTAGCCGCTGGAAACCAAGTAGTACCTTGCGTTTCACTATCCAGATCAAAGAGATCAAGAAACCAACCAAGAAATCTTTCCACCACTACAATCCAACAACAAAAATATAATTTCCCTTACCTCTTCTGTTGGTCCACAATAGGTAGTTGCTGCCGGAAGAAGTAGCTGCTGGAAACTCGATACACTACCAGCGCAATGAATCTACAATTAGAGACCACTATCCTTAGTTAGCATGATCTTCCACCCAACACAAATGCTGCTCACAACACGACAAGAATCAGAACACAAAATCGAAAACCAAACCTTAAACCCTCACCTTAAATCCCACTACTGGATCACTGCTGCCCTCTGTCGCCTTCTTGAGCTCTTGACTCCCGGCGGCACACAGGGTAGAAGCAAGGCAGCAGTCACTCCATATCAACGGCACGGGAGAGGTAAACTTGGCCGACGGTGGCGATAGTGGATCTATTGGTCGGCTCAGACCTCATAGCGGCGACTAGGGCACAGGAAATTAGCCGACGGCCGACGCTCGAGCTTTGATCGGTGCCGAGAAGAACCAGGAGGAAGAGGTATCGGGGTGTCGGCGCCGAGAGAGGAAGATCTAGGGCTCGGGTGTGTGGCTGACAACAGGGCTTTTCCTTGGCTTGTCGTCACGTGAGAGAGACGGTAGAGAGGGCTTAGACGTTCGCGGAAGAAAAAGGGGAATATGAGAGGGAATCGTCACGTGGCGGTTTTGGCAAGGGGTCGGCGACTCAGCGCGAGGAGGGAGGTTAAGGCACACAGGGAAGAGAAAATAAATAAAAAGGAAAATAGGAAAAGAAAATTAAATAAATGAAACTTTTCCTCATTCAGTGGGGTAGCCTAAACAGGCTTTCCCGAGGCCTAGTTTTTATCCCCGTAACCTACACCATACGATCTCCAAAAAATTCTCAGAAAATTTCTAAAAATTCCAGAAAATTCCCTTATGGTGATTTGTCATTTTCGATATTTTACATTCTCCCCCATTAATAAAATTTTGGTCCCCAAATTTCGTTATCTACCATAAGCAAATACTAACAACAGGTAAAGAGTATAAATGCTGAACGGTAAATTAAATCACATACCTCAAGTGAAAAGATGGGGGTATCGAGCTTGGATAGTATCCTCGAGCTCCCAGGTAGCCTCCTCGTCCGTATGATGCTGCCATCCGACTTTAATCAGTCGGATAGTCTTGTTCCGCAGCTGACACTCTTTCCAGTCCAGAATCCGTACCGGAACCTCCTCATAAGTGACGTCAGGCTGAACGGGAACTGAGATATCTGTCAGCACATGTGTCAGGTCGGGTATGTATCTCCTCAGCATAGACACATGGAATACGTCGTGGACGCCTTTTAGGGATGGTGGTAGTGCCAGACGGTAAGCTACCACTCTAATCCTCTCCAAGATCTGGAAAGGTCCAATGTATCGCGGAGCTAGCTTACCTCTGAGGCCAAATCTCTTCACCCCTTTCGTGGGTGAAACTCACAGAAATACATGGTCGCCTTTAGAAAACTCCAGGGGTCTGTGTCTCCGATCAGCATAACTCTTCTGGCGGTCCTGCGCCTCTGACATCCTCCGTCTGATAGTACAGACCAACTCTGCCTCATGCTGAGCTCTATGAGGTCCCAACAACTGGGCCTCCCCAACCTTATCCCAGGTTGGGCATCCGATAAGGCCTACTATACAGCGCTTCAAACGGTGCCATCTGGATAACCGAATGAAAGTTGTTGTTGTAGGCGAACTCAACTAATGGAAAGTGGTTCTCCCGACTGCCTCCCAAAATCTAATACACAAGACCTCAGCAAGTCCTCTAGAGTCTGTATGGTCCACTCTGACTGTCCATCCGTCTGCGGATGGAAAACTGTACTGAATCGGAGTTGTGTGCCCAAGGCCTGCTGCATACTCTGCCAGAAACGAGATGTGAACCGGGGGTCTCTATCCGAAATAATAGCCAGAGGGACACCATGTAATCTGATGATCTCCCGACAATACAGATCTGCCAATCGATCCAGGGAATCAGTCTTCCGGATTGCTAAGAAGTGCACCGATTTGGTTAATCTATCAACGATTATCCAAATCACGCCATGGACTTGTCGTGTCCTAGACAAACCCACCATAAAGTCCATGGTGATATGTTCTCATTTCCACTCAGGAATAGGAATCCTCTGTAGAAATCCGACAGGTCTCTGGTGCTCAGCCTTCACTTGCTGAAAGACCAGATATCTCACTACAAATTCCATGATGTCTTTTTTCATACCGTTCCACCAGTAGGAACGCCTCAAATCTCGATACATGTAAGTCCCACCTGGATGGATCGTAAATCGAGAGCAATGAGCCTCCTGAAGTAGTTCTTGTAAGACCGGGTGAGACTGAGGTACGCATAATCTACCTCGGAAATACCCTCCTCATCTCGTGTGAACTCGGTCTGCTGCCCGGAAGCTATCTGGCTGCCAATAAACTACAAATGCTGATTACCAGCCTGGGCCTCTCGGATCCTCGTCCTGATCGACGCCTGATTAACCATGGTAACCATAATACCCTGCTCTGTTTGTCCCTGCTCCTGAAGGCCCAACTCGGAGAAACCCTAAATCAAGTTTGTGACCATAACTCGGTGGTAAGCTAAAGTCCCTCTAGACTTCCTGCTGAGTGCATTGGCAACCACATTAGCTTTCCTCGGGTGGTAGCTAATGGTACAATCATAATCCTTCAGGAACTCCATCCATCTCCTCTGTCGGAGATTAAGCTCCTTCTGGGTGAAAATATATTTGAGACTCTTATGATCAGTAAGAATCTCAAATGTAATGCTATACAGATGATGCCGCCAAATTTTCAGAGCAAATATAATAGCGGTCAACTCTAGATCATGTACCGGGTAGTTCTTCTCATGCTCCTTCAACTGTCGAGAAGCATAGGAGACTACCCTGCCGTGCTGCATCAGAACAACACCTAAACCCTGAAAAGATACGTCAGTGTAGAGCACGAATCCATCCTCTCCCGACGTAAAACCAAAACTGGAGCCGACACTAATCTCCGCTTCAGCTCCTGAAAGCTGGTCTCGCAATCCTCGGACCACGTGAACTTCACGCCTCTCCTAGTCAAGCGTGTTAGTGGCATAGCTAAATGGAAGAAACCCTCGACGAAACGTCTGTAATATCCGGTCAGTCCCAGAAAACTACGGATCTCTTGCACTGACTTCGGTTGCTCCCAGTTGGTGACATCCTCGATCTTCTGAGGGTTTACTGAAATACCTCTGCTAGAGACCACGTGTCCCAAAAAACTGACTGAAGATAGCCAGAAGGCACACTTGCTGAACTTAGCGTATAGTTGATGTCGTCGAAGAGTCTCTAAGACTATGCGAAGATGCTGTGTATGTTCCTCCTCGGAACGCGAGTAGATCAATATGTCGTCGATGAAAACGACAACGAACTGATCTAGATACTCCATAAAGATGCGGTTCATCAAAACCATAAATACCTCGGGAACATCGGTAAGCCCAAATGGCATTACCCAAAAACTCATAATGTCTGTACAACAAATATTCTCAACCAGAGATCTCCGATAATAAGTCTGAAATCTGATCACTAACTATAAATCACCAAAGAATAGATCATCTCATGTGAGAGCAACGCTCCATCACAAGAAATACTACATATGTGGGAGCAACGCTCTACCACCACAAGAATCCAAAATATGCGGGAGCAATGCTCCATCACAAGTAATCCATAATATGTGGGAGCAACGCTCCACCACAACAATCCATAATATGTGGGAGCAACGCTCCACCACAAACAATCCATAATATGTGGGAAACATCTAATTATCCAACTAGTGATTGCACGAATCATTCTACCACATATCACTGTGAGCAACCAAGGGTATCACAATCCAGTAAACAAATCAAATCCATCGTCAACTCTATCAATATCGTAGTGAGTCACCCACTAATAGGAGAATTAGTTGACAAGGCAATACAACAAATGACATAATGTAGACACTCTACATAAGTAGAATCATCATGATACTACCCACAATACACCTGGCACATGTGGCCACACAACATAGGTATGATCGACATAATTCTCCAATTAGTATACACCAAACATACTCATAACACATGTATAAATCAGCGTGATACCTCCAAAAATACATTCCGAACCCGTGTGCATATATCAACGTAGGTATAATCTACAATACACCTTAAACAACACTCACCTAACATATATACACCTATGCCAAGAGTATAATCAACGTAATACTTTCAACGAATCATAATAGTCACAAGTGTACACACAGAACAAATATAATCAACAAGATACCTCCCATAATACACCAAACATATGTACACATAACATAGATATGAATAATCAGCATATTTAACACAATCAACCTGACATTTCCTATGCTACCTTCTATGTTATCCAACTAGGTACATATAGTCAAAAATTGAAGTCTACATGGAATAGGATACATCGATCCTCTATAGACTGATCAAACCGACAATGGTATACGGCTAATTCAGTCTTTTCCGCGTCCGTACAAGTCATGTACTCAAATGTGCTCTTGATACCTAACTAAGCACAAATAACCCAAAGATTCGAACCTCTAAAAATAGAGTATGACAATCTCTTACTGATCAGACCAACAAAACTAAATCGGTCATCTACTAACTAATCAAGAATACATTAATCCTCCACAAGCAACTAAGGTATATCAATCCACGACTACCCAAATCAACAAGTGTAAATCAGAATTCTTCTGACAGATGTAACAAGAGTAAATCAATTATCTACTGATGAAATTAACTAAGATAAAAATGGTATTCTACTGGCTAAGTCAACATGAATATGTAGATACTATCCACTACTCAGCTAATAATAGCAGAGGCTGGTATGTGCCTCCATCTCCTAACCAACTAGTAGTAACAGAAGCTAAAACTACTGTGGTCTGATATGAAAAATTACTAGAGACTATAATCCTTGATCTCTATTAGGGTCGATCATCATCAGTGGCTAACCCATCACATGTAATATGAGCTACAACAACCAGACAGGTACTAAATAAAAAGTGTTAATACATGTCATAACTATCATAGTCAACAATACATACTAACAAAAAGGTAGGATAACAGTATACCAACATACCTCCTATAGCTTGGAGATGTCCTGCCGCTGCCAGGTCTCAAAACTCGAAAAGTCACATCGAGAAAACTAAAATTGAGATCCGAAACACGGGATATAAGACTCGTAAACCGTGCTCTGATATCAAATAAATTGGTATCAAATAAATCTCGACAATCCGTAACACGAAAAAAAAACAAGTATCGCCAACCTGCCTCTAATACCAAATAAATTGTCACGCCCCAGGTAGTACCTGCTAGAAGAAATTTCGACAGCATCTCCCTTGTACGGGTGACAATCTGAGTCATTTCTACAGACACAATATACCTCAGCCACAGGCGGCTGGAATATACACAACCACGCAATTTATATGCAGCCTACTCGGCTAATACAATAAAAACACAACCACGCAGTTATATGTAAATTTAACAGCCCACTCGGCTGTACCAAAACCAAACACAGTGAAAATACAATGGACAACACATACAAACTAAAAACGAAGACTGCTAGCCGGCTAGGCTTACACCACATAACCAAAACAACACTCCAGAAACAAAACCAAAACACAAAGCTAAATGCACAAATTCCATATACCAAAATAAGAATAAACAAAAGCGGAGACAGGTCTTCTGATGTGACGTGGGGACCGATAGGCAGGCTACTCCAAGTGACTCCATAAACAACCTAGTACCTGAAAAAGATAGTGTCCACGGGGGTGAGTTCAACAACTTAGCAGATACCTAGTTGACATGTATAGTAAACTATAACAAATAGTAATAACTATGGAGTACAGTCTCCTGGACAAAAGTTGGAAAAGCAAACTAGAAAAAGGCTGAAGAGAACTGTACTCACTAGAGCCTCCTATCAGAATAGTCAGGTTGTCAGAACGAGAGTATCATAAATCCTGTATGCATGCCAAACATATGCATCCATCCAAATGCAGCATATAAGTGCAACAAACACAATCAATAAATGCTGTTGGGTTTTTCGGGCCGCGAAAACCGCTTTTCGCGTCGCGGAAACCCCGAATCGCCCAAGCCACGGATCTCGTGCAAGGTAAAACTTTCGAAAAATACGAGTACGAGTTTAAAACACGATCGACTCTTAGATCTACGAGGGAAAAACATTTACCCTTGATGCGTGCCCTTCGCAATCCCGCAACGTCCAAAGATAGCCGGATCTCGAGACCGTTAAGCGAACGGTCCTCTAGCGGTATCCACATGAACAAGGAGTGGTCTTCTACCACTCAAAGATGGAGAGGAGAACCCACAAGTGTGCTAGCACTTTCTAGGGCTCTCAGATTGGATCTAAAAGGTGAGAAAGGAGAGAAGGGAAAAAGGAACTCACACACTCCTCTAGGTACTCTCCTTTTTGTGACCTTCACACCACCTAGTTGCTTGGAATCAACTCTCACTTCTTCTCCACCATGAAGCCACGACCATCAGCAAGCAAGAGAGAGGGAGAAGCACCCAAGGAAGAAGAAGCATTGAACACCATTCAATTGCCACCAAATGAAAACCTCTCCTCACTTAGTGTGGCCGGCCACCACATGTGTAACCCCCACATTAATGTGGCCGGCCACATTAAGAGGATTAATGGTGTGTAACCTCCATGAGGTGGCACACCATTATATAAGGGGATGATGTGGCATGCCATGTAGGATGAGTCATCCTCATGATGTGTCAATTCATCAAGTCAAAACTTGATGTGTCAACCTCTATTTGGTCAAGTCAAACTTGACCAATGCTCTTCCTAGTTGAGTTAAATCCAAGCTTTGATTCAAGTCAATTTTAATTTAATGAATCTCAATTCATTAATATAAATTGACTCATGAATCAAATTTAAATTAGACTCATTCAACAATTGAATCTAATTGAGTCTAACTCAATAAGTCTAATTTGAATCCAATCTTTGATTCATCATATGAATCTAATCCTATTGGTTCATCATATGAACCTAATCTCCATGCACATGTTCTTTGTGTGTGACCCAATAGGTTCTTGTAACGTTGGCAATGTTATAAACTCCTTTAAAAACATAAGCAATGAGCGGCATCTAGCAATACATCATTGCTACCCAAGTTACAAGAAATGTTGAGATCCAACATCACCTTGTGACTACTAATTGTGACTCCTCACAATATGTGACAAGTGTCCTTCTATCCTAGACATCTAGATTGATCAATGTGAGGCATAGACCGTGTCATCCTCTGACCAATCTAAATCTTGAACTCCGAGTAGACTCACTCAATCAAATGAGCTCAATATCTCATATTGACTCATTTGGGTATGACCATACACTTCGTGGTCTCACTCTATCAAGAATATCGATGTCTCTCCCGTCATATAGGAGGGATAGATCCCATCTACATCACTCACATCCCTCTGCATAATTTGTTATATACCCAGTAATCGCCTTTATAGTCCACCCAGTTACGGGTGACGTTTGACGAAACTAAAGTACATAACTCCTTATGTAGGGATCCATGGTGACTTCAGGTCTAAGGACTAATAGTCATACTAATAGCCACATGAGAAAGTATATGACACTCATATAACGATCCATGATACTTTCTCATGGAGGGTCATTCAGTATACATTCTCTAATGCATACCCATGTGTCAGCTTGATATCTCTATATCCATGACTTGTGAGATCAAGTCATCGAGCTGACCTACATGCTAGTCTTATTGTATTAACATTGTCCCTGAATGTTAATACTCGACTAGGAATGATTTAGAGTAGTGTTCCCTATATCATCTCACTATCGATTCAACTAATCGATTGATATAGATATGAATGTTCTACTCAAGGACGTTACTATACTTATTTTATCTGACACTAATACAAATAAGCATAATAACCAAAAACCAATGCCTTTATTAATATAAAAAAATATGATATACATGAGTCCATACAATCATCAAATGATTGGCTCTAGGGCTCTAACTAACAAATGCATCAATGCATATGATGCCAATGACATGATCACCCCTAACGCTAGTCAACCATCTCACACATGATGGTGAGACCGAGTGGGTAGGGCTGTGACAACCGTGCACTCTGCCGTCACTGCTCCTGATGAGTGACTAGGTGGACGGGATGCTGTCGGAGTACACCTATCCTCCTACCCCAAATCATAAGTGGGGGAGCACAATGCTCTCATCTCCCGGTACACGATGAAGGGGAGGAATCTCTGCCGGCTACCACGCTGCGTCGCACTATCCATGAGCGGACCAACGGAGCCTAACAAAGTCCAACCGTCTGCTGGCTACCACGCTGCTACACTAAACCAGCGGAGCCTAATAGAGCAGAACTGTTTGCCGGCTACCACACTGAGTCACCGAACCAGCGGAGCCTAACAGCAGAACTGCCACACACCTGCCTGATATACCACTAACTCATGAGTGGTGGTGTGTGCAGATCCATGTAACTGGTGATGTGCTCAACAATAATGGAGCTAACTATCGCACATCATGTAATCATGCAAGATGATGCATGACGCTATGCATGACAATATCCTGAACAACATAGCAATATCCATATATATATATAATGTGTACCATAGGGCAATGAACCAAATCAAAGGTACACAGATCAGATAAGGTATAAAAACCTAGATCCTGAACACAATAAACACATGGTCATGTCACTACCCCAATAAGCATGTATAATCAGGTAGGTACTATCATGAAGTGTATAATAAGTAAACGAAACAAGCATGTAACAGGTATCGGGTAGTGACCAACCGAAGCAAAGACAAAACATAATCATTACTAAAGGTTATAACCTATTAAACATATCAACATGATATTATCAAAGATAAGTCAAGGTACCCGCCTCAAATAGCAAGTCCAATCCAGTTAAATCCAACGTCGAGATGCTCGTCTCGAATCAGAGTCCTGTAATACATGGTATCCAGATTTCTTGTAATACATGGTATCCAGATTTAGCTAATTACATATAAATAAATTAGCTAAATCAAATCCTCGAGAAGCTAATATAAATCTAGATCCATTTATAAATCCTAATTGGATCATCTAACTCCTCAATCGATTCTAACTAATCCAGTCGAATTAGGACTTGCAATAAGCATAATCAATCATAGCATCTTACCCAATTTAGCCCTAATTCAACACGTATATCAAATCCTTATGCCTTACCTCAAATCACAGCCTTGTTCTAGTTGCTGGAATAATGGAAGCTGCTGGTTGGAGTTGCTGCCGGAATAAGGGTTGCCGACTACTGCAACGAGTGGCTGCTGCAATAGGGTAGCCGCTGGAAACCAAGTAGTACCTTGCGTTTCACTATCCAGATCAAAGAGATCAAGAAACCAACCAAGAAATCTTTCCACCACTACAATCCAGCAATAAAAATATAATTTCCCTTACCTCTTCTGTTGTTCCACAATAGGTAGTTGCTGCCGAAAGAAGTAGCTGCTGGAAACCCGATACACTACCAGCGCAATGAATCTACAATTAGAGACCACTATCCTTAGTTAGCATGATCTTCCACCCAACACAAGTGCTGCTCACAACACGACAAGAATCAGAGCACAAAATCAAAAACCAAACCTTAATCCCTCACCTTAAATCCCACTACCGGATCACTGCTGCCCTCTGTCGCCTTCTTGAGCTCTCGACTCCCGGCGGCACACAGGGTAGAAGCAAGGCAGCAGTCGCTTTTGATCAGCGGCACGGGAGAGGGAAACTTGGCCGACGGTGGCGGCAGTGGATCTATTGGTTGGCTCATACCTCACAACGGTGACTAGGGCACAGGAAATTAGCCGGCGGTCGACACTCGAGCGTTGATCAGTGCCGAGAAGAACCAAGAGGAAGAGGTATCGGGGTGTCGGCGCCGAGAGAGGAAGATCTAGGGCTCGAGTGTGTGGCCGGCAACAGGGCTTTTCCTTGGCTTGTCGTCGCGTGAGAGAGACGACAGAGAGGGCTTAGACGTTCGCCGAAGAAAAAGGGGAAGAGGAGAGGGAACCGTCGCGTGGCAGTTTTGGCAAGGGGTCAGCAGCTCATAGCGAGGAGGGAGGTTAAGGCACGCGGGGAAGAGAAAATAAAGAAAAAGGAAAATAGGAAAAGAAAAATAAATAAATAAAAATTTTCCTCATTCAGTGGGGTAGCCTAAACAGGCTTTCCCGGGGCCCAATTTTTTCCCCGTAACCTACACCATACGATCTCTGAAAAATTCTCAGAAAATTTCTAAAAATTCTAGAAAATTCCCTTATGGCGATTTGTCATTTTTTGGTATTTTAAAATTCGGAGTCTGGACGAGATGAAATCCCTTCAGATTTGGTAACTAATAACTCTACACTACTTTCTATGTCCAAATTTTTGAACAAGATGAAGCACGAAGACATGGTCTATACATTGCTTCCTTACAAAAGCGATAAATTAATAGACCTAGACTTGGATCTACCAACTGAGGTGCAACAACTCCTATCCGACTTTGCTAATTTGATGGTTGAAGACCTTCCTCCAGGACTTTCCTTTAGGAGAGACATTCAACACCAGATTGACCTCGTTCCGGGGTCAATCTTACCTAACTAGCCGACATACCATGATAGCCCTAAGGATGCGGAAAAACAACAACGACAAGTTGTGGAGATATTGAGACAAGGTTATACTCGTGAGAGTATGAGCCCTTGTGCAGTCTCTTCCCTACTTACTATCATGAGTATTAAGGTTACCGACTTTAGATCTTTCTCAGATATGTATGTTGATGATCCCTGCTTTGGCAAGATATTTCAGGAGGTAACTACTGGACTTCGCAACGACTTTATTTTGCACAATGGTTATCTATTTCGTGGACTATAATTATGCATTCCAGACTGTTCCTTAAGGCAGCACATTATCAGTGAATTGCATAACGAAGGACATTTTGGACGAGACAAGACATTAGCCCTCATGTCTTTCGACTTCTATTGGCCTAAGGGAACTAGTGACGTAGCTCATTTCATGGATCGTTGCTTTATTTGTCAGCAATATAAGGGAACCCTTGCCAATGTTGGTTTGTGTACTCCCTTACCAATTCTCGAAGCCCCTTGGTATGAGGTTAGTATAGATTTCGTATTGGGTTTACCCCGCACCCAACGGACCGTAGACTCTATTCTAGTTGTGGTGGACCGATTCTCCAAAATGGCTTACTTTGTGGTATGCAAAAAAATCATGGATGCTATTCGGATTGCCACCCTCTTCTTCAAAGAGATTGTGTGTTTACACGGTATTCCTCAAACTATTACTTCGGATCGTGATACTAAATTTGTCAGTGAATTTTGGAAGACTTTATGGGAAAAGCTAGGGACAAAGCTAAACTTCAGTAGCGCCTATCACTCTCAGATAGATGGTCAGACCGAGGTAGTGAATCGGAGCTTAGGAAATATTCTGAGATGTCTCACAGGAACCAAACCGAAGCAATGGGATCTAGTTTTACCTCAAGCAGAATTCACATACAATAGATCAAATAACAGGACCATTGGTTTGAGTCCTTTCGAAGTTGTTTATAGATGAAACTCATCTGGGGTACTGGATTTAGTCTCTATTTTGCGTCTCGGACAAGCTAACCTTAAGGCTAAGGATATGGCTAAGCATCTTCGAGTTATTCATGAGCAAGTTAAGCAAGATGTTCAAGAAAGCAACACCAAATATAAGATCAGGGCAGATCAGCATCGACGTCAGGTTCTTTTTAACATTGGTGATATGGTTTGGGTTGTATTAACTCATGACCGTTTCCCTGTTGGTGAATACAATAAGCTCAAAGATTGAAAGATTGGACCTTGCGAGATACTAGAAAAAATTAATGACAATACTTACAGGTTGCGACTTCCTAGGTATTTAAAAATTTCTGATGTTTTTAATATAAAACACCTAAGTCATTCTACTCTGGAGCTGGATACACCCACCCTAAACTCGAGGATGAATTCTCTTCTACTCCAGGCGACTGATGCAGGAAAGAATCCAAAATTGGGGATTTTTTAAAGTAGTTATCCATTAATTAAGTTTAGTTTATTTTTTATATTTAATTTTATCCTAAATCTTAGGAACCGAGTCTTGATAGCTAATTTATCCTAAATCTTAGGGAATAAGTCTAGTTGGTTATTTTTTTGCTTAGATTTTTTTAGGGGTTTGAGAGCTATATAAACCTATGCTTAACTGATGTTAGGGGATAAGTTATTTTGATAATGAATCAATTGGTTTCGCTTAAGCCATGTTACGGCTACATCTCTTTTGTTTTTTATTTTCCGCTCTTATTTTCTCTAGAAGGTTTTTTTAAAGCTATCTTGAGCTACTTCTTATTTCGTTATTTCTCTTTTGTTTCTTCTTAATCCCTCTGTAACTTCACGCCCTAGAATAATCTATATTCTGCTCGACGTCGAGGTTCAACAAACATGCATTCTTTGTATAAACATCTAAGCTACAGTTTAGTGTGTTTTTCAGTTTAGGAGGAGTTTAGTGTGTTTTTCAGTTTTTGTCAATTTCTTGTTTAAGTAGAAAATAATTTTAAAAAAATTACAGTGTAATTAAATAACCCACCCACTATCACTCTATTTATAAGGAGATGAGGGAAGGGTAAGTAAAAGGAAGGTAACTTTTCCCTTGTTTGAAAAGGAGGTGAGAGAAAGAGGTGAGTGGGGAGGAAAGAGGAACTTTTAACTTCTCTTAGACCATCTCGGACCATAAAATCCATTTTGATGCATTTTAACACTAATTTAGTGTCATTTCAACACCAAATATTTTTCCAACTCCAACCAATACACACCATTTTCTACACTAAAAGGAATATGTAGGATCGAGATGTGCTAGGGGGTGAATAGTACTCGTAGTTTTTTCACAAAAAAACAATCGGAGATAAACACAGCAGAATAAGAACAAGTACAGAAAGCAACGACACAAGTTGATTTTACTTGGTTTGGAGCCTGTAATGACTCCTATTCCAAGGCCCACACTCATTGAGTATTTACTTTGGGGAATTCACTAATAAATCAGAGAATTATAAGTACAATAATTTAACTACAATAATTAAAATTATACCGACAACTAAGAATGAGAAATTCTGGGCTTTCGGTTGTCAGAGTCGCGTTACGGCTTCGTCGGATCATCTTTGGAGCAGTGTATAGGAGAAAGATTGTGAAGATCAGTTGTGTCCTTGCATCTACTCGAACCAACCTTTTATGGACTGCTGAAGGTACCTTCAACCCCATGGAAGGTGCCTCCAACTATGAAACTTGTTCTCGCAGCTTCGGTCTCGATAACTTTCGCTTTCTGTGAAGTTTATCCCTTTGAAGGTGTTTTCAAGCTCATGGAAGGCGCCTTCCATCCAATCTCTAAGGCGCCTTCAGGCGCATGGAAGACGCCTTCAGGAGCATAGAAGGCGCCTTTGCGTCTCTTCGAGTGGGCCTTCAACCAAGCCACCCGACCCGAGGTGCCTCCAACCATCCCGGATATGCCTTGAACACTGTTCATCTGAGTTTGAAATGTGTTTTTCACTCCCTGCAAGTCAAGTTAGTCCAAAATACAAAACATACTCTACAAGACAAAGTTAGCACAGTAAAATATGATTAATAAATCTACTTGACAGTCTCTGGACTGTCCGGTTCTAACTTTCAGATTTTTCGAAAATCTTAGGTCGAACTGACGCTTACTATTCCCTCAACGAGAAATGTGTCCTCACCTACTCCTCTTAGAAGAAATTACCTTTTGCCAAACCGGTCCTCCAGACTATCTAGACTTTTACTCAACGTCCAAGACTTCATGACTTTATGTTGAACATCCAATCCATGACCTGTCCAGTCTTCCACCCGATATCCGCGAACCCAGGATTTTCACCTAGAGTCATCAACTCTAAGATTTAGCTCAAAGTCCTCAACCCGCCAAGACTTCGTCGAGTCCCCCAGACCAAGACTTTGTTGTCTAACCGCAACTAGGACTTTCCACCTACCTAACTACAGCTAGGACTTTTCACCTGCGTAGTATCAACTAGGACTTTCTTTTGTTTAAGATCACTTAGGACTTTCTTGCAAACTTAGTCAACCTTGTTAGACATAAGAAACCTTAACTTTGAACCCTTTGTCATAATCAAAATTTAGGTTTGATCGTCTCGTGCTTCCTGTACCAACATAATATTCCTTAGAATATTCTATTTTTCCATCTTATAATTTATTATTCAATATACATATTAATTTGTTAAATATTTTTATTGTGATAATAATAATTATTATTAAAATTAATAATTTTATGGTACATAATAACTCATTTTTATGATATTATATTTTTAGTTACAAGAAAATAAAAATTAGTACCTTCTTAATTTTGATGGAAATAATTTGGTAGACATACTAATATTTAAAGATAATACACAACCATAAACAATTAAGATAAAATATTTTCACAAACCAAATAAAAATCCATTGAAAATACATAAACCTTAATTATTAGAATTACTATATTATTCTCACAAATGCTCAATTAATGCATTTCTAAAGACAGAGTGAGCATTTTTATTTTTGATTCCTTCATATCTAGCAAGAAACTCTTGAAATTGGGTATTGTTATCTATTGTTGTATCAACATCTACAGCCGACGAGACTTCACCTTGATCAACAATTGATGCATTCATATTGCGATCATCTTTAATTATCATATTATGCATAATAATACATGAAATCATTATATCATATAAATATTTTTTGGCCAAAAATGTGAAGGTCCTCCAACAATTGCAAAGCGTGATTTGAGTACTCCAAATGCTCTCTCAACATCTTTTCTACACGCCTCTTGTTTCATTGCAAACAACCTATTCTTTGGACCGCGTGGATCATGAATTGTTTGAACAAATGTAGACCATTTTGGGTATATATCATTAGCTAAATAGAAACCCATGTTGTACTCTTTTCCTTGAATGACATAACAAGCAGGGGAGCAATACCTTGAGCAAGGATAGAAAAAAGATGAGAAGACTCCAATATATTAATGTCATTGTTAGATCTGGGTAAACCAAAATATGCATGCCATATCCAAAGATCATAATCAGTTACAACTTCTAAAATAATTATTGGCTTTCCACTACGACCAGAATATTGCCCAATCCATGCTGTTGGGCAATTTTTCCACCTCCAATGCATGCAATATAGACTATCCAACATATCAGAAAAACCACGTTGCTCACTAATATGAAGAAGCCTAGCAACATCATTAGCATTGGATGATCGTAGGTACTGCCCTCCAAATACTTCAACAATAGCATAACAAAATTTTTCACAATTTCTATGGCAGTTGATTCTCCTATTTTGATGTACTCATTAGTAGCGTCTGTCGGTACACCATATGCCAATATTCGAAATGCAGCTATCATTTTTTGCAAACTTGACAAGCCAAGTTTTCCAACTCCGTCTCTTTTTTGTATAAAACAATTATCATGATTACTTACCACATTAAAAATATGCATAAATAAATTTCTTCCCATTCGGACTCTTCTTTGAAACATTGCAGCATTATATGTAGGATTTTTGGCAAAGTAATCATTGAATAGATTACGATTAGCAGCTTCTTTATTACAATTGATCACTATGTGACCATGAATAGATCCTCGATGTTTGCCTTTGTTGCTTTCTTCACTTAGATGATTCAAAATGACTTCATTATTCCAACAAATCGCTTGAGTGATAAGCCTTCTGTGTCCATCAAATATTTCATAATCTTCAAAGTTTGAGGATGATAAATTTGACGTACCTTCATCATTATGATTCATTTTTTGAGATAAAAAAATGTGATTTAATTGTTTTCAGTTATGATATGTATTTATAAGGTATAATGCACACACCATTATTATTATTGCAGGTGACCGGATATCACAATGCATTCACTATTATTATTATTTCAGGAGATGTGACATCACAATGCACACACAATATTATTAGTTTTACAGGCAATGAGACATCACAATGCACACACTATTATTATTATTTCAGGAGATGAGACATTATAATGCACACATAACATTATTATTTTGGCATGCGACGGGACATCACAATGCACACACCATTATTATTATTTGAGGAGATGAGACATCACAATGCATACACAACATTATTATTTTTTTTACAGATGATGGGATATCATAATGCACATACCATTATTATTATTTTAGAGATGAGACATGACAATGCACACATAACACTATTATTTTTGTAAGTGATGAGACATCAAAATGCACACACCATTATTATTATTTTAGGAGATGAGATATCACAATACACACACAACATTATTATTTTTGCGAGTGATGGGACATCACAATGCACACACCATTATTATTATTTTAGGAGATGAGATATGACAATGCACATATAATATTATTATTTTTATAGGCGATGGGGCATCACAATGCACACACAAATCTTATACAATGCACATTTTTTTTCTTATATAATGACATACTAGACATGACCATTACACATATTAATTCAATAATTTCTCATAAACTTTACTCTTGAAAAAAATGAGTTCATCATCCTACTCAGTTGAAGAAGATAAATACTTATGTCATATTTCTCAAAATCCAATCATAGGAATCAACTAAAAGAAGGATCAATTTTGGGCAAGAGTTGAGATGGAGTATAATCTAGATCCAATTTCAAAAATTCAGAGCGACCGAGAAGATCATTACAAAAAAGAATGAATACTATCATTGCTGCTATTTCTAAATTTAAGGGTTGCATATGACAAATCAACAATTGAATCCAAGTGGAGCATCAGAGGAAGATATTATTGTTGGTTGATACTCGGAATATCGTATTGGTTCCCCTGTACAAAAATTTTATACAAGTCCTGAACCATTCCTAACAACTTATTGTGTTCTTTAGAAATTAAATTTGGAATCGCAAACAGAACTTAGCATTATTGATTCCAAATTCAACTTATCTGTTCTTGGTGGTTTAGACTTGGATCACAAACGATGCTTAACATTATTGATCCAAATCCACCCATGTTACAAATTCAATTAAATATTAATTTCAGAGATCAATTTCCAGGTTAAACATGGCGAGGCACTAGGCCTTCTTGGGTATGAGAGTATCCACTACTTCCTAGACAAAGCCTTTCAACGAAATTTAATATTTAATTTCCTTATAGTAACCCTAGGTTTAACCAAAAAGAATAATCGAATCACAAGTTCGAAAAATAAAAGAAACACAAAATTGAAAACATAAATTCGATTACCTAGATTCATTAGCCTCTTGTGTTTGGTATTTCAAGATCTAAATAAAAGGATGAACTAGTTATGATGCGGAAACTAATAACTAGTTATACCTTTTATAGCTTATAGACCTCACGATCTTCTGTCGTATTCCTCTTCTTATCTCGGACGTCGTGTGAGTGACGATCTACCGAGACAAGAATCCACCCAAGCCTCCTTCTTCTCCTTCCAAGTTTTGTCCACCAAGAATCTCCTAGAGATGAAGGTCTTCGGCCACCAACCAAGCTCCAAGGGATGCAAAGAAACAAAGCCTCCTTTCTCTACTTCTTCTCCAAGCAAAATCCGACCACCAAGGGTCTCCTAGATAGTTGATGCCGCCGGCCAAGGAAGAAGAAAAGGGGAAGAGGAAGAAGAGAGGGAGGGCTGACCACCACAAGGAAGAGAAGAGAGGAATACTAGATGTATGTTCTTGTGAGGTGAGGCACCTCTACCCTCTCTTTTATATTCCTTGGTTTTGGCAAATAAGGAATATTTTAATAAAAACTTCCTTATTTTCTTTGCCATAGAAAGGGAAATTTAATTGATTAAAAAAAATTTCCTTTTCTCTATCAATGTGGCCGGCCACCTCAATTCCTCCAAAGAAGGAAAGTTTTAAACACAAAATTAAAACTTCCTAATTTGTTTCTGGAAAATTTTAAAATAAAAATTTCTCTTTAAAAATTCCCTTCATGGTTGGTTATAAAAGGAAACTTTTATAAATTAAAATCTCTCTATTAAAATATGTGGATGATTACAATAAGGAAAGTTTTCTTAAAATTAAAATCTTCCTTTCAATCTATAAATAACGAAAGATATCAAATCTTTTCTCTTAATCTTTTGTAGAAACTATAAAATGAAAGATTTAAATTTTAAAACTCTCTTTTAAAATCATGAGGATGATTACAAAAAAGGAAAGTTTTATCAAAAAATTAAAATCTTCCTTTTAAATACAAATAAGGAAAGATATCAAACCTTTCTCTTAATCTTTTGTAGAAAACTATAAAAGGAAATATTTAAATTTTAAACTCTCTTTTAAAACCATGACTTCCACATAAGAAATATTTTAAAAATTAAAATCCTTTTAATTTTATTGTGGCCGGCCACCAACTTGGGCTCCAAGTTAGGGTCGACCACCTACTTGCTCCATCAAGGCTTGATCTTGGCCGACCCCTAGCTTGGGCTCCAAGTTTGGCTTGGTCGGCCACCTTAAGATGGGTAAGAAGGTGAGTATGGGTAGATATAACACTTTATAAATAAGAGGCTACGACAGAGACCGAGAGGAGGAATTGGTTTTGGTCTCCCGATGAACTTAAACTTCCCATGTTTGCCCCGAACACCCAACTCGAGTTCATCAATAATAACTCATACCACTAAAGAGTTATTATTGAACTACCGCACCAATCCCATATTACTATATGAGCTCCTTCTTATCATGAGTGTGTTAATCTCCCTGTGTTTAAGATATAGAATGTCCACTAATTAAATGAGTTACTGACAACTCACTTAATTAATATCTAGCTCCAAGAGTAGTATCACTCAACTTCATCGTCATGTCGGACTAAGTCCACCTGCAGGGTTTACATGACAATCCTTATGAGCTCCTCTTGGAGATATCATCAACCTAGATTACTAGGATACAATTTCATTCTATAATCAACAACACACCATATAAATAATATCATTTCCCAACTTATCGGACCTATTGATTTATCGAACTAAATCACACCCTTTGATAAATTAAATGAATGAATATTGAGTATATGTGCTTATTATTATATCATGATTAAGAGCACACACTTCCATAATAATAAAGGTCTTGTTCTTTTATGCAGTCAGTATAAAAAGAACTTACCTTAAATGGTCCTACTCAATACACTCAGAGTATACAAGTGTAATTTTATAGTTAAGATAAACTAATATCAAATTACACTACGACTATTCCAATGGGTTGTTCCTTTCCATCTTAGTCGTGAGTTATTGTTTATAATTTATAAGGAATTAATAACATGATCTTCTGTATGTGACACCACACACCATGTTATCTACAATATAAATTAATTGAACAACTACACTTATCATATAAATGTAGACATTTGACCAATGTGATTCTTTATTTCAAAATAAATGTTTACAAAAAGTTAGGCTTTTAGTATACATTCTAACAATTGTAAGTTGTTATCATTATTTCTTTTATAAACTATACCAATTTTATAATCAATATCTAATTTAGTTATTAATTTTTTTTTCATTATTGTATTGTGTTTCAATAGAAGAATCATGCTTAAATATTATTAGTATAAGACCTTAATTACTCAAAGGGGTTCAAATTTGGATATGTGTGGAGCATTCTTCAAGGTATTGAAAAATTCAATAGTGACAACATCAAAACTGCATCTACGAGAGTGCAACAACAAATTGCTCAAGCTGATTATTCTCAATCATATAATCTCGAGAAAGATTTTTGTTCACCTTTAACTCCACATGTATCATTGTTTAATCTTAATATCACTGATTCAGACAATGATGATACTTCAACTAAATGACCTATTGGGGTGAAGAAAGCAAAACTGAAGAGATAGAATGAATAGCAACTCATAAAAATTGTAACGACCCACCTTCTACTGACTAGGCTGTGAGGCCGATCGTTACATTATGCTGTGCTAACTATTCCATGACCATTATTAAATCTAAGTGCGGAAGCTGTACTAATTAAAATTTTGCTAAACTACTATCATTTCTTGGTTCTACATGTGCTAAGGGGTGTAATCTAAACTATTCATGACATATATTACATTCCCCAACGGTCAAGGAACTTAACTAAGAGTTTCTTGTTGACATCAGGCCTCCCAATCGATCCACGGATCGATCCGTGGATCGATCCAGGTGACTACTGTATGTGGGGCTTAGGTTGGATCGATCCAGTGATCGATCCAGCATGCTACTGTGCTCGGGCAATATTCTGGATCGATCGACTGATCGATCCAGACTGGCCAATCGATCCAGTGATCGATCCCAGAGCCTTCTGTTCGCGACTGAATTTGCTAGATCGATCGGCGGATCGATCCAGAGGCCTACTGTTCGTGGTACGAACTTCTCAATCGATCGGCTGATCGATTGAGAAGCCTCCAATCGATCAACCGATCGATTGGGGTTTCTGATTTCGTACTAGAAGTCTGATTTCAGCACTGTTTCGTGCCTCAATCACACATACAAGTTCTAAAATGACTGGGAAACATTCTAACATCACATAGCTAATGTTCTAAACATGATAGAGTGCATAATTTACTAGTTCATGGCATTTAAACGTACTAAAGTGCGAAACATGGTAAAATGCTAAAAAGGTTCTAATGCTTAAAGCAAGCTTGCTAAAATTCCCTAAGATCTTTATTCCAAGTCCCATCGACACACATCTTCATCACTGCATTGACCTCCAGCCTCCACTAGTCCATCTTCCCTTTACCTTTATCTGCAGTATAAGGAAAATAGTATCTGTAAGCTTGAGAGCTTAGTAAGAAACCATCTACCTCACAAAAGCATGCATACGATGCTATTTATGCTTTGAAAACATGCTATTTGAAAAGAACATACTGAATATGCTAAGCATGGCATGACATACAACGTATAGAAGCAAAACTGATCATGGCAATAAAGCTAATACAAACTATCATGTTGTATTAACAGAAAGCTACACTGATATAAAACTGAGCTAAGCTAATACTAATCTGATTGCTAAAGCTGAACTAAATTCACATAACTATTTTGTGATGTTTGAAAACTATATTCATAATAGATTAAAATACATAATCATGTTGCTGTTTGGGCCCGACAACTGTACTTGCTGTGCGCGCATCCCTAACTAAACCCGGGGTTGCAAATTCCGAATCTAGTAGGGTTACAAGGTTAGCTGAACCTAGGGACGACTATGGGAGCACAACCCAATGGATATCTAATCCAGTACAGTGCCACTAAGAAAATAAAATACTGAACATAAGCTAATAACTCTTGTCTTGCTTTTACTAGGTTGTCTAAACCCAGAACTAGGTTATCTAAACCTAGAGGCGACTGTGGGAGCCCACCCATTGGACGTCTAGTCCTGTAAAAGTTGAAGCAAGACTAAATAAGCTATAAAAATGCTTCTATTGCATTTATCTAGGCTATTAAAAATGCCTAAGATGGCATTTAACTAAGCTAAGCATTTAATCAAACGCTTGGTGTGCGCTAATTCACACCCTATTGCTAAAAATCTGCATACGACTAAAACAATGCATACAATCATGCGAAAGCTACTTATACTGTAGGTAAGGGGTTTCTTACCTCCTGTTCGGATTTTCTTACGATTCTAATCACTAGATTTCCGGTGGAGAAGATCCCTTCGACGATCTCCTTGCGTCTATGCGTTCCTCTCGCGGAGAGGAGCGTCCTCGTGCCTTTGACGTTGCCGGAAACCACTCCTATGGCCCTAGGGATGGAACCCTAGGTCTTCCTTGTGGTTGGCGTCGAAGGAAGAAGAAAAGGAGGAGGGGGCGGCGTGACTAGGGTGAGGGAAAAGTTTTTCTCCTTTTAGAAAAATAACAATTCCTCACTTAAATCTTTATTTATATTAAGTGGGTAATTCGGCCCAACTCAAATATAAATATAATTGATTCCCTTTCTTTTCAGCACGGCCCTGCTGGGTTCACTTGGTTACTATAGCTATCTATAAGTCGTAGGACCCAATAGGTCTCGGGTTCAATTCCCGCGTAGACTATTTTCGTTTTCTATTTATCTTTGCTACTTCCGCTAATCTAAAAATTCCATAAAAACATCCTAAAATTCCAAAAAAATACTAGGATATTTCTAATAATTATTTTGAGAATTTTTGGGCGTTACAATCCCCCATACCTTATAAAAAATTCATCCTCGAACTTAGAATAACTCTGGGTACTTCTGTCTCAAACTGGCTTCTGTCTCCCAAGTTGCCTCTTCTGCTGTGTGATTTTGTCAAATGACCTTTACTAATGGTACTTCCTTATTCCGCAATTTCTTAACTGCTCGATCTACTATCTGAGTAGGCCGACTGTTATAGTTGAGGTCTTCGCGGACTTGTACCAGCTGGGGCTCAATCACCTGGGTGGCATCTGGGATATGCTTCTTCAGCATAGAGACATGAAATACATTATGAACAACTGACATTTCCTGAGGTAGCTCTAGCTCATATGCTACTTTGCCCACTCTTCTAGTGATGAGGTATGGTCTCATATATCTGGGACTTAATTTTCCCTTTTTCCCAAAACGCATTACTCCCTTCATGGGATCCACTCTGAGGAATACTGTATCCCCAACTGAGAACTCTAGAGGCCTGCGCCATGTATCAGCATAGCTTTTCTGGTGGCTCTGAGCTGTCTCTATCCTCTGGCGGATCTGCTGTATAGCTGCTGTGGTATCTGCTACTAGATCTGTCTGAAGTTCTAGTTCCTTCTGTTCACCACTCTCATACCAGCAGATTGGAGATCTACACCTCCGCCCGTAGAGAGCCTCGTAAGGTGCCATACCGATAGTGGCCTGATAGCTGTTGTTGTATGCAAATTCTGCTAAACTCAGATATTTGCACCAACTTCTTTTGAAGTCTAGGGCACATGCTCGGAGCATATCTTCGAGTACTTGATTTACTCGCTCCGTCTGACCATCTGTCTGAGGATGGAAAGCTGTGCTGAACTTTAACTTCGTGCCCAACGCTGACTGTACACACTCCCAGAAGTGTGATGTGAACCTACTGCCCCTGTTTGAAATAATGGTTCGTGGGACTCCATGTAGTCTAACGATCTCCCTGAGATACAACTGAGCTAACTGTTCCATGGAATAGGATATCCTGATAGTTAAGAAGTGGGTTGATTTTGTCAACCTGTCGACTATTACCCATATGGTATCAAAACCATTCGTGGTTCTGGGTAATCCCACTATGAAATCCATGGAAATATCCTCCCACTTCCATTCTGGGATCTGGATAGGCTGCAGAACTGCTCCTGGTTTCTGATGTTCTGCCTTAACCCTCTGACAGGTTAGGCAAGTGCTGACATATCGAGCGATGTCTCTCTTCATCCCGGGCCACCAAAAACGTTTCTTCAAGTCCTGGTACATTTTAGTGGAGCCTGGATGCATCGCATAGGGAGTCTTGTGAGCCTCATCTAAAATCTTCCTTCTGAGTTCCTCCTGATCTGGAACGCATAATCTGTCACCAAAGTATAATACACCGCTATCTGATATTATGAACTCTCCACCTTCTGATTCTGCTATCCCTTGCTTGATTTTCTGAATTTCAGGATCCTGTTCCTGAGCTGTCTGAATGTCACCAAGCAGGGTAGACTCTAATGTTATAGTAGAGAGCTGTCCTACTATAAGTTCGAGACCAAAATCTGTGATCTCTTTCTGTAGGGGCGGTGACACGGCTGCTAGTGATAATAAGGTAGCATTGGACTTCCTGCTAAGTGCGTCTGCTACCCTATTGGCTTTCCCTGGGTAGTAGAGGATGTCTATATCGTAGTCCTTGACCAGCTCTAGCCATCTGCGCTGTCGCATATTCAGATCCTTTTGAGTGAATAAGTACTTCAGACTCTGCACTGAGCTCCATACAAGTAATGTCTCCAAATTTTGAGAGCGAACACCACTGCTGCAAGCTCAAGGTCATGAGTAGGATAGTTCTTCTCATAATCCTTGAGTTGTCTGGAGGCATAGGCGATTACCTTGCCGTCTTGCATCAGCACTGCTCCTAGTCCCAACTTAGAGGCATCACTATAAATATCGAAACCGTTTGTGTTCTCGCAGAGCTAGAATAGGTGCCTTGGTCAATCTTCTTTAACTCACTTCTCTGATCCTCCTCCACCGATATTTCTGTTTTTCCTAGTGAGAGTCATGGGGAGGCTATCCCGAGAAGTCCTCTACAATTTTACGTAATAACCGCTAATCCCGTAAAGCTTCGATCTCACTAGCTCTTGGGTCTTTTCCAGTTACTCACAGTTTCTATCTTACTGGGGTCTACCATGATACCATCCTTTGAGATGATGTGACTAAGGAAGGACACCTGATCTAACCAAAATTCATATTTTGTGAACTTGGCGTACAGCTGGTTCTGCTGAAAGGTCTGCAATACTGCTCTCAGGTGCTCTGCGTGTTCTTCTTGAGTTCTTGAATAGATAAGAATGTCATCGATGAACACGATAATGAACTTATCTAAGTATTCTCTGAATACTCTGTTCATGAGGTCCATGAAAGTAGCTGGAGCATTTGTCACGCCAAAGGGCATGACTACGAACTCGTAATGTCCGTATCTAGTCCTGAATGCTGTCTTGGGTATATCCCCTTCCTTGACTTTCACCTGATGATAACCTGATCTGAGGTCTATCTTAGAGAACACTGCTGCTCCCTTTAGCTGATCGAACAGGTCATCTATTCTGGGAAGAGGATACCTGTTCTTGATCGTGACTTGGTTCAGTGCTCTGTAATCTATGCACAGGCGCATGCTCCCGTCCTTCTTCTTCACGAACAATACAGGCGCTCCCCATGGTGAGTGACTCGGACGTATGAAGCCCTTGTCAAGCAGCTCCTGTAGTTGCTCATGAAGTTCTTTCAGTTCTGCTGGAGCCATGAGGTAAGGCGCTTTGGAGATAGGATTTGTACCGGGAATGAGTTCTATCTCGAATTCAATCTCCCTGTCTGGTGCTAAGCCTGGTAACTCTTCAGGGAAGACTGCTGGGTAGTCATATACGACTCGGACCTTTGCTAGCTGTTGGTCCCTGTCCTAACTAGTACTGACTACATGTGCTAAAAATCCCGTACATCCTGAATCCATTAATCTCTATGCTTTCATAGTGGAGAGAAACTTTTTGGCCTTTCTCTTGGGTTCTCCGATGAACTCGAACTGTGTTTCTGCTTCAGGTTGAAATACGACTTTCTGTTTACGGCACTCGATGGAAGCACCGTATCTGATCAAGAAGTCCATTCCAAGGATGATATCGTAGTCAGTCATATTTAGCACTATCAGATCACAAAAGAGCTCTCTGTTTGCTATAATGACTGGCACTGCTCTGAGCCAGTGCGTGGATGCCATAATTTCTCCTGAAGGTAAGGTCATCAGAAACTGACTACTGAGTACCTCTGGAGGTCTTGCTAACTTCTCAGCAAATGCCCTGGATATATAAGAATGGGTTGCCCCAGTATCGAATAATACAGTTGTACTTTGCTGTAAAATACTAATCTGACCTGTAACAACTGTTGAGGCATTTGCTATGTCTTCTCTGGTTAAGGAGTAGATCCTTGCATTCGTCATAGCTGGAGGGGCTTCTAGTCTGCCCTGGCTGATGTGTGGACCATCTAGAGCGGCCTGCATCTGATGTAACTGAACCGGCTGGCCTCCATACTGAATCGGCTGTGGTGGAGGAAGACTAGTCTTGTTCGGGCACTGCTTAGCCATATGCCCTTCCTGTCCACACTCAAAGCATCCTCGTGTGCCTTTACGGCAAAATGGAATTTCCACAAGTAGCACACTTTGGATAACTTGGCTGCTTGCTGGCCTTCCTTTGGGTAACTCCTGGTTTGCGCTTATTGCTCGGAGTTCCTTTCCATTGAAGGGCCGTTGTTTCGAGTGCGAGCCTCCTTGCCCTTTGACTCGAGAGGACTTGCTTCACTGCTTGATCTGCTTTGTAGTGCTCGTGGTCGAGCATCTGAGTAGTTCTTCGGTGGTTTGCGGCCTGAACGCCAGCCACGTTCATTGCTATTTCCGGCCTCAGCATCTTGAGCATCAACCGGACTCTTTCTTTCTCTGTGCTGACTAGTTCAGGGCATAGACGAGCCAATCTATTGAATTTCTTCACGGCTTCCTCAACTGATAGGTTGCCCTGACGAAACTCAGTGAGCTCGTCGTAGTGGCGGTTGGTGACCCGCATGTGAAAGAACTCCTCGAAGAATTCTTTCTCGAAGTCAGCCCATGTCATCTGGTTCACTGGGCGCTTCGCTCTGATTCTCTCCCACCACATGCGTGCATCTCCTGTCAAGCAGAAGGAGGTGCACTTCACCTTCTCGTGTTCTGGCCAGTCCAGGAGCTCCATCGTACTCTCCAGTGTTTCGAACCAGGCTTGAGCATCCCATGGTTCATTGGTGCCTGAGAAGTTCTCGGGCTTAACTCTCTGCCACTGGATCAGATAGGCCTCTCTTTTTGCCTCTGCTGCTGGGGCCACTGGTGCTGTAGGCTGGACTGGAAGAACCTCTATAACTACCGGGGTTGCTATGTTTTGTTCCGGGGTGACAGTGGGAGTATTCTGCTGATTAGCCTTTAAGGTGGCTATCTCCTGCTGTTGTTCAGCTAACTGCTGCTGTAACTGAGCCACCAATGCTGTCAGGTCTGGGGGAGGCACTGAACTGTTTGCCTTATGTCGGGGCTCAGTGGCTAGTGCCCTCCTAGCTGGGCGTTCTCATGCCATCTCTAGAGACATAGAGGACATACATGACTAACACAATCATAAGGAAGTAACCATTGTTATCATGTCAATTACTATCATGAACAAGCATGCTTTAGTCATATCTAAACATGAAACAAGAAACATAAAGAAAGTGAGAGATGTTCTTACTTGGGAGCTGCAGGTTCAATGCTGATGTGTGTGTAGGAAGTATGGAAGCTGCTCTGATACCACTCTGTAACGACCCACCTTCTACTGACTAGGCTGTGAGGCCGATCGTTACATTATGCTGTGCTAACTATTCCATGACCATTATTAAATCTAAGTGCGGAAGCTGTACTAATTAAAATTTTGCTAAACTACTATCATTTCTTGGTTCTACATGTGCTAAGGGGTGTAATCTAAACTATTCATGACATATATTACATTCCCCAACGGTCAAGTAACTTAACTAAGAGTTTCTTGTTGACATCAGGCCTCCCAATCGATCCACGGATCGATTGGAATGGCCGGATCAATCCATGGATCGATCCAGGTGACTACTGTATGTGGGGCTTAGGTTGGATCGATCCAGTGATCGATCCAGCACGCTACTGTGCTCGGGCAATATTCTGGATCGATCGACTGATTGATCCAGTGATCGATCCCAGAGCCTTCTGTTCGCGACTGAATTTGCTGGATCTATCGGCGGATCGATCCAGAGGCCTACTGTTCGCGGTACGAACTTCTCAATCGATCGGCTGATCGATTGAGAAGCCTCCAATCGATCAACCGATCGATTGGGGTTTCTGATTTTGTACCAGAAGTCTGATTTCAGCACTGTTTCGTGCCTCAATCACACATACAAGTTCTAAAATGACTGGGAAACATTCTAACATCACATAGCTAATGTTCTAAAAATGATAGAGTGCATAATTTACTAGTTCATGACATTTAAACGTACTAAAGTGCGAAACATGGTAAAATGCTAAAAAGGTTGTAATGCTTAAAGCAAGCTTGCTAAAATTCCCTAAGATCTTTATTCCAAGTCCCATCGACACACATCTTCATCACTGCATTGACCTCCAGCCTCTACTAGTCCATCTTCCCTTTACCTTTATCTGCAGTATAAGGAAAATAGTATCTGTAAGCTTGAGAGCTTAGTAAGAAACCATCTACCTCACAAAAACATGCATACGATGCTATTTATGCTTTGAAAACATGCTATTTGAAAAGAACATACTGAATATGCTAAGCATGGCATGACATACAACGTATAGAAGCAAAGCTGATCATGGCAATAAAGCTAATACAAACTATCATGTTGTATTAACAGAAAGCTACACTGATATAAAACTGAGCTAAGCTAATACTAATCTGATTACTAAAGCTGAACTGAATTCACATAACTATTTTGTGATGTTTGAAAATTATATTCATAATAGATTAAAATACATAATCATGTTGCTGTTTGGGCCCGACAACTGTACTTGCTGTGCGCGCATCCCTAACTAAACCCGGGGTTGCAAATTCCGAATCTAGTAGGGTTACTAGGTTAGCTGAACCTAGGGACGACTATGGGAGCCCAACCCAATGGATATCTAATCCAGTACAGTGCCACTAAGAAAATAAAATACTGAACATAAGCTAATAACTCTTGTCTTGCTTTTACTAGGTTGTCTAAACCCAGAACTAGGTTATCTAAACCTAGAGGCGACTGTGGGAGCCCACCCATTGGACGTCTAGTCCTGTAAAAGTTGAAGCAAGACTAAATAAGCTGTAAAAATGCTTCTATTGCATTTATCTAGGCTATTAAAAATGCCTAAGATGACATTTAACTAAGCTAAGCATTTAACAAACGCTTGGTGTGCGCTAATTCGCACCCTATTGCTAAAAATCTGCATACGACTAAAACAATGCATACAATCATACGAAAGCTACTTATACTGCAGGTGAGGGGTTTCTTACCTCCTGTTCGGATTTTCTTACGATTCTAATCACTAGATTTCCGGTGGAGAAGATCCCTTCGACGATCTCCTTGCGTCTATGCGTTCCCCTCGCGGAGAGGAGCGTCCTCGTGCCTTTGACGTTGCCGGAAACCACTCCTATGGCCCTAGGGATGGAACCCAGGTCTTCCTTGTGGTTGGCGCCGAAGGAAGAAGAAAAGGAGGAGGGAGCGGCGTGACTAGGGTGAGGGAAAGGTTTTTCTCCTTTTAGAAAAATAACAATTCCTCACTTAAATCTTTATTTATATTAAGTGGGTAATTCGGCCCAACTCAAATATAAATATAATTGATTCCCTTTCTTTTCAGCACGGCCCTACTGGGTTTACTTGGTTACTATAGCTATCTATAAGTCGTAGGACCTAATAGGTCTCTGGTTCAATTCTTGCGTAGGCTATTTTCGTTTTCTATTTATTTTTGCTACTTCCGCTAATCTAAAAATTCCATAAAAACATCCTAAAATTCCAGAAAAATACTAGGATATTTCTAATAATTATTTTGAGAATTTTCGGACGTTACAAAAATAGTTTCATAGAATGACGAACTTGCTACGACATTGGATCGAAGTACCGATATTGCTATATTCAAGGAAGAGAATAAAATTTTATTTAAAGATTTGAATACCATCACTGATCTGATGATACATGAATTTATTCACGATGACCAAGATCGAATTATGCAAAATAGGACTGAAAATAAAAAATCTCAATCAATTCCACATCAAGGAGAAGGATCTAAATTCAATTCATCTCAAGAAGAAAGACAAGGATCTTAAGATCCTTTGAATAACTCCGGTCAATTTCATGATTATTTTGGTGGTTTAGGAAAAAAAATTCTAGGATATTAAACATTGATTTGTTTAGTATTACAATGTTATTATAGTTATTTTAAATGTATGTTTACTTTAGTATTTGTTGCATCTTTAAATTGTATGCTGGGCTATATGTTATGTATTTTATATTTATGCATTTTGAAATTTTAAATGTTTAATTGTATATTTGTTATTAAATTACCAATATATTTTTTTATTTTAATTACTTCTAAGTTAAATTTTAAATAATTTAAAAGTAAAATAATGTATCAAAATCCATACATAATTAAATAAAAAATATGTAACCTAAAAACACCAATTTTAAATTTTAAATATTTATAATATTAAGTAATATAACAAATATTTTAAATATTACTTATTTAAGTTAATAACTAATATAAATTTATAATATATAAAATTTACATAATAAATTAAATTAAATAATATTAATTTATAAAATTTAAGAATATTTAAAATGTAAATTTAATATTAGAATATATTATATTAAAGAAAGTAGTTTTCTAAATTTAAAAGTAGAAAATAAAGAAAAAAAATTGGCACTTGCACCAAAATGGCGCAAGTTTAAAGGACTCAATTAGAGTGTATTTGGTGTCCCTTTTATATCAAAATAGTGTAAAGGGGTACGGTTGGAGTTGCTCTTCCTCCTCAAATAGCCTATTTCCTTACACCCCAATAAGGAGTATGGGAATGATACGCGAGTGTAATATAGTAGGCGCACTCTAATTTTTCTTTTTCCCAAGTTCTAGATTGTATGGGTTGTTGGAATAGTTTATATGTATATAGATCTTCGGTGTTGATCTAATAATTAGGCCCAGTTAGTCATCTCGATGATAAGTCGATGACTCGAACCGGTGGAGTTCGGAATAGTGACGAAAATCTTGTCCCATTTAAACTCTTACACACTCTTGGTATCATCGTTACTGACTTAATCTTGTTGGTCATTAAGTTATCCTTTTGGAGGTTGACACACCTCTTTTGGGTAAGCTTATCTCTACAGATAAGTGTTGGTTAGTCCTAGGAAAACGTACCAGTTCCACTGTACAAATTTTTTTTATACAAGTGTCGAACCTTTCCTTAAATAACATATTGTGTTCTTTAGAAGTTAAATTAGGAATCGCAGACGAAACTTAACATCATTGATTCCAAATTTAACTTATCTGTTCTTAATAGTTTAGATTTGAATCGCAAGCGGAACTTAACACTATTGATTCAAATCCACCTATCTTATTAATTCCATTAAATATTAATTTCCAAAATTGGCTTCCAGCACTGCATGGCGAGGCACATGGCCTTCTTGAATATGGGAGCAACCATCACCGCCTAATCAAAGCCTTTTAAGGAAAGCTAATATTTAATTTCCTTAAATAACTCTAGGTTAACCAAAAGGAACAATCGAATCACAAATTCGATAAAGAAGAAAACACAAACTCAAAAAATAAATTCGATAAACTAGATCTAATTGCCTCTTGTATTTAGAATTCTTACAAAGAAAATAACTAGTATGATGCGGAAGAAAATTACTAGTTATACCTTCTTTTTGTAAGCTAATGACATCAAGATCTTCTGCCGTATTCCTCGCCTCGTCTTGGACGTCGTGTGGGCGACGATCCTCCAAGATGAACACCACCCAAAGCTTCTTCCTCTTCTTCTAAAATCCGGCCACCACCACTACCAAGGAGAAGAGAGCAAAAGGGAAAAGAGAAGGGAGAGGGGCCGACCACCAAGATATCACCAAGCAAAAGAATAAGAGTTGTATCTCATGAAGTCCCCTCACCCCTTCTTTTATATTAGTTGTCCAAGGAAAATAAGGGAAGAATTTTTACAAAAATTAAAATCTTCCTCTAATTTTCCTTTTCCCTTTTAATTTTTCCTTTTCTTTCCTCTTGATTGAATCAATCACCAAAATTAATTGATGATGATTTTATTTATTTTAATATGGCCGACCACCTTGCTTGGGCACCAAGAAAGGGTGGTCGGCCCCTATAAGAGGAAGGAAATAAAATTTTACAAGAAGAAAAACTCTTATAAAATTTTACAAGCTCTCTTTCCTAAAGTAGGAGTTAAAAAAGGAAAGTTCTAAAATTTAAAACCATGTTTTAAAATTTAAAATTTCTCTTATAAAATTTCCTTTTTTAACATGATGATAGAAAATTTTAATTTTAAAACTTATCTTCCTTTTTTTTCTTAAACCATGAGGATGGTTTAAAAAGGAAAGTTTTAAAACTCTCTATTAAAACATGTGGCCTAATTCAAATAAGGAAAGTTTTAAAAAATTAAAATTTCTCTTTTAAAACTTATAGTTTTCTACAAAGAGAAGATTTTAAAAATTCAAAATAACCCTCCTATTTGAATTAATCTTGGCCGGCCCCAAAAACCTTGGTCACCAAGCAATAGGGCTGGCCCCTATAAAGAGGATGTGGCCGGCCATTGCTTGGTCACTAAGCAATGGTCTGGCCCCCTTCTTGGACACCAAGAAGAGCCTTACATTTGGATGGACTTGAGGCTATAATGAGGCTACGACAGGGAACTAGAGGAGAAATTGGTTTTGGCCTTCCGATGAGCTTGAGTATCCCGTGCTCGCCACGAACACACAACTCAAGTTCATCGATAATAACTCATTCCACTAGAGAGTTATTATCGCACTACCGCACTAATCCCAAATTACATTATGGGCTCCTTCTTATCGTGAGTGTGTTAGTCTCCCTGTGTTTAAGATTACGAATGCCCACTAATTAAGTAAGTTACTGACAACTTACTTAATTAATATCTAGCTCCAATAGTAGTACCACTCAACTTCATTGTCATGTCGGACTATGTCCACCTACAGGGTTTAACATGACAATCCTTATGAGCTCCTCTTAGGGACATTCTCAATCTAGATAACTAGTGTTAGTTAGAGCCCTAGAGCCAATCATTTGATGGTTGTATTATGAACTTGTTGTATCATATTCTTATATAAATAAAGGCATTTGGTTTTGGGTTATTATACTCACTTGTATTGGTGCCAAATAAACTAAGTATAATAGCGTCCTTGAGTAGAAGGTTCTTACCTATATCAATCGATTGGTTGAATCAATAGTGAGATGATATAGGGAACACTACTCTTAATCATTCCTAGTCGAGTATTAACATTCAGGGACAATATTAATGCGACGAGACTAGCATGTAGGTCAACTCGATGACTTGATCTCACAAGTCATGGATATAGAGATATCAAGTTGACACATGGGTATGCATTGGAGAATGTATACTGAATGACCCACCATGAGAAAGTATCATGGATCGTTATATGAGTGTCATATACTTTCTCATGTGACTATTAGTATGACTACTAGTCCTTGGACCTGAAGTCACCATGATTCCCTACATAAGGAGTTATGTACTTTGGTTTCGTCAAACGTCACCCGTAATTGGGTGGACTATAAAGGCGATTACTGGGTATGTAACGAATTATGCAGAGGGATGTGAGTGCTGTAGATGAGATCTATCCCTCCCATATGATGGGAGTGACATCGATATTCTTGATAGAGTGAGACCACGAAGTGCATGACCATGCCTAAATGAGTCAATATGAGATATTGAGCTCATTTGATTTAGTGAGTCTACTTGGAGTTCAAGATTTAGGTTGATTAGAGGATGACACGGTCTATGCCTCACATTGATCAATCTAGATGTCTAGGATAGAAGGACACTTATTATATATTGTGAGGAGTCACAATTAGTAGTCACACGGTGATGTTGGATCTCAATATTCTTGTAACTTGGGTAGTAATGATGTGTTGCTAGATACCGCTCATTACTTATGCTCCTAAATGGGTTTAGGGGCATTGCCAACGTTACAAGAACCTATAGGGTCACACACTAAGGACAATTAGATGGAGATTAGGTTCATATGATGAACCAAGAGGATTAGATTCATGTGATGAATCAAATTGGATTAAGAGTAATCCTAATTGGGCTAATTGAGTTGGACTCAAGTTGATTCATGTGTTCAATGAGTCTAATTTAGATTATGACTCATTGAATCAATTTAATTAAATGAATTAGATTCATTATATTAAATTGACGTGAATTAAATAGTTGGATTAGATCAACCATGAGAGAGATTAAGTCAAGTTTGACTTGACTTGAGAGGAAGAGGAAAAGTCAAGTTTGACTTGACTTTATGCCACATCATTTGTGAGTTGGCATTAAGTGACCAATGATGATGTGCCACATCATCATAGTTAGCACATCTGTGTGCCACCTAATGGAGGTTACAAATCCCCTCTTTAATGACCACATTAAATATGAATGGAGGTTACAATTCCATTCAAGTGGCCGACCACTTTTGTTAGTGAATGGAATTCATTTTTCATTAAAGGCTCATTCAACTTCATCTTCTTCCTTGCTCTCTCTTCTTGCTCTCCCTCTCCTCTCTTGGCCGAACCTTACCAAGGTGCTAGCACACCTTTGTGTTAGGTTTCTCCACCTAGTTTGTTCGTGTGGATACTTCTAGAGGATCGTACGCTTGACGATCTTGAGATCCGGCACCTTGGACGAGCGGGATTCGCGTAGGGCGCGCATCAAGGGTAAAGGCTCTTCTTCTAGTTTAGATCTAGGCTTTAGAAACTTGTACGTGAAGTTTTTACGAAATTTTTACTTCGCACGGATCCGTGGCATGGGGGTTTCGGGGTTTCCGCAACGCAAAAAGCGGTTTTTGCGTCCCGAAAAACCCAACAGTGGTATCAGAGCCACATGCGAAGCGCGTACGAGTTTGGTTTGTTTTTTTTATGAAAAATTACAGTACTGTACTTTTCTGTGAATTTCCAATTTTTATAGATTTTATGGGTATTTTTCTCGTAGAAGCGAAGCACAAGTGTTTAGACACTTGTAGGCTTCGACTACCAAGAAGATTTTTCCAAAACGGCAAGGTTTCGCCCCAAATCATTTTGGAACAGCGGACTAAGGCGCTGTAGGATCACTTAGGGACACTCGCGATGGTTATATTGCGGGTAGGGGCGCTGCCCCTGACCCCGCAAGGGGCTTTGTTCCGCGATTGCGCCCGAAAACCGCTAATCGGGACCGCCGGGAATTTTTTTCATAAAAATTGTAAAAAATAGTTTTAAAATTACAGAAAATTATGGAAATTATATAATTTAGAATTATGTATAATTTGTGATGGTCATGGCCCAAAAAGACCCAATTTGATTGGTATATTTGTGTTGTAATTCATAATACGGCCTGCGTGCCGTCATGTGATTGTGTGTGCTGTATACTTGATACGCGACCTGCACGCCGTACCTTTCTCCATTTATTCTTATTGTAAATTAGTTTAGACTCGAATGTAACTTGAGTTTCAAAATTGTAATGTACAAAATTGGAGCCGTGGAACGTCCACTCGAGACGGAGTTACGAGGAGGGCGCGAGCAACACAAGGTGGTCAAAGGGAGGAGCTTGAGAAGCTGTGGACCCTAGGTTGGCCATCCGATCTTCTCATTGGCTTGAGAAGATCGTAGTAGGGCCATGAATAATCACAAATAGTATAATTAATTGCTTGTGTGTGTGTATTTGATGCATGCTAGTAAAGTAGTTAATTAGCACCTTAACGATTCGATTCGATCAATTACGTATATGATACTTCTCAACGATTAGATTAGATCTAAGTCACGCACATGATGCACCTCCTCTACGATTAGATTAGATCTAAATCAAGTATATGATACACATCGTCGATTAGATTAGATCTAAATCGCGTCAACTCTAAAATGCCTACCATGCCATGATACCTATCACTACCTCGATCACATGTGTTGTTGAATCTGCCAAAGCAGAGCAACACATATTATCTTGGTAGGGTACGGAGGGACAATCTTGGTCCCGCCTATCAACGCATGGGTGAGTACAACTCAATTAGATTGAGTAACTAGTTAACTCGGTTGGATCGAGTAAAACTATAGGCATATTTCCAACGGTTGGAATATAGGACATAATCACATTTATATTAATTCTTGGGCGTATTAGCCAAAGCTAACTCAAGTTTTAATATAACTGTGGATAATGATCCTATAAACAAGAGTTGCATAGAGATGTAATTGGTAAATCGTTACCTACCGATCATACTAAATCTTGGGTGTATTAGCCAAAGCTAACTCAAGGGTTAGTATGATGTGGATCTTGTCCCACATGAATTATAGAATTCAGTGGAAGCATCATTTAGTTAAAGGCCTAATTAAATGATTTAAAAGAATATGATATTTATTATCTGTATTTTTCTGTTGTAGATAACCATGACGTCGAATACGACTCTTTCTCCCTGCGTTCTGTCCTTGAGAAGGACAAGCTCAACAGAGCAAATTTCCTGGACTGGTACAGGAACTTGAGAATAGTTCTCACCCAAGAACGTAAACTGTACGTTCTGGAGCAGCCCATTCCGGAGGCTCCTCCTGCCATTGCCACGCGAGCTGAACGAGATGCTTACAAGAAGCATCAAGATGGCACATTAGATGTGTCCTGTCTTATGCTCGCGACCATGAACTCTGAGCTTCAGAAGCAACATGAGTTAATGGGCACTTATGATATGGTTGAACATCTTCGTCAACTGTATCAAGGACAAGCAGGGCACTGGAAGAGGAACTGCATAGGATACCTGGAAGATCTTAAGAAGAGAAATAAGATTTCTACTTCAAGTATAAATGTTATAGAAGTCAACCTCTCTATTTCTTCATCGTGGGTATTCGATACCGGATGTGCTTCTCACATTTGTACTAATGTACAAGCGCTGAGAAATAGCAGAGCATTGACGAAGGGCGAGATAGACCTACGAGTAGGCAATGGAGCACGGGTTGCTGCTGTTGTTGTAGGAACTTACTATCTATCTCTACCCTCTGGGCTTGTACTAGAATTAGATGAATGTTGTTATGTGTCTGCCTTAACTAAGAACATTATATCAGTTTCTTGTTTGGACAAGAAAGGGTTCTCTTTTATAATAAAGGATAAATGTTGTTCTATTTATTTAAAAGATATGTTCTATTGTAGTGCACCTCTGATGAACGGACTCTACATTCTAGACCTTGAAAGCCCTATCTATAACATAAATACCAAGAGGTTCAAGTCAAATGACCTGAACCAAACCTATCTCTGGCACTGTCGCTTAGGTCATATAAATGACAAGCGCTTATCCCATCTCTATAAGGATGGTTTGCTGGACTCATTTGATTTTGAATCTTATGAGACGTGCGAGTCATGCCTACTAGGCAAGATGACCAAGACTCCCTTTAGTGGGCACAGCGAAAGAGCGACTGATTTGTTAGGACTTATACATAGTGATGTATGTGGCCCTTGTTGGTGCAACATCCCTCAGGTCAAGGTTGACCTGGTTGACCAAGCTGAGTCTTGGTTTGGGTTTAGATGTTTGACAATAAGATATTGATTGAAGAAGAGTCAAGTAGGTCAAGGATGACCGGATACTTGACTGGGAAGTCCTAACTGGGATGTTAGGCAGGAGGAAAATCCTGGTGAGTGAAGCCAGGTGAAAGACCTAGTGAGTGAAGCTAGGCAATTGGGAAGTCCTAGTGAGTGAAGCTAGGCAGGAGAAAAATCCTGGTGAGTGAAGCCAGGTGAAAGACCTAGTGAGTGAATCTAGGCAATTGGGAAAGTCCTGGTGAGTGAAGCCAGGCAAGAGAAATCCAGATGGGTCAAGGTTGACCAGACATCTGGTGAGAGTCCAAGTAGGTCAAAGGGATTGACCGGATACTTGGCACGAGGAAGAAAAGTCCAAGTAGGTCTTAGGGAGTGACCGGATACTTGGCAAGAAGAGAAAAGTCTAAGTGGGTCAAAGGGATTGACCAGACACTTGGTGAGAGAGTCCTAGCTGGCCAAGGGTGACCGGATGCTAGGTCTTATGTACCAACAAGTCATGGTTGACTAGATGTTGGTTTAGGGGGCTTTGGGCTTGGTTTTGGGCAAAAACCAAGGTTTGGATTGATCCGTGGATTGATCCAGCAGGTTTGGATTGATCCGTGGATTGATCCAGCAGGTTTGTATTGATCCGTGGATTGATCCAGCAGGTTTGGATCGATCAGTGGATCGATCCAGAAGATCTGGATCGATCCGTGGATCGATCCTGTGAGTCCCCACGAACAGAACCTCTCTGGATCGATCCGTGGATCGATCCAGAGGTCCCAATCGATCAGTGGATCGATTGGGACTCTGCTGCTTCACGCGATAAGTGCTGGATCGATCCGTGGATCGATCCAGAAGTTTTTCCAGAGCACAGAGGCGCTCTGGATCGATCCGTGGATCGATCCAAAGCCTCCCCAATCGATTGGGAGCAATCCAATCGATTGGGATTCGACCGTTGGCGTCGTTTATAGCTGTTGGCGTGCAATTTCTTCAGCAGAACTTCACCGATTCATTCCAGATTCAACCTCCCCAGCACTCTCTAAGCTCCTCACCGCCAGTTCTTGAAGGTTCTTGGAGGTTCATCCAAGTCAAGAGGCGAGTTGCAACGAGAAGAAGAAGAAGCTAGGGTTTTTACTGCATTTCTTGTAAGCTTTTGCTTATTCTTTACTACCCTTTCTTCTTCTTGTACTGAGAGTCTTGTAGGGCTTCTCCGCCCTCGGTAGTTACCGAAACGGAGTGTTTTCATAGTGGAGGGTGCGTGCGTGGTGTGGATCCTTGGATTAGTCATCTCCGTTGGAGGTGGATACCAAGTAAACTCCTAGTGTTAGCGTGTTTGTGTTTGTTTATGTATTTTCCGCTGCGCATTCTTGAAGAAACAAGCAACACCGAGCAACGAGCACGCGACGAGCTATTCCCCCCCCCCCCCCCCCTCTAGCTACTTTTGGTCCTAACAAGTGGTATCAGAGCGAGGCCGCTCTTCATCGGAATCATCGCCGAAAGGGTCAAGCATATCAAGAAAAGCTAGAGGGTGAAGAAGTTGGTGCAAATTCTTCAAGTTCAAGACTTTATCAAGCTCAACTTCAAGATGCAATTCCAAGATGGACTTGGATTTGACACAAGGGTGGCTCCACCATACACTTCCACGAGTTTCGATTCTTTGAAATCAAGAATCGAAAATTTTCTTATGATGGAGATAGAGCAATGGTTTGCTCTAATGGAAGGCTTCAAGGCTCCAAGAAATTCAAAGGGCAAAGTTCTAAAGAAAAGCAAATAGAGCCCGGAGCAAGTCCAAAGGTGCGAGGCAAATAACAAAGTGACCAAGCTTTTGGTCAATTTATTGCCAAGCACCATCCTTTGCAAAATTGGAGAATTTGAAGATGCAAAGGAACTATGGAGCAAATTGGCCAAGCTTCATGAAGAGATCCCCTCCACTGTACAAGATCATGAAGAATCCAGAGAGGGTGACTCTTTGGAGCAAGACCAAGAGGAGGACTCCGAGGTTGAGAGATGCTCAACCTCCAAAGAAGAGGAAATCCAAGAAGCTTCATCCTCAAGGGAATGCAACGAAGGGAACAAGGAGGGAGCATACTCCTTGTTTCATGTTCAAGATGATGAAGCCTCCACCTCTAGGATTGAGGGGGAGCAATCCTTGGTGACGCCGGATCAAGAAGAAGGAGAAGCTTCTACATCCGGGTCAAGTGAAGAAGAAGAAGATGGTGCCACCTCCGAAATTCAAGAAATAGCAAATGGAGGAGCAAGTGTCATCCCTACACAAGAAGGTATAAATGTTTCAATTAAAAATAAAAATCATATAATATGTTTTGAGTGTAGGGAAAGTGGGCACTACAAGAGCAAGTGTCCCAACTTGGCCAAGAAGAAGGGTCAAGTGGCGCAAAAGGGCAAGGAGAAGCCCGAGGAGACCATTCCCGGAACAAAGAAGAGCAAGGAGCATATCATATGCTTCTCTTGCAATCAAAAGGGGCATTACCGGAGTCAATGCCTCAAGGGGAAGAAGATGGTCAAGGCTCAAGGAGGCATTAGTCAAGGGGGAGCCTCCAAGGTAAAGAAGAAGGTAACATTTATTGAGCCTACTCCTTTACATTATGGTAAAAAGCATGATAGTTCTAATTTTTATCATTTTAATGCGATTTACCATAAGAATAGGAAGCATGAGGGCTTTAAGGAAAAGCATGTGGCCCTACATGCCAAAACTACTACACCTAAGGCTAGGAATGTAGGTAAAAGTCTAGGCAAGAACTCTAAGGATTGTAGCTACAAGCCTAGAAACAAAAATACTCATGGACTTAATGGAAAACCAAAAACTAAGGACTTAGTGATGGAAAATCAAGTCTTGAGGTCAAGACTTGATAAAATGGAAAAGACCCTAAGAAGGATGGAAAATATCTTATTAGGCCAAAATGAGCATAGCCTAGGTCTAGGAGCACAAAGGTCATCCAATGGTCATAGAGGTTTGGGATACAAACCCAAAGCTAAAAAGGATGTGCCTAGTTATCATAGGGTTCCATATAGCTATGGAACAAACCCTAAGTCTAGAGGTCAAGTCCAAGATACAAGGGAAGATATCCCTAGAAGTATCTTTGCAACCAAAGTGACTAAGACTTCTAAGAAGTCTAAGAAAGTCACTAACAAGGTCACAAGAGAGGCTATCCCTAGAGTTGACCTAGAAAATGTGACCAAGGCTTCTAAGAAGCTCAACAAGGTTACTAGGAAGGTATCTAGGGAAGTTATCCCTAGTGAGTACCTAGAGCATCCAAGGAGCACCAATAGGTGTTGGGTTCCTAGGAGCATCTTCTCTACCCCATAGATGGGTTAGAGAGTGTCAACTCTGATTAGAAGGGTAGTTAACCCAACTTTGAGGAAATTGACACTCAAGGAGCATTTTCAAGGTTTTTGTTAACCTTTGAAAATGAAATGGAATTATTATTTACTCCTTGAAAGAGTAAAATGTGCCTAATGGTGGAAAATTGATTTTATCTTAAAAAGGCATAAATTGGGAAAACCTAGAGAAATCCCAAGTTGGGATTTTGGTATTCTCTTATAAATTTTAAGGCACTCCGGGCCTTGATTTATGTGATTACTCTTGAGGAAAAATGGAATATGCCAACATTTGAGGATAAGCTTAATTTCAATTGGCATAAATTAATCAAGAGAATTAGAAATGCCCATTTAGGTTTTGGCACTCTCTTGAAGCACTTTGGGCAATCTAGGGTTTAAGTTTTAGGATTAGCTAAGATTAACGATACTTAGATAGGTAATCTAGGTATATTTTATTTATGCTAAACCTTGCCATGATTGTTTGCTCATAATATGCCATGACATCATATTTTATCTTATTTGTATTTTGCATTCATGACTTATCATGAAAAATACAAAATACCATGTCATGTCATACATACATCATGTAGTTATAGGAATCTTTCTTTTGAAAGCTATTTTATTTTGATGTATGCCATAACATTATCATGCATTATGTTTATTTCCTTAAAAATTAAGGACATATGACATTAGTTAAATAAGTGGCATTTGTTTACAACAAGTGGAATAAACAAGTGACATTTGTTTAACAAGTAAATCAACAAGTAACATCCTTTGTGGATGTCTACCTCTCAAAATGCCTAGATAGATATGCATGATCCTAGAATAGGGCAAAACCAAAATCTTACATCTCACAAAGACCTATAAGATGACTTGTATGTGTTTCAGTGCACATTAGATACAAGTGAGATGTTAGGATGATGAACAAAACTCAAGATGTTGATTTAGTGCATTCTTTTGAGTTTTAAGTTCATCAAAACACATAGTTATGTGTTTTCCCATCATTGGGAAAGCTAATGTACAAGTCATGTGCATTATGCCCAAGGAACATGATGGGATATTGGTTTTGAAAATGTTTTTAAAATGTTTTTGGAAAACTTTGGTGAAGGCTATCTTTTGATAGTAATCACCATTGAATAGTTAGACACAAACTTGAAGAAAACGCTTAAGTTTTTGCAAGTTTTCAAGTTTGTGTCAATCTTTGAAAATATAAAGTATTTTCATAGAAAGCTATTTTTCCATGATTAAGTATGCCCTAAATAATGTCTACACGAAATTTCATGATTTTTGGATTTTTGTAGAATTTTCTAGGGGTTTCTGAAGTTGATTGAAATGGAATTTCAGCAACTATCAGAACTCCGATCGATCCATGGATCGATTGGAGTTCCTGAATCGATCTGTGGATCGATTCAGAAGATAAATCTCGTGAGCAGAAGCTCGCTGGATCGATCAGTGGATCGATCCACACATACTGAATCGATCAGTGGATCGATTCGGTTGGTTCAATCGATTGGATCCCAACTCCAATCGATCCAAGTTGCTGATTTTGGCTGGGAAGGCCTGACTTCAGCATCTTTGAACCATGGTTAGTCTATGTAACCATTCCAAACCCTTAAAATACATTTGTATACATAAAAAGGGTGTTTTCGTGTTGAAAACAAAGATGGAATGGTTAAGGAAGACTTCATTGAAGTTTAGGTTGAGGTTTGTTTCAAATTTTGAACATTTGAACCTCAAAACTTCTAAATCTGGGTTTCCTAAAGGTTTAGGGATTCCAAGTCATTGTTGGTGCAATGACAGAAGTTACCACCATGTCTTTAGGGGGAGGGACTCTTTAAAGGCATGAAAATTATTTTTCATGAACCTTGGAAGGTGGTTAACCTTCTTTAAAGAAAATGCTCATGGACGAGCTTTTGAACTTGAAATGGGGAGTGGATATCCTCATTATTTCAAGTGGGAACTCAAGATGTTAGAAAATGCTCAAGGTTGGGTATTTGTCTACATTGAGGAAGAAGTTAAGGATAAATGAAGGGTATGGGACCTTCATTATCATGTTGGTTCAACGAGTGAAGTTGTAACCAATGATGAGCAACTCTTCAGGGAGAGAGTTTTCAACAAATGGATTTGTTGAAGTGTGCCCAAAGAGGGGGCATAGGTTGATGTGTGCCAATAGGGGGAGAATGAAAGGACGTGTGAAAGGGAGTAAGTTAGGCTTTCATTATCTAAGAGGGAGTTTTCCCTGAAGAGCTTAACTTATGCTTTCATTACCTAGTGGCATGAAGAATGAGGCTATGGGATTAGCCTAACTTACATGTGGCATTGTAAGTGTTATTGTGGTATTGTCAAACATCAAAAGGGGAGATTGTTGGTGCAACATCCCTCAGGTCAAGGTTGACCTGGTTGACCAAGCCGAGTCTTGGTTTGGGTTTAGATGTTTGACAATAAGATATTGATTGAATAAGAGTCAAGTAGGTCAAGGATGACCGGATACTTGACTGGGAAGTCCTAACGGGATGTTAGGCGGGAGGAAAATCCTGGTGAGTGAAGCCGGTGAAAGACCTAGTGAGTGAAGCTAGGCAATTGGGAAGTCCTAGTGAGTGAAGCTGGGCGGAGAAAAATCCTGGTGAGTGAAGCCGGTGAAAGACCTAGTGAGTGAATCTAGGCAATTGGGAAAGTCCGTGAGTGAAGCCGGGCAAGAGAAATCCAGATGGGTCAAGGTTGACCAGATCTGGTGAGAGTCAAGTAGGTCAAAGGGATTGACCGGATACTTGCACGAGGAAGAAAAGTCCAAGTAGGTCTTAGGGGTGACCGGATACTTGGCAAGAGAAAAGTCTAAGTGGGTCAAAGGATTGACCAGACACTTGGTGAGAGAGTCCTAGCTGGCCAAGGGTGACCGGATGCTAGGTCTTATGTACCAACAAGTCATGGTTGACTAGATGTTGGTTTAGGGGCTTTGGGCTTGGTTTTGGGCAAAACCAAGGTTTGGATTGATCCGTGGATTGATCCAAGAGGTTTGGATTGATCCGTGGATTGATCCGTGAAGTTTGGATTGATCCGTGGATTGATCCGAGAGGTTTGGATCGATCGGTGGATCGATCCGGAAGATCTGGATCGATCCGTGGATCGATCCGGTGAGTCCCCACGGAGAACCTCTGGATCGATCCGTGGATCGATCAGAGGTCAATCGATCGGTGGATCGATTGGGACGCTGCTTGTCGCGATAAGTCTTGGATCGATCCGTGGATCGATCCGAAGTTTCCGAGAGGCGCTGGATCGATCCGTGGATCGATCCAGCCTCCCAATCGATTGGAGCAATCCAATCGATTGGGATTCGACCGTTGGCGTCGTTTATAGCTGTTGGCATGCAATTTCTTCAGAGAACTTCACCGATTCATTCCAGATTCAACACGGCTCCTCCCCAGCACTCTCACCGCCAGTTCTTGAAGGTTCTTGGAGGTTCATCCAAGTCAAGAGGCGAGTTGCAACGAGAAGAAGAAGAAGCTAGGGTTTTTACTGCATTTCTTGTAAGCTTTTGCTTATTCTTTACTACCCTTTCTTCTTCTTGTACTGAGAGTCTTGTAGGGCTTCTCCGCCCTCGGTAGTTACCGAAACGGAGTGTTTTCATAGTGGAGGGTGCGTGCGTGGTGTGGATCCTTGGATTAGTCATCTCCGTTGGAGGTGGATACCAAGTAAACTCCTAGTGTTAGCGTGTTTGTGTTTGTTTATGTATTTTCCGCTGCGCATTCTTGAAGAAACAAGCAACACCGAGCAACGAGCACGCGACGAGCTATTCACCCCCCCTCTAGCTACTTTTGGTCCTAACAGCCCTTTCAATGTCGCTGCTAAAGGCGGTTATAGGTACTTCATCACATTTACTGATGACTTCAGTAGATATGATTATGTGTACTTGATGACACATAAGTCAGAATCCTTTGAAAAGTTCAAAGAATTCAAGAATGAAGTACAGAACCAGCTTGGCAAGAGTATTAAGATACTTCGATCAGATCGAGGTGGAGAATACCTTAGCCATGAGTTTCGTGACTATCTAGCTGAGTGTGGGATTCTATCCCAACTCACTCCTTCTGGAACATCACAGTGGAATGGTGTATCCGAAAGGAGGAATCGTACCCTATTAGATATGGTACGGTCTATGATGAGTTACACAGATCTTCCTACATTTCTTTGGGGCTATGCTCTAGACACGACAGCTTTTATACTCAATTGAGTTCCATCCAAGGCCGTGATAAAGACACCATATAGGATATGGACTGGAGAGATGCCAGGTGTCTTTCATGAGTATTTGGGGTTGTGAGGCTTACGTTCGACGTCAAGTCTCAGACAAGTTAGGACCCAAATCCGACAAGTGCTACTTTATTGGATATCCCAAGGAAACTAAGGGATATTACTTCTACATTCTCAGTCAGCACAAGGTAGTTGTGGCAAAGACTGGGTCTTTCTAGAAAGGGACTTTGTTTCTAGAAAGACTAGTGGGAGTACGTTCGATCTTAAAGAAGTTTAAGATGCGGACCATAGCACTGAAGCCTCGATGGAAGTTGAACTGGAACCACAAAGTGTTGTGGATGATGTTGTTCCACAAGAAGTTGAGGAACAACAACCAGTTCAAGTAGACATACCTCTTCGCAGGTCTGATAGGGTACGTCATCAGCCTGAGAGATACTCTTTTCTCTTGTCTGACCATGATGACATTGTGCTCATAGAGGATGAGCCTACCACCTATCAGGAAGCTGTGATGAGACCAGATTCCGAGAAATGGCTAGAAGCCATGAGATCCGAGATGGAATCCATGTACACTAACCAAGTATGGACTTTGGTTGATCCACCTGAAGGGGTAAAACCCATAGGGTGTAAGTGGGTCTTTAGGAGAAAGATTGACATGGATGGACTTATCTATAAGGGTCGCTTGGTAGATAAAGGTTTCAAGCAGATTCATGGTATTGACTATGATGAAACCTTTTCTCCAGTAGCGATGTTTAAATCCATTCGGATCATGCTTGCTATTGCAGCGTACCACGATTATGAGATCTAGCAGATGGATGTCAAAACTGCATTTCTGAATGGAAACCTGCTCGAGGATGTGTACATGACACAACCTGAGGGTTTTGTAGATCCACAGCATACTGGCAGAGTATGCAAGCTGCATAGGTCCATTTATGGACTAAAGCAAGCTTCTCGGAGCTGGAATCTTCAATTCGATGATGCAATCAAACAGTTTGGTTTCATCAAGAATGAAGATGAATCTTGTGTCTACAAGAAGGTTGTAGGAAACACAATTGTCTTCCTTATATTGTATGTGGATGACATACTACTCATTGGGAATAACATCCCTTTGCTATAGTCTGTAAAGACTTGGATAGGGAGTTGTTTCTCAATGAAGGACTTAGGTGAAGCATCCCACATTCTAGGGATACAGATCTATAGAGATAGATCTAAGAGATTGCTTGGCCTAAGTCAGAGTACATATATTGACAAGGTACTCCTTCGGTTTGCCATGCAGAACTCCAAGAAGGGATTTCTGCCGATGTCACATGGCGTGAGTCTTTCAAAGACTCAAGGTCCCTCTTCTAGAGAGGAGAGAGACCGCATGGATCAGGTCCCTTATGCCTCAGCCATAGGATCTATCATGTACGCCATGCTATGTACTCGTCCTGACATCTCGTATACTTTGAGCATGACGAGCAGATACCAGTCAGATCCAGGTGAAAGTCACTGGATAGCGGTCAAGAATATTCTTAAGTACTTAAGAAGAACTAAAGAATATTTCTTGATATATGGAGGTGATGACGAGCTAGCTGTAAAGGGTTACAGTGATGCCAGCTTCCAGACCGACCAGGATGATTTTCGATCGCAGTCAGGGTTCGTGTTTTGCATTAATGGTGGTGCTGTGAGCTAGAAGAGTTCGAAGCAGGACACAGTCGCTGATTCTATAACAGAGGCCGAGTACATTGCTGCATTAGAGGCAGCAAAGGAGGCAATTTGGATCCGCAAGTTCATCACTGAACTTGGGGTGGTTCCTAGTATTGCTGACCCTATTGAGCTCTATTGTGACAACAATGGAGCTATAGCACAGGCTAAGGAACCTCACTCACACCAGTGGACCAAACACATACTACGGCGCTTCCATCTCATTTGAGAGATTATCGACAGAGGAGATGTGAAGATTTGCAGAGTACCTACAGAGGCTAACATCGCAGATCCCTTGACCAAGGCTTTGGCACAGAGGAAGCATGATGGTCACACTAGGTCATTGGGGCTTAGAGCCTACACTGATTGGCACTAGTGCTAGTGGGAGATTGTTAGTTAGAGCCCTAAAGCCAATCATTTGATGATTGTATTATGGACTTGTTGTATCATATTTTTATATAAATAAAGACATTTATTTTTGGGTTATTATACTTACTTGTATTGGTGCCAAATAAACTAAGTATAATAGCGTCCTTGAGTAGAAGGTTCTTACCTATATCAATCGATTGTTTGAATCGATAGTGAGATGATATAGGGAACACTACTCTTAATCATTCCTAGTCGAGTATTAACATTCAGGGACAATGTTAATGCGACGAGACTAGCATGTAGGTCAACTCGATGACTTGATCTCACAAGTCATGGATATAGAGATATCAAGTTGACACATGGGTATGCATTGGAGAATGTATACTGAATGACCCACCATGAGAAAGTATCATGGATCGTTATATGAGTGTCATATACTTTCTCATGTGACTATTAGTATGACTACTAGTCCTTGGACCTGAAGTCACCATGGTTCCCTACATAAGAAGTTATGTACTTTGGTTTCGTCAAACGTCACCCGTAATTGGGTGGACTATAAAGGCGATTACTGGGTATGTAACGAATTATGCAGAGGGATGTGAGTGATGTAGATGGGATCTATCCCTCCCATATGACGGGAGTGACATCGATAATCTTGATAGAGTGAGACCACGAAGTACATGGCCATGCCCAAATGAGTCAATATGAGATATTGAGCTCATTTGATTTAGTGAGTCTACTTGGAGTTCAAGATTTAGGTTGATTAGAGGATGACACGGTCTATGCCTCATATTGATCAATTTAGATGTCTAGGATAGAAGGACACTTGTTATATATTGTGAGGAGTCACAATTAGTAGTCACAAGGTGGTGTTGGATCTCAACATTCTTGTAACTTGGGTAGTAATGATGTGTTGCTAGATACCGCTCATTACTTATGCTCCTAAATGGGTTTAGGGGCATTGCCAACGTTACAAGAACCTATAGGGTCACACACTAAGGACAATTAGATGGAGATTAGGTTCATATGATGAACCAAGAGGATTAGATTCATGTGATGAATCTAATTGGATTAAGAGTAATCCTAATTGGGCTAATTGAGTTGGACTCAAGTTGATTCATGTGTTCAATGAGTCTAATTTAGATTATGACTCATTGAATCAATTTAATTAAATGAATTAGATTCATTATATTAAATTGACTTGAATTAAATGGTTGGATTAGATCAACCATGAGAGAGATTAAGTCAAGTTTAACTTGACTTGAGAGGAAGAGGAAAAGTCAAGTTTGACTTGACTTTATGCCACATCATTTGTGAGTTGGCATTAAGTGGCCAATGATGATGTGTCACATCATCATAGTTAGCACATGTGTGTGCCACCTAATGGAGGTTACAAATCCCCTCTTTAATGGCCACATTAAATATGAATGGAGGTTATAATTCCATTAAGTGGCCGACCACTTTTGTTAGTGAATGGAATTCATTTTTCATTAAAGGCTCATTCAACTTCATCTTCTTCCTTGCTCTCTCTTCTTGATCTCCCTCTCCTCTCTTGGCCGAACCTTACCAAGGTGCTAGCACACCTTTGTGTTAGGTTTCTCCACCTAGTTTGTTCGTGTGGATACTTCTAGAGGATCGTACGCTTGACGATCTTGAGATCCGGCACCTTGGACGAGCGGGATTCGCGAAGGGCGCACATCAAGGGTAAAGGCTCTTCTTCTAGTGTAGATCTAGGCTTTAGAAACTCGTACGTGAAGTTTTTACGAAATTTTTACTTCGCACGGATCCGTGGCATGGGGGTTTCGGGGTTTCCGCAACGCAAAAAGCAGTTTTTGCGGTCCGAAAAACCCAACAACTAGGACACAGATTCCTTCTATAATCAACAACACACACTATAAGTAATATTATTTCTCAACTTATCAGACATATTGATTTATCGAGCTAAACCTCACCTTTTGATAGTCAAAGAAATAAATATTAAATATATGTGCTTGTTATTATATTAGGATTAAGAGCACACACTTCCATAATAACTAAGGTCTAGTTCTTTTACTAAGTCAGTACAAAAAGAACTTACCTAAATGATCCTACTCAATATACTTTAGAGTGTATCAGTGTAATTTATTAATCAAGATAAACTAATACTTAATTACACTACGACTATTCCGATGGTTTGTTCCTTTCCATCTTAGTCGTGAGCAACTGTTTATAATTTATAAAGAACCGACAACATGATCTTCTGAGAGTGACACCACACTCTATGTTATCTACTATACAAATTAATTGAACAATTACATTTAACAAATAAATGTAGATATTGACCAATGTGATTCCTTTACTTCAAAAATAAATGTTTACAAAAGCTAGGCTTTTAGTATACACTCTAACAATAAGAATATCAAGGTCGAGATAAAGGCTATACCTTCTTTCATTAAGACGATATTGCCCCACCTAGGTACTTATAGTGTATTGGTAATCATCTCCAAAGATACAATGTCATGAGTCTCAAAATAGGAGCACTTCAAATTTTGAGCTCTGTCGAACTTTCGAAGCCTTGAAATTCTTAAGAGAGGAGAGAGAAAAGAGAACTTTAGAGGAGAATTCACAACTTGAAAATTAAGTGAAAATGAGTGATTTGAGTCGATGAGGTTTCTTTTATAGGGATGAATGGTTACTCCTAAGAGACAAAATATTTCTTCCAAGAGGTGAAAAGATATATGGTGTGTCTTTTCACTTAAACCTTATCAATTATCATTAATTCAAATGATTATCTGATTAACTATTTACTTAATCTATTGTAAATATTAATTAATCAATTAATTAATATCACAATCACAATTAATCTTTTAATCAATCAATTTAACTCAATCAACAAAATTAATTATAATTTTACACCCCTTAATAGTTCCGCATACTCGAAATATGCATTCATGCAATCTTATGCATAAATTTAATTCATATGTAAGTCAAACATGTCAGATCATATCATATTAACCCTTCATTTGACATTAATTTTTATTCACTTGAGAAATTAGTTTACGACGATCTACTTATAGAATAATTATTTTATTCCTATTTAATTTATTGATCATCAAAAATCAATTTTTCAACATGAGTTTCATGATCAGCTAACATTCATCATGGAATGAACGATAATGTATCAATGTGACACAACAGAGAAACTGTCATCAATTTTGGACAACTAGCACTAATGTATGTTGCAGTTATAATTTAATGTATCCTTCTCATATCATTTCCATCTCTCATGTGGATGATAAAATAATGTCAATAGAATCAAAGGGTTATAGACAGCCTACTGAAGTACTTGAAAGAAGATGAAACTTTAATTATCATTATGGAAGGAAAGCGCATGTTGGGAGCTATAAATAAATTTTATATCCTTGATGATTATTTTTTCCCCTCTTTGGAGGTGCATATATATATTTTTTTATCAATATGTTGTAATGGCGGGCCGAAGCAAATTTAGAGTTTATATTTGCGTTCAGATTTTTTTTGGGATAATCTAAATATTTAGCTCTTCAAACTGATAAATCCGGGAGGAGATAGACCTGACTATCTAGCTCTTCGAACCGACAAATTCTGAAGGTGACAAATCCAGTCCCACGGAAGTTTCCACATGCCATTAAGATAAATCCGAAAGTGCAATTATATAAATTAATATCAAACTCTCACGGCCACTTTGGCTGGCTGATTCACCACCTTGTTGTCGAAAAATTAAAATTAGCTACATATTTAGAAATCTCTTGACCTAAGCTATCCATTGGTACAACTTTTACAAGGAAATACCGTGACTTGTAATATTAAGTATTGAATTTTAAAGAATTTTAAAAATAAAATATATAATAATAAATAGATGAACTAAATTAGGTCAAAAAAATCAAAATTAGCTACATATTTAAAAATCTCTTGACCTAAGTTATCCATTGGTACCACTGTTATAAGGAAATATCATGACTTATAATATTAAGTATTGACTTTTAAAAATAAATATATAATAATAAATAGATAAACTAAATTGTAGAAGTGAAAGTGCTAAATTAAAATTAGATTAGATTCAAACTAAATTCAACAGATATATGTGAAGATAAGGATTAAGTTTGTTCAAATTGGAATTGACTTATAGCTGATTTGGCGAAATTATAACTGTTGGAAGATGAAAGGGCACCCCCTTCCCCTTCATCTTCTAGCTCATTCATTTCCTCCATTAATGGAGGAAGAGGAAGAGTTATCTTCCTCAATATATATATGCGTCCAAGCAAAAGAAAAAAGAAGGGGGGATGGGACTTGCTGTGTGCAAGGTTGAGAAAGGGTTCGTCCCATATCGGAAAGATCATTGTGCAAGGTTCGTCTATGTGCACAAGATTGTAAGAGGATAGAAGAATATTCAAGATTGGTTTGTCTAATCTCGCAAGAGGGATTTGGTTTGTGAACCATAAAGAGCTTTCCGATTCTGTGATTGTTCTTCCATCAGTAAGTCTTACCGGCGCCGATTGTAGATCTGCGGGAGATCACTGTAAGTGTTTACAGTTTTCGTATTTTTGTATTTTTCATGCTTAGAACTATCAACAATGGTATCAGACCGATGCCTAAGCATGAAATAATCTCTTCGTCGAAATGAAAATCTCTCTACCGCCGTCGCTAGGTAAGATCGCGACTGGGTTGCGATCTGCCATAGTTGTCGAGCCCCGAGAAGTTGCCGGCTATCGGCATCCGTGGCCAGAGAGTGTTGGCGACCATGTGGGGAGGTTGACAATCAAAGGTAACGACAATCGCGTTCGTCGCGGCAGAAGAAGAGAGTGTCGCGATCGCGACAAAGAAGTGAAGAAGCTGTGCAATCGATTAAACTAACGAAGCACAGTGAATCTGTGTAATACGGTTCAAATAGTTTTTTTTAATCGATTAAACGAAGATGAACAATATTAATTACTATTCATCCATCAACACTGTTTGAAAACGATTGTTTTAATCGATTAAGATTTCATGCATGAACAGCTAATCATGCGTGAACCGATTGCTCACTATTTAATCAATTGAAATTGATTAATCAAAGTTCTATTAATTGAAAATTGAACTATACCAGTTTGATCCCAGATCTTGTTCAAATCATTAGTTTGTTTAACCAGACCAGTTTAATTCAATAATACCTAGATCGAGCTCAAATCATTCGTAGGTTTAACCAGTTTGATTTGTTATTGAATTAATTGGGATAATTTTGATTACATAAGTTGGTTTAACCAAAATGATTAGATTTGTTCTAATGGGTCAGACTTAATCCAATAAGCATTGGATTGATCAAATGGATCTGAGTTTGATCAATAAGTCTGAAATTGACTTAAATGAGCTTAGATTAACAGAACATAGGTAAGAAATCCCAGTCCAGTTAGATTAGTTTTAATGAGGACATTGGACAGAGCTCAAGATCTGGATTCCCAATCAACCGATCAAATGGATCAGTCGAGTTAGACTCCTGTAAATCAAGAAGATTTGTTTTTCTTGATTAATAATGTTGGTTCCATGCCTATATAAATTAAATAAAGTTGATTTTGTACTGGTTAGTTAGTTTTGTACTAACTTATTTAATTTTAGTTTAAAATTGGCACGGATGATTACCAATCCTGGAAACTCGAATAAGAAGAGTTTCCAATACTGGATAATTATAGGATCTAAGCGTTGATTCGTTCATTGCCGAAGAATCCTAAGGTGGTAGCACACCAGATATGGAGGCTCTCTGAAGGGAGAACCTTATATGCACAGTTGTGTGTGGAGCTACTTCACCATGAGTTCCTAGAGGAAGATCTTGAAGAATTTGAGAAGGATCCAGAGGAGGATCCTGAAGAATCTAAAGAGGATTCTAAAGAAATTTCAATGATAGATCAAATTGAAAATCTTGAAATTGTTCTATCTGAGATTACCTCAAATGAGTCCAGATTGAAGGGGATTATGTTGGCCACTGCACTAGTGTTTGCCCTAGTGGGAGTGGTGTCAACCTATCTCGTTTGTAAGAGTTCTGTTATTATTACTGTCATTATGTATGAACAGTATTAGTCCATTTAGTTCATGTCCGTTTGTTATATGTTAACATATGCGGCATGTTTATATGAATGATATGTTCATTCATATGCTGATTACTTCATGATACATGAAAAATGATTAATTCATTTTATTAAATGATTAGTTCATTTAATTAAACAAATCAAGATAGAACGATGATTAGTTCATTTGTTGGGATGTATGTAATAGTATTGATCAATGTTGATTTGATTGGACCATACAAATGAAGAGTGGAAACGTATTGATCACTTGATTTTATAAATCAATTCAAATTAATATTGAGTTAATCATAAATTGCATGCATGTGAATTGTGTTGGTTAGTCCTAGGAAAATCGTATCGGTTCCACTGTACAAAAAATTTGTACAAGTATCGAACCTTTCCTTAAATAACCTATTGTGTTCTTTAGAAGTTAAATTAGGAATCGCAGACGGAACTTAACATCATCGATTCCAAATTTAACTTATCTGTTCTTAATAGTTTAGATTTGGATCGCAAGCAGAACTTAACACTATTGATCTAAATCCACCTATGTTATTAATTCCATTAAATATTAATTTCCAAAATTAGCTTTCATGACTGCATGGCGAGGCACATGGTCTTCTTGGATATGGGAGCAACCACCACCGCCTAGACAAACCCTTTGAAGGAAACCTAATATTTAATTTCCTTAAATAACTCTAGGTTAACCAAAAAGAACAATTGAATCACAAATTCAAAAAATAAAATAAAAAAAACACAACCTCAAAACAAATCCGAAAACTCTAGAATCATATGCCTCTTGTGTTTGGTATTTCCAAAAATAACTATACAAAGAAAACTAGTATGATGCGGAAAATAATTACTAGTTATACCTTTCTTTGTAAGCAAATAACCTCTTGATCTTCTATCGTGTTCCTCTTCTTATCCTGGACGTTGTGTGTGTTAGGACCAAAAGTAGCTAGAGGGGGGGGGGGTGAATAGCTCGTCGCTCGCTCGTTGCTCGGCGTTGCTTGTTTCTTCTAAGATGTGCAGCGGAAAATACAGAAACAAATCACACAACGCTAACACGGTTGGTTTACTTGGTATCCACCTCACAAGAGGTGACTAATCCAAGGATTCACACCAACACACACACCCTCCACTAAATAAAACTCTCCTTTATGGTAACTACCAAGGGCGGAGAAGCCCTACAAGACTCAATACAAGAAGAGAGGGAAATGATACAAGAAACACAAGCTTACAAGCTTACAATGAGTATAAACCCTAACCCTAGCTTCTCTTCTTGGCTTTGATCCGCCTCTTGACTTGGAGAACTTCCAAGATCCTTCAAGAACTGGCGATCTGAGCTTTGTGAGTGCTGTGGAGGAGCTGGCGAGAGATCTGAAGTGAATCGGAGAAGAGATGCCGAAGGAAATGAACGCCTGCGGCTTAAATCGACGCTAACGGTCGAATCCCGATCGATTCGAAAGTTCCCAATCGATCGGGGAGGCTTTGGATCGATCCACGGATCGATCCAGAGCGCCTCTGTGCTCTGGGAAAAACGCCTGGATCGATCCATGGATCGATCCAGCGCTTATCGCGCGAAGCAGCCGCGTCCCAATCGATCCAGAGGCTCTCTGTTCGCTAGGAAAGGCTTGGATCGATCCACTGATCGATCCAGTACTTGGTTTTTGCCCAAAACCAAGTCCCAAGCCTACCAAACCAACACCCGGTCAACCTTGACCTGTTGGTACACCATGCCTAGCATCTGGTCACTCCTTTGACCTGCTAGGACTTCCCACCAAGTGTCTGGTCAATCCCTTTGACCCACTTGGACTTTTCTATTCATGCCAAGTATCTGGTCACTCCCTTTGACCTACTTGGACTTCCATCAGATGTCTGGTCAATCCCTTTGACCTATCTGTATTTCCTCGTGCCAAGTATCCAGTCAATCCTTTGACCTACTTGGACTTCCCAACACCAGATGTCCGATCATCCTTGATCCATCTGGATTTTCCCTTGCCTGGCTTCACTCACCAGGACTTTCACCTAGTTTCACTCACTAGGGTTTTCCATCTGCCTAGCTTCACTCACTAGGGTTTTCCATCTGCCTAGCTTCACTCACTAGGGCTTTCACCTGGCTTCACTCACCAGGACTTTCACCTAGCTTCACTCACTAGGGTTTTCAATCTGCCTAGCTTCACTCACTAGGACTTTCCTTCTGCCTGGCTTCACTCACCAGGACTTCCATTCTACCTAACATCCCAGTTAGGACTTCCCAGTCAAGTATCCGGTCAACCTTGACCTACTTGACTCTTCTTCAATCAATTTCTTATTGTCAAACATCTAAACTCAAACCAAGACTCAGCTTGGTCAACCAGGTCAACCTTGACCTGAGGGATGTTGCACCAACAATCTCCCCCTTTTTGATGTTTGACAATATCACAATAACACTTACAATACCACATGTAAGTTAGGCTAATCCTATAGCCTTAATCTTCATGCCACTAGATAATGAACACATAAATTAAGCTCTTCATTCTCCCCCTAAGAGGGCACACTCCCTCTAGGTAATGAAAGCCTAACTTACACCCAATCACAGGTCCTTTCATTCTCCCCCTATTGGCACACATCAACCCATCTTTGGGCACACATCAACCCATGCCCCAATTTTGGGTACACATCAACAAATCCATTTGTTGACGACTCTCCCCCTGAAGAGTTGCTCATCGTTGTTCACAACGTCACTCGTCGTGATCAACACGATAATGAAGGTCCCATACCCTTCATTTATCCTTAACTTCTCCCTCAATGTAGACAAATACCCAACCTTGAGCATTTTCTAACCACTTGAGTTCCCACTTGAAATAATGAGGATATCCACTCCCCATTTCAAGTTCAAAAACTCATACATGAGCATTTTCTTTAAAGAAGGTTAACCACCTTCCAAGGTTCATGAAAAATAATTTTTCATGTCTTTAAAGAGTCCCTCCCCCTAAAGACATGGTGGTAACTTCTGTCATTGCACCAACAATGACTTGGAATCCCTAAACCTTTAGGAAACCCAAATTTAGAAGTTTTGAGGTTCAAATACTCAAAATTTGAAACAAACCTCAACCTAAAACTTCAATGAAGTCTTCCTTAACCAATCCATCCTTGTTTTCACATGAAAACACCCTTTGTATGTATACAAATGTATTTTGGGGGGTTTGGAATGGTTACCTAGACTCAAAGAGGTTCAAAGGTGCTGAAATCAGGCCTTCCCAGCCAAAATCAGCAACTTGGATCGATTGGAGTTGGGTTCCAATCGATTGAACCTTCGATCGATTCAGACTACCTGGATCGATCGGCTGATCGATCCAGCGAGCTTCTGCTCGCGGGTGACTTGCCTTTTGAATCGATCCATGGATCGATTCAAGCACTCCAATCGATCCATGGATCGATCGGAGCTCTGATAGTTGCTGAAATTCCATTTCAGTCAACTTCAGAAACCCTTAGAAAATTCTACAAAAATCCAAAAATCATGAAATTTCGTGTAGACATTATTTAGACCATATACTATCAAAGAAAAATAGTTTTCTATGAAAATACTTCATATTTTCCAAGATTGACACAAACTTGAAATCTTGCAAAAACTTTAGTGTTTTCTTCAAGTTTGTGTCTAACTATTCAATGGTGATTACTATCAAAAGATAGCCTTCACCAAGGTTTTCCAAACTTATTTTAAAAACATTTTCAAAACCAATATCCCACCATGTTCCTTGGGCTTAATGCACATGACTTGTACATTAGCTTTCCCAATGATGGGAAAACACATAACTATGTGTTTTGATGAACTTAAAAACTCAAAAGAATGTACTAAATCAACATCTTGAGCTTTGTTCATCATCCTAACATCTCACTTGTATCTAATGTGCACTAAACACATACAAGTCACCTTATAGTCTTTGTGAGATGTAGATTTTGGTTTTTCCCTTATCTAGGGATCATGCATATCTATCTAGGCATTTCAAAGATATTAGACATCCACCTAGGATGTCACTTGTTAATAAGTGTTGTTAAATGCCTTTTGTCCTTAATTACAAGGAATTAAACTTAATGCATGATAATGTTATGGCATACATCAAAAGGAAATAATTTTCAAAAGAAAATATCCTATAACTATATGATGTATGAATGTCATGACATGGTATTTTTGGATTTTTCATAATAAAACATGAATGCAAAAATAAACATGATGTCATGGCATATGATGGGCAAACAATCATGGCAAGATTTAGCATAAATAAAATATACCTAGATTAACTATCTAAGTATCCTTAAAACCTTAGTTAATCCTAACACATAAACCCTAGATTGCCCAATTTCCTTAAGAAAATGTCAAAACCCAACTTGACATTTCTTTAATCTCTTGAATTTATTTTGCCAATTAAAATTAAGCATATCCTCAAATATTGGCATATTCCATTTTTCCTCAAGAGTAATTCTAAGAAAATACCAAAATCTCAACTTGGTATTTCTTATATTTTTCCAATTTGTGCCAATTACAATAAAATCAATTTTTCTCAAATTTTGGCACATTTTACTCTTTCAAAGAATAAACAATAATTCCATTTCATTTTCAAAGGTTAACAAAAACCTTGAAAATGCTTCTTGAGTGTCAATTTCCTCAAAGTTGGGTTAACTACCATTCTAATCGGAGTTTACACTCTCTAACCCATCTATGGGGTAGAGAAGATGCTCCTAGGAACCCAAAACCTATTGGTGCTCCTTGGATGCTCTAGGTACTCACTAGGAATAACTTCCCTAGATACCTTCCTAGTGACCTTGTTGAGCTTCTTAGAAGCCTTGGTCACATTTTCTAGGTCAACCCTAGGGATTTCTTCCCTTGTGACCTTCTTTGTGACCTTCTTTGACTTCTTAGAGGTCTTAGTCACATTTGTTGCAAAAATACTCTTAGGGATGACTTCCCTAGTATTTTTGATTTGGCCACTAGACCTAGGGTTTGTTCCATAACTATATGGAACCCTATGGTAAGAGGGCACATCCTTCTTAGCCTTGGGTTTGTATCCCAAACCTCTATGGCCATTAGATGACCTATGTGCTCCTAGACCTAGGCTATGCTCATTTTGCCCTTTTAGGATATTTTCCATCCTTTTTAGGGTCTTTTCCATTTTATCAAGTCTTGACCTCAAGACTTGATTTTCCCTCACTAAATCCTTAGGCTTTGGTCCATGAGCATTTTTGTTTCTAGGCTTGTAACTATGGTCCTTAGTGTGATTGCCTAGATTTTTATCTACATTCCTAGCCTTAGGGGTAGTAGTTTTGGCATGTAGGGCCACATGCTTTTCCTTAAAGCCCTCATGCTTCCTATTCTTATGGTAAATCGCATTAAAATGATAAAAGTTAGAACTAGCATGTTTTTTACCATAATGCAAGGGAATAGACTCAATAAAGGATACTTTCCTTTTTACCTTGGAGGCTCCCCCTTGACTTGAGCTTCCTCCATGAGCCTTGACCACCTTCTTCCCCTTAGGGCATTGACTTCGGTAATGCCCTTTTTGTTGACACAAAAAGCACACAATGTGCTCCTTGCTCTTCTTTGTTCCGGGGGTGGTCTCCTTTGACTTCTCCTTGCCCTTAGGTGTCACTTGGCCCTTCTTCTTGGCCAAGTTGGGACACTTGCTTTTGTAGTGCCCACTTTCCCTACACTCAAAACATATTATATGATTTTTATTTTTAATTGAAACATTTATACCTTTGCTTGTAGGGGTGGCACCTTCTCCTTTTTCTCTGGAGGTAGAAGCTTCCTCTTGGTATGAATTTGATTCTCCTCCATTTGATTTTTCTTGACTTGTGGAGGTAGAAGCTTCTTCCTCCTCTTCTTCTTTACTTGACCCGGATGTGGAGGCCTCTTCTTGCTCCGGGTTCACCAAGGATTGCTCCCCCTCAATCCTAGAGGTGGAGGCTTCATCATCTTGAATATGAAACAGGGAGTATGCTCCCTCCTTGTTCCCTTCGTTGCATTCCTTTGAGGATGAAGCTTCTTGGATTTCCTCTTCTTCGGAGGTTGAGCATCTCTCAACCTCGGAGTCCTCCTCTTGGTCTTGCTCCAATGAGTCGCCCTCTTTGGATTCTTCTTGTTCTTGTACAGTGGAGGAGATCTCTTCATGAAGCTTGGACAATTTTCTCCATAGTTCCTTTGCATCTTCAAATTCTCCAATTTTGCAAAGGATGGTGCTTGGCAATAAATTGACCAAGAGCTTGGTCACTTTGTCATTGGCCTCACACCTTTGGACTTGCTCTTGGCTCCACTTGCTCCTCTTGAGAACTTTGCCCTTTGAATTTCTTGGAGCCTCGAAGCCTTCCATTAGAGCAAACCATTGCTCTATCTCCATCATAAGGAAATTTTCGATTCTTGATTTCCAAGAATCGAAACTCGTGGAAGTGTATGGTGGAGCCACCCTTGTGTCAAATCCAAGCCCATCTTGGAATTGCATCTTGAAGTTGAGCTTGATAAAGTCTTGAACTTGAAGAATTTGCTCCAACTTCTTCACCCTCTAGCTTTTCTTGTTATACTTGACCCTTCCGACGATGATTCCGGTGAAGAGCGGCCTCGCTCTGATACCACTTGTTAGGACCAAAAGTAGCTAGAGGGGGGGGGGGGGGTGAATAGCTCGTCGCTCGCTCGTTGCTCGGCGTTGCTTGTTTCTTCTAAGATGTGCAGCGGAAAATACAGAAACAAATCACACAACGCTAACACAGTTGGTTTACTTGGTATCCACCTCACAAGAGGTGACTAATCCAAGGATCCACACCAACACACACACCCTCCACTAAATAAAACTCTCCTTTATGGTAACTACCAAGGGCGGAGAAGCCCTACAAGACTCAATACAAGAAGAGAGGGAAAGGATACAAGAAACACAAGCTTACAAGCTTACAATGAGTATAAACCCTAACCCTAGCTTCTCTTCTTGGCTTTGATCCGCCTCTTGACTTGGAGAACTTCCAAGATCCTTCAAGAACTGGCGATCTGAGCTTTGTGAGTGCTGTGGAGGAGCTGGCGAGAGATCTGAAGTGAATCGGAGAAGAGATGCCGAAGGAAATGAACGCCTGCGGCTTAAATCGACGCTAACGGTCGAATCCCGATCGATTCGAAAGTTCCCAATCGATCGGGGAGGCTTTGGATCGATCCACGGATCGATCCAGAGCGCCTCTGTGCTCTGGGAAAAAACGCCTGGATCGATCCATGGATCGATCCAGCGCTTATCGTGCGAAGCAGCCGCGTCCCAATCGATCCACTGATCGATTGGGACATCTGGATCCACTGATCGGATCGATCCACTGATCGATCCAGTACTTGGTTTTTACCCAAAACCAAGTCCCAAGCCTACCAAACCAACACCCGGTCAACCTTGACCTGTTGGTACACCATGCCTAGCATCTGGTCACTCCTTTGACCTGCTAGGACTTCCCACCAAGTGTCTGGTCAATCCCTTTGACCCACTTGGACTTTTCTATTCATGCCAAGTATCTGGTCACTCCCTTTGACCTTCTTGGACTTCCATCAGATGCCTGGTCAATCCCTTTGACCTATCTGTATTTCCTCGTGCCAAGTATCCAGTCAACCCTTTGACCTACTTGGACTTCCCAACACCAGATGTCCGATCATCCTTGATCCATCTGGATTTTCCCTTGCCTGGCTTCACTCACCAGGACTTTCACCTAGTTTCACTCACTAGGGTTTTCCATCTGCCTAGCTTCACTCACTAGGGTTTTCCATCTGCCTAGCTTCACTCACTAGGGCTTTCACCTGGCTTCACTCACCAGGACTTTCACCTAGCTTCACTCACTAGGGTTTTCCATCTGCCTAGCTTCACTCACTAGGACTTTCCTTCTTCCTGGCTTCACTCACCAGAACTTCCATTCTACCTAACATCCCAGTTAGGACTTCCCAGTCAAGTGTCTGGTCAACCTTGACCTACTTGACTCTTCTTCAATCAATTTCTTATTGTCAAACATCTAAACTCAAACCAAGACTCAGCTTGGTCAACCAGGTCAACCTTGACCTGAGGGATGTTGCACCAACAATCTCCCCCTTTTTGATGTTTGACAATATCACAATAACACTTACAATACCACATGTAAGTTAGGCTAATCCTATAGCCTTAATCTTCATGCCACTAGATAATGAACACATAAATTAAGCTCTTCATTCTCCCCCTAAGAGGGCACACTCCCTCTAGGTAATGAAAGCCTAACTTACACCCATGCACAGGTCCTTTCATTCTCCCCCTATTGGCACACATCAACCCATCTTTGGGCACACATCAACCCATGCCCCAATTTTGGGTACACATCAACAAATCCATTTGTTGACAACTCTCCCCCTGAAGAGTTGCCCCAATTAAAAATAATTTTCTTCTCATTAAACATTATGGTCGGCCACTAATCTCCAAAACAAGGAGAGTTTTAATTAACACAAGAATTAAAACTTCCTAATTTGTCTCCGAAAATTTATAAAAATTTCTCCAATAATTTTTCCCTTCATGGTGGATTATAAAAAGGAAATTTTATAAATTAAAATCTTTCATTTAAACATGTGGATGATTTCTAAAAAGGAAAGTTATCTCTAAAAATTAAAATCTCCTTTCAATCTACAAATAAGGAAAGATATCAAATCTTTTCTTAATCTTTTGTAGAAACTTATAAAAGAGATTATTTAATTTTTAAACTCTCTTTTAAATCATGAACATGGTTAAAAAAGGAAAGTTTTCTCAAAATTAAAATCTACCTTTCAATCTACAAATAAGGAAAGATTTCAAATCATTTCTTAATCTTTTGTAGAAAGCTATAAAATGAAAGATTTAAATTTTAAACTCTCTTTTAAAACCATGGAATCCACATAAGAATAATTTATAAACAAAATCCTTTTTTAATATGATGTGGCCGGCCACATCATGCTTGGACTCCAAGCATTAGCCGACCACCAACTTGGCTCAACCTTTGGGTCTTGGCCGGCCCTAGCTTGGGTTCCAAGCTAGCTTGGCCGGCCACCAAAGAGTGGGTAAGAAGGTGGGTATGTGGTGGGTATAAATCTCTATATACAAGAGGCTACGATAGGGACCGAGAGTAGGAATTGGTTATGGTCTCCTGATGAAATTAAGCTTCTCGTGTTCGCCCGAACACACAACTTAATTTCATTAATAATAATTCATTCCACTAAAGAATTATTATTGAACTACCGCACCAATCCCAAATTATATTTTAGGCTCCTTCTTATTATGAGTATGTTAGTCTCCCTGTGTTTAAGATATCAGATGTCCATTAATTAAATGAGTTACTGACAACCCACTTAATTAATATCTAGTTCCAAGAGTAGTACCACTCAACCTTATCGTCATGTCGGATTAAGTCCACCTGCAGGGTTTAACATGACAATCCTTATGAGCTTCTCTTGGGGACATTATCAACCTAGATCACTAGGACATAGTTTCCTTCTATAATCAACAGCACACACTATAAGTGATATCATTTCCCAACTTATCAGACTTATTGATTTATCGAACTAAATCTCACCCATTGATAAATTAAAGAAATAAATATCAAATATATGTGCTTGTTATTATATTATGATTAAGAGCACACACTTCCATAATAACTGAGGTCTTTGTTCCTTTATAAATTCAGTATAAAAAGAAATGACCTCTAATGGTCCTACTCAATACACTCTAAGTGTACTAGTGTAATTATATAGTTAAAATAAACTAATACCTAATTACACTACGACCTTCCAATGGTTTGTTCCTTTCCATCTTGGTCGTGAGCTACTGTTTATAATTTATAAGGTGTTGATGACATGATCCTCTGTGTGTGACACCACACACCATGTTATCTACAATATAAATTAATTGAACTACTACATTTATCATAAATGTAGATATTTGATCAATGCGATTCTTATTTCTAGATAAATGTTTATACCAAAAGCTAGGTTTTTAGTATACACTCTAACAAATTGCACTTAATACTAAATAATATGTTTATTTATGTAAGGTCATGACAAATAAGAACATCATAACTTATATCAGGATAACTACAAAATCTGATAACTCAAGATATAATATGTTCTTGAGGAAAAAGAAGTTCTTGATGTTGGGATCTAGCATGCCAAAGACGCAGAAATGCAGCAAAAAAATTACTAGATCCTCTTATCCAGCAGATCCATGCGAAGGGAAGAAACATTTTCTTATTCATAATCTATACTAAGCTACATGATAGGATTATACCTTTGTTGCATGCCCTTCGCAATCCCGTCAACAACCTTTCCTTTGGATCCAGATCTCAGCGTGTTCAAGCGTCTGTGCCTCTATGGTATCCACATGAACATATCCTTCGTTCGTCGCACGAACGAAGCCTTCGGAGAAGAACCATCTTCTTGTGCTAGCAAGAAGTATGGTTCATCCAAGGTTGAAGATTCGGCCAAGGAGGAAGGAGGAGGAAGAAGAGAGAAGATCAAGAGACACCTTTTCTCATCGCCATGAAAAATAAATCTAAAAACCTATTTATATTCATCCAATGAATACCAAGGGTTTTTGTCTCTTTGTATTTCTCCTAATGGGTTGGATTATTATATATTGGATTAACCATTAATCCAATAACCCAATAAGTCTAACCTATTGAGTCTAACCCATAATCCAATGTGTCTAATTCGGATTGGACTCAATCAAAAGAGTGAGTTCATTTGAGTCTAACTCAATTAGTAACCAAAAGGCCTAATCATCTCATGATTGGCTCTTAGGGCTAATTACTAACAATCTCCCACTAGCACTAGTGTCAATCACTACTAAGATGACACCAACACTTTGAATTTACCCATTATTCTTAATATCCTTAGTATTTTAGTCAAACTAAAATATCCATCTCCAAAACAATATGTTCTTTGTGTGTGACCCTATAGGCTCTCGTAACGTTGGCAATGTATCCAAATCAACATTTGCGATACATAAACAATGAGTGACATCTAGCAAGGCATCATTGCTACCCAAGTGACGAGAAAGTCGAGATACGACCTAACCTATCCGTGGCTATTATCTTGTATGACTCAGTCCCTCTATCCTTGATATCTAGATTGATCAATGAGGCATAGATCATGTCATCCTCTTATCAATCTTTGTATTTCTTGATCTCTAAGTAGACACACTAAACAAATAAGCTCAATATCTCATATTGACTCATCTGAGTATGACTATACATTCCTGTGTCCTACTAATCAAGGGGCCCACAAATATCGCTTCCATTATATGGAAGGGATAGATCCCATCTACATCACTCACATCCCTCCACATAATTTATTGCATACCCAGTGATCGACTTTATAGTCCACCCTGTTACAGGTGATGTTTGACGATACCAAAGTACACAACTCCTTATGTGGGGAACCGTAGTGACTTCAGGTCTAAGGACTATTCATACCAATAGTTACATGAGAATGTTTATGACACTCATATAACGATCCATGAAACATCTCATGGTGGGTCATTCAGTATATATTCTCTAATATATACCCATGTGTCAACCTGATATCTCATATCTATGACTTGTGAGATCAAGTCATCTGTTGACCTACATGCTAGTCTCAACGCATTAATATTGTCCTTGTATATTAATGCTCGACTAGGAACAGTTAAGAGTAGTGTTCTCTACAATATCTCACTATCAATTCAACCAATTGATATATTGTAGATTAGAACCTTCTACTCTAGGACATTATTATATTTACTCATTCGGCACTGAACTGAAGTAAATATAATAACCATAACCTTTACCTTCTAATAATATAACGAAATATGATACAAAATGTCCTAAGTCAATCAACTCTTGATTGCCTCATAGGGGTTACACTAACAATCTCCTTATGTCACTAATTTCAATCACTGAAATATCTAATATCCATTGACCTAGTGTGACCATCATGCTTTCTCGATGCCAAAGCCTTGGTAAAAGGATCTGTAATGTTAGCATTGCTTGGTTCTCTGCATATCATCATATCTCATATATCGATGATCCCTCGAATCGTTGTAGTATCCAATACCCAAGACCATCATTTATGTAAAATATATGTCCTAACTGCAATCTAGAGTCATCCTTGTCAATTTGGAAGCTTACACCACTGTAGCCCTTTACAGTAACAGTTGTAACCCTTTACAGCAACAACTGTAACCCTTTACAGCAAGCTCTTCATCGCCTCTAAAGATCAAGAAATAATCTTGAGTTCTTCTCAAGTACTTAAGAATACTCTTTACTGTTGTCCAGTGACATTCACCTGGATCTGACTGGTATCTACTCATCATGCTTAAAGCATATGAGACATCTGGGTGAGTACAAAGCATGACGTACATGATAGACCCTATACCAGATGCATAAGGAATCTTATCCATGCAGTCCCTTTCTTCCTTAGAAGGACATTAAGTCTTCGAAAGACTCACACCATGTGACATCGGTAGGAATTCCTTCTTGGAATTTTGCATGGCAAAACGTTTAAGCACCTTGTCAATATATATACTCTGGCTTAGAACAAGCCATCTCCTGGATCTATCTCTATAGATCTTGATGCCCAAAATATAAGATGTTTCACCTAAGTCTTTCATTAAAAAATAATTCCCAAGCCAAGTCTTCACTGACTGAAGAGTAGGGATATCATTTCCAATGAGAAGTATGTCATCTACATACAATATAAGAAAGATGACTGTGCTCCCACTAACCTTCTTGTAGACACAAGGTTCATCTTCAATTGTTAATGAAACCAAACGTTTTGATTGTTGGTTGGTCCTAGGAAGATCGTACCGGTTCCACTGTACAAAAATTTTGTACAAGTGTCGAACCTTTCCTAAACAACCTATTGTGTTCTTTAGAAGTTAAATTAGGAATCGCAAACGGAACTTAACATTATTGATTCCAAATTTAACTTATCTGTTCTTAATGGTTTAGACTTGGATCGCAAGTTGAACGTAATACTATTGATCCAAATCAACCTATATTACAAATTCAATTAAATATCTATTTCGAAAATCGGTTCCCAGGACAAACATGGCGAGGCACATGACCTTCATGGGTATGGGAGCATCCACCGCTGCCTCGACAAAACCTTTTAACGAAATTAAATATTTAATTTCCTAAAATAACATTAGGTTTAACCAAAAAGAACAATCGAATCATAAATCTGAAAAATAAAAAAAACACAAACACGAATTACAAATTCGAAAAACTAGAATCTAATGCCTCTTGTGTTTGGAATTCTTACAAAGAAAAATAACTAGCATGATGCGGAAAACAATTACTAGTTATACCTTTTCTTTGTATGCTAATAATCACGAGATCTTCTGCCGTATTCCTCGCCTCGCCTTGGACGTCGTGTGGGCGATGATCCTCCAAGATGAATACCACCCAAAAGCCTTCTTCCTTCTTCTCTAAAATCCGGCCACCACCACAAGAGAACAAAAGAGAGCATGGGGAAAAGAAGAGGGAGAGGGTCGGCCACAAGAGGACTCAACAAGAGAATAATAATTGATAATAATTGAGGTCTCTTCTCCCCTTCTTTTATATTACTTGCCCAAGGCAAATAAGGAAAGACTTTTTACAAAAGTTAAAATCTTTCTCTTGTTTTTCCTTTTCCCCTTTTATTTTTCCTTTTCCTTTCTCTTGATTGATTTAATCATCCAATTAATGATTAATTGGTTTATTTGATTGGTCGGCCCCTGCTTGGGCACCAAGCAAGGGTGACCGGCCCTAATAGGAAGGAAAAATAAATTTGTAAAAATTGTATAAGCAAAAAAGGAATGCTCTTATAAAAATTTTATAAGCTCTCTTTTAATTTTCAAATGTGGATGTTAAAAAAGGAAAATTTTAAAAATTAAAACCATGTTTTAAAATTTAAAACTTCTCTTCTAAAATTTCCTTTTTTTAAACATGGTTACAAAATTAAAAAGATTTAAAATTTAAAACTTCTCTTCCTTTTTTCTAAAACCATGAGGATGGTTAAAAAAGGAAAGTTTTAAAACTTTTAAACTTTCTTTTAAATCATGTGGCCTAATTCAAATAAGGAAAGTTTTATATTTTAAAATCTCTCTTTTAAAACTTGTAGATTTCTACAAAGAGAAAATTTTAAAAATTCAAAACACCCCTCCTAGTCCTTCGTGCTTGGGCACCAAGCAAGAAGGCTGGCCCTATTGAGGAGGAAGTGGCCGGCCACATGGCTTGGTAACCAAGCCATGGGCCGGCCCTCTCTTGGACACCAAGATGAGCTTTTCCATAAGTGGATTTAAGGCATTAATGATTCTACGACAGGGACCTAGAGGAGAAATTGGTTTTGGCCTTCCGACAAGTTTAAGTATCCCGTGTTCGCCCCGAACACACAACTCAAGTTCATCAATAATAACTCATTCCACTAGAGAGTTATTATTGCACTACTGCACCAATCCCAAATTATATTATGGGCTCCTTCTTACTATGAGTGTGTTAGTCTCCCTGTGTTTAAGATATCGAATGCCCATTAATTTAATTGAGTTACTGACAACTCACTTTAATTAATGTCTTAGTCCAAGAGTAGTACCACTCAACCTTATTATCATGTCGGACTAAGTCCACCTGTAGGGTTTAACATGAAAATCCTTATGAGCTCCTCTTGGGGACATTCTCAACCTAGATTACTAGGACACAGTTTCCTTTTATAATCAACAATACACACTATAAGTAATATCATTTCTCAACTTATCGGGCCTATTGATTTATCAAGCTAAATCTCACCCTTTGATAAGTTAAAGGAATAAATACTAAATATATATGCTTGTTATTATATTAGGATTAAGAGCACACACTTCCATAATAACTAAGGTCTAGTTCTTTTATTAAGTCAGTATAAAAAGAACTTACCTAAAATGGTCCTACTCAATACACTTAGAGTGTACTAGTGTAATTTATTAGTCAAGATAAACTAATACCTAATTACATTATGACTATTCCAATGGTTTGTTCCTTTCCATCTTAGTCGTGAGCAACTGTTTATAATTATAAAAAACTGATAACATGATCTTCTGCGTGTAACATCACACACCATGTTATCTACAATATAAATTAATTAAATAACTACACTTAACAAATAAAATGTAGACATCTGACAAATGTGATTCTTTTATTTCATAAATAAATATTTACAAAAGCTAGGCTTTTAGTATACACTCTAACAATCTCCCACTTATACTAAAAGACTAAGCTGTCATATCTGCTGCCATACATCTGATTCTCATCCCCTCCACATGCCGATCAAAAGCTTTCGCCGGAAGGGCCTTAGTGAAAGGATTTGCCAGGTTATCTGCTGATGCAATCTTGGCGACGACAACTTTTCCTCGCTTGACGATGTCTCATATCAGGTGGTACTTGCGCTCTATATGTTTACTCACCTTATGGGCTCGTGGTTCCTTCGAGTTTGCAACTGCACCGTTATTATCACAATAAATTGTGATGATTTTGGGCAAACCAGGAATCACATCTAAGTCCATTAGGAAGTTCCTGAGCTATACAGCTTCTTTGGCTGCCTCAGAGGCTGCCACATACTCAGCTTCCATGGTTGAATCAGAAACGTATTTCTGCTTAACACTCCTCCATGCAATGGCTCCACCTCCTAAAGTAAACACATAGCCTGATGTAGGCTTACTATTGTCCCTATTTGATTGAAAATCTGAATCCGTGTAACCCACAGGGAACAAATCGTCTGTTTGGTAAACTAGCATATAATCTCTAGTCCTTCTTAGGTACTTTAATATATGCTTTACAACAGTCCAATGTCCTTATCCAGGGTTACTCTGATATCTACTTACCATGCCCACGGCAAAATAGATATCTGGTCTCGTACACAGCATTTCATACATTAGGCTTCCCACAGCCGAAGCATAAGGAATTGCCTTCATGTCCTCTATCTCCTTTAATGTCTTTGGAGATATCTCTTTAGATAAAGCTACTCTATGCCTAAAAGGTAAGAAACCTTTCTTGGAGTTATGCACGCTAAAACGAGCAAGGATTGTATCTATATATGAATCTTAAGATAGGCACAACATCCTTTTCTTGCGATCCCTTATGACTTTGATCCCAAGAGTGTGTGCACATTCTCCTAAGTCCTTCATATCAAATTGTATGGATAACCATACCCTTACGTCCGATAACACTTTGATATTGTTGCTAATTAACAAAATATCATTTATGTATAATACAAGAAATACCACCACGTTTCTGTTACACTTCTTGTATACACAAGACTCATCCGGACACTGAATAAATCCATATGACTGGATTACTTCATTAAACCGGATGTTCCAAGATCTTGAAGCTTGCTTCAGTCTATAAATGGACCGATTCAGCTTGCACACAAGATGCTCTTTGCCTTTTTCAATGAATCCCTCTGGTTGCTTCATATGGATATTTTCTTCAAGACTTCCGTTAAGAAAAGCTGTCTTGACATCCATTTGTCAAATCTCATAATCCATATGAGCGGCAATGGATAAGAGTATTCGGATAGACTTAAGCATAGCTTACGGTGAAAAGGTCTCCTCATAATCGATTCCCTTTTTCTGAGTATACCCTTTCGCAACAAGCCTTGCTTTGAAGGTTTCTACCTTCCCATTTGTCCCTCTTTTCCTTTTGTAGATCCACTAGCATCCAATGGCTTTTACACCATCTGGTGGTTCTACAAGCTCCCAGACCTTATTAGAATACATAGATTCTATTTCAGAATTCATTGCCTTTTGCCAAGATACTACATCTTTATCTTGGAGTGCTTCATCATATGTCTAGGGATCAAGTTCATGTTTACCCGAGATCAAGTCCGAAGACTCTCCCAAAAACATGAATCTTTCAGGTTGCTTTACAACCCTCCCACTATGACGAGGCACCGCCTTTGGTTGTGTATCATGTATGACACGTGTTGCAGTCTCTTGTGGTACTTCATCTTGTACTGTTGGTACTAAAGTAGACGTGTCTTCTCTTATTTCTTCAAGAATAATTTTACTCATGGGCTTATGGTTTATTACATAATCATCTTCTAAAAATCGAGCATTGGTGCTAACAATGATCTTCAAATTTTTAGGATTATAAAACAAACCCCTTTTCGTTCCTTTAGGATATCCCACAAACAGACATACTTCTGTACGTGATTCCAACTTGTCAGTATCTCCCTTCAGCACATGTGCTGGACTACCCCATATCCGGATATGATTCAGACTAGGCTTACGCCCATTCCATAATTCTATGGAAGTAGAAGGAACTATTTTATAAGGTACCATATTCAGAATGTACACTGCTGTTTCTAAAGCATATCCCCAAAACAAATTTGGTAATTCTGAATAACTCATCATCGATCTAACCATTTCCATAAGAGTCCTATTCTTTTGTTCTGTCACACCATTCTGTTAGGGTGTACCAGGTGCAGACAATTGGGATTGAATCCCGACTTCTGATAAGTAATTCCTAAACTCTCCAAAGAGGTATTTGCCACCACGGTCAGACCATAGTGTCTTGATACTTTTACCAAGACATTTCTCCACATCAGCCCTATTTTCTTTAAACTTATCAAAGCATTCAGACTTATGGCGTATCAAGTAAATGTATCCATATCTTGAATAATCGTCTATAAAGGAGATGAAATATTCATAACCACCTCTTGCCTGGACAGACATAGGACCACACAAATTAGAATGAACCAGTTCTAACACATCTTTGGCTCTATACCTCTTGGCCTTAAAAGGTCTCTTGGTCATTTTACCTTCCAAGCAAGATTCACAGGTTGGAAAGTTTTCCAACTCTAATGAACCCAAGAGTCCATCGGCTGCAAGCCTTTGAATCCTACTTAAATTAATATGACCAAGCCTTAGATGTCAAAGATATGTTTGGTTCATTTCCGAAGGTTCTTTTCTCTAATTAGAGTTAGAAGATGTGTTATTAATTTCCATTTGTTGGTTTGAGGGAGAAATTGGATTTAAAGTATATAAATTGCCAACCAATGCACCAGAATAGATAATAACCCTATTTCTCTTTATAACCACATTGTTAATATCCATCCAAATCCAGTTTAGAAACTAAAATTAAATTCTTTCTAAAACTGGGTACATAACGACAATTTCTTAAAACCAAACTTCTATTCCTATCAAAAGATGAGTAGACGTCTCCCACTACAACAGCTGCCACCTTAGTAGCATTGCCCATGTAGACGGTTATCTCTCCTTCAAATAGTTATCAGGTTTCCTGGAACCCCTGCAAAGAGTTACAGACATGATCAGTGACTCCCGTATCTACACACCAGGTGCTGATAGATAACACTGCTAAACATGTTTCAACTACTAGAGAATGAGATATACCTTTATTGTTCTGATTCTTACGAGGACAGTTCGCCTTCCAATGTCCTGACTGCTTGCAGATGAAGCACTTGCCCTTCGACTTCTTCATTCCAGCTTTTTATCCTGTACCCTAAGGTTTATTCATCTTCTTTGCTGAAAAGACCTGTTTCTTCTTCTTCTTGCCTTTCGACTTAGAAGTAGAACCATTTTTAGCATAGTGAATCTGAGAACTATGACGAAATATACCTTCTGCTGCCTATAGTTCTGTCAGAAGTTCCGCCAACATATACTCCCTTTTATTCATGTTATAGTTCAGGTGGAACTGCTCAAAACTTCTGGGTAGCATTTGGAGAATTATATCGACCTGGGTTTTCCCATCGATTTCACCTCCAAGGACTTGTATTTCGTTCAGATAAGCCATCATTTTGAGGATATGATCCCTTACGGGTGTCCCCTCTGACATGGTGGCTGTCATTAACTTTATCATTGCCTCTTGCCTAGTATTCCGACTCTGGTGCCCAAAGAGTTCTTTGAGATTATTCATTATATCATAAGCAGTTGGTAAATCTTGATGCTGATGTTGCAATACATTTGACATTAAAGCCAAAATGTAACACCGCGCCATCTCATATGCTTTTATCCATTTCTTATGATACTCAATCTCCTCTGGGGTAGAATCACCATTAGGTGTATCTGGGCATACCTCTGACAGTACAAACTTATAGCTTTCAGCAGTTAAGACAATATCTAGGTTTCTTTTCCAATCTATATAGTTAGGACCAGTAAGTCTGTTCTCTTTCAATATAATGGCCAATGGGTTGAAAGTCATCTTAAGAATCACAAATTAAATTTTGGTCAGGACTCTAAATTTAGAATAATATTGATTTCTCAAACAATACTATTTAAATTTACCAACACCTCAAAACACTGTAAATATTGAATGCCACGTTAGTGTGGACGTATACAAATTCAACATTTGTAAGAGGAGGGTCTTACCCATTAATTTTATTATCCTGTCATCCTAACTTTATGACAAATAAAATTAATAGTTGGTTTTACTTTGGTCCCGCAAAAAACAATAGCAGTGACTCCGTTGGGGAGGATACTATTGAATGCGTCTAAGTGTATACCATTACTTGATACTTAGTCCATTAAATAGGATTGTGCCCCTTCAGTTGGAGAAGATCACACGCTCCTAAATCATTTCCTATAACCATCCATAAAGGAAGTTTGATCTAGTGATCCGCAACAAACCCATCCGTTGTGGAGGGAGGCACTCAGAGCTAACACGCAAGCTTATTACATCACTTACAAACCAGTAATGGAGACCGTGGAATTTATTTAAAAATCCCTCTCCCACTTAGTTATTTAAGGTGAGGAATTTTAAGCTATGCTAGCATATATCACATGCACACACACACACATCACAGTAAATAAAAGCAATAAATGTGAAAATTAATTTTCCAACTATTATGACTTTTTCCATCACTGCCCTCCGTGTGTTCCAACCCTAGCTGCTGCCAACTTTAGCCACCGCCATCGGGTCCAATCATTGCATCTATCTTGCTTCTTATTCCGTTGCGCCTCTTGTCCTTCAATAGCACCACGCCTCGCAAGGATACGATCCGCGACAAATATAGAATTTTACATATATCGATCCTATATTCCATAAAGGAATGTACATGTATTCTAGATCGAACAATAAAGTAAAATTCTAAAACTAATACAACTCCTGCTGTATTTCATACATACAATCATGCACACACAAAATAATGCCCTTGACATGTCCAAGGGTCCAATCACACACAACATCTATAAGTCATAATAGTTGGAGCCTACAACCATAAAGTTAGCACATCCTACTATTATCCTGCCTAAATTATGTATGACATGTGTATAATCTATTTGAAAACCAAAACACACAGAGGCAAATCTTAGCTCTGATACCAATTGTTGGTTGGTCCTAAGAAGATCGTACCGGTTCCATTGTACAAAAAATTTATACAAGTGTCGAACCTTTCCTAAACAACCTATTGGTTCTTTAGAAGTTAAATTAGGAATCACAAACGGAACTTAACATTATTTATTCCAAATTTAACTTATCTGTTCTTAATGGTTTAGACTTGGATCGCAAGCGGAACTTAATACTATTGATCCAAATCAACCTATGTTATAAATTCAATTAAATATATATTTCGAAAATCGGTTCCCAGGACAAACATGGCGAGGCACATGGCCTTCTTGGGTATGGGAGCATCCACCACTGCCTCGACAAAACCTTTTAACGAAATTAAATATTTAATTTCCTAAAATAACATTAGGTTTAACCAAAAAGAACAATCGAATCACAAATTCGAAAAATAAAAAAACACAAACACGAATTACAAATTCGAAAAACTAGAATCTAATGCCTCTTGTGTTTGAAATTCTTACAAAGAAAAATAACTAGCATGATGCAGAAAATAATTACTGGTTATACCTTTTCTTTGTATGCTAATAACCTCGAGATCTTCTGCCATATTCCTCGCCTTGCCTTGGACGTCATGTGGGCGACGATCCTCCAAGATGAACATCATCCAAAAGTCTTCTTCCTCCTTCTCTAAAATCCGGCCACCACCACAAGATAACAAAAGAGAGCAAGGGGAAAAGAAGAGGGAGAGGGTCGACCACAAGAGGACTCAACAAGAGAATAAGAATTGATAATAATTGAGGCATCCTCTCCCCTTCTTTTATATTACTTGCCCAAGGCAAATAAGGAAAGGCTTTTTACAAAAATTAAAATCTTCCTCTTGTTTTTCCTTTTCCCCTTTTATTTTTCCTTTTCCTTTCTCTTGATTGATTCAATCATCCAATCAATGATTGATTGGTTTATTTGATTGGTCGGCCCCTTGCTTGGGCACCAAGCAAGGGTGGCCGGCCCTAATAGGAAGGAAAAATAAATTTGTAAAAATTTTATAAGCAAAGAAGGAATGCTCTTATAAAATTTTTCCAAACTCTCTTTTAATTTCCTAATGTAGATGTTAAAAAAGGAAAGTTTTAAAAGTTAAAACCATGTTTTAAAATTTAAAACTTCTCTTCTAAAATTTTCTTTTTAAAAACATGGTTACAAAATTAAAAAGATTTAAAATTTAAAACTTCTCTTCCTTTTTTCTAATACCATGAGGATGGTTAAAAAAGGAAAGTTTTAAAATTTTTAAACTTTCTTTTAAATCATGTGACCTAATTCAAATAAGGAAAGTTTTATATTTTAAAATCTCACTTTTAAAACTTGTAGATTTCTACAAAGAGAAAATTTTAAAAATTCAAAACACCCCTCCTAGTTTGAATTATTGTGGGCGGCCCCTTCTTGCTTGGGCACCAAGCAAGAGGCCAGCCCTATTGAGGAGGAAGTGGCCATCCACATGGCTTGGTCACCAAGCCATGGGTCGGCCCTCTCTTGGACACCAAGATGAGCTTTTCTATGAGTGGATTTAAGGCATTAATGAGGCTACGATAGGGACCTAGAGGAGAAATTGATTTTGACCTTCCAACGAGCTTGAGTATCCCGTGTTCGCCCTGAACACACAACTCAAGTTCTTCAATAATAACTCATTCCACTAGAGAGTTATTATTGCACTGTCGCACCAATCCCAAATTATATTATGGGCTCCTTCTTACTATGAGTGTGTTAGTCTCCCTGTGTTTAAGATATCGAATGTCCATTAATTTAATTGAGTTACTGACAACTCACTTTAATTAATGTTTTAGTCCAAGAGTAGTACCACTCAACCTTATTGTCATGTCGGACTAAGTCCACCTGCAGGGTTTAACATGACAATCCTTATGAGCTCCTCTTGGGGACATTCTCAACCTAGATTATTAGGACACAGTTTCCTTCTATAATCAACAACACACACTATAAGTAATATCATTTCCCAACTTATCGGCCCTATTGATTTATCGAGCTAAATCTCACCCTTTGATAAGTTAAAGAAATAAATACTAAATATAACTAAGGTCTAGTTCTTTTATTAAGTCAGTATAAAAAGAACTTACCTAAAATGATCCTACTCAATACACTTAGAGTGTACAAGTATAATTTATTAGTCAAGATAAATTAATATCTAATTACACTATGACTATTCCAATAGTTTGTTCCTTTCCATCTTAGTCGTGAGCACTGTTTATAATTTATAAACAACTGATAACATGATCTTCTGTGTGTGACACTACACACCATGCTATTTATAATATAAATTAATTGAACAACTATACTTAACAAATAAAATGTAGACATTCGACCAATGTGATTCTTTTATTTCATAAATAAATGTTTACAAAAGCTAGGCTTTTAGTATACACTAACATTGATCGCATCATCGAATCAGAGATTCCAGCTTCTAGATGCATGCTTCAATCCATAAATGGATCTTTGCAACTTATAAACCTTTCCAGCATGCTCTGGATCTACAAAACCCTCAGGTTGTGTCATGTACACATCCTCGAGTAGATTTTCGTTAAGAAATACAGTTTTGACATCCATCTGCCAGATCTCATAATCATAGTAAGCATCAATAGCAAGCATGATCCGAATGGACTTGAGCATCACAACTGGTGAAAATGTTTCATCATAGTCTATACCATGAATCTGCTTGAATCCTTTAGCCACCAATCTACCTTTATAGGTATGCATATTTCCATCCATGTTAGTCTTCACCTTGAAGACCCACTTATACCCAATGGGTTTGATCCCTTCAAGTGGATCAACCAAAGTCCATACTTGGTTAGTGTACATGAGTTCCATTTCGGATCTCATGGCCTCTAGCCATTTCTCAGAATCTGGGTCCTATACAGTTTCATGATAAAATGTAGGCTCATCAAGACTAATAAGCACTAACTACATCACCGTTGTCAGACAAGAGAAAAGAATATCTCTTAGGTTGACGATGAATCCTATCAAATTTATGTAGAGCTTGTGCTACTTGAACAGGTTGTTGTTCCACAACTTCTTGTGGTGTAACAAGATTCCGATCCACAACATCTTGTGGTACCTGTTCAATTTTCATCAAGGTGTTAGTGCTAGTATCTTGAACTTCTTCAAGATTGACTTCACTCCCACTAGTTTTTCTAGAAATACACCAGTTCTGGCAACAAACACCTTGCCATGTGTGGGATTATAGAAGTAATATCCCTTTGTTTCCTTGGGATATCCAACAAAGTAGCACTTATCTGATTTGGGTCCTAGTTTATTAGAGACTTATCGTCAAACGTAAGCCTCACAACCCCAAATCTTCATAAAAGACATATTGAGACTCCTCCCTGTCCATATCGTATATGGTGTCTTTATGACGACCTTGGATGGAACTCGGTTAAGTGTGAAAGTGGCTGTCTCTAGAGCATGCCCCCAGAAGGAAGTAGGAAGATCTGTATAACTCATCATCGATCGTACCATATCTAATAAGGTACGGTTCCTCCTTTCTGATACACCATTCCATTGTGGTGTTCCAGGTGGAGTGAGTTGAGATATGATCCCACACTCAATAAGATGGTCATGAAACTCTTGGCTAAGGTATTCCCCACCTCGATCTGATCGAAGCATCTTAATACTCTTACCAAGTTGGTTTTGTACTTCATTCTTGAATTCTTTGAACTTTTCAAAGGATTCTAACTTGTGTCTCATCAGATATACATAACCATATCTACTGAAATCATCAGTGAAGGTAATGAAGTAATGGTAGCCTCCTATAGCTGCTATTCTGAAAGGGCCACATATATCAGTATGTATAAGTTCTAACAGATCATTAGCCCTTTCGACATGTCCACTAAATGGAGTCTTTGTCATCTTGCCTCGAAGACAAGATTCGCATACCTCATAGGATTCAAAATCAAATGAGTCCAACAGTCCATCCTTATAGAGTTGGGATATGCGACTCTCATTTATGTGACCTAAGCAACAATGCCAGAGATATGTTTGGTTCAGATCATTAGATTTGAACCGCTTGGTATTAATGTTATATAGATTGGGTTTTCAAAGTCTAGAACATAGAGTTCATTTATCAGAGGTGCACTACAATAAAACATATCATTTAAATAAATAGAATAACATTTGTCCTTTATTATAAATGAGAACCCCTTCTTGTCTAAACAAGAAACAGAGATTATGTTTTTGGTTAAAGCAAGCACATAACAACACTCTTCAAGTTCTAAAACAAGCCCAGTGGCAAAGATAAAGAGTAGGTTCCTACAGCGACAGTGACAACTCTTGCACCATTGCCTACTCGTAGGTCCACTTCACCCTTTGTCAATAATCTACTATTTCTCAGTGCCTGCATATTAGTACAAATGTGAGATGCACATACGATATCTAATACCCATGAAGAAGAAATAGATAGATTGACTTCTATAACATATATATCTGAGGCAGAAGTCTCACTTCTCTTCCTTTTCAATTCCTCTAGGTACACCCTGCAGTTCCTCTTCCAGTGGCTGGTCTCACCGCATTGGAAGCAGATTCCTTCCTTAGTAACCCCACCTTTGGGTTTCAGTGCATGAGTCTTGCCCTTGCCTTTGGCTTGGGTCTTACCCTTACCTTTAGGCTTCCACTTGCCTTTGCCTTTAGACACCATCAAAATGGAACTAGGCTTTGCCTTCTTAAGGTTGATTTCAGCAGTTCTCAACATGCTCAACATCTCAGGTAATGGTTTCTCAATTTCATTCATGTTATAGTTCATGATGAATTGACTATAACTATCGGGCAACGATTGCAGAATAAGGTCAGTGGCCAATTCTTGGCCTAGTGGGAATCCCAACCTTTGTAAATTCTCCACATACCCGATCATTTTGAGCACATATGGCTCAACGGGACTTCCTTCTTGCATTCTGCTTTGAAACAGTGCTTTGGAGATCTCAAATCTCTCATGCCTTGTTTGTCCTTGATACAGTTGTCTAAAATATTCAACCATATCATAAGCATCCATGTTTTCATGTTGCTTCTGAAGCTCAGGGGTTCATGGTGGCGAGCATTAGGCATGACACATCTAATACATCATCTTGATGCTTCATATAAGCATCCCTATCAGTTCTAGTGGTAGTAGCAAGGGGTGCTTCAGGAATAGGTTGCTCTAGGATGTACAGTTTTCATTCTTGTTTGAGAGCTATTCTCAAGTTTCTATACCAGCACAGGAAATTAGCTCCATTGAGCTTGTCATTATCAAGGACAGATCACAGAGAAAGGGTATTCGATGTACTTGACGGCATGGTAATCTACAACAGAATAATGCAGAACTTAGTATTATATATTGATCATTTAATTAGGCCTTTAATTAAATGAATCTCCCACTAAATTCTAAATCTTGATAGAAGCAAGTCACTACTAGCTCTAAACCCAAAAGTAAAGATATTATAGTGGGACAAGATCCATATTATACCTCATCTTGAGTTAACTTTGGCTAATCGCCCAAGACTTGTATAAATTAGGTAGGAAACGTGTACCAATTGGACAAGATCCACATTATACCTTATCTTGAGTTAGCTTTGGCTAATCGCCCAAGACTTAGTACAACTTAGGTAGACAACGTTTACCAATTACATCCTTTGTAACTCTTGTATCCTTAGGTGAACAACACTGTTTGTTCATTTTCCCATCTTATGAAATCCATATTATAATTCATCTTGAGTTAGCTTTGGCTAATCGCCCAAGACTAGTATAATATGATTTACATCTTATGAGATATGCCTTTAAGTTCTCAATCCAATTAAGGCAATTAAATTAAGTCATACCCAAAGGTCAATAGTCGGACATCACAATTGTCCTATCGCACTCTACCAAGATAAAACGAGTCACTTTACTTTGGCAAACCTGACTATAGATGATCGAGGTAGTAATGAGTACCAAACTTTGGTAGGCATATGTGAATGACCTAATTATGATAGCTACACATGCATCACATACATTCATGGCATATATCAGCATATACACAAGTTTAAACGTGACATAGTTATGACCCCCATAAACTACGATCTTCTCAAGCCAATGAGAAGAGCGATAAGTCAACCTAGGTCTAAGCAGCTTCTCCAAGCGCTTCCTTGGTTGTCGTGTGTTGTTATCCTTCCTTCCTTTTTCACCCATCTTCAGAAGACAAACTCTTTCTAATTTTGTACATTACAAAATCTAAAGAAACTCGAGTTACATTTGAGTGTAATCTAATTACAACAAGAATAAAGGGATGAAGGCACGATATGCAGGTCATATTATGAATTACAACATTACACACATCCTATCACATTGGGGTTAAAGGGTCATAACCATGCACCATGTCATATATATTCACAATATTCTTATGACATAAATTTACTATGATTTCAATAAATAAATTATGAGTCGCAACACCACGGCAGTCCAGCTAGCCGGTTAGCGGGCGGGAGTCAAGGAGGTAGTTCCCCTTGCGAGGTTTTCAGGGGGCAGCACCCCCGAAGTAAAATTTATTTTGCATACTCATTGTATGAGTTGCTACTATACCCGAGACCCTACTACCCACAATACCAACTATGTTTTGTTTTAAACAAAACACCTCTTGCCGAGACCTTGTTGGTCACACACCAACTATGTTTTATTCCCAACAAAACACCCCTGGCCGAGACCTTGCTGGTCACACACCAACTATGATTTATTCCCAACAAAACACCCATTTCAATCAAGGCTTAGGATTTGGCCGAGACACAAAATTTAGCCAAGACTCATAGTCTGGCGGAGATTTACTCTCTTGGCCGAAACCTTGTTTGGCCGAGACTCATAAATTTTTACAAATCATAGCAAACCCTATCAAGTAATTTCTATATCATATATAAAAATTCTAACTTAGCATAGCCCTTCGCAAGTGGCTCTGATACCACTATTGGGATCTAGCGCGCCAAAGACGCGGAAACGCAGCGAAAAAATTACTAGATCCTCTTATCCATCAGATCCATGCGAAGGGAAGAAACATTTTCTTATTCATAATCTATATTAAGTTACATGATAGGATTATACCTTTGTTGCATGCCCTTCGCAATCCCGACAGCAACCTTTTCTTTGGATCCAGATCTCAGCGCGTTCAAGCATCCGCGCCTCTATGGTATCCACACGAACATATCCTTCGTTCGTCGCACGAACGAAGCCTTCGAAGAAGAACCATCTTCTTGTGCTAGCAAGAAGTATGGTTCAGCCAAGCTTGAAGATTCGGCCAAGGAGGAAGGAGGAGGAAGAAGGAGGAAGAAGAGAGAAGCTCAAGAGACACCTTTTCTCATCACCATGAAAAATAAATCTAAAAATCTATTTATATTCATCCAATGAATACCAAGGATTTTTATCTCTTTGTATTCCTCCTAATGGGTTGGATTATTATTTATTGGATTAACCATTAATCAAATAACCCAATAAGTCTAACCCATTGAGTCTAACCCATAATCCAATGTGTCTAATTCGGATTGGACTCAATCAAAAGAGTGGGTTCATTTGAGTCTAACTCAATTAGTAACCAAAAGGTTTAATCATCTCATGATTGACTCTTAGAGCTAATTACTAACACTTGAGGCTATAAAACAGGTTATGGAAGACTTGTAGATCCCACTACACAAAACAGATGAGATCTCAATGCCTATAGGGCATGGAAAAGGAAGGACTTCATTGCTAAGGGAATATTGATTAGTTCAATGATGGATGACCTAGTATTTGAGTATGAGTTATTACCATCGGCTCATGCTATCTAGGTAGCCCTTAGAGACAAGTACAGTGGAATAAATCTGAGCAAGCTTCGAAATCTAATGATTAAATTTGACAGCTACATTAAGCGTCTGAATCTTTCAATGGTTCAACACCTCAGGGAGATGTCGAACAAGATTCAGGAGCTTAAAATTGCTGGTCATGAGTTAACCAATGATCAACAGGTTCAAGCAGTTATTCATTCCATTCCAGATTTTTGAGAGACCATGAAGCATACCCTAACTCACAATGAGAGTATTAAGCCTTTCATTGACTTCTCACGCTATGTAGAATTGGAGGTAGAGAGAGTTGAATCCGCAAGGATTTTTGGACTAGCCTATGTGGTTATTGGTTCTGTTGGATCATCTGGATCCAAGAAAAAGAAATAGTTCAAGAAGGGGAAGGAAAAGAAGAAAGAAGTTGCTGCTATGAGACAAGACCCAATCAAGAAGAAAGGAAAGAAGACCAGATTGAAACAATGCAAGTGTGTCTTCTTTTATTGAGCATTTTGTTGCTAGGCCAGTGTTGTTAGCTGATTCTTATCCTTTGTGAATTATAGATTCAGAAGCAACCAATAATATAGCTCAAGAGTGAGTTACATTTGTGGAGTACCGTCGGGTATCAGCTAGTAACAAATGGATATATGTAGAAAATAATGCAAGAATTGAAGTCAAAGGAATTGACACTTACAAGCTCAACCTACATGGTGGGCGTACACTGTTTCTATATGATGTCATGTATGCTCCTGACATTCGACGGAATCTAGTTTCCATCATTTGTCTTCTTGATTTAGGTTATTGTGTAAATTTTTATAGCCGTTGTGTGGAACTTCGAATTAACTTTGTGTTAATTGGGAATGATTATGTAACAAATGGTTTTATGGTTCTTGATGTAGAACCAAATAATGATAGTTATTTTTCAAACATTGCTCTTACTAGTAATGCCGATGTTAATGATGAAATTTGGCATACTAGACTAGGACATATAGGACAAGAATGAATGAATACATTAGCTAAGGAGGGCCTTTTTAGGCACTCATGCTAAGATAAACTTGTCTATATGTGAGCATTGTTTTGCTGGAAAGGCAACTAGGAAATCATTTGGTAAGACTATTTAGGTTGAATCACTATTGCAATTAATTCATTCGGATATTTGTGGTCCAATGAATATGAAGGCTAGAAATGGGAGTTCTTATTTCATTACATTTATTGATGACTTCATATGTTTTGGTCATGTGTATTTGATTTCTCACAAATCTGAAGCATTAGATTGCTTTATTCGTTACTTGAATGAAGTTGAGAATCAATTGGAAAGTAAGGTTAAAACCTTGCGCACTGACTGTGGAGATGAATATTTGTCTGATCAGTTCAAGACAATATGTAATGAGAAAGGGATTATTAGACAGCTAACTATCCATGGAACTCCATAGCAAAATGGGGTTACTGAAAGAAGAAATAGGACTCTTCTTGAAATGGTTAGGTCTATAATGGCGCAGGCTAATTTGTCAATCTCCTATTGGGGAGATGCATTATTAGTTGCAGCCTATATACTTAATAAAGTGCTTTCAAAGCCAGTTCCATCTACCCCACATGAACGTTGGACAGGCAAAAATCCAGATTTGAGTAATTTGAGACCTTGGGGGTTAACTGCCTACATTCATGATAAGACTCACGAACATGAAAAATTAGGACCCGGAGGTAAGAAGTGTATCTTTATAAGGTATTCTGAGACTTCTAAGGTTATATTTTTATTGGTGAGCGATAAGATGGAACCATCACTGAAATAGAGTCAAGAGATGCTACTTTTCTTGAAACTGAGTTCCCAACACGAGGTGAAGTTGATAAGACAATTCCTCTATATGAGATAGAGGAGGAGGATAATGCTTCTTTATCAACAAATCAAGAGATGCCTGAATCTAGTCAACCTAGTGGGAGTAATTTGCTACTGAATGAGTCAGTTTTTCAACAGTCTAACCTACAAAGAAGTAGTCGTCAGATTATTCCTCGGAGAAGGTTTGATATTGAGAATAAGGTATTGATGATTTTCCCAGTTGATGATGAGGAACCTCGAACAGTTGAGGAAGCTTTGAGAAGTTCAGTAAGAGAAAAATGAAAAATTGCAATGGTTGAGGAAATGCAGTCAATGAGAAAGAATCAAGTTTGGGATTTAGTCAACCTTCCTCCGAGCCGATGGGCTATTGAGAATAAGTGGATTCTCAAAATAAAGAGGAAAGAAGATGGATCGATTAATCGATACAAAGCTCGATTAGTTGCAAAAGGATATACCCAAATGGAGGGTATTGACTTTGAAGAGACATTCTCCCTAGTTGTGAAGTTTGTGTCAATACGTGTCATCCTAGCTATAATAGCACAATTTGACATGAAATTACATCAGATGGATGTAAAAATGGCTTTCCTTAATGGTAATCTTGATGAAGAAATCTATATACCACAACCAGAAGGTTATGTTGCTGAAGGCCAAGAGAATAGAGTATGTAGACTTAGGAAGTCTATATATGGGCTAAAGCAAGCGTCAAGACAATGTAACATGAGATTTAATGAAGTTATTTTATCTTATGATTTCAAAATGATCAATGAGAATCATTATGTTTACCTTAGAAAGGAAAAAGGAAAGTTTGTTATTTTATCATTATATGTTGATGATATGCTAATAGTTGGAAGTAACATAAAGTGTGTGATAGAAGTCAAATGTTGGCTTTCATCGCAATTTGACATAATAGTTATGGGAGAAGCAGAGTACATCTTAGGAGTGAAGATCATTAGAGATCGATCAAAAAGGCTTTTGAGTTTGTCTCAAGAAGCTTATATCACTAAGATGCTATAACACTTCAATATGTCATATTGCAATATCGAACAGATGCCTATAGCGAGAGGTACTGTTTTGAGCAAAAGTATGTATCCCAAGACTCCTGAGGAAATAGCCGAAATGAAGAAAAAAACATATGTTAGTGCTATTGGTAGTTTAATGTACACTATGTTGTGTACTCATCCTGATATAAGTTATGTTGTTTGCTTAGTTAGTCATTTCTAGTCAAACCCAGGATCGAGACACTGGAAAGCGATAAAGAGGATATTTATATACCTCAAAAGGACAACAGATTATGTATCTATTTTTTTTTAAGGATCTAAGATGAGCCTGAGTGGCTACACAAATGCAGATTGGGCAGGAAACCTTGATGATAGAAAATCTACATCAAGCTATACCTTCTTGCTAAATAGTGGCGTCATCTCATGGAATAGCAAGAAGTAGGCTTATGTAGCCTTGTTGACATTGGAAGCTGTGTGTCTTGTGCATCAATTGTGTAACAATCTGTCTAGTTGAAAAAGGTTCCTAATGTATTTGAAGATTGCTGAGGACAGTAGGAGTCCTGTTATAGTGTACTGTAATGGCCAAGCTGAGGATTCCAAATATCACAGCAAAGGCAAGCATATAGAATTAAGTATAATTTTATAAGGGATATTGTGGACAAGAAAATGATAATTCTTGAGTATATCCCGACACGTACTATGCTTGCAGATCCTTACACTAAGTCATTGACTAAAGAGTCATTTCAAAGAATGGGAAGTCTTTGTGACTTCGTAAAATGTAACACATTGTAAAATGTCATGATCTATTCAGTGTATAAGTTGTTATATTTTGGATTAAAGTCTCGATGAGCATGTTGGCAGGTTGAGATTGGTCCACTCACATGGACAATCATTTCTATTTGTTGAGTATAAATAGAGATAAGACCGTTACTTATGGGACAACTTATGTAGTTGTGAATAGAGACATACCTATAAGTTAAGGTCGCCTTGATAATTCTGTCAAGATGAGATCATTTATGTAATGATCAAAGTAAATGAACCCACCATTTACTAAATCTGTTGAAAGCTAGATTGAAATTCATATGTTAAATTCAAGATTAGACATTAGGTATGACTAGATCAAAATCTATATGATGTTAAAATTTGAGAACAACATGCGCTCTTTTTAGTAAAGAGAATAACATCGTTGCATGTGATTCATACCACATGTGCTATGACGACAAGAAGGGTAGTAGGAGAATGGATCCCTATTTCTCTACTATGTGAGACCTTTGAGATTATAAGTTAATGTCAGTTTTTGTCCTTAGTGACTATTTAGCTGTTTACTTGAAGTTTTAATCAGTGTCTGCTACTTTAGCATGTATCCTATGACTATGGATGATTCGGTATGGAACAGAACTAGGAAAGCAACTGATTAAAATGAATAGATTCTAGTTAAAAAGGAAGATTAAATAGATTTACATCTTTTGATGTTATTCACTGGTCGACCCATTTCTGTTATGTATAGAAATGAATGTGAATATTGAATATGGAACATGCTCTTGACATAATGGAAGGGATTAGAGATATTCATATTGATGTAAATGAAGATTATTTAATCTGGGTAAAAAGTAAGACATGGAAATCTTCAAGATAATGGCTATGTGCTACTGGGAGATTGGATGTTTTCTGGATAACGGATATGTTCTGCCAGAAGAGAGGCTATGTGCCATTACGAGAGTATCTCTAATTCATTTGGAAGAGCAGCTAAGTAAAGTGTAACAACTTTGTTAGCAATGATCGCTCAAAGAGCAACTATGTAAGGTGTAACAATCTTCTTAGCGATAAATGCTCAATGTGCTTGCTATCGCACGAACCATTTTCCCTAAAGTATGAATTGAATGTTCTTATTTGGTCTTTGTGACTAACTAGTATTTATTTGGTTTTTATGACTAATTAATGTTTTCATCTAGTCTTTGTGACTTGATTACAATATAGTCTAAGTGACTTACTTACATGATCTTTGTGACAAGATGACCTTTATGGATTGACTTGGACAAGTGGGAGATGTTGGAAGATAAAAGGGAAATGTTGGAAGATGAAAGGGCACCCCCTTCCCCTTCATCTTCTAGCCCATTCATTTCCTCCATTAATGGAGGAAGAGGAAGAGTCATCTTCCTCAATATATATATGCGTCCAAGCAAAAGAAAAAAGAAGGGGGGATTAGACTTGTTGTGTGCAAAGTTGAGAAAGGGTTCGCCCCATATCGGAAAGATCATTGTGCAAGGTTCGTCTATGTGCACAAGATTGTAAGAGGATAGAAGAATATTCAAGATTGGTTTGCCCAATCTCGCAAGAGAGATTTGGTTTGTGAACCATGAAGAGCTTTCCGATTCTGTGATTATTCTTCTGTCAGTAAGTCTTACCGGCGCCGATTGCAGATTTGCGGGAGATCACTATAAGTGTTTACAGTTTTCGTATTTTTGTATTTTTCATGCTTAGAACTGTCAACAATAACTATACCAAGTTTAAGATTTAAATGGATATATTTGATTGGTTTAAAATGAATTAGAGTATTTTAAAGGAAATATTCTTATTCCTTTTTTTTCTCTCTACGCGCGCAAAACCCCCCTTGTGCCATACACTACCACTCATGCCTTCGTCCATCCATCTCTTTTATTTTTTCCTTACTCTCTTCTTCTCAAGTACAAGTGCTATCTTTTATACTTCTTTATCTTCTCCAACAAGCTACGAAATGAAGCATCATTCTCAAATATAAGTGCTCTCTTTTATACTCCTTTATCTTCTCCAACAAATATGAAATGAAGCATTTGAGCAACCCTCACAGTTTCTTTTGTCTCTCATGTTTTTTAGGATTTTATTGGCACTGTAAGAATAATCCTACTTTATTTTACCTTTTTTTTTTGCACTAAGATAATCGAGGTTACTAATAAAGAAGGTAAAACTATTTTCTTTTATTTCTTTCTCCCTATCTTCTCTTCCTGGGAAGAAATTAATCCTCAATGTCCCGTAATGTCCTGTAGTTAGGAATCAACCCATAGATAAGGCTGGGTTGTTGTATTCTCAACACTAATTAGCTAGGTTTGAGAAAATGTAAAGAGAATGCATACGCAATCAGTATTAGAATATATATATATTTTTAAAATAGATTGATAAAAATGACTTGGACATGAAAACCAATATTGCAAATCTTGTAGCCAGATCTACTGGATCATATTTTATATCCATCAGCCGCCGATGATCATGATCTTTGTCGATATCTTCCGGGAGCGAACCCAAATCGACCAACAATTTACATGTATTTGTACAGTGGTATTCAATGGAGTTGCTTTGATTTCTTTTCGAGAAAGCTTAAAAGGGTATGCTGCCATTAGTTTTTCGTTTGTTTCAGTGGCATTCAAATAATTCGATGTTGAACACTTACCGAAATTCACATATGCGATTACATTCAAATGTAAAGCAGGTAGCATGCATTCAATCACGCAAACGGAAAGTTTAATTATACAATTTCGCTTCAGTATGATCCGTAAATTGAAAAGATTTAGCTAGAGTCCAACCGCCTGCACCGACTCATACCCAGCGAGATTCTTCCTCATCAATCGCCGAGGAACCAAGAAGCCACCACCGAACCGCTGCTGCAGGCCCACGATCACCGCCAACAGCATTCCTCCGCAAGGCACTACCACATCCCACGCCACCGAGTAGAACTCCCCATCCGCCCTCGCGTAAAGCGTCGACGAGTCATCCACTGCGTTCACGTAGCGCCGCTTTCGATAGGCGTCGTACAAGTGCGGCAGCGCCCTCGTGAGCGTGATCCCCACGTAAAAGAACGGCGTCAAAGTCATCGAAGCTCTCTCCTTCGATTTGTGGAAAAGATTAAAGACGATCTGAGGCAGCAGGAATCCATCGAGCACCAGGCCGGCATAAAGGATTAGCTCATCCCGCAGTTGGTTTGCCGAGGACGTCTTTCGGTTGGCCCACCAAGTGAGCAGTGCACCGGCGAAGTAGAGCGGCAGACACAGCTTGAGGCTCTTCCTCTCTGCCGCACTTTGATCCTTTCTGTCCACTGCCGATCTGACGGACCACACGAGCTGAAGCAGGCGGAAGGTCAGGAACAGAGTCGCCAAGGATAGCGTTCTCACAATCACCTCGTTGACGTCGAGCCACCCACCATTTCCCAGGGAGAGATTATTCTGCTTCTGGTTCACGAACAGGGCTTCGAAGTTGAGCACCAGAGGAATGACGAAGCCCAGATTGAGGATCAGGAGCATGACAATGGAAATGGACGAAACGACGTCGCGGTGCTTATTGGCATGGACGATCTGTAACAAGATGCACAAGCATGAAAAGGTGAGTGAGATCAGCACCATGACTGTCTCCATCTCCATTCTCCAGATCGACTCCGCTGCAGTCGCCATGAACATGTAACGACGGAAGAACACTGTAATTGGTTTGAAGTAAAGAGAATCGGACTCTTCTCTTGTGCTTGTGATGGTGCCATTAATGATGCCCTGATCCTCTGATTTTGGATTGAGAGGGGGGAACTGGATGTTGATCGAGATGTCGCAGTCCATAGGCATGTGATTCTCAGAGTCCAAATTTGGATACCGGCATCCCCTCATGCAGAGCATTCCAGTTGCAGAACTGTAAATTCCCTCAGCTGCAAGTTCGAATTCTTCAGAAAAATTAGAGAAGAGCTGCATCTTCAGAATTCTTCCAGTTCTAAAACGGTAGGTTATAGAACAGCTTACATTCACATCCTTATTCAACGACGTTTTGTTAAGGGTACCACTACTTTCCTCACCTTGAGTCGGGCTGCTAGCTGACATAACCACAGTTGCAGCATGTTCATATAACTTGTCTCCCACTGATAACGTTTTCAGTCTCCCCCAACCAATTCTTCCCGCTGAATCATTAAAGTCCGCACGAAAGTTCAAGTCATTGGCACCGGGAAACACATGCTCGCTCGAATTCAAACCCAGAATCGCTCTGCAATTCTTTCTGACAGAATCTATTTCAGTGTATTTGTAGCTAGCAGTTGTAAACCCTTGATATCTCCAACTCCGGAAGGAGACGTTGCTCAAGTAGCCGGCATCATCCTTGTTCTTGTTACTCCACATTTGACCGACGATGTCACTTCTGTTCTTCAGTGTTATGACTGAGGGAAAGATCAAGCTCAATGCAATGGAGCAATCACTAACAGAAGGCGCTGTGAGTGATGTTTCATTGAGTGATGTTTGATTGTGGATGTGACAAGCGACGAGGCATAGCCGGTTTTTAGTACGATCCCAATACCCTTCGCCAATAAGGGACTTCTCAGGCACCAGTGCTCTAGCATATTCACGCCGACTCTTATTGGAAAATTCCATCAGCAACTGCAGCTTGCCTTCGTCTCTGCACTGGACCATATCAAAGTACACGAATCTCGAGGAGAATCCCAGGTTCGCATCTAAGGTTTTGCAGCCGCTACTGTCACCAGAGCAACTCTCGTAGTCTAATTTGAATGGTTGGTAAGCCAAGTATGGGAGAAAATTACAAACTGAATCATCATCAAAACTCATGGAGTTCTCAAGCTCTGGAAGGGAGGAGCATGCTCTGTTGGCTTGAGATTTCATAGTGAAATTATAATTATTTTGCGCATAGGCTAAAAGAAAGATAGGATCAAAGTTGAGGAAGTCATCAGCGTCGTCACTACTCAAGCTTTCTAAAGTCCCCTTCACAAGGCTGGTATGAATGGTGGCATTTTGTGGGTAGAAAAGCTTGAAAACGGCAGATAGAGGAAGCGACTTACCTTCGGTTTGGGTGAAGGTGCCATGGCCAACCATGCAAAGCATGCCGGTTGACTTGGACCAAAAGCCAGAGAAGTGGAATCTTGTTTCTTCAGTGCTGATGTTGCCGCGAGAGTAGTTCCAATAACTCCTTGAAGGTTTACTCGGCTCCAGAATTTTTGCACCGCGAAGGACTAATTCTCCATCTACTTGAAGGCTGTCCGGCGACAGGGTCTTGTAGAGGTAAATGGGCCTGAAGTAGAAGGACAAATGCTCCAGGTGGAAGATTTTGGCACCGCCGGAAAAGTAACCATGGGAGATGTCGAAGGCAGAGTGTGAGGTCGTGAAGCGGTTGGTCGACTTGGCTTCAGGTACAATGGTGTTGCAGTGGGGAGCATAAAGAATTTTTGCTGTTGAAGAAAAGAAGGAAGTGGAGAAGACACAAAGGAAGAAGAGGAAGAGCGGAAGCCATGGTGGAGAAGTGGGGGAAGAAGAAGAAGAAGAAGAAGAGGAGCAAGCGATCATAGCCATTGAATTGCACTATTGCAGCAGAGAAGAGGATTCTCAGTGGAATTGACAATGGCACCACTCGCTACATATAAAGATAAGCACATTGTTAGTCTTGGTCTTCCATGGACAAGTGCTTCCAAAACAGGACGACTGATGGACCGGTTTAACTGGTCCGGTTCAATTCTTTGTTTTCAAATTAATCAAGCAGTGCTTTCGGACCCGTCGGTTCGTTCGACCACACTGTAATCAACTACCTACTAGTAGTAGGTAGATAAATTTTTAAAATATTCAAATCATATATTATAATTTTGAAATTATCAAATTATATATTCAATTTTTATTTTACCCTCGTACTCAAATTAATTCGACTGGAAAAATAAATCAGTTAACTGATTTTTTTTTCCCAATCGAATCAATTTTATTATGTTTGAAAAATTTATCAGCCGATTTCGACTAAAATCGTCTGATGAACCTAGATACCTCGGAATGATATGAAATTAATTTCTATGTATTTGTCTATTTCTTCTAATTATAAAAATACTATTAGATATCAATTTAACTTAATATCTTGATAGCAATGATTTTTTTTTAAAACTATGCCGAATAAAGTTAAATAAAATCAATATAGATTTATTCGATCAAAATCAGTTGATGGACATATAGAGCTCGGAATGAAGTTAAACGAGATCTTATGAATTCTTTTAATTCTTATGATTATATTCATGCCCTCAAACATTAATTTAACCCAATATATGGAGAACAGTAATTTTTTTAACATGAAGGTCTTTACGTCCATCAGCCGATTTTGGGTGAAACTAGCTAATGGACCTAGAGACCTTGAAATGATATGAAACAAGTTCCTATGTGTTCATCTAATTCTCCTGATTGTAAAAAATATTATCAAATATCAATTTGATACAATATATTGAGAGCAATATTTTTTTTGAAACTATGGCCGAATGAACCTAAATAAAATCAAGATAGATTCATTCAGTTAAAATTGGTTGATGAATCTAAAGAGTTCGAAATGAAGTGAAACTAAATTCTATGAGTTTTTCTAGTTCTTATGATTATATCTATGTCCTCAAATATCAATTTGAGTCAATATATTAAGGGTGGCGATTTTTTTTTAATATGAATTAATTTTTTGAATATATTTATATTTAAAAAATTATTGCTCTCAATATATTGGATCAAATTGATATTCGATAGTATTTTTACGATTAAGAGAATTATACGAACATATATAAATTGATTTCATTTTATTCTGAGGTCACTAAAGTTCATCAATTAGTTTTGGTCGAAATTGATTGGTGAAATTTTTAAACAAAATGAAAATCGATCGATTGAATTATTTTTTTAGTCGAATGACTTAAGAGCGAGGGTCAAAAGGGGGTGAAGTTTTGTAATCTGGATTACAAAGCAAATACTATGTAATCCGATTACATTACGAGGTCACAGTTTAACCAAAATTTAAATGTCGAATATACCCCTAGTCCACGGCCGCCCATCGCCCACCGCCACCGACCGTCGCCCGCCGCCCACCCGTCGCCGTCGCCCGCTCATCGCCGCCCGCCCACCGCCACCCGCCCACCGCCGCCCGCCCGCGGGCGGCGGTGGGCGATCGCCGATCGCCACCGGCCGGCGCTGTCTGTCGCCGGCCGTCGATCGTCTACGGTCGTCGCCGTCGATTGTCGCCTTTGTTGCCGATCATTGTCGTCGCCGCCGATCGTCGCCGTCGCCGCCAATCGTCACCGTCGCCGATTGTTGTCGTCACCGGTCGTCGCTGCCGAACGTCGCCATCGCCGGTTGTCGTCGCCGGCCGCCGCCGCCGATCGTCGTCGTCGCCGATTGTTTCCGTCACCAGCTACCGCCGCTGAACGTCGCCATCGCCGGTTGCCGGCGGCAGCCTCCGGTTGCTGGCGGGCCGCCGATTGCCGACGAGGGCGGCGGCGGCGTACAGTGGTTGCCGGTGGCGGAGGCCGTCGGTTGCCGGTGGTTGCCGCAAGCTTCAGCAGAGGTGCGGCGGCCGCCGGTAGAGGTCGCAGAATATTTTTGTCATTTTATAATAATACGAATTACATTCCTTATAAAAAATAATGGACACCAAACAAAAGAATGTAATCACTTTTGTAATCAAAGATTACATACATTACATTACCAAACGTAGTAATGTAATCAAGATTACATTACATTACATTACAAATTTGATTACATTACAAGCTAAATTATATTACACCCAACCAAACGTAGCCTAATAGAAATCTTGATTGAACCCGGTTTGGTCTTATCCGCTGATCTGGTTTGACAGCACTGCCTCCATGCCATCAATGTCAACATGTCGATCAGGACCTTACGTGATCGATTGCATTAACAAGTCAAAGTGCGAGAGAGAGAAGACTTTGACTTTTTACACGGAGAATTCATTTCTCTCGGCATCAGCCTCGGCGTGAGCGTCAAGTAATCGAAAAAAAAAGAACGACGACAACCATTCATAACAATAATGGAACAAAAATCTACTCCAAGTCAACAGAAACTTCATAAGAAACTAATATTTTGATCACAAAATTATTAAGAAGAACCAACTAATCCCTAAGGAATACTTGATTAATCCAATTAACAAGAACCTCTATTGGATATTCAAATCAATCCTCAAGGGTTAGAGGATTTTAGGGATAAGTCAACTAATCCCGTCCGAAAGCTGAGTCGGACAGAGGTGGGTTGTGCTGTCCTGGAGGTTGACGGAAAGTCGTTGCGGAGCCTGGTCGACCTGGCACCCGCCGGAAGGGCTCGCACGGGCGGATGACGGGGGATGATGACGCGAGGACCCTGCGCGCACTCAAACAAGCCACCTCACGGTAGAGACCAAGAACCAGGGAAAAAGTCCTCGGGTCAGGTCCTCCGACGCTCAAGTCAGGTACTTTTTTCCCCAGAAACACAGAGAAATGACAAAAAGTAAAAGATGAGTATGAAAAGACGAGTGAGCGTACCTGCGTAAGAGACAAAGCTTCCCTCTTTATACTGCAATGGGTGCTTCTGGAATCTCATGGGTGTCAGGCGGTGAATGACACGTGGTGTCCACCTATAGGTCTAGGAAGGAATCAGCGGGTGGTGAGCACTAGACCGTTAGCATATTCTCCGATAGGCAATGATTATTCCCTGACAAGTTGTTACGATTTCCTGACTTGCTTGTCGTGTAGTGTATGTTTGCCCCGATCTGTTAACTCTGGACTGGGTCCCTATGTTTGCCGGCCTCACTCTGTGGGTTGTGGACCTATATCCCCTGACCTGCATTTGCCGCTTCAAGAATCTAGATCTTTATATCCATCCCTTGTTGGATCGAAAAGCGCTAGAGGGGGGTGAATAGCACTCGTGACTATTTTGTTTGATTTAAAACGTGTTGAGTAAATACGCAGCGGAAAATAAAAGAAAACACAACACACGCAAAACACAAGTTGTTTACTTAGTTCGGAGCCTGTGGCGACTCCTACTCCAAGGCCCGCGATCGTTGATCGCTTTCTGTGGGCAACACCTATAAGCTCGAATAACGGTTACAGAATTATTACAATCTATTGAACTGAAAGAATATACCGACAACAAGAATGAGCAATTTCGAAGCTTCGAGTCGTCGGGATCTCATTGCAGCACTTCGAGATCCTCTTGTTAGCAACTTGTAGCACAAAGATCGCTTGGTAGAAGATGTTCTAGACTGCTGGTCGAAACCCCCTTATAAAGGGTGTTCAAGGCACCTCCATTAAGCTCCAAGGCGCCGCCAACCCAAGGTTTTATCCCGATTCAGCCGCTGTCAATCAGGCTTTGACCGCTGCTTGTTATCCACCTGAAGGCGCCTTCAATGCCACTCCAAGGCGCCTCCAAGCCGCGGTCCAAGGCGCCTTCAGTCCCCATGAAGGTGCCTCCAGCTCCTCTGCACAACTAGCTTCCAAGCTCCATGGAGGCACCTCGGACACTATTCATCCGAGGTCAAGTGTGTTATTTAACCCTGCACAATGTGTTAGTCCACAAAATATACATATACCCTGCAAGACAAGATTAACACACATAAATATGATAAGAAAGGCGGTTGACAGTCTCTGGACTGTCCGGGTCTGACTTTGGATTTCCAACCGGAAACCCTAGGTCGACCCGACGCCTACTGTTCCCTTTGCGGGGACCGCGTCCTCACCTACTCCACTCAAGAGAGTCACCTGTTGCTAGTGCGATCATCCAGATCGACTGGACTTTTGCTCAGTGCTCGATGCTTCCGGACTTTCTGCTGGACGCTCGCTTGTCGACCCGTCTAGTCTTTCATCTGGTTCTCGACACCAGGACTTTCCACCTAGGGTTACTACTCCCTAGGACTTTTGACTAAAACCCTCAACCCACCAAGACTTTCTGCATAGGGTTACCACCCCCTATGACCTAGGGTTACCACCCCTAGGGTTTTCCTCCTGCCTAACCTCAGTTAGGACTTTTTCCTAAGTACACTTAGGACTTTCCTGCAAGCTCATTCAAGCTGTTAGATCACAACATAACCTTAACTTTGAATCTTTTGCCATTATCAAAACACTGGTTCGATCGTCGGATGTTTCCCGCACCAAGAATCTTCCCCTTTTTGATTATGACAACTTAAATTCAAAGTTAAGTAAAACATGCATAAGTAAACGAATGTATCAATAAACATAAACAAGCTTTTTAAGTAAAAAGTTCAAGTAAGAACGTAAGCAAGCTAAATGTCTAAGGCTCCCCCTTAATAAGAGCTCTCTTAACCTTAATTTGAATTTGTCCTACTCTCCCCCTTTGCCATATATCAAAAACTTTTGTAGGGAAAAGACAAGATGTAAGGACTAAGTTTTTTTTTATTAAATTATGTTTTCAAAAGGTTACACTTTTAAAACAACATTTTAAAACAACTTGTAAGTGAAATTTGCTAAGAAAAAACTTGTTTTTGAAGTAAACAAGTTAAAGCAGAAGAAAGTTTAGTAATTTAGCTAAAAAAAATTTTCTTTGAAACGAAAGATAGCTAAATTGACATTTCTTTAGTTTTGAACAACTTCTTTTACTTAGCCAAAATTTGTGCAAATTTAGGTTAAATTTTTTAAAAAGATATAAAACAAACGATTTTCGAAAGGCAAGTTTTGAAAATAGTAGGCTTAAGTTTTGTAATGAAAAAATGACTTAGCTAGTTTCGAAAGGCTTTGTTGAAAAATATTTTGTTAAAATTTTAAAGCCTTTTAAAAGACATTAATTTTACTTAGTTAATTTTGAAGACGGCTATAGAAGTTATAAATATTTAGACAAATAAAGAATTTTAAATTAAAGGCAAAGGAGGAGCAATTATTTAAGAGTCTAATGTCCAAGCATGAGTTAAGTTAAATAGATTTCAAATTAACCAATTTCCTTGAGTGAGGTATCAGAGCCCTAAAGTGCAAGCATGAGTTAACTTGAAATTTAAATATCCTTAACCAACTGTCTAACCTTTAGTTACTGGTTGAATACCTAGAGGGCAACAGTTTTCACTTGGTTAGTCAAGTTAAGTTAGTAATCCAGTTAGATTTGACTAGGGTTGGATCATTTAACTTGATTAATGTAAAGTTAGTTTTTAACTCCCAGACTCACTATGATGCACAGAAATAAGCATTCTGAAGTCCAGGCTATACCCTATGCATCTCACGTCGTTCTAAGTTTCTTTCAAACACAAACAAGTTATGCCTAGTGTGTTTGTGAGATGCTTTGGCTGAAACTAGGGGAACATGATTTCTAGGGGGTAAGTGCCTAGGCTAAGTTCAATTTTGAAAACATTATTTTTCTTAGAATTTTAAATGCTAATTTTAAGATTAAGCAATTTTGAACACCAATTTTTTTAAAAAAATTAGATGTGAGAAGTTGGTTTGAAAATCAGGATTTATTCTATCTAACACATTCCTATGTGTGCAAAATTAAGCAAAGAAAAAGTAAAAAACATAAAAAACTGGTAAGCAGAAATAAGCAGAGTAACTGAATTCTACTAAGCACAAGTTCAACTAGACTAGGAAATGAAAGTGTCTGTGTCCAAAATCCAAGGTACAATGCATGAAACGATAGCGTCAAAGAGTAGGATCATCAGCTGGAGGGTCGTCGGCTGGAGGTGGTGCAAGGGGTTGCTCGGGTGCAGACTGTCCCTACCGACGTATTTCATCCCGGAGAGAGGCAAATCCGACAGCTATCTCGGATCGGAGGGATCGGAGGGAGCGATGGCTCTGATACCATTGAGTCTGAATGGACTGAACCTTGAGACGAGCGAGTCTGTCCTCGACGGAGAGTGGTGTCGAAGTCGAATGCCCGGCTGACGTGGAAGGCCCGACGGAGGTGGAAGGTAATGGATCTCCGAATAACTCCTCGGCTAAGAAGTCGGGCCACTCCTCTCCCTCACCCGGGACAATGTCGGGAGGTGTATCCTCGGCCTCTGGATCAATCGGAGCAATGACTGGCTGTGGTCGACCCCTCCAGGTTAGAATCCCCTCAGCGGTGATGTGAACACGGGCTAATTTAAGATTGTGCTGCCCAAACTCGTCATATAGGGTAAGAGGGATAACTGTCCCTCTGGTCGTGTCTATCCTAAGGGTCGAAAAGATGTAGGTCAAAACATGACAGTAGGGCATATGGACTACATGGGATGTGACTGTACTAGATGTATAAATAATGTTCTGGAACATATGTAATGCCATGTCTATGTCTAAATGGTGACTCAAGGCATACAAAAGGATTGAATGCTAGGGTCGCATCTTCGAGACGTCCTGAGATGAGATCGGCAAGATACAGGCTGTCAGGACTCTATACATCACATAGTCCTGAACCCTAAGAGAGATTGACTTGAACTCAGTCAAGCCAAGTGGTCTCTCCTCTCCGAAAAAGTACATATAGATGGTATCTAATGTAATATGGGAGTAGGGATTGCCAAATGGCAAATCCCTACTAGGGTAGTATAGAAAGGGACATGTAGATGCCCTAAGCTCTAAACTAGTGTGGATGAGTGAGGGGGTAAACTGGATGTCTGTCCCACCAACTCTGGTAGAATATGTACTATCATCAACCTTCTCGAGGTTGTGATAGAACTGTGCACATAAATCATGATTTACTGCATTACTGCAGTAAACCAGTATACCTAGTTGGTAGTACTCTATCATCTGGACTGATGGGTGACAAAACTGATCAAAAAATGACCTTCTTAGATACCAAGGTTTGATGGTTTCAAATGTGTATCTAGCAAAGTTAATCCTATGTTGTTCTGAGGGGAATCTAAGATCCGTGGATGGGGTTCTAGCCAGAGTAGGATCAACATTGCGACGTTTCCTATTTTTGACAATATACAAGAAAAATAGCAAAACTAGCACTAAAATCATGTAGGAGATGATTAAGAGTAGTTTAGAGTATACCTAGGAGGCATTTCTAGGTATAGAAAGGGAAGAGTTGGGTTGAAGGCGCCTTGGTTGATGGATTAGAGGCGAAATCCGCACAGGAAGTTTGTGGAGAAATTCGGCAAAAGTCGAACAGAAGTCTTTCTGTTCGTGGCAAAAACTTCGGCTTTAAGGCGCCTTATACGCGTGGTAAGGTGCCTTAAACAGGCTCTTCGAGGCGCCTTGGAGATGATCCGAGGCGCCTTAAAGGGAGTCGGCGGGAGTTTTCCCGCCGCTGTCGAGGGCGCCTCCCTTGTGTGGGAGGCGCCTCAGATAGGCTTTAAGCCTTTTTTTTTTAAAAAAAAAAATTTGAATGATGAAAGTTAATTAAATTTGAAAAAGTTAATTAAATTTGAAAAATATTAAGTTAATTAAATTTAAAAAAATATTTAAGTTAATTAAATTTAAAAAATGTTAAGTTAATTAAATTTTGAAAAATGTTAAATTAATTAAATTTTGAAAAATGTTAAGTTAATTATATTTGAAAAATATTAAGTTAATTAAATTTGAAAAATATTTAAGTTAAATAAATTTGAAAAAGATTTAAGTTAATTTTAAATTTGAAAAATATTTAAGTTAATTTTAAATTTGAAAAATATTTAAGTTAATTAAATTTGAAAAATATTTAAGTTAATTAAAATTTTGAAAAATATTTAAGTTAATTAAATTTGAAAAATATTAAGCTAATTAAATTTGAAAAATATTTAAGTTAATTAAATTTGGAAAATATTTAAATTTTAATTTAATTTAATTTTAATTTTATTTTAATTTTAATTTAATTTATTTTTAATTTTATTTTAATTTAATTTAATATAATTTAATTTAATTTTTATTTTTATTTAAGTTTTGTCCTTAGTTATCTCACCCGATTTAGATTTTTCAATCAAAGGATCCTATAATTTTGTGAGATGAATTGGTTTTATTATAGGGTTTGGTTTAACTTTATGTTAGATTCAGGTTTAGCTTTAGGCTCAACAAATAGACATTCTTTGGATAAACTTCTGGGCTATGGTGAATCACTTGGACATCATTAAAGTAATCATGTCTTCGAAGTTTTCCAAATAGTCTTATCCACTGAACTTAGTACAAAACCTTAGTCTAACTAGTTAGGTTCCATAAAGGGTAGCTTCGGTCAGTTCCAGTTAGCCAAATACACCAGGTTGAAGTTATATCTTCCTAGACATGCATAGACTAAGTTTTCCTAATGTACTATCATCCAATACTTCACCAGTACCGTGGGTCAAGTTAGACTTAGCCCTTTTTTATTCTAGCCCTAATTACCCTGCCGGGTAGGTTACGTTTGGTTACCCTGTCGGGTAGATTTCTTTTGGAGGTGTCAGCTATTCTAGAGCCTCCATTATTGATTTTCCTTTAATTTTATTTGTTAAGATAATTTTTATTTGTTTATTTATTTATTAAAATAATTTTTCTTTTTGCTCCCCCTGGATCATAGCCTCGATAATGTTTATCAAGGTAATGTACTTGATCCTTGGGGACCCAATATTGACCAAGTCCAACTTGATTGACCAAGTTAGACTTGGGTACCTATGCTTGGACTAGTTTACTATTTGGTTTGTTGACTAAGGATAAATAAGATCGATATTTCCTTTTGGATTTAAAACCTAGTCCAGTTCTATTGTAAACGGCTCTTTGAGTCCCAAGAATTAGGTCAAGGTTCTTGGACCCCAAAGAAAACCGTTCTAGGGTCTTCTCCAAATCCTTGACCTGAGTTTTCAGACTATAATTTTCTTCCTCAAGCTTTTGGACTTGAGTTGAATTTTCAGTCTGAACTGGTTCAGGCAAGGTTTTGGAGTTAGTCACTTCTTTAAGGATCGTTATTTCCTTTAGAAGTTATTTGACCCTAATGTTTGATTTTACTAATTTACGTAATAAATAATTCAATAAGTTATTTAATCGAGGAATACTTATAGAGGGATCAGGCCCTTCGGAAATGGATACGGATCCGTGGCTTCTTTCCGATTCAGCTTCCGATTCGCTCTCACTCTCGGACACGTTGATTTGATCCCGAGCCATCAGCGCGAGGAGGCTCGTCTGGTTGAGCTTATCGTCGATATCTTCTTCTGAAGATTTCTCAAAAGCTGCTTTCAGCACCTTCTTCTTTCTCTGCTTCTTTGCTTCCTTTTGATTTGGGAAGTTGGCCTTGATGTGCCCCTTCTGGTTGCACCCGTAGCAGATCACCTTGAACTTGACTTTTGAACTAGGTTGAACCTCCTTGGATTGTACTGCCTTCTTTAGGTCTCTTTTGTTGAAGCCCTTCTTCTTCTTGTAGAGCTTCTTCACAAGGTTCAAAAGTTCTGTTGTTAGTTCGTCGTCTTCATCGTCTGAGTCGGGTTCTTCTTCAGATTTCGGTTCGGTTCTTCATCGTGATTGTTGGGACTTTTGGGCCGTAAAAACCGCTTTTTGCGTTGCGGAAACCCCGAAGTCTTACCACGGATCCGTGCGAAGATATATATTTAAATTATCATGTATATGTTTCCTAATCTTAGATCTACACTAGATCTACAAGAAAAGGGTTTATACCTTTAAAGCGAAGCCCTTCGCAAATCCCGCTCGTCCAGAAGGGTTCCCGGATCTCAAGAGTGTCAAATGTACACTCCTGTATGTGTATCCACACGAACAATAGGTGGAGAAAAACACAACTAAGAGTGTGCTAGCACCCTTAGAAGGTCACGACAATGGAGGAAGAGAGGAAGAGAAAAGAGGAGGAAGAAGAAGAAGAAGGAATCAATTGCCTTGAATACCTAAAAATGTAACTCCTCTCCCTTTTAAGTAGCCGACCACTCTTGGGATACCAAGAGTCATGCCTCTTGGTTTTTCTTCATGAGGTGGCACACACATAATGTAGCCATGATGATGTGGAACACCATCATTGGCTGGCCCCATGTCATGTGGCTTTGGTCAAGTCAAACTTGACTAATGAAGTGGCATTTGGTCAAGTCAAACTTGACCTTTTATCTCCCATGGTTGATCAAATCTAACCATTTGATTCAAACCAATTTGATTTAATGAATCTCTATTCATTAAATTAAATTGATTCAATGAGTCATAATCTAAATTAGACTCATTCAACACATGAATCACATTGAATCCAACTCAATTAGACTAATTTGGATTACTCTTAATCCAATTTAGTTCATCACGAGAACCTAATCCTCTTGGTCCATCATATGAACCTATTCTCCATCTAATTTCCCTTTGTGTGTGACCCTATAGGTTCTTGTAATGTTGGCAATGCTCCTAAACTCATTTAGAAGCATAAGTAATGAGCGGTATCTAGCAACACATCATTACTACACAAGTTACAAGAATGTTGAGATCCAACATCACCTTGTGACTACTAATTGTGACTCTTCACAATATATGATAATGTCCTTCTATCCTTGACATCTAGATTGATTAAATTGAGGCATAGACCGTGTCATCCTCTAATCAATCTATATCTTGAACTCCAAGTAGACTCACTCTAAACAAATGAGCTCAATATCTCATATTGACTCATTTGGGCATGGTCATGCACTTAGCGGTCTCACTCTATCAAAAATGATGACGTCACTCCCGTCATATAGGAGGGATAGATCTCATCTACATCACTCACATCCCTCCGCATAATTTGTTAGATACCCAGTAATCACCTTTATAGTCCACCCAGTTACGGGTGACGTTTGACGAAGCCAAAGTATGTAACTCCTTATGTAGGGAACCATGGTGACTTCAGGTCCAAGGATTGATAGTCATACTAATAGTCACATGAGAAAGTATATGACACTCATATAACGATCCATGATACTTTCTCATGGCGGGTCATTCAGTATACATTCTCCAATGCATATCCATGTGTCAACCTGATATCTCTATATCCATGACTTGTGAGATCAAGTCATCGAGTTGACCTACATGCTAGTCTCGTCGCATTAACATTGTCCCTGAATGTTAATACTTGACTAGGAATGATTAAGAGTAGTGTTCTCTATATCATCTCACTATCGATTCAACCAATCGATTGATATAGATAAAAACCTTCTACTCAAGGACACTATTATACTTAGTTATTTGGCACCAATACAAGTAAGTATAATAATCATAAAAGAAATGCCTTTATAAACATATAGGAATATGATACATTGAGTCCATACAACAATCATCATATGATTGACTCTAGGGCTCTAACTAACAATCTCCCACTAGCACTAGTGCCAATCAGTGTAGGGTCTAATACCCAATGACCTAGTGTGACCATCATGCTTTTTCTGTGCCAAAGCCTTGGTCAAGGGATCAGCAACGTTAGCCTCTGTGGGTACTCTGTAAATTTTCACATCTTCTCTATCGATGATCTCTCGAATGAGATGGAAGCGCCGTAATATGTGTTTGGTCCGCTGGTGTGAGCGAGGTTCCTTAGCCTGCGCAATTGCTCCATTATTATCACAATAGAGCTCAATAGGATCTGCAATGCTAGGAACCACCCCAAGCTCAGTAATGAACTTGCGGATCCAAACTACCTCCTTTGCTGCTTCTGATGCAACAATATACTCGACCTCTGTTGTAGAATCAGCAATTGTCCTGCTTCGAACTCTTCCAGCTCACAGCACCACCATTTAAGCAAAACATGAACCCAGACTGCGATCTATAGTCATCCTGGTTAGTTTGGAAGCTAGCATCACTATAACCTTTTACAGCTAGCTCATCATCGCCTCCATATATCAAGAAATATTCTTTAGTCCTTCTCAAGTACTTAAGAATATTCTTGACCGCTATCTAGTGACCTTCACCTGAATCTGACTGGTATCTGCTCGTCATGCTCAAAGCATATGAAACATCAGGACGAGTATATAGCATGGCGTACATGATAGATCCTATGGCTGAAGCATAAGGGATCTTATCCATACGGTCTCTCTCCTCTCTAGAAGAGGGACTTTGAGTCTTCGAAAGACTTATACCATGTGACATCAGCAGAAAACTTTTCTTGGAATTCTGCATGGCAAACCGTAGTAATACCTTGTCAATATATGTACTCTGACTTAGGCCAAGCAATCTCTTAGATCTATCTCTATAGATCTTTATGCCTAGAATACAGGTTGCTTCACCTAAGTCCTTCATTAAGAAACAATTCCCTAGCCAAGTCTTTACAGACTGCAGCAAAGGGATGTCGTTCCCAATGAGTAGTATATCATCCACATAAAACACAAGGAAGACAACTGTGTTCCCTACAACCTTCTTGTAGACACAGGGTTCATCTTCATTCTTGATGAAACCAAACTGTTTGATTGCATCATCGAATCGAAGATTCCAGCTCCGAGCAGCTTGCTTTAGTCCATAAATTGACTTATGCAGCTTGCATACTCTGTAGTATACAGTGGATCTACAAAACCCTCAGGTTGTGTTATGTACACATCCTCAAGCAAGTTTCCATTCAGAAACGTGGTTTTGACATCCATTTTCTAGATCTCATAATCGTGGTATGTTGCAATAGCAAGCATGATCCGAATGGACTTAAACATCTCTACTGGAGAAAAGGTTTTATCATAGTCAATACCATTAATTTTTTTGAAACCTTTAGCTACCAGACGACCCTTATATATAAGTCCATCCATGTCAGTCTTTCTTTTAAAGACCCACTTACACCCAATGGGTTTGACCCCTTCAGGTGGATCAACCAAAGTCCATACTTGGTTGGTGTACATGGATTCCATCTTAGATCTCATGGCCTCTAGCCATTTCTCAGAATCTGGTCTCATCACAGCTTCTTGATTGGAGGTAGGCTCATTCTCAACGAGCATAACATCATCATGGTCAGACAAGAGAAATGAGTATCTCTCAGGCTGATGACGTACCCTATCAGACCTGCAAAGAGGTATGTCTACTTGAACTGGTTGTTGTTCCTCAACTCCTTGTGGAACAATCTCATCATCCACAACACTTTGTGGTTCCAGTTCAACTTCCATCAAGGCTTCAGTGCTATGGTCCATATCTTGAACTTCTTCAAGATTGAACGTACTCCCACTAGTTTTTCTAGAAAGTAAGTCCCTTTCTAGAAATACCCCAGTCTTAGCCACAACTACTTTGTATTGACTGGGAATGTAGAAGTAATATCCCTTCGTTTCCTTGGGATATCCTATAAAATAACACTTATCGGATTTGAGTCATGGTTTGTCCGAGACTTGACGTCGAACGTAAACCTCACAACCCCAAATCCTCATTAAAGACACATGGGCATCTCTCCCAGTCCATATCCTATATGGTGTCTTTATCACAGCTTTGGATGGAACACGGTTAAGTATGAAGGCTGCTGTGTCTAGAGTATAGCCCCAAAGAGATATAGGAAGATCTGTGTGACTCATCATAGATCGTACCATATCTAATAGGGTACGATTCCTCCTTTCAGATACACCATTCCACTGTGGTGTTCCAGGAGGAGTGAGTTAGGATAGAATCCCACACTCAGCTAGATAGTCACAAAACTCATGGCTAAGGTATTATCCACCTCGATCTGATCGAAGTATCTTAATACTCTTGCCAAGATAGTTTTGTACTTTATTCTTGAATGCTTTGAACTTTTCAAAGGATTCTGACTTATGTGTCATCAAATACATATAACCATATCTACTGAAGTCATCAGTAAAGGTAATGAAGTACCTATAACCACCTCTGGCAGCGACATTGAAATGGCCACATACATCACTATGTATAAGTCCTAACAAGTCAGTCGCTCTTTCGCTGTGTCCACTAAAGGGAGTCTTGGTCATCTTGCCTAGTAGGCATGACTCGTATGTCTCATATGATTCAAAATCAAATGAGTCCAACAAACCATCTTTATGGAGATGGGATAAGCGTTTGTCATTTATATGACTTAAGCGACAATGCCATAGATAGGTTTGATTCATTTTATTTGATTTGAACCTTTTGATATTTATGTTATAGATGGGGTTCTCTAAGTCTAGAATATAGAGTCCGTTCATCAGAGGTGCACTATAATAGAACATATCGTTTAAATAGACGGAACAACATTTATTCTTTATGATAAACGAAAAGTCTTTCTTGTTCAAACAAGAAACTGAAATTTTGTTCTTAGTAAGAGCAGACACATAACAACATTCATCTAATTCTAGTACAAGCTCAGAGGGCAGAGATAGAAAGTAAGTCTCTACAGCAACAGCAGCAACCCCGTGCTCCATTGCCTACTGGTAGGTCCACCTCGCCCTTCGTCAATGCCCTGTTATTTCTCAATGCCTACACATTAGTACAAATGTGAGAAGCACATCCGGTATCTAATACCCATGATGAAGAAATAGATAGATTGACTTCGATAACATATATACCTGAAGTAGAAGTCTCACTTCTCTTCTTCTTAAGATCTTCCAGGTAAACTTTGCAGTTCCTCTTCTAGTGCCCGTCTGACCGCAGTGGAAGCAGGTAGCATCCTTGGCAACCCCTCCTTTGGGTTTCAGTGCCTTTCCTTTGCCCTTGGCTTGGGACTTTCCCTTACCTTTAGGCTTTCCCTTGCCTTTGTGCCTTTGTGCCTCTGCACCATCAAAATGGAGTTGGGCTTAACCTTCTTAAGGTTGAGCTCAGCAGTTCTCAACATACTCAGAAGCTCAGGCAGTGACTTGTCAATTTCGTTCATGTTGTAATTCATGACAAATTGACTGTAGATTTCTGACAAGGATTGCAAGATCAAGTCAGTGGCTAGCTCTTGGCCAAGTGGGAATCCCAACCTCTGTAGGTTCTCTATGTACCCAATCATCTTGAGTACATATGGGTCTACGGGAGTCCCATCTTGCATCTTGCACTGAAATAGTACCTTAGAGATCTTGAATCTCTCATGCCTTGCTTATCCTTGATATAGTTGACGAAGATGTTCAACCATATCATAAGCACCCATCAACTCGTGTTGCTTCTGAAGCTCAGAGTTCATGGTTGCGAGCATGAGACATGACACATCTAATGCATCATCTTGATGCTTCTTATAATCATCTCTGTCAGCTCGCGTGGCAGTGGCAGGAGGTGCCTCGGGAATGGGCTGCTCCAGGACGTACAGATTTCTTTCTTGAGTGAGAATTATTCTCAGATTCCTATACCATTCCAGGAAATTAGCTCCATTGAGCTTGTCCTTATCAAGGACAGAACACAGAGAGAAGGTGTTCGTGTTTGTTGACATGACAATCTACAACAGAAAAATACAGAAAATAAATATCATATTCCACTAATCATTTAATTAGACCTTTAATTAAACGATGCTCCCACTGAATTATAGAACTTTTGTAGAATCGAGTCATGGATGTGGTCAAACCACACTCATTAGATTCTAACCAACTAGCTATAATTCTTGCGGGACAAGATCCACATCATACTACGCCTTGAGTTAACTTTGGCTAAATCACCCAAGACTTAGTATGATCGGTAGGTAACTAATTACCAATTACATCTCTATGCAACTCTTGTTTATAGGATCAAGATCCGCATGTATATTAAAACTTGAGTTAGCTTTGGCTAAATCACTCAAGAGTTAATATAAATGTGATTTTGACCTATCTTCCAACCATTGAAAAAATGCCTATAGTTAAACTCGATCCAATTGAGTTAACTAGTTTTACTCAATCTAATTGAGTTTGTACTCACCCAAGCTTTGATAGGCGGGACCAAGATTGTCCCTCTGCACTCTACCAAGATAATATGTGTTACTCTGCTTTGGCAGATTCAACAACAACATGTGATCGAGGTAGTGATGGGTATCAAAACGTGGTAGGCATTTCGAGTTGACGCGATTAAGATCTAATATAATCGTTAATGTGTATCATATACGCGATTAAGATCTAATCTAATCGTTAGGATGTATCATATACGCGTTAAGATCCAATCTAATCATTAAGGCACTAATTAATTACTCTACTCTAGCATGCATCACATACATATAGGCAATTAATTAAATTTTGATTAGGTCATGACCCTACTACGATTTTCTCAAGCCAATGAGAAGATCGGACGGTCAACCTAGGGTCAACAGCTTCTCCAAGCTCCTCCCTTTGACCATCATGTGTTGCTCGCACCCTCCTCGTAGTTCCTTCTCGAGTGGACCTTCCACCGCTCCATTTTTTTTTGTACATTACAGAAATGAAACTCGAGTTACATTCGAGTCTAAAACTATTTTACAACAGAAATACAAAAGAGAGGTACGACGCGCAGGTCGCATATAACAAATACAACACGCACAATCACACAAAATGGTGCGCATGCCATATTATGAATTACAACACAGAATTGTCAATCATATTGGGTCTTTTGGGCCATGACCATCACAAAATCATACATAATTCTAAATTATGTATTATATGTAAATTTCTATAATTTTACTATTGTTTTTATAATTTTATGAGTTACAATTTCCCGGCGGTCCCGTTTAGCGATTTTCGAGCGCGATCGCGGGACAATGCCCCTTACGGGGTTAGGGGCAGTGCCTCTTCTCATGAAATGAGTCTCACAAGTGTCCTACTACAATCTTACAGTGCCTTAAGCTGCTATCCCAAAACTATTTGAGTGAAACCTTGCCGTTTTGGAAGATTTTTCTAGGTATACGAAGCCTACAAGTGTCCAAGCACTTGTTGCTTCGCATCTCCAAGAAAAATACTCATAAAATCTATAAAAATCGTAAATTTATAGAAACTTACAGATCTGATATTTTTCATAAAAATACAAACGAAACATGTACACGTTTCGCACGTGACTCTAATACCACTGTTGGGACTTTCGGGCCGCAAAATCAGCTTTTTGCGTTGCGGAAACCCCGAAGTCTTGCCAAGGATCCGTGCGAAGATATATATTTAAATTATCATGTACATGTTTCCTAATCCTAGATCTACACTAGATCTACAAGAAAAGGGTTTATACCTTTGAAGCGAAGCCCTTCGCAAATCCCGCTCGTCCAGAAGGGTTCCCGGATCTCAAGAGTGTCAAATATACACTCCTCTATGTGTATCCACACGAACAATAGGTGGAGAAAAACACAACTAAGAGTGTGATAGCACCCTTAGAAGGTCATGGCAATGGAGGAAGAGAGGAAGAGAAGAGAAGAGGAAGAAGAAGAAGAAGGAATCAATTGCCTTGAATACCCAAAAATGTAACTCCTCTCCCTTTTAAGTGGACGGCCACTCTTGGGATACCAAGAGTCATGCCTCTTGGTTTTTCTTCATGAGGTGGGACACACATAATGTAGCCATGATGATGTGGAACACCATCATTGGTTGGCCCCATGCCATGTGGCTTTGATCAAGTCAAACTTGACTAATGAAGTGGCATTTGGTCAAGTCAAACTTAACTTTTTATCTTCCCTCTCAAGTCAAGTCAAACTTGACCTTTTATCTCCCATGGTTGATCAAATCTAACCATTTGATTCAAACCAATTTGATTTAATGAATCTCTATTCATTAAATTAAATTGATTCAATGAGTCATAATCTAAATTAGACTCATTCAACACATGAATCACATTGAGTCCAACTCAATTAGTCTAATTTGGATTACTCTTAATCCAATTTGGTTCATCACATGAACCTAATCCTCTTGGTCCATCATATAAACCTATTCTCCATCTAATTGTCCTTTGTGTGTGACCCTATAGGTTCTTGTAACATTGGCAATGCTCCTAAACCCATTTAGAAGCATAAGTAATGAGCGGTATCTAGCAACACATCATTACTACACAAGTTACAAGAATGTTGAGATCCAACATCACCTTGTGACTACTAATTGTGACCCTTCACAATATATGATAATGTCCTTCTATCCTTGACATCTAGATTGATTAAATTGAGGCATAGATCGTGTCATCCTCTAATCAATCTATATCTTGAACTCCAAGTAGACTCACTCTAAACAAATGAGCTCAATATCTCATATTGACGCATTTGGGCATGATCATGCACTTAGTGGTCTCACTCTATCAAGAATGATGACGTCACTCCCGTCATATAAGAGGGATAGATCCCATCTACATCACTTACATCCCTCCGCATAATTTGTTACATACCCAGTAATCGCCTTTATAGTCCACCCAGTTACGGGTGATATTTGACGAAGCCAAAGTATGTAACTCCTTATGTAGGGAACCATGGTGACTTCAGGTCCAAGGACTAATAGTCATACTAATAGTCACATGAGAAAGTATATGACACTCATATAACGATCCATGATACTTTCTCATGGCGGGTCATTCAGTATACATTTTCCAATGCATACCCATGTGTCAACCTGATATCTCTATATCCATGACTTGTGAGATTAAGTCATCGAGTTGACCTACATGCTAGTCTCATCGCATTAACATTGTCCCTGAATGTTAATACTTGACTAAGAATGATTAAGAGTAGTGTTCTCTATATCATCTTACTATCGATTCAACCAATCGATTGATATAGATAAGAACCTTCTACTCAAGGACGCTATTATATTTAGTTATTTAGCACTAATACAAGTAAGTATAATAACCATAAAAGAAATACCTTTATAAACATATAGGAATATGATACATTGAGTCCATACAACAATCATCATAAGATTGGCTCTAGAGCTCTAACTAACAGTGATCTCGGTTCGCGAGTTCTACTGGTACCTACAAGCAAAACTACACCTTTCTCGATTGGCTGCGCATTAGTCTGCTCATGTAATTCAAACTCAGAAAATAATTCATCTAATTTTATACAAGATAAATCTTTGGAAACTTTGTAGGCATCTACCATTGATGCCCACAATGTGTTCCTCGGAAAAGAGTTGAGTGTGTACCTTATGACGTCCCGATTCTCGACTTTCTGCCCGATTGCATGGAGGGAGTTAAGAATATCTTGTATGCGTACGTGGAGTTGACTCGTTGTCTCTCCTTCCTGCATCTTGAGATTGTATAGTTTATTAAACAGTAAATCTCTTTTACTCACCTTGGTGTAAGAGGTGCCCTCATGGAATTTGATCAGCTTCTCCCATAGCTCTTTTGCGCTGAAGAACGGTCCAACTTTGTTGAGCTCCTCCTTGGTCAGACCACACTGGAGTATGTAGGTTGCCTTTTCATTTGCCTCTACTTTCTATATTAAGGATGCGTCATAGTTCTGGTATGATACTAATTTGCCTGAGCCGTCAAGTGGGAGTTCACGGCCTATCTTGGTGATTGATATGGGTCAGGTTTTGTGGGTCTCCCGATGAGGAAAGAAAAGGAGGAAGGAAAAGCAAAACAGTTAAGTATATACCGGCCAGGACATATCTCCAAGGCGGAGTTAGGTTAATATCGGCCGGGACATAACTTCAGGATGAAGATAGGCTGATATCAGTCGAGACATACCCCGATAGGAGGTAAGCTTATATCGACCGAAATACGTCTCCCAGGAGGAATATATATACTTTAAGAGAGTAGGTTAATATCGGCCGGGACATAACTTCAGGATGAAGATAGGCTGATATCGGTCGAGACATACCCCGATAGGAGGTAAGCCTATATCGACCGAAATACGTCTCTCAGGAGGAATATATACTTTAAGAGAGTAGGTTAATATCGGCCGGGACATAACTTCAGGATGAAGGTAGGCTGATATCGGTCGGGACATACCCCGATAGGAGGTAAGCCTATATCGACCAAAATACGTCTCTTAGGAAGAAGATATATATATATACTTTAAAGGGAGTAGGCTAATATCGACAGAAATATACTTCTCAAAAGTAAGATTCGCATTAACTGACATATACCCCAGAGGAAGTTAGGCTAATATCGGTCGGGACATGCCTTCTAGGAGGAGTCGAGACCGGTCGAATGACCCATGATTGGGAAAGACACTTGATAGAATATAGTGACTTCGATCGATATAAGGAATATTGGTAGATGGAATTAATTACAGAAGGAGGGGTGAAATGATGATTAATGGAGATATTTATAGTATGTAACTATATGACAGAAAATATATATTTTGGCGGGAAATGTGTCTTCATAGTATTTTACAGGTGCTAAACGACAAAGAAGGTACATCTGGGGTACAAAAAATATTCCTTAAAAGTGATTCACCGCAAGTACGCCGCTGACGTCATCTCATAACGAACTCTAACAAACCGGGGTCCACTTCATTACTACGGGGGTTATATGAAGTGGTATAAAAAGGGGAATCCTCTCCGTTGGCTAGGTAAGTTGACAGGTTCACAAGTGGACATCATTATACACATTCATAACCCTAGTTTTTCAACTACTGTTCATCTTCTTCTTCCTTCATCCACACCTATGGAGAGGATTGACTTGAGCGTCGGAGGGCCTAGCCAGGGATTCCCACCCCGGTCTTAGGTCACTGACGATAGTGTTGGTTGATCTGGTGTGTGCAGGAAGTCTGGGAAGCTTCGGAGTGGGGTTTCTTCTCTTTCAGATCCGGTTTCTTTCTTCGTCATCAGGTCTTCATACAAGTAAAGTTTCCGGTGACTCTACTTTTTCCCGATCCGCTTTGGGTTTCTCGGATTGGTATTCGGTAGACATTATTCTTCATCAGCACGGTGGGTTTCTTTTCTCCGGATCTTCGTCGTGTCCAGCTTCTCAGACAGGATCAAATTTGGCGCCGTCTGTGGAAATCTCACCTGAGTCTGAGACTACGTGATGGAAGAGGTCGGGAAATCAAACCTACTTACTATTAGTCGGGAGGATTTGGATTCTCTTATCAACTCCCATGTCCAAAAAGCCTTGCAGCACAACAACAACAACTTCAAGCTCATACTGGAGCTACTCTGCCGACAGCTCATAATCCGGCAATATCGACTACTGAGCAGCGGAAAGGAAAGGAAATAGAAGAAGAGGAACATGCCTATTTTCCTCCAATTGCTGTTTCTCCGATGAGGCGTCCTCGAGCCTTCCTTCGTACTCCTATGGAGCAGGGGGGTAGAAGACCTGTGTTCCAAGAATCCTCTAGTGAAGCACCTGATAAAGAAAAGCGTAAGATCAAAATGATAACTAGTGATAGCTCACCTGAGAAGGTCATCTCCCCATTTTCCCAAAGTGTATTGGATGATCCGCTTCCTAAGCGGTATCAAAACCTGCAAATCGGGGAATATACTGGAACCACAGATCCAGAAGATCATCTGCTGAAATTTGAAAACGTAGCATTATTACAACAATTCTCTGATGGAGTGAAGTGTTGGATGTTTCTTACTACCCTCGGAGGAGCAGCACAGCGTTGGTTCAAAAGATTACCAGAAAAATCTATTCGGAAGTTCAAGGACTTCAAGAAAGTCTTTCTGCACCATTTCTCTAGCAACAAGAGGTATCATAAGACTCCTTGGAGCTTATTTTCAATCAAACAGTCGTCTAAAGAGTCTATCCGAGCATACATCAAAAGGTTCAATCAGGTAGCTATTGATATGCCTAATGCTACTACTGAAATATTAGTAAGTGCTTTCTCTCAAGGTCTGAACGATAATTATTTCTTTAAAGATTTAGTAAGAAATCCCCCTGTTAATTTTGATTCCTTGATTGAGCGGGCTACTGAGTTTATTAATGTAGAAGAAGCTCAAGCTGCTCGTAGAAAGGAGAGTGTCACCTCTTCTCCTACCCAAGTTAAAGAGAAAGCTCCAGCTCCTGTGCCTCCACCAAGAGGTCCTAGAATAACTCATCCATCCCAGAAGTACCCAGGAGGTGGTGCACTTATCATAAAACTAGCAGTAATCATGCTGAAGACTGTTTTGTTTTAAGAAATAGACGGGTCAATAGAGAGCGATATCAGAGGCAGAACTACTATCGACACAATACCCCAGGCAGCAAAGTCCTCCCAAATTGGAATATCGTCCGGTCGAGACTCGGTAGGAGGCAATACCAGTTCCGGCCGGCACTAAGCACATTCTGAAATTGTGATGACTTGACAGGAAGAAAACAGAAATAACGCTGCTCGAGGTAATATTAATATGATTGCGGGCGGACCCACTGATGGGGATTCTAATAGAGCCAGAAAAGCGCATGCCCGAAGATTGGAGATTCATGCAGTAGGATGCAGCATGGAACGAGCAGCTGGCCCTGAAATAAGTTTCGGGCCCAGAGATCTTGAGGGGGTAGAAATACCTCATGATGATGCTTTGATCATCAAAGCTGTGATAGCCAATTACGCCATTGCTCGTACCTTCATAGACACGGGTAGCTCCGTCAATATTATATTCAAGAAGGCTTTTGATCAGTTACAAATTGATCCAAGTGAACTTCAACAAATTGTTACTCCTCTGTATGGATTCATAGGCAATGAGGTACAACCTTTAGGTCAAATAAAGTTGGCTATTTCACTGGGAGAAGAACCTCTAATGAGAACCAGAAGATCTTATTTTATGGTGGTAGACGCTCCATCTTCTTACAATGTGATATTGGGTCGACCTGCCCTAAACGAGTTTAGGGCAGTCGTTTCTACTTTTTGTCAAAAGATCAAATTTCCTGTGGATGATCAAGTTGGAGAAGTACGGGGTGATCAGAAGACAGCCCGAAAATGTTATGTAGAGATAATTCGAGCTGAAGCTAACACCGCCCGAAAGATACAAAGAATGGAAGTTAACGCCATTAGGGAAAAGCAGCCCGCCCTGGTTTATGAAGAGAAGGAGGAAATTAAGATCCAGGCCAGTAGACCTGAAGCTACTACATATATCGCGGCCGATCTTGAGCCTACTCTAAAGGCTGTATTAGTACAATGTTTGAAAGAGAATAATGATGTCTTTGCATGGACTCCCAAAAAAGTCTCGGGCGTTTCTCCGGCCGTCATGGAACATTCCTTGCATGTCTTCCCAGATGCCCGCCCGGTCATGCAAAGAAAAAGAAGTTTTAGTGCAGAACAAAATCAAATCATCAGAGAAGAGATTACCAAACTTATGGAGGCAGGTTACATTAGAGAAGTACAGTTCCCAAGCTGGTTGGCTAATGTGGTGTTAGTCTCTAAACCAGGAAATAAATGGCGAGTCTGCATAGACTTCCGGGATCTCAACAAAGCTTGCCCGAAGGATTATTATCCGTTACCCAGGATTGATCAGCTTGTTGACTCCACCGCCAGATGCGAATATATCTCTATGTTGGATGCTTATCAAGGTTATCATCAAGTTCCTTTGGCCAAAGAGGATCAAGAAAAGGTCAGTTTTATAACATCTGAAGGTACTTATTGCTATAATGTTATGCCCTTTGGACTAAAAAATGCAGGAGCAACTTATCAAAGGCTTATGAATAAGGTTTTCCAGAAGCAGATTGGTAGAAATATGGAAGTATATGTTGATGACATCTTAATTAAACCTCTTCAAGCTGCTGATCTATGCAGGGATATAGAGGAAACTTGCAAGACTTTAAGACAATATGGGTTCAAGTTGAATCCCAGCAAATGTTTATTTGGCGCGAAAGGAGGAAAATTCATGGGATATATGGTGTCCGAACGAGGGATAGAGGCCAACCCAAGCAAGGTCAAGGCATTGCAGAACATGGAGCCACCACGCAACATGAGGGAAGCTCAAAGATTGACAGGTCGAATCACAGCTTTGTCTAGATTTATTTCTAGATCGGCTGATCGTAGTTTTCACTTCTTTAAAATACTCAGAAAGGCTAATAAGTTTCAATGGAATGAGGAGTGTGATAAGGCTTTCCAAGAATTGAAAGATTATTTAGCTACTCTCCCTGTGTTGGCTAAACCTATAGTAGGAGAAACTCTGTGGGTATACTTGTCGGCTAATGAGAACGCCGTAGGTTCTGTACTAGTGAGACAAGAGGGAAAAGAGCAACAACCTGTATATTTTTCTAGCCATTTATTAAAAGGAGCTGAGTGTAGATATACCACATTAGAAAAATTGGCGTTTTCCCTAGCACTGACTGCTCGGAGGTTGCGCCCATATTTCTTAGCACATGAGATTTTTGTATTAACTAACAGCACTCTTGGGCGAGTATTACTCAACCCAGAGGCATCGGGACAGCTGATTAAGTGGACAACTGAACTTGGGGAGTATGATATTCAGTATCAACCTCGCTTGGCCATCAAGGCACAAGCTCTGGCAGACTTCATCATAGAAGTTCAAGGCCCCGAGGAAGAAAACACCTGGAAGGTTTATGCAGATGGTTCTTCAACTAGGCAAGGTAGTGGAATTGGTGTTCTTCTTATATCACCAAGGGAAGACAGATTTCAACTCTCTATCAGGTTGAACTATAGAGCTACCAACAACGAAGTAAAATATGAAGCCTTAATAGCCGGTTTGCAAGCTGCTCGGCATATAGGGGCAGCTCGAGTCCTTATTTATTCCGATTCTCAATTAGCAGCTCAACAACTATCAGGTAATTTTGAAATCAATAATGATAGGCTTAAGCTATATGCTGAAGCGTTTGATAAGTTGAAGTCTCAGTTTCAAGAAGTAAATATACAAAAGGTTCCCAGATCTGAAAATCAAGTAGCAGATGAATTAGCTAAATTGGCTTCTGCTATAGTACCATGGAGTTTAGACAGACCCGTGGAACAAACTCTGTTAGTATCTTGTATTGAAAGACATGCTGAAGCAGAGATTCAAAGTGATTGGAGGGCTCAGATTATCTTATACTTGCAGCAAGGTATTCTTCCTAGTGATGTAGAATAGGCGAGAGTATTTAAGAAAAGGGCCGCTCAATACACTATGGTGGGAGAACAGTTATATAAAAGGGCGTTTTCCAGTCCTTTGCTTAAATGTATTGGCACAGAAGATATACAATTTATTTTACGAGAAGTTCATCAAGGTTCATGTGGTAGTCATATAGGGGGAAGATCTTTGGCCCGTAAAATTCTGTTAGCAGGATATTTTTGGCCCACTCTACATGAAGATGCTAACAAGCTGGTGAGAACTTGTGTTTCTTGTCAAAAGCATCAGAATGTCTCACATCATCCTACACAGTTATTGAGAACCTCTATAGTTGCATGTCCCTTTGATCAGTGGGGCGTGGATATAGTAGGACCGTTTCCTATGGCAGCTGCACAGAGAAAATTCTTATTGGTAGCAGTGGATTATTTTTCTAAATGGGTGGAGGCAGAACCACTTGCTCGAATTACTGAAGATGCAGTTATTAAATTTTTGAGGAATAATATAATCTGCAGGTTTGGCATTCCTCATAAATGGTCTCTGATAATGGAAGGCAATTTCAAGGAGATAGGATTTTAGACTGGTGCAACAGTTACGGCATTGTTCAGGCCTTCACCTCTGTAGCTTACCCACAAAGCAATGGCCAAGCAGAGGTAACTAATAGTGAGATCATTAGAGGTCTAAAAACCAAATTGGATCATGTTGGAGGTAGCTGGGTAGACGAATTGCCCAGTGTTCTTTGGGCTTATCGCACTACACCCCGGGAAGCTACAGGAATCACGACTTTTCAGTTAGTTTATGGAGGAGAAGCAATAATACCCATTGAAGTGGGGGTAGAATCTGATAGACGGCGATTATATGATGAGGGCAACGAAGGTCGACGACTTATGGAGCTAGATTTGATAGAGGAAATAAGAGATAAAGCTGCTACCCGTCTTGTATCATATCGACAGCGGATGAGGCAAAACTATAACAAGAGAGTGATACCCAGATTTTTCCAAATAGGGGATTTGGTATGGAAACGAATTAAACCTGTTGGGGATGTCAGCAAGCTGGCACCACAATGGGGAGGACCTTACAAAGTGGTAGAAAAGCTCGCATCCGGTTCATATTATCTTCAAGATGTTGAAGGGAGAATTTTGGAACGCCCTTGTAGCGCTAATCATTTACAGCCTTATCGAACCTGACCAGATAACACTATTTAAGAAAATGTTCACAATTATGTGAAGTCCTGGGGGGATTGAGGACAAATATATCTACAGTTTATGTACCTTATTTCTTTTAATAAAAACCAGGCAAGACAAATATCATCACGGGAAATAAGTATGGTTCATACAGATTGACAAATATCAAGAGAATCTTCATTTTCTATTTTGGGCAATTAATTGGAGGAAATCCTAATCGGCCCCTGTAGCTCCCCACAAGGTCAAGAAAAACTGTAAAGAGGTTAGTACCAAAGTCATATTTTCTGCATAGAGCAAAAGTCGATCGGGAAATTCTATGAAGTAACTCGGTCGGGTCTTCATAGGAGGAACTGGAGACTCTAAACTATTCCAGAGCAAAAGTCGATCGGGAAATTCTATGAAGTAACTCGGTCGGGTCTTCATAGGAGGAACCGGAGACTCTAAACTATTCCAGAGCAAAAGTCGATCGGGAAATTCTATGAAGTAACTCGGTCGGGTCTTCATAGGAGGAACCGGAGACTCTAAACCATCCCAGAGCAAAAGTCGATCGGGAAATTCTATGAAGTAACTCGGTCGGGTCTTCATAGGAGGAACCGGAGACTCTAAACTATTCCAGAGCAAAAGTCGATTGGGAAATTCTATGAAGTAACTCGGTCGGGTCTTCATAGGAGGAACCGGAGACTCTAAATTATTCCAGAGCAAAAGTCGATCGGGAAATTCTAAGAACTAACTCGGTTGGGTCTTCATAGGAGGAACCGGAGACTCTAAACTATTCCAGAGCAAAAGTCGATCGGGAAATTCTATGAAGTAACTCGGTCGGGTCTTCATAGGAGGAACCGGAGACTCTAAACCATCACAGAGCAAAAGTCGATCGAGAAATTCTATGAAGTAACTCGGACGGGTATTCATAGGAGGAACCGGAGACTCTAAACCATCTCAGATCAAAAGTCGATCGGGAAATTCTATGAAGTAACTCGGATGGGTATTCATTGGAGGAACCGAAGACTCTAAACCATCTCAGATCAAAAGTTGATCGGGAAATTCTATGAAGTAACTCGGACGGGTCTTTATAGGAGGAACCGGAGACTCTAAACTATCTTTGAGCAAAAGGGATGATTGTCTGCAACTAGAATGGGTCTTCTAAACCATCACAAATCACAAGTAAGAGATCTTATAATTTCAAGACCTAATCAATCGAGATTATGTGGACATGAGGCTGGAATTCAAAAGGGATGCAATACATATGATGCATTATTCATTTGGAGGACTATCCATTTAAAAGTCTTTATTTTCGTCTGGAACAATATATTCAGCCCAGAACTCAGGAATTTTACACCGTTTTCTATCTAGAGATCAGTTGAAATTATGCATTCTTTTGGAATTATGAAATATACTAGATGTGGTCCGCAGAAGAACTCATCGAGACAGGGCTTAACTTCATGAGACAAACCAGGAATTCTCGAATAAAGCTTATACTAGACAATCAAAAATATTTTAGAAGGGATATTCTCATATCAGCATGATGAAGAAGCAGGTAAGTATCAAAATTTTCTTATACACTGCAAGTACTTAATTATACAAGCTTTAATTACACTTGTTTTTTCATTAGTAGATCCTATAGTACAAGTCTTTTATAAATAATCTCTTCAAACATTTGGAAAGGGGCCTTTTAAATCTGCGGGTAGCTCTTCATTAAGCCTGCGGCGATTTATGAAAGAAAGGGGAGGTTCTTGGGGTAAATAACCACCCTCTCTTAATTGTTGAAGAACTCCCGATACAGAATAGTTTAGAGCACCTACTATCCTACGAACAAATTCCTGAGCAAAGGCTGAAGACTTCAAATAAGCCTGACGCCATTCCTCCAACCGGTTCTTCTCTTGCTCCTTGTAACTTTGAAAATCAGCTTGTAGCTTGGCGTTCTGATTTTTCAAAGCATTCTTCTCTGATTTGAGCTGCTCCAATTCCTTTTGAAGCAATGATAATTCAACCTCTTGAGCTTTCCTTTGCTCTTGTTCCTGTAGGAGAATGAAATCATGAGAGGCTAAGTCCTGAGCTTGGTCATAAAGACAGGCATTATGGAGCTTCTCTACTTTCTCTAAAATAAGGCTTTTTTGAGAAGCATCCGAAAGAGCTTTCTCTTTCAAAGCAATCTCTAGTCGAAGACCAGAGTGTAGCCTCTCCACCTGTAATTCTAACGTCCTCCTAGCAAGCTCTTTGTCTTTCAACAGTTGTTGACATTCCTCCAATTCTTGTTTCAATGTTCCCAATTGTTGATTCTGCAAGGTCACCTGCTCTTGCAACTGAGCCCTATCACTACTAGAAGAAGGCGAGGCAGACTTCAATGTCTCTAATTGAGCTTTCAACTTATTGTTCTCATGGTCTTTAGCTGTAAGTAGTTGATCGATATGTAGACTCGTGGCGAGGAACTAAACAAGAGGATGATGTAAGTGAAAGATGAAGTTACAAAGCTAATAACACCTAACTAGGAATACTTACAGCCACTGCCTGACGACTATGGCGATTCGCTCGATGTGGGAGACTAAGGCCTCGTAGTTGTTCATAACCCTGCATCCAAGATTCGGCCAATAAACCTTGCAGTTGCAAAGTGCCATAGCCAGGAGGACTAGAAGGCTGTCCCAATTGAGAAGGTAAGCCCGCAACCAGTTTAAATAAAGGAGGGGGAATATAGGAAGCCAGAGACGGAGAAGAAGAGGAGGCAATAGAAGGAAAAGGGATAGTAGAAGCAGGAGGAGCAAGGTAGGAACTAGATGGAATAGGAGGTAGTAGCATAGGAGGGGTTGTTGCAATTGTGGAAACACTAACAGCTGAAGGGATGACACTGGGAGAAGATCTCCGGCAAGGTGTTCGTTTTGCTCGAGGCCTATAAGCCGAGGGAGGTAAGGCAAATGCCAAGGAGGTAGAAGGCACGGGAGGGATAACGACCATCTCAGAGGTAGAAGCAGGAAGAGCTGAAATAATAGAAGAAGAAGAGATAAGCAGACCGGGCCTTATCATCCGAAGAGCAGGATTGGAGCTAATATTGGTAGGAGTCATTGGTGCCTTACCTCTCTCAAAAGAAATAGGCGCCGGAACAAGAGGAGCTTGCACAAAAGTACCAAAAACATTGCCAAAGGGAGAGTCCTTGGTAAGATTTGGCTTTTTAACTAAAGTAACAAAAGGCTCTTCTTCCTCCTCTTCCATGAGTGCGACACCCTCTGCTCGCCTTTCTTCTACGGAAAGCAAGCCCAAAGTAGAGGGATTAGGATCGGATCGGCGAGCCAACAACCATTTCTCTCCAAGATTATTGATAAAGGACTTGGTCATAGCAGAATTCCTGTACATAAAAGCCGGAAGAATAGCATCGGCTGAAATACAGAGGATAAACATTGTTATCATAGAGATATGCTAATCAGCAAAGGCGAAGTAAAATAATTATACTCACCAAAGGAACTATCCAAAGGAGTATCAATGTTGCCTATCCCGAGGGGAAACATCAAACCCTCTTCAATTAGATGTGGCAAACTGAATTTCGCTCCTCGCAATTTAGGTAAAGCAGAAGCAACAGAGGGATCATTAAGAAGATCATGGATGTCCGGAAGTAGAGGTAAATCATGTATCCATTGGATAGGAAACGGAGGGGGAGAAGGGAGACGCATGTAGAAAAATTTACGATACCATTCACCTTAAGGAGGAATGCGGTTAAATAGAATGGCTTTGGGATGAGACTGAAACTTAAAAACGCCAACATCCACTCGGCGAGGAATGAAGAAGTGATGAAAAAGACGGGGAGACAAGGGGAAATCTAACAGTTTCGATACCCCAATGAAACCCATCAGAATAGAAAAAGATTGAGGGACGAGTTGGTTTAGCGGGATATCAAAATAGCGACTGACATTGTAGAAAAAAGGATGAAGGGGAAACCTAAAACCTTGTAAGACTTGGTACCTGAAGATGGAAATACATCCCAGGGGGGGAAGATGTGGACCCTCATGAGAGGCAGGACGAATGATATAAGAAGGAAAACCATAGGTTGCCTGTAAGTCCACTTCTTCTATATCTGTGAGGTCAGAAGAGCATGAGAGAAACCATGCAGGAGAAGAAACCGCCATAGGAAGAAGACGAGAGATGAAGAAAAACAAGAGAAAACTTCGTAAGCCCTTATCTTTCTTTTTGCCTTGTGCTAAAACCCTTGAGATGAAACAGAAAAAGGGGAAAAAGGTGCTCGGAGTATCGATCGTCATAAATAGGTGATGATATTAAAGAATAAAATCAGAAAAGTAAAGTTAATAAAGCTACCTTAGAAAAAAGGTGTGAGTTTCCTCAGAAGTATTCTTAGGAAACCCTGACAAGGACAAATAGAAAGTAATACAATAAACCATAAGTTTGAGGTGTGGATGTAATAAAATGGAAAGTCAAGCGTCGGAATAGTAGTTAATAGACGAAATCTGTAGATGAAAATCGAACGGTTTTGATAAATCGGCCGAAATAAAGATCATTCAAAATATATGGATCAAAGGCTTATTATAGTAAGGCGAATAATATACGTTATAATAAAACCCAGTGAGGATACCATGGTAAACCGGTCGAGCAAAAACAAATCGACCAATATCAAGGATAGCATGACGAAGCCATGTTAAATCGGGCGAGATATAACTAAGCTATAAACTATCGAGCGGTATTTAGTATATATCGGTCGATTGTTAAGAAAAGACCCATAGGGAAATCTCGTGTTATGATAAACCAAATAACATGAGATATATTTACAGAAAATAGATATCCTGAGAAAGAGTAAGATTCACAACCCAAGAGGAGTAATCAAAGTCACACGAGCTTATCATTACAGAATCGCAATAACTCGAACCTAAGTCAGAGTCAACCTAGGGTATAGATCAGGAGGTTTGCTTTCAATTAGTTTGCGTTTGTTCAAGAAATTAGGAGGAGGATCGCGAGATAAATAATGCTCTTCTTTTAATTGCTGAATCACCCCTTGAGCTCCTACAGTAAAAGCGGATAGAATGGACCTTACGATCGGTCTGTTGAACTTGGAAGATTCAATCATGGCCGTGGCTCGCTCCTTATAACGAACATCCTCGCCCCCTTTGTAGACCACCAACGCCATCTGAGAGGTTTTTAATTCATCTTCTTTGGCAGAAGCTTCAGCTTTAGCCGAATCAAGGGAGGTGGTCAAAGAGGCTACCTCATCCTCTTTCAACTGTAAGGCTTTGAGCTTCTCAGTCAATTCCGATTCATAATTATCCTTTAGCTCTCCAAGCTTGGAAGTCAATTCTCAATTGAGGTCCGTAACCGATTTAAATTTTGCCTGAAGGTTTTCAATTTGTACTTCAAACTGCTCCTTGTCGGTAGCAGAAAACGCAGCAGAAGACAATTCAACAACCTCTTGCTTTAGCTTGTCATTCTCCGATCTCAACCTCTGGTTTTCAGTATATAGGTTGTGCAGTAGTCGAGAGATACCCATATTTTCTAGCCATCTCTGGAAACGTAATGAGAAGTCATAAGATAATAGTTGAGAAATAAAAAACAGGCGTTAATAAGCATACCTGATTCTCCTTATGAGAGAAGCGATCAATTGCCTCAGCAATAGAAAGCTCTTTAAAAAGGGACGAACTTCATCCCAAGAGCCAGCAAAAGAACCCCCTAATAATATAGGGAGAACAGGAATGGTAGAAGAATCGGCTGAGAAGGAAGAAGTAGGAATAGAGGGGGGAGCAAAGACTAAGTAAGAGGAAGACGAGGAAGGCAAAGACCCAGAAGTTGGTATAGATAAAGGAAAAGTAAAAGAAACATCTCCAGAGGCGCCGGCACTGGAGAAAGGCGAGGCAGGAAAGTTGAGAGAAGGATAGAGCTCCGCCAGCGTCGGCTCATCAGAAGGAAGACTACCCCGCAGGGAGAATGAGCCTCCTTTTTGAAGGAGGAGCCCTGGTTAGTTTGCGTCCTGGACGCTTGCCTGCGGAAACTTCAGCTATCAATTTACCCGAGCTACCAGGAGACGTGAGCTCAATTAAAGAGGTAGATGAGGAGACAACAGCAACCACTGGAGAGGTAATAGTGGGTATAGGATTGGGAAGGATCTCTACGGTAGGATCCTCAGGAGAACCTTCAGGAACCTCACGAGCCCCTGAAGAGCTAGGTACTTCGGTTAAGGAAGCCGACTCTTCAATTGAGGGTGGAGGGGCGATAGCGGCCAGAAATTCGGCCTCCTTGGCGACTGTATAGAAAAGAAAAACAGTTTAGGCAGTTAAAAGTGAGAAGAAAGGAACAAGATGTTACCTAAGGAAATGTGGGTGTCAGGTTTGACGGGGCTTAAACCAAATAAGTATAGAAGCTCGACCTTCAACCATTTTGGGATCGAGAGTCGGTGACCTAATAACTTCTCACAATAAATAGGAAAAGAGGGAAGAAGATGAAACTCTCTAACGTCGGGCAAGGGAGGCAAGAAAGATTTCCAAGCATGAGACCAAGGAATAGGCCCCGGAAACTTTAAAAAGAAAAAACGAGATTTTCAGGCTTTAAGAGATGACGGCATATCTCCAAAAAGGACCATTTTAGTGCGCGACTGGAATAAGAAGACACCAGGTTCCGAGTACTTGGGATAGGAAAACATGAAGAAATTTTGAGGAGTAGGAGGAATATCTCGTAGACGAAACAACATGTAAGTACCACACAAACTGCTGCAAAGGAATGTCAAAATACCTGCTTATCTCAATCAAGAAAGGAGAAATGGGGAATCTTAAGCCCCCTATCAACTGATCCCTGAAAAAAGTCACGCAATTATCAGGGGGATGATGAGGCCGAGCATTCGATGTCGGGAGTAGGATTTTGTATTCCTTAGGAATTTCATATTGACGGCGGATGGATAATCTAGCATTCTTGTCAAAGGTAGAAGACATATGGACATACCAAGGAGCAATTGTTTCCACGGCCATGGGCAAAGGTATAGGCTAAGAAAACAATGGATTACTTACTGGAGACCAGAAAGAGGATCGTCGTAAGACGGTGAGCACGAGGTCTGGTTGAAGGCAACAACAGGAAAAGAACTCTAGAGAAGAAAAGGTTGAAAAGAAGACGAAGGGTTTAGGGTTTTGAAAAACGCACGACTGTCGTCAGATCAGGACACTGGTATCTCAACAGACGTTGAGGATCATAAAAGGAAAAAGACCTACGTGACGTGGCGGCCAGAAAGGATATGTGTCAGGTCATCATAAAAAAAAAAAGGGGGCATTTATATCAGATGTGACGAATCGGATCACGATAGGGTTGGTGGTACCTCAAACATTCTCTCACCCAAAGGAGGGCCAACCACCAGTTCAGAAACCTCGAAAGAAGACGTGATCGACTGGGCATAATAAATTAAAAAGGACTGAACTTTTTGACCAAACCCAGGCTATAGACAAAAACATTTTAAGAATAGAAATTTAGAAGAATAACAAAATTTTAAATTATCCTTATAAAACACAACTTAATATTTATCGAAATAAATTTATATTGACGAGGGAAACTGTGGTTATGCTAGATAAGTATGATATTGACTTCAGTCAATAAGACAACATCAGTTGGTATAACATTATCGAACTATACTAACAGTTAAGATAGCTTTAGCTATGATAAATGACACATAAGATACACGAAGGAATGATGAACACAACACCACATTTTGTAAAAGGATTCGGTAGAATCATTTGATTAGATACAAAGGTTTGTTTTTACACTTAGAATCTGATCAAATACATAGCATTACATTTCCCCCAGGAACAGCAAACCTCGAATAGATAGCAAATATTACAAGCATAAACTCTTAGAGCACTCAGAAAATCTTAGTCCCACTGGATTCAAACTTACTATGGAGCAGAGATGGAAATAGCCCACTCCGTCCGAGCTTGCCAAGGCTCATAAGAGGCAATATTTTGCCCGGGACGAAGAAAGCAACAAAAAATAGAAAAGCTCAAGGGCGATGAGACAGGGAAACATTGATTCATTCCATAATGGAAAAATAAATGTAAAAACCACTTCCCCTCTCAAGCCGTATGAGCTCAGCAAGTGAAGCAACCAATTTTAGCCCAAGGGTAATATGTGCTGTGCTCTTCACACAACACCCCTGGGTCATTTGGCTGCCCCCTATAAGTAGTAAAAATTTCTCTGAAGTTTCTTGGGTCCTTAAGAGCACCTGCATCTTTGGATAGAAGATCTGGATTGTGAGGCTTCATCTCTTAAGACGATCCCTTGAACTCCAAAAGTAGCCGGAACAAAAATCCCAACAGACTCATATATAGATCTCACCTTGTCCAACAAAAGTCGCCCCCAAAGAGGAGGATCCGAGACCATAGCCTTAGCAATAAAAGGTGTCAAGGAAGGAAAAGAACTGAGATGAGTGGTGAATGAAGAGAAGGTTGTAGCCCTATTTAAAGAGGTGAATGACTCACAGGATCACTATACTTGGTTTAGAGAAACAGTGGTACACAAAATCTATGAGGTCATTTCAATATCAGGAGCAGAGTCACGGGTAGGAAAAGACAAGACCATACTCATGTCTAGTCAGTCGTCTACACCTCCTTCGACTAGACTTGAAGGAAAGGCTAGTGATATGGGTCAGGTTTTGTGGGTCTCCCGATGAGGAAAGAAAAGGAGGAAGGAAAAGCAAAATAGTTAAGTATACACCGACCAGGACATATCTCCAAGGCGGAGTTAGGTTAATATCGGCCGGGACATAACTTCAGGATGAAGATAGGTTGATATCGGTCGAGACATACCCCGATAAGAGGTAAGCCTATATCGACCGAAATACGTCTCCCAGGAGGAATATATATACTTTAAGAGAGTAGGTTAATATCGGCCGGGACATAACTTCTGAAAAGTAAGATGTCGATTAACTGACATATACTCCATAGGAAGTTAGGTTAATATCGGTCGGGACATACCTTCTAGGAGGAGTGAGATCGGTCGAATGATGATATCGGCCGAGACATACCCCGATAGGAGGTAAGCCTATATCGACCAAAATACGTCTCCTAGGAGGAATATATATATACTTTAAGGGAGTAGGTTAATATCGGCCGGGACATAACTTCAGGATGAAGATAGGCTGATATCGGTCGAGACATACCCCGATAGGAGGTAAGCCTATATCGACCAAAATACGTCTCCTAGGAAGAAGATATATATATAGTTTAAAGGGAGTAGGCTAATATCGACAGAAATATACTTCTCAAAAGTAAGATTCGCATTAACTGACATATACCCCAGAGGAAGTTAGGCTAATATCGGTCGGGACATGCCTTCTAGGAGGAGTCGAGACCGGTCGAATGACCCATGATAGGGAAAGACACTTGTAGTGACTTCGATCGATATAAGGAATATTGGTAGATGGAATTAATTACAGCAGGAGGGGTGAAATGATGATTAATGGAGATATTTATAGTATGTAACTATATGACAGAAAATATATATTTTGGCGGGAAATGTGTCTTCATATTATTTTGCAAGTGCTAAACGACAAAGAAGGTACATCTGGGGTACAAAAAAGATTCCTTAAAAGTGATTCACCGCAAGTACGTCGCTGACGTCATCTCATAACGAATTCTAACAAACCGGGGTCCACTTCATGACTACGGGGGTTATATGAAGTGCTATAAAAAGGGGAATCCTCTCCATTGGCTAGGTAAGTTGACAGGTTCACAAGTTCACAAGTGGACATCATTATACATATTCATAACCCTAGTTTTTCAACTACTGTTCATCTTCTTCTTCCTTCATCCACACCTATGGAGAGGATTGACTTGAGCGTCGGAGGGCCTAGCCAGGGATTCCCACCCCGGTCTTAGGTCACTGATGATAGTGTTGGTTGATCTGGTGTGCACAGGAAGTCTGGGAAGCTTCGGAGTGGGGTTTCTTCTCTTTCAGATCCGGTTTCTTTCTTCGTCATCAGGTCTTCATACAAGTAAATTTTCCGGTGACTCTACTTTTTCCCGATCCGCTTTGGGTTTCTCAGATTGGTATTCGGTAGACATTATTCTTCATCAGCACGGTGGGTTTCTTTTCTCCGGATCTTCGTCGTGTCCAGCTTCTCAGACAGGATCAAATTTGGCGTCGTCTGTGGAAATCTCACCTGAGTCTGAGACTACGTGATGGAAGAGGCCGAGAAATCAAACCTACTTACTATTAGTCGGGAGGATTTGGATTCTCTTATCAACTCCCATGTCCAAAAAGCCTTGCAGCAACAACAACAACAACTTCAAGCTCATACTGGAGCTACTATGCCGACAGCTCATAATCCGGCAATATCGACTACTGAGCAGCGGAAAGGAAAGGAACTAGAAGAAGAGGAACATGCCTATTTTCCTCCAATTGTTGTTTCTCCGACGAGGCGTCCTTGAGCCTTCCTTCGTACTCCTATGGAGCAGGGGGGTAGAAGACCTGTGTTCCAAGAATCCTCTGGTGGAGCACCTGATAAAGAAAAGCGTAAGATCAAAATAATAACTAGTGATAGCTCACCTGAGAAGGTCATCTCCCCATTTTCCCAAAGTGTATTGGATGATCCGCTTCCTAAGCGGTATCAAAACCTACAAATCGGGGAATATACTGGAACCACAGATACAAAAGATCATCTGCTGAAATTTGAAAACGTAGCATTATTACAACAATTCTCTGATGGAGTGAAGTGTCGGATGTTTCTTACTACCCTCGGAGGAGCAGCACAACGTTGGTTCAAAAGATTACCAGAAAAATCTATTCGAAAGTTCAAGGACTTCAAGAAAGTCTTTCTGCACCATTTCTCTAGCAACAAGAGGTATCATAAGACTCCTTGGAGCTTGTTTTCAATCAAACAGTCGTCTAAAGAGTCTATCCGATCATACATCAAAAGGTTCAATCAGGTAGCTATTGATGTGTCTAATGCTACTACTGAAATATTAGTAAGTGTTTTCTCTCAAGGTCTGAACGATAATGATTTCTTTAAAGATTTAGTAAGAAATCCCCCTGTTAATTTTGATTCCTTGATTGAGCGGGCTACTGAGTTTATTAATGTAGAAGAAGCTCAAGCTGCTCGTAGAAAGGAGAGTGTCACCTCTTCTCCTACCCAAGTTAAAGAGAAAGCTCCAGCTCCTGTGCCTCCACCAAGAGGTCCTAGAATAACTCATCCACCCCATCGACAACCCGAGTATCGTCCACAAGCTGTACAACATGTGGAGATACAGCCAGAAGCACCCAGGAGGTGGTGCACTTATCATAAAACTAGCAGTCACCATGCTGAAGACTGTTTTGTTTTAAGAAATAGACGGGTCAATAGAGAGCGATATCAGAGGCAGAACTACTATCGACAACAATACCCCAGGCAGCAAAGTCCACCCAAATTGGAATATCGTCCGGTCGAGACTCGGCAGGAGGCAATACTAGTTCCGGCCGGCACTAGCCAAGTATCAGAAAAAGCACCTTCTGAAATTGTGATGACTCGACAGGAAGAAAACAGAAATAATATGATTACGGGCGGACCCACTGATGGGGATTCTAATAGAGCCAGAAAAGCGCATGCCCGAAGATTGGAGATTCATGCAGTAGGATGCAGCATGGAACGAGCAGCTGGCCCTGAAATAAGTTTCGGGCCCAGAGATCTTGAGGGGGTAGAAATACCTCATGATGATGCTCTGATCATCAAAGCTGTGATAGCCAATTACGCCATTGCTCGTACCTTCATAGACACGGGTAGCTCCGTCAATATTATATTCAAGAAGGCTTTTGATCAGTTAGAAATTGATCCAAGTGAACTTCAACAAATTGTTACTCCTCTGTATGGATTCACAGGCAATGAGGTACAACCTTTAGGTCAAATAAAGTTGGCTATTTCTCTGGGAGAAGAACCTCTAATGAGAACCAGAAGATCTTATTTTATGGTGGTAGACGCTCCATCTTCTTACAATGTGATATTGGGTCGACCTGCCCTAAACGAGTTTAGGGCAGTCGTTTCTACTTTTTGTTAAAAGATCAAATTTCCTGTGAATGATCAAGTTGGAGAAGTATGGGGTGATCAGAAGACAGTCCGAAAATGTTATGTAGAGATAATTCGAGCCGAAGCTAACACCGCCTGAAAGATACAAAGAATGGAAGTTAACGCCATTAGGGAAAAGCAGCCCGCCCTCGTTTACGAAGAGAAGGAGGAAATTCAGATCCAGGCCAGTAGACCTGAAGCTACTACATATATCGCGGCCGATCTTGAGCCTACTCTAAAGGCTGCATTAGTACAATGTTTGAAAGAGAATAATGATGTCTTTGCATGGACTCCCAAAGAAGTCTCGGGCGTTTCTCCGGTCGTCATGGAACATTCCTTGCATGTCTTCCCAGATGCCCGCCCGGTCATGCAAAGAAAAAGAAGTTTTAGTGCAGAACAAAATCAAATCATCAGAGAAGAGATTACCAAACTTATGGAGGCAGGTTACATTAGAGAAGTACAGTTCCCAAGCTGGTTGGCTAATGTGGTGTTAGTCTCTAAACCAGGAAATAAATGGCGAGTTTGCATAGACTTTCGGGATCTCAACAAAGCTTGCCCGAAGGATTATTATCCGTTACCCAGGATTGATCAGCTTGTTGACTCCACCGCCGGATGCGAATATATCTCTATGTTGGATGCTTATCAAGGTTATCGTCAAGTTCCTTTGGCCAAAGAGGATCAAGAAAAGGTCAGTTTTATAACATCTGAAGGTACTTATTACTATAATGTTATGCCCTTTGGGCTAAAAAATGCAGGAGCAACTTATCAAAGGCTTATGAATAAGGTTTTCCAGAAGCAGATTGGTAGAAATATGGAAGTATATGTTGATGAAATCTTAATTAAATCTCTTCAAGCTGCTGATCTATGCAGGGATATAGAGGAAACTTGCAAGACTCTAAGACAATATGGGCTCAAGTTGAATCCCAGCAAATGTTTATTTGGCGCGAAAGGAGGAAAATTCCTGGGATATATGGTGTCCGAACGAGGGATAGAGGCCAAACTAAGCAAGGTCAAGGCACTGCAGAACATGGAGCCACCACGCAACATGAGGGAAGCTCAAAGATTGACGGGCCGAATCACAGCTTTGTCTAGATTTATTTCTAGATCGGCTGATCGTAGTTTTCGCTTCTTTAAGATACTCAGAAAGGCTAATAAGTTTCAATGGAATGAGGAGTGTGATAAGGCTTTCCAAGAATTGAAAGATTATTTAGCTACTCTCCCTGTGTTGGCTAAACCTATAGTAGGAGAAACTCTGTGGGTATACTTGTCGGTTAATGAGAACGCCGTAGGTTCTGTACTAGTGAGACAAGAGGGAAAAGAGCAACAACCTGTATATTTTTCTAGCCATTTATTAAAAGGAGCTTAGTGTAGATATACCACATTAGAAAAATTGGCTTATGCCCTAGCACTGACTGCTCGGAGGTTGCGCCCATATTTCTTAGCACATGAGATTATTGTATTAACTAACAGCACTCTTGGGCGAGTATTACTCAACCCAGAGGCATCGGGACGGCTGATTAAGTGGACAACTGAACTTGGGGAGTATGATATCCAGTATCAACCTCGCTTGGCCATCAAGGCACAAGCTCTGGCAGACTTCATCATAGAAGTTCAAGGCCCCGAGGAAGAAAACACCTGGAAGGTTTATGTAGATGGTTCTTCAACTAGGCAAGGTAGCGGAATTGGTGTTCTTCTTATATCACCAAGGGAAGACAGATTGCAACTCTCTATCCGGTTGAACTATAGAGTTACCAACAACAAAGCAGAATACGAAGCTTTAAGAGCCGGTTTGCAAGCTGCTCGGCATATAGGGGCAGCTCGAGTCTTTATTTATTCCGATTCTCAATTAGCAGCTCAACAACTATCAGGTAATTTTGAAATCAATAATGATAGGCTTAAGCTATATGCTGAAGCGTTTGATAAGTTGAAGTCTCAGTTTGAAAAAGTAAATATACAAAAGGTTCCCAGATCTGAAAATCAAGTAGCAGATGAATTGGCTAAATTGGCTTCTGCTATAGTACCATGGAGTTTAGACAGACCCGTGGAACAAACTCTGTTAGTATCTTGTATTGAAAGACATGCTGAAGCAGAGATTCAAAGTGATTGGAGGGCTCAGATTATCTTATACTTGCAGCAAGGTATTCTTCCTAGTGATGTAGAACAGGCGAGAGTATTTAAGAAAAGGGCCGCTCAATACACTATGGTGGGAGAACAGTTATATAAAAGGGCTTTTTCCAGACCTTTGCTTAAATGTATTGGCACAGAAGATATACAGTTTATTTTATGAGAAGTTCATCAAGGTTCGTGTGGTAGTCATATAGGGGGAAGATCTTTGGCCCGTAAAATTCTGTTAGCAGGATATTTTTGGCCCACTCTACATGAAGATGCTAACAAGCTGGTGAGAACTTGTGTTTCTTGTCAAAAGCATAAGAATGTCTCACATCATCCTACACAGTTATTGAGAACCTCTATAGTTGCATGTCCCTTTGATCAGTGGGGCATGGACATAGTAGGACCGTTTCCTATGGCAGCTGCACAGAGAAAATTCTTATTGGTAGCAGTGGATTATTTTTCTAAATGGATGGAGGCAGAACCACTTGCTCGAATTACTGAAGATGTATTTATTAAATTTTTGTGGAAAAATATAATCTGCAGGTTTGGCATTCCTCATAAATTGGTCTCTGATAATGGAAGACAATTTCAAGGAGATAGGATTTTAGACTGGTGCAACAGTTACGCCATTGTTCAGGCCTTCACCTCTGTAGCTTACCCACAAAGCAATGGCCAAGTAGAGGTAACTAATAGGGAGATCATTAGAGGTCTAAAAACTAAATTGGATCATGTTGGAGGTAGCTGGGTAGACGAATTGCCCAGTGTTCTTTGGGCTTATCGCACTACACCCCGGGAAGCTACAGGAATCACGCCTTTTCAGTTAGTTTATGGAGGAGAAGCAATAATTCCCATTGAAGTGGGGGTAGAATCTGATAGACGGCGATTATATGATGAGGGCAACAAAGGTCGACGACTTATGGAGCTAGATTTGATAGAGGAAATAAGAGATAAAGCTGCTACCCGTCTTGTATCATATCGACAGCGGATGAGGCAAAACTATAACAAGAGAGTGATACCCAGATTTTTTCCAAATAGGGGATTTGGTATGGAAACGAATTAAACCTGTTGGGGATGTCAGTAAGCTGGCACCACAATGGGGAGGACCTTACAAAGTGGTAGAAAAGCTCGCATCCGGTTCATATTATCTTCAAGATGTTGAAGGGAGAATTTTGGAACGCCCTTGTAGCGTTAATCATTTACAGCCTTATCAAACCTGACCAGATAACACTATTTAAGAAAATGTTCACAATTATGTGAAGTCCTGGGGGGATTGAGGACAAATATACCTACAGTTTATGTACCTTATTTCTTTTAATAAAAACCAGGCAAGACAAATATCATCACGGGAAATAAGTATGGTTCATACAGATTGACAAATATCAAGAGAATCTTCATTTTCTATTTTGGGCAATTAATAGAAGGAAATCCTAATCGGCCCCTGTAGCTCCCCACAAGGTCAAGAAAAACTGTAAAGAGGTTAGTACCAAAGTCATATTTTCTGCATAGAGCAAAAGTCGATCGGGAAATTCTATGAAGTAACTCAGTCGGGTCTTCATAGGAGGATCCGGAGACTCTAAACTATTCCAGAGCAAAAGTCGATCGGGAAATTCTATGAAGTAACTCGGTCGGGTCTTCATAGGAGGAACCAGAGACTCTAAACTATTCCAGAGAAAAAGTCGATCGGGAAATTCTATGAAGTAACTCGGTCGGGTCTTCATAGGAGGAAACGGAGACTCTAAACTATTCCAGAGCAAAAGTCGATCGGGAAATTCTATGAAGTAACTCGGTCGGGTCTTCATAGGAGGAAACAGAGACTCTAAACTATTCCAGAGCAAAAGTCGATCAGGAAATTCTATGAAGTAACTCGGTCGGGTCTTCATAGGAGGAACCGGAGACTCTAAACTATTCAAGAGCAAAAGTCGATCGGGAAATTCTGTGAAGTAACTCGATCGGGTCTTCATAGGAGGAACCGGAGACTCTAAACTATTCCAGAGCAAAAGTTGATCGGGAAATTATATGAAGCAACTCGGTCGGGTCCTCATAGGAAGAACTGGAGACTCTAAACTATTCAGAGCAAAAGTCAATCGGGAAATTCTGGAAGTAACTCAGTCGGGTCTTCATAGGAGGAACCAGAGACTCTAAACTATTCCAGAGCAAAAGTCGATCGGGAAATTCTATGAAGTAACTCGGTCGGGTCTTCATAGGAGGAACCGGAGACTCTAAACTATTCCAGAGCAAAAGTCGATCGAAAAATTCTTTGAAGTAACTCGGTCGGGTCTTCATAGGAGGTTTGATTTCCCGACTAATAGTAAGTAGGTTTGATTTCCCGGCCTCTTCCATCACGTAGTCTATGACTCAGGTGAGATTCCCACAGACGGCGCCAAATTTGATTCTGTCTGAGAAGCTGGACACGACGAAGATCCGGAGAAAAGAAACTCACCGTGCTGATGAAGAATAATGTCTACCGAATACCAATCCGAGAAACCCAAAGCGGATCGGGAAAAAGTAGAGTCACCCGAAACTTTACTTGTATGAAGACCTAATGACGAAGAAAGAAACCGGATCTGAAAAAGAAGAAACCCCACTCCGAAGCTTTCCAGACTTCCTGCGCACACCATATCAACCAACACTATCGTCAGTGACCTAAGACCGGGGTGGGAATCCCTGGTTAGGCCCTCCGACGCTCAAGTCAGTCCTCTCCATAGGTGTGGATGAAGGAAGAAGAAGATAAACAGTAGTTGAAAAACTAGGGTTATGAATGTGTATAATGATGTCCACTTGTGAACTTGTGAACCTGTCAACTTACCTAGCCAACGGAGAGGATTCCCCTTTTTATATCACTTCATATAACCCCCGTAGTCATGAAGTGGACCCTGGTTTGTTAGAGTTCGTTATGAGATGACGTCAGCGGCATACTTGCGGTGAATCACTTTTAAGGAATCTTTTTTGTACCCCAGATGTACCTTCTTTGTCGTTTAGCACTTGCAAAATACTATGAAGGATGTACCCCAGATGTACCTTCATCATATAATCGCCATCTATCAAATTCTACCCCCACTTCAATGGGAATTATTGCTTCTCCTCCATAAACTAACTGAAAAGGTGTGATTCCTGTTGCTTCCCGGGGTGTAGTGCGATAAGCCCAAAGAACACTGGGCAATTCGTCTACCCAGCTACCTCCAACATGATCCAATTTAGTTTTTAGACCTCTAATGATCTCCCTATTAGTTACCTCTGCTTGGCCATTGCTTTGTGGGTAAGCTACAGAGGTGAAGGCCTGAACAATGTCGTAACTGTTGCACCAGTCTAAAATCCTATCTCCTTGAAATTGTCTTCCATTATCAGAGACCAATTTATGAGGAATGCCAAACCTGCAGATTATATTTTTCCACAAAAATTTAATAACTGCATCTTCAGTAATTCGAGCAAGTGGTTCTGCCTCCACCCATTTAGAAAAATAATCCACTGCTACCAATAAGAATTTTCTCTGTGCAGCTGCCATAGGAAACGGTCCTACTATGTCCATGCCCCACTGATCAAAGGGACATGCAACTATAGAGGTTCTCAGTAACTATATAGGATGATGTGAGACATTCTGATGCTTTTGACAAGAAACACAAGTTCTCACCAGCTTGTTAGCATCTTCATGTAGAGTGGGCCAAAAATATCCTGCTAACAGAATTTTACGGGCCAAAGATCTTCCCCCTATATGACTACCACACGAACCTTGATGAACTTCTCATAAAATAAACTGTATATCTTCTGTGCCAATACATTTAAGCAAAGGTCTGAAAAAAGCCCTTTTATATAACTGTTCTCCCACCATAGTGTATTGAGCGGCCCTTTTCTTAAATACTCTCGCCTGTTCTACATCACTAGGAAGAATACCTTGCTGCAAGTATAAGATAATCTGAGCCCTCCAATCATTTTGAATCTCTGCTTCAGCATGCCTTTCAATACAAGATACTAACAGTGTTTGTTCCACGGGTCTATCTAAACTCCATGGTACTATAGCAGAAGCCAATTTAGCCAATTCATCTGCTACTTGATTTTCAGATCTGGGAACCTTTTGTATATTTACTTCTTGAAACTGAGACTTCAACTTATCAAACGCTTCAGCATATAGCTTAAGCTTATCATTATTGATTTCAAAATTACCTGATAGTTGTTGAGCTGCTAATTGAGAATCGAAATAAATAAGGACTCGAGCTGCCCCTATATGCCGAGCAGCTTGCAAACCGGCTATTAAGGCTTCATATTCCGCATCGTTGTTGGTAGCTCTATAGTTCAACCTGATAGAGAGTTGCAATCTGTCTTCCCTTGGTGATATAAGAAGAACACCAATTCCGCTACCTTGCCTAGTTGAAGAACCATCTACATAAACCTTCCAGGTGTTTTCTTCCTCGGGGCCTTGAACTTCTATGATGAAGTCTGCCAGAGCTTGTGCCTTGATGGCCAAGCGAGGTTGATACTGGATATCATACTCCCCAAGTTCAGTTGTCCACTTAATCAGCCGTCCCGATGCCTCTGGGTTGAGTAATACTCGCCCAAGAGTGCTGTTAGTTAATACAATAATCTCATGTGCTAAGAAATATGGGCGCAACCTCCGAGCAGTCAGTGCTAGGGCATAAGCCAATTTTTCTAATGTGGTATATCTACACTAAGCTCCTTTTAATAAATGGCTAGAAAAATATACAGGTTGTTGCTCTTTTCCCTCTTGTCTCACTAGTACAGAACCTACGGCGTTCTCATTAGCCGACAAGTATACCCACAGAGTTTCTCCTACTATAGGTTTAGCCAACACAGGGAGAATAGCTAAATAATCTTTCAATTCTTGGAAATCCTTATCACACTCCTCATTCCATTGAAACTTATTAGCCTTTCTGAGTATCTTAAAGAAGCGAAAACTACGATCAGCCGATCTAGAAATAAATCTAGACAAAGCTGTGATTCGGCCCGTCAATCTTTGAGCTTCCCTCATGTTGCGTGGTGGCTCCATGTTCTGCAGTGCCTTGACCTTGCTTGGGTTGGCCTCTATCCCTCGTTCGGACACCATATATCCCATGAATTTTCCTCCTTTCGCGCCAAATAAACATTTCTGGGATTCAACTTGAGCCCATATTGTCTTAGAGTCTTGCAAGTTTCCTCTATATCCCTGCATAGATCAGCAGCTTGAAGAGATTTAATTAAGATGTCATCAACATATACTTCCATATTTCTACCAATCTGCTTCTGGAAAACCTTATTCATAAGCCTTTGATAAGTTGCTCCTGCATTTTTTAGTCCAAAGGGCATAACATTATAGTAATAAGTACCTTCAGATGTTATAAAATTGACCTTTTCTTGATCCTCTTTGGCCAAAGGAACTTGATGATAACCTTGATAAGCATCCAACATAGAGATATATTCGCATCCGGCGGTGGAGTCAACAAGCTGATCAATCCTGGGTAACGGATAATAATCCTTCGGGCAAGCTTTGTTGAGATCCCGAAAGTCTATGCACACTCGCCATTTATTTCCTGGTTTAGAGACTAACACCACATTAGCCAACCAGCTTGGGAACTGTACTTCTCTAATGTAACCTGCCTCCATAAGTTTGGTAATCTCTTCTCTGATGATTTGATTTTGTTCTGCACTAAAACTTCTTTTTCTTTGCATGACCGGGCGGGCATCTGAGAAGACATGCAAGGAATGTTCCATGACGGCCGGAGAAACGCTCGAGACTTCTTTGGGAGTCCATGCAAAGACATCATTATTCTCTTTCAAACATTGTACTAATGCAGCCTTTAGAGTAGGCTCAAGATCGGCCGCGATATATGTAGTAGCTTAAGGTCTACTGGCCTGGATCTGAATTTCCTCCTTCTCTTCATAAACCAGGGCGGGCTGCTTTTCCCTAATGGCGTTAACTTCCATTCTTTGTATCTTTCGGGTGGTGTTAGCTTCAGCTCGAATTATCTCTACATAACATTTTCGGACTGTCTTCTGATCACCCCGTACTTCTCCAACTTGATCATCCACAGGAAATTTGATCTTTTGACAAAAAGTAGAAACGACTGCCCAAAACTCGTTTAGGGCAGGTCGACCCAATATCACATTGTAAGAAGATGGAGCGTCTACCACCATAAAATAAGATCTTCTGGTTCTCATTAGAGGTTCTTCTCCCAGTGAAATAGCCAACTTTATTTGACCTAAAGGTTGTACCTCATTGCCTGTGAATCCATACAGAGGAGTAACAATTTGTTGAAGTTCACTTGGATCAATTTGTAACTGATCAAAAGCCTTCTTGAATATAATATTGAAGAGCTACCCGTGTCTATGAAGGTACGAGCAATGGCGTAATTGGCTATCACAGCTTTGATGATCAGAGCATCATCATGAGGTATTTCTACCCCCTCAAGATCTCTGGGCCCGAAACTTATTTCAGGCTAGCTCGATTCCATCTTGCATCCTCGCAAGAATCTCCAATCTTCGGGCATGCACTTTTCCGGCTCTATTAGAATCCCCATCGGTGGGTCCGCGCAATCATATTAATATTGCCTCGGCGTTATTTCTGTTTTCTTCTGTCGAGTCATCACAATTTGAAGGTGCTTTTACGATACTTGGCTAGTCTTGAGTATTGCCTCTCTTAGAGTCTCAACCGGACGATATTCCAATTTGGGTGGACTTTGCTGCCTGGGGTATTGTTCTTGATAGTAGTTCTGCCTCTGATATCGCTCTCTATTGACCCGTCTATTTCTTAAAACAAAACAGTCTTCAGCATGATGACTGCTAGTTTTATGATAAGTGCACCACCTCCTGGGTGCCTCTGGCTGTATCTCCACATGCTGTATAGCTTGTGGGCGATACTCGGGTTGTCGATGGGGTGGATGAGTTATTCTAGGACCTCTTGGTGGAGGCACAGGAGTTGGAACTTTCTCTTTAACTTGGGTAGGAGAAGAGGTGACACTCTCCTTTCTACGAGCAGCTTGAGCTTCTTCTACATTAATAAACTCAGTAGCCCGCTCAATCAAGGAATCAAAATTAACAAGGGGATTTCTTACTAAATCTTTAAAGAAATCATTATCGTTCAGACCTTGAGAGAAAGCACTTACTAATATTTCAGTAGTAGCATTAGGCACATCAATAGCTACCTGATTGAACCTTTTGATGTATGCTCGGATAGACTCTTTAGACGACTGTTTGATTGAAAACAAGCTCCAAGGAGTCTTATGATACCTCTTGTTGCTAGAGAAATGGTCCAGAAAGACTTTCTTGAAGTCCTTGAACTTCCGAATAGATTTTTCTGGAAATCTTTTGAACCAACGCTGTGCTGCTCCTCCGAGGGTAGTAAGAAACATCCGACACTTCACTCCATCAGAGAATTGTTGTAATAATGCTACGTTTTCAAATTTCAGCAGATGATCTTCTGGATATATGGTTCCAGTATATTCCCCGATTTTTAGGTTTTGATACCGCTTAGGAAGCGGATCATCCAATATACTTTGGGAAAATGGGGAGATGACCTTCTCAGGTGAGCTATCACTAGTTATCATTTTGATCTTACGCTTTTCTTTATCAGGTGCTTCACCAGAGGATTCTTGGAACACAGGTCTTCTACCCCCCCTGCTCCATAGGAGTACGAAGGAAGGCTCGAGGACGCCTCGTCGGAGAAACAGCAATTGGAGGAAAATAGGCATGTTCCTCTTCTTCTAGTTCCTTTCCTTTCCGCTGCTCAGTAGTCGATATTGCCGGATTATGAGCTGTCGGCAGAGTAGCTCCAGTATGAGCTTGAAGTTGTTGTTGTTGTTACTGCAAGGCTTTTTGGACATGAGAGTTGATAAGAGAATCCAAATCCTCCCGACTAATAGTAAGTAGGTTTGATTTCCCGGCCTCTTCCATCACATAGTCTCAGACTCAGGTGAGATTCCCACAGACGGCGCCAAATTTGATCCTGTCTGAGAAGCTGGACACGACGAAGATCCGGAGAAAAGAAACTCACCGTGCTGATGAAGAATAATGTCTACCGAATACCAATCCGAGAAACCCAAAGCGGATCGGGAAAAAGTAGAGTCACCGGAAACTTTACTTGTATAAAGACCTGATGACGAAGAAAGAAACCAGATCTGAAAGAGAAGAAACCCCACTCCGAAGCTTCCCAGACATCCTACGCACACCAGATCAACCAACACTATCGTCAGTGACCTAAGACCGCGGTAGGAATCCCTAGCTAGGCCCTCCGACGCTCAAGTCAGTCCTCTCCATAGGTGTGGATGAAGGAAGAAGAAGATGAACAGTAGTTGAAAAACTAGGGTTATGAATGTGTATAATGATGTCCACTTGTGAACTTGTGAACCTGTCAACTTACCTAGCCAACGGAGAGGATTCCCTTTTTATACCACTTCATATAACCCCCGTAGTCATGAAGTGGACCCCGGTTTGTTAGAGTTCGTTATGAGATGACGTTAGCGGCGTACTTGCGGTGAATCACTTTTAAGGAATCTTTTTTGTACCCTAGATGTACCTTCTTTGTCGTTTAGCACCTGCAAAATACTATGAAGACACATTTCCCGCCAAAATATATATTTTCTGTCATATAGTTACATACTATAAATATCTCCATTAATCATCATTTCACCCCTCCTGCTGTAATTAATTCCATCTACCAATATTCCTTATATCGATCGAAGTCACTATATTCTATCAAGTGTCTTTCCCAATCATGGGTCATTCGACCGGTCTCGACTCCTCCTAGAAGGCATGTCCCGACCAATATTAGCCTAACTTCCTCTAGGGTATATGTCAGTTAATGCGAATCTTACTTTTGAGAAGTATATTTCTGTCGATATTAGCCTACTCCCTTTAAAGTATATATATATCTTCTTCCTAGGAGACGTATTTTGGTCGATATAGGCTTACCTCCTATCGGGGTATGTCCCGACCGATATCAGCCTACCTTCATCCTGAAGTTATGTCCCGGCCGATATTGACCTACTCTCTTAAAGTATATATTCCTCCTGAGAGACGTATTTCGGTCGATATAGGCTTACCTCCTATCGGGGTATGTCTCGACAGATATCAGCCTATCTTCATCCTGAAGTTATGTCCCGGCCAATATTAACCTACTCCCTTAAAGTATATATATATTCCTCCTGGGAGACGTATTTCGGTCGATATAGGCTTACCTCCTATCGGGGTATGTCTCGACCGATATCAGCCTATCTTCATCCTGAAGTTATATCCCGGCCGATATTAACCTACTCTCTTAAAGTATATATATTCCTCCTGGGAGACGTATTTCGGTCGATATAGGCTTACCTCCTATCGAGGTATGTCTCGACCGATATCAGCCTATCTTCATCCTGAAGTTATGTCACGGCCGATATTAACCTAACTCCGCCTTGGAGATATGTCCTGGCCGGTATATACTTAACTGTTTTGCTTTTCCTTCCTCCTTTTCTTTCCTCATCGGGAGACCCACAAAACCTGACCCATATCAGTGATCATCCAGATTTGAACTGGGTTTGCAAGTACGCCTCCATCCGACCCTTCCAGTACCCGAAATTATCTCCGGTGAAGAGCGGTGGTCGAGCGGTGCTATAACCTTCTTGAAGTGCTATTTTAAAACCTGCACACACAAAAAAATCTATTCCAAGACTGGGTCTTGGATTAGTAGTGCGGGATGTATAAAGAATAAAAATGAACTTGAGTGGTGTTGCACCAACTTCGAGCAAAAAATCGATTCGAGCGAGAAATAGATCGGAATATAGTAATTATACTAATTCCGGTCGACTCCGACAAAACTGAAAATACCACGAAAAATTGCATGATTGGTGGATGTACCAAATCGAAACGACCCCCTCTCTGATACCAATTGTTGGATCGAGAAGCGCTAGAGGGGGGTGAATAGTGCTCGTGGCTATTTTGTTCGATTTAAAACATGTCGAGTAAATACGCAGCGAAATATAAAAGAAAACACAACACACACAAACACAGGTTGTTTACTTGGTTCAAAGCTTGTGGTGACTCCTACTCCAAGGCCCGCGATCGTTGATCGCTTTCTGTGGGCAACACATATAAGCTCGAATAACGGTTACAGAATTATTACAATCTATTGAACTGAAAGAATATACCGACAACAAGAATGAGCAATTTTGAAGCTTCGAGTCGTCGGGATCTCGTTGCAGCACTTCGAGATCGTCTTGATAGCAGCTTGTAGCACAAAGATCGCTTGGTAGAAGATGTTCTAGACTTCTGGTCGAAACCCCCTTATAAAGGGTGTTCAAGGCACCTCCAACCCAAGGTTTTATCCCGATTCAGCCGCTGTCGATCAGGCTTTGACCGCTGCTTGTTATCCACCTGAAGGCGCCTTCAATGCCACTCCAAGGCGCCTCCAAGCCGCGGTCCAAGGCGCCTTCAGTCCCCATGAAGGTGCCTCCAGCTCCTCTGCACAGCTAGCTTCCAAGCTCCATGGAGGCACCTCGGACACTATTCATCCGAGGTCAAGTGTGTTATTTTATCCCTGCACAATGTGTTAGTCCACAAAATATACATATACCCTGCAAGACAAGGTTAACACACATAAATATGATAAGAAAGGTGGTTGACAGTCTCTGGACTGTCCGGGTCTGACTTCGGATTTTCAACCGGAAACCCTAGGTCGACCCGACTCCTACTGTTCCCTCTGCGGGGAACGCATCCTCACCTACTCCACTCAGGAGAGTTACCTATTGCCAGTGCGATTTTCCAGATCGACTGGACTTTTGCTCAGTGCTCGATGCTTTCGGACTTTCTACTGGACGCCCGCTCCCCGACCTGTCCAGTCTTTCACCTGGTTCGCGACACCAGGACTTTTCAACTAGGGTTACCACCCCCTAGGACTTTTGCCTGAAGCCCTCGACCCACCAAGACTTTCCGCATAGGGTTACCACCCCTATTACCTAGGGTTACCACCCCCTAGGGTTTTCCTCCTGCCTAACCTCAGTTAGGACTTTTGCCTAAGTACACTTAGGACTTTCCTGTAAGCTCATTCAAACTGTTAGATCACAACATAACCTTAACTTTAAATCCTTTGTCATTATCAAAACACTAGTTCGATCGTCGGATGCTTCCCGCACCAACAGCCCTGTCGTTCGTGTCCTATTTTGTGAACTCCTGACTTGGCTTACCTTGTATCGTGACATGTACGCCTTAGTTTAGTTCCGCTTATCCTGCATCCCGACTTGCATGTAGGACCGTTGCGACCGGCTAGAAGGGGGGTTGAATAGCCCTGTAAAAATAAACAAAAATCCTTCCCAACTTTTCAAACTAACACTTGCATATAAAATAGAAAAGCAGTGAATTAAAAACAGAAACGAAGAGGCACAACTGTTTACTTGGTTACAACCGGGGAGGTTGTTAATCCAAGGAAAATGATTGCACTGCTATCTCCTTCAGGTGGAGAAGCCTCTTTTACAGCAATGTAGGCATAGAAAGAAAGAAGCTAATCTAAACAGTGGAAGCGCACAAGTGTTGTTACAATTTCTGATTTAATTGAAAAGCTTATGGACCAAGGCTATATTTATAGCTTTGGTTGGGGCGCCCCGAAGGATTCCGAGCGCCCTGGGGGGATAAAACTTTATCCCCCAACATTCAGATCTTGTTTGACGCGATCTGGTCAACAAACTGGGTCCGGGCGCCCGGAGCCATTCCGGGCGCCCCGGAGCCTAAAGTCCATTCCGGGCGCCCCGGAGCCTAAAGTCAACCAGTGTTGACTTTTTCATCCGGGGGCCACTGCTCCGGTTCAGTTCACCTCGGTCCGGGTCTTCAACTCTGGATCCGCTCGCTTGGGTGATCTCTGCCATCCAGAAAACGGCTCACCTGAACCCAAGTTTCGAGCGGGCTTCTGTTCCGGCTTCTCGTCCCTCGGAGTCGCTGCATGCTTCCTTCTCATCCGCCAGCGTACTCATCCGTAGTCTTCGTCCCTCTGTCGCACCCCGTGCCGACCTTCTCGCTAGCTGCGTCTCTTGCTCCCCGAGCAATCTTCCGCTCCGGCTTTCATCCCTCGGAACCAACGCACGCTTCCTTCTCGTCCGTCGGTGTACTATTCCACAGCACCTCGTCCTTCGGACACACTGCGTGCCATCCTTCTCGCTAGCTGCGTCTTCCGCTCGAATACCTGTGTTCCTAAGCTCCTGCACACTTAGACATAAGGTTAGAAACACACAGGACCTAACTAAACTTGTTGATCACACCAAAACAACTTTGGGGTTCCAACAATCTCCCCCTTTTTGGTGTGATCAACCCAAGTTAAGCTAGGGTTAAAGTAGACATAAAATAAACTTAACTAAATTTGCAATTAAGTGCAAAACTAAAACAAGTTAAAATAAAATTTTGGTCTACCTCCCCCTAGACTTATATTTTTCCTTCTCCCCCTTTGATCACAAAAAAAAAATGGGATTCCAAGAAAAACAATCTAAGGGTTAAAGACTTTGAAAAAATATTTCTAAGTCAAAAAGTTCTAAGTTTTAAAAAATTTAAAAAATTTTCTAAGTAAACTTTTTAAAAAAATGTTTTGAATAACCTTTTTAAAACACTAATTAATTCTTGTATTAATGCTTTATTAGTAAGTTAATTAAACATTTATTTCAATATTTTGGCTTCCAGGTCGTGGTAAGGCACTATGCCTTCTTGGTTATTGGAGCAACAACCACTTTCTTGACAAAGCCTCATAACGAAATTCTTTGTTTAATTTTCTCACTTAAAGCGCTAATTTTAATTTTAAAATTTAGTTTAAACATGATTTAGGAACCCAATATAAGTTCCAACCTACTGGATTAACTAAAAAGGTTTTAGGGTCATATTTTCTTGAAATGTTCCTAATTTGTCCCGGGTGATATTTAAAGTACCAATTTAAATTATTAAATCTTCTAAAATTGGTTTTAGATGAACATGCATAGTTTTTCAAGTTATCTATTTGAATTTTTAAATTTTGATTTTCTAATTTCAATTTTTCATTTTCCAATTTTGATTTGTCTAATTCTTCTAAGGGACAAGATTCAGCCAAAATTATTTTTAAAATTTTGATTTCCTTTTCTAATTTACAGCAGTCTTTAGTTAATAACTTAACAAACTTAAAAAGTTTATCGAGAGGAAGAGAACGTACCTGACTTATCTTGTCGAACTCGTTGCCCGTGTCTCCCCTTGAACTGTTGCTTTCTTCTGACGAAGCTCCCCCTTCATCGATGCTCTCGATGCTCATCTCGGAAGAGCTTGAATCGCAGTGGCCGTCTTGATGACTCGCCATCAATGCGAATCTGGAGAATGCCTCGACTTTTGATTCGGATGACGTATCGTCCCACGTCGCCTTTAGGGCCTTTCGCTTTTGGATAGGCTTCTTACCCTTCTCCCTGTCCTTGTTCTTCAGCTTAGGGCAGTTGCCCTTGATGTGCCCTTCTTCGTCGCAGTGGTAGCAGCGGATCGTCCTTTTCTTCTTACCCTGCGGATGGTTAGTAGATATGGATTTACAAAGTTTCTTGAATCTTCTTACCATCATTACCATTTCCTCGTCGTCGAGAGAAGATTCCGACTCTGGTTTGTCTCTCGAAGCTTTAAGGGCGACGTTGTTCTTGGGCTCCTTCATTCCTGCACATCTTGACTCATGCACTTCAGCTTCTTACCCTTCTCCCTGTCCTTGTTCTTTAGCTTGGGGCAGTTATCCTTGACATGCCCTTCTTCGTCGCAGTGGTAGCAGCGGATTGTCCTTTTCTTCTTCCCCTGCGGATGGTTAGTAGATCTGGATTTATAAAGTTTCTTGAATCTTCTTACCATCATTACCATTTCCTCGTCGTCGAAGGAAGATTCCGACTCTGGTTCGTCTCTCGAAGCTTTGAGGGCGACGTTATTCTTGGGCTCCTTCATTCCTGCACATATTGACTCATGCACTTCAAATGTTGAAAAGAGTTCTTCTAATGAAAGTTTTTCTAAATATTTAGAAATGTAAAAGGCATCTACTAATGATGCCCATTTGGTATTTCTAGGAAAGGAGTTCAGTGCGTACCTGAGTGAATCTCAGTTACTTACCTTTTCTCCGAGATTTGAAAGTCTGATAATAATTTCTTTTATTCTTGAGTGCAGATGCGCGACTGTCTCGTCTTCCCCAAGTCGCAGGCCGGTGAGCTGATTACGAAGCAGATCTCTTCTGGTGAGCTTGGCTTCAGATGTCCCGTCGTGCAGCTCGAGGAACTTCTCACAAAGCTCCTTTGCCAAGTCGTAGTGTCCGATCCTGTTGGCTTCTTGAGGTGGAAGAACGCTTAGCAGATGGTATTCTATTTTTCCATTCGCCACGTATTCAGCCTGCTCCTTTTTTGTCCATTGACATTTTCCTTACCTTCTGGAGCTACAAAGTCAGATTCCATTGTTAAAACTAATTCAAAATCTGTTGTAAAAAATACCTGTATCAATTTTTTCCAGGTGGTAAAGTCCCCTTCGTATTTCGGCGGGTGGATGCTTGGTCCGGCCATCTCGTTGCTTCGTTGGGCTGTTAGTCCTCCTGAAGCGCCTTGTCTCTGATACCACTTTTAGGACCGTTGCGGCCGGCTAGAAGGGGGGGTTGAATAACCCTGTAAAAATAAACAAAAACCCTTCCCGACTTTTCAAACTAACACTTGCATATAAAATAGAAAAGCAGTGAATTAAAAACAGAAACGAAGAGGCACAACTGTTTACTTGGTTACAACCGGGGAGGTTGTTAATCCAAGGAAAATGATCGCACTACTATCTCCTTCAGGCGGAGAAGCCTCTTTTACAGCAATGTAGGCACAGAAAGAAAGAAGCTAATCTAAACAGTGGAAGCGCACAAGAGTTGTTACAATTTCTGAACTGATTGAAAAGCTTCTGGATCAAGGATATATTTATAGCCTTGGTCGGGGTGCCCCGAAGGGTTCCGGGCGCCCTAGGGGGGATAAAACTTTATCCCCCAACGTTCTGATCGTGTTTGATGCGATCTGGTCAACAAACTGGGTCCGAGGGCCCAGAACCATTCAGGGCGCCCCGGAGCCTAAAGTCAACCAGTGTTGACTTTTTCATCCGGGGACCACTGCTCCGGTTCAGTTCGCCTCGGTCCGGGTCTTCAACTCCGGATCTGCTCGCTTGGGTGATTTCTGCCATCCGGAAAAGGGCTCACCCGAACCCAAGTTCCGGTCTTCTCGAGCGGGCTTCCGCTCCGGCTTCTCGTCCCTCGGAGTCGCCGCATGCTTCCTTCTCGTCCGCCAGCGTACTCATCCGCAGTCTTCGTCCCTTGGTCGCACCCCGTGCCAACCTTCTCGCTAGCTGCATCTCTTGCTCCCCGAGCAATCTTCCGCTCCGGCTTTCGTCCCTCGGAACCACCGCACGCTTCCTTCTCATCCGCCGGTGTACTCTTCCATAGTGCCTCATCCCTTGAACGCACTGCGTGCCGTCCTTCTCGCTAGCTGCGTCTGCCGCTCAAATACCTGTGTTCCTAAGCTCCTGCACACTTAGACACAAGGTTAGAAACACACAAGACCTAACTTAACTTGTTGAGCACACCAAAACAACCTTGGGGTTCCAACACTGTATGCCTATGTCCTATTCCGTCTGTCCTGACCTGCACGCCTTAATGCGACTCTGTCCGTCCCGATCTATACAATTGAGTCCAGATATTGTGCCATAAGGCTATAAGTCCTGACCCGTATCCTTAGTTCGCACATCCCGACCTGTACACCTTGGTCCCTGTTTCCTGTGTCATAAGGCTATAAGTCTTGACCTGTATCCTTGGTTGGTACATCCCGATTTGTACGCTTTGGTCCATGTTTCCTGTGTCGCAAGGCTATAAATCTTGACCTGTATCCTTGGTTCGCACATCCCGACCTGTACGCTTGAGTCTAGATATTCTGTGCCGCAAGGATATAAGTCTTGACCTATATCCTTGGTTGGTACATCCCGACCTGTACGCTTTGGTCCAGATATTCCCTTTGTCACACAGCTATAAGTCCTGACCTGTATCCTTGGTTCGCACATCCCGACCTGTACGCTTGAGTCCAGATACTCTGTGCTGCAGGCTATAAGTCCTGACCTGTATCCTTGGTTGGTACGTCCCGACCTGTACGTTTTGGTCCAGATATTCCCTGTGTCGTACAGCTATAAATTCTGACCTGTATCACTACTTTCGAGTTCCTACTAGACACGTAGGTCTAACCTCGGACTTCCACTGGTGCCTGATCCGGACCATCTTGTAACTTGACCCTTTAAACTCCACGTAGGCCAGATTCTTGACCTCCATCTAGGCCAGACTCTTGACCATCACGTAGGCCTGACTTTTGACCTCCACGTGAGCTTGACTTCTGACCACCTCGAGGACTTGACTTCCAACCACGTCCGCTGTCCGACCCCACTATCATGCACCTTTTCACAAGCCTCCCCCTCAAGTCTAGTCGAAGGAGGCTTTGGTCCGACTGACTATACCCCAGCCTGTCTTACCTGTCCTGACCTGTGTTTCGTTATTTCTTGACCTCTTTTCCCCACATCCCACTTAGAATCTACCACCATCCATAAAAGATAAGCAGCATTTTATTACACGCGTGTTGGTTCTTCGATTTCTGATCATGCCTCTTTCCCATAAATGTCACACTATTCCCCAAACGTCGCCTCAGGTTCCGAGGTAATCCCTTCACCTTCTTCCTCCTTATAAAAGGGTGTAATATACCTCCACCTTTTCTTCAAGTTAACCCCCTCACTCATGGAACCAGATAAGCTATCCTCTCTACATCACCAGCTCACTCTTAAAGAAGAAGCCTTGCTTGAAATGACGATAAGCAGGGACCTTCAAACCTCTCTCCGTAGGGAAATGGAAGAGCTCTGGCTGGCGGCAAAATCCAGAACCCCGGCCGAGGTAGCTTTCAATCTTAAGGCTCATTTGGACTTCCAGAGTCAGGTCCATTATATTATTTACCTGAAGATGAAACACAAAGATACTGTGGCCCTCCTGAAAGAGGAAAGTCGGATAAAGGATGAGACCATCGACCAACTGCAAAACACCATCAGACTTATCAAGGAAGAACTAGCTCAAGCTCAAGCTCATCTGGCAAAGAGGGATCAGGCCTCCGGATATGGATCTCGTAATGAGAATGTGAACTGAAAGATGTTCCTTATCTTTTCTTACATACGACTCCATGTTTTCACTACCCCAAGGTTATGGGTCTGTACTTCAACTTCTATTAAATAATATTCCTTGCATTATCTGCTTTCACAATTGTGGGTTTGTACTTCCTTGTTTCTTATAGTACCGCGTTCCATAGACACATGACTCTAAATAAAGTTGGTAGAAAAGAAAACTTAGAAAAGATTATTTACGTATCATACCTTTTTACTACCAGACAGGATGAGAAAGTAGTAGTTTGCATGAACTTGCCCGTTTGCACCTTAGTATTGGCCATAGAAGTATGACTGAAGCTCTGTTGGGCACAAAAGTAGATCGTACAGATTCATATTGAGACGAGAGGAAGAGATACTGACCGAGAAAGTCATTAATCGTGAGGGCAGACTCACTTATAACTCATACTAGGGCGAGAGTCTGGGAGACCGACATGGACGGTCGTTGGCAGTGAGAGTATGCTCACTTATAACTCGCACTGGGGCGAGAGTCTGGGACACCGACCTGGAAAGGTCGTTGGGCGTGAGAGCATGCTCACTTATAACTTGCACTGGGCGAGAGTCTGGGGCACCGACCTGGAAAGGTCGTTGGGCATGAGAGCATGCTCACTTATAACTCGCACTGAGACGAGAGTCTGGGACACCGACCTAGAAAGGTCGTTGGGCGTGAGAGCATGTTCACTTATAACTCGCACTGAGGCGAGAGTCTGGGACACCTACCTGGAAAGGTCGTTGGGCGTGAGAGCATGCTCACTTATAACTCACACTGGGGCGACAGTCTAGGACACCGACCTGGAAAGGTCGTTGGGCGTGAGAGCATGCTCACTTATAACTCGCACTGGGGCGAGAGTCTGGGACACCGACTTGGAAAGGTCGTTGGGCGTGAGAGCATGCTCACTTATAACTCACACTGAGGCGAGAGTCTGGGACACCGACCTAGAAAAGTCGTTGGGCGTGAGAGCATGCTCACTTATAACTCGCACTGGGGCGAGAGTTTGGGACACCGACCTGGAAAGGTCGTTGGGCGTGAGAACATTCTCACTTATAACTCGCACTGAGGCGAGAGTCTAGGACACCGACCTGGAAAGGTCGTTGGGCGTGAGAGCATGCTCACTTATAACTCGCACTGAGGTAAGAGCATGCTCACTTATAACTCGTGCTGGGGCGAGAGTCTAGGACACCGACCTGGAAAGGTCGTTGGGTGTGAGAGCATGCTCACTTATAACTCGCGCTGGGGCGAGAGTTTGGGACACCGACCTGGATGGTCATTGGGCATGAGAGCATGTTCACTTATAACTCGCACTGAGGCGAGAGTCTGGGACACTGATTGGATGGTCGTTAGGCGTGAGAGCATGCTCACTTATAACTCGCACTGAGGAGAGAGTCTGGGACACCGACCTGGACGGTCATTGGGTGTGAGAGCATGGTCACTTATAACTCGCACTGGGGTGAGAGTTTGGGACACTGACCTGGAAAGGTCGTTGGGAAATGGTAAAGTCTAAGGTTGACCATTTTCAGGCAACTGAGTGTCATCACCACGTCAGCAAGAGACGTTGCTGAACGGATCAACTTGGAATCCATGTTAGCAAGGCTTCGGGCGACCGGAGAGCCTCTGGGTGATCGGAGAGCCTCCGGGCGATTGGAGAGCCTCCGAGCGAGAAGAGAGCGAGGAGTCATCTAGAACCATTAGAGGGTCATTGCCAGCGTGGATCAGGTTCCAATGAATACAGGCAACTGGGGAGCCTACGGTCGACCAGAGAGCACCATGTAAGCTAATGGTCAGATCAAGATGAAGGTTATAAATAAGACTAAAGCTCAAAGAATAAAAATAACACATATTTGAATACATATCATTTTTGTTATTTCCTTTATACTCAATTGGTGTAAGAGGTTTCTCCACTTTCGAGTCATTTCCAACAAGGAGATCTTAGTGGATCTTTTCATTTTCTTAGACTAACAACCCGAAGGTTGTAATCAAGTAAATTTGGCCTCTTCTTATTATGTTTGTGTTATTCTCTAATAATGTGTGTGTCTTTTCTAGATCTTTAGCAAGAGAAATAGATTAATTTTATTTGCAGGTTGCTATTCGCCCCTCCCCTCTAGCGATTCGAACCACTTAAACCGCACCAACAGACACAATTGGTTAGATTACAACTAATATAACTTTAATCTTAACCATATATCAAAACTCTGGGTTAAATATTATGTACCAAGTACTAACATAATTCAAGGAATCAATCATGAAGTACAAGATTCGATCAAGACTAGTCAATTGATGGATGGTTTTCAATCGACTAATGAACCTTGGATAAAGTAGTAGTCATCACAGGAATTGATTGTTAGTTGTGGGAATTAGTCACATTAGTTGACTAACAGTGAAATATCAATCAATTGATGAGTATCACATCAATAAGATTAGGGCTAAGCAGAAACTTGATTAAACCTAATTAATCCACCGAACCGACCAAAATTATAAATTCAATTCAGTTAATTCAAAATTTTGATTTTTTTAAAAATTATTATTTTAGTTTAATCAGTTTAGTTTTGATTTTAAAAATCTGAAATTGGTTAAACTAAACCGAAGTGGGAGTTTAAAAATTGAAATCCCTAATTCCTTCATAATCTCACTCGTTTGCCTCCTCTCTCCTTCCTCCTCTCGTCCTCCCGTAGACGAGGCCAATGAGCGAACGACATGAAGATGGGCTTGTGTTTGCTTGATTTCTAGGGTTCTAGAGAGTTAGAATCAGTCGGAAGGGATCATGACTTGGAAGTTACTGAGGACACAGTGGACTGCAAGACCACATTGGGAATTGTGGCCGCTAACTACCCGAGTGGAAGTGATGTCTCCATCTAGTACTTTGTCCACTTCCTCTTCAAGCTTCCTTTTCAAGGAGGAGTTCGGAATTTCCTCTCACAAATAGTTCAAGCTTCCTCTTCAAAGAGAATTTCTGAATTTCCTCTTCAAAGAGAAAATGCTTCCTCTTAAAGGAGGAGTTCGAAAGAGAGCAAATAGGTAATACCAATTGTTTGTTTTTTTAGAAAAGGTTCGGTTAATTCGGTCAGAAATCAAATTAATTGATATTTTATCAATTCGAGTAGTCTCTTTGGTATTTGTCAAAAATAAGTCGGTCGATTCGATTAGTTCGAAAAAAATCGATTTATTCAATTTGGTTTATTCAATTCGATCCGTTTGATTTTCAGCTCAACCCTAAATAAGACTATGTCAAGATTTCATTGTATAGGGAAGGCTTTAAAAGAGAGTTCAGATATCACAAAGACAATAATAATAAATTGATAAATATATTGCTTGCATTTCTATTTTATTGAGCCTCATTGTAAAACCCTTGAATTTTGTTGTAATTCTCTAAGACTATATTTCACAATCTTGTGATATGTTTTTTCACCCGTCCGATCTTATAGAAGTTTTCCATCGGGCACCAGAATAAATTGAAAAGTGCTTGCGGTGGGCAGTTAGAACCCCAGCATCCCTTAGTTGTGTTTCCCATTGAAGGAAAAATCCCTACAAATACGTCGTAGCTGAGAATCGAACCATGAATGCCTGGGTAACAACTGGGCAATGGTGCAGTGGAAGGGCGCTCAGTTGTTACCCATGCATCCACGGTTTGATTCCCAATTATAGTACATTTGCAGGGATTTTTTTCTCCAAATGAGACTTGCAACTAAGAGATGTTGGGCTTCTAGGCTGCCCGCCGCAAGTGCTTCTCGATTTATCCTAGTGGTCGGTGGAAAATTGTTGTAGGGTCAGGCCGATCACCCCAGGTTCAACATTATCCAGTCTAGTTAATCATGTTTTTTCACCTCTAGTTGGCAAAAGGTGACTGCACTCACCCCAAAGCCCCTGCCAACCCATCCCAGGGCCAACACGGATGTTTTTTTCACCTCTAATGTGGAAAAAGACGATTCACTCGCCCCCACCAACCCGTCCCTAAGCTAACACGGAGAAGATAAATCATAGAAGCTACTAGCCATTAGTGTAGTGGTCAAGGCATGGGGGAACACATGTTCGAACGCGCCGAATTTCGAACCCATGACTTAATATGACAACACCCTATGCCTTAACCACCGCACTGCCCCGAGGGGACATGTTTTTTCACTTGTAAAAAAATGATTAACTTGGCTGGGTAACGCTGAGCCTAGGGTGATTAGCCCGATCCCAAGAAAGTTTTTCATCGATTAATAGGGTAAATTGAGAGGTACTTGCAGCGAGCGGCATAGAAACCTAGCATCCCTTAGTTGCAAGTATCATTTGGAGAAAAAATCCCTACAAATATGCTATAGTTGAAAACGAACCGTGAATACCTGAGAGATAATTGAACACTCTTACCGTTGCACCATAACCTCGAGGGCATAAAAGAGGAGAAAGAAAAAGGATTTCAAGAGTGATATATCTAAAGGATCACAAGTCATGGACTAAGACCCCGAGGGTATGTGAACCATATTATCTTGCTTGTGTCTCAATATGTGGAATGTGCTTGTTTCTTTATATATCTTCCACTACTAATTGTGTTTCTGGCCTTATTATTTGCATGCACACTATTAATCCCTCTCCTCATTATCATCGCGATCCAATAGCGAGTGATAGAAGAAGAATAGGAAGAAGGCAAGAAAGAATATGTGAGTAATAATAAATTTTATTGTTCATTGATATTTGTCCTAAGGACAATATAATATACAATGTTTAAGAAGTATTTGGTCAATTAACTAATCAATAAATAATAGAATTATTCTAATAATTATAATAGAATTATTTTAATAATCCTAATACTAATTTGATTTGATTTGGTGATTTGATCCGGTCAATCTTGGTGATTCTCTTTTATCCCCCCCCCCTGACAAACTTAATGAGAGATCTTTGACATTGAGTTTGCTTGCTAACTTATTGAAATATTGTTTGGATAATGACTTAGTAAAGATATCAGCGATTTGATTTTCAGCAGAAATATAAGAGATGGATAACTGTTGAGTTGCCACACATTCACAAAACAAAATAAAAATTAATTTTCATATGTTTTGTACGAGCATGAAAGATTGGATTAGCTGTAAGATATGTTGCTCCAATATTGTCGCACTAAATTTTTGGTGCAATATTTGATACAAGATGAAGATAAAAAAGAAGTGATTGAAGCCAAATAATTTCAGATGTTGTATTGGCTATAACTTTATCTTTAGTCTCATTGCTTGAACAAGATACCATAGGTTACTTTTTCGAATTCCATGAGATAAGATTTAGTCCAAGAAATATTACATATCCACTTGTAGAGTGTATGTCTTCAGGAGAGCTTGCTCAATCCACATCGCTATAAAATAGTACATTTGAGATGATTGACGATATAAAAGAAGGTCATGTAAAATAGTACATTTGAGATAATGAAGTATTATTTTTACATTATCCCAATTTTACTCAGTTGGGGCATGCATAAATTGACAAGCATGATTTATTGCAAAGGTAATATCAGGTTGTGTAATAGTGACATATTGTAAGGCTCTAACAATACTTCGATAAATCTGTGGATCGGATAGAGCAGGAAAGGATGAAGTTGTAGAGTTGTTTATAGTAATTGGTGTAGAAACTAGATGTGCTCTATCCATGTTGGCTCTTTAGAGAAGCCCAGTAATATATTTGCTTTAAGAGAGAAGATAGCCTTACTCATGTGGAATACGTTTAATACCAAGAAAAAAATGAGCATTACCCAAATCTCGAGTAGTAAATTCTTGATTGAGAAAACTTAATAAAGTTATGATACCCTTGTGGTCATTTCTAGTTGTTAGAATGTTATCCACATAAATAAAAAAAATATCATAGATCTATCATTATATTTGTGGAATAAAGACGAGTCAGTCTTTAATCTAAAAAATCGTTAAGCTTATAACCAATTAGATAATTGATGAAACTATGCACAAGGAACTTGTCGAAGACTATATAAAGATTTCTTGAGTTGGCAAACATGAGATGACAATTATGGATAAATAAACCCAGGTAGTTGATCCATAAATATAGTTTCCTCAAGATGACCATGAAGAAAAGTATTTGAAATGTCTAATTATCATACAGGCCAATTAGAACTAACAACTATCGATAATAATAGTCTGACAGATATAATTTTAATGACTGAGCTAAAAGTGTTATTGAAGTCAATACCTAGTGATTGACTAAATCCTTTAACTACAAGTCAAGCTATGTGTCATTCAAGAGAACTATCAGCTTGATGCTTAAGACAAAATACTCATTTAGAGCCCACAACATTCATGGAGGGAGTGCATGGAACTAGACTCTATGTTCCATTGCGAAGAAGTGCATCAAATTCTATAGCCATTGCACTACGCCAATTTGGATCCTTGCTCGCTTGTGTAAAATAAGTTGGTTCAATAGATTTTGAAGAGACCGCTAGAGTTCATGGAAGGGGATGTTGACTTGTCATTGGCGGACATCATGCATATATGTCACTCAAGAGAAGCATGCGACAAGGAGAATTATCATCTGAATTACCTATTGATGGCGACGAGGAAGTAGACTGACATAGTGATTTTGATGATGGACTTGTATTACCTTTAACTGGTGAAGCTTCAGAGATTGGATCAACAACTTGAGGTGATTCTGATGGTATATGGGAGTTATTAGAGAGCTCCAGAGCAGGACTTGGAATGTCATCACTTCTAACAATATTAGGTGGCATCAAGAAAGTGCTACCTATATCTGAAGGAGAGATCGAAGAAGCTATTGAAAAAAGGGAATAAAGACTCATCAAAAGTAACATGTCGTAAAATATAAATTCATCCTATTGGTATATCTAAACAACGATAACCATGGTGTAAATTGATATAACTAAGAAAAACACATTGTAATGAACAAGAGTCAAGTTTGTGTTTAGAGTAGGGGTGTAACCATAAATAATATGCGCAGCCAAAAATTTGAAGGAAAGTGTAATAAGGAGTTTGATTATAAAGTTTTTCAAAAAGACACTTATGATTGAGGAATGGAGTAGGAAGTAGATTTATGAGATATACAACAGTGCTAACAGCTTCATCCAAAAATTTATGCAAAACTGATGCATGATGAATAAGAGTTAAGGAAGTTTCAACTATATATCTATATTTTTCTCAGCATAGTCATTTTGTTCTGGAGTGTGAGGACAAGGACTCGATGAACAATTCTACAAGAGATAAGATGTCGATGGAGAGCTTGATATTCGTCTCCCCAATCAAAATAAAAAGAGAGTATTTTATGATTAAAATATCGTTCAACTTGATTTTGAAAATTACAAAATATATCTAATAAATCATATTCCCTTCTCATAGGATAGAGCCAATTATATTTACTAAAATAATCAATGAATGTAACATAATATTAGAAACCTTGGTCAGACAAAATAAGCGCAGGGTCCCAAACATCTAAATGAATTATTTCAAGTGAAAAATTAGAAACATGATTGGATGAACAGAAATGTAGTTTATGACTTTTAGATTTCATGTAGGCCCTACATGAATGAGATGGAGAGGAGGTAAAGGAAGTAGGTAAACCATACTTATTGATGATTGACTAAATAATATGAAGAGAAGGATGATCAAGTCGAGCATGTCAAGCTGGTTTATTTGTGCGTTCACCAACAAAAGCTTTGATTAAACTTTGAAGATGGTTGAGGTTATTTTTTATTCTCCTATAAAACACAATAGTAAGGATAAAAACAATTATGATGAAAACTCAAAAACGATTATGATGAAACTTGAAAGAACTAGGATGAAAACTCAAAAATGATTAAGATAATGATTATGATGAAACTCAAAAGTGACATTGTTATCAAGATAAAATTGATATGTAGAGAGTAAATTTTTAGTAATAGATAGAACATAAAAGTCATACGCATATGAAAAGTACAATTGGGTAAATGAATATATGTGTTTCCAAGATTAACAATTTGTGTACCTGAATCATCGCCTACTTTAACCGTATTTAAGTCATAATACGATATTACGTCTGTAAGGATATTATAATCTGATGTAACATGATGAGTTGCTCCAGTATCAATATATCAATCATTAAATGAAAACTCTGGGGGTTTACCACCAGTAGATACAGATAAGAGGACTTTAGGATAGACTTGTGAAGTAGTTGGTTGTCTTAAAGTTACAGAACTACCAATAAAATTTGAGTCAAATCGTCTAAGACATTGAATACAAAAATATTCATTTCTGAGATAAATTTAACATTTCCCTTAGTATATGATATTTTTAGTATGTCTAATGATGTGATAGATTTAATATTGTTCTGAACTTTATCTATGGTCATAATGTTGTTGATTATCTGATATTGTAAATAAAAAAAGAGCAAAGGTTGAGAAGGAGGGTGGCTAGCGGCGAAAAAGGATTTTTTTTTTTTGTTTGTGGAATTGAAAAGGTGAGGGATTTTTTTTTTGAGGAGGGAGGGATAAGAAAAATTAGAAGGGAGAGAATAAATCAGTTCATGGGAGGAAGGTTGTTGGACTTATTGTTGCTGAAGAAGATGGAACAATGATGATCTTCTTGATGACGATGGTGAGATTGAAGATAGCTCTTGTCGTTGCTTGCTACTGTGAAGAAAGGAGGGAATATATATATATTTGTTAGGTGGCTGGAATTGAGGAAGAGGAGAGTAGATGTGATGGCTGTAATAATAACTTAGGAGCAAAGAAGCAGCAGGTTCAAAATAATGACGCAGTGGAGCGGTGGAAGATTAGGAGCAAAAGAGCAAATTTATTTGCTATTGTGAGCAACGTGAACAGCAGGTTGTTGTTGTGGATGAGTTGCATGGACAAGCAACTCTGGTGTTACTAAAATTGCTTGGTGTTGCTATCCAATTGAAACGTGAGCAGCAAATTCCTTCTGTTGGTCGGCGGTAGCGTGGCAGAAGGGTCACAGTTTCGTTCTTCGGCGTAGCAAAAAAAAAACGAGAAGGAAAAAGTCAACAGAAAGAAAGAAGAGGTTAACTTACTAGGGTTTGATGTTTATTGGATCTTTTGTATCAAAAAGTTGAAAGAAGTGAAAAAAAAAAAAAAAAGATGATTTTGATATTATGATATAAGAGTAATAATAAATTTTATTACACATTGATATTTATCCTAAGAATAAAATAATATATAATATTTAAAAAATATTATTGACCAATCAATAAATAATAAAATTATTTTAAAAATTATTCTAATAATTATAATAAATTATTTTAATACTTTTAATATTAGTTTGATTTGATGATTTCATTCAATCAATTTTGATGATTCTCCTTGAGTGAGAGTATATTATATTTTAAGTTTATAGTGGTCGCCGTTGAATATTTTAATAGTAGAGATAATTTTCAAGGTCTTGGCAAGAAAGTTGAAGATTATAAATAATTATTTTAGGTTGGGTAGGAGAATCTCAGTTCACCTTTTAAAGGAAGGGGACTCTTGATTTATTCTATTAATGCAACTAAACTGAAATTGTGAATTGGTGTAAAAATAGCAAAGAAGAGACAATGTTGATCAAGCTTTTGATTATTTTAAAGCTTTTGACAATATTAGAGAGTCCTAGAATTCTAAGAGTCCCTCTCCCCCTCCCCATAATAGGGATCTTTGGTTATAGACATTATATCATCTACCAAAGAAGTTGCCTTAGTAGATAATAAAGAAGGTCAATTTTTTATTATAGAAGAGGATTGATGCAAGTAATCCACTATCACCTTACCTTTATATTCTTTTGATTAATGTTCTCCATCAGATTCTATTGAAAGGATAGGATGTGGGGCATTCATAGGGTGGGTAGAGACATCCTTCCACAAGGTTTCCAAATCTTAAAATTCATGGATGATAGATTGTTATTCCAAAAAGCAAACATCAATTATGCTCCAAATTTAAAAGTGACCTTGTCCTACCTTGCAAACAACATGAGTCAAGGAGAGGAGCTAGCTCAAACCTTTGATTGTTGTTGCAAGAGGATTTGAGTTCTTTGACCTTATCCTTCAAAGAACACATACTAACATAGATAAATAGTAGATGGTTGTTCATGTGGAAAATGTTTTATAAGATTTCATATTTCTTTTATAACATCTTAATTGAGGCATAGATATAGGAGCCACTATAATTAAGTTGGACTTTGCTAACTATGGAATTCGGAAACTATTAATGATACATACCTTGTATCTTAAGCATTAATTTGGTAAAATATATTGTTCGAGAGGAATGAAGACAAAGGGAAAGAATGATACAACTTCTTAAATGACTAATTAGATTGTGCTATTATTAGAAGATGGATATACCTAAGTTTCATTCACTATGTTGCATTAGATACAAAAGTATATTCCTCTAATGCGACTTGAAAATCTGTACTAGTTACGTTGAAGACAGTGTAAAATTAGACATTCATAAAAGACTATTAATTCTAAATATAAGGATGAAGAAGATGCTTTTGAACATAAAATTAATTCAAATAATACTTATAAGATGATTGCTATAAAACTTACTTTAGCTAGTAAGGTGCAAGTATTAATATTGCCCATTTCTTTACTAGATAGTTTGGAAGTTGACAATAGCCACAATTACAGACAACATTTTGAATGAGGATTGACATAAAGAGATTGGTGGGAGCAAAACTAAAAGCGCTAAGGATAAAGGCTATTCAACAAATGGGTCAAAGAGAAGGGAGAAAATGCTTTTGCTTTTAAAAAAAAATGAGACACTTTTATAGGAATTATAGACTTCTAAAATAATAAAAGAAAATCCAAAATATAAAAATAAGGTAGAAGATGAAAACTCCAAAATAGTTATACCAATCTAATGTTTCGATATCTATCTAAACTATGAAAACATCTGGAATTTTGAAATAGGGTGAATTGTGAGCTAGGGCATTTTATAACTGTGTTTCTAAGAGGGAATACTTCAGTGGTTATAGAGGTAAGGACTTTGAGAGTATAAAACTAAACAAATATTGGGGCAAGGGAATGGTGATGTACATAAAATGGCATAGAAGTTTCTATAATTTAAAAGGAGGTTAAACATATAATGAATTTCATTTTAATAGATGTTTTTGATTAAAAAAGGTTAATTGTGTGCAGATTAGAGATTGAGTAGATCATTTTTATTAGTTAGGTAGACAGACTATTTGTTAATGTAGAAAGCACAAATAAATATTTCAGAATACAATTACATGATTAAAAAATAATAGATTTTAGGACCCATGACAAAGAAGGGACTACACCTGTAATAATTGTCAGATTTAGAAAATTAATTCATCATCCTCTTGTTAAAAGTTAGGGTGTAGTGATAAAACATTCCGAGTAATAATGATGAGACTAAGATTTGAATCTAACAAATGTTTTAGAAATTGATTTTTAAATATGCATAAATTGTGTTTTAGATTTATTTATCTTATATGTAAATTAGGAAAAAACCATTTATCTATTATAAAAAAATAGATAATTTAGAATTGTGCAACTATTTCTCATTAAATGGTGAGCTAACTTTATTGCAAGTTTGAGAGTTTCAAGAGTAATAAGACCTTATAATTTATTACTTATTGAGAACTACATAACCTTTTATCAAGAGTGATACCACCCGAGTAAACATGGTCAGCCCACCGGCATATCAGGGTCCGATATGCTAGACTGGCGTCCTTTCCGAACCATGGAAGCCTAGTCAACTTTTGGCCAAGCGGCCAAGTCAGGGGCAAGTTGTTGAGGAGCTTAATAGAGTTAGCTCTCTCAAGTGTCGACTTCCAACCACTCCTGATACAGGATTAGCTCCAACCTGATTGCAGCTTTGGAAGGGGACGTCGGGTTGATAACTAAATAATACTGACGGTATGAACTAACGATTGGTGCTTCCAATGCGAAGGTTTTCTCGTGCGGTCCTCCGATAGACGACACCCCGCTTGTGAAGTCGCCCACATAGCCTATCCCAGGCTAGTGTGGCAATCAACGTGGACCCTCGTCCTCCGTGGCTTTATAAGTCCTTACCAAGGTAGGTGAAGGTATGATTTTTTTTTTATACTTGTAAAGGCTACTTCTTTCTGCCTTTCTCTTCCAAGCCTCTCACACTCTCAACCTTCTTGGTCCGTTTATTGACTTGACCATCAGAGAGCCCACGTTGGCAATGTTGGCCCTTGATTGATGCTTGTTAACTCACAGGCTACCCAGAGAATCCATATCTATCGCATCCCCAAAGAAGGAAGGAAAGGAGGGACCTGAGTGGGTGAAAAAAGACATCATCAAATTGTCTTCTATGGGAAGTGATACAAAAAGTTACGTTAGGAAATACTAAGGAAGTCTTGATGGTGAACACTAGGAGAACTACAATGCAACACCAGCTGAAGGAGCCGACGGAACAACATCAGTTTCCTCTACCAACTGTGGTGGAAACAATCAAGGGCCCAATTGTTTGGAAGGAATTCTCGTGAATGGTAGTCATTATAGTTGAGACAACCTTAAGACAATACCTTGCTCCCCATCTTGAGGGAAAAGAAAAACCAAAAAGGACATCGATGGGAAGACACTTATGCCTAAACCCATCGCTCATGTCTCAGGAGGAGACACTTCAATTTACTATCCTGATAATGTTGGGTCACTTCGGAGATAGAGAGGTTGGGGGGGGGGGGGGGGGGGGAAATAACTCCTCGCGCTTTGATGATGATGATTTACAGCGGAATAGACTCGAAGCAAGCTTCCAATGCTAACACAAGGATTTATTTAGTATCCACCTCAAGAAGAGATGACTAATCGAAGGATCCACACATCCACTATGAACACAAACTCTTTCTCAGAATAACCAAAGATGTAGAAACCTCGTACAAGACTCTCATAAGCATATAACTCGAAATAAGAAGTAAATACACTATTATACAAATGAAAACCTTCTTGCTTGCTCTCTTGTAGCTTGTAGATGCCTCTTGACTCTTGGAAGTGCAGCAACACTTGTCCCTAAGATGCTTCAAGAACTAGCGAAAGAATCATGAGCACGGTGGAGAAAATCTCGTATATATGCTTTTTTCATTTAAACTCGCTATCGCCTTTATATTCCGTGATCTAGAGCTCCCAATTGATTGGGTCTCCTCCCAATCGATTGTCACGTCAGATTCCAGCTATCCTGGCTGTCCAAAACCTGCATCTTGCATAATGATCATATCTCAATCGATTGGGTGTAGTTGGATCGATCAGCTGATCAATTCAGAGGCCTTCTGTTCTTTCATAGAAAGTCCCGGAATCGATTGACCAATTGATTCCGATTTTTCCTTGCATAAATACAAGAAATTGAACCTCAATCGATCGACCGATCGATTAGAGCAGCCCAATTAATCGACTGATTGATTGGGGAGTGCACTGCTCTTTTGTGCGAATGACCTTCAATCGATCGACTGATCGATTGGCGTGGCCCCAATCAATTGGTTGATCAATTAAGCTCTAGTTCAATCGATCGACTAATTGATTGACCAACCTTAACTTGACTAACTCAAGTCTAGGGTTCCTATACCTAACATCCAGTCAACTGTGACCTATTGGTACTCGCCCGTGCATAGTATCTAGTCAATCTTGACCTGCTGGGACTTCATCACCAAGTGTCTGATCAATCCTATGACCCACTTAGACTTTTCTCCTCGTGCTAAGTGTCTGGTCAACCTTAACCCACTTGGACTTACGGTCTCATACCAAGTATTCCTCCATGACTCACTTGGGCTTCCAAACACTAGGTGTCCGGTAACCCTGGGTCCTCCTGGATTTCCACGCACCTGGCTTCACTCACCAGGACTTCCTCACTACCTAGCTTCACTCACTAGGGCTTTCACCTGACTTCACTTATCAGGATTTCCATTTGTCAAGCTTCACTCACTAGGTCTTTTACCTAGCTTCACTCACCAGGATTTCCATCAGCCTAGCTTCACTCACTAGGTCTTTCACCTAACTTCACTCACTAGAATTTCCATCTTCATAGATTCACTCATTAGGACTTTCCCAGTCAAGTATCCGATCAACCTTGACCTACTTGACTCTTCTTCACATTAAACTGGTCAATCTTGACCAATCTCCCCAAACAGATGATTGCTCCTGCAATCTCCATATATTGTCAAAACAATCTTCATATAGTGTCAAACATCAAAACTCACACATATGCCTCAAGCATGATCCAAATGGAGCTTAATCAACTTGGTCAACCTTGGCCTAGGGAAATTGCACCAATAATCTCTTTTTTTATGTTTGACAATACATTTAAGTTAGACTAATCTATAGCCTAAACTTCTTCTTCATACCAAAGCATAAATGAGAGCTTCCTTCATTCTCTCTCTTTCCTAGAGGGTAAACTCCCCCTTAGGGTAATGAAGGCTTAACTTAAACCCTAATTCTCTCCCTTTTGCACATATCAAAAACTCTCCCCTTGAAGAGTTATCCATACATGTTCACAACCTCACATATTGTTCACAACATCACAATGAAGGTCTCATATCCTTCATTGTCTCCAATACTCACCCTTGAGCATTAACCCACTTCACAATCCTCACCCTAGAGCATTCACACTTCACAGTAAAGATATCCAATCTTCCATTATTTTTTAATGCTCAACATTGAACATTTACTATAACAAAGGTTTTACAACCTTCCATGGTTTCAAAAATTACTTTCATGTCTTTAAGGAGTATCTCTCCCTCAAAACATGCTCTAAATTTCTATCTTGCACCAACAATGACTTGGAATTCCTAAAACTTTAGAAACCTAAAAATAGGAAGTTTTAAGGTTCAAGAATCAATATTGAATGCAAACTTTAACCTAAAATTCAACTTAGTCTTTCTTTAACCAATCCAATCTTGTTTTCATCAAGAAAACTACCCTTAAATGTTTTAAAAAAGCATTTCATAGGGTTTAGGATGGTTAATGTGACAAAATAGCTTAATGCGCTAAAATCAGACCCTTTCAACTATAATCAGTCTTTCAATCGATTGACCAATTGATTTAAGCCTTTCAATCAATCCACTGATCGATTCTTAGAGCTTTTGTTCATAGAAAATACCCTTGAATCAATCACCTGATTGATCCAAGTAGGGTCGATCGATCGACTGATCGATTTCGTGAGCTTCTGCTCACGAGAAAACCTGGTTCAATCATTCGGATGATTAATCAAACTCTCCTAATCGATCAGCTGATCGATTGAGTTTCTGATTTCTTGAAATCAAATTTCAGCTAAAATTTAGAAATACCTCAATAATTCTACAAAATTCTAAAAAACATGAATATTCTTGTAGACATTATTTAAGCCATATACTATCAAGGAAAAATAACTTTTTAAGAAAATAATTCCTATTTCAAAGATTGACACAAACTTGGAAACTTTTAAAAACTTTAATATTTTACACTAGTTTATGTTAAACTTTTCAATGATGATTACTATCAAAAGATAGTTTTCACCAAGGTTTTCCAAAAGTATTTTGAAATGATTTTCAAAACCAATTTCCAGTCATGTTCTTTGGGCTCAATGCACATGACTTGTACATTAGCTTTCTCAATGATTAGATAACACATAACTATGTGTTTTGATGAAGCTAAAACTCAAATGAGTGTACTAAATTAATATCTTGAGTCTTGTTGATCATCCTAACATCTCACTTGTATCTAATGTGCACTAAAACATATACAAGTCAACTTATAGTCTTTGTGAGATATAGACTTTTGGTTTTGTCCTAAACTAAGGAATCATGCTTGTCTATCTAGGCATTGTAAGCTTGATCATCCACCTAAGATGTAATTTGTTGATAAATTCCTTTATCACACTTGTTGGTAAATGTTATTATCCTTAATTACAATAGAATTTTAAAATAATGCATGATGACTTATGGCATACATCAAAATGAGTAATTTTTCATATCAAAAGAAAAATCCTATAGCTACATGATATATGTATGACATGTCATGATATTTTTATTGTGTTTTTCATAATAAAATGAATGCAAAATATGATGTCATAACATATGATGGGTAAAAAATCATGGTAATTTAGCATAAATAAATGTACATAGATTATCTATTTAAATATCTCTAGATCTTTGCTAACGTAGAATTAATCCTAGATTACCCTCATTTTCCTAAGAAAATGTCAAAATCCCAACTTGGCATTTCTTTTACTTTTTCTTATTTGTGTCAATTTAAATTTAATCTAACTCCTCACAATTTAGGACATTTTACTCTTCCAAAGAGTAATCAATTAATCCTTTTCATTTTCAAGGAATAACAAAACCTTGAAAATGACTTCCAAGTATCAACTTTTTCAAGGTTAGGTTAGCTACCCTTCCAATTAAAGTTGACACTCTCTAAACTCATCTAGGGTGGTAGAGAATATACTCCTAGGAATCCAAAATCTATTGGTGCTCCTTGAGTGTTTTAGGTATTCACTAAGGATAACTTCCCTAGTTACCTTTCTAATGACCTTCCTAGGTTTCGTAGAGGCCTTGGTTATGCTCTTCTCCTCTAGGTAAACTCTAGGGATAGCTTCCCTTGTGACCTTCTTAGTGACTTTCTTGTTGGTTGCTACTCGGAAAGCCTATAGGTTCCACTGTACAAAAATTTTGTACAAAGGTCTGAACCTTTTCCTAGCTACCATGTGTTCTTTTAAATTAAATTTTGGATCTCCTGCGGAACTTAACACGTTTGATCCAAAACTTAATCTATTTGTTCTTTTAGGTTTTGACTTGGATCTCCTGCGGAACTTAACACGTTCGACCCAAGTCTCCTTAAGTTATTAATTCCATTAAATATCAATTTCCATAAAAGGTTCCCAGTACTGACGTGGCGAGGCACATGGCCTTCTTGGATATGGGAGCAACCACCACCGACTAGACAAAACCTTTAATAGAAAGCTAATATTTAATTTCCTAAAATAACTTTAGGTTAACCAAAGAGAACAATCAAATCACAAGGAAAAGAAAGAAACAAAAGAACACAACTTCGAAAAACCATATTCGAAATACTAGAACGTAAGCCTCTTGTATTTGGTATTATTTCCATAAATAACTAGCATGATGCGGAAATAGAAATTACTAGTTATACCTTGTAGAAAAACCTCTTGATCTTCTACCGTATTCCTCTTCTAACCTCGGACGTTGTGTGGGCAACGATCTTCCAAGATGAGAAACCACCAACCACCTTCTTCTCCTCCAAGCAAGGTTCGGCCACAAAGGAAACTTCACCAAGGAGGAAAAACAAAATACTAACCAAGCTCCAAGAGATGCTAGCTTTCTCTCCTTCTTCTTCTTCTTCTCCGAGTAGTATCCGGCCACCACAAGAACTCCAAGGGAGAGGGAGAGGTTCGGCCACCACAAGAGGAAGAGAGGAGAGGATGGCCGCCCACACCAAGGAAAGAGAGAGAGAAAACAATAGAGGTTGTGTCTTGTGAAGGCACCTCACCCTTCTTTTATATTCCTTGGCCTAGGCAAATTAGGAAATAAATTTTCCTTAATTTCCTTGACATGATTTAATTGAGAGAAATAAAATAAAATTTCCCCAATTAATTTGTGATGGCCGGCCACATCATTGGAAGGCAAATAGGACAAGTTTCAATCAACAATTAAAACTTCCTAATTTGTTTCCGGAAATTTTAAAAAATAAAATTTCTCTTTAAAATCTCTTCATGGTTAATAAAAGGAAATATCTATAATTTTAATTTTATTAACATGTGAATAATTTTAAAGAGAAAATAAAACATCTCTCCAATCTACAAATAAGGAAAGAGATCTAATCTCTTTCTTTAATCTTTGTAGATTTTTATAAGAGATATTTTAATTTTAATTCTCTTTAAAATATATCTTCCACATAATAATAAAAATTAAAATTAAATTTCTTTTTAATTTTATTTGGCTGGCCCTACTAGCTTGGGTTCAAGCTAGGGCCGGCCACCCAAAATCATACCTAGGCCGGCCCTAGCTTGATTCCCAAGCTAGCTTGGCCGGCCCCCTTTGGGTGGGTGTAGAAGGTGGGTATAGGTGGATATAAAACTTTATAAATAAGAGACTACGATAGGGACCGAGAAGAGGAATTGGTTTTGGTCACTCGATGAAATTAAGTTTCTCGTGTTCGCCCTGAACACCTAACTTAATTTCATCAATAATAATTCATACCACTAAAGAATTATTATTGAACTACCGCACCAATCCCAAATTACATTTTGGGCTCATTCTTATCATGAGTGTGTTAATCTCCCTGTGTTTAAGATGTCGAATGTTCATTAATTAAATGAGTTACTAACAACTCACTTTAATTAATATCTTAGTCCAAGAGTAGTACCACTCAACCTTATTGTCATGTCGGACTAAGTCCACCTGCAGAGCTTACATGACAATCTTTATGAGCTCCTCTTGGGGACATTATCAACCTAGATTACTAGGACACAGTTTCATTCTATAATCAGCAATACACCATATAAATAATATTATTTCCCATCTTATTGGGCCTATTGATTTATTGAACTAAATCACACCCTTTGATAAATTAAAGAAATAAATATCAAACATATGTGCTTGTTATTATATTAGGATTAAGAGCACACACTTCCATAATAACTAAGGTCTTTGTTCCGTTATAAAGTCGGTATAAGAGGAACGACCTCAAATGGTCCTACTCAATACACTCTGAGTGTACTAGTGTAATTATATAGTCAAGATAAACTAATACCTAATTACACTACGACTTTCTAATGGTTTGTTCCTTTCCATTCTGGTCGTGAGCTACTGTTTATAATTTATAAGGTACCGATAACATCATCTTCTGTATGTGACACCACATACTATGTTATCTACAATATAAATTAAATGAACAACTACAAACAAATGTATATAATTAGACCAAATGTGATTCTTTATTCATAATGAATGTTTACAAAGCTTAGGCTCTCAGTATACACTCCAACAATCTCCCACTTATACTAATGACTAAGCTGCCATATCTTCTACCATACATCTGATTCCCATTCCCTCCACATGCCGATCGAAAGCTTTCGCCGGAAGGGCCTTAGTGAAAGGATCTGCCAGGTTATCCGCTGATGCAATCTTGGCGATGACAACTTCTCCTCGCTTCACGATATCTCGTATCAGGTGGTACTTGCGCTCTATATGTTTACTCGCCTTATGAGCTCGTGGTTCCTTCGAGTTTGCAACTGCACCGCTATTATCACAATAAATTGTGATGATCTTGGGCAAACCAGGAATCAAAAATAGGTCCATTAGAAAGTTCCTGAGCCATACAGCTTCTTTGACTGCCTCAGAAGCTGCCACATACTCAGCTTCCATGGTTGAGTCCGAGCCGCATTTCTGCTTAACACTCCTCCATGCAATGGCTCCACCTCCTAGAGTAAACACATAGCCTGACGTAGACTTACTATTATCCCTATCTGATTGGAAATCTGAATCCGTGTAACCCACAGGGAGCAAATCATCTGCTTGGTAAACTAGCATATAATCCCTAGTCCTTCTCAGGTACTTTAATATATGCTTTACCGCAGTCCAATGTCCTTGTCCAGGGTTACTCTGATATCTGCTGACCATGCCTACGGCAAAACAGATATCAGGTCTCGTACATAGCATTGCATACATTAGGCTTCCTACAGCCGAAGCATAAGGAACTGCTTTCATGTCCTCTATCTCTTTTGATGTCTTTGGAGACATCTCTTTAGATAGAGCTACTCCATCTCTAAAAGGTAAGAAACCTTTCTTGGAGTCTTGCATGCTAAAACGAGCAAGGATTGTATCTATATATGAAGCTTGGGATAGACACAACATTCTTTTCTTGCGATCCCTTATAACTTTGATCCCAAGAATGTGTGCACATTCTCCTAAGTCCTTCATATCAAATTGTTTGGACAACCATACCCTTACGTCTGATAATACCTTGACATTGTTGCCAACTAACAAAATATCATCTACGTATAGTACAAGAAATACCACCACGTTTCCGTTACACTTCTTATATACACAAGACTCATCCGGACTTTGAATAAATCCATATGATGGATTACTTCATTAAACCGGATGTTCCAAGACCTTGAAGCTTGCTTTAGTCCATAAATGGACCGATTGAGCTTGCATACTAGATGCTCTTTGCCTTTTCAATAAATCCTACGGTTGCTTCATATGGATGTTCTCTTCAAGACTTCCATTAAGGAAAGTCTTGACATCCATTTGCCAAATCTCATAATCCATATATGGATAAGAGTATCCGGATAGACTTAAGCATGGCTACGGTGAAAAGGTTTCCTCATAATCGATTCCCTCTTTACGAGTGTACCCTTCGCAACAAGCCTAGCTTTGAAGGTTTCTACCTTCCGTCATCCCTCTTTTCCTTTTGTAGATCCACTTGCATCCAACGGCTTTTACACCATCGGTGGTTCTACAAGCTCCAGACCTTATTAGAGTACATGGACTCTATTGAATTCATTGCCTTTTGCCAAGATCTTGCATCTATATCTTGGAGTGCTTCGTCATATGATCGGGATGTTTACACGGGATCAAGTCCGAAGACTCTCCCAAAACATGAATCTTCAGTTGCATTACAACCCTCCCACTACGACGAGGCATTCGTGGTTGTGTATCATGTGTGACACGTGTTGCTCTCTTGTGGTACTTCATCTTGTCCTGTACTGAAGTAAACATGTCCTCTCTAAGTTCTTCTAAAACAATTTTACTCTTGGGCTTGTGATCCATTATATAGTCCTCTTCTAAAAGCGGGCATTGGTGCTAACAATGACCTTCCGGTCTTAGGACTATAAAATAAACCACCTTTCGTTCCTTTGGGATATCCTACAAACACGCGAACTTCTGTACGAGATTCTAACTTATCAAGATCTGGTTTCAGACATGTGCTGGACTACCCCATATCCGAATATGTCTTAGACGGGTTTTCGCCCATTCCACAATTCTATGGGAGTAGAAGAAACTGATTTAGAAGGTACTAAGTTCGGAACGATACCTGCTTTTCCAGAGCATATCCAATTTGGTAATTCGAATAACTCATCATTGATCTAACCATCTCCATAAGAGTCCTATTCCTTCGCTACACCATTCTGTTGGGGTGTTCATAATTGGGATTGAATCCGACCTCGATAAGTAATTCCTAAACTCTCCTAAGAGGTATTCGCCACCACGATCGGCGTAGTGTCTTGATACTTTACCTAGTCGTTTCTCCACATCACCTTGTATTCTTTGAACTTATCAAAGCACTCGGACTTCATTAGGTAAATGTATCCATATCTTGAATAATCGCTATGAAAGAGACAAAATATTCAAAACCTCCTCTTGCACGGACGGACATAGGACCACATAAATCGAGTGAACCAACTCTAACACTTCTTTGGCTCTATACCCTTGGCCTTGAACGGCCTCTTGGTCATTTACCTTCTAAGCAAGATTCACAAGTTGGAAAATTTTCCAACTCTAATGAACTTAAAGTCCATCGGCTATAAGCCTCTGAATCCTACTTAAGTTAATATGACCAAGCCTTAGATGCCAAAGATATGCTTGATTCATTTCGAAGGTTCTTTTCTCTTATTAGAATTAGAAGATGAATTATAAATTTCCATGTTTTGCTTTGTGGAAGAATTTGGATTTAAAATATACAAATTGCCAACTAATGCACCAACAGATAATCACTTTATTTCTTTTAATAACTACATCGTTCTTGAAAGAAACTGAATATCCATCTAAAAACAGTTTAGAAACTGAAATTAAATTCTTTCTAAAACTGGGTACATAAAGACAATTTCTTAAAACCAAATTTCTATTTCTACTAAAAGATAAGTAGACGTCTCCCACTGCAACAGCTGCCACCTTAGTAGCATTGCCCATGTAGACGGTAATCTCCCCTTCAGATAGTCGTCGGGTTTCCTGGAACCCCTGCAAGGAATTGCAGACATGATCAGTGGCTCCCGTATCTACACACCAGGTGCTGGTAGATAACACCGCTAAACATGTTTCAACAACTAGAGTATGAGATATACCTTTGTTTTGGTTCTTACGAGGACAGTCCGCCTTCAAATGTCCTGCCTGCTTGCAGATGAAGCACTTGCCCTTCGGCTTCTTCATTCCAGCTTTAAATCCCGTACTCTGAGATTTATTCACTTTCTTTGCTGAACCATTTTGTTTCTTCTTCTTCTTACCTTTCGGTTTAGAAGTAGAACCATTTTCAACATAGTGAATTTGAGCATTGTGACGAAATAACCCTTCTGCTGCATTCAGTAGTTTCCCTAATGAATAAATCCTTTTATTCATATTATAGTTCAGAACCGCTCAAAACTTCTAGGTAGGGTTTGAGGATCATATCGATCTGGGTTTCCCATCAATTTCTCCTCCAAGGATCAGTATTCGTTCAGATAAGCCATCATGTTTAGGATATGATCCCTTACAGAGTACCCTCTGCATGGTGGCTGTCATTATCTTTCTCATAGCTTCTTGTCTAGAAGCCCTATCCCGATGACCAAAGAGTTCCTTGAGATTGTTCATAATATCATAAGTAAATCTTTATGTTGATGTTGCAATACATTTGACATTGAAGCCAAAATGTAACACCGCGCCATCTCATCCGCTTTTACCCATTTCCTATGATATTCAATCTCCTCTTGGGTAGATTCACCGGTGCATCAGGGCAATGCTCAACAAGACAAATTTATAGCTTTAGTAAGAACAATGTCCGGGTTTCTTTTCCAATCTATGTAATTTGGTCCAGAAGTCTATTTTGTTGAAGTATGATGGACGATTGGGTTGAAAGTCATCCTAAGAATCACAAATAACTTTTGGTCGAACTCTAAATTTAGAATAATATTGATTCCTCAAACAATACTATTTTAAATTAACCAACACCTTAAAACACCGTGAATTTTGTATGCCACGTTAGTGTGGACGTATACAAATTCAACATTCGTAAAAGGAGGGTTTTAACCCATTAATTTTATTATCTTGTCAACCTAACTTTTTGACAAATAAAATTAATAGTTGGTATTATTTGGTCACACAAATAATAGCAGTGACTTCGTTGGGGAGGATACTATTAGATGTGTCTAAGTGTACACCATTACTTGACACTAAGTCCATTAATAAGATTATGCCCCTTCCGTTGGGGAAGATCACACGCTCTTAATTAACTTCCTATAGTCATCCAAAAATGGAAGTCTGTTCTAGTGATCCGCAAACTCCGTTATGGAGGAAGGCACTCAGAGCCAACGCGCAAGCTTGTTTGCATCACTTACAAACCAGTAATGGAGACCATGGGATTTACTTAAAAATCCCTCTCCCACTTAGTTATTTATAAATGAGGAATTTTAACTATGCTAGCCTACTAAACTTGTAAACTAACATGCACACACAATATAAAAGCAATAAATAGAAAATCTAATTTTCAACTATTATGGCTTTTATCTTTAATTGTCCTCCGTGTGTTGTCATCCGAAGCTGCTGCCATATTTGGCCACCGCCACTGGGTCTAACTGTCGCATCCATCTTGCTCCTAGTTCCGCTGCGCCTCTGGTCCTTAGAAGGTTCCACGCTTTGCAAGATTCGATCCGCGACATAAATAGAATTTTACATTTTTGATCCTATATTCCATAAAAGGAATGTACATGTATCTAGATCAAAAATAAAATCCTAATAAAACTAAATACAGCTCCTGCTGTATTTTAATACAATCATGCACACACATATAAATTGCCCTTGACATGTCCAAGGGTCCAATCACACACATAATTAACTAAAAGTCATAATAGTTGGATCCTGCATCCACAAAGTTAGCACATCCTACTATTATCCTGCCTAAATTATGTATGACATGTGCATAATTAAACTAAATACCAAATACACAGAGGCAAAACCCTAGCTCTGATACCAATTGTTGGTTGCTACTCGGAAAGCCTATAGGTTCCACTATACAAAAATTTTGTACAAAGGTCTGAACCTTTTCCTAGCTACCATGTGTTCTTTTAAATTAAATTTTGGATCTCCTGCGGAACTTAACACGTTTGATCCAAAACTTAATCTATTTGTTCTTTTAGGTTTTGACTTGGATCTCCTGCGGAACTTAACACGTTCGACCCAAGTCTCCTTAAGTTATTAATTTCATTAAATATTAATTTCCATAAAAGGTTCCCAGTACTGACGTGGCGAGGCACATGGCCTTCTTGGATATGGGAGCAACCACCACCGACTAGACAAAACCTTTAATAGAAAGCTAATATTTAATTTCCTAAAATAACTTTAGGTTAACCAAAGAGAACAATCAAATCACAAGGAAAAGAAAGAAACAAAAGAACACAACTTCAAAAAAACATATTTGAAATACTAGAACGTAAGCCTCTTGTATTTGGTATTATTTCCATAAATAACTAGCATGATGCGGAAATAGAAATTACTAGTTATACCTTGTAGAAAAACCTCTTGATCTTCTACCGTATTCCTCTTCTAACCTCGGACGTTGTGTGGGCAACGATCTTCCAAGATGAGAAACCACCAACCACCTTCTTCTCCTCCAAGCAAGGTTCGGCCACAAAGGGAAACTTCACCAAGGAGGAAAAACAAAATACTAACCAAGCTCCAAGAGATGCTAGCTTTCTCTCCTTCTTCTTCTTCTTCTCCGAGTAGTATCCGCCACCACAAGCCACCACAAGAGGAAGAGAGGAGAGATGATGGCCGGCCACAACACCAAGGAAAGAGGGAGAGAAAACAATAGAGGTTGTGTCTTGTGAAGGCACCCTCACCCCTTCTTTTATATTCCTTGGCCTAGGCAAATTAGGAAATAAATTTTCCTTAATTTCCTTGACATGATTTAATTGAGAGAAATAAAATAAAATTTCCCCAATTAATTTGTGATGGCCGGCCACATCATTGGAAGGCAAATAGGACAAGTTTCAATCAACAATTAAAACTTCCTAATTTGTTTCCGGAAATTTTAAAAAATAAAATTTCTCTTTAAAATCTCTTCATGGTTAATAAAAGGAAATATCTATAATTTTAATTTTATTAACATGTGAATAATTTTAAAGAGAAAATAAAACATCTCTCCAATCTACAAATAAGGAAAGAGATCTAATCTCTTTCTTTAATCTTTTGTAGATCTTTTATAAGAGAGATATTTTAATTTTAATTCTCTTTAAAATATATCTTCCACATAATAATAAAAATTAAAATTAAATTTCTTTTTTAATTTTATTTGGCCGGCCCTACTAGCTTGGGTTCAAGCTAGGGCCGGCCACCCAAAATCATACCTAGGCCGGCCCTAGCTTGATTCCCAAGCTAGCTTGGCCGGCCCCCTTTGGGTGGGTGTAGAAGGTGGGTATAGGTGGGTATAGTACTCTATAAATAAGAGGCTACGATAGGGACCGAGAGGAGGAATTGGTTTTGGTCTCCCGATAAAATTAAGCATCCCGTGCCCTAACACACAACTTAATTTTATCAATGATAATTCATTCCACTAGAGAACTATCATTGAACTACCGCACCAATCCCAAATTACATTTTTGGGCTCCTTCTTATTATGAGTGTGTTAGTCTCCCTGTGTTTAAGATATCGAATGTCCACTAATTAAGTGAGTTACTGACAACTCATTTAATTAATATCTAAGTCCAAGAGTAGTACCACTCAACCTTATTATCATGTCGGACTAAGTCCACCTGCAGGGTTTAACATGACAATCTTTATGAGCTCCTCTTGAGGACATTATCAACCTAGTATCACTAGGACACAGTTTCCTTCTATAATCAACAACACACACTATGAGTGATACCATTTCCCAATTTATCGGGTTTATTGATTCATCGAACTAAATCTCACCCATTGATAAATTAAAGAAATAAATATCAAACATATGTGCTTGTTATTATATTAGGATTAAGAGCACACACTTCCATAATAACTACGGTCTTTGTTCCTTTATAAAGTCAGTATAAAAGGAACGACCTCAAATGGTCCTACTCAATACACTCTGAGTGTACTAGTGTAATTATATACAAGATAAACTAATACCTAATTACACTACGACTTTCTAATGGTTTGTTCCTTTCCATTCTGGTCGTGAGCTACTGTTTATAATTTATAAGGTACCGATAACATCATCTTCTGTATGTGACACCACATACTATGTTATCTACAATATAAATTAAATGAACAACTACAAACAAATGTATATAATTAGACCAAATGTGATTCTTTATTCATAATGAATGTTTACAAAGCTTAGGCTCTCAGTATACACTCCAACATTTCTTAGACTTCTTTGAAGCCTTAATTACATTGGTCTTCTCAAAAATACTTCTAGGGATAACTTTCCTTGTATCTTTGACTTGACCCCTAGACCTAGGATTGGTTCCATAACTATATGGAACCCTATGGTATGACGTCATTTCCTTTTTGGCTTTAGATTTATATCTCAAACCTCTATGGCCATTGGATGACTCTTGTCTATCTATTCCTAAACCTAGGTTATGTCCATTTGACCCCTTTAAAATTTTTCCATTTTCTTAGGGTCTTTTCTAATTTATCAAGTCTTGACCTCAAGATTTGATTTTCAATTCTTAAATCCTTAGATTTAGATTTTTTCTTAAATCCTTTGGCACTTCTATTTTTGGGCCTATATCCAAAATCCTTAAAATTATTTCCCAACCCATTTTCTACCTTCCCAGCCTTAGGTGAGGTAGTCTTTGCATGATAGGCTACATGTTTTTCCTTAACTCTATCATGCTTCATATTTTCATGATAAATAACATTAAAATGATATAACCTAGACCTAGCATGCTTTTTATCATGTGTTAAAGTAATTGGTTCAATAAATGATACCTTGAGTTTCCCCTTAGAAGCTCCCCCTTGACTTGAGCTTCCTCCTTTGACTTTGGCTAGATTCTTTCCCTTTGGACATTGGCTCTGGTAATGTCCATTTTGTTTACACAAAAAATACATAATATGCTCCTTACTCTTGTGTACCATGGGGCCAAACTCCTTGGGCTTCTCCTTGCCCTTTGGTTCCACTTGACCCTTCTTCTTGGCCAATTTGGGGCACTTACTCTTGTAATGTCCTTTTTCCCTACACTCAAAATAAATGATATGACTTTTATTATTTACAATTGAAATTTCTATACCTTTTCTTGTAGGGGTGACACTTTCTCCATTTGTTCTAGATGAAGAGACTTCTTGATCCGGTATTGATGTTCCATGCTCCCCCTCAATCCTTGAAGTGGAGGCTTCTCCATCTTCATCCTTTTGTACATGAAACAAAGAATATGCTCCATCTTTGCCTTTTTCATTGCACTCCTTTGAGGATGAAACTTCTTGAACTTTTTCTTCTTCTAATGTTGAGCACCTCTCAACCTCGGAGTTATCTTCTTGTTGATCCAATGAGTTGCCCTCTTTGAATTTTTCTTGACTTGGTATAGTAGAGGGTTCTTCATAGATCTTTGTCAACTTGCTCCAAAGCTCCTTGGCGTCTTTGTATTCCCCTATCTTGCTCAAGATGTCGCTAGGCAATAAATTGACCAATAGCTTGGTCACTCTGTCATTGACCTCACATCTTTGAACTTGCTCCTTGCTCCATTTGTTCTTCTTGATGATTTTGCCTTTTCTATCCTTTGGATCTTCAAAACCTTCCATTAGAGCAAACCATTGCTCTATCTCCATCATGAAGAAGTTTTTAATTCTTGATTTCCAAGAATTGAAGTTTGTCATTGTGAATGGTGGAGGCACCCTTATGTCGAATCTAAGTCCATCTTAGAATTCCATCTTGAAGTTGAGCCTTTGATGAAGTCTTTGACTTAATGAAATTTAGGCTTTAATTTCTTCCTTTAGCTCGTTATCCTTCTGACGATGAGTCCGGTAAAGAGCGGTCTTACTCTGATACCACTTGTTAAGTCACTTCGAAGCTAGAGGGGGGGGTGAATAGATCCTCGCGCTTTGATGATGATGATTTATAGTGGAATAGACTCAAAGCAAGCTCCTAATGATGACACAAGGATTTACTTAGTATCCTCCTTAAGAAAAGGTGACTAATTCAAGGATCCACATGGTGCGCACTGTTGGTTGCTACTCGGAATACCGTTCTAGTTCCCCTGTATAAAAATTTGTACAAGCATAGAACTATCCTAGCTACTCATGTGCTCTACTAAAGTTAAATTTGGATTGCAAACGATGCTTAACATTATTAATCCAAATTGTCCTTCAGAAATTAAACTTGGATTAGAAATGATACTTAACATTTTTACTCCAAGTTTAACCGATGTGTTCTTCATAAGTTAAATCATATTACAGAAGTTAATTAAATATCTATTTCAAAGATCGACTTCCAGGTTAAACATGACGAGGCACTAGGCCTTCTTGGGTATGGGATCATCCACCACTTCATAGACAAAGTCTTTCAAAGAAATCGGATATTTAACTTCTTATAGTAACTAGGTTTAACTACAAAGACCTCAATAGAAGCACAATATCGAAAACATGAAATTAAAAAATAAAATTGATAACATAAAACTGATAACCTCTTGTGTTTGGTTTTTCAAGATCTATATAAAAGGATGAGCTAGTCATGATGTAGAAAGAAATAACTAGTTATATCTTTTGTAGCTTATAGACCTTTTGATCTTCTGTTGTATTCCTCTCCTTCTCTTAGACGTCGTGTGGGCGACAATCTACCAAGACAAAATCCACCCAAGCTTCTTCCTTTACTTATAAGTTTCAGCCACCTTCCACCAAAGGATACTAGGATGCAATACCTCCTTCACTTCTTTCTTCTTCTTCTCCAAGCAATCAGCCACCAATGTCTCTCCAAGGCTTGATGCCGCCGGCCACAAAGAAGAGGAAAGGGAGAAGAGGGAGAGGAATAAGGAATAGAGAAGAGGAATAAGAGATGTGTGTTACCATAAGGCACCACCTCCTCTTCTTTTATAATCATTGGTGATTGCAAAAAAGGAAAGTTTTATAACAAAAAATAAAACTTCCTTTTCTATCATGGCATAGCCGGCCACAAGCTTGTGCTCCAAGCAAGGAAAGATTTTAAACAAAATTAAAATCTCTCTTCTAAAATCCCTTTTGTGGATAGCTATAAAAGGAATGTTTTATAATTAAAATCTCTCTCTTTTAAATCCTTTTATGGATATCTATAAAATAAAAGATTTTAAAATAAAACTTCTCTTTTAAAACATGGTTACAAAAAAGGAAAGTTTTATCAAAAATTAAAATTTTTCTTTCACATTATAGATAACTACAAATAAGGAAAGATTTCAAATCTCTCTTTTTTAATCCTTTGTAGAAAAGCTATAAAAGGAAAGATTTTAAAATTTAAAACTCTCTTTTAAAACCATGTGGATGGCATCATTAAAGGAAAGACTTTATCAAAATTTTATTTTTAATAAAATTTCCTTTTCTCTTATGATATGGTCGACCCCTTGCTTGGGCTCCAAGCAAGGATGTGACCAGCCCTTAAGCTTGGTTAAGAAGCTGGGCTTTGGGTAGATATAATACTTTATAAATAAGAGGCTACAACAAGGACCAAGAGGAGGAATTGGTTTTGGTTTCTCGATGAGCTTGAGCTTCCCGTGTTCACCCTGAACACCCAACTCAAGTTCATCAATAATAATTCATACCACTAAAGAGTTATTATTGCACTACTACACCAATTCCATATTACAATATGGGCTCCTTCTTATCATGAGTGCATTTGTCTCCCTGTGTTTAAGATATCAAATGCCCACTAATTAAATGAGTTACTGACAACTCACTTAATTAATATTTAGCTCTAAGAGTAGTACCTACTCAACCTTATTGTCATGTTGGACTAAGTCCACCTGCAGGGTTTACATGACAATGTTTATGAGCTCCTCAAGGGGGACATCATCAACCTAGATCACTAAGACACAGTTTCATTCTGTAATCAACAACACACCATATAAATAATATCATTTCCTAACTTATCGGGCCTATTGATTTAACTAACTAAATCTCGCCCATTGATAAATTAAAGAAATAAATATTAAGTATACATGCTTGTTATTATATCATGATTAAGAGTACGCACATTCATAATAACTGAGGCATTGTCCTTTTATGTAGTCAGTATAAAAAGAACAACCTAAAATGGTCATGTTCAATACACTCAGAGTGTACTAGTGTAAATTTATAGTCAAGATAAACTAATAATAAATTACACTACAATCATTCCAATTGGTTGTCCCATTCTATCTTGGTTGTGAGCAACTATTTATAATTTATAAGGAACTGATAACATGATCTTCTGTGTGACACCACATTCCATGTTATCTTCAATATAAATTAAATGAACAACTACATTTAGCATATAAATGTAAATATTTGACCAATGTAATTCTTATTTCAAAATAAATGTTTATACAAAAGTTAGACTTTTAGTATACATTCTAACACACACTCTCCACTATGAATACAAACTCCTTATCGAAACAACCGGAGGTGGAGAAACCTCGTACAAGACTCTCACAAGCATACAACTAAAAACAAGAAGTAAATACATGATAATACAAATGAAAACCTTCTTGCTTGATCTCTTGTAGCTTGTAGATGCCTCTTGACTCTTGGAAGTGCAACAACACTTATATCCAAGATGCTTCAAGAATTGGCAGAAGAATCATGAGCTCGATGGAGAAGATCTTGTATATATGTTTTTTTTTTTCATTTGAACTCATTGTCGCCTTTATATTCCGTGATCTAGGGCTCCCAATCAATTGGGCCTCCTCCCAATCGATTACTACATTAGATCCTAGCGATCCCAGCTGTCCAAAACCTACATCCTGTGCAATGTGTTGGTGCAAAATCCCTCAGGTCAAGGTTGACCTAGTTAACCAAGCTGAGTCTTGGTTTGGGTTTAGATGTTTGACAATAAGATATTGATCGAAGAAGAGTCAAGTAGGTCAAGGTTGACCGGATACTTGACTGGGAAGTCCTAACTGGCAAGTTAGGCAGAAGGAAGTCCTAGTGAGTGAGGCTAGGCAGAAGGAAATCATAGTGAGTGAAGCTAGGTGAAAGTCCTGGTGAGTGAAGCCAGGTGAAAGTCCTAGTGAGTGAAGCTAGGCAGAAGGAAATCCTAGTGAGTGAAGCTAGGTGAAAGTCCTGGTGAGTGAAGCCAGGTGAAAGTCCTAGTGAGTGAAGCTAGGCAGATGGAAAACCCTAGTGAGTGAAGCTAGGTGAAAGTCCTGGTGAGTGAAGCCAGGCAAGGAAGGAAATCCAGATGGATCAAGGATGATCGGACATCTGGTGTTGGGAAGTCCAAGTAGGTCAAAGGATTGACTGGATACTTGGCAAGGAAGGAAGTCCAGATGGGTCAAGGTTGACCAGACATCTGGAAGTCCAAGTAGGTCAATGGAGTGACCGGATACTTGGCACGACGAGTAAAAGTCCAAGTGGGTCAAAGGGTTGACCGGACACTTGGTGGGGAGTCGTAGCAGGTCAAGGGAGTGACCGATGCGAGGCATGATGTACCAACAGTCAAGGTTGACCGGATGTTGGTTAGGGAGGTTTGGGACTTGGTTTTGGGCAAAACCAAGTCGGATCGATCCGTGGATCGATCCAGCCGTGGATCGATCGGTGGATCGATCCGCATTCTTCCAATGAAAAGCTCGGATCGATCCGTGGATCGATCCGAGGTCCATCGATCACCGATCGATTGGGACGTTTCGGCACAGAGGCGCGGATCGATCCGTGGATCGATCCAGCGCTTCTCGAGCAGGTCGGATCGATCCGTGGATCGATCCAAGCCTCCCGATCGATTCGGAACATTCGAATCGATCGGGATCCGACCGTTGCGTCGGGTTTAAAGCCGCAGGCGAGCGTGGTCTTCGGCATCGCTTCACGAGCTCTTCTCAGATTCATTCCAGCTCCTCCACAGCTCTCTACAAGCACGTGATCGCCAATTCTTGAAGGTTCTTGGAGGCTTTCCAAGTCAAGAGGCGGATCTATTGCAAGAGGAAGAAGTTAGGGTTAGGGTTTTTACTGCACATCTTGTAAGCTTTTGCTTAACTTGTATTTCCCTTTCTTCTTCTTGTACTGAGAGTCTTGTAGGGCTTCTCCGCCCTCGGTAGTTACCGAAAAGGAGTGTTTCATAGTGGAGGGTGCGTGCGTGGTGTGGATCCTTGGACTAGTCACCTCTTGTGAGGTGGATACCAAGTAAACCAACCTTGTTAGCGTTGTGTGATTTGTTTCTGTATTTTCCGCTGCATATCCTTGAAGAAACAAGCAACGCCAAGCGACGAGCACGCGACGAGCTATTCACCCCCCCCTCTAGCTACTTTTGGTCCTAACAAGTGGTATCAGAGCGAGGCCGCTCTTCACCGGAATCATCGCCGGAAGGGTCAAGCATATCAAGAAAAGCTAGAGGGTGAAGAAGTTGGAGCAAATTCTTCAAGTTCAAGACTTTATCAAGCTCAACTTTAAGATGCAATTCCAAGATGGGCTTGGATTTGACACAAGGGTGGCTCCACCATACACTTCTACGAGTTTCGATTCTTGGAAATCAAGAATCGAAAATTTTCTTATGATGGAGATAGAGCAATGGTTTGCTCTAATGGAAGGCTTCAAGGCTCCAAGAAATTCAAAGGGTAAAGTTCTCAAGAGGAGCAAGTGGAGCCAAGAGCAAGTCCAAAGGTGCGAGGCTAATGACAAAGTGACCAAGCTTTTGGTCAATTTATTGCCAAGCACCATCCTTTGCAAAATTGGAGAATTTGAAGATGCAAAGGAATTATGGAGCAAATTGGACAAGCTTCATAAAGAGATCCCCTCCACTGTACAAGATCAAGAAGAATCCAGAGAGGGTGACTCTTTGGAGCAAGATCAAGAGGAGGACTCCGAGGTTGAGAGATGCTCAACCTCCGAAGAAGAGGAAATCCAAGAAGCTTCATCCTCAAGGGAATGCAACGAAGGGAACAAGGAGGGAGCATACTCCTTGTTTCATGTTCAAGATGATGAAGCCTCCACCTCTAGGATTGAGGGGGAGCAATCCTTGGTGACGCCGGATCAAGAAGAAGGAGAAGCTTCTACATCCGGGTCAAGTGAAGAAGAAGAAGATGGTGCCACCTCCGAAATTCAAGAAATATCAAATGGAGGAGCAAGTGCCATCCCTACACAAGAAGGTATAAACATTTCAATTAATAATAAAAATCATATCATATGTTTTGAGTGTAGGGAAAGTGGGCACTACAAGAGCAAGTGTCCCAACTTGGCCAAGAAGAAGGGTCAAGTGACGCAAAAGGGCAAGGAGAAGCCCGAGGAGACCATTCCCGGAACAAAGAAGAGCAAGGAGCATATCATATGCTTCTCTTGCAATCAAAGGGGCATTATCGAGTCAATGCCCTAAGGGGAAGAAGATGGTCAAGGCTCAAGGAGGAAGCTCAAGTCAAGGGGGAGCCTCTAAGGTAAAAAGGAAGGTAACATTTATTGAGCCTACCCCTTTACATTATGGTAAAAAGCATGATAGTTCTAACTTTTATCATTTTAATGCAATTTACCATAAGAATAGGAAGCATGAGGGCTTTAAGGAAAAGCATGTGGCCCTACATGCCAAAACTACTACATCTAAGGCTAGGAATGTAGGTAAAAGTCTAGGCAAGAACTCTAAGGATTGTAGCTACAAGCCTAGAAACAAAAATGCTCATGAACTTAATGGAAAAACAAAAACTAAGGACTTAGTGATGGAAAATCAAGTCTTGAGGTCAAGACTTGATAAAATGGAAAAGACCCTAAAAAGGATGGAAAATATCCTATTAGGGCAAAAAGAGCATAACCTAGGTTTAGGGGTACAAAAGCCATCCAATGGCTATAGAGGTTTGGGATACAAACCAAAGGCTAAGAAGGATGTGCCCTCTTACCATAGAGTTCCATATAGTTATGGAATAAACCCTAGGTCTAGTGGTCAAGCCAAAAATACTAGGGAAGTCATCCCTAAGAGTATTTTTGCAATAAATGTGACTAAGGCTTCTAAGAAGTCTAAGAAAGTCACAAACAAGGTCACAAGGGAGGCTATCCTTAGAGTTGACCTAGAAAGTGTGACCAAGGCCTCCAAGAAGCCAAACAAGGTCACTAGGAAAGTATCTAGGGAAGTTATCCCTAGTGAGTATCTAGAGCATCCAAGGAGCACCAATAGGTGTTGGGTTCCTAGGAGCATCTTCTCTACCCCATAGATGGGTTAGAGAGTGTCAACTCCGCTTAGAAGGGTAGTTAACCTAACTTTGAGGAAATTGACACTCAAGGAGCATTTTCAAGGTTTTTGTTAACCTTTGAAAAAGAAATGGAACTATTATTTACTCCTTGAAAGAGTAAAATGTGCCTAGTGGTGAAAATTTGATTTTAATCTTAAAAGGCACATATTGGGAAATTCACAAGAGCTACCAAGTTGGGATTTTGGTATGTTCTTAGGAAATTTAAGGCAATCCGGGCCTTAACTTTAAAGTGCTACTCTTGTGGAAAAATAAAATATGCCAACATTTGAGGAATATGCTTAATTTCAATTGACATAAATTAATCAAGGGAATTAGAAATGCCAATTTAGGTTTTGGCGTTTTCGTGACGCACTTAAGGGCAATCTAGGATTAAGTTGTAAGTTTAGCTAAGGTTTTAAGGATACTTAGATAGGCAATCTAGGTATATTTTATTTATGTTAAATATTGCCATGATTGTTTGCCCATCATATGCCATGACATCATGTCTACTTTTGCATTCATGACTTATTATGAAAAATACAAAAATACCATGTCATGACATTCATACATCATGTAATTATAGGATATTTTCTTTTGAAAATTATTTCTTTTTGATGTATGTCATAACATTATCATGCATTAAGTTTAATTCCTTGTAATTAAGGACAAAAGGCATTTAACAACACTTATTAACAAGTGACATCCTAGGTGGGTGTCTAATATCTCCAAAATGCCTAGATAGATATGCATGATCCCTAGATTAGGGCAAAACCAAAATCTACATCTCACAAAGACCTATAAGATGACTTGTATGTGTTTTAGTGCACATTAGATACAAGTGAGATGTTAGGATGATGAACAAAACTCAAGATGTTGATTTAGTGCATTCTTTTGAGTTTTAGTTTCATCAAAACACATAGATATGTGTTTTCCCATCATTGGGAAAGCTAATGTACAAGTCATGTGCATTATGCCCAAGGAACATGGTGGGATATTGGTTTTGAAAAAGTTTTCAAAATGATTTTGGAAAACCTTGGTGAAGGCTATCTTTTGATAGTAATCACCATTGAATAGTTAGACACAAACTTGAAGAAAACACTAAAGTTTTTGCAAGTTTTCAAGTTTGTGTCAATCTTTGAAAAGATGATGTATTTTCATAGAAAACTATTTTTCCTTGATAATATATGCCCTAAACAATGTCTACACGAAATTTCATAATTTTTGGATTTTTGTAGAATTTTCTAGGGGTTTCTGAAGTTGACGGAAATGGAATTTCAGCAACTATCAGAGCTCCGATCGATCCATGGATCGATTCAGAAGGCAAATCTCGCGAGCAGTAGCTCGCTGGATCGATCAGCCGATCGATCCAGGTATTCTGAATCGATCAGTGGATCGATTCAGAAAGGTTCAATCGATTGGAACCCAACTCCAATCGATCCAAGTTGCTGATTTTGGCTGGGAAAGCCTGATTTCAGTACTTTGAACCTATTTTAGTCTAGGTAACCATTCCAAACCCTTAAAATACATTTGTATACATAAAAAGGGTGTTTTCGTGTTGAAAACAAGGATGGAATGGTTAAGGAAGACTTCATTGAAGTTTAGGTTGAGGTTTGTTTCAAATTTTGAACATTTGAACCTCAAAACTTCTAAATCTGGGTTTCCTAAAGGTTTAGGGATTCCAAGTCATTGTTGGTGCAATGACAGAAGTTACCACCATGTCTTTAGGGGGAGGGACTCTTTAAAGACATGAAAATTATTTTTCATAAACCTTGGAAGGTGGTTAACCTTCTGTTAAGAGAATGCTCATGGATGAGCAGTTGAACTTGAAATGGGGAGTGGATATCCTCATTATTTCAAGTGGGAACTCAAGGGGGAACTCAAGTGGTTAGAAAATGCTCAAGGTTGGGTATTTGTCTACATTGAGGGAGAAGTTAAGGATAAATGAAGGGTATGGGACCTTCATTATTGTGTTGATCACAATGAGTGAAGTTGTGATCACGATGAGCAACTCTTCAGGGGGAGAGTCTTCAACAGATGAAGTGGTTGAAGTGTGCCCAAAATTGGAGCATAGGTTGATGTGTGTCCAAAGACGGGTTGATGTGTTTTATTAGTAGGGGTTGATGTGTGCCAATAGGGGGAGAATGAAAGGAAGTAAGTTAGGTTTTCATTACCTAGAGGGAGTTTGCCCTCTTAGGGGGAGAATGAAAAGCTTAACTTATGTGTTCATTACCTAGTGGCATGAAGAAGGAGGCTATAGGATTAGCCTAACTTACATGTGGGATTGTAAGTGTTATTGTGGTATTGTCAAACATCAAAAAGGGGGAGATTGTTGGTGCAAAATCCCTCAGGTCAAGGTTGACCTGGTTAACCAAGCTAAGTCTTGGTTTGGGTTTAGATGTTTGACAATAAGATATTGATCGAAGAAGAGTCAAGTAGGTCAAGGTTGACCGGATACTTGACTGGGAAGTCCTAACTGGTAAGTTAGGCAGAAGGAAGTCCTAGTGAGTGAAGCTAGGCAGAAGGAAATCCTAGTGAGTGAAGCTAGGTGAAAGTCCTGGTGAGTGAAGACAGGTGAAAGTCCTAGTGAGTGAAGCTAGGCAGAAGGAAATCCTAGTGAGTGAAGCTAGGTGAAAGTCCTGGTGAGTGAAGCCAGGTGAAAGTCCTAGTGAGTGAAGCTAGGCAGATGGAAAACCCTAGTGAGTGAAGCTAGGTGAAAGTCCTGGTGAGTGAAGCCAGGCAAGGAAGGAAATCCAGATGGATCAAGGATGATCGGACATCTGGTGTTGGGAAGTCCAAGTAGGTCAAAGGATTGACTGGATACTTGGCAAGGAAGGAAGTCCAGATGGGTCAAGGTTGACCAGACATCCGTGGAAGTCCAAGTAGGTCAATGGAGTGACCGGATACTTGCACGACGAGTAAAAGTCCAAGTGGGTCAAAGGATTGACCGGACACTTGGTGGGGAGTCCTGGCAAGGGAGTGACCGATGCGAGGCATGATGTACCAACAGTCAAGGTTGACCGGATATTGGTTAGAGGTTTGGGACTTGGTTTTGGGCAAAACCAAGTGTCGATCGATCCGTGGATCGATCCAGCCGTGGATCGATCGGTGGATCGATCCGCATTCTTCCCAACAATGTAAAGCTTCGATCGATTCGGAGGTCCCGATCGATCACCGATCGATCGGGACGATCTGCCGCGATAGCGCCGGATCGATCCGTGGATCGATCCAGCGCTTTCGAGCACAGAGGCGCTCTGGATCGATCGTGGATCGATCCAGACCTCCCGATCGATTCGAACATTCGAATCGATCGGGATCCGACCGCTGCGCCGGGTTTAAAGCCAGCGGCGTGGTCTTCGGCACGCTCACGAGCTCTTCTCAGATTCATTCCAGCTCCTCCACAGCTCTCTACAAGCACGTGATCGCCAGTTCTTGAAGGTTCTTGGAGGCTTTCCAAGTCAAGAGGCGGATCTATTGCAAGAGGAAGAAGTTAGGGTTAGGGTTTTTACTGCACATCTTGTAAGCTTTTGCTTAACTTATATTTCCCTTTCTTCTTCTTGTACTGAGAGTCTTGTAGGGCTTCTCCGCCCTCGGTAGTTACCGAAAAGGAGTGTTTTATAGTGGAGGGTGCGTGCGTGGTGTGGATCCTTGGACTAGTCACCTCTTGTGAGGTGGATACCAAGTAAACCAACCTTGTTAGCGTTGTGTGATTTGTTTCTGTATTTTCCGCTGCATATCCTTGAAGAAACAAGCAACGCCAAGCGACGAGCACGCGACGAGCTATTCACCCCCCCCTCTAGCTACTTTTGGTCCTAACACAATGGTCATATCCTAATCGATCAACCAATCAATTGGGTGTAGCTGGATCAATCAGTTGATCGATCTAGAGGCTTCTGTGCTTTCACAGAAAGCTCCGAAATTGATTGATTAATCGATTCCGACTTTTCCTTGCATCACTACGAGAAATCAAACCCAAATAGAAAGTTCTGGAATCGATTAACCAATCGATTCTGGCTTTTCCTTTCGTCACTATGAGAAACCAAACCCTAATTGATCGACCAGTGATTGGAGTGGCCCAATCGATCGGCTAATCGATTGGGGAGCATACTGCTCTCCTGTATAAATGACCTCCAATCGATCGGCTGATTGATTGAGCTATAGTTCAATCGATCAGTTGATCAATTGACCAACTCTAACTTGACTAACTCAAGTCTAGGGTTCCCATACCCAATATCCTGTCAATCGTGGCCTGTTGGGACTCGCCCGTGCCTAGCATCTGGTCAACCTTGGCCTACTAGGACTTTATCACCAAGTGTCCAGTCAATCCTTTGACCCACTTGGACTTTCTCCTCGTGCTAAGTGTCCGATCAATCCTTTGGCCCACTTGGACTTTCTCCTCGTGCTAAGTGTCTGATCAATTCTTTGACCCACTTGGACTTTTCTCCTCATGCCAAGTGTTCGGTCAACCTTGACCCACTTGGACTTATCGTCTCATGCCAAGTGTTTGGTCCTCCATGACCCACTTGGACTTCTAAACACCAGGTGTCCGGTCACCCTGAAGCCTCCTAGATTTCCACTCGCATGACTTTACTCACTAGGACTTCCTTGCTGCCTAGCTTCACGCACTCGATCTTTCACCTATCTTCACTCACCAGGATTTTCATCTACCTAGTTTCACTCACTAGGTCTTTCACCTAGCTTCACTTATCAGGATTTTCATCTACCTAGCTTCACTCACTAGGACTTTCCCAGTTAAGTATCTGGTCAACTTTAACCTATTTGAATCTTCTTTACATTAAATTGGTCAACCTTGACCAATCTTACCAAATGGACAATTGCTGCTGTAATCTCTATACATTGTCAAAACAAACTTCATATATTATCAAACATTGAAACTCACACATTATGACTCAAGCTTGAACCAAATTAAGCTTAGTCAACCTGGTCAACCTTGACCTAGGGAAATTGTACCAACAAATAAGCTGCATGTTAATGATGAGTTTGGGGTTGTTGCCCACTAGAAGGATGGTCACACGATAGATGTCGTTGGCTAAGGGTATTCTGAAGGAAGAGTTGCCCCAATACTTCCAACCACTCCACATTCATAAATATAATGACACCACCGATCCAGAGGAGCATCTCTATCATTTTGAGAATGCAACCTTACTGCATTAGTACTTCGAGGGAGCCAAATATTGATTCTTCCACCACCCTTATTGGAGCAACCCAGCAATGATTCAACACCCTTAAGGTGGGATCCATGCAGTCCTTTGATTACTTCACCACAATATTCCTATGCCACTCTCCAAGTCAAAGTGGTATTCACATACCCCTCTTAGCCTCTTTAATTTTAAACAAAAATCATAGGAGTCTTTGTGTACTTACATACAATGGTTCACCCAACCACACTGGATATATCCTTGGTCGTGCTTGAGGTCTGATGGGTGCCTTCGCCCAAGGATTAAGGGAGGAAGAAGATTTATTTTGCTCCTAGTTGAAAAAGCCTCCGCACAACTATGGTGCTCGTGCCAAGTAATACATCAATATGGAAGAGGCCTAGAGAGCCCGATAAGAATCAAGAGGGGCATGACTGATTGAGATTACTGACATCGTGCGGAACCTTGACCCATTCCATAGCCTACCCAGCTACATTACCAACATTATGCCACCCTCTTGCGGGTACCAAAGGAAAGAGCCACGAAAAATTGTAAAGAGCATTAACTCTTAAGGAGACCGCTCGGTTATGAATGAGGTCCTCGAACTAATACTTATTGTGCCTTCCATATGAACTATGGGCACACCACTGATAATGGTCATGGTTTGAATAACAAGCTAGAACGTGTCATGAGCCTTAGCCCCTAAGTGAGGGTCCTACATACAACTCCTAGACTATATTAGTCTCTACCTTCACCTCGGTACCTCCTGAGGCAAGGCCTCTCAGGAGGCCCTAGACCCCCTCAACAAAATTAGTTGATACTCGGACGGAAACTTAAAGTCTCTGTCTTATATAATGATCCAGTTTGGTGGATTATTAACATAATGTCTAAAGGGACCATAGATGGTACTCCAACATTGCGCAAAAGAGACATAGCTAGGAGGAGTGCATGTCTATTAGCGAAACGAAGATAGAATCAGGACCTATGTTGGGCTTTAGATCGGAGGATTTGGAAGGCATTATGACCCCTTACAACAATGCTTTAGTAATCTAAGCCACAATCACTAATTTTGAAGTAGCTCAGGCCTTTATTTATGTTGGTAGCTTAGTTAACATCTTATTCTAGGTGGCCTTAGAGCAAATGGGGATAAGTTTAGAGGACTTGCAGAATGTCAATACTTTCTTATTCGGATTCTCAGGGCATGCAATTCAATCTTTTTTTTACAAATCAAAATGTCACTCTATTTTAGGGTTGAACTCATCGGCGAACCCTCTTGGCTACTTTTATTATGGTTGATGTTATCTCTACTTATAATATCATTCTAGGCTAACTTGCATTCAACACCCTCTAAGTCATGGCCTCCCCTTACCACCAGAAGATCAAATTCTATATAAAAAGTGAAGTGGTCATAGTTCAGAGATTAATAAGCATCGTGAAAATGTTATATGGAAATTATTCGAGCCGACCAAAGAAAAAAGAAAGTATAGAGTGGGTAAACCTACAAGATTAATCCATGGAGGGGGCGTAGAATGTGTTGGGGTCAAGATCCCCTTCCTCCTCTGGGTCAGTTAAGGCATTTTTCATTCAACTAGATGGAGGCTACTTAGGGCTGATGTAACCCTCCGGCGGGATCTTAGGGGTGTAAAACCCTTTAATGTTAAGTCATTTGAGGACTTTTTATTAGTCGCTCCCATATGATTAAGAAATATATATTTGTTAGTCAACAACTACAAAGATATCAACTTTCTAAGGGTAACATATAAACTGGACAAAAATTAAAGGGCCTTATAACCTTATAGGAAGCAACCCTAGGTGGAGATTTAATGCTATAAGCCCCTGATCTCTTAAACAAATAGGATGACTTGAGATCAAAGCTTGGTTGGAAGGAGGGATCAACCAGAAGTTTAGCCTCCTAATTCTTTTCTCATCCTTTCTTCCTTTCATATGACTGCACTTACTCTTGGGCCTAAGTAGCCTTTAAATCTTCAATTATCTTCTTCAGCTTGGCCTCATGGCAAAGGGAGTTGGCTCAATGCGTCAATTTTTCATCCTTGTCCAATTCTTCCCTACAAATCTAATCCTTGGAGGCCTTCACCTAAGTAATTGTAAGTGATGTTTCTACTCAAGCTACCTTTCAATCCACAAGGAGGACCTCTATATCTCGAGCAAGTTGATCTCACTATCATTGAAACTTATCTCTGTAGAGCATCTCCTTGGCCACTTGAATAATGGCAATTCTCAACCGCTCCTCTAAGTTGATTACTCGGCTCCTTAATTGGGTAGTTTCAACATAGTTAGCTACTTGGACAGGATTTCCCTCCTATAACCAACCTTCTACTTCCCGCAATCCTAGCATGATATATTCCCATAGATCAGCCTAGTTCATCCCTCGTAGATGAATGGATTGGCCAGGTTAGCTTCCCCCGACGAAGGAACCAAGGAGCGAGTAGTTGGCTTATCATGATTTGTTGGCTTCAGATGTAACCCTCCATCTAAAAGATGCATCTATGGTGATATGATATGAGATCTCATGGTTGTCGAAGGGCATATCGTTAATGGGATGATACTGTTGGTGCGGTTAGCACTAATGGTCTAACTCGGGTTTTGATGAATGACAAGTCGGGTTAAGTTAGGTTTGTTGTGATCTAACACTCTGGCCGAGTGTGCAGACGAAATCCAGAGAGGTCGACGGGTTGACCAGATGTCTGGCACGAAGTCCAGGCGGGTCGACGGGCTGACCGAACGCTTGGCGAGAAGCCCAGCTAGGTCGACGGGCAGACCAGATAGCTGGCGAGAAGTCCAAGCGGGTCGACGGGCTGACCGGACGCTTGGCAAGAAGTCCAGACAGGTCGAAGGGCTGACCGGACGTCTAGCAGGTAAGTGAAGGTAAGTCACTGGAAGGGAGTGACTGTGAGGACGCGTTCCCAGGAAGGGAACATTAGGCGTCGATCCGGCTTAGATCCATTTTGGATATCTAAGTCGAGATCGTGACTAGATTCCGGTCTCGGAAAGACGGAATCTAAGTCATACTTTTCATGTCAAACTTATGAACTGTGCTAACACTTTGTTTTACAGGAAATTTATTATACATGCCTCGGACTAACCTTGTCTTGCAGGAGGACCTATTCTGGAGAAAGGTGGTCCGGGCGCTCGGAAGGGATCCGGGCGCCCGAGAGGCAAGTTTTATCCCGATTGCACGTCACTACGTGGAGCTCGCTGGTTGGACCTGCCACGTCTCACCAAGGCGCCTGGAAGGGATCCGGGGTGCCCCGAGCTTCATATAAAAGAAGGGCAGGGGTGGAGCTTCAACAACAACTCAGAATCCAAGATCTGCTGCTCTGTGCTATTGCGACGCAACGAAAAGCTCTCCGACTCAGTGCTGGTTTTGTTTTAATTCTATTGTCGGTATTTTCTTTACCTGTCAATTCTTGTACTTAACTCTGTAATATTCGAATTGATAGTGATTGGCCACCGAAAGCGGTCAACGACCGTGGACCTTGGAGTAGGAGTCGACACAGGCTCCGAACCAAGTAAAACCGAACTGTGTTAGCCTTGCCTTCTTACTTTGTCGTTTCTTTTCCGCTGCGCTTACTCGAGGAAAGTTTTAATCGATATTCACCCCCCTCTATCGAACGCTCACGATCCAACAAGTGTTATCAGAGCAGGTACCGCTCTGATTTGGTGCAACCACCAATCAGACAGAGGGTGAACTTTCTATTAAGTTTTTTTTTGTTTTTATTTTTTTTTCCTCTCGCATAATTCCAAACTGGTAATCTAATTTTTTTTGGAAAGATTCTTTTTCCGTTATCCAAATTGGTGCAACACTCATTTAGATCTTTCTCTCATTTTTTTGTCTTCCCACATTGCTAATCCAAGACTAAGTCTTGGGACTTTTTCTTGTCTATTTTTTCTTGTGTGCAGGATTAAAATGTCTCAACTTGAAGGATTCAGCACAGTGCGTCCTCCCCTTTTCAACGGGGATGACTTCCCGTATTGGAAGAAGAGAATGGAAGTCTATCTCAAGACGGACTTCGACCAGTGGATGAGCATCACCAGACCATATAAAATACCAGTAGATAGTTCCGGAAACCTACTGGACCCAGAAGATTGGACGTCAGACCTAAAGAAGAAGGCGTCAATAGAAAACAAGGCAATCAACACCCTACAGTGCGGTTTGACCAGAGAAAAATTGAACCGGGTCGAACCACATAAGAACGCCAAAGAACTGTGGGACTGTAACACCCCAAATTTCCTCAATTAGAGTCCTAAAAGTAATTTAAAAATATTTAAAAATGCTATTGAAATATTCTAGGGATTTTTAGAAATTTTTAGAGTATTTTTATGTAATTTTTGGAGGTCGTTTGGTATTTTTACTAAACGAAGGAAGTTTCGACAAAAAAATGACCAAGCCGAGAATTGAACCCACAACCTTTGACTCGGTCAAAACCCAGCTGACCAGGTGGGCAAACAGATTTTTCTGTTTAGGAAAGGTAGCGAATTTATTTAAGATAGTTAACAGAATATTATAAAAGGGATAAGTTGATCTTGGATTTGTTTGTTTAGAAAAGGTAGCGAATTTATTTAAGATAGTTAACAGAATATTATAAAAGGGATAAGTTGATGTTGGATTTGTTTGTTTAGAAAAAGTAGCAAATTTATTTAAAATAATTAACAGAATATTGGATTATAAAAGGGATAAGTTGATGTTGGATTTGTCTGTTTAGAAAAGATAGCGAATTTATTTAAGGAGTTAACAGAAATATTAAGTTATAAAAAGGGATAAGTTGATGCTCTATTTTCTCGTGACTTAAACCATTCTCTCCTTCTCTTCTGCGTACGATGGCGGAGCTCGGGCAGAAAACGAAAGGGAGTAAGGGCATCATCTCCGACAGCCGACCAAGGTCCTAGAAGCCCTTTTTGTTCGGTTGTGTGTCCAAGAAGCAAGGTAAGTTGCTACTCACTTGCAGTAGGATTGCTCCGAGATTTTCTTTCCTTGCTGCCGTGGTTTAAGGATTTTGGTTTTATGCTTATTGGCGTGAGTTAGATTTCTGAAGCATGTAGTTGGAGTAGTTTTCGGACTTGTTCTTCTTGATTTCGAATCATGCTGTAAAGATTATGCTTGTTCTTCTTGATTGTTGAAGCATGCTGTAAGGAGTTTTGTCTTTGAAGATTTCTGCCGTGAGTGTTCTATAGGTTATCGCTTGATTTCTAATTCTTTTTGGAAGTTAGAATGTTGGAGCTATGTAGCCCTATCTTTGCATGATTGTCTATTCCTTTGTATCGAAAAGGTTAGTAGTTGTTTGAATTTTCCTTGTTCTCCGAGTTTGGAATGGTAACTTAAGGATAATGAACAAGTGATTCTATTTCCTGTATCTTTTCTGTTCGAGTACTTTGTTAGAGAAGGTTATTAGGTTTGTTCTTCATATCTAATTTGTATAAGGATTATTCTCTTTTATTAGCAGCAGTAATCTTTCTTGTTGCTTTGCTTAGTTGGAAATAATTTAGGATGTGTAGATTTATTGAGTTATTGTTCTTGAATATGCAGATTTATTTTCCAGTTTTGTTTGCTATGAGTTAAGCTTAAGATGCAAATTTTTGATAAGCTTAGTATGCAGACCTTAGATAAGCTTAGTATGCAGATTTTGTTAAGCTTAGTATGCAGATTTTTGATAAGCTTAATATGCAGATTTCTGTTTAAACTTGTATGCAGATTTTGTTTAAGCATTGCAATGTTAGAATTTGTTTAAACATTTCAGTTTTGTAAGAAGCATTCTTTTATAAGAAAAGTATAAGAAAGATTAAGAAAAGAAAGAAAAAGGCTAAGGCCTTAAGTAAATCCCAAAGTCAAGACTTTAGGGATTTTGGCACACAAGGTGCTAAAGAAAATGCCGAGGCATTATATAGAAGTATTAAAAGATAACAAGTATTTTACTTTTATCAGTGGCACTGTGTTGGACTCTTTGTCCTTGGGCTGGGCTCCCATAGTCGTCCCTAGGTTTAGATAACCTAGTAGTAACGGCTCGGCCGACGGTCGACGACCATAGGGTCGCCAAGTCGTTACAAAAGTAAAAGCACAGTTGCCGGGCCCAAGAAGAAGTTGATTATTATTTTGAAGTATTATAAGTATAAGTTTTTGAACAAGTACAACGAGTTTTACATAAACATAAAGTATCAAAGATTAAGTTTAGAACAAATGAAATAAGTTTCATATAGTTCTAAAAATCAGTAAATTTAGTTCTTTATTCTACCATGTTTATCTAGTAGATGAGTAGTTTTCATGTTTACCTATTAGATGAGCAGCATGATTAACTAGTAGAACTACATGAGTAGATTCCTTAGCTTTTCTTTGCTATTAGTTTGACATGAGCAGTTATGTTTATGCTTTATTTCTTTTTAGAGCATATAGTTTTTAGTTCTTTTCGTATACATGCACATTCGTGATTTTGTGAGTTAGATAGCGCTTACTAAGCAAATTTTGCTTATAGACTACACTTCCTCTTACTGCAGATACAGGAAAGGAAAAGATATAGGAAGGAAGGCGACAAGGTGGCGCGGATGGTGTGTGATGCCAGGACTATGGAAGCCTTGGGACTTAGTTTAAGAATTTATTAAGATTGCCATTTATTAAGAATGTATTAGATGAGTCATTTAGTCTTCCGCTGTTAGTTAATTGTATGTTTTTATTTTGTTTCTGCTATTCATTACTTGCATGATTTGATTTCATTAAACTGCGTGGTGATGTTATTCCTTTTGTGTGTTTGATATGTGTTCTAGCCGCCTGTGGCTGTGTATATTATGTCATGTATTAATGATTATGGTCACCGGTACAGGGGAGACTTTGCCGAAATTTTTCGGTAGGGTTTCCATGTGATTTTTAATCATACCGGTTAAGTAGAGTTAGTAGATAAGTAACGGTCATCCTTAGAGTAGTAGTAGTAAGAAGGGTGGTCGTTACAGTTGGTATCAGAGCAGTTCCCATTCTCCAGCATCACACATCAGCACCATCCTTGCCGTCTTCAAGTAAGAAATTATTTAAGTTTTCCTTTTATGCTTTCTTTATTATTTGCAGTATGGAGTAATTGCTTAAATGCGCTTTAGTAAGATAGAAGTTTTGGTCTCTCTTATATTCATATACATAAGTATGTTTAGAAAGGATAGAGAAGATATCAAGCCTTCCAAGGACCCCTAATGGGTACGATGCGATATGATTAATAGAGGACCGAGAAGTTAAGAGACTAAGGAACAAAGAGTACCATTAGTGAAAGTCATTTAGAACCAGAAGCACGAGGAAGTTACTTAGGAGCGTGAGGATAGTATGAGACAGAGATATCCAGAATTATTCTAAGTTCGAGGACGAACTTTTTATAAGGTAGGGAGAATTGTAACACCCCAAATTTTCTCAATTAGAGTCCTAAAAGTAATTTAAAAATATTTAAAAATGCTATTGAAATATTCTAGGGATTTTTAGAAATTTTTAGAGTATTTTTATGTAATTTTTGGAGGTCGTTTGATATTTTTACTAAACGAAGGAAGTTTCGACAAAAAAATGACCAAGCCGAGAATTGAACCCACAACCTTTGACTCGGTCAAAACCCAGTTGACCAGGTGGGCAAACAGATTTTTCTGTTTAGGAAAGGTAGCGAATTCATTTAAGATAGTTAACAGAATATTATAAAAGGGATAAGTTGATCTTGGATTTGTTTGTTTAGAAAAGGTAGCGAATTTATTTAAGATAGTTAACAGAATATTATAAAAGGGATAAGTTGATGTTGGATTTGTTTGTTTAGAAAAAGTAGCAAATTTATTTAAAATAATTAACAAAATATTGGATTATAAAATGGATAAGTTGATGTTGGATTTGTCTGTTTAGAAAAGATAGCGAATTTATTTAAGGAGTTAACAGAAATATTAAGTTATAAAAAGGGATAAGTTGATGCTCTGTTTTCTCGTGACTTAAACCATTCTCTCCTTCTCTTCTGCGTACGATGGCGGAGCTCGGGCAGAAAACGAAAGGGAGTAAGGGCATCATCTCCAGCAGCCGGCCAAGGTCCTAGAAGCCCTTTTTGTTCGGTTGTGTGTCCAAGAAGCAAGGTAAGTTGCTACTCACCTGCAGTAGGATTGCTCCGAGATTTTCTTTCCTTGCTGCCGTGGTTTAAGGATTTTGGTTTTATGCTTATTGGCGTGAGTTAGATTTCTGAAGCATGTAGTTGGAGTAGTTTTCGGACTTGTTCTTCTTGATTTCGAATCATGCTGTAAAGATTATGCTTGTTCTTCTTGATTGTTGAAGCATGCTGTAAGGAGTTTTGTCTTTGAAGATTTCTGCCGTGAGTGTTCTATAGGTTATCGCTTGATTTCTAATTCTTTTTGGAAGTTAGAATGTTGGAGCTATGTAGCCCTATCTTTGCATGATTGTCTATTCCTTTGTATCGAAAAGGTTAGTAGTTGTTTGAATTTTCCTTGTTCTCCGAGTTTGGAATGGTAACTTAAGGATAATGAGCAAGTGATTCTATTTCCTGTATCTTTTCTGTTCGAGTACTTTGTTAGAGAAGGTTATTAGGTTTGTTCTTCATATCTAATTTGTATAAGGATTATTCTCTTTTATTAGCAGCAGTAATCTTTCTTATTGCTTTGCTTAGTTGGAAATAATTTAGGATGTGTAGATTTATTGAGTTATTGTTCTTGAATATGCAGATTTATTTTCCAGTTTTGTTTGCTATGAGTTAAGCTTAAGATGCAGATTTTTGATAAGCTTAGTATGCAGACCTTAGATAAGCTTAGTATGCAGATTTTGTTAAGCTTAGTATGCAGATTTTTGATAAGCTTAATATGCAGATTTTAGTGAAGCTTAATATGCAGATTTCTGTTTAAACTTGTATGCAGATTTTGTTTAAGCATTGCAATGTTAGAATTTGTTTAAACATTTCAGTTTCGTAAGAAGCATTCTTTTATAAGAAAAGTATAAGAAATATTAAGAAAAGAAAGAAAAAGGCTAAGGCCTTAAGTAAATCCCAAAGTCAAGACTTTAGGGATTTTGGCACACAAGGTGCTAAAGAAAATGCCGAGGCATTATATAGAAGTATTAAAAGATAACAAGTATTTTACTTTTATCAGTGGCACTGTGTTGGACTCTTTGTCCTTGGGCTGGGCTCCCATAGTCGTCCCTAGGTTTAGATAACCTAGTAGTAACGGCTCGGCCGACGGTCGACGGTCGACGACCATAGGGTCGCCAAATGGGCCGCCAAATGGGCCGCCGAATGGGTCGGGTCGTTACAAAAGTAAAAGCACAGTTGCCGGGCCCAAGAGAAGTTGATTATTATTTTGAAGTACTATAAGTATAAGTTTTTGAACAAGTAAAACGAGTTTTACATAAACATAAAGTATCAAAGATTAAGTTTAGAACAAATGAAATAAGTTTCATATAGTTCTAAAAATCAGTAAATTTAGTTCTTTATTCTACCATGTTTATCTAGTAGATGAGTAGTTTTCATGTTTACCTATTAGATGAGCAGCATGATTAACTATTAGAACTACATGAGTAGATTCCTTAGCTTTTCTTTGCTATTAGTTTGACATGAGCAGTTATGTTTATGCTTTATTTCTTTTTAGAGCATATAGTTTCTAGTTCTTTTCGTATACATGCACATTCGTGATTTTGTGAGTTAGATAGCGCTTACTAAGCAAATTTTGCTTATAGACTACACTTTCTCTTACTGCAGATAAAGGAAAAGAAAAGATTTAGCAAGGAAGGCGACAAGGTGGCGCGGATGGTGTGTGATGCCAGGACTATGGAAGCCTTGGGACTTAGTTTAAGAATTTATTAAGATTGCCATTTATTAAGAATGTATTAGATGAGTCATTTATTCTTCCGCTGTTAGTTAATTGTATGTTTTTATTTTGTTTCTGCTATTCATTACTTGCATGATTTGATTTCATTAAACTGCGTGGTGATGTTATTCCTTTTGTGTGTTTGATATGTGTTCTAGCCGCCTGTGGCTGTGTATATTATGTCATGTATTAATGATTATGGTCACCGGTACAGGGGAGACTTTGCCGAAATTTTTCGGTAGGGTTTCCATGTGATTTTTAATCATACCGGTTAAGTAGAGTTAGTAGATAAGTAACGGTCATCGTTAGAGTAGTAGTAGTAAGAAGGGTGGTCGTTGGTATCAGAGCAGTTCCCATTCTCCAGCATCACACATCAGCACCATCCTTGCCGTCTTCAAGTAAGAAATTATTTAAGTTTTCCTTTTATGCTTTCTTTATTATTTGCAGTATGGAGTAATTGCTTAAATGCGCTTTAGTAAGATAGAAGTTTTGGTCTCTCTTATATTCATATACATAAGTATGTTTAGAAAGGATAGAGAAGATATCAAGCCTTCCAAGGACCCCTAATGGGTACGATGCGATATGAATAATAGAGGACCGAGAAGTTAAGAGACTAAGGAACAAAGAGTACCATTAGTGAAAGTCATTTAGAACCAGAAGCACGAGGAAGTTACTTAGGAGCGTGAGGATAGTATGAGACAGAGATATCCAGAATTATTCTAAGTTCGAGCACGAACTTTTTATAAGGTAGGGAGAATTGTAACACCCCAAATTTTCTCAATTAGAGTCCTAAAAGTAATTTAAAAATATTTAAAAATGCTATTGAAATATTCTAGGGATTTTTAGAAATTTTTAGAGTATTTTTATGTAATTTTTGGAGGTCGTTTGATATTTTTACTAAACGAAGAAAGTTTCGACAAAAAAATGACCAAGCCGAGAATTGAACCCACAACCTTTGACTCGGTCAAAACCCAGCTGACCAGGTGGGCAAACAGATTTTTCTGTTTAGGAAAGGTAGCGAATTCATTTAAGATAGTTAACAGAATATTATAAAAGGGATAAGTTGATCTTGGATTTGTTTGTTTAGAAAAGGTAGCGAATTTATTTAAGATAGTTAACAGAATATTATAAAAGGGATAAGTTGATGTTGGATTTGTTTGTTTAGAAAAAGTAGCAAATTTATTTAAAATAATTAACAGAATATTGGATTATAAAAGGGATAAGTTGATGTTGGATTTGTCTGTTTAGAAAAGATAGCGAATTTATTTAAGGAATTAACAGAAATATTAAGTTATAAAAAGGGATAAGTTGATGCTCTGTTTTCTCGTGACTTAAACCATTCTCTCCTTCTCTTCTGCGTACGATGGCGGAGCTCGGGCAGAAAACGAAAGGGAGTAAGGGCATCATCTCCGGCAGCCGGCCAAGGTCCTAGAAGCCCTTTTTGTTCGGTTGTGTGTCCAAGAAGCAAGGTAAGTTGCTACTCACCTGCAGTAGGATTGCTCCGAGATTTTCTTTCCTTGCTGCCGTGGTTTAAGGATTTTGGTTTTATGCTTATTGGCGTGAGTTAGATTTCTGAAGCATGTAGTTGGAGTAGTTTTCGGACTTGTTCTTCTTGATTTCGAATCATGCTGTAAAGATTATGCTTGTTCTTCTTGATTGTTGAAGCATGCTGTAAGGAGTTTTGTCTTTGAAGATTTCTGCCGTGAGTGTTCTATAGGTTATCGCTTGATTTCTAATTCTTTTTGGAAGTTAGAATGTTGGAGCTATGTAGCCCTATCTTTGCATGATTGTCTATTCCTTTGTATCGAAAAGGTTAGTAGTTGTTTGAATTTTCCTTGTTCTCCGAGTTTGGAATGGTAACTTAAGGATAATGAGCAAGTGATTCTATTTCCTGTATCTTTTCTGTTCGAGTACTTTGTTAGAGAAGGTTATTAGGTTTGTTCTTCATATCTAATTTGTATAAGGATTATTCTCTTTTATTAGCAGCAGTAATCTTTCTTGTTGCTTTGCTTAGTTGGAAATAATTTAGGATGTGTAGATTTATTGAGTTATTGTTCTTGAATATGCAGATTTATTTTCCAGTTTTGTTTGCTATGAGTTAAGCTTAAGATGCAAATTTTTGATAAGCTTAGTATGCAGACCTTAGATAAGCTTAGTATGCAGATTTTGTTAAGCTTAGTATGCAGATTTTTGATAAGCTTAATATGCAGATTTTAGTGAAGCTTAATATGCAGATTTCTGTTTAAACTTGTATGCAGATTTTGTTTAAGCATTGCAATGTTAGAATTTGTTTAAACATTTCAGTTTTGTAAGAAGCATTCTTTTATAAGAAAAGTATAAGAAATATTAAGAAAAGAAAGAAAAAGGCTAAGGCCTTAAGTAAATCCCAAAGTCAAGACTTTAGGGATTTTGGCACACAAGGTGCTAAAGAAAATGCCGAGGCATTATATAGAAGTATTAAAAGATAACAAGTATTTTACTTTTATCAGTGGCACTGTGTTGGACTCTTTGTCCTTGGGCTGGGCTCCCATAGTCGTCCCTAGGTTTAGATAACCTAGTAGTAACGGCTCGGCCGACGGTCGACGGTCGACGACCATAGGGTCGCCAAATGGGTCAGGTCGTTACAAAAGTAAAAGCACAGTTGCCGGGCCCAAGAGAAGTTGATTATTATTTTGAAGTACTATAAGTATAAGTTTTTGAACAAGTAAAACGAGTTTTACATAAACATAAAGTATCAAAGATTAAGTTTAGAACAAATGAAATAAGTTTCATATAGTTCTAAAAATCAGTAAATTTAGTTCTTTATTCTACCATGTTTATCTAGTAGATGAGTAGTTTTCATGTTTACCTATTAGATGAGCAGCATGATTAACTATTAGAACTACATGAGTAGATTCCTTAGCTTTTCTTTGCTATTAGTTTGACATGAGCAGTTATGTTTATGCTTTATTTCTTTTTAGAGCATATAGTTTCTAGTTCTTTTCGTATACATGCACATTCATGATTTTGTGAGTTAGATAGCGCTTACTAAGCAAATTTTGCTTATAGACTACACTTTCTCTTACTGCAGATAAAGGAAAAGAAAAGATTTAGCAAGGAAGGCGACAAGGTGGCGCCGATGGTGTGTGATGCTAGGACTATGGAAGCCTTGGGACTTAGTTTAAGAATTTATTAAGATTGCCATTTATTAAGAATGTATTAGATGAGTCATTTAGTCTTCCGCTGTTAGTTAATTGTATGTTTTTATTTTGTTTCCGCTATTCATTACTTGCATGATTTGATTTCATTAAACTGCGTGGTGATGTTATTCCTTTTGTGTGTTTGATATGTGTTCCAGCCGCCTGTGGCTGTGTATATTATGTCATGTATTAATGATTATGGTCACCGGTACAGGGGAGACTTTGCCGAAATTTTTCGGTAGGGTTTCCATGTGATTTTTAATCATACCGGTTAAGTAGAGTTAGTAGATAAGTAACGGTCATCCTTAGAGTAGTAGTAGTAAGAAGGGTGGTCGTTACAGTTGGTATCAGAGCAGTTCCCATTCTCCAGCATCACACATCAGCATCATCCTTGCCGTCTTCAAGTAAGAAAGTAGTTAAGTTTTCCTTTTATGCTTTCTCTATTATTTGCAGTATGGAGTAATTGCTTAAATGCGCTTTAGTAAGATAGAAGTTTTGGTCTCTCTTATATTCATATACATAAGTATGTTTAGAAAGGATAGAGAAGATATCAAGCCTTCCAAGGACCCCTAATGGGTACGATGCGATATGAATAATAGAGGACCGAGAAGTTAAGAGACTAAGGAACAAAGAGTACCAATAGTGAAAGTCATTTAGAACCAGAAGCACGAGGAAGTTACTTAGGAGCGTGAGGATAGTATGAGACAGAGATATCCAGAATTATTCTAAGTTCGAGGATGAACTTTTTATAAGGTAGGGAGAATTGTAACACCCCAAATTTTCTCAATTAGAGTCCTAAAAGTAATTTAAAAATATTTAAAAATGCTATTTAAATATTCTAGGGATTTTTAGAAATTTTTAGAGTATTTTTATATAATTTTTGGAGGTCGTTTGGTATTTTTACTAAACGAAGGAAGTTTCGACAAAAAAATAACCAAGCCGAGAATTGAACCCACAACCTTTGACTCGGTCAAAACCCAGCTGACCAGGTGGGCAAACAGATTTTTCTGTTTAGGAAAGGTAGCGAATTTATTTAAGATAGTTAACAGAATATTATAAAAGGAATAAGTTGATCTTGGATTTGTTTGTTTAGAAAAGGTAGCGAATTTATTTAAGATAGTTAACAGAATATTATAAAAGGGATAAGTTGATGTTGGATTTGTTTGTTTAGAAAAAGTAGCAAATTTATTTAAAATAATTAACAGAATATTGGATTATAAAAGGGATAAGTTGATGTTGGATTTGTCTGTTTAGAAAAGATAGCGAATTTATTTAAGCAGTTAACAGAAATATTAAGTTATAAAAAGGGATAAGTTGATGCTCTGTTTTCTCGTGACTTAAACCATTCTCTCCTTCTCTTCTGCGTACGATGGCGGAGCTCGGGCAGAAAACGAAAGGGAGTAAGGGCATCATCTCCGGCAGCCGGCCAAGGTCCTAGAAGCCCTTTTTGTTCGGTTGTGTGTCCAAGAAGCAAGGTAAGTTGCTACTCACCTGCAGTAGGATTGCTCCGAGATTTTCTTTCCTTGCTGCCGTGGTTTAAGGATTTTGGTTTTATACTTATTGGCGTGAGTTAGATTTCTGAAGCATGTAGTTGGAGTAGTTTTCGGACTTGTTCTTCTTGATTTCGAATCATGCTGTAAAGATTATGCTTGTTCTTCTTGATTGTTGAAGCATGCTGTAAGGAGTTTTGTCTTTGAAGATTTCTGCCGTGAGTGTTCTATAGGTTATCGCTTGATTTCTAATTATTTTTGGAAGTTAGAATGTTGGAGCTATGTAGCCCTATCTTTGCATGATTGTCTATTCCTTTGTATCGAAAAGGTTAGTAGTTGTTTGAATTTTCCTTGTTCTCCGAGTTTGGAATGGTAACTTAAGGATAATGAGCAAGTGATTCTATTTCCTGTATCTTTTCTGTTCGAGTACTTTGTTAGAGAAGGTTATTAGGTTTGTTCTTCATATCTAATTTGTATAAGGATTATTCTCTTTTATTAGCAGCAGTAATCTTTCTTGTTGCTTTGCTTAGTTGGAAATAATTTAGGATGTGTAGATTTATTGAGTTATTGTTCTTGAATATGCAGATTTATTTTCCAGTTTTGTTTGCTATGAGTTAAGCTTAAGATGCAAATTTTTGATAAGCTTAGTATGCAGACCTTAGATAAGCTTAGTATGCAGATTTTGTTAAGCTTAGTATGCAGATTTTTGATAAGCTTAATATGCAGATTTTAGTGAAGCTTAATATGCAGATTTCTGTTTAAACTTGTATGCAGATTTTGTTTAAGCATTGCAATGTTAGAATTTGTTTAAACATTTCAGTTTTGTAAGAAGCATTCTTTTATAAGAAAAGTATAAGAAAGATTAAGAAAAGAAAGAAAAAGGCTAAGACCTTAAGTAAATCCCAAAGTCAAGACTTTAGGGATTTTGGCACACAAGGTGCTAAAGAAAATGCCGAGGCATTATATAGAAGTATTAAAAGATAACAAGTATTTTACTTTTATCAGTGGCACTGTGTTGGACTCTTTGTCCTTGGGCTGGGCTCCCATAGTCGTCCCTAGGTTTAGATAACCTAGTAGTAACGGCTCGGCCGACGGTCGACGGTCGACGACCATAGGGTCGCCAAATGGGCCGCCAAATGGGCCGCCGAATGGGTCGGGTCGTTACAAAAGTAAAAGCACAGTTGCCGGGCCCAAGAGAAGTTGATTATTATTTTGAAGTACTATAAGTATAAGTTTTTGAACAAGTAAAACGAGTTTTACATAAACATAAAGTATCAAAGATTAAGTTTAGAACAAATGAAATAAGTTTCATATAGTTCTAAAAATCAGTAAATTTAGTTCTTTATTCTACCATGTTTATCTAGTAGATGAGTAGTTTTCATGTTTACCTATTAGATGAGCAGCATGATTAACTATTAGAACTACATGAGTAGATTCCTTAGCTTTTCTTTGCTATTAGTTTGACATGAGCAGTTATGTTTATGCTTTATTTCTTTTTAGAGCATATAGTTTCTAGTTCTTTTCGTATACATGCACATTCGTGATTTTGTGAGTTAGATAGCGCTTACTAAGCAAATTTTGCTTATAGACTACACTTTCTCTTACTGCAGATAAAGGAAAAGAAAAGATTTAGCAAGGAAGGCGACAAGGTGGCGCGGATGGTGTGTGATGTCAGGACTATGGAAGCCTTGGGACTTAGTTTAAGAATTTATTAAGATTGTATTAGATGAGTCATTTAGTCTTCCGCTGTTAGTTAATTGTATGTTTTTATTTTGTTTCTGCTATTCATTACTTGCATGATTTGATTTCATTAAACTGCGTGGTGATGTTATTCCTTTTGTGTGTTTGATATGTGTTCCAGCCGCTTGTGGCTGTGTATATTATGTCATGTATTAATGATTATGGTCACCGGTACAGGGGAGACTTTGTCAAAAATTTTCGGTAGGGTTTCCATGTGATTTTTAATCATATCGGTTAAGTAGAGTTAGTAGATAAGTAACGGTCATCCTTAGAGTAGTAGTAGTAAGAAGGGTGGTCGTTACAGGGACAAACTGATCGAGCTGCACGAGGGAACAAGCGACGATAAGGTAACAAAACCAGACTTATTATTAAATAAAATATTTAATATAAGAATGCAGGAAGGAGAAACTGCAAGTTAACTTCACGCGAGGATCATTGACATCCTCAATGGGCTCCACGCCATCGGCCACCAAATGGAGAACCGGGACTTAATAAGGTATGCATTAAACGCATTTCCACGTAATAGTTTGTGGGCATCTATAGTAGATGCCTATAAAATTTCTAAGAATTTATCGAAACTTAAATTAGACGAGATGTTTTGTGAATTAGAACTACATGAACAAACTAACGTCGGGGCCGAGAAAGGAATTGATTTGTTTGCAGGTCCCTCCAAAGAAAAGAAGAACAAGCCTGAGCCTGAAGCAGATTCTGACCAGGACTCTGAAGATGAAGAGCACCTGGTGAACTTGGTAAGGAAAATGTTCACCAGGAGAAAGAGGGGCTTCACCAAGAAAGACCTTCAGAAAATCAACTCCCCCGAATCAAGGAGCGTGACGTGCTTCGGATGCAACAAAAAGGGCCACTACAAGAACGAGTGCCCGAAACTGAAGAACAACACACCGAAGCTGATAAAAAAGAAGGTGCTCAAAGCGACGTGGGACGACACTTCCTCGGATGAATCGGGAGCCGAAGAACAAAAGAATCAGAGTTACCTCGCGCTGATGGCCCGCGAAGAAGAATCGGAGGATGAATCGGAAGACGGGTTTGAACCCGAATCAAGCCACGAGTCCGTACTCGTTTTTGAAGGTTCCGAAGAGGTATACCGATATCTAAACAGAAAATTTTTTAAAATTATTTCCTGCTTAAATAATAAATTAGTAAAAATAGAAAATGAAAATAAGTCACTCCTCAAGGAAAATCAAGACCTCAAGGAACAAATCAAAAACTCAAGTCCAACTCAAGATCTAACACTTGAGGAGGAGAATCTATCACTAAAAATAGAAATTAATAATTTAAAAGAAATATTAGAAAAATTCACAACGAGGTCAAAGAACTTAGATTTAATTTTAAACAATCAACAAGCAAGTTACAACAAAACTAGACTTGGTTACAAATCAAGCTCAACTAAAACTTTTAAATCATTAATAACCCAACACAAACCAACAAAACAAGCTTGGGTTCCGAAAGCGTGTTTAATCACGCAAATAGGACTTAATCAATACTACATCCCTAAAGATAAAATATATTATATAAAATCAAATAAATCAAATAAACCAGAATACAAACCTAAACAAAAAGGGTTAAAATCTAAACATATTAAAACTCAACAAAATGTAAACTATCATCAAGTAAAATTTAATTATAAAAGAAATAGACATAAACCGAGAACAAAGTTAAATTAAATGATAATCAATTCAGGGGGAGGCTCCAGAATAGCTGGCACCTCCAAAACTAACCTACCCGGCAGGGTAACCCTAACCAACCTACCCGACAGGGTAATTAGAATTAGTTAAAAAGGGGTTCAAGTTGAACTTGAAAAATGATACTGGTGAAATATTGGATGATAGTACGTTAGGGAAGCTTAGTCTATGCATGTCTAGGAAGATATGGCTTCGACCTGGTGCATTTGGCTAAGTGGAACTGACCGAAGCTACCCTTTATGAATCTTAACCAATTAGACCAGGGTTTTGTACTAAGTCCAGTGGATAGGACTATTTGGAAAACCTCGAAAGCATGGTTACTTTAATGATGTCCGAGTGACTCACCATAGCCCAGAAGTTTATCCAGAGAATGCCTATTTGTTGAACTCAAAGCTAAACCTGAATCTAACACAACTTAAAAACAGACTCCAAAATTGAATCTAATTCATCTCACAAAATTATAGGATTCCCTGATTGAAAACATAGATCGGGTGAAATGACTAAGAAAGTTTTAAATTAAATTAAATTAAAAAATTAAATTAAAAATTAAATTAAATTAAATTAAATTAAAAATTAAATTAAATTAAATTAAATTAAAATAAAATTAAATTAAATTAAAAAGTTAAAATTAAAATTAAATTAAATTAAATTAAAATTAAAATTAAAATTAAATTAAATTAAATTAAATTAAATTAAAAATTAAATTAAAATTAAATTAAAAAAATAAATTAAATTAAAAAATTAAATTAAAATTCAAATTAAATTAAAATTAAATTAAAATTAAAAATAAAATAAAATTAAATTAAATTAAAAATTAAATTTAAATTAAATTAAAAATTAAATTTAAATTAAATTAAAAATTAAATTAAATTAAATCAAATTAAAATTAAATTAAATTAAATTAAAATAAAATAAAATTTTACCATAAAACTTAATTTTTTATTTATTTTAAAACTTATAAATTTATTTTAAAAACTTATAAATTTATTTTAACTTAAATTTTTTAAAATTAAAACTTGTTTTAAAATTAAAACTTATTTTTTCTTAAACCTTAAAAAAAAAATTTTAAACTTAAATTTTTTAAACTCAAAAAAAAAAAAAAAACAGAAGTAAAAAACCAGGGGCTCACACCCCTGGTATATGGACCCGGGGCGCCCGGAGGGGATCCGGGCGCCCCACCCCACTTGACCCCGAGCGCCCAGAACAGGTCTGGGTGCCCGGACTCCCCTATATATAGGGGGGCAGGACGCCCCCTCCCTTTACACCTCCAAACTTTCGTTCAAGCTTTCTCCAAGCTTTATTGCGAAAGCATTCAAAATTAAAATTTTCTCTCATTCTACAGTTAATACGCGCTCGCGAATCAACCGAGGTCGTCAACTCTAAAATTATTTAGCAATGGCTCCTCAGTAAAACTCTTGTCTTCTATTTTAAGTTTATTATTGCTTGTTTATTGTCCTTAATTAGTATTATTTTACTATATAATTTAGGAAACGTTTTAAATCTGGTGCTGGGCCCTCTACTCCCAGTGTTGATCCTAGGTTTCCCACTAATGAGCTTAGGATTAAGTTTGAGTCAACCATCTACATGGCCATTATGACCAAATGTATAGATAAAGCGTTCTTTTTACACTCTTGCATTCCAGCTATGGAGGCCATCAACCACTACAACCTTCAGAACCTTGTTGAATGTACTAGCTCAGTAAACATAAGTTTGTGTGCAGAATTTTATAACAACCTAGTAAAAATAAACGACTTTACTTATACTACTAGGGCAACTGGGACTGATATCACGTTGTCCCCCACTGCAATCCGAGAATTTTTGGAGTTACGAGAGTCTACCTGTCCCTTTCAGTGTTATCCTCCCAGGGACATACCCTTTGGAGATCCCTAATCGCATATCACTCTTGATACGATTTATTCGTATTTTTTCGGGGGCGAGCGAGTACCCACAGTGACCCAATTTAGGTCAGTTACCCTTCGAGTCCAGGACTACGCCCTTTATAGGGTCTTAGTCTTTTGCATTCTACCTCTGAGCACTCGCGACATCGTGATGATGCGCCCATTCCATTCCTTTCTCCTCTATGCTCTGTGTCATAGGCTAGATATTGACATTAGCCTGCATATCTTTTCCACTATCATTTACTCGGCCGGATATGTGACGAGTGGGCGAGTTCATATGCCCTACTGTCACATTCTGATAGCATATATGTCCTCTTTGGGCATTGATGTCACCAGAGGTGACATCCGCTATATGACCGAGTTTGACATTATAGGAGCTAGGAACTTTTCCATAGCTAGTATTCATATAGATGATGAGGGCATCATGACCTGGCAGAGGGAGGCACAACACCAGCCTGACCCAGATGTACAGCAGGAGGAGGCCGATGAGTTCTTTCTCTCACTCTTTCCTGACGAGGCCGCTCCTGCCCCAGCACCAGCTCGAGCCCCACGTCCCGCTCCTCGCACTCTAGCCGATCGAGTATCCGGACTAGAGAGAGCCATGTCGAGCCTCCAGCACAAGTCCTCCGAGTTCCATCGAGATATACGACGAGAGGTCTCCGATCTCCGACGAGAGGTGTGACAGGAGGTCTTTGATCTACGGTGGGATGTGCGGCAGGAGATCCGGCAGGAGATCTCCGACCTACGACGAGACCTACGAGAGGACGACCGGGCTTGTCACACTGAAATATTAGCACTACTTCGGTCGATGGGTTCCGGACCACCTCCGTCATCATCTCAGTAGTCGTGATTATTACGTAGCATTGTTATGACACTATTACAACCTTTTGTAGTACATATTATTCTACTGATCTTCATTTTCAGATCTGATTGGTTATACTCTAATTTAATAGACTAGGATTTTCAAAATTCAAAATTGCTTTCAAATTGACTGTTTTAAATTCTAAGGTAAATTTGTTTTCATTTGTTTTAAAACCTTCCAACTTTTAGAATTTCAAAATAACTTTAGCCTTAGACTAGAAAAATCCCCTTAGAAATCATGTTCCCCCAGAACTAGTATTTGAGCATCTCACCAACACTCTAGGATTACCTTGTTTGTGATTGACAAACTTAGAAAGAGGTGAGATGTATAGGCCAATTGCCTGAACTTAAGATGCTTATGTCAGTGCATCGATATAAGTCTGGGCGTTAAATACAAAACATACATTAATCAAGTTAAGTTATTCAGCTTAGTCAACCACTAACTGATCACAATGAACTTAACTTGACTAACCAAGTGAAAGCTGCCATCTTCTGATAGTCAGTAAGTAACTAATTGGTTAGACAACTATTTTAAATGTCAGGTTTAGGGGGAGGATTAATTTTTCCTTTACTAAAATTGGTTTCTGAAAAATACTTTCTTAAAAATATTTTAACAAATCTGACTTATCTTTGTAAAATATAATAAACTTGATTTTGAAAATCTTACTTTTGCAAAATTATTTTTATAAAACTTATGTTTAAAAAGGTGTTTTAACTTTACAAGCTTATTTTGAAAATTTCAATAATTGGATCTAGCTTTAAAGTTTGATTTGAAAATTAAATTTCACTTCATTTTAAAAATCTGGATTTTGCAAACTTAGACTTGAAAAATAAATTTAAGTAGATTCTCAAACTTAATTTTGAAATTTTGATTTTAAAAACTCATGTTTATAAAAAATTTCAAGTTGAAACTTATTTTGAAAATTCAATTTCTTGAAACTTGGATACTTATGTTTGAAAATTAGACGTATACTTGAAAACTAGCTTTTACTCTTTGAGTTTGCAAACTCATTTAATGTTGCAAAAATTATTTTTACTCAAAATATACTAAGTTATTTTTCAAAACTTAGTTATGTTATAAGAATTACTATGTGGTGAAATTTAAAACTCCCCCAAGTTAACTTGACACCATTTCCTATATTTCTTTATGTATTCTGTATTTCTTGAATGTGTTTACATCCTTATTTGATGAATGCCAAAGGGGGAGGGATAGGTGGTTAAGTTAGAAAAACAAAATATAAAACTAACTTAAACCCCATGCTAGAACAAAATGTTTAACCTTTTATCTCGCATATTTTTACTAACTTAACCAGGTTGTCATTTTATCAAAAATGGGGAGATTGTTGGTGCGGTTAGCACTAATGGTCTAACTCGGGTTTTGATGAATGACAAGTCGGGTTAAGTTAGGTTTGTTGTGATCTAACACTCTGACCGAGTGTGCAGATGAAGTCCAAACAGGTCGACGGGCTGACCAGATGTCTGGCACGAAGTCCAGGCGAGTCGATGGGCTGACCGGACGCTTGGCGAGAAGTCCAGCTAGGTCGACGGGCTGACCAGATAGCTGGCGAGAAGTCTAAGCGGGTCGACGGGCTGACCGGACGCTTGGCAAGAAGTCCAGACAGGTCGAAGGGCTGACCAGACATCTAGCAGGTAAGTGAAGGTAAGTCACTAGAAGGGAGTGACTGTGAGGACGCGTTCCCGGGAAGGAAACATTAGGCGCCGATCCGGCTTAGATCCATTTCAGATATCTTAGTTGAGATCGTGACTAGATTCCAGTCTCGGAAAGACGAAATCTAAGTCATACTTTTCATGTCAAACTTATGAACTGTGCTAACACTTTGTTTTGCAGGAAATTTATTATACTTGCCTCGGACTAACCTTGTCTTGCAGGAGAAGGACCTGTTCTGGAGAAAGGTGGTCCGGGCGCCCGGAGGGGATCCGGGCGCCCAGGAGGCAAGTTTTATCCCGATTGCGCGTCGCCACGTGGAGCTCGCTGGTTGGACCTGCCACGTCTCACCAGGGCGCCTGGAAGGGATCCGGGGTGCCCCAAGCTTCATATAAAAGAAGGAGCATGGGTGGAGCTTCAACAACAACTCAGAATCCAAGATATGCTGCTCTGTGCTATTGCGACGCCACGAAAAGCTCTCCGACTCAGTGCTGGTTTTGTTTTAATTCTATTGTTGGAATTTTCTTTACCTGTCAATTCTTGTACTTAACTCTGTAATATTCGAATTGATAGTGATTACCCACCGAAAGCGGTCAATGACCGCGGGCCTTGGAGTAGGAGTCGACACAGGCTCCAAACCAAGTAAAACCAAACTGTGTTAGCCTTGCCTTCTTACTTTGTCATTTCTTTTCCGCTGCGCTTACTCGAGGAAAGTTTTAATCGATATTCACCCCCCCCTCTATCGAACACTCACGATCCAACAGATACGAGGGTCCATAGTTGTCGAGGGGCATGCCTTTGACTGGACAATATGAGGTCCCTCCACTAATAATGAACTCACTTCTAAGAGAATGAGGTGAGGTCATTCAATCGAGGAAAAACCTTCTTCTAGAAAGATGATACCAAGCCCTTCAGTTATGGAAGGATGCTTTGCAAGAAGGGTGATGTTCAGCTCCTCTGCTTGACCATAATCATTAAGACTCAATCGGGGTTGTAGAATGCAACCAACATCTCAAGGATGGATAGTGCCTCAGGAGCAATAGATGCCCTATATTCTATTTTCTCTCTCATATATGAAGGGTTCATTCGATTACACAGAGTGCCCAGGGGAAAGAGAATCAAGATTGTCAAACTTCTCCTTAGAGGTGGATCATTTGGCCTCCTCGGAAGGATAATTGTTAGGGGAAGGTCTCAAAAGGTCAGGAGGCATTTGTGAGTTGAGTTATATATCAATAGTTGACAACTCCCTCAAAACGGCTAACATGGTGATGGACTCTATGAGCACACACCAAGTAAAAAATCGTCAGTAGCCGAGGCATATCAAAAGGAGAAGAATAAATATTCTTAGTTAATAATATCCGAGAGAAGGTTAGTCAGGAAAAGGTAAAGGCCACTTGGTGGAAAAGTTGAAGGGTTGAGGTCGATGAAAATAAAGATAGAGTTTTATCCCACCCTAGGAAGAACCTGGGGTGCTCGTCAGGAACGGAATGTCCGGTCGAGTCACAAAATCGAAATTACTTGGTCTAACCATCTTTAATTGGAAGAGGTGGTATGCCATGAACGATTACTCTCAAACAAAGGACGAAGACCCATTCGAGCACCGGTGGATTTTAAGGTGGTGAAATAGAACTCTAGCTTGACATACTTTCCTAGACAGAATTATGAAATGAAAGGAAAAAAGAGTACATGATGGTTTACATAGGACAAAGGAAAATCACTAAATAAATAGAGACACGAAGTTGTAATGATCTCAACCAAGGGATAAATAATGACATGTTAGGACCCTTGGAGGCCGGTAAGAGGGAGATGTGAATAACCTGAAAAAGAAAACAATATCTTTCTCATTCTTTCAACTCAAATTAAAAGCAACAATAATAATAACTTTAATTAACAACTAAAGAGATGAGGCACGCTATTTATTTGGTTACAACCTACATGGTTGTTAATCCAAGGACAATGAAAAGCTCTAAAAGATCTCCTTCGTGTAGGTGGAGAAGCCTCTTACAATTGTTAAAAAATCAGATAGTTGCTAGGAAATTAAAACAAGAGTTGATACTAAAGTTGTTATCTATTTCCTATCACCAAGGGCTTTTGTATAGCTCCTGGGAAACTCTATCCATGGGTGGAAGGCGCCTCCAATAGACTGGAAGGCATCTCCAATGAGGCGCCAAAGGATAAAACTTTATCCCTTGGCAACGATAAGATTAACCTGGTCAAAGGTGCTTTCCATAGGGCTGGAAGGCACCTTCATACTGTTCATCGAAGGCACCTTCCAGCCATCGAAGGCACCTTCCAGCCATGGAAGGCGCCTTCCACAGTGAAGGTGCAGAGGCACCTTCAATTCACTTTAAAGGCGCCTCCAACAGCAATTCCAGCCTCCTTTCGCTCTTCTACTGCTCTGATCACCTGGGTGATCGCGGCCATCCAGAATAAGGCTCATCCGAACTCATTTTTTGGCCTTCTCCTTGAGTAAGCTTCCGCTCCAACTTCTCATCCCTCAAACGTCGTGCACGTCCTTCTCGTCCACCGGTGTACTCTTCCACAGCACTTCGTCCCTTGGATGCACCAAGCCCGTCAGCTCTCTTTCCGTGCCATTTTTCTCGCTAGCTGTGTCTTCCGCTCGACTTCTTGTATTCCTAAGATCCTACACACTTAGACACAAGGATCAAAACATAACATGACCTAACTTAACCTGATTGATCATATCAAAACTACCACGGGGTTCTAACAATCTCCTCCTTTTTGATGTGCATCAACCCAGGTTCAAGTTAGGGTAAAAATAATGCAAAAAAAGTAAAGAAATTGCAATAATAATATTTTAGGAACATTAAGTATAATGTTGCAAAATTCAAAATTTTATAATGTTGCAAAAAAATTGAAAAATTCAAAATTTAAAAAAAATTGCAATAATACCATTTTTGGAACATTAAGTATAACATTTCCAAATACAAACTTTTATAATATTGCAAAAAAATTGCAAAATTCAAAAGTTTAAAATTCAAAATTTTAAAATCTTCCCCTAAACTTGTACCTTTTCCTCCCCTTTTGATCACATAAAAAACAAATAGGAAAATAACATAAAATGTTAGAATATTTTGAAATTAATTTTGAGGGGTACTTAAAAAAATAGTAAACAGAATGATTAAAATTTTTCATAAAGTAATACTTTGTAAAAAATAAAAAATAAAAGAGACAAAAAATATTTTTATCAAAAATAATTCTAACTTGTTAATAGATTATAATAGTAAATCATTTTAACAGTTAGTCAATTACATATTTGTTTCAATAATAGACTTTCAAACTATGGCGAGGCACAAGACCTCTTGGATATTGGAGCAACAACCATTTTCTTAGACAAAGTCTTTTAAAGAAATTAATATTTAATTTTCATTCTTGCATTCAACTCTTTTAAAAAGAATTTTACTCTAAGTATGTTTTTGGAACCCAATATAAGTTCCTACCTACTGGGTTAACTAAAAATTTGGGGGGTACATAACTTCTAGGGATTTTTCTAAGTTGTCACTGGTGTTTTCTAATGTACTAGTTTAATCTTCCATACTTTTTAAATTTTGGTTTGCTTAAACTTAAACATGCATGGTTATTTTTCAACTTTTTAATTTCTATTTTTAATTTATCATTTTCTAATTTTAAATTATCATGCATTTCTAAAGGACATGATTTAGCTAATTATCTTTTTAAATTAATGCTTTATTTTTCTAATTTATACAAATTTTTAGAAAGTATTTTGATAAAATTAAAAGATTGCTCGGGAGATAGTACACGTACCTCACTTACCTCGTGATCTGATGCTTTCCCTTCATCATAGCTTTCCTCTAATGATCCTCCCCCTTTGTCGATACTTATTTCTGAGTTGCTTTCATCTTCTTGATGACTTGCCATTAGGGTTAGTCCGGAGAAGGCCTCGATCTCAGACTCAAAGGATGATGATTCATCCCATGTGGCCTTCAAGTTCTTATACTTTGGTCTCTTGCCCTTGTCTTTCTCCTTGTCCATGTTCTTCAATTTGGGCAGCTATCCTTGATGTGCCCTTCTTCATTGTAGTTGTAACATCGGACCTTCCTTTTGTTCTGATAATGCTTTCTTGACTGTGATTTAAATTTATTAGTTTTAATGAATTTATTAAACTTTCTTACCAGTAACGCCGCTTCATCTTCATCAATCAACGCTTCGGAGTTAGGATCTTCCATCTTGACTTTCAAGGCAAGATCGTTGTTCAACTTTTTGATTACTTTAGAATCTACACATTGAGTTTCATGAAGTTTAAAAGTAGAAAATAAATTATCTAGTATACTTATTTCGAATTCCTTAAAGATGTAGTATGCATCTACTAAGGATGACTACTCTGGAGTTCTCGGGAAGGCGTTGAGCGTGTACCAAATTAAATCTCGATTTGTTGTCATTTCTCTGAGATTGTTGAGATAGTGATGAGTTCTTTGATCCGTGCTTAGAGTTGTGCTACTTTTTCTCCATTGTTCATTCGTAGGTTTAACTCCGCCCATGATGACCGGTGATGGCCGGTCCCAAGCCCGGATAAAGGAGGAGGGTTGCGTTAGGTTGCCAGCCAGTGTCAAACTATGGCAAATATTTCATGAATGAATCCATTAAACTATTGTGTTAATGCTAGGTTGTTCCCCGGAAGGAACGCGTTGCAGGGTCCGACTGTAACGTCTCGGCAAGGACCGCTACATCTCCAGAACTCGGGTCTAGTGATAAATATGTAAGAGTTCGCGTTACAGGGTCCGACTGTAACGTCTCAGCAAGGACCGCTACATCTCCATGAGAACTTGGGTGTAGTGTTAAATAGGCAAGAGTTCTCACACTATAGGTTAGATAAGAACAAATATAATAGGAAAACTAATAATCTAAGATTTGGAACATGGAACATAGGAACTCTCACTGGTAAATCAATGGAGGTAGTAGATATGATGATTAGGAGAAAAATTAATATTTTATGTGTACAAGAGACAAAATGGACAGGTGAGAAGGCAAAGATGATAGAGAACTCGGGTTTTAAGTTATGGTACACTGGAAAGAGTAAAGCAAGAAATGGAGTGGGTATTATTGTAGATAGTTTGTTAAAGGATGAAGTTGTAGGAGTAGTTAGAAAAGGGGATAGAATTATAACCCTTAAGATAATAGTGGCGAAAGAAACTATGAACATAATTAGCGTATATGCACTACAAGTAGGATTAGATGAAGCTACCAAATTAAGGTTTTGGGAGGACTTAGATGAAATATTACAAAATATTCCACCAAATGAAAGGATTTTAATAGGAGGTGATCTAAATGGGCATGTCGGAGTGAAAAATGAGGAATATGAGAGAGTACATGGGAGTTATGGGTTTGGAACGAGGAATGAGGAAGGGAAAACTATATTAGATTTTGCGATAGCATATGACCTTATATTAACTAATACGTTTTTTAAGAAAAGAGAAGAACACTTAGTCACATTCAAAAGTGGGAATAATAAATCACAAATTGACTTTCTTATGGTTAGGAAGAAGGATAGAAAGATTTGTAAAGATTGCAAAGTCATCCCTGGAGAAAGCTTAACTACCCAACATAGGGTAGTAGTGTTGGATATACGCCTCAAACATAGTATCAATAGAAAGAAAATATATACAATTCCTAAAATTAAGTGGTGGAAGTTAAAGGATGGGAAGCAACATATATTTAAAGAGAAGGTAGAAGTACAAGCATTAGGTGAAATATACGATGACTCTAATACAACATGAGATAAGATGGTATCAAAGTTGAAAATAGTAGCTAAGAGTGTCCTCGGTGAGTCAAAGGGGCATGCACCGCTAAGTAAAAAATCTTGGTGGTGGAATAAGAAAGTACAAGAGAAAGTGAAGGAAAAACGAATAGCTTATAAGGAATTATATATTTGTAAGAACGAGGAAAATTTAAAAAAATATATAATAGCCAAGAAAGAAGCTAAGAAAGTAGTGAGTGAAGCAAAAAATGAAACTTTTGAACGGTTATATCAAAAATTGGATACAAAAGAAGGGGAAAAAGACATCTACAGAATAGCTAAAGTGAGAGAAAGAAAAACAAGAGATCTTAGCCAAATAAAATGTATTAAAGATGAATGTAATAGGGTATTAGTAAGCGATGGAGAAATAAAAGAGCGGTGGAAGAGGTATTTTCATCAACTTTTTAATGAAGGTTTAGGAGACCAACTTAACTTAGGTAATTTAATTAGGTCAAATGAGCATCTAAATTTTAATTTTTATCGTAGAATTTAAACTTCAGAAGTAAAACAAGCTTTAAATGAGATGCACAATGGAAAAGCCGTTGGACCAGATGATATTCCGATAGAGGTATGGAAGTGCTTAGGGAAACAAGGTATTGAATGGCTTACAAAATTATTTAACATGATATTGAAAATGAAAAAAATGCCTAATCAATGGAGGATAAGTACTCTAGTTCCCTTATATAAGAATAAGGGAGACGTACAAAATTGTGTAAACTATAGGGGTATTAAACTAATGAGTCATACTATGAAACTTTGGGAAAAAGTAATAGAAAAAGGATTAAGGAAGGAGACCATAGTGACAGAAAATCAATTTGGGTTCATGCCTGGAAGGTCGACAATAGAAGCTATACATCTTCTTAGACAATTAATTGAAAAATATCGGGAGCAAAAATAAGATCTACATATGGTATTCATTGACTTAGAAAAGGCATATGATAGAGTCCCAAGAGAAATTATATGGAGAATTTTAGAAAAGAGAGGTGTTAGCGTAACATATATTGAACTAATTAAGGATATGTATGAGGATGTAACGACCAGAGTAAAGACTTCAGGCGGAGTAACTGAAGCATTTCCAATAAAGATAGGGTTACATCAAGGATCAGTTCTAAGTCCCTATCTTTTTACATTAATTATGGACGAACTCACTGCACACATTCAAGACACAGTACCGTGGTGCATGTTGTTTGCAGATGATATTATTTTGGTAGATGAGACACGTGAAGGAGTAAATGCTAAGCTAGAATCTTGGAGGGAAACACTAGAAGGGAAAGGTTTTAAGCTTAGTAGATTAAAAACAGAATATATAAAATTTAAGTTTAGAAATATTAGAAGTAATGAAACAATTGTTAAGATAGGAGAGGACGAGTTGCCTGGAACCGAGAGATTTAAATATTTAGGATCATTTTTATAAAATGATGGAGGGATTGAGAGAGATGTCTTACATAGAATACAAGCAGGATGGGTGAAATGGAGGGGAGCGTCGAGTGTTTTATGTGATCGTAAAGTACCTCTTAAACTTAAAGGTAAGTTCTATAAAACTGCAGTTAGATCTGCTATGTTATATGGAGCTGAATGTTGGGCTATGACTCGAGCACATGAGCAGAAGATGAGAGTTGCAGAGATGAGGATGTTAAGGTGGATGTGTGGACATACGAGGATGGACAAAATAAGAAATGAGAGCATTAGAGAGAAAGTAGGAGTTGTATCTATTGAGGAAAAACTCAGAGAGACACGTTTAAGATGGTACGGACATGTGCTTAGACGACCAATAAATGCTCCAGTTAGGCGATGTGAAACTATGATAAACATGCATATAAAACGAGGAAGAGGAAGACCAAAAAAGACTTGGTTAGCAACAATATAACAAGATAAAATTTATTTAAATATAGATAATGATATAATAGGAGATAGAGCTCAATGGCGTAAAAGGATTCATACAGTCGACCCCACCTAGTGGGAAAAGGTTTGGTTGTTGTTGTTGTTATTGTTCATTCGTAGGTTTGTCAGTTGGGTTCGGAGGACATCTCGCCTTGCCAATTTTGCTTCAGAAGTGCTTTCATGGAGTTCTAAGAACTTCTCTTAGAGCCCTTTGGTGGAGTCGTAGTTGCCGATTCAATTTACTTCCTAGGGCGGAAGGACGCTGAGCAGATGGAATTCTACTTTACCATTCACCATGAAGTAGGCTTACTCCTTCTTCGTCCACTGATAATCTTCTTTGTCTTTTGGAACTGCAAAACAATATTTCATAATTAACAAAATTTTAAAATCCATTTTAAAGAATACTTAAATCTGGCGTTTCCATTACACGAAGTCTCTCTCAAATTTTGATGGGTGGATGCTTACACCGACCATTGTCATATTGCTTCAATCGGTGGTTAGTCCTTTTGAGGTGGTCTGACTCTGATACCACTTGTTAGGACCCTTGGAGGCCGGTAAGAGAGAGATGTAAATAACTTGAAAAAGAAAATAATACCTTTCCCATTCTTTCAACTCAAATTAAAAGCAACAATAATAATAACTTAAATTAACAACTAAAGAGACGAGACACACTATTTACTTGGTTATAACCTAGGTGGTTGTTAATCCAAGGGCAATAAAAAGCTCTAAAAGGTCTCATTCGTGTAGGCGAAGAAGTCTCTTACAATCGTTAAACGCTGAGACAGTTGCTAGGAAATTAAAACAAGAGTTGATACTAAAATTGTTATCTATTTCCTATCTCCAAGGGCCTTTTTATAGCTCCTGGGGAACTCTATCCATGGGTGGAAGGCGCCTCTAACAGGATGGAAGGCGTCTCTAGTGAGGCGCCAAAGGATAAAACTTTATCCCTTGGCAACGATAAGATTAGCCCATAGGGCTAGAAGGCGCCTTCGTATTGTTCATTGAAGGCGCCTTCCAGCCATGGACGGCGCCTTCCATAGTGAAGGTGCGGAGGCACCTTCAATTCACTTTGAAGGCGCCTCCAGCAGTACTTCCAATCTCCTTTCGCTCTTCTGCTGTTCTGATCACCTGGGTGATCACAGCCATATGGAATAGGGCTCACCCACACCCATTTTCTGGCCTTCTCCTTGAGCAGGCTTCCATTCTGGCTTATCGTCCCTCGAACATCATGCACATCCTTATCGTCCATCGATGTACTCTTCCGCAGCACTTCGTCCCTCGGATGCACCAAGCCTGTTGGCTCCCTTCCCATGCCATCCTTCTCGCTAGCTGCGTCTTCCACTCGACTTCTTATATTCCTAAGCTCCTGCATACTTAGATATAAGGATTAAAACATAACAGAATATAACTTAACCTGGTTGATCACATCAAAACTATCATAGGGTTCCAACATGACATTTCTGACAAATCTAGATTCCTTTTATTGCTGGGTAAGTTAGCTGGGTGAAAAAACTCAAAGGGTTAAGATCTTATCCGTTCTTCTCTAGGAGAACTGATGGCTACTATTATAGTCATCCGAGAGATGACATATGTACATTAGAAATAGAGTACATGGAATGGTAAAGGAGAGAGGAGTCTGAATTCTATGTTGGAAGATTGAAGATAACCTTAATCACTCTCCATAAAATGTTGCCTTTGCCAACCTCATCCAGAGAGGTACGAGTCACAAGGGTCTCAATGTGTAGGTTCATCGGGCAGTGGAGCATTGGTTATATTCGGGCTCAACTGACGAATGATGGTTGAAAAGTAACAGGATGTATTATAGTAGACTGATCTTCTATAGCTATTCGATGGACGCCCTGATGGATGCCAAGATAAATTGAAGTAAACGTAACATGGATGATCTCCTTCAATAGATTGCCCAGGTGACAATACACAGCGAAACCTAGTAACCTAAGTTGAGGCCCGAACTGGTCTCTTTATGTGGATCTTCTCAAAGAATTCATAATAAGTAGAGTGATGTGCTGAGTCATTAAGCAAGTTACTAAAACTCACGCCGCTTTCAGATCCTGACTGTGCGATTAGGGAATAGTTACACATGTAAAGAGAAAGGTCAACGATGGAGGGCTAGATGCCTTGGAGGCAAACAAATACCAATCCTGGCCTATTTTGAATGTTCAGCAAGATATAAGAAAAATAATAAAGAATGAACCATCATTTAGTAAACAAAACCTCAGTTGTCCAGCCTTACTAAATATTCCTCCTGAATAGATGGGTCAGTTTCAAAAGTCAATTAACCCTCTAAATATTGGCCCAACAGCCTTACAAAATCCTCCTTCCCTAATGGGGAGGGTAAGGTTAATTGGGTGTTTCACCCTTCGAAAGTATCTAGGATTATGGTTGTGCAACACCACACTCAAATTTATATCACTTGATGGGAGGTTTAAAGATGAATAAATTCTCGGGTGCACACTCGATGGCTCAATCCAAGTCTAAAAAAGAAGGGTCCCTATCAAGTGGTGGATATCCAACGTCTTGAACAGAGCTACACAATCATTGAACTATTCCTTCATGTAGGAAAACATACGATCCACCAACAAGGCAGTAACGTCTAGATTAGATCAAAACTTCTCCTTCCACTTTAACTCCTAGGTAGTTTTTTTATCCTTTCTAGCTAGCTCAGCTTTCAAACCCTGGACTGTATGGTTTAGAGTATTTTTATGGGGTAGTATTGGTTGAATACAGCTTGTTAAGAGCATATACCCTAGTATCTTTCGCTTCTTGGGTGTGATGATGATCAACAGCTTCTACCTAATCTTGTAACTTCGATACAACCTTCCTTAGCATGTCTATCTCCCAAGCATAAGCACATTCTTATTCCTGAGTGGTAGAATGTTTGTTAGTCAGACGGGTCCTCATCTTCTCCAGAGTTTCAGTTCGAGCCCAAGGAAACAATGGAGCAATCGTTAAGCAAAGAAACCTAGTGATTTGAAACAGCTTGGGAACCTTGTTGCCTGCAGAGACGGTCATCCATCTCGTGAGTCACTTCAAGTCCATATATATCAAAAAGAGTGAGGGATCTTAGGTGTTGAGGATATAATAGGAAAATATAGGTCATTGGATTTTGAAAATGGCATGCGACATTCCTTACAGCATGATATCACAAAGTTGCCTCCAACTCAATTTATACAAATGTCCGGAACCTGAAGGACCAACTACTCCACCTGCAAGAGGAATGATGCTACCCGCTTGATGGCTCATGATAGAAAGTCCTAGTAGGTCAGAAGCAGCGGGTCAGACACTTCACCAGGGGAAGAAGGTGCATGCCTTGTTGTCCCATTTGGAGAAAATGAATGAACAGGATATAAATAGGGTATAACTACCCTGGTAACAAAGGGCATTGAACACCCATTCGGCATGTCTTGATAGGTACAACCGAGCCCCCGCGGGCTGGATCAACCGGTTAAGGCGTGGCATCCTTGCACAATGAGTCGTAGGGTCGAAGGTCCACGGACGCGCACTGGATGAATAATCTGGGTCGGCTGTGTTAAATTCCGGAGACACCACGCTTTACCCGGGCCAGCATTCACCGCTGATTTACCTCCTCCTAGGATCCCTGTGGGGCCAGGCCTAGGGGGCCGCTGGGCGACGGGACCCGCCTTTTGCACAATTGATAGGTACAACCGAGATATAGATAGAGGAAGAAGGAGGCAAGCTTGCTGATTGACCATTCAGTGGAGAGGATGTATGTAAAGAATCATCCAAGAGTGAGATAGGAGAGGAAGGTGAAACCAAGGAAGATCGTCCAATGCATGACCTGATGCAGGTTGAGGGACAACATGGTACGGTCGGAGCAATCGATGAAGTGGGACTAAATAGGCATAGGGCGAGCACACAACTAGTAGAGACAAAATTATGGAACGCAAAGGAAAAATGAGCTCATTATCAGTATCAAGTCATGTGGGGACCGGGCTCGGCCTCGTAGTGTAGAAGGTATGGTTAGAAGTTACCTCAAAGCAAGGTCTTCTTCTGCCATGACTCATTTGTGTTTGGGGCCCATTCCCTTAGAGGTTTCTTCATAGTTACAGCAGATCTTATACTCACACAAACATAATGAGATGATCAATAAGCAAAAAATCAAGGTTTGCAACTTATACATGAAAAGCCGAGGGAAAACTTACAAAAAAGTTACGTGATTCGGCCAAAGCTGGATGGCAATCAGAGAAGGTGACTCGCATTATAGAAGTAAAAAGGAGAATGACAAGGTTTTACATGGTTTACTCATCCCTTTTATACTTGTGTTTGCTATGGTCACGTGAAAGTGTAGATGGTTGTGTTGGATCGAAATAGACAAGCGAAGGGGGTTGAATCTCATGCATTCAAAAACTTCTTTTCTTTTCTTTTCATAACTCAAATAGCAGTGGAATAAGTAAATACAAAAACACAAGTTCTTTCTTACTTGATTTGTAATTCAGTGAGTACTACTCTAAGATATGCAATCCTTGATTGCTTTATGATGGATAATCTAATAAAGTTCTTCTTATTGAAAACTTTTGGAGAAGAAGAAAAACTCATACAAGAATGGAGATGGATAGTAACAAACTACTATCACCTTAAGTGAATGCAATTAAGAATGAGTATATCGAGATTACAAATCAAATGTAAGGGGGCGTTTGGTTCTTTCCTAGGAATAGGAATCGGAATGGGAATCATTGTATTGTGGAATGAGAATGAGTATGAGCATGAATATCACTCTTAAAAGCAATGTTTGGTTAGTTACATATTTTCTATCGGAATAAATCAAAATTTCCCTTTTTACCCTTAAAGGAAAATAAGAGAAAAAATTAGATATGAGAGAAAGATGAATGTGAGAGAAAAATATGATGAGAGAGAATGATGAAAGAGAAAGTGTGATGAGAAAGAATGAAGAGAGAGAAAGTGTGATGAGAGAAAATGAGAAAAGAGAGTGTGATAGGAGAGATCATGATGAGAGAAGATGAGAGAGAAAATATGATGTGAGAGAAAGTATGATGGGAGATGATGAAGAGAGAGAAAATGTAATGAGAAAAATGAGGGGAGAGAGTGTGATGAGAGAGATTGAGGAGAGAGAAAGTATGATAAGAGAGAAAGTGTGATGAGAAAAAAAGAGAGCAGTGAGTGTGATGGGAGAGATTGAGGAGAGAGAAAGTATGATAAGAGAGAAAGTGTGATGAGGAAAAAAGAGAGCAGTGAGTGTGATGGGAGAGATTGAGGAGAGAGAAAGTATGATGAGAGAGAAAGTGCGTTGAGGAAAAAAAAGGAGTGTGACAAGAGAGATTGAGGAGAGAGAAAGTGTGATGAGAGCGAAAGTGTGATAAGAAAAAAAAGAGAAAAGATAGTGTGATGGGAGAGATTGAGGAGAGAGAAAGTATGAAGAGAGTGCGATGGAAGAGAAAGAGGAGAGAGAAAGTATGATGAGAGAGAAAGTGTAATGAGAAAAAAAGAGGAAAGAGAGTGTGATAGGAGAGATTAAGGAGAGAGAAAGTGTGTGATAAAATGATGAGAGAGAAAATATGATGAGAGAGAACAAGGAGAGAGAAGTGATATGAAAGAAAAAATAAATAAATATATTTTGATATTTGGTATTAAGGGAGAAAATTTTAGTTTTAGGTCAAGGGTATTTTTGGAATAAGGGAATATTTTGATTGATGAAAATAGGGTAATGGCTCATTGAAGGGGAGGTACATGGGAATGAGTTATTACCCAATTTCAAGGATTCATTCCCTTATTTGCATTCCTATTCCTATAATCCAAATATTAACAATGACAATCAATGATTTTCATTCTCATTCCCCACTCCTATTCCCCTAAACCAAACGCCCCCTAAGTTGTTAGAGAGCCTCACAACATTATAGTTGTGGAACTTGCATGAACAAAATTACTACGGCGAAATGAATCTTTGAAAGAATTGTATATTGAGCTTTGGACCCCGAGGCTTCTTATATAGGCCTCTATTAGTCGACTGAAACCATTCAGTCAACTGAACTCTATCAGTCGACTAAACCCCTATCAGACAATTAGTCCTTGCTCCTTTCATTATTTGCTCGAATCTGATCTGATCAATCCTACAAAATTTGGGTTTTTGGTCAATTGAACCCCATTTAGTCAATGGGTCCCAGAGATTTACTTCTCTATGATAATCTGATTATATATAATATCTTTCCAAATGAGGTTCAATCGACTAATTCACCTGATTAGTCGACTGAACCATGCTTTGCTTCTTTGCAGTGATATGAATGTCTCTGTGTTTATCCACTTGGATCAGTCAACTAAACCTCTCTATTCAGTCAACTGAACCTCTTGGTCAACAAAAACTTTGTTCTATGTAAAATAAAGTTAGCCCAATAATACAAATAAAGATCCTATAAAATAAAGTTAGAAACATATAGTAATGCATGAATATGATAGACAAATAGGACTGTTTTGATCTCAACTTAGAAATCTCCTTTGGTTTCTTCAATTAGATCAACGTCTAAAGTTTGCCTTGACTAGGACACGACCTCACTATTCATTTTTTTAGAATGATCACTCTACTTCAGGAGCTTACCTTAACTTACCCACCAAGCATCTAGTCCTCCAAACCTGTTTGAACTTTAAGTGCTCAGCATCTAATCGACCTTCCAAGGTTTTCTCTTGATTCGATATCTGGTCCTCTTTAATCTATCGAATCCATCTTTCCAAATGTTTGGTCAACTAACACATCTGGATTTCCTACCTATTAGCCACGATCTATCGAGTCTTCCATTACCTATTATCTGATCCAGCTGACCTACTATGACTTTTCATATTGAGTAACATACATACTTGATCAATCCATTAGATCACAACAGTACTTAATTTTGAACCTTTGACGATATCAAAATATAAATTCAATTATAGCACTTCCTACACCAATAATCTCTCCATTTTTGATATTTGACAATCTAATTCAAAGTTAAATTAAAATAATATTTTCTTAAAACAACTCTCCTCAAGTTAAACTCCTCCCTAAATTTAACATTGCAAATTTTTAAGAATGTTAAAGATTTCTTAACTTTGAATTTCATGTCTCCATTTGTCGCCCATCAAAAAGAACGGGACTATTGCACAAATTTTTAGCCTAGATTTGAAATAAACAATTTATTCTTAAAGCTAAGTATTCAAGTTTTTGATGAAAGTGTTCAAAAATAAGTTAAGTTTTTGAAAATATTTCAGAGTTTAAGAAATAAATTCAAAAAAAAAATTTAACAAAGTTTTGAAATAAAATTTGAAAAGGTTAAACTGTGCTTTAAAAATATTTTCAAATTACTTTTTTAAGGTAAGAGAAATTTTTAAAAATATTTTTCAAGATAAGAATAGTTTTCAAAAATAGTTTCTTAGTAATAATGCTTGTAAAAAACATTTATTTCATAAAGCATTTTTCATTTTCAAAATATTTTTAAGGTAAGAACATTTTTTGAAAATATTTTTAAAGGTAAGAAAAAATTTCAAAAATATTTTTCAAGATAAGAATCATTTTTAAAAATATTTTTCAAGATAAAAATAATTTTCTAAGTAATAATGCTTGTAAAAGCTTTTCAAAATTGCATTTTATAAAAACGTTTTCAAAAGGAATTTTAAAGGAAGAGACTTTTTTTTAAAAAAAAATTAAAGAAAGTGTTTTCAAATAAATTTTAAACGGAAAGATTTTTCAAAAAAAAAAAAAAAGGGGCTCCCCTTATCTTGACATTCTCTTTTTAAATTTAAGCAAAAAAGATTGTTAAAGTTAATGTGTTGACCATCATTATGAGGAAGTTGGATCATCACTCTTTCATCGTGCATGCAATTGTTGTATAAATCAAAGAGTCACTTTGATAAGCTAAAGAGTCACCTTGATAAGCTAAACGGTTACTTAGCATTTAAGCTTACTTACCCTCTAAGTTTCTTTCAAGTCTATATAATGGCTTTGTAATCAAAAGTTTATGATATAGAAAACAAAATATCTCTTTCTCCTCAAGAGTTCTACCAAAATTCTTCAATATTTGGTATCAGAGCCTCCAGGTTCTACCAATCCAAATCCATGGCCAGCTCGAGCTTAACAAACATCAACCATCTCATCCCAGAGTTTAATGGCGAAGACTATGATTTCTGGTATGTAAAGATGAAAACCATCTTTCGATCTCTTAACCAATGGGAGATTGTGGAGAATGGAGTGCAAGAGCCCGAGGAAACCACTGCCCTCAACAAAGTCGGTTTGAAGAAATTAGAGAAGTCTCGACAAGCCGACGCAAGTGCTCTCTCAATCCTTCAAAGAGCAATCACTAAGGCTATATTTCCCAGAATCATGCGTGCCGACACTGCTAAAGAAGCATGGGAGATCTTGCAGAGCGAATTTCAAGGAGATGTGAAAGTGAGAGCGATTAAGCTCCAATCACTACTCAAGGAATTCGAAAATGCCAAGATGCAGGAGAAAGAAACACTCATGGAATTCTCAACCAGAATCTTTGATTTGGTCAACATAATGAAATCTCATGGTGAAGATATTACAGATCAGAGACTGGTACGAAAGATTCTCATCTGTCTTCCTGAGAAATATGATCCCATTGTTGCCGTCATTGAAGAAACAAAGGACCTAACAACACTCACAGTTCAAGAAGTGATGGCGTCCCTAAAATCGTTCGAGCAAAGATTGTCCAGACATTCTGAAAAGCCAATAGAGGGTGCATTCCAATCAAAGCTCAAAATTGGTAACAACGAACGAGAGGGCCAATCACGAGGTGGATGGAAATCAAGAGGACGAGGTGGACGTAACTCAAAAGGAAGAGGAAAAGATAACTCATCGAATTGCAGCAACTGCAATAAGCCAAATCACTCCGAGAAGGACTGTTGGTTCAAAGGCCAATCGAGATGCAAAATATGCAATCGATTTGGTCACCTCGCCAAAGATTGCCGAAGTAGGAACTCTTATCAGGAAAATCAGGTTGGAGAAAATCAAACAGCTGAGGAGACACATGGAACATTCTATGTATGTCACACAGCCACCAACAAGGAGCAAGGAAAATGGTTGCTAGACAGCGGATGTAGCAACCATATGACGCCGATCTCAGAAATTTTCTCTGAGATCGACAATAGCATCAATGCTCCTGTTCAGTTTGGAAACGGAGAGCAAACAAAGTCAAAAGGACTTGGGAGAATCGCCATCGAGACGAAGGAAGGTCCGAGCTGCATCAATAATGTCTTGTGTGTGCCGAGCTTGAGTCAAAATTTACTTAGCCTTGGACAATTGGTGGAAAATGGGTACAAGCTCTGCTTCGATAACAATGAATGTGTTATATTTGACAGGAGAGATAAGTCAAAGGTGTTCACAAAGATCAAAATGGTCAATCGAAGCTTCGCTCTCAACATCAATTATGCCGATCTAAAAGCTCATCGAGCTTCTACCTCGGACTACCTGACATCAACCTTATGGCATCGACGACTTGGTCATCTTAATTTTCAAAGCCTCAAAGAATTATCTGGCAAGAGTATGGTGCAAGGACTTCCTCAAATAGAAGGAAAGCAACATATATGCGAAGAATGCGCGTTTGGAAAGCAACATCGACTTCCTTTCCCAAAAGGAGTATCATGGAGAGCTAAAGAAAAGTTGGAACTTATCCACATCGACGTCTGCGGACCGATGGACACCCTTTCTCATGCTCAGAATAGGTATTTCATTCTTTTCATCGATGATCACACTCGCATCACTTGGGTCTATTTCATGAGACAGAAGTCCGAAGTATTCATGATATTCAAGAAGTTTAAGAGTCTCGTCGAAAAACAGAGTGGATGCTTCATCAAAACCTTAAGAAGTGACAGAGGCAAAGAATACACTTCTAAAGAATTTCATAATTTTTGTGAAGATGAAGGAGTAGAAAGGCAACTAACGGTAAGGTACACCCCTCAATAAAATGGTGTTACCGAGAGGAAAAACCAGACAATCGTTGAAATGGAAAAATCAATGATGCACGAGAAAGGTTTACCCAAAATCTTCTGGGCTAAAGCAGTCTACACAGCCGTTTACTTATCCAATCGATGCCCAACCACGGCCATACCAAACAAGACTCCGTTTGAAGCATGGAGTGGTAGAAGACCATGGTGAACCATCTCAAGGTATTCGGAAGCATTTGCTATTCTCAAATTCCAAAAGAGAAACGAAGCAAACTTGACGAATCTAGCGAAAGATGTATTTTTGTCGGCTACAGTACCATGAGCAAAGGTTATAGACTATTTAACCTACAGCTGGGTCAAGTTATTATTAGCCGAGATGTTCAAGTTGATGAAAATGCTTTATGGATTGGGAAGAAAATAAAGTTGAGAAGAAAGACATTTTGATCAGTACTGACAAAGAAGATGAAATTGAGCCAAGCACACCAGATTCAAGCTCATCTCAACCCAATGACGAAAGCTCAACTGATCCAACTTCATCAAACTCCTCATCCCCGAGCACAACTCCAAAAAGGTACAGATCATTAGATGATATATATGCTACATGCAATTATTGCTCCATTGAGCCTGAGAACTTTGATGAAGCAATCAAAGAAGAATCGTGGAAAAAAGCAATGGAGGAGGAAGTCCGTGTGATTGAAAAAAATCAGACATGGGAGCTTGTTGATAAACCGACAAATAAAGAAGTCATAGGTGTTAAATGGATCTACAAAGTCAAGCACAACCCAGACGGATCCATTCAAAAACACAAAGCAAGACTAGTTGCCAAAGGTTATTCTCAACAGCCTGGAATTGACTACGGGGAGACATTTGCCCCAGTAGCTCGGCTTTACACAATCCGAGCTATAATTGCATTCGCCGCCAGCAAAGGGTGGAAACTTTATTAGCTTGATGTCAAGTCAGCGTTTCTCAATGGTGAATTGAAGGAAGAAGTGTATGTAGATCAACCTCAGGGTTTCATCCTAAAAGGAAAAGAAGGAAAAGTCTACAAACTTAAGAAAGCGCTATATGGACTTAAACAATCTCCTCGCGCTTGGTACAGTGAGATCGACAACTATTTCAACCAAACAAAATTCGAGAAGAGCAAGAGTGAACCAACTTTGTATGTCAAGCAATAAGGTAATGATGTTCTTATAGTCACTCTTTATGTTGATGATCTAATTTTCACTGGAAGTAACAAGAAGATGATCGAAGAGTTCAAAAATGACATGACTCAAAAGTATGAAATGAGCGATATGGGTCTACTTCGACATTTCTTGGGCATGGAGATCTACCAAGAAGAAGAGATAGTATTTATCTGCCAAAAGATATATGCAGAAAAGATTCTAAAGAAATTCAACATGCTGGGATGCAATCCTGTCTCTACACCACTCATTATGGGGGAGAAATTGAAAAAGGAAGATGGAGGAAAAGCAGCGGATGTCACTCATTACCGTAGCCTCATTGGTAATTTGTTATACCTCACAGCAACTAGACCTGATCTCATGTATGCTGCAAGTCTACTCTCAAGATTTATGCAGAGTCCGAGCCATTTTCATCTCGGTGCAGCAAAGCGCGTCTTACGATATGTTCAAGGGACAACCGACCTCGGTCTAAGCTTTCAAAAGAATCACGCACTTAACCTTGTCGGTTATTGTGACAGTGATCTTGGTGGATCCTTAGACGACATTAAAAGCACCTCAGGGTACTGTTTCTCTTTTGGTTCAGCAATATTCTCATGGTTGTCCAAGAAACAACAAAGTGTTGCACAATCGTCTGCTAAAGCCGAGTACATCTCAGCATCAGTAGCCACTTCACTAGCAATTTGGCTTCGAAGAATCTTAGCTGATCTCGGTCATCATCAGATTAAAGGAACTGTGCTATACTGCGACAACAAATCTGCAATCGCTATGGCTAAGAACCCAGTTCACCACAGCCGAACTCGACATATAGCACTCAAGCATCATTTCATTCGACAGGCAATTAAAGATAAAGAAATTCAACTTGAGTTCTGTCGATCTGAGGAGCAATTGTCTGACATCTTCACAAAAACACTTCCGAGAGAAAGATTTGAACAGCTCCGAGCCAAACTTGGAATCCGACAACACATTAAGGGGGAGTGTTAAAGTTAATGTGTTGACCATCATTATGAGGAAGTTGGACCATCACTCTTCCATCGTGCATGCAATTGTTGTATGAATCAAAGAGTCACCTTGATAAGCTAAAGAGTCACCTTGATAAGCTAAACGGTTACTTAGCATTTAAGCTTACTTACCCTCTAAGTTTCTTTCAAATCTATATAATGGCTTTGTAATCAAAAGTTTATGATATAGAAAACAAAATATCTCTTTCTCCTCAAGAGTTCCATCAAAATTCTTCAATAAAGATAATATCAAATTAACAATGCTCATAATAATACATTTATGAACCATTTAGAAGATACACTAATCATGCATATCCTAAGCAAGTCAAAGTCAAATACTTAAAACTAAAGTAACAAGTGTCTAAGAGTCAACTAGTCAAACATAATAAAGCTTCATAATGCTAGAATAGATAAGACATAAGTAGACGATTCTAGATCTTACATGGATGAAGCTGGGGGTTGCTGGCTGATGTGCCAAGCCCGAAGAAAGTTAAACATGGCATCCTGCTCCTGTCGCATCTCGTGCTGCTACTATTGTATCGTTCGTTGTGTCTATCGTATCTCTAACTAATGCTGCGCAAGAGAATCAAGACATCCATCAATCAGATCTACACGTTCATGGACCCTCTGATAGCTTCTAAGCACGAGCATCTGGCTTAAAAGGTGATGCATAACTATGATATGGTGAAGTCAATGCTAGATATGGTGAAAACCTCTTCATCAGTAGGCAATTGTACTTCTACTGGTTTGGATTCCTCGGACTCTTGGCCTCATGCTCCTCTTTTGTATTATTCCTTGAACACTAAAGTCTAGCCTTCATTAATTCTTGTTCCAACCAAGGATAACTGCTTAATTCCTATTTTGTCATAATGTTTAACCGTACCACCAGTAGCAGTGTTTATTTCGTATGATGAGAGGATGACTGTGATAATGTGACAATAGGTAACTATTTAAATTAAATTATATTCGGAATAATCAATTATGGTCTTGAAGACTCAGAGAGAGAGACCTACATCAATGTCAAGATGATGTTTAAGGGCATACATGACAAAAAGATGACATGTTTGAGGATAACTTGGCCCCCCGTGGCTAGGAGTATGAAACCTACAATGGCTTTATAGAATGCATTGTCATGTGGACTTAGATTTACTGAACTCATTGTTTTAGGTCTAGGACCGTCAAAGAAGTCAACATGCATAAGATCTAAGGTTAAATGAGTATAGGATGCTGGAAAGGTCTCAAGGTAGATGGGAAAGGCATAAAACTGATTATTGGTGGTCTTAGCATTAAGAAAATATTTAAGTATGTCAAGAAATTTCTACATCATTTGGGCAGTAAGTGTTGTAGAAAGATATGTCAAGATGCCTAGACCCTAGGGGAATAAACTCTCTATTAGTGTAGGTTTGTCTATGTTCTTCGATAGGGAATATAGGGTCTTGACTGGAATTAGATGGACCAGCTTGGTTTTGAACATTTTGTCATTTCTTTTGTCTACAAAAATAGGCAAAATAAGGAAAGAAAGACAATATGATATTAAAGAGTAAAATTTAAGAATTTTACCAAGGTATCGTGGATGATTTTGTAGGGTTTTGGAGACCTTCATATTCTTAAAAAAAACTCATTTCGGCACCAAGAAGGAGAAAAAAAGGTGAAAGTTTGGGATGAGGGTTTGGTTGGCCTTAGCCCTTAGGTACGTTTTTATAAGGGTGGATCAGTCGATTGATAAAGTAATCAATTAACTGATCAATTTAATGTGTATGCAACCGTTTGGTTCTGCTGGAATTGGATGGTCAAAGTTACGAGATTCAATCAATTGATAATGATTTATCAGTCGATTGAACAAATTAGGTCATGTCAACTTTCTTACCTCCTGAGTTGACCTAATGTATTAGGTTGACTTTTAGCTTACCAAGGTTTATCAATCTCCTGATAAGAGTTTTTCAGCCGATTGATTGGTTTATTCAAAAATTTTAACAGTCAAATTTTGAGTGAATTTTAATGTTTATCATTATCAGTCGACTAAACATGTGTGTTCAGTTGATTGAATGATTATTTTCTGAAAAAAAATAAAAGATGTTGTTTTTCAAAATATTTAGTTTTAAAATATATCATCTAAGAATTTGTCCTTAAGAAAATGTCTAACTCATTTTTTCCTTAACTCACTTGATATTGAATGATCAAATAAGTTTAGTGTGGAGTTAGTTATGTTTAGTAATCATTTTGAGTTTAGACTCCTTGGTTCATGTTGATGTATTTATCTACATCTGGAACTTGGGATAGATCCTAACATCTCACGTCCATTTACATGGCTCAAGACAAATATGTAAATGTTTAGGTGTTTGTGAGATGCAAAGGCTACCTAGGTCTATAGGTTTATGCAATCTATGGTAAAGCCTAAGCTAGTTCGAAAAAAAAAGTGTAATATTATCACGTCAATTCTATGAGTTTGAACATAAAAAATTATTTTTATTTTAATTAATATCTCACTGATTCTAAATGATCAAGCTAACTCTATGGTTTTATGAGATGATTTGTTTAATTGAATATTTTAGATTATTTAATTTCAGTTCTTTTGACTTAGAATTATATTAATTTTAAGTTTTCAAGTTAATTAAAATGGATTAAGTTAATGTTTCGATTAAGATTGATTTTGTATAAATTCAATTAAATTAATTTTTCAATTAAGTTTGATTTTAATTTATTAAGTAAAATTAAATTAAATTAAATTTATTAAGTAAAATTAAATTCAATAATTAAATTAAGGTTAAGGTTAAGGTTAATTTTTTGAATTAAAATAAATTTATTAAGTTAAAAAATTAATTAATTTAAAATTAAGTTAATTTAAAATTTATTAAGTTAACTTTATTTAATTAATTAAGTTAAGTTAAAGTAATTAATTAAATTAGGTTAAAATTAATTAAGTTAATTTCAGATAATTAATTAAGTAAAATTAAATTCAGATTGAAATTAATTAATTTAAATTTAATTAAAAGGTTAATTTCGAATTAATTATGTTTTTAATTGAAAATTAATGAATTTCAGTTTAATTAAATACTATCGGATTGATTAATAGTTGATAGATAAAATTGATTAGTTTGATTTGATTTATTGATTATTTTAGTTTTCGGATTAAAATTAATTAAGTTAAGATTAATTAATATTAATTTTGAAATAAGTTCAGTTTGAAATTAATTAAGTTAAAGTTAATTAAGGTTAATTTCGAATTTTAGTTAAAATTAATTTTATTTGAGCTTTAAATTTATTTCTGATTTACTTAATTATTTTTTATTAATTATTATTTAAATAAAGTTGATTTATTAAATGTAATGTCAAATTAAGTAGATTAATTAAGATTGATTATTTAATGAAAATTTTGAATTAATGGGATTAAATTTGATTTGATTGAATAATTAACTAAAAATTTTGGATTAATAATTAATTAAATTTGTTTTGATTGATTAATTGTGAAAAAGGTTGATTGACCTTGTGTTAGATTCAAACTTAGTTTTAAGTTCATCAAGAAGTTTATAAAGTAAGGTGGTGTTTGGTTTAAAGGTTTGGGAATGAATGAATGGATTCATTCTCAAATCTTGTATTTGGTTGATGGGAATAGAATCAAAATTTTGGAATGAAACCCAAAAACTTGGATATGGATGAAACTCACCCTCTCCCTTGGGTTTTGATGGAATAGAAATGAGAATTAAGTTTTGGACGAAAATACCCTTAGTATATTTGTTCAATTTTTCTTTTATTTCACTCTCTCTCTCTCCTTGTTCTCTCCCATCATACTTTCTCTCTCCTCATTCTATCATCACACTTTCTCTCTCAACATATTTTCTCTCTCCTCATTCTCTCTCATCACACATTCTATACTATTTTCTCTTTGTATTCTCTCCCATCATACTCTCTCTCCTCATTTTCTCTCTCTTCATTCTCTCCTCATTTTTCTCATCATCATACTTTCTCTCTCCTCAATCTCTTTTACCATACTCTCTCCATATTTTCTCTCATCACACTTTCTCTCTCTTTATTCTCTTCCATTACACTCTCTCTCCTCATTTTCTCTCATCACATTTTCCCTCTCTTTATTTTTTCCCCATCACACATTCTATCTCATCATACTTTTTCTCTCCTCAATCTCTTATTTTCTCTCATTATATTTTCTCTCTCTTCATTGTTTTCTCAACACACTTTCTCTCTCAACACACTTTCTCTCTCATCATACATTTTCTCTTCTCAATCTCTCCTATCACGCTCTCTTTCCTTATTTTCTCTCATCACACTTTCCCTCTCTTCATTTTTTCCATCACACTTTCTCTCTCATTATATGTTTCTCTCCCATCTAATTTTTTCTTTTATTTTCCTCTAAGGGTAAAAAAAGAAATTTAGGTTCATTCCGATTGAAAATATTCAACTAACCAAATATTATTTTTAAGAATGATACCCAAGCTTATACTCATTCTCATTCCATAATACTATGATACTCATTCCCATTTCGATTTCTAAGAGAGAATCAAACGCCACCTAAGTTTCTATGCTATGATGAGTCATAATGAATATTATTAAAGTAACCAAGTGCCTAAGACAAAGGTTCCAAAAACAACTAACCCAAAGAATTTAATACTAGGTTTTGGTCTAACAAGCTCATGTTTGACTGTAATAGCTTCAACTAGATCCACTAGGTCTAGTGCACCAGGTAGAATACATATGATTCAACTTAGACATGCATGCGATAAAGTTTTTTTAGCCTACTATCATCCTAATTCATTCCAATACTACGTTGTCTCATTCTAAATTATAAAAATAAATTAAACATGCATATTTAAAAAAATTATAAATCAAACAATCATGCAATTAAAGAATGATTTTTCTATTAGTTTCTCTGAATCATAATTTAGATAAGATCTATCTAGGTAAATAAATTTGATTCTTAGGGATCTTATATTGATTTGGTCCAACTTCGTTAATTAAACATGCTTTAAGGACTCATACTTGAACTTGGTTTCTAATATTTTGACTAAGTAAAGATAAGTAAGATTTTTTTGTTGTATTAGCTTTGTATCCTAGTTCAGATTATTGTACACGGTTTGTTGGGAGCCAAACATCATATTCAAATAATAAGAGTCCAAATTAAACTTTTCTAATGTTTTATTGAGTCCCTCTACTATTAGATTGGTTGGATCAGCTAGAGGGGGTGAATAGTCTACAAATTGTTAATTCAAACTTCTCTTGTTTTCTATCTAGTAAGGACATACTAATTAATTAAAAATAACAATAACATAAATTAAAATAAGAGGCAGGGGTTTACTTGGTTACAACATGGGTGGTTGTTAATCCAAGACTTTAAAAAGCACTATCAAGCTTCTTCTTTGACAAGGTCGGAGGTGGAGTAGTCCCATATAGCAATTGAAAACTTAAAATAACATTACAGAAGTGAGAAACAAGTGTATATTTAACAACTAGCTCTAGGGCTCTATTTATAGTCCACTGGTCAAAAGTGACCATTGCTAATGTGGTACTTCAAAGGTGCCTCGAACACTTAGAGACGCCTATAATTGGATAAAGTTTTATCCTTGTTGCAACTTCTACCATCTGATCTAGTGGCATCAAAGGCGCCTCAGTTCATCAGAGGCACCTCGGTTCATCAGAGGTGACTCAGTTGTGATGAGCTAGAATCCACTACTTATCTCCATGGCAATAGCTCCATCTCTTTCGAGGCACCTCAATTCATCGAAGATGCGTCAAATCCTGTAGCTGACAGAGGTTCTTCGCTTCATGCAAGACACCTCAGATCAATTGGAGGTGCCTCGGTTTTCACTTCATCAAGGCTCCTTCAGTCCTACAACTAACAACGGTTCTTCACTGCATGTGAGGTGCCTCGGATCAATCGGAGGTGCCTCACGTCTTCACTTTATTAGTGCACCTCTGATCAATTTGAGGCACCTGGAATGGTCAACCGTAACTGTTGACCATGTTGGAGCAATCTCAATGGTTCATGGGACCATGTGTTTTGGTGTTTGGGCAAAGGGTTTAAGTTAGGTTTACCCTTGTTATTTGATATGTGTACTTGAGTTGTGCAGGACTGCAGGTGACACATGTGACTCAGGTTGACAGCTTCGGGTCCGGTGAAGGATGGAGCATCCGAGGGACCATGGACAAGGTAGCAAGGACAATGGCCGAGGGAAGCGACTTCGAGGCATACGCGAAGGATGGCATTGGAGATAAGCCGCGGGCTTGGATGCATTCGAGGGACGAGAGACAAAGGAAGTAGGCTTGAAGGCAAGAGGTCAAGGTTGCAAAGAAGAGTCAAATGAGTCGTGAGGGTACGAGTGCATAAGAGATTATACTCAGAGTAAAATCCTAGTTTTAGGGTTTTACTGTAGCGGCACTGTAGCAGTTACTACAGCGCACTGTAGCAGTTACTGTAGCGGTCGACTGGTGTATGGACCAGTCGACTGATGCACTGTAGCAGATAGCCGTTGAGAGAGCCGTTGGGCTGGCATCAGTCGACTGGTAACGGGCAAATCAGGTTCTGATTTGTTCCAAGCTCTATAAGAAGGAGCTTGGTATGGCCGGCCAAGGCGACGAAATTAGACTTGGTTAAAGCCTAATTAGTAGTCACCAAAGTGCTCAAGGTTCCCTTGTGTCCAAGTGTTGTTGGTGAGTGTTGTGGTGAGGTTTCTCCACCCACAAGGAGGTTGAGCTAGCCGGAGTTTGCCGGGGACTAATCCACCGACGGATTGTGAGATCGTCCACCTTACGGACACGCCGTAGAGTAGGAGCAAGTTATCTCCGAACCACGTAAACGAACGTGTTAGCGGTTTGCATTTCCATTCTTGTATTTGGTGTTTAGCTTTCTATTTGTGTTCATTTGTATTCCGCTGCGCTAACATCGTAGGAAGCAAGGATTTGGGGGCGCCGTCTATCCAACCCCCCTTCAAGCCAGCCACCGATCCTCCAACAAGTGGTATCAGAGCGAGGACGCTCTCCATTGGACTAACCGCCAAGGAAGCAAAGATGACCGGCTTGATTGAACCGCCAAAGCTTAAAGGTAGAGACTTATGGGACATCACATATTGGATGATGAAGATGGAGGTCTTCTTCAACACGGATTGGAACACCATGATGGTGGTCAAAGAGCCATTTGAAGTCCCGAAAGACAAGAAAGGAAAGAAGCTCCGACCACGACATTGGACAGAGGAGCAAACCTCTCGGTCAAAGGCAAACGACAAGGTAATATCTATATTAATTGATATTTTGCCTAATGACGTAATGAGCCTTGTAGGTAAATATGAGAATGCTCACGATTTGTGGAGCAAGATAAAGAAGGCTCAATGGGAAGAACCTATGCCTACACAAGAAGAAGAAAAATCCGAAGAAACGGATGAAGAAGCTCAAGTAGAGGAGGAGCAATCGGAAGGTGAAGAGCACTCAACTTCCGAGGAGAAAGAGGAGAAGGATGAAGAAATGCCATCCACTAGTGTGGATGAGGAGACATCCTCAAAGGTTAAAGAACAATCCAAGACAAGCGAAGAAGAAGAAGAAGTCTTGGAAATCAACCTAGCAAGCACCTTCACCGAAGTGAAGTCAAAAGACCATATAATATGCTTCGGGTGCAATGAGAAGGGACACTACAAGAATAGATGTCCTATGGGTAAGAAGAAGGTAAATCCTAAACCCGTTCAAGTTAATTTAAACACTAACAAGGGTTGTAGGAATAAAGGAACCCAAGGAAAAAGGATGCGTATCATATGCTTCACGTGTGGGGAGAAGGGACATTACCACACAAAATGCCCCAAGAAGAGGGAGATCAAGAAGCTTACGCAATTAAAGAAATGGGAGAAAGAGAAGAAGAAGAAAAGCTCAAGTCAAGGGGGAGCTTCAAGGGTAAGGGAGGTATACCCTAATTTGAAGGTTAATTCAAATTTAAACTCCTCCATGCATGCTAGGAAAAATAATGTTAATCATTATATGCCCATGCAAAATTTTGGTTTCAGATATCATGATCGGAATAGGGTAAATGCAGATCATAACCCTAGGAAATCTATGCATGAAAAACCTAGAAATGGTAGACCTAAGGAGACCCAAGGCATTAATCCCAAGAAGGGGAGACACATGCCTAGGAAGGGTAGGTCTAGGAATGTCCAAGGTGGACAAATTAACTCTAGGGTTAGGAACCTAGAGAAGGAGAATCAAGCTTTAAGGGGAAAGCTTGATAAGTTAGAACAATTCCTTAAGAGATTCACTATTGGATCTAAAGGATTAAATATGATGTTGGGTAGTCAAAAACCCAACAATGATAGATCGGGTTTGGGATACCGATCTAGTCCCTCCAAGGTCAAAAGGAGACCATGTGCTAGGGTGGCACATGATAAGGGCAAGGGAGAGTCATCCAAGGCCAATAAAAAGAAATATGCTATGGTTGCATATGATTATGGCAAGGATGATGTGTCCAAGGTTAAGAAGATAAGGAGATCTTCTAAGGGACATCATTGTGGTTTGGTCACAATAGATGAGTCACCTAGGGAGGTGACTAAGGTAAAGAGCTCTAGGGGGAGCTCCAAGAGTCAATTTGAGACCCATGGCTAATGGATCTCAGGTGGGTTCTACTTGGGGGTCTAGAGGAGCCATGGAGTGTGCCAAGTGGTTTAGAGACGAACTTGAGTCTCAAACCTAGGGAATTGGCACACATGGTTTGTGTTTCATGCAAGAAATATGACAATTGGGGTCATATTGCATGATAATTGGTTTTGGATGTATAGATGCCATACAAACCAATGATAGGGATGCATTGTGGGTTGGTATGGGCAAATACATCAAAAGGAAGCCAAAACTAGGACTTTAGGTCAAGGTTCAATTGAACCATTTAGCTAGTTTTGGATTTTGTGTCAATCTTGGGATTGGTAATAGATACATTTTGTAATGTATTTTTCCCAAGTAGACAAGAGTACAATAGACCTCTCCACAAAATTTGGGAATTTTTGTAGGTCTAGGGAATTTCTGGTGCATTTCTGAAGGTGGCCTGAAAAGACTGATTTTTTCAGAAATAGGGTACCAGTCGACTGGTAACAATGTTTTTGAGCACAGAATGGTTCTGTAAGCTCATTTTGACGAGGGAAGTCGACTGGTACCGATAATTTACACAAATGGTTAGTGGTCGTTAAGCTCAATACTACAATGACGATCGATAGCGTATTCAAATTATTTTCAGCATTGGTTTGTGACCATGTCAACTCGCTTAGATGTATGGGATCCAAGGGGGATTAATACATGAGTTTAGGGTCAGTTTGGATGATAAGTTTTCAACAATTGGGATATTGTTGGAGAACTTTTTGGATGTTAGGCAAAGGGGGAGAAGTAAGGTTTAGTTGGGAAAACCTTTGGTGCCTTTGCGTAGGGGGAGTCTTGTGATAGGTTCTTAAAAAGCCTTGTGATAAATCCTAGCTCAACGGGGAGCTTAGGTGTAGGGGGAGCCTTGTGATAGGTTCCAATGCATGTTTGTATTTTGTTTCGGCGGTTGCCAAGTGTGTAGCCTTGGCAATGTAAGTCCATTCGGCGGAGTAAGTCCAAGTGTGTAGCCTTGGCATCGTAAGTCCATTGTATTAGCATGTTTATTTGCTATTTGTTTTCCCTAACTTAAACGTATTACCAAACACCAAAAAGGGGGAGATTGTTGGAGCAATCCCAATGGTTCGTGGGACCATGTGTTTTGGTGTTTGGGCAAAGGGTTTAAGTTAGGTTTACCCTTGTTATTTGATATGTGTACTTGAGTTGTGCAGGACTGCAGGAGACACTGACAGCTTCGGGTCCGGTGAAGGATGGAGCATCCGAGGGACCATGGACAAGGCAGCAAGGACAATGGCCGAGGGAAGCGACATCGAGGCATACGCGAAGGATGGCATTGGAGACAAGCCGCGGGCTTGGATGCATCCGAGGGACGACAGCCAAAGGAAGTAGGCTTGAAGGCAAGAGGTCAAGGCTGCAAAGAAGAGTCAAATGAGTCGTGAGGGTACGAGTGCATGAGAGATTGTACTCGGAGTAAAATCCTAGTTTTAGGGTTTTACTGCAGCGGCACTGTAGTAGTTACTGTAGTGGCACTGTAGCAGTTACTGTAGCGTACTGTAGCAGTCGACTGGTGTATGGACCAGTCGACTGATGCACGGTAGCAGAGAAAATCAGGTTCTGATTTGTTCCAAGCTCTATAAGAAGGAGCTTGGTATGGCTGGCCAAGACGACGAAATTAGACTTGGTTAAAGCCTAATTAGTAGTCACCAAAGTGCTCAAGGTTCCCTTGTGTCCAAGTGTTGTTGGTGAGTGTTGTGGTGAGGTTTCTCCACCCACAAGGAGGTTGAGCTAGCCGGAGTTTACCGGGGACTAATCTACCGACGGATTGAGGGATCGTCCACCTTACGGGCACGCCGTGGAGTAGGAGCAAGTTATCTCCGAACCACATAAATGAACGTGTTAGCGGTTTGCATTTCCATTCTTGTATTTGGTGTTTAGCTTTCTATTTGTGTTCGTTTGTATTCCGCTGCGCTAACATCGTAGGAAGCAAGGATTTGGGGGCGCCGTCTATCCAACCCCCCTTCAAGCCGGCCACCGATCCTCCAACAGACCATTCTTCATTCCATTCACTTGGGTGATGCTCCGGAAGTCCAGAGTTTAGCTTACCTAAACCCAACTCCGACCTTCTCCTCAAGAAGACTTCCTCCCAACTTATGTCCCTCGGATACACCATGTATGTTCTTCTTGCTCCATTGGTGTACTCTTCTGCAGTTCCTCGTCCCTCAGATGCACCGAGCCTGTCGGCTCCCTTCCCGTGTCATCCTTCTCGTTCGCTATGTCTTCCGCTTGACTTCTTATATTCCTAAGTTCTTGTACACTTAGACACAAGACATCAAATACACATGACATAACTTAACTTGGTTGATTAATATCAAAATAGGCATGTGGTACATACAATCTCCCTCATTTTTTAAATGTATCAACTCAAGTTAAAGTTAGAGAAATCAAACATGAAATTGTATATGAAAAATAAAAACAAGTATACTAACATAAATTTTTGCAATTAAGTCCTCTCCTTAATTTAATATTATTTTTCTCTTTTAATCACATCAAAAATATGAAAAAAAAAAAGAATGAGAATAGAAGAGAAAAAAATTTTGAAAAAAAATAGATATGTTTAAGAATTAAACCTTAGATTTATCAAAAATAATTTAAAAATAATTTTTATTATTCGAAAAATACTAAAAAAAAATTTGTTAATTTTGAACATAATCAAATTGATTATAAAAAAAAGTTTTAGGAGAAAAATATTTTTCAGTTAGTGAGAAAATATTTTTTATTATAAAAATATATATTTTTGAATGTAAATACTTAAAAATAGATTTCAACGTCAAATTAACTTGCTAATTTGCTAAACATTTAAAATATAAGGTCATTTATAGAAAAATCAAGTTTTTCAAAAAAGTAACTGTAGAAAATTTTAAATTTTAAAAATTCAATTTTAAAAAAATATATAAAAAATTAGTTTTAAATTAAAATTTTTAAAAATATTTTCTGCTAATAGATAACATATTTTTCGATCATAAAAAAAATTTAAACTTAAATAAAATTGAACAAAAAGTTTACAAAAACTAATTTTACTAATAATTAATGAAAATTAATTTTTAGCGTGCAAATAAAGACACTTAATAGCCTAAACAGATTTTGGAACCCAAAATAAATTTCTATCTACTAGATTTATCAAGAATTTTTGTGAAATATCAAGATTGAAAACTTTTTTAATTTGGCCCCTATTGCTTAAATATCAATTAAGCCTTCATAATTTCTAACATTCCTTGTAGGAATATTTTAAAATGAATTTAACTTTGTAGAAAATTGTTCTAACTCTAATTTTTAAGTTTTCACTATTTCTTTTAGTTTTTTATTTTCATGTTTGAACTTTTTTAGTTCTAAGCATGCATTTTCCAATTCAATTTCTACTGTTAATTTTTATTTTCTCAATTCAAGAAACTTACTTCTAGATTTATATAAAGATTTAGATAACATTTTTATTACATCATATAATTTGTAAGTGGGTAAGAATCGTACTTCACTTATCATGTCAGACTCTAAGTGGATGTTCCCCCTTCATCGATGCTCTCTACTGAGGTATCTTCATCTTTTGATTCTTGATAGTTCGCTATGAGTGCTAGTCCAGCGTATTCTTCCATTTCAGACTCTTCTGACGACAACTTGCTCCACATCGCTTTGAGCTTACTTTACTTTAACCTTCTTGACCATTTGTCCTTTTCTTTTATTTTATTCTTCAATCTTGGATAGCTATTCTTGACGTGACCTTCTTTTATTATTTTCCTTCAAAGTAGCTATTGGAGCAATCCCAATGGGCCGTGTGATCATGTGTTTTGGTGTTTAGGCAAAGGGTTTAAGTTAGATTTATCCTTGTTATTTGATATGTGTATGTGAGTGTGCAGGTTTGCAAGATACACATATAACTCAGCTTGATGGCTTCGGGTCCGGTGAAGTATAGAGCATCCGAGGGACCGTAGGCAAGGCAGCAAGGACAAGAGTCGAGGGAAGCAACTTCGAGGCATACACAAAGGATGACATCAAGGGACGAGCCATGGGCTTGGATGCATCCGAGGGACGAGAGTCAAAGGAAGTAGGCTTGAAGGCAAGAGGTCAAGGCTGCAAAGAAGAGTCAAGTGAGTCGTGAGGGTATGAGTGCATGAGAGATTGTACTCGGGGAAAAATCCCGATGGGTACTGTAGAAGGCACTCGGGGGGGTACTGTAGCAGCCAACGACACTGTAGCAATTACTGTAGCAGTCGACTGATGTACTGTAGCAGTCGACTGGTGCATTGTAGCAGTCGACTGGTAGAGAGTCATTGAGAGAGCCGTTGGGTTGGCACTAGTCGACTGGTGCAAGGACCAGTCGACTGGTAACGGTAAAACAACAGGGTTGTTTTCTTCCATGCTCTATAAGAAGGAGCTTGGGATGGCCGGCCAAGGTGACGAAATTAGACTTGGTTAAAGCCTAATTAGTAGTCACCAAAGTGCTCAAGGTTCTCTTGTGTCCAAGTGTTCTTGGTTGGTGTTGTGGTGAGATTTCTCCACCCACAAGGAGTTGTTTGAGTAGCTGGAGTTTACCGGAGGCTAATCCATCGACGGATCGGGATCGTCCACCTTACGGACAGCTGTGGATTAGGAGCAAGTTATCTCCGAACCACATTACATCAAGCTTGTTAGCGTTTGTATTTTTCCTTGATTGCGTTCATTGTTTTGTTTAGTGTATTTCGCTGCGTACTAACCTTCTTGTTGAGAAGAAATAAATTTGGGGGTGACCTAGTTATCCAACCCCCCTTCAAGCCGGCCACCGATCCTCCTACAAGTGGTATTAGAGCGAGGATGCTCTCCTTCGGACTAACCGCCATGAAGAGCAACTACAAGAAGATGACCGGCTTGATTAAACCTCCAAAGTTTGAAGGAGGAAGCCTTGGGGACATCATATATTGGATGATGAAGATGGAGGTCTTCTTCGACACAAATTGGGACACCATGATGGTGGTCAAAAAGTCGTTCGAAGTCCCGAAGGACAAGAAAGGGAAGAAGCTCCGACCACGACATTGGACGGAGGAGCAAACCTCACGGTCAAAGGCAAACGACAAGGTAATATCTATATTAATTGAATATTTTGCCTAATGACGTGATGAGTCATGTAGGTAAATACGAGAACACCCACGATTTTTGGAACAAGATAAAGAAGGTTAAATGGGAAGAACCTATGCCTACACAAGAAGAAGAAGAGTCCAAGGAGATGGGCTTAATGGCTCAAGATGAGGAGGAGCAACCAGAAGGTGACGAGCACTCAACTTCCGAAGAGGAGAAGGATAAAGAAATGTCATCCACTAGTGTGGATGAGGATACATCCTCAAAGGTTGAAGAAGAATCCAAGACAAGTGAAGAAGAAGAAGAAGTCTTGGAAATCAACCTAGTGAGCACCTCCACCGAAGCAAAATCAAAAGATCACATTGTGTGCTTCGGGTGCAATGAAAAGGAACACTACAAGAGTAGATGTCCATTGGGTAAGAAAGAGATATCTCCTAAACTCAATTCAATTCATTTTGAATCTAATTTGAGTTGTAGGAAGAATAAGGAGAAAAAGCACATAGTGTGCTTCACGTGTGGTGAGCGGGGTCACTACCACACCAAATGCCCAAGGAAGAAAGAAATCAAAAAGTTGGCGCATTTGAAAAAGGAGGAGAAGAAGTGGAGGAAGAATGGAGACTCATGTCAAGGGGGAGCTCCAAAGGTAAAGGATAAGGTAAACCCTAATTTAAAATTGAAGTCAAATTTAAATTCCTCCATGCATGCTAGGAATAATTGCTATTATTTACCCATGCATAACTTTGGATTTAAATATCATGATAGGAATAGGGTAATTGTAGATCATAACCCTAGGAGACCAATTCATGATAACTCTAGAAATGGTAGACCCAAGGCATTAATCCCAAGAAGGGAAGATATATGCCTAGAAAAATGGGAAGATCTAGGAATGTCCAATATGGACATGTTGACTCTGTTAGATTCCGTGGTAGTTTTGATGTGATCAACCAAGTTGGTTAGGTCCTGTTGTGTTTGATCCCTGTGTCTGAGTGTGCAGGAGCTTAGGAGCACAGGAAGTCGAGCGGAAGGGAGCCGACGGGCTGCGTGCGTCCAAGGGATGAGAGAGCTGCGGAAGAGGAAGAGCATGCACGCGCTCGAGGGACGGAAGGTCGCCGAGGAGAAGACCGGAATTGGGTTCGGGTGAGCCCTATTCCAGCCGTAATCACCTAGAAGAACGGAGCGAAGTGGAGAAACCAAGGAACTTGAGTCCACTGAGGCACCTCCAGCAGCTTCGCTCAACCTGCGTATCATTGCTGGATAAAGTTTTATCCGAGCCAGGCGCCTTGAACCTTGTTGGAGGCACCTTGGACCCTCGATAGATTTTCCAGAGCTATAAAAGGCCCCTGGAGTTAGGAATTCAACAACAACTCAAGCAATCAACTATGTAGTAATTCCTAGCAATAGTTCTGAGGTTTCTCCGCCTTGAGAAGGAGAATTTTCTTAGTGCCCTCGATTAACAACCCTCTTGGTTGTAACCAGTTTAAATTCTATTTCGCTTCTATTTTCTATCTCTACTATTTTCTATCGCATTTATTTGAGTTGAAATCCGAGGAGGGTAGTTTCATTTTGTTTATAGCACCACCCCTCTTGCCGGGCTCAAGTGGTACAGAGCCCGATCGCCTCGTAGGACTAACCGAGCACTACGATCAAGACGATGGCGGAGCGAACATCCATCCCGAAGTTTGACGGAGTTTCGTGACATGGAAGCAAAAAATGGAGGTATTTTTAAACCGAATTTGACATTCTTTTAATAATGAAATATGGCTATGCAGTCCGAAAGATAAGGAGGAAAATACTTGGACGAAAAAGGAGCAAGCGATTGTAGCCAACGGAAAGAGTTCCACCTACTCATCTACCGCAGAGGTAAATCAGATCGAAGCTACGACTCGAAGATCTCGAAAATTCCTGGAGCTTCACGAAGGTACTTCCTAAGCGAAGCTAGCGAAGCGCGACATCCTCCGGAACCAGTTAACGAACCTCCGAATGAACCAAGGCGAGAAGGTAGCGCAACTCCAAGCGAGAATCAAGGAACTGATAACGCAACTAACGAACCTTGGAGAAGAGGTAACCAACCGGGATTCTATCCGATACGCGCTCAATGCCTTCCCGAGAACTCCAGAGTGGGCCTCCTTAGTAGATGCATATTACATCTCTAAGGACCTTGAGGTAAGTACTTTAGAACAATTATTTTTCACTTTTGAACTTCACGAATCTCGAGTTTCAGAACCCAACGGAGCAGAGAAGACAAGTCAAAACATTGCCTTAAAGGCAAAGATGAAGTCGACGAATTTGAAGCGGCACTACTGGTAAGACGCTTCAATAAGTTTTTCAGTACTAATAAATTTAAATCGCAGAGGCATCATCGAAAGAAGAGAACGGGTCGCTGCTACAACTACAACGAAGAGGGGCACATCAAAGATGACTGCCCAAAGCTAAAGAGAAAGGAGAAAGAAAGGGTAAAGTCAAAATACTTGAAGCCAGAACCCTCCAAACACAAGAACCTAAAGGCCACGTGGGATGATTCGTCATCCTCTGAATCGGAAGTCGAAGAATTCTCGGGACTAGAACTGATGGCCAACCATCAGCTAGAAGAAACGTCCAGCTCAGAGATGAGCATCGACGAAGGGGGAGAAACGTCAGAAGAAAGCAGCAGTGAAGGAGCGTCACCAGATCAGGTAAGTCAGGTACGCAATCTAACCCCGAATCAATCTTTTAGATTTATTAAAGCTCTTTCTAGAGATTTAGACAAATTAGAAAAAGAAAATGAAAATTTGAAATCAGAAAATGAAAATTTAAAATTAGAAATTGAAAAATTGAAAAATGATGCATGCTTAAAGAAATTTCCAAAGTCAAAAATTAGAATTTATGGTAAATTAAATTGGTATATAAGGAAGCATCAAGGTCAACTTAGGAAAATACCAAGAAACTATGTATCCCCTAGATTTTTGAATAATCCTGTAGGAAGAAACCTCTATTGGGTTCCAAAATTTTTCAAAAATTAAAAGCTTACAGTGAGAAAATTAAACATTGAAATTCTTTATGGAAGCTTTGTCTAAGGAAGTGGTTGTTGCTCCAATAACCAAGAAGGCCTAGTGCCTCACCACGACCTGGAAGCTAAAATATTGAAAGAAAATGTTTAATTAACTTTCTGAAAAAGCATTAAACAAGAATTAAATAATGCTTTGAAAGTTTAACAAATATTTGTTAAAATAAACAAAAATTCCTTAAAAAAAATTTTCTTGAAAATTCTAACTCAGAAATTATTTTTTATTTTTAGAAAATTTTTTCTAGAAAAATCCTAAATAACTTCATTTGACTTAGAAATTTTTTAGTTTAGACTTAGAAATTTGTTTTATAATATTCTAAAAAGTTCATTCTTGCTTAGAAATTTTTTAACTCAATTTCACTTGAAATTTTTTTTCAAAAATTCATTTTTACTTGGGAAATTTTTTTTCAAAGATTTAATCTTACTTGAAAATATTTTACTTAAGACCCCATTTTTGCTGTGATCAAAGGGGGAGAGAAAAGTACAAGTTTAGGGGGAGTTAGGAAAATTGAAATTTAATATTTTTTTTTCTAAAATGTGTTGCAATTTTTTATTGCAAATCTATGCTTACAAATGTTAGTTTAGTAATTTCCTTTAAAATTACTATTTATGTCTATTTTAACCCTAACTTGAACTTGGGTTGATGCACATCAAAAAGGGGAAGATTGTTGGACCCCGTGGTAGTTTTGATGTGATCAACTAAGTTGGTTAGGACCTGCTGTGTTTGATCCCTGTGTCTGAGTGTGCAGGAGCTTAGGAGCACAGGAATTCGAGCGGAAGACGCAGCTAGCGAGAAAGACGGCACGGGAAGGGAGCCGACGGGCTCGGGCGAGAAGAGCGTGAGCGGTGTTCGAGGGACGTTAAGCCGGGACGGAAGGCTGCTCAAGGAGAAGGCCAGGAATTGGGTTCGGGTGAGCCCTATTCCGGTTGGCCGTAATCACCTAGAAGAACGGAGCGTCGGAAGCTGGAGAAACCAAGCTGGAACCTGAGCTGCCAGCTTGGAGGCGCCTCCAGCTTGAAGGCGCCTTCAACCCTGTTGAAGGCGCCTTCAACAGGTCACTTTTGACCGTTTGCGTTGCGGATAAAGTTTTATCCGCTGACTGAGCTGGAGGCGCCTTGAACCTTATTGGAGGCACCTTGGACCCTCGGGATAGATTTTCCAGGAGCTATAAAAAGGCCCCTGGAGTTAGGAATTCAACAACAACTCAAGCAATCAATCTGTAAGCAATTCCTAGCAGTAGTTCTGAGCAATTAGAATGTAAAAGGCTTCTCTGCCTTCAGAGAAGAAAAATTTTCTTAGTGTACTTTTCACTGCCCTGGATTAACAACCCTCTTGGTTGTAACCAGGTTAAATTTCTATTTCTGCTTCTATTTTCTGTCTCTACTATTTTCTACTGCATTTATTCTGAGTTGAAATCCGAGGAGGGTAGTTTCATTTTTGTTTACAGCAATTCACCCCCTCTTGCCGGTCTCCGCTGCACCAACAGACTCTAAGTTTAGGAACCTAGAAAGGGAAAATCAAGCTTTGAAGGAAAAGCTTGATAAGTTGGAGAAAACCCTAGAAAGATTCAATGTTGGATCTTGTTAGTTAGAGCCCTAGAGCCAATCATTTGATGATTGTATGGACTCATTGTATCATATTCTTGTATATTAATGATCCGGCGGTAAGAATGGGGGACCCACTTCCTGAAGGGTCCCAGCTTGAGGACAGATGGAGGGCTGACTAAGCGGTTAATGGCCGCACCGAGCAGTTGAGTAGGTCCGAGCGGAGCCAAAGATAACCCAGCCATGGGCTTGGGTTTCCGACGCCAAGGCGGGAAGACTGAATGGCCGAGCGGGTGGTCCGCTCGGCCAGGATAAGGGCGAGGATACAAAGATTAGCCGAGCGGCCTATTCGTTCGGCTCAGGATATGGGATGTCAGCAAAGGCATGTCTGATGATTACGCCGTACACAAGAGTGCACGATGGAGGATCTCGCCGTCACATCATGGAGAGGTTGATACAGTAGCGGTATGGCCTTATGGATGCCCTTCTGACAAACCCATACCTGAGCATGGTCGAAAGCAGGTGATTGCTTTGATTGGCGCGCCCAGGCTCCTTCGAGAGGTCTATATAAGGCCTCCATTTCTTCATCGGAGGTACGCGGGTCTTAATCTCTGAAGCCACCTCTTTGTTATTCCTCGCCTGACTTGAGCGTCGGAGGCCGTCGCCGGGACACCCTCCCGCCGGCTTGCGTTCGCCGAGCACTCGAGGGTCCAGCAGGAGCGCCACGCCCCAGGCCCGCTGACTTGATTCGACAGATCAATTTGGCGCCGTCAGGAACGCACTGCATCCGAACACGAACGATGGACGAGGCCGACGACAACACACGGTGGCGCTTTCAATGAAGAACTCACGCCCGTCGAGATGAGGCCGCCAAACCGTGGAGCAAAAATAGAAGCGGCGGCCGGGAGCAACAGCAACATCTGTGGCCGAGCTGCACCTCCACCACCGCCGCATTCCATCGAGCCTTATTTCGCACCCCCGCAGCTCAAAGAGATAGAGGATCTTCTTCGACGAGATGCCTAGGCGAGATGACAGAAAGGGGAAAGCCCCCAGCGGACTCATCTCCCGAGCGGATCAATCGCCAATTCTGAGGCTATTCTACGAGACCTTCTGCCCAAGCACTACGTGCCTCCGACGATCGAGTGGAACAGAATGCCACCGGATGATCATCTGTAAGTTTGAACACGGCTACACTCCATCAATACACGATGGAGTAAAATGTCGAGTTTTTCTTACCACTCTCTGGATCGGCCAACGGTGGTTTCAGAGGTCACGGACGATCCATCACAAGCTTCAAGGACTTCCGACCTCCGGCGTTATCAGAAGACAAGTGTCAGCTTGTTCGCCATCAAGCAAGAGCCGAAAGAATCGCTTCGAACTTACATCCAGCGGTTCAACAAGGTGGCAATGGATATTCCAACGGTCACATCGGAGACCATGATGAATGCATTCACACAAGGCCTAGTGGATGGGGACTTCTTCCGGTCGCTCATCCGAAAGCCGCCCCGAGATTATGATCACATGCTACACCGAGCCAATGAATACATCAACGTGGAAGAAGCGCAAGCCGCCCGGAAAAAGGAAACTCCAACCGAGAGGGCGCCTCTTCATGCCGAACGGAGACAGCATGCCGCTCATCAGCCGCCTAGAGGACCAAGGGCCGAAGCAATCCGCTCCCCTCGTGTGAGGTCCCAAGTGCAAGAAGTAGCTGCCGCTCGGATCAAACCAAAGAAGAGATGGACCCCTATGTTCTGCTCCTTCCACCGGACGGATACGCACAACACGAGGGATTGTCGAAGTCTTCCCTTCGTGGCTAATCCCATTCCCAAGAATGTCGAACGACGGTCTCCTTCCATCGACCGGAGACAAAGGACCCATGAAGCCGACCGGACCCGCACCGAGAAGCGACATCAACAGACGCCCGATCGGCACCGATCTCCAAGACAGGAGAATCGCCGAGCGTCCAGAGAACGGTCCCGACCGTCCACTCGGGAAGAGGAAAATAGGAGCAATACTTCCCGGGGCGAAATCAACGTTATTGCTCGGAGACTCCAACCGAGCCGTAAAGGCGGGTCTCAAATCCACGCAATGGTTGTAGCCAAGAGCGCAAGTGGACCGAAGTCATTTTCAGCCGGGACTTAGAAGGAGTTGAAGTGCCCCACGACGATGCTCTTTAAAGCGGTAATAGCAAATTACACTATTCACCGTATATTTGTTGACACAGGGAGCTCGGTCAACATCATATTCAAGAAGGCGTTGATCGGTTGCAAATTGATCGAGCCGAGCCGCCATGACGACCCCGCCACACGAAGTTCACCCGGTGACAGATCCTACGGGCTACTGGAGAGGAGCCAGAGGACCAGACAATAAACTTCGTGGTGGTCGACTCTCCTCATCCTACAACGTCATTTTGGGACGACCTACCAATGAATTTGCCGCCTCAACCTTCCACCAAGATGAAGTTCCCGTCAAGACAAGGTGGGAGAAGTACGGGAGATCAGCGGCTCGACGATGCTACATCGAGATGATCCGAGCAGAATCCAACCGCGGAAGGCGCCGAATCGAGGTAAATGCCATCATTGAAAAGCCACCCTCTAATTTATGAAGAAAAGAGGAAGTGCAGATTCACCCGACCCGACCGGAGGCTACAACTTTTATTGCCTCGATCCGGAGGAGAAGCAGGAGGAGCCGATCCAATGCCTCCGGCAAAATCATGATGTATTCATCTGGTCGACACATGAGTTGCCCGGAATTTTGCCGAGCATAGCGCGAGTTGCATGTCCGACCGGACGCCGTCCGATAAAGAGAAAAGAGATTTTAGCGTAACTCCATCATCCGGCGGAAGTCGAGAAGCTTCGAGGCCGCCATATACGCGAGGTGCGCCCCGAGCCGGGTTAACGTGGTATTAGTCTCCAAGCCGGGCAAGTGGAGAGTCTGCATCGACTTTCGGGACTTAAACAAAGCATGCCCCAAAGATTTTATCCCCGCCTGGATAGATCAGTTGGTGGACTCTACGGCCGGCTGCGAATTAATTTGTATGCTCGACGCCTACCAAGGAGAAAAAGTAAGCTTCGTAACGGCCGACGGCACATATTGCTATAATGTGATGCCGTTCGGATTGAAGAACGTCGGGGCCACCTATCAACGCTTGATGAACAAAGTGTTCAAGGAGCAGATCGGGCGCAATCTGGAAGTCTATGTGGACGACATTCTTATCAAATCCGTCCGAGCGGCCGATCTCTTCAAGGACATGGAAGAAACCTTCCGAACGCTACGCAAATATGGAGTCATGCTAAATCCCGAAGTGCCTGTGCAAAAGGAGGGCGTTTCTTGGGTACATAGTGACCGAACGGGGAATCAAAAATCCAAAGAAGGTGAAAGCTCTACAAGACATGTCGCCTCCAAGAAATACGAGGAAGTGCAGCGATTGACCGGTCGGATAACCGCATTGTCCGATTCATCTCCAAACTGACCGAGCCTCCTTTCTTCAAAATTTTGGCCACTAAATTTCACTGGACGAGGATCTGACCGAGCATTCAAGAATTGAAGACATATCTTAATTCCCTGCCTGTACTAGCCAAGCCGATCGGGGTGAGTCACTTTATATTTATCTGTTTTCAACCGAGCATGCTGTAGGCTCAAGGCTGAAGGCGAGGAGCAGCCGGTGTATTTTCCGAGCCACATTTTAAAAGATGCTGAATCTCGCCGGGCTCGAGAAGTTGGCCTTTGCTTTGGTTCTAGCCGCCCGGCACCATATTTCTTGGCTCACAACATCATTGTCCGGAACAGTCCACTAGGAAGAGTATTGTTGAATCCGAAGCGTCCGAACGGCTCATCAAGTGGACGATTAAGTGAATTTGACATCCAATACCAACCCCGCCGGCGATCAAAGCGCAATCCTTGGCTGATTTTGTGACCAAAGTGCAAAGGCGAGCCGGAAGCTACGTGGAGAATATATGTGGATGGGTCTTCCACTCGGAAGTGGGATTGGAATATTGCTGCTCTCGCCTCAAGAAGAAAAGATGCACCTATCCGTCCGGCTAGATTACAAAGCTACCAACAATGAAGAGTATGAGGCCCTCATAGCCGGATTGCAGCGACATGTGGGAGCCGGTCGGGTGACACTTTATTCGGATTCACAGTTGGAACTTTCTCGCACCTTTGAAATCAACAGCGCTTAACTCTCTGAGGCCTTCAAAACTCAAAGCTACTTTCCGAGAGGTGCTTATTCGAAGATTCCTCGAACGGAGAACCAGGCAGAGATGAGTTAGCCAAACTCGCGAGCTCAATAACGCCGGTCGCCATTCAGCAGCCAATTGAAAAAGTACTGTTGGTAGCGCACGTCGACCGGATGGAAGGCCTCACATTTCCAAGCGACTGGCGGACACCCATCATAGAGTTCCTCCGCTCAGGCGACACACTATCCAATGAGTATGAAGCCCAGCTGTTAAGGAGGAGGGCCGGTCGGTTCACACTCATCGGCGATCAGCTTTACAAGAAGGCTTTCTCTCGCCCGCTGTTGAAATGCGTGAGCTCGGAAGACTCGGCTTACATCCTCCAAGAGGTACATCAAGGATCGTGCGGAGGACATCCGGGCGGACGATCACTAGCTAAGAAGATCCTGCTAGCCGGATACTTTTGGCCGACCTTACAAGCAGACGCCGCTCGGACAGTATCTACGTGCCTTTCGTGCCAGAAGTACCATAACTTCTCCCACCGACCGGCCGAGGAAATGAAGGCATCAACCGTTTCATGTCCATTCGATCAATGGGGAATGGATATTGTTGGTCCATTTCCGATGGCGACCGGGCAGAGGAAATTTTTGCTAGTGGCGGTCGATTATTTTTCCAAGTGGGTGGAGGCCGAGCCGCTGGCAAAGATCACCGAACAGATAGTCAAAAAATTCATCTGGCAAAACATCATCTGTCGGTTCGGCATCCCTCGCCGATTGGTTTCCGACAATGGGCGGCAATTCACAGGGAAGGTGCTAGAGGATTGGTGCAAAAGCTACGACATCGAGCAACACTTCACGTCCGTGGCTTATCCCCAAAGCAACGGTCAAGCCGAGGTGGCCAATCGGAAAATTCTCCGTGCTCGGCTTGACCACTTGGGAGGAAGTTGGGTGAAGGGCGTTTATGGGCCATCCGAACGACTCCTAAGGAAGGAACGGCCACACCTTTTCATCCGTGTACGCGCGGTGCGGTCATTCCGTTGAAGTCGGGCCGAGTCCGTCCGGGTCCAATGTTACGATGAAGGCAACGCCGAGCGAAGGAACATGGAGTGGATTTGGTTGACGAGGAGCGAGCCAAGGCATCCGTTCGGCTGGCATACCGTCAACGGATGAAGCAAAACTACAACCGCGGCGTCATTCCAGGTCGGCGACCTGGTCTGGAAGAAAGTCGGCGACGTCGGCAAGCTTGAAGCTCCGTGGGCAGGTCCCTTCAAAATCATCGAGAAGCTCCGCTCGGGCGCGTATTATTTGGAGGATGAGGAAGGTCGGCAGCTAGATAGGCCGTGGAGCGCGAACCACCTCCAGCCTTACCGGGCGGGGTGAAAGGTGTGCCTATGTAAATCATCCTGTGTACTTTTTTCGACTGAATACTTGAAATGCAGAAATGAAAAATCAAGAGAACAAATAAGGCTTCGCCAACAAAGGAACGAAGGTCCCACGCCGTTCGGCCGGAGGTAAATTGGTCGAGCCAAGCGCTCGAGGAACGAAGGCCCCGTACCGTTCGGACGGAGGTAAATTATCCGAGCCAAAATGCTCAATGCTGAAGACCCCGTGCCGTTCGGCCGGGCGTACGATACCCAAGCATTGACACAAAAACCGAAGGCCACGTGCGGGAAGCAAAGTGGTGTAATATGGCGCTAATTCTTTGTATATTTTCGGTTAGCCTATAGCCTCATAACGTCGGAAGCAAAGGTGATAAAAAAGAGGGCAAAAAGCTTCGCCGAACGAAAGAATCAAAATTAGCCTGAAAGGCCGTCTAGCCCAGACGTTAAACCGTAGAGCCGCGCCGATCGGCTATAAATATCCGCGCCGACGAGCTCCGTCGTTAAAGATCGAGAGCCGCGCCGATCGGCTATAAATATCCGCGCCGACGAGCTCTGTCGTTAAAGATCGAGAGCCGAGCCGATCGACTATAAATATCCGCGCCGACGAGCTCCGTCGTTAAAGATCGAGAGCCGCGCCGATCGGCTATAAATATCCGCGTCGACGAGCTCCGTCGTTAAAGATCGAGAGCCGAGCCGATCGGCTATAAATATCCACGCCGACGAGCTCCGTCGTTAAAGATCGAGAGCCGCGCCGATCGGCTATAAATATCCGCGCCGACAAGCTCCGTCGTTAAAGATCGAGAGCCGCACCGATCGGCTATAAATATCCGCGCCGACGAGCTCCGTCGTTAAAGATCGAGAGCCGAGCCGATCGGCTTAAATATCCGCGCCGACGAGCTCCATCGTTAAAGATCGAGAGCCGAGCCGATCGGCAATAAATATCCGCGCCGACGAGCTCCGTCGTTAAAGATCGAGAGCCGCGCCGATCGGCTATAAATATCCGCGCCGACGAGCTCCGTCGTTAAAGATCGAGAGCCGAGCCGATCGGCTATAAATATCCGCACCGACGAGCTCCGTTAAAGATCGAGAGTCGCGCCGATCGGCTATAAATATCCGCTCCGACGAGTAAAGATCGAGAGCCGCGCCGATCGGCTATAAATATCCGCACCGACGAGCTCCGTCGTTAAAGATCGAGAGCCGAGCCGATCGGCTATAAATATCCGCGCCGACGAGCTCCGTCGTTAAAGATCGAGAGCCGAGCCGATCGGCTATAAATATCCACGCCGACGAGCTCCGTCGTTAAAGATCGAGAGCCGCGCCGATCGGCTATAAATATCCGCGCCGACGAGCTCCGTCGTTAAAGATCGAGAGCCGAGCCGATCGGCTATAAATATCCGCGCCGACGAGCTCCGTCGTTAAAGATCGAGAGCCGCGCCGATCGGCTATAAATATCCGCGCCGATGAGCTCCGTCGTTAAAGATCGAGAGCCGAGCCGATCGTCTATAAATATCCGTCGCCGTCGTTAAAGATCGAGAGCCGAGCCGATCGGCTATAAATATCCGCGCCGACGAGCTCCATCATTAAAGATCGAGAGCCGCGCCGACCGGCTATAAATATCCGCGCCGACGAGCTCCGTCGTTAAAGATCGAGAGCCGCGCCGATCGGCTATAAATATCCGCGCCGACGAGCTCCGTCGTTAAAGATCGAGAGCCGCGCCGATCGGCTATAAATATCCGCGCCGACGAGCTCCGTCGTTAAAGATCGAGAGCCGAGCCGATCGGCTATAAATATCCGCGCCAACGAGCTCCGTCGTTAGAGATCGAGAGCCGCGCCGATCGGCTATAAATATCCGCTCCGACGAGCTCCGTCGTTAGAGATCGAGAGCCGCGCCGATCGGCTATAAATATCCGCGCCGACGAGCTCCATCGTTAAAGATCGAGAGCCGCGCCGATCGGCTATAAATATTCGAGCCGGGAGCTCAAGAGCGAAGGCCCCCGACTGTGAACTTACTGGACGGAACTAAGGACGCCAAATAACGAGCGTTCGCAAGTACTAAATTGATTAAGTCCGATCGGCCATCGGTTTGCCAATACTTCGCATTCACTGAATACAAATAATGTAGCCAATCGCTAAACGATTTCGAGGAAAACAAGCCAATTGATTAACCTGATCGGTCGTCCAGTGGGAAACACGTGGAGCTTAACTGATTCTACGAATAAGCACCAAACAGACTAAAAAAGGGCAATGAAGGGCAAACAAAAATACAGGCAAAGGAACACAATTTGGCCGATCGGCACATGCAAAAATTTACATTAGCAGAGCGGATGAAATACAAGAAGTACTTGGAAGAACTCGCCTCACTCCGGGTCCTCAAAATTTAAAAAGGCGTCCGGGATATCATCTATCATGGCCGCCAGGTCGGAGGCAGGAATGTGCATTCCCGCAGGAAGGTGGCCACCCTTCTTCAAGTACGCCATGGTGACCTTGACCGCCTCGGCGAAAGTGGAGGAGACGTTGCCACCGAATTTTGTGCCGAACCGCTCCGAGCAGAGGTATTCTTGGTGCGCTGCTGCTAGGCGACTCGGCTCTCCGTCCTTATATTTTCTGAGCGCCCCCGGGAGGCAATAAGTGAATCTTGGAGAACTTTCTGGTCGACCTCCGCTTTAGTACGTTCAGCCGAGCGCCCCTCCCGTTCAGCAGTTAGTTGGGCTTCCAGTTTCTTAGATTGCTGATCTAGGGCTCGGACTTCAACTTTCATCTTGTCCAGATCAGCAATCGCCCGCCTCTTCCGGCTACTGGCGCGCTTCACGTCTCCGTCGCGCTTCTTCACCAAGTCTTCGAGTCGAGCCACCTCTGTAGCCAGGTCGGCGGCCTTCTTCTGTTCGGCCTCGAGGGCTTGTTTCTCCTGCTCGGCTGATGGACCCCCCGAGACTTGGAGTTTTTCCATGAGATCCTCCAGCTCGGCTAGCCGATGGCTAGTGGCGATTTGCTCGGCCCAATGCTGTAAGGAAAATAATAAAATCAGGAACCGAACAAGAGGTGGGCACAAGAAGAAAATGAACTTACCGAGTGGCTCACGATGTTGTTATCGCTTAGTCGCTAGGGCGCCATGAGGGCCACCAATCGGGGCCCTCGAAAAGCTTGGCGAGCGGACCCGTCAAGGTTATTTCATGAACGGGCTTGATGGCCGATCGGTGGACAATAAATATTCCTCCGAGGGGAATCAAGGGTAGTCTTGATGGTAGGGTGGCCGTCCGGCCTGGCCCGAGGACTCCCCTATGGTTGAAGTTTCGCCCAACCGTCGTAAGTGACGACGAGTCCGTGGAGGAGAGCCAGAGGGCTGTGCGGTGGGCGAGGCCACTGGGGTCCCGATCTGCGATGGCGAAGCGATCTCGATCGGCGCCTGTGGATCGCCCTCTTGGGTCGGCGGAAGGCCGGAGCCTCTTCGACGTTTCCAACTTCCAGTGGTGAATCCCGGCCGGGACTCCAGTCGGCTGGAGCGGAGGAAGCAGGATCCGCCTCAACCTCCGCTGAAGCGGACGGGCAACTTCTGTTTCAGGGGCGACTGCGCCCCCCTCTCCTGCATCTGCCGGGCGATGAGACCCCGCTCGGCGAGTTCTTTTTGGTAGCCGCCTCAATTTCCACGGCCTTCAGATGATCGGTAGCCTTGGAGCGCCGCATGACTTCACAGCAGAAAAATTAAAATCAGTTAGATAAAAAGGCGAAGGGAGTAAAGAGTCCTTACTCATGCGGGAGATTGAACGGGAGATAATCCAAAATGTACAACACCCTTGAGAAGCAATCGGTCGATTTTGTACCGCTGGACAACCGTTGCCACGCATGAAGGTAGGTCGATTGCTTCGAATTTGCCGAGCTATGGTCCGCCATTTGTTCGAATCTGTCGAAGTCGATATAGAAGAAAAACTCCTTCCAGTGTTGGAGGTCGGCATATTATCAAAAAATTTGAAGCCTATTCTACTTTGGAAAATAAAAGTGCCCAACTCGGATTGTTTGGGGTAGAAGAAATAGTGGAATATCTTGGGGTCGAGTGGGATACTGTGCAGCCTAAAGAGGACGACCACCCCGCTCAGCAGCCTAAAGGAATTCGGCACAAGTTGGCCGAGCGGGATGAGGAAATAATTACAAACCTCCAAAATAAAGGGATGGGTAGGAAATCTAAGGCCGCCCTGGAATTGGTCTAGAAAAAACAAACGGTGCCGATCGGAGGGTCATGGGGTCGGTCGGTCAGGTCGGCTATAACTATTTCATGGTCATCAGGGATCCCGTACGTCCGAACAAGGCGCCGAGCGCCCTCTTCATCAAATCGACTCTCCATGGTCAGATACCAAGGGCCATGAACATCAACAGTGGGTACGGAAGTGCTTGCCATGACTAAAGTACCAAGAAAAAGAAAGAAGGAAGCCGAAAGAAACTCGGAAACGGAGGACAGATAAAGGTTCGCAAGCAAGGGAACGAAAGAAGTCCCACACGAAAGGGAAAGGTCGAACGAAAGGAAGGGAGAAGCTTACCGAGGGAAGATGAGCGAAGAAGATCACTAGAAAGCCGAAAACCACCAAGAGGCAAGAACTAGGACAACCGGAATGAGGCAGCCGCGGGCACCTTCGACGGAAGACGCAGAATGAAACAGAGAATGCAGCGTAAAGGCGAAGACGAAGGCTTTATGCGAATGAGGCTGGTCAGCCTCGTCCGTCGGATGCAGGTCACGAGAGGCGAGGTCATCATCTAACCGTCCATTTCGAAGTAATCGGCGTCCCATCGTACGGATCATCACCGCCACGCAAGAAGAGCCACGTGGCGCTCTGTCACCAGGCGCAATTAATGCGCCCATAGCTCGCATGCTTCGACTTAATGAAGAGGATTTGCGTGATTTTCGAGAAGATTTAGACAAGCAAACATCCACGTTGAGCGACAAGACAACCAAAATGAAGAGCCGAGCGGCTGAATTTGGCATAAGGGCCGAACGGCTCAAGGGATATTATAAGCGATGACCGCCCGCTCGGACACATAGTCCAGTCAGTCGGACTCACTGCCTCCTTCGACTAGACTTGAAGGGAAGGCAAGTGATCCGGCGTTAAGAATGGGGGACCCACTTCCTGAAGGGTCCCAGCTTGAGGACAGATGGAGGGCTGACTAAGCGATTAATGGTCGCGCCGAGCAGTTGAGTAGGTCCGAGCGGAGACAAAGATAACCCAGCCATGGACTTGGGTTTCCGACGCCAAGGCGGGAAGACTGAATGGCCGAGCGGGTGTCCGCCCGGCTGGGACCGAAGGGCCGAGCGGGTGGTCCGCTCGGCCAGGATAAGGGCGAGGATACAAAGATTAGTCGAGCGGCCTATTCGTTCGGCTCAGGATATGGGATGTCAGCAAAGGCATGTCTGATGATTACGCCGTACACAAGAGTGCACGATGGAGGATCTCGCCGTCACATCATGGAGAGGTTGATACAGTAGCGGTATGGCCTTATGGATGCCCTTCTGACAAACCCATACCTGAGCATGGTCGAAAGCAGGTGATTGCTTTGATTGACGCGCCCAGGCTCCTTCGAGAGGTCTATATAAGGCCTCCATTTCTTCATCGGAGGTACGCGGGTCTTAATCTCTGAAGCCACCTCTTTGTTATTCCTCGCCTGACTTGAGCGTCGGAGGGCCGTCGCCGGGACACCCCTCCCGGCTCGGTTTGTTGCAGGTTCGCCGGAGCACTCGAGGGTCCAGCAGGGAGCGCCACGTCCCCAGCGTCCGTTGACTTCTGATTCGGACAGGATCAATTAATAAAGGCATTTGGATTTTGGATATTATACTTACTTGTATTGGTGCCAAATAAACTAAGTATAATAATGTCCTTGAGTAGATGGTTCTCACCTATATCAATCGGTTAGTTGAACCGATAGTGAGATGATATAGGGAACAATACTCTTAATCATTCCTAGTCGAGTATTAACATTCAGGGACAATGTTAATGCAATAAGACTAGCATGTAGGTCAACTCGATGACTTGATCTCACAAGTCATGAATATAGAGATATCAAGTTGACACATGGGTATACATTAGAGAATGTATACTGAATGACCCGCCATGAGAAAGTATCATGGATCGTTATATGAGTGTCATATACTTTCTCATGTGGCTATTAGTATGACTACTAGTCCTTAGACCTGAAGTCACCATAGATCCCTACATAAGGAGTTATGTACTTTGGTTTCGTCAAACGTCACCCGTAACTGGGTGGACTATAAAAGCGATTACTGGGTATATAACAAATTATGCAGAGGAATGTGAGTGATGTAGATGGGATCTATCCCTCCTATATGACGGGAGAGACATCGGTATTCTTGATAGAGTGAGACCACGAAGTGCATGGCCATGCCCAAATGAGTCAATATGGGATATTGAGCTCATTTGATTTAGTGAGTCTACTTGGAGTTCAAGATTTAGATTGGTCAGAGGATGACACGGTCTATGCCTCACATTGATCAATCTAGATGTCTAGGATAGAAGGACACTCGTCATATATTGTGAAGAGTCACAATTAGTAGTCACAAGGTGATGTCGGATCTCGACATTCTTGTAACTTGGGTAGTAATGATGTGTTGCTAGATACCGCTCATTACTTATGCTCCTAAATGGGTTTAGGGCATTGCCAACGTTACAAGAACCTATAGGGTCACACACTAAGGACAAATAGATGGAGATTTGGTTCATATGATGAATCAAGAGGATTAGATTCATTTGATGAATCAAATTGGATTAAGAGTAATCCTAATTGGGCTAACTTGAGTTAGACTCAAGTTGATTCATGTATTCAATGAGTCTAATTTAGATTATGACTCATTAAATCAACTTAATTTAATGAATTAGATTCATTATATTAAGTTGGCTTGAATCAAATAGTTAGATTAGATCAACCATGGAAGAGATTTGGTCAAGTTTGACTTGACTTGAGAGGAAGATTAAAAGTCAAGTTTGACTTGACTTTATGCCACCTCATTGGTGAGTTGGCATTGATGTGGACCAATGATGATGCACCACATCATCATGGTTGCCACCTCATGGGAGTTACTAGTGAATGTCACCTCATGGAGGTTATATTCCCTCTTTGATGACAACTTAATGCATTAATGAGGGGGTTACATTTGGGAAATGTGGCCGACCACAATTTGAATGAATATGGATTCATTTTCATTCAAGTGATTTATTATTGTATCTTCTTCCTCTCAAGCTCTCCCTCTCCCTCTCCTCCTTGCTTGGCCGAATCTTACCAAGGTGCTAGCACACCTTTGTGTGAGGTTTTCTCCACCTACGTGTCCGTGTGGATACTTCTAGAGGACCGACGCTTGACGGTCTAGAGATCCGGCAATTCCTCGGACGAGCGGGAACGCGAAAGAGCACGCTTCAAGGTATACTTCTTAACACATAGATCTAGGAGTAGATCTAGATATTTAAAACTCGTACTTGTTATTTTCGTTCGGTTTTCCTTGCATGGATCTACGGCTTTGGGTGATTCGGGGTTTCCGCGACGCGAAAAGCGGTTTTCGCGGCCCGAAAAACCCAACAGTGGTATCAGAGCCACGTGCAAGGCTTGTACGAGTTTAATTTTTAGTTTTATGAAAACTAAACCTTCTGTGATTTTCTGTAAAAATTTAGTTTTTTATGTTTTTATGGGTAATTTTATGTAGAAGCGAAGCACAAGTATCTCGGCACTTGTAGGCTTCGGCTACCGGAAAGTTTTTCCTTAAACGGCTTCGTTTTGCCCCAAATCCATTTGGGACAGCGGGCTTGGATGCCATTAGATCGCAAAGGAGCAACTCACGATGGTTAGATCGTGGGTAGGGGTACTGCCCCTAACCCCGCAAGGGGATTTGCTCCGCGATTGCACTCGAAATCGCTAAAAACGAACCTGCCAGGAAGATTTTTTCCGAAACGGCAATGTCTCGACCCAAATCGTTTTGGGACAGCGAGTTTAGGCACTGTTGGATCGCAAAGGAACCCTCGCGATGGTTAGATCGCGGGTAGGGGCGCTGCCCCTGGCCCCGCAAGGGGATCCGTTCCGCGATTGCGCCCGAAACCGCTAAACGGGACCGCCGGGAAATTTTACTCGTAAAAATTGTAAAAAATTATTTTTAAAATTATATAAAATTATAGAAAATTATGAAAATATATAATTTTGAATTATATATTAATTTTGTGATTGTCATGGCCCAAAAACCCAATATGATTGGATTGTGTTATAATTCATAATACGGCTTGCGTGCTGTTATGTGTTTGCGCGTGTCGTATGTTTTTATTTTTCCGCGACCTACGCGTCGTGCCTTTCTCATATATTCTGGTTGTAAATTAGATTTAGACTCGAATGTAACTCGAGTTTCAAATTGTAATGTACAAATTAGAGCGGTGGAGGGTCCACACGAGACGGAGTTCCGAGGCGGGCACGAGCAACACAAGGTGGTCAAAGGGAGGAGCTTGGAGAAGTTGTTGACCCTAGGTTGACCATTCGATCTTCTCATTGGCTTGAGAAGATCATAGTGGGGCCATGACTAAATCACAAATAGGTTAATTAGTTAATTGCTTATGTATATGATGCATGTTTAATAAGTAATTAATTAATTTGTGCCTTACGATTAGATTAGATCTAAGTCGTGCACATGATGCACCCTTGCGATTAGATTAGATCTAAGTCGTGCACAAGATGCATCCTTTTCGATTAGATTAGATCTTGATTGAACCAACTCTAAATGTCTAATCGTGCCGTGATACCTATCACTACCTCGATCATATGTATTGTTGAATCTGCCAAAGTAGAGCAATACATATTATCTTGGTAGGGTACGGAGGGACAATCTTGGTCCCGCCTATCAACGCATGGGTGAATACAAACTCAATTAGATTGAGTATTCCTAGTTGCTCGGTTAGATCGAGTCAACTATAGGCATTCTTCCAACGGTTGGAAAAGATAGGTCAAAATCACATCTATATTAACTCTCGGGCGTATTAGCCAAAGCTAACTTGAGTTTTAATATAAATGCGGATATTGATTTTATAAACGTAAACCTGAGAATAGTTCTCACTCAGGAACGTAAACTGTACATTCTAGAGCAGCCCATTCCGGAGGCTCCTCTTGCCAATGCCCCGCGAGCTGACAAAGATGCTTACAAGAAGCATCAAGATGACGCATTAGATGTGTCATGTCTAATGCTCGCGACCATGAACTCTGAGCTTCAGAAGCAACACGAGTTAATGGGCGCTTACGATATGGTTGAACATCTTCGTCAACTGTATGAGATCTCAAGGGCACTGTTTCAGTGCAAGATGTCAGACGGGGCTCCTGTAGGCCCATATGTACTCAAAATGATTGGGTACATAGAGAACCTACAAAGGTTGGGGTTCCCTCTTGGCCAAGAGCTGGCCACTGACCTGATCTTGCAATCCTTGCCGGATAGCTACAGTCAATTCGTTCTAAACTACAATATGAACGAGATTGACAAGCCACTGCCCGAGCTGCTCAGTATGTTGAGAACTGCTGAGCTAAACCTTAAGAAGGCTAAGCCCAACACTGTTCTGATGGTTCAGAAACATAAGGGCAAGGGCAAGCCCAAAGGCAAGGGAAAGTCCCAAGCCAAGGGCAAAGGCAAGGCACTGAAGCCGAAAGGAGGGGTCGCTAAGGATGCTACCTACTTCCACTGCGGTCAGACCGGGCACTGGAAGAGCAATTGCAAGGTATACTTGGAAGATCTTAAGAAGAAGCGAAGTGAGACTTCCACTTCAGGTATATATGTTATAGAAGTCAATCTATCTATTTCTACATCATGGGTATTAGATACTGGATGTGCTTCTCACATTTGTGCAGGCGCTGAGAAATAGCAGGGCATTGACAAAGGGCGAGGTGGACCTACGAGTAGGCAATGGAGCACGAGTTGCTGCTGTTGCTGTAGGGACTTATTTTCTATCTCTGCCCTCTGGGCTTGTATTAGAATTAGATGAATGTTGTTATGTGCCTGCTTTGACTAAGAACATTGTATCAGTTTCTTGTTTAGATAAGAAAGGTTTCTCGTTTACAATAAAGAACAAATGTTGTTCTGTCTATTTAAACGATATGTTCTATTGTAGTGCACCTCTGATAAACGGACTCTACATTCTAGATCTTGAGAGCCCTATTTATAACATAAATACCAAGAAGTTCAAGTCAAATGACCTGAACCAAACTTATCTCTGGCACTGTCGCTTAGGTCATATAAATGACAAGCGCTTATCCCAGCTCCATAAGGATGGTTTGCTGGACTCATTTGATTTTGAATCATATGAGATATGCGAGTCATGCCTACGAGGCAAGATGACCAAGACTCCCTTTAGTGGGCACAGCGAGAGAGCGACTGATTTGTTAGGACTCATACATAGTGATGTATGTGGCCCTTTCAATGTCGCTGCTAGAGGCGGTTATAGGTACTTCATCACATTTACTGATGACTTCAGTAGATATGGTTATGTGTATTTGATGACACATAAATCTGAATCCTTTGAAAAGTTCAAAGAATTCAAGAATGAAGTACAGAACCAGCTTGGCAAGAGTATTAAGGTACTTCGATCAGATCGAGGTGGTGAATACTTAAGCCATGAGTTTCGTGACTACTGAGTGTGGGATTTTATCTCAACTCACTCCTCCTGGAACACCACAGTGGAATGGTGTATCCGAAAGGAGGAATCGTACCTTATTAGATATGGTACGATCTATGATGAGTCACACAGATCTTCCGACATATCTATGGGGATATGCTCTAGACACGGCAGCTTTCATTCTCAACCGAGTTCCATCCAAGGCCGTGATAAAGACACCATATAGGATATGGACTGGGAGAGATGCCCAGGTGTCTTTCATGAGGATTTGGGGTTGTGAGGCTTACGTCTCAGACAAATTAGGACCCAAATCCGACAAGTGCTATTTCATCGAATATCCCAAGGAAACTAAGGGATATTACTTCTACATTCCCAGTCAGCACAAGGTAGTTGTGGCAAAGACTGGGGTCTTTCTAGAAAGGGACTTTGTTTCAAGAAAAACTAGTGGGAGCGCGTTCGATCTTGAAGAAGTTCAAGATGCGAACAATAGTACTGATGCCTCGATGGAAATTGAACTGGAACCACAAAGTGTTGTGGATGATGTTGTTCCACATGGAGTTGAGGAACAACAACCGGTTCAAGTAGACATACCTCTTCGCAGGTCTGATAGGGTATGTCGTCAGCCTGAGAGATACTCATTTCTCTTGTCTGACCATGATGACGTTATGCTCATAGAGGATGAGCCTACCACCTATCAGGAAGCTGTGATGAGACCAGATTCCGAGAAATGGCTAGAGGCCATGAGATCCGAAATGGAATCCATGTACACCAACCAAGTATGGACTTTGGTTGATCCACCTGAAGGGGTAAAACCCATTGGGTGTAAGTGGGTCTTTAAGAGAAAGACTGACATGGATGGACTTATCTATAAGGGTCGCTTGGTAGCTAAAGGTTTCAAGCAGATTCATGGTATTGACTATGATGAAACCTTTTCTCCAGTAGCGATGTTTAAGTCCATTCGGATCATGCTTGCTATTGCAGCCTACCATGACTATGAGATATGGCAGATGGATGTCAAAACCGCGTTTCTGAATGGAAACCTGCTCAAGGATGTGTACATGACATAACCTGAGGGTTTTGTAGATCCACAGCATACTAGCAGAGTATACAAGCTGCATAGGTCCATTTATGGACAAAAGCAAGCTTCTCGGAGCTGGAATCTTCGATTCGATGATACAATCAAACAGTTTGGTTTCATCAAGAACGAAGATGAGCCTTGTGTCTACAAGAAGGTTGTAGGGGATATAGTTGTCTTCCTCATATTGTATGTGGATGACATACTACTCATTGGGAAGGATATCCCTATGCTTCAGTCTGTCAAGACCTGGCTAGGGAGTTGCTTCTCAATGAAGGACTTAGGTGAGGCATCCCGCATTCTAGGGATACAGATCTATAGAGATAGATCTAAGAGATTGCTTGGCCTAAGTCAGAGTACATATATTGACAAGGTACTCCTTCGGTTTGCCATGCAGAACTCCAAGAAGGGATTTCTGCCGATGTCACATGGTGTGAGTCTTTCGAAGACTCAAGGTCCCTCTTCTAGAGAGGAGAGAGACCGCATGGATCAGATCCCTTATGCCTCAGCCATAGGATCGATCATGTACGCCATGCTATGTACTCGACCTGATGTCTCGTATGCTTTGAGCATGACGAGCAGATACCAGTCAGATCCAGGTGAAAGTCACTGGATAGCGTTCAAGAATATTCTTAAGTACTTAAGAAGGACTAAAGAATATTTCTTAATATATGGGGGCAATGATGAGCTAGCTGTAAAGGGTTACAGTGATGCTAGCTTCCAGACTGACCAGGATGACTATAGATTGCAGTCGGGGTTCGTATTTTGCATTAATGGTGGTGCTGTCAGCTGGAAGAGTTCGAAGCAGGGATCTGATGGCTGATTCTAAAATGTGAGTATATTGCCGCATCGAGGCGCAAAGGAGGCGCTTGATCCGCAAGTTCATCATCGAACTTGGGGTGGTTCCTAACATCGACCCAGTTGAGCTCTATTGTGACAACAATGGAGCTATAGCACAGCCGAAGGAACCTCGCTCACACCAATGGACCAAGCACATACTACGCCCATCTCATTCGAGAGATTATCGATAGAGGAGATGTGAAGATTTGCAGAGTACCTACAGAGGCTAACATCGCAGATCCCTTGACCAAGGCTTTGGCACAGAGAAAGCATGATGGTCACACTAGGTCATTAGGCCTTAGAGCCTATACTAATTGGCACTAGTGCTAGTGGAAGATTGTTAGTTAGAGCCCTAGAGCCAATCATTTGATGATTGTATGGACTCATTGTATCATATTCTTGTATATTAATAAAGGCATTTGGATTTTGGTTATTATACTTACTTGTATTTGTGTCAAATAAACTAAGTATAATAATGTCCTTGAGTAGATGGTTCTCACTTATATCAATCGGTTAGTTGAACCGATAGTGAGATGATATAGGGAACACTACTCTTAATCATTCCTAGTAGAGTATTAACATTCAGGGACAATGTTAATGCAATAAGACTAGCATGTAGGTCAACTCGATGACTTGATCTCACAAGTCATGGATATAGAGATATCAAGTTGATACATGGGTATACATTAGAGAATGTATACTGAATGACCCGCCATGAGAAAGTATCATGGATCGTTATATGAGTGTCATATACTTTCTCATGTGGCTATTAGTATGACTACTAGTCCTTAGACCTGAAATCACCATAGATCCCTACATAAGGAGTTATGTACTTTGGTTTCGTCAAACGTCACCCGTAACTGGGTGGACTATAAAGGCGATTACTGGGTATATAACAAATTATGCAGAGGGATGTGAGTGATGTAGATGGGATCTATCCCTCCTATATGACGGGAGAGACATTGGTATTCTTGATAGAGTGAGACCACGAAGTGCATGGCCATGCCCAAATGAGTCAATATGGGATATTGAGCTCATTTGATTTAGTGAGTCTACTTGGAGTTCAAGATTTAGATTGGTCAGAGGATGACACGGTCTATGCCTCACATTGATTAATCTAGATGTCTAGGATAGAAGGACACTCGTCATATATTGTGAAGAGTCACAATTAGTAGTCACAAGGTGATGTTGGATCTCGACATTCTTGTAACTTGGGTAGTAATGATGTGTTGCTAGATACCGCTCATTACTTATGCTCCTAAATGAGTTTAGGGCATTGCCAACGTTACAAGAACCTATAGGGTCACACACTAAGGATAATTAGATGGAGATTTGGTTCATATGATGAACCAAGAGGATTAGATTCATTTGATGAATCAAATTGGATTAAGAGTAATCCTAATTGGGCTAACTTGAGTTGGACTCAAGTTGATTCATGTATTCAATGAGTCTAATTTAGATTATGACTCATTAAATCAACTTAATTTAATGAATTAGATTCATTATATTAAGTTGGCTTGAATCAAATGGTTAGATTAGATCAACCATGGAAGAGATTTGGTCAAGTTTGACTTGACTTGAGAGGAAGATTAAAAGTCAAGTTTGACTTGACTTTATGTCACCTCATTGGTGAGTTGGCATTGATGTGGACCAATGATGATGCACCACATCATCATGGTTGCCACCTCATGGGAGTTACTAGTGAGTGCCACCTCATGGAGGTTACATTCCCTCTTTGATGACAACTTAATGCATTAATGAGGGGGTTACATTTGGGAAATGTGGCCGACCACAATTTGAATGAATATGGATTCATTTTCATTCAAGTGATTTATTATTGTATCTTCTTCCTCTCAAGCTCTCCCTCTCCCTCTCCTCCTTGCTTGGCCGAATCTTACCAAGGTGCTAGCACACCTTTGTGTGAGGTTTTCTCCACCTACGTGTCCGTGTGGATACTTCTAGAGAACCGACGCTTGACGGTCTAGAGATCCGGCAATTCCTTGGACGAGCGGGAACGCGAAAGGGCACGCTTCAAGGTATACTTCTTAACACATAGATCTAGGAGTAGATCTAGATATTTAAAACTCGTACTCATAATTTTCGTTCGGTTTTCCTTGCACGGATCAACGGCTTTGGGTGATTCGGGGTTTCCGCGACGCGAAAAGCGGTTTTTGCGGCCCGAAAACCCAACAGATCTAAGGATTTAGGTATGGTGTTGGGTAGTCAAAGACCCAACAATGATAGATCGGGTCTAGGATACCGATCTAGTGTCTCCAATGCTAAGGGAAAGTCTTATACTAGGGTTGTATATGACTATAGCAAGGAGAAGTCAATAAATGGCAAGGGAAAGCCATTTAAAGGTAAGATTAAATTAACCAAGGACAAGGTGTCCAAGGTTAAGAAGGTTAGGTTTGTAGGCCAAGTGTCACCGGAGGTGCATCGATGTGGCCTAGCGATTGTGAATGAGTCACCTATGGAAGTGGCTAAGGCTAAGGGCTCTAGGGGGAGCTCAAAGTGTCAATTTGGGACCCATGGCAAATGAATCTCAGGTGGGTACTACTTGGGATTCTAGAGGAGTCATAGAGTGTGCCAAATGGTTTGGAGACGGACTTGAGTCTCAAACCTAGGGATTTGGCACACATGGTTTGTGTTTCATGCAAGAAATATGACATTTGGGGTCATATAGCATGATAATTATTTTCGGATGTATAGATATCACATAAACTAATGCTAGGGATGCATTATGGGTTGGTATGGGCAAATACATCAAGAGGAAGACAAAACTAGGATTTTAGATCAAGGTTCAATTGAACCATTTAGCTAGTTTTGGATTTTATGTCAATCTTGTGATTGGTGATAGATACATTTTGTAATGTATTTTTTCCAAGTAGACACTAGTAAAATAGATCTCTCCACAAAATTTGGGAATTTTTGGAGGTGTGTGGAATTTCTGGTGCATTTTTGAAGTTGGTCAGAAAAGGTTGATTTTTTCAGAAATAGGGTACCAATCGACTGGTACAGATACCAGTCGACTGGTAATAGTATTTTTGAGCACAAAATATCTCTGTAAGCTCATTTTGTCGATACCAGTCGACTGGTGCCGATACCAGTCGACTGGTAACAATAGATTTCGAACACAGAATGCTTCTGTGTGTTGATTTCAATAGGGGCAGTCAACTGGTACCAACGGTCAGTCGACTGATACCAGCCTGATAGTGTTTTTCAGCATTGTTCTTGATCATGTCAACTCGTTTAGATGTATGGGATCCATGGGGGATAAATACATGAGTTTAGGGTCAGTTTGGACGATAAGTTTTCAACAATTGGGATATTGTTGGAGAGCTTTTTGAATGTTAGGCAAAGGGGAAGAAATAAGGTTTAGTTGGGAAAACCTAAAGTGTCTTTGCGTAGGGGGAGCCTTGTGATAGGTTCTTAAATATCCCTGTAGGAAAATCCTAGTTCATTGAGGAGCTTAGGTGTAGGGGGAGCCTTAGGATAGGCTCCAATACATGTTGCATTTTGTTTCGGCGGTGTAAGTCCAGTTGTGTAGCCTTGGCGGTGTAAGTCCAAGTGTGTAGCCTTGGCAACGTAAGTCCATTGTTTCTTTTTAGCATGTTTATTTGCTATATGTTTTCCCTAATTTAAACGTATTGCCAAACATCAAAAAGGGGGAGATTGTTGGAGCAATCACAATGGTCCGTGTGACCATGTGTTTTGGTGTTTGGGCAAAGGGTTTAAGTTAGGTTTACCCTTGTTATTTGATATGTGTATGTGAGTGTGCAGGTTTGTAGGATACACATATGACTCAGCTTGATGGCTTCGGGTTCGGTGAAGGATGGAGCATCCGAGGGACCGGAGACAAGGCAGCAAGGACAAGGGCCGAGGGAAGCAACTTTGAGGCATACGCGAAGGATGACATCAAGGGATGAGCCGTAGGCTTGGATGCATCCAAGGGACGAGAGCCAAAGGAAGTAGGCTTGAAGGCAAGAGGTCAAGGCTACAAAGAAGAGTCAAGTGAGTCGTGAGAGTACGAGTGCATGAGAGATTGTACTCGGGGAAAAATCCCGATGGGCACTATAGCAGTCAACGGGGGTACTGTAGTAGTCATAGGGTACTGTAGCAGCCAACGTCACCGTAGCAATTACTGTAGCAGTCGACTGGTCACTATAGCAGTCGACTGATGTACTGTAGCAGTCGACTGGTGCACTGTAGTAGTCGACTGGTAGAGAGCCATTGAGAGAGCTGTTGGGCTGACACCAGTCGATTGGTGCAAAGACCAGTCGATTGGTAATGGTAAAATAGCAGGACTGTTTTCTTCCATGCTCTATAAGAAGGAGCTTGGGATGGTCGGCCAAGGTGACGAAATTAGACTTGGTAAAAGCCTAATTACTAGTCACCAAAGTGCTCAAGGTTCTCTTGTGTCCAAGTGTTCTTGGTTGGTGTTGTGGTGAGGTTTCTCCACCCACAAGGAGTTGCTTGAGTAGCCGGAATTTGCCGGGGGCTAATTCACCGACGGATCGGGATCGTCCACCTTACGGACAGCCGTGGAGTAGGAGCAAATTATCTCCAAACCACGTTACATCGAGCTTGTTAGCGTTTGTATTTTTCCTTGATTGTTCTCATTGTTTTGTTTAGTGTATTCCGCTGTGTACTAACCTTCTTGTAGAGAAGAAATCAATTTGGAGGTGGCCTAGCTATCCAACCCCCCTTCAAGCCGGCTACCGATCCTCCTACAGTAGCTTTGTCACCTGTTTTCTTATCAAAATCGTTAGTTTTTAAAAATTGACTTATTTTCCTTACCATATAAGTCTCCTGATCTTCGTCAAGAGATGACTCTGAATCTAGTTCATTCTTCTTAGCTATAAGTACCTGATTTTGATTTGGTTCCTTTTCTTTTCTTAGTCCTAAACATCGAAATTCATGAAGTTCTAAAGTCAAAAATAAATTTTCTAAACTACATACCTCGAGGTCCTTGGAGATGTAGTAGGAGTCTGCAATTAACATCCATTCCGGGGTTTTGAAAATGCATTTAATGTATAACTTAGCCAATCTCATTCATTACTATTTCTCCAAGGTTGTTGAGCCTAGTAATTAGCTCCTTGAGCTTTGTATACAGTTGAGCAACTGACTCACCATTCTGTAGTTTGAGGCTGCTAGTTTGTTGCGGAGCACATCTCGTCTAGCCAACTTGGTCTCCGAGACTCTTTCATAAAGATCCAGAAACTTCTTCTAGAGCTCTTTGGTGAGATTGTAGGCGCTGATCCAGCTGACTTCCTAAGGTAGTAGTATGCTCAAAAGGTGGAACTCAGTCTTACCGTTTGTCATCAACTCAATCTGCTACTTTTTGTTACAGAGGTACTCTTTCTTTTCTTCTCTATTCTCATCCTTAAGCTCTTTAAAACGCTATTTTATAGTTAGTGAAATATCGAAGTCGGTTTTAAAAAATACCTCCATTTGACACTTTCACAATGTGAACTCTCCCTCAAATTTTAGTGAGCGAATGCTTGATCTGATTATCTTTCTTATAGCTTTAGTCGCATTTAGTCCTTCTAAAGCAGTCGGGCTTTGATACCACCACTTATTAGATCAGTTGAACTAGCTAAAGGAGGATGAATAGACTGCAAATTGTTAATTCAAACTTCTCTTGCTTTCTATTTAGCAATGACACACTAATTAATAGAGATGACAATTTCACCCGAACCCGATGGAGGATCCGGCATCCGACCCGAATGGAGAAGGGTATAGAGGGACTATCAATACTCGATACCCGACCCGAATACCTGATTAAATAATATATATATATATATACATATATTAAAGAAATTTTCTTTTTTTAAAATCAACTTACTATTTTTTGTTGATATTAGTAGGATACTATATAAATGTTTAATCTATTTTTTTAATTATATATATATTTTTTAATAGGATGTTAATTTTAATATATTTTTGTTGAATGATAATAGCTCGATAGAAAGAAGAAAAATTACACGTATAAAATATATCCGGTCCTTTAATGGGTATGGTATACCCATTGGATATCCTATACCCGATGGGTATGGGTACGGAGGATATAGAATCCGATCGGAACCCGACCCATTGTCATCCCTACTAATTAATTAAAAACAAAAATAACATAAATTAAAATAAGAGGTAGGCATTTACTTGATTACAATATATCTGGTTGTTAATCCAATACTTTGAACAACACTATAAAGCTTCTTCTTCGACAAGGTCGAAAGAGGAGTAGCCCCTTACAGTGGTTGAAAGCTTAAAACAAAATTACAGAAGTCAGAAACAAGTGTGTACTTTTAACAACTAGCTTTAGAGCTCTATTTATAGTCCACTGGTCAAAAGTGATCGTTGCTGACGTGGCACTTTGGAGGCTCCTTGAACACTTGGAGGTGCCTCTAACTGGATAAAGTTTTATACTCATCGCAACGTCTACCATATGATCTGGCAGCATCGAAGGTGCCTCGGTTCATCAGAGGCATCTCAGTTGTGTTGAGCTGGAATCAACTACTTATCTCCACAGAAATGACTCTAGCTCTTTGAAGGTGCCTCGGTTCATCAGAAGTGCCTCAAGTCCTGCATAGCGGCTCTTCACTGCATACGAGGTGTCTTAAATCAATCAGATGTGCCTCAGGTCTTTACTTCATTGGGTGCCTTGGTCAATTAGAGGAGCCTAGAATGGTCAACTATAACTTTTGACCATTCTTCGTTCTGTTTACTTGGGTGATGCTTCGGTCGTCTGGAGTAGAGCTCACCCGAACCCAACTCTGACCTTCTCCTCGAGCAAACTTCCTCCCGGCTTCTCATCCCTCGGATGCACTGTGCGCATCCTTCTCACTTTACCAGTGTACTCTTCCACAGCTCCTCGTCACTTGGATTCATTAAGCTCGTCATCTCTCTTCCCGTTCCATCATTCTCATTTGTTGCATCTTTTGTTCGACTTCTTGTATTCCTAAGTTCATATACACTTAGATACAAGATATCAAATACACAGGATCTAACTTAACTCAGTTGATCAATATCAAAACTAACCCGGGATAGTTATATCTAATTTATCTTTCAAGATAAAATTTTCTTCCTCGAGTCTTGCAACTTGAGTTAAGTTTCCATCTTAAAGTTGGTTAATTAAGGCATTCAAGTTGACTTGTTCTTTAAGGTATTTGACTTCCTTAATGGGCAAGTTAATTTAACTCTCAGATTTAGCTAATTTCCTTGTTATGAATGCAATTATTTTAAGCATTTTATTTTTTAAAGGAGATTTTACCTCTTCTTATCCTTCTAAACTGGATACGGATTTGCAGCTTGACTTGGACTCAAATGTTTCATTTCTTGTCATAAGTGTTATAAAGCTCGATTGCTTCAGTTCTTCCGCATCTAATTCCTATGAAGATGACTCATCCCAGGTACTCTTGAGTGATTATTTTTCTTCTAGATTTCTTGGGTTTCTCCTCTTTTAGGTTAGGCCATTCATACTTGTAATGGACTTTTACATCACACCTGTAGCATGTTACCTCTGATTTAAGTTTGCCTGAATTATTTTTTACCATCTTTTTCAGATATCTTTTGGAAAACTTCTTCTTCTTGGTAAACATCTTCCAGGTCATGTTTACTATTACTTCTTTGTTGTTTGAGTCTAAATCAAACTCATCTTCGGACTCTTGTTTCGGCCAGGATTTGGACTTGACTTCTTTGCTTTTATTTTGTTTTGTAAATAAGGTAATACCTTTCTCGATTTGGCTCAAGTTAGCCTTCTCGTGTAATTCTAATTCACAATACATTTTGTCTAATTTAATTATGGAAAGATCCTTTAAAACTTTATATACCTCTACCATAGATGCCCACAAGGAGTTCCAAGAAAAAACTTTTAGAGCATCTCATTTGGGGTGTCTTTTATCCTTAAGTGTAGTTAACTAGTAGTCTCTCCATTTTATATTTTACAATTGAATAGTTTATTTAATAATAAATTATGCTTTGTTACCTTAGAGTCATTTATTCCTTCATGAAACTCGACTAGTTTGTCTCATACTTCTTTGGAGTTCTCGAAAGGTCCAACCTGGTTGAGTTTTTCCCTCGTAAGTCCACATTAAAGTGTGTTCATTGCTTTATAGTCAACTTAGGCCTTCTTTTTCATTTTCATATTACATTTATCTGGATCTTGTGGTTTTCTGAGTTCACTCGGAGTTGTGTACCCTTTCTTAATACTGAACCACATATCGATGTTGAAATTTAGAAAGCACTCCATCCTCTTTATCCAATAGCTAAAATCTTCTCCATTGAAGAGCGGTGGACGGACATTGTTATATCTTTCTTGATGTGACTTCGATATATATACTTGTAAAAAAATATAGACTAGAAATATTCCAACACTCTTGGGGTAAGTAGAGAAATAGAAAGAAAAATAGACGAGATTAAAAAAAATTCTAGAGTAAAAGAATGTAAAGAACCTTTTTAATAAAAGAGAAAAGATTTTAATAATCTCAAAAAATAATTAAGTCTTTTTAGAATAACCTTGCTCTAATACCAATTCTTGGATCAAAAGAGAGGAGAGAGGGGGTGAATCTCATACATTTAAAATTTTCTTTTCTTTTCGTTTCGTAACTCAAAGTAGTAGTGAAATAAGTAAATACAAAAACACAAGTTCTTTTTTACTTGGTTTATAGTCCAACGACTACTATTCCAAGACTCGTGATCCTCGATCGCTTTTTGATGAGCAATAAACTAAAGTTATTCTTTCCAAAACCTTTTGGAGAAGAAGCAAACTCATACAAGAATGGAAGTGGATAGTAACAAACTACTATCACCTTAAATGAATGCAAGTAAGAACAAGTATACCAAGATTACAAATCAAGCACAGGTTGTCGAAGAACCTCTCGGCATCGTAGTTATGGAACTTACATGAATAGAAGCACGAAAGTGAGATGAAGCATTGAGAGAATTGGATACTGAGCTTCAGACCTCAAGGCCTCTTTTATAGGCCTCTATCAGTTGACTGGAAATCGTTAATTCTACTCAAATACTTATCCACCTAGATTAGTCGACTGAACCTCCCTATTCAGCCGACTAAACCCCTCGATCGATGAAAATTTTATTTTTTTCTATAAAACAAAGTTAGAACAGTAATACAAGTAATGATCTTACAAAATAGAGTTAGAAACGTATAGTAATGCATGAATAAGATAGACAGATATAGGATTATCTTGATCTCAACTTAGAAATCTCCGTTGGTTTCTTTTGTCAAATCCATGCCTAAGGTTTGTCCTAACTATGACACAACCTCGCTATTCTTCTTTTCAAAAGAACCACTCTACTTCAAAAGTTTACCTTAATTTATCCACCAAATATCTAGTCCTCTAGACTTAATTGGACTTTAACTGCTTAGCATCTGATCATCTTGTCATGACTGAACTTTCTCCTAATTCAATATCTAATCCTCTCTGACCTATCAAATCTATCTTGCTATATGTCTGATCCACTGAACTATCTAAACTGCATGCCTGGTGTCGACGATCTGTTGAGTCTTCCATTGCTTAATATCTAGTCCAATTGGCCTACTAAGACTTTTCAAGTTGAGCAAGCTGCACACTTGATCAATCAATTAAATCATAACAACACTTAACTTTGAACCTTTAGTAAGATTAAAATATAAGTTCAATTTTGGTGTTTCCTGCACCAATTACAGGTTGGGATCAATCTTGTCTTTTCATTCTAATCATCCAACAATTATGGATGGGACCGCTCAAGAATAGTGTTCTCCATATGGAAAAAGCATATGCTTGGGAGTATAAAGTGAGATCGAATGGCTGAAATGGAATGTGTATAGTGGAAACACATTATTAGATAAAGCTTAGAATCCTGAGTCTATTGATGTCGACACCATAAATGCATGAGATTGACGGATTGATAGGTAATGTAATAGAGACAACCAAAACTCAAGCTACAGGAATGAAACACTATGTAGTAAACTAAACAGGTAACAAAAGGAGGACATGTGATATACCCACCAGTTTCCTCAGACGAAGGAAGGAAAATAATGCTAGCACTAGAGTAAAGACTAAATGAGCTATGTTAGATGAAGTAAGCACTATTAGTCAAGTGTATCCTTTGAATTATTCACATTAGCTTGTGCATAATGTACCAAACTACCTCCCATACTTAGATAACTATCAAGACTCGGGGAGATCTTCACAATCACAGGATCTCTGCAATTCCATATCAAGGGGCATCCTCCCTATACTTGGTGTAATTTGCATGATTACAAGATTTTTGGAATGCCTAGTCAGGGGAGGACTTGTCTTATTTAGTATGGTCCTCATTACCTCGAGTTGCCACTCCTGAGTAGGTCCCACCCGAGTAGGTCATTATTATTCCTGACCGCAGGATCAAGCTCCACTCTCTGATCTATATACAAAGGTCATTCTTATTCTTAGCCACGGGATTGAGACCCTCTCTCTAGTCCAGATGCAAAGGTCATTTTTATTTCTGGTTGCGAGATCAAGCTTCTCCCCCCAGTTCAGATGCAAGATTATTCTTATTCTTGGGCACGGGATTAATCCTCTCTCCCTGATCCAAATGCAAAGATCATTCTTATTATTGGCAACAAGATCGATCTCCTATCCTTCACCCAGATGCAAAGGTCATTCTTATTCTTGATGTTAGGGTCGTTTGGTGCTAGAGGGGGGAGGGTGAATAGCTCATCGAGCTTGATTACTTGCTTCTTTGATGATGATATGCAGTGGAATGAACTTGAAGCAAACTTACAATGCTAACAAGAAGGATTTACTTGGTATCCACCTCAAGAAGAGGTGACTAATCCAAGGATCCGGCCCTTACTCACTCATTCACTATGAAAACACTCCTTTATGATAACTACCGAAGGCGGAGAAAACTTGTACAAGCTCACACACAAAGATATACAAGAAGAACAAAATACAAGCTAATACAATATCAAATCTTACAAGATTTACATGGCAGAAACCTTAGTTTGCTTTTCTTCTTGCTTGAATACACCTCTTGACTTACTTGGAAGTGCAACAACACTTCTCTCTAAGCCTCCAAGATCTGGTGTGTGTTGGTGAGCTCAGTAGAGAATGGATCATGAAGAATGGAGAAGAAGCATTTGAAGTCGTATCGAAGAAATCGCTCGCAACATCTTTAAACCTACGCAACGGTCGAATCTCAATCGATTGAATGACTCTCAATCGATTGGGGAGGCTTTGAATTGATCGGTCGATCGATTCAGAGCACCTCTGTGCACTCTAAAAATGGTTGAATTGATCGTCCAATTGATCCAGCCTTTGTCGCGTCTACGTGCGAGAAATCCAGCCCCCAATTAATCGGTCGATCGATTGAAGATGTCTAATCGATCGGCTGATCAATTGAGAGAGGTTATGTGCTCGTGACATTTGCTCCCAATCGATCAACTGATCGATTGGGCCAAACCTTCTTCACGGCACACATCCAATCGATCAATTGATCGATTGGACTACGGTTCAATCGATCGGTTGATCGATTGACCCACCTTTGACTTGCCAAAATCAAGTCAAACATTCCCAAACCCAACATCCGGTCAACTGTGACATGTTGGAACCTCATGCTTACCATCCAGTCAGCCTTGACCTGCTAAGTCTCCTTCACCAAGTGTCTGGTCAATTCCTTTGACCCACTTGGACTTTTCTCCTTGTGCCAAGTATCCGGTCAATCCTTTGACCTACTTAGATTTTCACTAGATGTCTGATCACCCTTGACCCATCTGGATTTCCTCATGCCAAGTATACGGTCAATCCTTTGACCTACTTGGACTTCCAACAGATGTCCGGCCACCCTTGACTCATCTGGATTTCCTCGTGCCTCGCTTCACTCACCAGGACTTTCCATCTGTTTAGCTTCACTCATCAGGACTTTCCATTTGCCTAACTTCACTCACCAGGACTTCCCATTTGCCTAGTTTCACTCACTAGGACTTCCCATTTGCCTGGCTTCACTCACCAAGACTTTCACCTAGCTTCACTCACTAGGGTTTTCACCTAGCTTCAATCACCAGGATTTTCCATCTACCTAGCTTCACTCACTAGGACTTCCCATATGTCTATCTTCACTCACTAGGACTTCCCATCTGCCTGGTTTCACTCACCAAGACTTTCACCTAGCTTCACACACTAGGGTTTTCACCTACCTTCACTCACCAGGATTTTTCATCTGTCTAACCTCCAATTAAACTTTCCCAGTCAAGTATCCGATCAATCCTTTGACCTACTTGACTCTTCTTCACATCTAACTGATCAACCTTGACCAGAGGGGAATTGTATCAACAATCCCCCCAATCAGACAATTGCATCTACAATCTCTATGTATTGTCAAACATCGAAACCCAAAACATCAAGACTCAGGCTTGAGCCAACTCAAGCCTAGTCAACCTTGACCTAGGGGATATTGCACCAACAATTTCTCCCTTTTTGATGTTTGACAATACCTTTAAGTTAGGCTAATGCATAGCCTCAACTTCTTCCTCATGCCAAAGCACGAATGAGGATTTCCTTCATTCTCTCCCTTTCCTAGAGAGCAAACTCCCTCTTTAAGCGAATGAAGGCATAGTACAGACCCTACATTCTCCCCCTAACTTTCTTAGAGGGACAAAGGCCTAACTTAAACCCTATATTTCTTCTCCTATTGGTACACATAAAAAACTCTCCACTTGAAGGGTTACCCAACGTTGTTCATAACCTCATATGTTGTTCACAACACCACAATGAAGATCTCATACCTTTTATTATCTCCAATGCTCACTATTGAGCATTAACCAATCTAATAATGAAGCTTTCATACCCTTTATTATCTTCAATGTCCACCCTTGAGCATTAAATCTCTTCATAAATACAATGAAGGTTCCATACTCTTTATTGTATCCAATGCTCATCCTTGATCATTTATCAAGCAAAGGATATACCACCTTCCATGGTTTCAGAAAATAATTTCCATGTCCTTAGCGAGTAGCTCCCTCGAAAGACATGCTTGAAACTTCTGTCATTGCACCAGAAATGACTTGGAATCCCTAAACCTTTAGGAAATCCAAAATTTGAAGTTTTGAAGTTCAACAATTCAATATTGAAATTAAACCACAACTTAAACTTCTACTTAGTCTTCTTTAACCAATCCATCCTTGTTTTCATCATGAAAACTTCCCCTAAATGTATACAAATGTGTGTCAAGGGGTTGGGAATGGTTACCTAGACTAAAAATGATTTTAAATGCTTAAATCAAGCCTTTTCAGCCAAAATTAGCACTCCCAATCGATTGAAGTTGGGTCTCAATCGATTGAGACCATTTCAATCGATCGCCTGATCGATTTCGCGAGCTTCTGTTCGCGGAAATTGCATTGATCCAAGTAGATTGAATCAATCAGTTGATCGATCTATCGAGGCTCTGCTCACAAGAAATGCAGCTCAATCGATCGGCTGATCGATTAAGGCTTCCCAATCGATCGATTGATTGATTGGGTTTCTGAAATTTTGAAATCCAATTTCAGCCGAATTTCAGAAATGCCCAAAAAATTCTATAAAATTCTAAAAATCATGAAAACTCGAGTAGACATTACTTAGGGAATATACTATCATGGAAAAATATTTTTCTATATGAAAATAGTTCCTATTTTCAAGGATTGATACAAACTTGAAAACTTATAAAAATTTCAATGTTTCTTTCAAGTTTGTGTCTAACTTTTCAATGATGATTACTATCAAAAGATAGCCTTCACCAAGGTTTTCGAAAGTGTATTTAAAATCATTTTCAAAATCAATATCTAACCATGTTCTTTGGGCTTAATGCACATGACTTGTACATTAGCTTTTCCAATGATTGGAAAACACATAACTATGTGTTTTGATGAACCTAAAACTAAAAAAGAATGCACTAAATCAACATCTTGAGTTTTGTTCATCATCCTAACATCTCACTCGTATCTATGTGTACGAAAACGCATACAAGTCACATTATAGTTCTTTGTGAGATGTAAAGTTTGATTTTTCCCTAAACTAAGGATCATGCATATCCACCTATGCATTTTGGATTATGAACATCCACCTAGGATGTTACTTGTTAGTAAATTCCATTATCCTTAATTGCAAGGAAATAAAAATAATGCATGATGAGTTATGACATACATCAGAATGAATAATTTTCAAAAGAAAATTTGCTATAATTACATGATGTATATATGACATGACATGGTATTTTTATGTTTTTTATAATAAAGCATGAGTGTAAAATATGATGTCATAGCATATGATGGGCAAACAAAGCATGGTAATTTAGCTCAAATAAAGTACCTAGATTACCTATCTAAGTATCCTTAATCCTTAGTTAACTTAAAATTAAATCCTAGATTGCCCACCTTTTTCTTTAAGAAAATGTCAAAACCCAACTTGGCATTTCTTTACCTCTTGATTAATTGTGCCAATTTAAAATTAAGTATATTTCTCAAATTTTTGGCACATTTTACTCTTCCAAAGAGTACTCATTTTAAATTAAGGCCTAGATTGGCCCTTAACTTCCTAAGAAATACTCATGTCCCAACTTGGTATTTCTTATGCTTTTTCCAATTGTGTCAATTTAAATTGAATTCTAATTCCTCAAGTTTTGACACATTTTACTCTTCTAAAGAGTAAATGATAATCCAATTCATTTTCAAAGGTTAATAATAACCTTGAAAATGCTCTCCGAGTATCAACTTCATCAAGGTTGGGTTAACTACCATTCCAATTAGAGTTGACACTCTCTAACTCATCTAAGGGGTAGAGAAAATGCTCCTAGGAACCCAAAACCTATTGGTTCTCCTTGGATGCTCTAGGTACTCACTAGGGATAACCTCCATAGTTACCTTCCTAATGACCTTCCTAGGTTTCTTAGAAGCCTTGGTCATCTCCTCTAGGTCAACTCTAGGGATTGCTTCCCTTGTGACCTTCTTAGTGACTTTCTTAGACATCTTAGAAGTCTTAGTCACATTTGTAGTTGCAAAGATACTCCTAGAGATAACTTCCCTTGTATCCTTGACTTGACACCTAGACTTAGAGTTGGTTCTATAGCTATATGGAACCCTATGGTAAGAAGTTACATCCTTCTTAGCCTTAGATTTGTATTCCAAACCTCTATGGTCATTGGATGAGTATTGCACTCCTATACCTAGATTATGTTCATTTAGCCCTTTTAGGATATTTTTCATCTTTTTTAGGGGTTTTTCCATTTTATCAAACCTTGACCTCAAGACTTGGTTTTCTTTCCATAAATCCCTAGATTTTGATTTTTCATTTTATCCTTGAGCATTTTTATTTTTAGGCCCATAACTAAAACTGTTAGAACTATTGCCTAAATTTTTATCTACCTTCCTAACCCTAGGTGTGGTAGTCTTAGCATGAAGAGCCACATGATTTTCATTAATTCTATCATGCTTCCTATGTTTATGGTAAATAACATTAAAATGATATAGGTTAGAACTAGCATGCTTTTTACCATGATTTAAAGGGATAGGCTCAATAAATGATACCTTGGGTTTTACCTTGGAAGCTCCCCCTTGACTTGTGCTTCCTCCCTTAGGCTTGACCGATTTCTTCCCCTTAGGACATTGACTTCGATAATGTCCTTTTTGGTTGTACAAGAAACACACAATGTGTTCCTTGCTCTTCTTTGTTGGGGGACGGTCTCCTTGTGCTTCTCCTTGCCCTTTTGTGCCACTTGGCCCTTCTTCTTGGCCAATTTAGGGCACTTGCTCTTATAATGTCCATGTTCCCTATACTCAAAGCAAATGATATGATCTTTATTATTAACAGTTGAAATTGTTATACTTTTGCTTGTAGGGGTGACATCTTCTCCTTTTAATCCTACTGTAGAGGCTTCCTCTTGATCCAAATATGATGCTCCTCTAATTGATTTGACTTGACTTTTGGAGGTGGAAGCTTCTTCATCTTCATCCCTTCTTGATCCGGAGATGGAGGCTTCTTCTTCTTCATCGTCCTCTTATACATGAAACAAGGAGTATGCTCCCTCCTTACTCTTTTGGTTGTACTCCTTTGAGGATGAAGCTTCTAGGACTTCTTCTTCCGATGTTGAGCATCTCTCAACCTCGGAATCCTCCTCCTCTTGGTCTTGCTCCAATGGGTTGCCCTCTTTAGATTTGTCTTGATTTGGTGTAGTGGAGGGTTCTTCATGAAGCTTGGCCAATTTGCTCCACAATTCTTTTGCATCTTTAAATTCTCCAATTTTGCATAAAATTATGCTTGGCAATAAACTAACCAATAATTTGGTTACCTTGACATTCGCCTCACACCTTTGGACTTGCTCTTGGCTCCACTTGCTCTTCTTGAGAATTTTGTCTTTGCTATTTGTTGGAGCTTGGAAGCAATCCATTAGAGCAAACCATTGCTCTATCTCCATCATTATAAAATTTTTGATTCTTGATTTCCAAGAATCGAAGCTTGTTGATATGAATGGTTGAGGCACCTTTGTATCGAATCCAAGTCAATCTTGGAATTCCATCTTGAAGTTGAGCTTTTTGACTTCTTTGACTTGATGAATGCTCCAACTTCTTCACCCTCTAGCCTTTTTTCCCTTTCCGGCGATGATTCCGGTAAAGAGCGACCTCGCTATGATACCACTTGTTAGGGTCGTTTGGTGCTAGAGGGGGGAGTGAATAGCTCGGCGTGCTTGATTGCTTGCTTCTTTGATGATGATATGCAGTGGAATGAACTCGAAGTAAACTTACAATGCTAACAAGAAGGATTTACTTGGTATCCACCTCAAGAAGAGGTGACTAATCCAAGGATCTGACCCTCACTCACTCATCCACTATGAAAACACTCCTTTATGGTAACTACCGAAGGTGGAGAAGGCTTGAACAAACTCACACACAAAGATATACAAGAAGAACAAAATACAAGCTAATACAATATCAAATCTTACAAGATTTACACAACAGAAACCCTAGCTTGCTTTTCTTCTTTCTTGAATACACCTCTTGACTTGCTTGGAAGTGCAACAACACTCCTCTCTAAGCCTCTAAGATCTGGTGTGTGTCGGTGAGCTCAGTGGAGAACGAATCGTGAAGAACGAAGAAGAAGTGTTTTAAGTCATATTGAAGAAATCACTCACAACAGCTTTAAACTTGCGCAACGGTCGGATACCAATCGATTGAATGACTCTCAATCGATTGGGGAGGTTTTGAATTGATCGGTCAATCGATTTAGAGCGCCTATGTGCTCTCTAGAAATAGCTGAATCGGTCGACCAATAGATCTAGCCTTTCTCGCGTCTGCGTGCGAGAAATACAGTCCCTGATCGATCGATCAATCGATTGGAGATGCTCAATCGATCAGCTAATCGATTGGAGATGCCCAATCGATCAACTAATTGATTGGAGATGCCCAATCGATCAGCTGATCGATTGGGAGAGGTTCTATGCTCGCGACATTTGCACCCAATCGATCAACTGATCGATTGGGCCAAACCTTTTACGCGACACACATCCAATCGATCAACTGATCGATGGACTACGGTTCAATCGATCGGTTGATCGATTGACCTACCTTTGACTTGCCAAAATCAAGTCCAACATTCTCAAACCCAACATCCGGTTAACCGTGACCTATTGGAACCTCATGCCTAGTATCTGATTAACCTTGACCTGCTAAGTCTCCTTCACCAAGTGTCCGGTCAATCCTTTTGACCCACTTAGACTTTTCTCCTTGTGCCAAGTATCCGGTCAATCCTTTGACCTACTTGGACTTCCACCAGATGTCCAATCACCCTTAATCCATCTGGATTTCCTCATGCCAAGTATCTGGTCAATCCTTTGACCAACTTGGACTTCCACTAGATGTTCGGTTACCCTTGACCCATCTGGATTTCCTCGTGCCTGGCTTCACTCACCGGGACTTTCCATCTGCCTTGCTTCCCTCACCAGGACTTTCCATCTGCCTAGCTTCACTCACTAGGACTTCCCATCTACTTGGCTTCACTCACCAGGACTTTCCATCTGCCTAGCTTCACTCACTAAGACTTCCCATCTGCTTGCCTTCACTCACCGGAACTTTCACCTAGCTTCACTCACTAGGGTTTTCACCTGGCTTCACTCACCAGGATTTTCCATCTGCCTATCTTCACTCACTAGGGCTTCCCATCTTCCTAGTTTCACTCACCAGGACTTTCGCCTAACTTCACTCACTAGGGTTTTCAGCGGGCTTTACTCACCGGAATTTTCCATCTGCCTAACCTCCAATTAGGACTTTCCCAGCCAAGTATCCGGTCAATCCTTTGACCTAGTTGACTCTTCTACACATCTAACTGGTCAACCTTGACCAGAGGGATATTACATCAATAATCTTCCCAATCGAACAATTGCATCCCCAATATCCATGTATTATCAAACATCGAAACCTAAAATATCAAGACTCAGGCTTGAGCCAACTCAAGCCTAGTCAACCTTGACCCAAGGGATATTGCACCAACAATCTCCCCCTTTTTGATGTTTAACAATACCTTTAAGTTAGGCTAATCCATAGCCTCAACTTCTTCCTCATACCAAAACACGAATGAGGGTTTCCTTCATTCTTTCCCTTTTCTAGAGGACAAACTCCCTCTTTAAAGTAATGAAGGCATAGTACAGACCCTACATTCTCCCCCTAACTTTTCTAGAGGGGCAAAGGCCTAACTTAAACCCTACATTTCTCCCCCTATTGGCACACATCAAAAACTCTCCCCTTGAAGGGTTATCCAACGTTGTTCAAAACCTCACATATTGTTCACAACACCACAATGAAGGTCTCATACCCTTCATTATCACCAATGTTCACCCTTGAGTATTAACTAATCCAACAATGAAGGTCTCATACCCTTCATTATCTTCAATGCTCGCCCTTAAGCATTAAATCTTTTCACAAACACAATGAAGGTCTCATACCCTTCATTGTATCCAATGTTCATCCTTGAGCATTTATCAAGCGAAGGATATACCACCTTCCATGGTTTCGGAAAATAATTTTCATGTCCTTAGCGAGTAGCTCCCCCTAAAGACATGCTCGAAACTTCTGTCATTGCACCAACAATAACTTGGAATCCCTAAACCTTTAGGAAACCTAAAATTTGAAGTTTTGAAGTTCAATAATTCAATATTGAAACTAAACCTCTACCTAAACTTCTACTTAGTTTTCTTTAACCAATCCATCCTTGTTTTCATCATGAAAACCCCCCCTAAATGTATACAAATATGTGTCAAAGGGTTGGGAATGGTTACCTAGACTAAAAATGATTTTAAATGCTAAAATCAGGTTTTTCCAGCCAAAATTAGCACTCCCAATCGATTGAAGTTGGGTCTCAATCGATTGAGACCATTTCAATCAATCACCTAATCAATTCCGTAAGCTTCTGTTCGCGGAAATTGCCTTTGAATCGATCCACTGATCGATCCAGGCAGATTGAATTGATCGGCTGATCGATCAAGCGAGGCTCTGCTCGCAAAGAAACGCAGCTCAATCGATCGGCTGATCGATTGAGGCTTCCCAATCGATCGGCTAATTGATTGGGTTTCTGAAATTCTAAAATCCAATTTCAGTCAAATTTCAGAAATGCCCTAAAAATTCTACAAAATTTTAAAAATAATGAAAACTCATGTAGACATTACTTAGGGTATATACTATCATGGAAAATAGTTTTCTATGAAAATACTTCATATTTCAAGGATTGACACAAACTTGAAAACTTTTAAAAACTTTAATGTCTTCAAGTTTGTGTCTAACTTTTTGATAATGATTACTACCAAAAGATAGACTTCACCAAGGTTTTCCAAAGTGTATTTAAAATCATTTTCAAAACTAATATCCAACCATGTTCTTTGGACTCGATGCACATGATGTATATATGAAACCATGAAACTTAAATTATATTTTCATGCATGAAACTCAACCCAATTGTGTCAATTTCTTATATTTGAGACTCAAATCCATCTCAAAATTACTTTGGCACATTTGATGACCCATCTTGAGTCCTAAGAATGGTTTGCTTGAGATGCATTTACCATATATCCCAAAGACTCTTTGAGCTCCCCCTAGAGCTCTTATCCTTAGCCGCCTCCCTAGGTGACTTATCCACTATGGCTAGGCCACTTTAGTGCACCTCGGGTGACACACTTGGCCAACAAACTTGACTTTCTTAACCTTAGACACTTTATCTTTGGTTAATTTCTTCTTGTCCTTAACCTTGGACACCTCATCATTGCCATAATTATATGCAATCTTAGCATATTTCTTCTCATTAGCATTGGATAATTCTCCCTTGCCCTTGGTCACTCCTCCCTTGCCATTTTCATATGTCACCTTAGCACTTGACCTCCTTTTGGTCTTGGAGGGACTCAATTTGATATTTTTGGGTCTTTAACCATCTAAACACATATCAAATCCTCTAGGTCCAATAATGAACCTATCTAGGACTTTCTCCATTTCCTTAAGCCTTGCTTTCAAGGTTTGATTTTTCAATTCTAGGGTTCTAACCCTAGAATCAACATATCCAGCTTGGACATTCCTAGACTTACCCTTCCTAGGCATATATCTTCCCTTCTTAGGATTAATGCCTAGATTTTCAACCACCTTTCTCTCCTTTGTCAAGGTAGATGGTTTCTTTTTAGGTCTAACCTTAGTGTATGATTTCTTAGGGTTATCTACCGTGTTAACACTATTCCTATCATTATACCTAAATTCATAATTATGCATGGGTACATAATTTTCATTATTCTTGAGAAGCATGAAGGAATTTGAAATTGGATTAAACTTCAAATTAAGGATTACCTTCCCTTTTACCTATGGAGCTACGCTTAACTTGAGATCCTCCTCTTCTCCCATTTCTTCGAGTGTGTCAATTTCTTGAGCTCTCTTCTCCTTGGGCACTTTATATGGTAGTGACTCCACTCACCACATGTGAAACACACTATGTGCTTCTTCTCCTTGTTCTTCCTACAACTCACGTTAGATTCTAAATCACCCTTGTTGAGTTTAAGAATTACCTTCTTTAGCAAAGGACATCTACTCTTGTAGTGTCTCATCTCTCCTCACTCAAAGCACTTGATGTGAGCTTTAGTGCTCTTCTCGGTGGGTGCGGTTGAAGATTGAGCTTCCAAGACTTCTTCTTCGTACATGTTTTGACTTCTTCTTCCTCACTTGAAGATGTGGATGGTTCCACTTCTTCCTCCCCTTCGAATGTTGAGCAAGTCTTTACATCCGATTAGTCCTTCTCGTCCTCTTGGACCAATGAGTCATTTTCCTTGGGCTCCTCCACTTCTCGTTCTTATGTAGGTTTTTTTATGAAAAGTAATCACTTTGCTCCATAGCTCATGAATAATTCAACATAATTTTAGTTAGCTCCTTATTTGTCTCTGATTGCTCTCTTTACTTCTTGGTCCAATACCGAGATCGAAGATACCTCCCTTTCTTTTCTGTTGGAGCTTCAAACGAAACTTCCAACGTGATCTAATGATGCCAATCTATTTGGAACCACGTCTCCAACCGCTTCCTCCAATACTCAAAATCATCTTAATCGTATGAAGGTGGGATTTGGATATCCCATCCTATGGCCCTTCTGACTCCATCTTCCTCTAGCTCTTTGCTCCCTCGGCAATTAGGCCAACGAAGAGCAACCAAGCTCTAATACCAATTGTTAGGGCCTTAATACCAGGCTAGAGGGGGTGAATAGTCAATCACCAACACTTTGCTTCCTACACTTGTTAGCATGTAACAAAAATACAAAACAAACACTAACAATAGAAAGCTAACCCTAAGCACTATAATGAACAAGAAAGACACCAAACCTCACACGTTCATGTAATGTGGTTCAGAGATCAATTACTCCTACTCTACTGGTATCTGTAAAATAGATGATCTCGATCAGTCGGTGGATGACTCCCCAGAAATCTCTAGCTACCTCAAACCTCCTTCTCGGTGGAGAAACCTCACTACAACTTTGATCCAAAAATCCTTAGATCACAAGAAGTACTTGGAGCACTTAGAAGACTTCTAATAGACTTTAACCAAGTCTATTTTGTCAACCCTAACCAAGCTCCAAAGCCTTGGTTATATAGGTCACGGGTTAGAAAACCCCGCCTACCAGTCAACTGGTAAGTATACCAATTGACGACCCTCTATGAAATTTGACCGTTACATACCAACGTCTCGATACCAGTCAATTGATGAAAATCCCAATCGACTGCTCCACATGGGCTGAGCAAATAGAGACATTCTATTTGCTCCCCAGTCAACTGAGCATGTACCCGTCGACTGGTAGTTTGCTCCCTAGTCGACTGAGCATGTACAAGTCGACAGGTACAACCACCATTCGACTGGTCAAACCCTAACCCTAGAATTTTGACCTCCAAATAAATTAACTCAGCACTTATACTTGATCGACCAACTTAGACCTAGCCTTTTAGCCTCCTCCATCAGCCTTGCGTCCCTCGGATGTCTCCCATCCTTCACGCCTTATCTTCTAAAGCTTCGTTCGGCCTCATCCCTGTTGTCGGATCTTCCTTTCCAAGAGGCTCCTCACCTCCGAGACTTCAATCATTGCCAAGTCACACTTGGACTTTTGTTGCCAAGACTACATGCTTGAACTTATATCGTCAAGACTCACACTTAGACTTTTCTCCTTTGCCAAGATCACACTTGGACTTTCCTTATTATACATATATCTTGCACACTCACAATACATATCAAATACAACAATAAACCTAAGTTAAATCTTTTCTCAAATATTAAAACCTAGGACACTCATATTGCTCTAACATTCACTGCATGCGTAATATACCCTATATATATATATATATATATATATATATATATATATATATATATATATATATATATATATATATATATATAATATCCAGGAGGAAAATATTAAACGGATTAAAAATTTGATCTAATAGCAATTATATATGAAAATGTAGATTAAATAATTAATAATATATCAAGAATTAAATTTATATGAATTTATGAAATTTACTGAAATTTTTTCAAATTTTAAAGGAATCATTTCAAATTTTAAGAGATATAAATGGTAAGAAAAAGTCTATTTTGGAATATCTTTATTTAATGAGGAGTTGATTGAGTATAAGGTTAAGTTTTTAGTTATTAAACCCTAAGTTTAATTAAACTAATCTTCCCCGTCTCCCTCTCATAATCGCTCGCGGCGCTTGGCGCTCGACCACCGCCTCGTTTCCCCGCCGTCTGCCGGATAACCCCTTCCTCCGTCCACCAAAAGCAGTCCTACCTCTTCGTGGGCACCGGCGGCTACCCGTCGCCGCACCAGTCTCCTCCGCCGTCGCTCCGCAAAGTGATCCGACGCTGCTGCGGCGCCGTGCGACAACGACACCGCTGTGCACCTTCTCTGACGCTGCGTCTCGTTCTTTCCCGGTGACGACCTCTCGACTGTCACCGTGCAACGATGTCGCTATGCATCGACGCCGCTGTGCGATGATGCCACTGCAGCCCTTTTTTTTTGGCAGCTGTCGCGGCCTGGAGCCACCGCGTCCCTCACCTCCCTCGATGCCATTGCCGACAGTCGTCGTGGTGGCACATCGTCGTTTCCTTTCCTCGCCTCTCACAAAACTTCGGCTTTGCTTTGTTTACGCATGCAACGCCATCGCTTGGCTTGCATGCGACACATTACCGCCGACCATCAGTGCGTGTTGCATTTTATTGACCTCCGTTGCAGCCCACCGCTGACCACCCATGACTAGCCATCGTGAGTCACCGCCGGAGAGGAAGAAGTTCCGTCACCGGTGAATGAAGGTAAAGGTTTAATTATTGATTAAACACTGTTTTAATTAAAATTGAGGTTATTGTTAATTGTTAATGCTGTGAATAATTAGAAAGTAAGATTAATTGATTAATCGACAAGTCTAACGAATTAAGCAAAGTTGTTGGATTAATAAATGATTATTCATAATAATTAAATTTAATTAGTTAATAAAATTATTATTATTGGTAATTGACTAATTAAATAACAGCTTAATTAATATTGATTAATTTATTCATAGACTAATTAACTAATAGACTATCAATCGGAGTACTAAAGGAGAACGAATGATTAACGCATGTATACAAATGATGATTAACAGAATTATTCCAATACTTAGTTTTTGCCTCTTGTATTGTATTGATAGGATTCGATCTCGAGGCAGATCCCTTGATTTAAAGATGATTAGAATGATCTACATTTGAGGTTGATAGTTTTGATCATAATTCATATTTATTTACCTCATATTTGATGAGGTTATAGTTATTCGCTTACCTTAAATCTGTCCTATATCACTCCTGAGTTGAATACCTTATTGTTTGTTCTTATATGTTGATAATTATGCAGTTATGTTTGATGTTTATGATTTTATTTATAGATATGTATGATATTACTATACCATAATGTAGGATGTCGGATATTCTGCTATATTCCTTAGTAGATGATTTGAGTTTGTATTTATTGTTGAGATTATCATACCGTAGTATAAGATATCGAGCATCTTGCTAAGTCATTGTTTGTTATTACATACCATAGCGTAGGATATGGAGTATCCTAATAGACCCTTGTGTTGGCGCAGCGGGGTCGACAATAGGAGGTGAATTTCTTGTAAAACAAAATATCTTTCTCGTTCTTTCAACTCAGATTAGTAGTAACAGTATAATTATAAAAATTAAACAACAAAAAAAATGAAAGAAGAGACACAAGATTGGTTACAATATAGGTGGTTGTTAATCCAAGACCAATGAAAAGCTCTAGAAGTCTCCTTCGATGATGGCAGAGAAGTCTCTTACGCTTGTTGAATGCTCAAATAGTTGCTAGGAAATGAATACAAGAGTTGATACTTAATTCCTAGGTCCAGGGATTTTTTTACAGCCATTGAAAAATCTTATCCCTGGCTGGAAGGTGTCTACAACAAGTTGGAAAGTGCCTCTAGAAAGGTAAGAAAGGATAAAACTTTATCCTTTTCCAATGGTACTTTTGCCCAATCGAAGGCGCCCTCCAAGTTGATTGAATGTGCCTTCCACCAGAAAGGCGCGATGACGCCTTCAATCCACTTGAAGGTGCCTTCAGCAGCTTCTTCCGAGCTCTAAGTCTTCTCCTTTGCCTCTTCCACTGTTCCACTCACTTGGGTGATTTCGGCCAACCGGAATAGGGCTCACCCAAACCCATTTTCTGGCCTTCTCCTCGAGCAGCCTCCCTCCCGAGCTTCTCATCCCTCGAACCGCCGCGCGAGTCCTTCTCGTCTGTCGGTGTACTCTTTCACAACACCTCGTCCTTCGGATGCACTGAGCCCGTCGACTCTCTTCCCGTGTCATCCTTCTCGCTAGCTGCATCTTCCGCTCGACTTCTTGTGTTCCTAAGCTCTTGCACACTTAGACATAAGGATCAAATACACGAGACCTAACTTAACTTGGTTGATCACATCAAAACTACCACGGGATACCAACAATCTTCCCTTTTTGATTTGCATCAATCCAAGTTCAAGTTAGGGTTTAAAAAATATAGCATAATAACATGATGAATGTATAAGAATAAAGTTGCAACAAATTTAAACAAATTAGTTGCAAAATTAATTAGTTGCAAAAAAAAATTCAAAAAAAAAATCCTAACTCCACCTTAATCTTCCTGAACTTTTACTTATCTCCCCCTTTGATCACATAAAAAATGGAAAAAAATACAATAAATTATTACACAAATTTGAAAAAAAGGGCTAAACATTCATTAGGAATTTGAAAAATTATTTTAAAAAAATTTAGACAATTAAACATTCATTTCAGTAATCCGCTTCCAGACTGTCACGAGGTAATAGGCCTTTTTGTATATTGAACAACAACCACTTTTAGACAAAGTCTCTTAAAGAAAAGAAATATTTAATTTCTCTTTTTTTTTTCTTTATGAGTGTGCTAAATGGATTAAAATAATTTAATCTAAGTATGATCTTGGAATCCAGTATAGGTTCATTCCTACTAGATTTACTAAAAATTTGGAGGGTACGTAATTTCTGGAGATTTTTCTTATTTGACTTCTATGGTTCTTGATATACCAACTTAGTTGTTTATAATTTAAATTTCAAAAACCTTTTTGAGTCGAGCATGCATAGTCATTTTCTAGTTTTTTTATTTGAATCTTTAATTTTTCATTTTCTATTTTTAAGTAATCATACATTTCTAGGGGATATGACTTTGCTAAGTTTAATTTTAACCTAGCATTTTCTTTCTCTAGATTTACTAGATCCTTAGAAAGAACTTTAATAAATTGAAATAATTTTTCAGGAGGTAAGGCACGTACCTCACTTACCTTGTGTTCTGGTGCTCCCTTTTCATTGCTACTTTCTTCAAAGGATCCTCCCCCTTCGTCGATGCTCATTTTTGAGGAACTTTCAATGTCTCTCTGGTGATCTGCCATCAAAGATAGTCCGGCATAGGCCTCAATCTCGAACTCAGAGGACAATGACTCATCCCAAGTTGCCTTCAAATTCTTGTGCTTCGATCTTTTAGTCTTTTGCCCTTATCTTTCTCTCTCTTCTTTAATTTGGAGTAGTCGTCCTTGATGTGTCCTTCTCCTTGGCAGTTGTAGCATCGTACTTTCCCTTTGCTTCTGAAGTCCTTTTTTGCTACGACTTGAATCTATTAGATTTAATAAATCTATTGAATTTCCTTACCAATAATGTTGCTTCATCTGCGTCGATTGAATTCTCAGAGTCTTGATCTAGTTCATCCTTTTGGTTGCTTTTAGTGCTATGTTATGGGCTATCTTTTCTCCTTTGTTTGGCAAGACTGCATATCTTAATTCATGAAGTTCAAAAGTGGAAAAAAGATTTTCTAATGTACTAACTTCAAGGTCTTTAGATATGTAAAATGAGTAGACTATAGATATCCACTCGGGTGTTCTAGGAAATACATTTAAAGCATACCTTAACGAATCTCGATTAGTTACCTTTTCTCCGAGATTCGTGAGTTCGGTTATGAGTTCTTTGATTCTCGAGTGTAGATGTGCAACTGTTTCGCTTTCTTCCATCTGGAGGTTTGTCAGTTGGTTCCGGAGCAAGTCTCGTCTCACGAGCTTTGCTTTGGAAGTTCTTTCATGCAACTCCAGGAACTTCTCCCAAAGTTCGTTTGCTGATTTGTAATATCTGATCCGATTTACTTCTTGGGGTGGAAGTATGATGAGTAGGTAGAACTTGGCTCGTCCATTCTCTACGAAGTATGCTTGCTCCTTCTTGGTCCATTGGTATTCTTCCTTTTCATTTCCTTAGAAGTCTTTGGGAGCTACAAACCCATATTTAATTATTAATAGAATTTCAAAATCAGTTTTGGAAAATACCTCTATTGTTAGTTAGAGCCCTAGAGTCAATCATCTGATGATTGTTGTATGGACTCATTGTATCATATTCTTATATATAAAGGCATTTGGTTTTGATTATTATGCTTACTTGTATTGGTGTCAAATAAACTAAGTATAATAGCGTCCTTGAGTAGAAGGTTCTTACTTATATCAATCGATTGGTTGAATCGATAGTGAGATGATATAGGGAACACTACTCTTAATCATTCCTAGTCGAGTATTAACATTCAGGGACAATGTTAATGCAATAAGACTAGCATGTAAGTCAACTCGATGACTTGATCTCACAAGTCATGGATATAGAGATATCAAGTTGACACATGGGTATGCATTGGAGAATGTATACTGAATGACTCGCCATGAGAAAATATCATGGATCGTTATATGAGTGTCATATACTTTCTCATGTGGCTATTAGTATGACTACTAGTCCTTGGACCTGAAGTCACCATGGATCCCTACATAAGGAGTTATGTACTTTGGCTTCGTCAAACGTCACCCGTAAATGGGTGGACTATAAAGGCGATTACTGGGTATGTAACAAATTATGTAGAGGGATGTGAGTGATGTAGATGGGATCTATCCCTCCTATATGACGGGAGCGACATCGATATTCTTGGTAGAGTGAGACCACGAAGTGCATGGCCATGCCCAAATGAGTCAATATGAGATATTGAGCTCATTTGATTGAGTGAGTCTACTTGGAGTTCAAGATTTAGATTGATTAGAGGATGACGCGGTCTATGTCTCACATTGATCAATCTAGATGTCTAGGATAGAAGGACAATGTCATATATTGTGAGGAGTCACAATTAGTAGTCACAAGGTGATGTTGGATCTCAACATTCTTATAACTTGGGTAGTAATGATGTGTTGCTAGATACCGCTCATTACTTATGCTTCTAAATGGGTTTAGGAGTATTGCCAACGTTATAAGAACCTATAGGGTCACACACAAAAGACAATTAGATGGAGATTAGGTTCATATGATGAACCAAGAGGATTAGATTCATGTGATGAATCAAATTGGATTAAGAGTAATCCTAATTGAACTAATTGAGTTGGACTCAATTTGATTCATGTGTTCAATGAGTCTAATTTAGATTATGACTCATTGAATCAATTTAATTAAATAAATTAGATCCATTATATTAAATTGGCTTGAATCAAATGGTTGGATTTGATCAACCATGGGAGTTATAATGTCAAGTTTGACTTGACTTGAGAGGAAGATGAAAAGTCAAGTTTGACTTGACTATATGTCATCTCATTTGTGAGTTGACATTAAGTGACCAATAATGGTGTTACACATCATTAAGTTTAGCACATGTGTGTGCCACTTCATAGAGGTTACAAATCTCCTCTTTAATGGCCACATTAAATGAGAAAGGAGGTTACACTCCTTAATGTGGCCGGCCACTTATGGTTGAATGAATGGGTTAATTTTTCATTCAAGTCAATTCATTCCTTCTTCTTCCTCATCTCATCTTCTTGCTCTCCCTCTCCTCCTCCTTGTCCGAACCACCTAAGGTGCTAGCACACCTTTGTTTGGTCTTCTCCACCTAGTTTGTTCGTGTGGATACGCATAGAGGATCGTACACTTGACGATCTCGAGATCCGGCGAACCTTTGGACGAGCGGGATACGTGAAGGGCTTCGCATCAAGGGTAATTTCTTTTCTTTGTAGATCTAGTGTAGATCTAGGCTTTAGTAAACTCGTACATGAAATTTTGTTTATAAACTTCGCACGGATCCGGTGGCATGGGAGATTCGGGGTTTCCGCAACGCAAAAAGGCGATTTTTGCGGCCCAAAAATCCCAACAGTGGTATCAGAGCCACGTGCGAAGTCTTGTACGAGTTTAATTTGTATTTTTAAGAAAAATATCAGTTCTATAACTTTCTGTAATTTTATGGTTTTTATGGGTATTTTTCTCGTAGAAGCGAAGCACAAGTGTTTAGACACTTGTAGGTTTCGGCTACCGAGAAGATTTTTCCGAAACGGCAAGGTTTCGCCCCAAATCTTTTTGGGATAGTGGACTAAGGCACTGTAGGATCACTTAGGAACACTTGCGATGGTTATATCGCGGGTAGGGGTACTGCCCCTGACCCCGCAAGGAGATTCGTTCCGCGATTGCGCCCGAAAATCGCTAAACATGACCGCCGGGAATTTTTATTCGTAAAAATTGTAAAAAAAAATTATAGAAAAATTACAGAAAATTATAGAAATTACATAATTTAGAATTATGTGTTATTTTGTGATAGTCATGGCCCAAAAGACCCAATTAGATTGGAAAATTATGTTGTAATTCATAATATGGCATGTGTGTCATTTTGTGTGTTTGCGCGTGTTGTACTTGATTTGCGACCTGCGCGTCGTGCCTTTCTATTTATTTATTCTTGTTGTAAATTAGTTTAGACTCGAATGTAACTCGAGTTTCAAAATTGTAATGTACAAAATTGGAGCGGTGGAAGGTCCACTCGAGACGGAGTTACGAGGAGGGCGCGAGCAACACAAGGTGGTCAAAGGGAGGAGCTTGGAGAAGCTATTGACCCTAGGTTGACCATCCGATCTTCTCATTGGCTTGAGAAGATCGTAGTAGGGTCATGACTAATCACAAATAATTTAATTAATTGCTTGTGTGTGTATATGTGATGCATGCTAGATTAAGTAATTAATTAGTGCCTTAACGATTAGATTAGATCTAAATCGTGTATAAGATACACCCTATCGATTAGATTAGATCTCAATCGTGTCAACTCAAATGCCTACCATGCCGTGATACCTATCACTACCTCGATCACATGTGTTGTTGAATCTGCCAAAGCAGAGCAACACATATTATCTTGGTAGGGTACGGAGGGACAATCTTGGTCCCGCCTATCAACGCATGGGTGAGTACAACTCAATTAGATTGAGTAACTAGTTAACTCAATTGGATCGAGTTTAACTATAGGCATTTTCCAAATAGTTGGTAGATAGGTCAAAATCACATTTATATTAACTCTTGGGCGTATTAGCCAAAGCTAACTCGAGTTTTAATATAAATGTGGATCTTGATCCTATAAATAAGAGTTGCATAGAGATGTAATTGGTAATTAGTTACCTACCGATCATACTAAGTCTTGGGCGATTTAGCCAAAGCTAACTCAAGGCGTAGTATGATGTGGATCTTGTCCCACTTGATTTATAGAATTCAGTAGGAGCATCATTTAGTCAAAGACCTAATTAAATGATTAAAAAGAATATGATATTTACTTTCTGCTTTAATTTCTGTTGTAGATTGCCATGACGTCGAACACGAACACATTCTCTCTACGTTCTATCCTTGACAAGGACAAGCTTAACGGAGCAAATTTCCTGGATTGGTACAGGAATATGAGAATAGTTCTCACTCAAGAACGCAAACTGTACATTCTGGAGCAGCCCATTCCGAAGGCTCCTCCTGCCAATGCCACGCGAGCTGACAAAGATGCTTATAAGAAGCATCAAGATGACGCATTAGATGTGTCCTGTCTTATGCTCGTGACCATGAACTCTGAGCTTTAGAAGCAACACGAGTTAATGGGCGCTTATGATATGGTTGAACATCTTCATCAACTATATCAAGGACAAGCGCGGCACGAGAGATTTGAGATCTCAAGGGCACTATTTCAGTGCAAGATGTCAGATGGGACTCCCGTAGGCCCATATGTACTCAAAATGATTTGGTACATAGAAAACCTACAGAGATTGGGATTCCCGCTTGACCAAGAGCTGGCCACTGACCTAATCTTACAGTCTTTGCCAGATAGCTATAGTCAATTTGTTTTAAACTACAATATGAACGAAATTGACAAGTCACTGCCCGAGCTGCTTAGCTTGTTACGAACTGCTGAGCTTAACCTTAAGAAGGTTAAGCCCAACTCTATTCTGATGGTTCAGAAACACAAGGGCAAGGGCAAGCCCAAAGGCAAGGGAAAGTCCCAAGCCAAGGGAAAAGGCAAGGCACTGAAGCCTAAAGGAGGGGTCGCCAAGGATGCTACCTACTTCCACTACGGTCAGACCGGGCATTGGAAGATGAACTGCAAGGTGTACCTGGAAGATCTTAAGAAGAAGCGAAGTGAGACTTCCACTTCAGGTATATATGTTATAGAAGTCAATCTATCTATTTCTTCATCATGGGTATTAGATATCAGATGTGCTTCTCACATTTGTACTAATGAGCAGGCGCTGAGAAATAGCAGGGCATTGACGAAGGGCGAGGTGGACCTACGAGTAGGCAATAGAGCATGGGTTGCTGTTGTTGCTGTAGGGACTTATTTTCTATCTCTGCCCTCTGGGCTTGTACTAGAGTTGGATGATTGTTGTTATGTGCCTGCTTTAACTAAGAACATAATTTCAGTTTCTTGTTTGGACAAGAAAGGTTTCTCTTTTATAATAAAGGACAAATGTTGTTCTGTTTATTTAAAAGATATATTCTATTGTAGTGCACCTCTGATAAATGGACTCTACATTTTAGACCTTGAAAGCCCTATCTATAATATAAATACCAAGAGGTTCAAGTCAAATGACATGAACCAAACCTATCTCTGGCACTGTCGCTTAGGTCATATAAACGACAAGCGCTTATCCCAGCTCCATAAGGATGGTTTGCTGAACTCATTTGATTTTGAATCTTATGATATGTGCGAGTCATGCCTACTAGGCAAGATGACCAAGACTCCCTTTAGTGGGCACAGCGAAAGAGCGACTGATTTGTTAGGACTTATACATAGTGATGTATGTGGCCCTTTCAATGTCGCTGCTAGAGGCGGTTATAGGTACTTCATCACATTTACTGATGACTTCAGTAGATATGGTTATGACACATAAGTCTGAATCCTGTGAAAAGTTCAAAGAATTCAAGAATGAAGTACAAAATCAGCTTGGCAAGAGTATTAAGATACTTCGATCAGATCGAGGTGGAGAATACCTTAGCCATGAGTTTCGTGACTATCTAGCTGAGTGTGGGATTCTATCCCAACTCACTCCTCCTGAAACACCACAGTGGAATGGTGTATCCGAAAGGAGGAACCGTACTCTATTAGATATGGTACGGTCTATGATGAGTCACACAGATCTTCCTACATTTCTTTGGGGCTATGATCTAGACACGGAAGCTTTTATACTCAACCGAGTTCCATCAAAGGCTGTGATAAAGACACCATATAGGATATGGACTGGGAGAGATGCCCAGGAGTCTTTTATGAGGATTTAGAGTTGTGAGGCTTACGTTAGACATCAAGTCTCAGACAAACTGGGACCCAAATCTGATAAGTGCTATTTCATTGGATATTTCAAGGAAACTAAGGGATATTACTTCTACATTCCCAGTCAGCAGAAGGTAGTTGTGGCAAAGACTAGGGTTTTTCTAGAAAGGGACTTTGTTTCTAGAAAGACTAGTGGGAGTACTTTCGATTTTGAGGAAGTTCAAGATGCGAACAATAGCACTGAAGCCTCGATGGAAGTTGAACTGGAACCCCAAAGTGTTGTGGATGATGTTGTTCCACAAAGAGTTGAGGAACAACAACTAGTTCAAGTAGACATACCTCTTCGCAGGTCTGATAGGGTACGTCGTCAGTCTGAGAGATATTCATTTCTCTTGTCTGACCATGATGACATTGTGCTCATAGAGGATGAGCCTACCACCTATCAGGAAGCTGTGATGAGACCAGATTCCGAGAAATGGCTAGAGGCCATGAGATCCGAAATGGAATCCATGTACACCAACCAAGTATGGACTTTGGTTGATCCACCTAAAGGGGTAAAACCCATTGAGTGTAAGTGGGTCTTTAAGAGAAAGACTGACATGGATGGACTTATCTATAAGGGTCACTTGGTAGCTAAAGGTTTCAAGCAGATTCATGGTATTGACTATGATGAAACCTTTTCTCCAATAGCGAAGTTTAAGTCCATTTGGATCATGCTTGCTATTGCAGCATACCATGACTATGAGATATGGCAGATGGATGTCAATACCGTGTTTTTGAATGGAAACCTGCTCAAGGATGTGTACATGACACAACCTGAGGATTTTGTAGATCCACAGCATACTAACAGAGTATGCAAGCTGCATAGGTCCATTTATGGACTGAAACAAGCTTCTCGGAGCTGGAATCTTCGATTCGATGATGTAATCAAACAGTTTGGTTTCATCAAGAATGAAGATGAACCTTGTGTCTACAAGAAGGTTGTAGGGAACACAGTTGTCTTCCTTATATTGTATGTGGATGACATACTACTCATTGGGAAAGACATCCCTTTGCTACGGTCTGTCAAGACTTGGCTAGGGACATGTTTCTCAATGAAGGACTTAGGTGAAGCATCCCGCATTCTGGGGATACAGATCTATAGAGATAGATCTAAGAGATTGCTTGGTCTAAGTTAGAGTACATATATTGACAAGGTACTTCTACGGTTTGCCATGCAGAACTCCAAGAAGGGATTTCTGCCAATGTTACATGGCGTGAGTCTTTCGAAGACTCAAGGTCCCTCGTCTAGAGAGGAGAGAGACTGCATGGATCAGATCCCTTATGCCTCAGTCATAGGATATCTCATGTACGCCATGCTATGTACTCATCCTGATGTCTCGTATGCTTTAAGCATGACGAGCAGATACCAGTCAGATCTAGGTGAAAGTCATTGGATAGCGTCAAGAATATTCTTAAGTACTTGAGAAGGACTAAAGAATATTTCTTGATATATGGAGGCGATAATGAGCTAGCAGTAAAGGGTTACAGTGATGTTAGCTTTCAGACCATCCAGGATGATTATCGTTCGCAGTCAGGGTTCGTGTTTTGCATAAATGGTGGTGTTGTGAGCTAGAAGAGTTCGAAGCAGGACACAGTCGCTGATTCTACAACAGCGGCCGAGTATATTGCTGCATCAGAAGCAGCAAAGGAGGCAGTTTGGATTCGTAAGTTCAACTCTGAACTTAAGGTGGTTCCTAGCATCGCTTACCCTATTGAGCTCTATTGTGACAACAATGGAGCTATAGCACAGGCTAAGGAACCTCGCTCACACCAGCTGACCAAACGCATACTACGGTGCTTCCATCTCATTCGAGAAATCATCGATAGAGGAGATGTGAAGATTTGCAGAGTACCCACAGAGGCTAACATCGCAGATCCCTTGACCAAGGCTTTGGCACAGAGAAAGCATGATGGTCACACTAGGTCATTAGACCTTAGAGCCTACACTGATTGGCACTAGTGCTAGTGGGAGATTGTTAGTTAGAGCCCTAAAGCCAATCATTTGATGATTGTTCTATGGACTCATTGTATCATATTCTTATATATAAAGGCATTTGGTTTTGGTTATTATGCTTACTTGTATTGGTGCCAAATAAACTAAGTATAATAGCGTCCTTGAGTAGAAGGTTCTTACTTATATCAATCGATTGGTTGAATCGATAGTGAGATGATATAGGGAACACTACTCTTAATCATTCCTAGTCGAGTATTAACATTCAGGGACAATGTTAATACAATAAGACTAGCATGTAGGTCAACTCGATGACTTGATCTCACAAGTCATGGATATAGAGATATCAAGTTGACACATGGGTATGCATTGGAGAATGTATACTGAATGACCCGCCATGAGAAAGTATCATGGATCGTTATATGAGTGTCATATACTTACTCATGTGACTATTAGTATGACTACTAGTCCTTGGACCTGAAGTCACCATGGATCCCTACATAAGGAGTTACATACTTTGACTTCGTCAAACGTCACCCGTAACTGGGTGGATTATAAAGGCGATTACTGGGTATGTAACAAATTATGTAGAGGGATGTGAGTGATGTAGATGGGATCTATCCCTCCTATATGACGGGAGCGACATCGATATTCTTGGTAGAGTGAGACCACGAAGTGCATGGCCATGCCCAAATGAGTCAATATGAGATATTGAGCTCATTTGATTGAGTGAGTCTACTTGGAGTTCAAGATTTAGATTGATTAGAGAATGACACGATCTATGCCTCACATTGATCAATCTAGATGTCTAGGATAGAAGGACAATGTCATATATTGTGAGGAGTCACAATTAGTAGTCACAAGGTGATGTTGGATCTCAACATTCTTATAACTTGGGTAGTAATGATGTGTTGCTAGATACCGCTCATTACTTATGCTTCTAAATGGGTTTAGGAGTATTGTCAACGTTATAAGAACCTATAGGGTCACACACAAAAGACAATTAGATGGAGATTAGGTTCATATGATGAACCAAGAGGATTAGATTCATGTGATGAATCAAATTGGATTAAGAGTAATCCTAATTGAACTAATTGAGTTGGACTCAATTTGATTCATGTGTTCAATGAGTCTAATTTAGATTATGACTCATTGAATCAATTTAATTAAATGAATTAGATCCATTATATTAAATTGGCTTGAATCAAATGGTTGGATTTGATCAACCATGGGAGTTATAATGTCAAGTTTGACTTGACTTGAGAGGAAGATGAAAAGTCAAGTTTGACTTGACTATATGTCACCTTATTTGTGAGTTGACATTAAGTGACCAATAATGGTGTTACACATCATTAAGTTTAGCACATGTGTGTGCCACCTCATGGAGGTTACAAATCTCCTCTTTAATGGCCACATTAAATGAGAAAGGAGGTTACACTCCTTAATGTGGCCGGCCACTTATGGTTGAATGAATGGGTTAATTTTTCATTCAAGTCAATTCATTCCTTCTTCTTCCTCATCTCATCTTCTTGCTCTCCCTCTCCTCCTCCTTGGCCGAACCACCTAAGGTTCTAGCACACCTTTGTTTGGTCTTCTCCACCTAGTTTGTTCGTGTGGATACGCATAGAGGATCGTACACTTGACGATCTCGAGATCCGGCGAACCTTTGGACGAGCGGGATACGCGAAGGGCTTCGCATCAAGGGTAATTTCTTTTCTTTGTAGATCTAGTGTAGATCTAGGCTTTAGTAAACTCGTACATGAAATTTTGTTTATAAACATCGCACGAATCCGGTGGCATGGGAGATTCGGGGTTTCCGTAACGCAAAAAGGCGATTTTTGCGGCCCGAAAATCCCAACATCTATGTGTTTCTTCCAAGACTTAAATTCTCCTCGAACTTCGATGGAAATATTGTCAGTCTGGCTATCATTTTGGTGCTTTAGTCGGCGGTTGGTCTTTTTGAGGCGGTTGGTCTTTAATACCAATAATCCGTTAGGACCCTTGGCAGCTGGCTAGAGGCAGGGTGAATAGCCCCTGCACAAATCAAAGCAAAAATACTTTCCTCAGCTTATAACTTAAATAGAATGAACACTTGCATAAGAATAATAAAGAAACTAAAAGGGCGAGGCTCAACAGATTTACTTAGGTATGACCGGGGAGGTTATTAATACAAGGAAGTTGAAGCGCACTAAGAATCTCCTTCAGGCGAAGAAGCCTCTTACAATAATGAACTCACAGAGAAGAAGCTAAACAAAAACTAAAGCACACAAGTGTTATTTCTTTATATTTCACATTGTTCTGAGCTTCTGGGAGCAAGGCTACTTATATAGTCTTGCTCAGGGCACCTAGAAGGGTTCCAGATGCCTAAAGGGGGATAAAATTTTATTCCCTTCTCAATGGATTGCGATCAAATGTGATATGGATAAACTTTGATACTGGGCGTCCGGAAGGGTTTTGGGCACCCAAACCAAGAAAGTCAACCAAGTTAACTTTTTCAGTCCGGGCCTTCTGCTCCGGTTTCGCTCGCCTCGGTCCCAATTTTCCGCTCCGATTCCTCTTGCTTGGGTGATCTCGACCATCCAGAATAGGGCTTACCTAAACCCAACTTCCGACCTTCTCGAACAAGCTTCCGCTCCTGGCTTCTCGTCCCTCAAAAATGTTGCACACCTCCTTCTCGTCCGCCCACGTACTCTTCCACAGTACCTCATCACTCAGACACACCGGGCCCGTTGGCTCTCTCCCGTACCATCCTTCTCGCTAGCTACGTCTTTTGCTCGATATCCTGTACTCCTAAGTTCTTGCACACTTAGACACAAGATTAAACACAATAAGATCTAACTTAACTTGTTTGATCACATCAAAATAACCCTGGGGTACCAACAATATCCTCCTTTTTGATGTGAGCAACTTAAGTTAAGTTAGGGTAAACTAACATAAAGTAACAGAGATAAATTTTGCAGTAAAAGTGTAAAAAATTAAAAAAGGTTAAACTACCTCCCCCTAGACTTATTCTTCCCTTCTCCCCCTTTGATCACAAAAAAATAGGGTACCAAAAGAAATTTAAGGGTAAATTTTTCAAAAAATAGGAAAGTTTTTAGTTAAATTTTTTTTTGGATTTTCAACATTTTGAAAAACTCATCAAGTTTTTAAAAATTTTGAAAAACTCATCAAGTTTTTAAAAATTTTGAAAATAATTTTGATAGCACTTTAAAAAAATTTAATAATTTTAGAAAAAAAAATCTAAGTAAAAAATATTTTTGATATCACCAAAAAATTTATAATATCAATAATTTTATAAATTAAACAAATTTACAAAAACTAATCTTATAGAAATAATATTGGTAAAGTAAAGCTGATACTTCCAAAAAAACTTTAAGTCTTTAAATAATTCTAAGTTAAAAACATCGAAAAATGTTTGAGTAATTATTTAAATTATTATTTAATTACAATTAAATATTTTATCAGTTATCCAATTAAATATTTTATTTCATTAATTGGCTTCCAAGTTATGGTGAGACACTAGGTCTTCTTGGTTATCGAAGCAACAATCACTTTCTAGACAAAGCCTCTTAAGAAAATTTAAATATATAATTTTCTCACTAAAGCGCTAATTCCAATTATAATTTTAACTTATATAAGATTTTGGAACTCAATATAGGTTTCTTCCAACTGAATTAATTAAAAATCTCTTAGGAATATATTTCTGAGAATTTTTTCTAATTTATCCCTTGTGGTAATTAAAATACCGGTTCAAATTATATTTCTTAATATTTTGATTTTCAACATTTAAGCATGCACGATTTTTCAAGTCTTCTACTTGCATTTTTAATTTATTATTTTCCAATTTTAATTTTTTTTAAATCTTCTAATAGACAAGATTTTGCTAGAATTTGCTTTAATTCTTTTTTTTTCTAGTTTGCAACGGTTCTTTGATAAATATTTTATAAACTGGAATGACTTATCAGGAGGAAGAGATCGTACTTAACTTACCTTGTCAATCCCGTTATCCGTAGCTTCCCCTGAAATGTTACTTTCTTCCGATGTCGCTCCCCCTTTATCGATGATCTCGATACTCATTTCGGATGAGCTTGCTTCATTTTCGTCGTCTTGATGACTTGCCATTAACGCAAGTTCGGCAACATGCTTGCGTCTTGTACTTGTTTGATTGGACAGGCTTTTTGTTCTTTCCTTTGTCCTTGATATTTTACTTAGGGCAGTTGTCTTTAATGTGCCCGTCTTCGTTGCAGTGGTTACATATGATTGTTCTTTTCTTTCTACCCTGTAGATGGCTAGTTTTTCTAGATTAAAATAATTTTTTAAATCACCTTACCATCATTACCGTTTCGGCATCGTCAAGAGAGGATTCTGAATCTTGTTCATCCATCTTTGCCTTAAAGGCAATGTTCTGCTTCGGCTTCTTCTTCGAATCTGCACATCTCGTTTCATGGACTTCAAATGTTGAAAACATTTCTTCTTAGGTGACAAATTCTAAATCTTTAGATATATAGTAAGCATCTACTAATGATGTCCACTCGGTAGTTCTAGGAAATGCATTAAGTGCGTACCTTAGCGAATCTAGGTTGCTTACCTTTCCTCCGAGATTTGTGAGTCTGGTGATTAGTTCCTTCATTCTCGAGTGAAGATGTGCAACGATTTCTTCTGCTTCCAATTTTATGTTACCAGTTGGTTCCTTAGCAGATCCTGTCTCGCGAGCTTGGCTTTGGATGTCCTTTCGTGTAGCTCAAGGAACTTCTCCCAAAGCTCCTTTGTTGAGTTGTAGGCACCGATCCGGTTGACTTCTTGTTGCGGTAGGTCGCTCAGCAAATGGAACTCTGCTTTTCCATTTGCCATGAAGTCGGCCTGCTCCTTCTTCATCCACTGGTATTCTTCCTTACCTTCAGGTGCTACAAAACTGAACTTCATTATTAAAAGTAATTAAAAATTAATTTTAAAGAATACCTCTATTCTCTTTTTCCATCTTGCGAACTCCCCCTCGAACTTTTGTGGGGCCATCGTATCATGTGTTTCATTTGGCGGTTAGTCCTCCTGAAGCATCCTGGCTCTGATACCACTTGTTAGGACCCTTGGCGGCTGGCTAGAGGGGGGTGAATAGCCCCTACACAAATCAAAATAAAAATACCTTCCTCAGCTTATAACTTAAATAGAATGAACACTTACATAAGAATAATAAAGAAACTAAAAGGATGGGGCTCAGCATATTTACTCGGTTACGACCGGGGAGGTTATTAATCCAAGGAAGTTGAAGCGCACTAAGAATCTCCTTCAGGTGGAGAAACCTCTTATAGCAATGAACTCACAGAAAAGAAGCTAAACAAAAATTAAAGCACATAAGTGTTGTTTCTTTGTATTTCACGTTATTCTGAGCTTCTGGGAGCAAGGCTGCTTATATAACCTTGCTTGGGGCGCCTGGAAGGGTTCCAGGCACCTGGAGGAGGATAAAATTTTATCCCTTTCACAATAGATTACGGTCAAATGTGATCTTGATAAACTTCGATTCCAGGGGCCCGGAAGGGTTCCAAGCGCCCGGACTAGGAAAGTCAACCAAGTTGACTTTTTCAGTTCGGAAATTCCGCTCTGATTTCGCTCGCCTCGGTCTAGGTCTTCCACTCCGGTTCCTCTTGCTTGGGTGATCTCGGCCATCTGGAATAGGGCTCACCCGAACCCAACTTCCGGCCTTCTCGAGTAATCTTCCACTCCTGGCTTCTCCTCCCTCTAAAACGTCGCGTGCCTCCTTCTCGTCCGCCCGCGTAGTCTTCCGCAGCACCTCATCCCTCAGACGCACCGAGCCCGTTGGCTCTCTCCTATGTCGTCCTTCTTGCTAGCTGCGTCTTTTGCTCGATATCTTGTGCTCCTAACTTCCTGCACACTTAGACACAGGATTAAACACAACGGGACCTAACCCAACTTTGTTGATTACATCAAAATAACCCTGGGGGTACCAACATAATCTCCCCCTTTGATCACATCAAAACTATCACGGGGTACCAACACCTTATTGTTAGTTGGACCTATAACTTATGATCATGAATTTATGTTATAGTGTGATTATATACTTAGGTTCGTGCCTATAGGTCACTAATCTTATAGGTAGTATAGTTGTATGCAAGGGCATATATGTTAGTAAATTATACTGACTTATACTTGATGGAAATCACTCCCTAGCAGAAGGGTAAGCGTATTCCACTAAGCTTTTACCATCGGATCAACCTCTAGGATTACTTGATCTTAACCCCGTTGTTTATTATATGTGATGATACCATGAAATTAGTTGAGATATTAATACTAGATTACTAGTATTCTGTTGATGAGATTGGTTGACTAGTATATTGAGAACTTGATTGTCTATTTTCTGCCTATATATTAGTAAGATTATATCGTAGTATATGATACCAAGTATCCTAGTAGACCCTTACTTGTTATATAGGCTCATGCCTATACATTAGTAGAATTATACCATAGTGTAGGATTTTGAGGATCTTACTAGACCCTTGGTTGCTATACCTTGTCGACCATTGTATCCCATTCGTGGTTGAGAGAGTCATCAACAATTGTTCGTATATCCTGTGACCATTGTCTCATATTCGTGGTTGAGAGAGTGGTCTGTTGGTGCAGCGGAGGCCTGCAAGAGGGGGGTGAATTGCCTAAAAAATAAAAACTATACCCTCCTCATGATTTTAACTCAAAAATGTAATAGCAATAATAACATAACTGAAATAAAGAAACATAATTAAAATAGAGACTCAGCAGTTAACCTGGTTACAACCAAGAAGGTTGTTAATCCAAGGCGATGAAGAGCGCACTAGAAAAAGTCTCCTTTACTGAAAGTGGAGAAGCATTTTACACTCTAACAGCTCAGAACTATTGCTAGGAATGAATACAGAGTTGATTGAACAATTGATGTGTAATTCCTAGGTCCAGGGATCCTTTTATAAGTCTTGGGAACTCTATCTCGTAGGTCTAAGGCGTCTCCAACAGAGGTCCAAGGCGCCTCCAATGAGTTGTTCAGATAGAACTCTATCCGAACCTCAACGGTCATTTTGACCTGGATTAAGGCGCCTTCAACAAGCAATGAAGGCACCTTCAATGTTGAAGGTGCCTTCAATGCATGTTTAAGGCGCCTTCAAGGTTCCTGCTATAAATACCTTTCTGCTTGCATGGTATAAATAGTTTCTAGCCTCTTTTGACTTCTTTTCTTCTTCGCTTTGACTTCCGAAGCTCCGTTTGTTTGGGTGATTTCGGCCAACCGAAATAAGGCTCACCCGAACCCAATTTCCGGCCTTCTCCTCGAGCAGCCTTCCTCCCCACCGGTGTAATCTTCCGCAGCTCTCTCGTCCTTCGGATGCACCGAGCCCGTCGGCTCCCTTCCCGTGCCGTCCTTCTCTCTAGTTGCGTCTTTCGCTCGACTTCCTACGCTCCTAAGCTCCTGCACACTCAGACACAGGGATCAAACACAAAGCAGGACCTAACCAATTTGGTTGATCATATCAAAACAACTACGGGATCTAACAATCTCCTCCTTTTTGATGTGCATCAACCCAAGTTCAAGTTAGGGTAAAAATAGACAAACAGTAATTTTAAAGAAAATTACTAAACTAACATGTTAAGCATAAATTTGCAATAAATAAAATTGCAACTATTTAATTAAGAGTTAAACAGAATTTTTCAAAAATATTTTTAAAACTCAGAGTTATTAAAAAAACTCTCTCCCCCTACACTTGTACCTATCTCTCCCCCTTTGATCACAGCAAAAATGGGGTAATAATAAGAGAATATGAATTTTAAAAAAAAATCCAAGTAAAATGAGTTTTTAGAATTTTCCAGAAAAAAAATTCTAAGTAAACTGAATTTTTAGAATTTAAAAAAAATCTAAGTAAAATGAATTTTTAAAATTTTTCAGAAAAGAAATTTCTAAGTAAACTGAATTTTTAGAATTTTTCAGAAAAAAAATTTCTAAGTAAACTGAATTTTTAGAATTTTCAAGAAAATGTTTGAAAAACTTTCAAAGCATTATTTAATTCTAGTTTTAATGTTTTTTCATAAAGTTAATTAAACATTTTATTTCAATATTTCAGCTTCCAGGTCGTGGCGAGACACTAGGCCTTTTTGGTTATTGGAGCAACAACCACTTCCTTAGACAAAGCCTCATAAAGAAATTTTAACATTTAATTTTCTTGCTGGAAGCTTTAATAATAAAAGAAATTTATTCTAATAAGTCTTTTGGAACCCAATAGAGGTTCCTTCCTACTAGATTAATTAGAAACTTAGGAGGTATATAATTCTTGGGAATTTTCCTAAGTTGACCTTGATGATGTTTAACATACCAGTTTAATTTTCCATAAATCTTAAGTTTTAACTTTTAAAAAACATTTGTTTAAAAACATGCATCAGTCTTTGATTTTTCAATTTCATCTTTCAATTTTGCATTCTCTAATTTCAAATGTTCATTTTCCTTTTCTAATTTAACTAACTCTTTAGAAAGGGCTTTAATAAAGCGAAAGGACTGAGTGGGGGTACGATTACGCACCTGACTTACCTGACTCGGTGATGCTCCCCCTTCACTGCAGCTTTCTTCTTCTGATGTTCCTCCCCCTTCATTTATGCTCATTTCTGAGCTCGACTCTTCTTCCAGCTGATGGTTAGCCATTAGCGCTAGCCCCGAGAATTCTTCGACGTTTGATTCGGAGGATGAGTCTAACATGTGACCTTCAGGTTCTTCTGTTTGGAGGAAGATTGTCTCTTTTCATTTCCTTTTCCCTTTTTCTTCAAGTTTGGGCAGTCATCTTTGATGTACCCTTCTTTATTATAGTTGTAGCAACGAACCATTCTTCTCTTTCGCTCATGCCTCTTTATCTGCAATCTAAATTTATTAGAATTAAAAAACTTATTGAAACGCTTTACCAATAGTGTCGCTTCCGATTGGTCGATCGAAGCTTCGGAGTCAGAATCGTTTGTTCTTACCTTTAAGGCAATGTTCTGACTTGTTTTCTTCACTTCATTGGGCTCTGCAATCCGAGATTTGTGAAGTTCAAAAATTGAAAATAAATTTTCTAAAGTACTTACCTCGAAGTCCTTAGAGATCTAGTACGCATCTACTAAGGAGGCCCACTCGGGAGTTCTCGGCAAGGCGTTGAGGTGTACCGGATCGAGTCTCGGTTTGTTACTTCTTCTCCAAGATTGCTTAGTTGAGTTATTAGCTCCTTAATCCTTGCTTGGAGTTGCACTACCTTCTCGCCATTGTTCATCCGGAGGTTCGTAAGTTGGGTCCGGAGGATGTCGCGCCTTGCTAGCTTTGCTTCTGAGGTGCCTTCGTGAGCTCCAGGAATTTATCCTAGAGGTCTTTAGCGGAGTCGTAACTTTCGATCCAAGTTACCTCATGGGGCGGCAAAACACTGAGCAGGTGAATTCGACCTTTCCGTTGGCCACGCAATCGACCTGCTCCTTCTTCGTCCAGTTGCACTCTTCTTTATCTTTTGGCGTTGCATATCCATACTTCATTATTAAAAGTATATCGAATTCAGTTTTGAAAAATACCTCCATTTTTCGCTTCCAAGTAGCGAAGTCTCTGTCGAACTTCGGGGGATGAATGTGTTGGAGTGTATACTGAAAGCCTAAGCTTTGTAAACATTCATTATGTATAAAGAATCACATTTGGTCAAAATTGTCTACATTTGTTTGTAGTTGTTCATTTAATTTATATTGTAGATAACATAGTATGTGGTGTCACATGCAGAAGATGATGTTATCAGTACCTTATAAATTATAAACAGTAGCTCACGACCAAAATGGAAAGGAACAAACCATTAGAAGGTCGTAGTGTAATTAGGTATTAGTTTATCTTGACTATATAATTACACTAGTACACTAAGAGTGTATTGAGTAGGACCATTTGAGGTCGTTTCTTTTATACTGACTTTATAAAGGAACAAAGACCTCGGTTATTATGGAAGTGTGTGCTCTTAATCCTAATATAATAACAAGCATATATATTTGATATTTATTTCTTTAATTTATCAATGGGTGAGATTTAGTTCGATGAATCAATAAGCCCGATAAGTTGGGAAATGGTATCACTTATAGTGTGTGTTGTTGATTATAGAAGGAAACTGTGTCCTAGAGATACTAGGTTGATAATGTCCTCAAGAGGAGCTCATAAGGATTGTCATGTTAAACCCTGCAGGTGGACCTAGTCTGACATGATAATAAGGTTGAGTGGTACTACTCTTGGATTTAGATATTAATTAAATGAGTTGTCAGTAACTCACTTAATTAGTGGACATTCGATATCTTAAACACAGGGAGACTAACACACTCATAATAAGAAGGAGCCCAAAAATGTAATTTGGGATTGGTGCGGTAGTTCAATAATAGTTCTCTAGTGGAATGAATTATTATTGATAAAATTAAGTTGTGTGTTCGGGGCGAACACGGGATGCTTAATTTTATCGGAAGACCAAAACCAATTCCTCCTCTCGGTCCCTATCGTAGCCTCTTATTTATAGAGTACTATACCCACCTTCTATACCCACCCAAAGGGGACCGGCCAAGCTAGCTTGGGAACCAAGCTAGGGCCGGCCTAGGTATAAATTGGGGTGGTCGGCCCTAGCTTGAATCTAAGCTAGTGGGGGCCAGCCAAATTAAATTAAAAAGGAATTTTAATTTTAATTTTTATTATGTGGAAGAAATAATTTATTAAAGAGAATTAAAATTAAAATATCTCTCTTATAAAAAATCTACAAAAGATTAAAGAAAGAGATTAGATTTCTTTCCTTATTTGTAGATTGGTGAGATATTTTATTTTATCTTTAAAAATTATTCACATGTTGTAAAATTAAAATTATAGAAATTTCCTTTTATCAACCAGAAGAGATTTTTGAAGAGAAATTTTATTTTTTTTAAATTTCCGGAAACAAATTAGGAAGTTTTAATTTGTTGATTAAAACTTGTCTAAATTTGTTTCCCCTTGATGTGGCCGGCCAATATAGATTAAATTGGGAAATTTTATTTTATTTTTCTCAATTAAATCATGTCAAGGAAATTAAGGAAATTTTATTGTAATTAAATTTCCTAATTTACCTAGGCCAAGGAATATAAAAGAAGGGGTGAGGGTGCCTTCATGAGACACAACCTCTATTATTTCTCTCCCTCTTTTCCTTGGTGTTGTGGCCGGTCATCATCTCTTCTCCTCTTCCTCTTTGTGGTGGCCGAAACTCTCTATTGCTTGGAGCTCTTGTAGAGGCCGGATACTACTTGGAGAAGAAGAAGAAGAAGAAGGAGAGAAAGCTTGCATCTCTTGGAGCTTGGTTGGTGTTTTTCTTCTTCCTTGGTGAAGCTTTCTTGTTTTGGCCGAACCTAGTTAGGAGGAGAAGAAGGTGCTTGGTGGTTTCTCATCTCGGAAGATCGTTGCCCACACAACGTCCGAGGTTAGAAGAGGAATACGGTAGAAGATCAAGAGGTTTTTCTACAAGGTATAACTAGTAATATTTCTTTCCGCATCATACTAGTTATTTTTGGAAATACTATCAAATACAAGAGGCTTACGATTCTAGAATTTCGAATATATTTTTCGATGTTGTGTTCTTTTGTTTTTTCTTTTCCTTGTGATTTGATTGTTCTTTTCGGTTAACCTAAAGTTATTTTAGGAAATTAAATATTAGCTTTCTATAAAAGGTTTTGTCTAGTCGGTGGTGGTTTCTCCCATATCCAAGAAGGCCATGTGCCTCGCCACGTCAGTACTAGGAACCAATTATGGAAATTAATATTTAATGGAATTAATAACTTAAGGTGACTTGGGTCGAACGTGTTAAGTTCCGCAGGAGATCCAAGTCAAAACCTAAAAGAATAAATAGATTAAGTTTTGGATCAAACGTGTTAAGTTCCGCAGGCGATCCAAAATTTAATTTAAAAGAACACATGGTAGCTAGGAAAAGGTTCGGACCTTTGTACAAAATTTTTGTACAGTGGAACCTCTAGGTTTTCCGTGTAGCAACCAACAGAATGTTCGCGCCGGCCATCATCCTGATCTTTGTGCTTCAGTCGGCGATTAGTCCTTCTGAAGCTGTCGGGCTCTGATGCCACTTGTTAGTGCAGCGGAGGCCAGCAAGAGGGGGGTGAATTGTCTGAAAAATAAAAACTATACCCTCCTCGTGCTTTCAACTCAAAAATGAAATAGCAATAATAAAATAATTGAAATAAAGAAATAGAATTAAAAACAGAGACTTAGCAGTTAACCTGGTTACAACCAAGAAGGTTGTTAATCCAGGGCGATGAAGAGCGCACTAGAAAAAGTCTCATTTACTGAATGCGGAGAAGCCTTTTACACTCTAACAGTTCAAAACTATTGCTAGAATAAATACAGAGTCGATTGAACAATTGATGTGTAATTCGTAGGTCCAGGGGTCCTTTTATAGGTCCTGGGAACTATATCTCGTAGGTCTAAGGCGCCTCTAACAGAGGTCCAAGGCGCCTCCAATGAGTTGTTTGGATAGAACTCTATCCGAACCTCAACGGTCATTTTGACCTTGATCAAGGCTCCTTCAACAAGCAATGAAGGCACCTTCAATGTTAAAGGCGCCTTCAATGTTGAAGGCGCCTTCAATGCATGTTTAAGGCGCCTTCAAGGTTCTTGCTATAAATACCTTCCTACTTTCATGGTATAAATAGTTTCCAGCCTCTTTTGACTCCTTTTCTTCTTCGCTTTGACTTCCGAAGTTCCGTTTGTTTGGGTGATTTTGGCCAACCGAAATAAGGCTCACCTGAACCCAATTTTTGGCCTTTTCCTCGAGCAGCCTTCCTCCCCGGCATAACATCCCTCGAACGTCGCGCACGTTCTTCTCGCCCACCGGTGTACTCTTCCGCAGCTCTCTCGTCCTTCGGACGCACTAAGCCCGTCGGCTCCCTTCCCCTGCCGTCCTTCTCGCTAGCTGCATCTTCCGCTCGACTTCCTGCACTCCTAAGCTCCTGCACACTCAAACACAGGGATCAAACACAAAGCATGATCTAACCAACATAGTTGATCACATCAAAACAACCACGGGGTCTAACATGGTCAGCAACCGTTAGTATATCCTGTCTCCCATTTGTGGGTGAGAGATTCATTAGTGACCATAGGTATAAACCCTATCTGCCCACAGGACCATCCATGGTAGAGCGTTTTCCTGCAGACAGTAACTAGTTATTTATCCTATCCACCCACGGGACCATCCGTGGTAGAGCATTCTCCAGCGGACAGTGACTAGTCATTTACCCTAACTGCCCACTGAACCATTCGTGGTAGAGTATTCTCCTGCAGTCAATGTTTGTTATATAATTGTTATATGTCGGTCATGTATTTGTTCGTGCAGGTGGATGTACTGTATGTACTCCCAATTTATTGGTTATACTTGGTTGAGCAGATTAGTGAAGTGTTATGTTATTGATTTACTTTTGGTTAGCTGGTGATTAAGTTAGGACACTTACGTTGGTTAGTAAGTATTTTACCTGAGACTGCATCCTTTAATCTCTTGTCAGTATATTATTCGTGTATTATTTTCTTCAACCCACTGAGTATTTTATGCTCACTACCCGTTGCTTTTCTTTGATCCTCTAGGTTAGCATATAGAGGATGTGTGTCGCTCAGAGGTCCTAGCTGCCAGTCCTACTCGAGTTGGATTTATGTTGAGTTACTTCGTTTTATTATTTACATTGCTTATAGTTATAGTTCTTTCTATATCATATTTTTGAGTATGTTCATATGTACATGAATACATACACCATCATCATTTGCGACTTGGTGTTCTTATATCACTTTGGTATTTTTATGTGAGCTTGAATTTGTTCGATATCGTATTTCCTATATTATCACTAGGGGGTACCATCCACTTTAGAGGACAAGTATAACCTTGGGGTGTGACAGCATGTGAGGAACCTCAGATCAATCAGAGGTGTCTCGAGTCTTCACTTTATCAGGCTGCCTCTGGTTAATTAGAGGTGCCTAGAATGGTCAACTACAACTGTTGACCATTCTTCATTCCACTCGCTTAGGTGATGCTCCAGCCATCCAGAGTTGAGCTCACTCTAACTCAACTCCAATCTTCTCCTCGAGCAAAGTTCCTCCCAGTTTCTCGATCCTTGGACGCACCGCACACATCCATCTTGCTCCACTAGTATACTCTTCCATAGCTTCTCGTCCCTCGGATTCACTGAGCCCATCGACTCCCTTCCCGTGTCATCATTCTCATTCGCTACATCTTCTGCTCGACTCTTGCATTACTAAGTTCTTATACATTTAGACACAAGACATCAAATATACAGAACCTAACTTAACTCAGTTGATCAATATCAAAACCAACCCGAGATACTTACATCTAATTGACCTTCATAGTGAAATTTTCTTCCTCAAGTCTTGCAACTTGAGTTGAGTTTCCATCTTGAAGTTGGTTAATTGAGGGATTCAAGTTGACTGGTTCATTAAGGTGTTTGACTTCCTTAATGAGAAAGTTAATTTAACCCTCAAATTTAGCTAATTTCCTAGTTAGGCATGCAATTATTTTAAGTATTTTATTTTTTTAAAAGAGATGTTACCTCTTCTTATCCTTTTGAATTGGATATGGATCTGTGGCTTGACTTGGAGTTGATCTCAGACTCAGATGTGTCATTTCTTGCCATAAGTGTCATGAAACTTGATTGCTTCAGTTCTTCTGCATTTGACTCCTCCAATGATGACTCATACCAGGTACCCTTGAGTGCTTTCTTCCTTCTTGATTTCTTAGGTTTCTCCTCTTTTAGATTAGGGCATTCATACTTGTAGTGGCCTTTTGCGTTGCACCCGTAGCACGTTACCTTTGATTTAGGTTTGCCCAAATTATTTTGTACCATATTTTTTAGATCTCTTTTGGAAAACATCTTCTTGGTGAACATCTTCCAGACCTATCTTTACTATTTCTTCTTCGTCGTTTAAGTCTAAATCTGACTTGTCTTCGGACTCTTGTTTCTGCCAGGATTTGGACTTGACTTCTTTTTTTATTTTTTATTTTTTTTGTAAATCAAGCAATACCTTCTTGATTTGGCTCAAGTTAGCCTGCTCATGTGATTTTAATTCACAAAGTATTTCTTCTAATTTAATTAAGGAAAAATCCTTCGAAACTTTATACACATCTACCATAGATGCCCACAAGTTCCAAGGAAAAGCTTTTAGAGCGTCCCATTTAGGATGTATTTTATTCTCAAATGTAGTTGACTAGAAATCTCTTCATCTTGCATTTTACAATTAAATAGTTGATTTACTAATAAATCATGGTTAGTTACCTTAGAGTCGTTTGTTCCTTCATGAAACTTGATTAGTTTGTGTCATAGTTCTTTGGAGTTCTCGAAAGGTCTAACCCGGTTGAGTTCTTCTTTCATAAGCCTGCATTGAAGTGTGTTCATTGCTTTAAAGTCAACTTGGGTCTTCTTTTTGATTTTTTGATTTCATTTATCTAGATCTAGTGGTTCTCCAGGTTCACTCAATGTTGTGTACCATTTCTTGATACTGAACCATATGTTGAAGTCAGAATTTAGAAAGCACTCCATCTTCCTTTTTCAATAGCTAAAACCTTCTCCATTGAAGAGTGGTGGATGGACAGTGCTATAACTTTTTTGATGTGACATCGACATACTTGTAAAAGAATATAGATTAGAAATATTTCAAGACTCTTGGAGTAAGTAGAGCAATGGAAAGAAAGAAACAAGATAAAAAAATTTCTATAGAGTCAAAGAATGAAAAGAACCTTTTTAAAGAAAAGAGAAAAGATTTTAAAAAGCTCAAAAAAAAATCGTTAAGTCTTTTCAGAGCAATCTTACTTTGATACCAATTATTGGATCAAAATAGAGGACAGAGGAGGTGAATCTAATGCATTTAAAAATTTCTTTTCTTTTCGTTTCGTAACTCAAAGTAGCAACGGAATAAGTAAATACAAAAACACAAGTTCTTTTTTACATGATTCATAGTCCAGTGACTACTACTCCAAAGCTCTCAATCCTCAATCACTTTATGATGAGTAATCTACTAAAGTTCTTCTTTCATAAAACCTTTGGAGAAGAAGTAAATTCATACAAGAATGGAGGTGGATAGTAAAAACTATTATCACCTTAAATGAATGCAAGTAAGAATGAATATACCGAGATTACAAACTGTTGGTGCAATATCTCCTAGGTCAAGATTGACCAGGTTGACTAAGCTTGAGTTGGCTTAGACTTGAGTCTTGATGTTTAGATTTTGATGTTTGACAATATATGGAGATTACAGGTGCAATCATCCGATTGAGGAGATTATTAGTGCAATTCCCCTCTGATCAAGGTTTGACCAGTTTGATGTGAAGAAGAGTTAAGTAGGTCAAGGTTAACCAGTTACTTGATTGGGAAACTCCTAATTAGAGATTAGGCAAAGGCAAGTCCAACAGGAATGTTGGCAAAAAGGAAAGTCCCGATGAGTGAAGCCAAGCAGTGGCAAAGTCCCGGTGAGTGAAGTCGGACAGTGTGAAAAACCTAGTGAGTGAAGTTAGGTGAAAGTCTTGGTGAGTGAAGCCAAGAAGATGAAAAATCCTAGTGAGTGAAGCTAGGTGAAAGTCCTAGTGAGTGAAGTCAGGCAGGTGATAGTCCCGGTGAGTGAAGCCGAGTAGTGGAAAAATCCTAGTGAGTGAAGCCAGGTGAAAATCCTAATGAGTGAAGTTAGGTGAAAGCCCTAGTGAGTGAAGTTAGGCAGATGGAAAGACTTGGTGAGTGAAGTCAGGCACGTGAAATCCAATATATCATGGTTGATCAGACACCTGGTGTTGGAAAGTCCAAGTAAGTCAAAGGAGTGACCGGATACTTTGCACAAGGAAATCCAGATAAGTCAAGGGTGATCGGACATCTGGTGGAAGGAAGTCCAAGTGGGTCATGGAGGACCAAACAGTTGGCACGAGACGGTAAGTTCAAGTGGGTCAAGGTTAACCGGTCACTTAGCATGAGGAGAAAAGTCCAAGTATATCAAAGGATTGATCGGACACTTGGTGAAGAAGTCCTAGCAGGTCAAGGTTGACCATATGCTGGGCATGAGGAGTTCCAACAGGTCACGGTTGACTGGATGTTGGATTTGGGAACCCTTGAGCTTGAGTTAAGCAAGTCAAGAGTGGTTAATCGATCAGTCGATCGATTGAACCGAAACCCAATGATCAGCCGATCAATTGGTAGAGTGTTGCGATAAACAGTAGCCCAATTGATCAGCCGATTGATTGGGAGTCTCAATCGCGAGCACAAAAGTATCCCCAATCGATCAGTCGATCGATTGGGCACCAACAATCGATCAGCCGATTGATTGGGCACCGACAATCGATCAGCCGATCGATTGGGGTTGGAAATCTCACGCAACATGAGAAAGGCTGAATCGATCGGGCGATTGATTCAAGCCTTTTCCAGTGAGAGCACAGAGGCACTCTGAATCGATCAGCCGATCGATTCAATCCTTCCCAATTGATTGACCAATCGATTGGGATATGACCGTTACACAGGTAGCGAGCTTTGGATGGTTGGGATGGCACAGATCTCACTTTACAATCGATTGGGAGCAAGCCCAATCGATTAGGAGCCTTAGAGGTGCAAAGTATAAAGTTGTGGCGAGGTTTCTTCCCAGCAATTCTTGGTTCGAGCCTTCTTCCAGCACACGTGATTCTCCTCACTACTCACCACCAGTTCTTGGAAGCTCTTGGGGACAAATGTTAATACACTTCCAAGGTTCAAGAGGCGATCTACATCAACAAGGTCAAGAAAGAAAAGGTTTTTACTATGTACACATGTATTTTCTTCTTGTGTGCGTTGTGTCTTGTTGTGTGAGTGTTGTATGAGGTTTCTCCACCTTTGATAGTTATCGAGAAAGAGTATTTTTCATAGTGGAGAGCGTGTCATATGTGGATCCTTGGATTAGTCACCTCTTCTTGAGGTGGATACTAAGTAAATCCTTGTGTTAGCATTGTAAGTGTTGCTTCGAGTTCTATCCACTGCAAATCATCATCACAAAGTAAGTAAACGAAGCGCGATGAGCTATTCACCCCCCTCTAGCTATAAATCGACTCTAACACAAACCAATAATAGGTTGTCGGAGACCCTCTCGGCGTTGTAATTGTAGAACTTACACGAATCGAAGAATAGGAGCGAGATGAAGCATTGAGAGAATTGGATACTGAGCTATAGACCTCGAGACTTCTTTTATAGGCTTCTATCAGTCAACTAGAAACTGTTTATTCTATTGAAATTCTTATCCACCTTTATTAGTCAACTGAATCTCCCTGTTTCGTTGACTAAACCCCTCGATAAACAAAAACTTTATTTTTCTACAAAATAAAGTTAGCACAATAATACAAGTAATGATCCTGTAAAACAAAGTTAGAAACATATAGTAATGCATGAATAAATGGACAGATTAGATTGTCTTGATCTCAATTTAGAAATCTTCATTGGTTTCTTCTATCGAATCAATGCCCAAGGTTTGTCCCGACTGGGACACGGCCTCACTATTCTTCTTTTCAGAAGAATCACTCTACTCTAAGAGCTTATTTTAATTTACCCACCAAATATCTAGTCCTCCAGTCCTATTTAGACTTTAACTGCATCTAATCATCTTGCCAAGGCTTTCTCCTAATTCAATATCTGGTCTCTTTGATCTATCAAATCCATCTTGTCAGATGTCTCTAGTCTACTGACTCATCTGAACTTCATGCTTGGTGTTGACAATCTGTCAAGTCTTCCATTTCCTAGTATCTAGTCCAGTTGACCTACTAAGACTTTTAAAATTGAGCAAGCTGCACACTTAACTTTGAACATTTGGTAACATTAAAATATAGGTTCAATTCTGGTGCTTCCTGTACCAACAGATTGGGATCTGGCATGTCTTTTCATTCTAACCATCCCACAATTATGGCTAGGACTACTTGGGAATAGTGTCCTCCACATAGAAAAAGCAAGCGCTTAGGAGTATGAAGTGATAGATCGAACAGCTAAAATGGAACATGTATAGTGGAAACACATTACTAGATAAAGCCTGGATCCTGAGCCGACTGACGTCGACATCATAAATGCATGAGATTGAGGGACTGATAGGTAATGTAATGGAGACAATCAAAACTCAAGCTACAAGAATGAAACACTAGGTAGTAACCTAAATAGGTAGCAGAAGGACATGTGATATACCCACCAATTTCCCCGAACGAAGGAAGGAAAACAGTGCTAGCACTAGCATAAGACTAAATGAGCTATGTCAGATGAAGCAGACATTGTTAGTCAAGCGTATCCTTTGAATTATTCACATCTAGCTTGTGCGTAATGTATCAAACTACCTCCCTTAGATAACTATCAAGATTCAGGGTGATCTTCATGATCGCAAGATCTCTATGATCCTCAGTCAGGGGGCATCCACCCTATACTTGGTGCAGTCTACATGATTGTAGGACTTGTCTTAGTTAGTATGGTCCCTATTACCTTGGGTCACCGCTCCTCTAGCTAGGGCGAGATTCATCCTATACGAGCAAGTTATTCTTATTCCTAGCCGTGGGATAAAGCTCCTCTCTCTGATCCAGATGCAAAGGTTATTCTTATTCTTAACCATGGGACCGAGCCCCTCTCTCTAGTCTTGATAAAAAGGTCATTCTTATTCCTAGACACAGGATCGAGCTTCTCTCCCTAATTCCTATGCAAAGGTTATTCTTATTCTTGGATGCGGGATTGATCCTCTCTCCCTAATCTAAATGCAAAGGTCATTCTTATTCTTGATCACGGGATCGAGCTCCTCTCCTTGGTCCAGATACAAAGGTCATTCTTATTTCTGACTACGAGATCGTGCTCTTCTCTCTGGTCCATATGCAAAGGTTATTCTTATTCTCAAACAAGGGAGGGAGCAAGCTTCTCTCCCTGATCTAGATGAAATGGAGAGGCCGACATTTTTGGTCTGTTCTTGAAATCTTAGATCTTCTCATGGTTGTCGTTGCAACCGAGTAATTAAGCTCCTCTCCCAATCATGATAGGACAAAATTTCTATTATGTGTAACATTCTTAGTATTCTTTTGGATTCTTGGCCTCCTTATTATGATCAACACTATGGTCAATTCAGGATGACATTCTGAGGATATCCACAATATTGTTGTGTTATGGATAGGTTGAATTTCTTATATTTTCAAATGCTCCCTTGGGGATTTTGCACGGTCGGATCAAATTGCGCATAGCTGATCGAAAATAGATCCCTTCCCTCACTTTATAACTTATCAGATTTTATTCAAATTTGCTCTTCACTCTAACTTGAATGGCGGGCATGTTATACTGCCCAAGTAAACCTTGATAGCCCACCAACATACCAGGGTCGGATACTATAGACTAGTGCCCTTTCCCAACCATGGAAGACGAGTCAGCTTCTAACCGAGCAGCCATGTCAAGGGCCAGTTGTAGAGGATATTAGCTATGCTAGCTCTCCCAAGTGTCAACTTCCAACCACTCTTGATACAGGACCGGCTCTAACCAGACTACCCCTTTGGAAAGGGACATTAAGTTGATAACTAGACAAAATCGATAATACGAATCAATGATTGTCGCTTCTAGTGCGAAGGTCAGCTCGTGCGATCTGTCAATAGACGATGCTCCGCTCGTCCGGTCATCCCTGTAGCCTATTGAGGGCTAGTGTGGCGGTCAACATGGACCCTCATCCTCTATGGATTTATAGGTCCTTGCGAAGGTAGATGAATATATAATTTTTCTTACACTCATAAAATCTATTTTTTTTCGTCTTTTTCTTTCGTGCCCCTTGCACTCTCGACCTTCTTGATCTCTTCACTGACTTGACTGTCAAAGGAGCCATGTTGATAATGCCAGCCTCGACTGATACTCATTAACATACAGGCTTCTCAAAAATTCCATATCGACCGCATCCTGAAGAAGGAATGACAGGAGGGGACCAAGCGGATATAAAGAGATACATTAAAGAGCTAAAAGTAGTCAAACTTATTGAAAGATATGTATTGATTTATCCATTATATTATTAAGATTAAAATTAGAGCACATACTTCATAATTATCAATTACAGTGAAAGAAATATTGTGTTCTTAGATTTTGACATTTTCGATTTTACTTTTAAATGGATGACTTGGAGGAGGCCCATGGACAATATTGTGTCCTGATATATTGAGCGAGGGCACCGGTAACAGCACGCAATTCTTCGTGTGTCCTACCACCATTTTTCATTTGCCTGATTGATTGGCGTTCAAATCAAGCAGTCAATGCCCGAAAAAACCATTCACTAACAGATGACCAAACCCATCTACATGCAAAAGGATCTACCATTCCCTTATCTTCCCAGGGGGTCATGACAGACGACTTGGACGACAATCAAACACTTAAATTAGTTTTTGCTAAACCTGCAGCTCTTGTCCTTCATGTGCCCACTTTAAATATTTCTCATCATGTGCCACATGCGCTGTTTCCTGCCTTCTCATCCTTCTCTTTCAGGCAGCCTTGCAATGCAGGGCGCCAATGCCTGCAAATCCTTGCAGCTCAATTTCAAGTAAATGTTGGCACTTAACTCAGCCAGAGCTTCAGATGCGATGTAGAAAACAGAGGGCACTGGTGTTGCATGCAGTGGCAGTACTGTGGGTTGTGAGGGAGAGATAAAGCAGAGAGGGCGAGGAAGTAGAAGCCAGCTCACGGAGCAGGACATGGACCTCCCACCAAACTCTTGTTATTACTTACTACTGTTGGCTTGCTATAATTATAAACCTACCTCACTGACACACACAAACACACACAGACACTCGACGTCCTACTGCTTTTCTTGCCGTCGTCTTTCCTTTTGATATTCGAGTCTAGATCGCCACATGGGCTACGGCCGAGTCGCCTCGTCCGAGTCGCTCCCCTCCCTGTCCGATCTGCAACTGCAAGCGAGTCGCGACGCGTCCAGAGCGCGCCGCCGGGTGTTCCTCTGCCTTGGCCTTGTCGCCGTGCTTTTGCTCGTGACTTCCGGTTTCTCGGTGGCGATATTCGTGCGCCGTCGGGAGTCAGATGAGGCGACGACGGCTCCGGCGCGCCGGCGGACGCCGAGCCAGACCTTATCGCGCGCCTGCGGATTGACTCGGTACCCGGCCCTCTGCCTGCGCTCGCTGCTCGACTTCCCGGGGGCCCTCGGCGCGGCCCGGGAGCGCGACCTCGTCCACGTGTCGCTCAACATGACGCTCCACCGCGTCAGTGCGGCCATCTACGGCGCATCCGCCATTGCCGGCGCGGCCATGGACGGGCTCTCCCGCTCCGCGTACGAGGACTGCATGGAGCTGCTCGACCACTCGCAGGAGCAGCTCTCCAACTCGCTCCTAGCGGTGGCCCCCGTCGGGGTTTCGCCTCAGTCGCGGGCCCGGGTGAAGGGGTTCTCCGACGAGGACGTGGTCACCTGGCTCAGCGCCGCGCTCACCAACCAGGACACCTGCGACGAGGGGCTGCAACAGGTGACCGACCTCCGCGTGAAGCGGCACATGAAGAGCCAGACGAAGGACCTCACCGAGCTCGTCAGCAATTGCCTCGCCATCTTCTCCAGCTTCGGCCGCAATAAAGACTTCGCCGGCATTCCGATCCACGACAAGAGGAGACGGAAGCTATTGGAGTTCCCTTCGTGGGTGCGGAAGAAGGACAGAAGGCTGCTCCAGGCGCCGGCGTCGAGTATCCAAGCCGACATGGTCGTGTCCAAGGACGGAAACGGTAGTTACACTTCCATTGCCGATGCGGTGAAGGCGGCACCAGAATACAGCACTCGCCGCATCATCATCTACATCAAGGCAGGGCAGTACGACGAGAACATCAAAGTTGGACGAAAGAAGACGAATCTCATGTTCATCGGCGACGGCAAAAGCAAGACCATCATCGCCGGGTCGCGGAGTGTGACCGACAACTTCACCACCTTCCACACTGCGACTTTCGGTATTCACTAATGATTATCGGGGCTTTTGTTGATGTTTACAGAAAGTCAGAAACAGAGGATGAAGTTGTGGTTGTGAATTTGGTGTTTGCAGCGGCGACAGGGACGGGATTCATAATGAGGGACATAACGGTGCAGAATTGGGCGGGGCCGGAGAAGCACCAGGCGGTGGCACTGCGGGTAGGGGCGGACCACGCTGTGGTTTACAGATGCAACGTGATCGGGTACCAGGACACTCTATACGTGCACTCTCAGCGGCAGTTCTTCCGGGAGTGCGACGTCTACGGCACCGTCGACTTCATCTTCGGCAACGCGGCGGTGGTACTTCAGAACTGCAGCCTGTGGGCGCGGCGCCCGATGCCGATGCAGAAGAACACCATCACGGCGCAGAACCGGAAGGACCCCAACCAGAACACCGGCATTTCCATCCACGCCTGCAGAGTGGTGGCGGCAACAGACTTAGAGCCGGTCAAGGCCAACTATTCCACCTATCTCGGTCGGCCGTGGAAGCTCTACTCCAGGACGGTTTTCATGATGTCCTACATGGAGGACCACATCCACCCAGTAGGGTGGCTGGAATGGAACGCCACCTTCGCCCTCGATACCTTATACTACGGCGAGTACATGAACTACGGCCCAGGGGCGGCCGTCGGTAAGAGAGTGCAGTGGCCAGGATACCGGGTGATCACGCTGCCGGCGGAGGCCAGCAAGTTCACGGTGGCGCAGTTCATCTTCGGTTCCTCATGGTTGCCCTCCACAGGCGTCGCCTTCTTGGCCGGCTTGTCCGTGTAAAAAATCAAAATCAGTGCCTTCCTCTACAAATTTATTTTCTCCTAGATTCCATTCCCTTTGTTTTATAATATGTGATCTCTCTTCCTCTCATGTCATAGTTTAATTTTTTTTTCCCCCTGAATTTTTCAGAAACAGATCGATGGCAACTCCTTCAATTAAACTGCTGATAATTATACACTTTACCTCCTCCAACATTGCTTCTTTTTCTTCTGTTCTAATTCTTAATGAAGATTCTGCCAAAGATTTGCTTTAAAACAACGGTCGAACGCTCATCATGATTACATTAAAAAAAACAGAGAATTTTTAGCCCTTTGCAAAGATTCGAGGAAAGCAGTGGTAAAGTAATCCAACGATGCGCAGAAAAAGAATGAATTTGCGAAAAAACATACTCTGATGATTACGCTGAATGATGAAGGGCTTCTTGTTCATTCTTGTTGACTTACACAGCCGACGCTTGCTAATCAAGAATAAAGACAAGTTGGGCCACACGCTGTCCTTCGGATCGACGATAGCTCACAATTCCCGAGACTCAAAGTCAATCATGTGTTGCCGATTGGCACAATGGCACCAAAACAACATGCTGAGATGAGATAAGAGCTACACCCCACCATTAATTAAGGGCGTCCATTTCCTTGAGATGTTCTAATTTGCTCCCATTCTCAGCTATTTTAAAATACTTTCGTTTACTAACGCTATCAGAGCACGAAGACGGTGGGTGTGGAGAGGAAGGTTCGTGCTAGTTCACAGAGATTGGAAGGTGGTAAGTAAGTGTGTGAGGCCTCGCACATGCTCATGCTGATGCTGGTGCTGCTGTAGATGGCAGATTCCACGTTACCTTTTGCTGCCTCTGGCTTTTTGCAGAGGCGGGGAAGTGTCGGTGAGCGACAGCAGAAGACTTTACTCGGGGAATTGATTAAAGATTTATGGAAGGGATAGGATTTAGCGGTGGAATTTGATGGGGCCAGTGAAACTGGACGGTGGGGATACGCACTGTTAATGCTGGATCTCCAACTTATTTTTTATTTTTGTTTTTGCAAATTAAGATAAGGATATCTTTTAAGATAAAAAAAATATATAATGAAATATTATTTTAATGTATACTTTTTTTTTGATAAAATAAACTAAGCTAAATTATTATAAATATTTTGATAAATTTCTCTAAAATGATTTACCATGAGAAGCAATTATTGGTACCTTTATTAAATAAAAAAAAAAGTAAAGTTACGTGAGGCAACATCAGAAGGAGACACTGCATTCACATAGTTGCATAATAAATATATGATATATAAATTCTTATAAATAACAGTATTTTGGGGGAAAAAAATATCATTGATCAATTTATCTATATGTTCATTATATTCGAAAACCATTAAGTTTAAAATAAATTTTAATTGATTATTAAAATATGAATACTTATATAATTTTTAAAAATCATCAAAGGTTATTTTCTTTTTATTTGCTTAATAAGTGTTGTCTATTCCTAGGAAAGTTAGGTTGGAGATACCATATAATCGAAGCTAAGTTGTAATATTGGCAAATGTTTAATGTTAAGTTGGGTTGTGATCTAATAGTTTCGTTAAGTGTGTAGGTAACTTAACATAGAAAAACCCTAGTAGACCAAATGCATCGAATATTAAGCAACGAAAGTTTAAACATAACAAGAGGATCAAACACCAAATAAGAAAGTCTAGATGAGTCAAGGGATCGAGCATATACCATTTGATGGGTCAACGAGGACTGGACATCGAATCAAAGGAAGACATGGCGAGACGAGTGTTTGAATGCTGAGGAGATAAAGCCCAAATAGATTTAAAGAACTAGATGTTTGGCAGATGGTAAGTGAAGGTAAATTCTTGAGTTGAGAGGTTCTTTTGCAAAGAAAAACTATTAAGGATGAGTCCTTGTTACAAGGACAACCTTAGATGACGATATGATTAAGGGTTCCATTTGGAATTCTAAGTCGAGATCGAACAATTGATTAACTGTAATAAGTTATATTGATTATATGCATGTTTCTGGTTGACCGAACCATTTAGACAACCGAACAATGAGGTTCAATCGATCAAACAAACGCTGAGATGACACTAGTAGCTGAGATGTACGTCATGCTGACGTGACATCCGATATGGATGAGGATAAGTCTGGGATAACTGACATGGAAAAGGATAACTCTCGGCATACTAATGTGGCTAAGGATAAAGATTGGCGTGTTAACGCATGAGGAACAATCAAGCATAAGCGTTGCGAGGTTGTGGATTGAAGTTAGGATCTAAGGTAGTAGAAAGGCATTGGTCGGATATAGGATCGGTATACCAGTCCTATGAACTAGTTGACCAATAGATTATATATTATTAGTAACTTATGTCCACTATGGGCCATTCATATGGTGTTAGTAACGTATGCCCATTATGAGGTATTTAAAAAGGATAATGGGATTATCTCATGACTCTATTAACATAAATGACTCCACTAATATAAGTGAATTTTAGTAATTCACAAATAGAATGACTATCCATATTCTTATCTTATTCTATAAATTCATACTTCTTATGTAAAGTGTAAGTGAGAGAAAAAGAAAGAGGAAGAGTCTAAGAAAGAAGAGAGTTGTAGTCTCTATCTTGTTGAGAATAATAAAAGAAGGTCATCGTCATACATCACCAGCTTAAGGGTTAAAGCGTTGTGACATTACGTTGATAGTTCGAGATACGTGACTATCATATCGATTTCAAGCAGTCTGTGGCTAGGGTTTATAACAATTCTGAAGGTTTGTAATGCCAGAGATTAGTGCATCACCAACCAAGGTACAAATTTAATTTTCGTAAAGTAGAAATAAATTATGTATTTTACTTTTATCAGTATCCAACATTGGTATCAGAGCCAAGTTGATTTGATGTACTTCATTGACCAAGTGATCAACGAATTCGTGAGTGAGAAACTCACGAACCCAGTTGAAAATAGCGTGCATAGAATTTTTTTAGGACATCTGGGCATGCAAAGATGCTTAGGAAGCCCAAGAAGAAATGCTCAACTTGCATGTTCAACCACGTGTAAAAAAAATTTCTCAACCGTGCTCTCAACACAGGTGCTTGAGAACACGACCAAGCCATGGTACTTAAGAAGAACTGTGGTGCTTGGGTTCTCGACACACGAGTGTGATTCTTGGGAGCAGAGGTCTACAGTGCTCGGCATGCAGAGGTGCTCATCATGAAATGTGACATGCGCATTGCTCAGACTTGTTTAAGTGGGAGATAACTGCTTGACCTTATCTTAAACTGAGTGTCTTGGGGTAAGACAAGGAGGTCAAACTCTGAGATGTGTGATATAACCTTGTCAGTGTTTGGCTATGTGTGGACTCATAGCAGCACATAGGTTAGCCTTGAGAGTATGACGTGACTACTTGTGTACAATATCTTAATTCGAATGATGAAAGACAATTTCAAATTGTAATGTATGGCGTATGTTGACTCATACTCTCATCTTGGAATTTATATTATAATCATCTAAATTAAGATGATTTGTAGGGTATACAAAGTTGATATATTAAACATCAAATGTCACTAACGTCTCTCTATTCTATGTAACAGAAATATGGCTGCAACAAATAATGTCATACTGGATCTCGTCAAGGGAGACAAGTTGAATGGTGACAACTATGAAATTTAGCACCGGAGGGTTCAGTTTGTTTTTGAAGAACAAGAACTCAAGGAGATTTTTAAGCACTAGATGGTGGACCCCAGGGAAGGTATCACAACACAGGCAAGGCGCGATCAAGAGATATATCGTACTTGGAAAAAATGGATGGCCAAGCTAGGATAATTCTTCTCAGTAGCATGCACGATGAAATAATCCCAATTTATGAGTAGTATCCTACTGTTGTGTCGGTCTAGAATGCTCTTAAAGAGCATTATGGAACCTCGTTAGCTCCTAAGCTGATGATGCTGACCTATAAGTTCATAACTCATAAGAAGATGTTTGATCATACTATCAAGCAGCATTTAATACATATGTCGAGCATGATTGTCTCTTTAAAGAATATGGGGGAGCCTATATCAAATGAGCTTCAAGTATTAGGAGTAATCCAGTCTTTGCCTGACTCCTAGGATATTGTTAAGACATATCTCATAGATACTGAAAGTATCCATACTTTCATGGATGTAAGTAGGCATTATGAGCTCAAGGAGGAGTGTTTGGAGATGACCAAGTATGCTTCAGGTTATGCTCACTTTGCGAAGTCGTGTAACGGCTCTCATGGTACAAAGCGCAAATGGCGCAAGATGAGAAGAATACCAAAGGTCATGGTAAGAAGAAGCCATTTGTAAAGACCAATGAAAAATGACAAGAACAAAAAGGCAAGAAGAAGGAGCTCGTAAAGAACAATGTCCGATGCTACGTATGTGGTAAGCTAGGGCATTTTGCACGTGAATATAGCGAGTGAAAGGTATATCCTTCTTTTTTACATGATATGAGTTATATGATTTAGTGTGATGTTCATTAATTCATCTCCTTTATGGGTTGTAGACTTAAGAGCCACAGACTATGTAACTCGTGATAGGAGTGCGTATGTGGAATTCCATCGTTTAAGCCCATATGCGAGAAGACTATATGTGGGGAATGAGACATTTGTGGAGGTCAAAGGGATTGTCACTTGCAAGCTGTTGCTGTAAATTAATCAAGTCTTGTATCACCATGACATGTTATATGCTGTGAAAATAATACAGAATCTAGTTTATGTTCGTAGTCTAGACCAATTAGGGTATTATGTTGTAATTGGAAAACTCTAAGGTTTCTATTGTTAGGGTCAAAATGTGCTAGAGGGGGAGGGTTGAATAGCTCGTCGCGCTTGATTGCTTCTTTGATGATGATATGCAGCGGAATGAACTCGAAGCAAACTTACAACACTAACACAAAGGATTTATTTGGTATTCACCTCAAGAAGAGGTGACTAATCCAAGGATCCACACACAACACGCTCTCCACTAGTAAAACACTCCTTCTCGGTCATAGCCTAAGGCGGAGAAGCCTCGTATAAACTCACACAACAATATACAACACCCACAAGAAGAAAATACAAAAGATACAAATGGAAACTCTTTATTCTTGCTTGTTGCTTGTTGTTGCCTCTTGAACCTTAGAAGTGTAACTACACTTGTCTCCAAGAGTCTTTAAAAACTGGCTATGAAAGTGTGGAGAGAGCTCATGAATCGTCACTGAGATCGTACTGTAGTCGTTAGAGAAGAAGCACTGAAGAAGACGCTCGCTAACGGTTATAACCTGCGCAACGGTCGGATCCCAATTGATTGAATTGCTCTCAATCGATTGGCAAGGTTGTGAATCGATCGGCTGATCGATTAAAAGCACCTCTATGCTCACTGGAAAACGCCTGAATCAATTGCCTAATCGATTCAACCTCTATCGTGTGATTTTCAGCTCTCCAATCAATCGGTCGATCAATTGGAGGTGCCCAATCGATCGGCTGATCGATTGGGAAAGGTTCTATGCTCGCGAAAATTGCTCCCAATCGATCGGCCGATCGATTGGGCCAAACCTTCTTCGCGGCACACATCCAATCGATTAACTGATCGATTGAACTACAGTTCAATCGATCAATTGATCGATTGACCCACCTTTGACTTGCCTAATGTAACGACCCACCTTCTACTGGCTAAGATGTGAGGCCGATCGTTACATTATGCTGTGCTAAACTATTCCCTGACCATTACTAAATCTAGATGTGGAAGCTGTACTAAATAAAATTTTGCTAAACTATTGACATTTCTTGATTCTATACATGCTAAGGGGTGTAATCTAATTATTCATGACACATTATACTTCCCCCATGGTCAAGGAACTGAACTAGAGGCTTCCTAGCACCTTTCGGGCCTCCCAATCGATCCACAGATCGATTGGAACAGTTGAATCGATCCAGTGATCGATTCAGCCGGCTACTGTATGCGGGGCTTGGGTTAGATCGATCCAGCACGCTACAGTGCTCGGGCAATATTCTGGATCGATCGGATGATCGATCCAGACTGGCCAATCGATCCAGTGATCGATCCCAGAGCCTTCTGTTCGCGACAGAATTTGCTGGATCGATCGGCTGATCGATCCAGAGGCCTACTGTTCGCGGAACGAACTTCCCGATCGATCGGCTGATCGATTGAGAAGCCTCCAATCGATCGACCGATCGATTGGGGTTTCTGATTTCGCACCAACACTCTGATTTCAGCACTGTTTCGTGCCAGGATTACATATATGAGTTCTAAAACAATTGGAAAACATTCTAAGCTCACACAACTAAGGTTCTAAGCCTGATAGGGTGCATGATTTACTAATCCATAGCATTTAACATACCAAAGTTCAAAATAATAAAATGCTAAAAGGTTCTAATGTTTAACACAAAGTTTGCTGAATTCCCTAAGATCTTTATTCCAAGTTCCTGCCCACACACATCTTCGTAGCATTGCCCTCCAACCTCCGCTAGTCCATCTTTCCTTTACCTTTATCTGCAGTATAAGGAAAAGAAAGTATCTGTAAGCTTGAGAGCTTAGTAAGAAATCATCTACCTCACAAAAATATACATACGATGCTATTTATGCTTTGAAAACATGCTATTTGAAAAGAACATACTGAATATGCTAAACATGGCATGGCATACAACACATGGAAATCGAAACTGATCATGGCAATAAATGCTAATCATAATCTATCATGTTGTATCAATTGAAACTAAACTGATACAAAAGCTGAGCTAAGCTAATACTAAACTGATACTAAAGCTGTATTGATTCACATAACTATTTTGTGATGTTTGAAAACTATATTCATAATAGATTAAAATAATAATCATGTTGCTATTTGGGCCCGGCAACTGTACTTGCTGTGCGCGTATCCCTAACTAACCCGGGGTTGCAAATTCCGAATCTAGTAGGGTTTACTAGGTTAGCTGAACCTAGGGACGACTGTGGGAGTCCAACTCAATGGATATCTAATCCAGTACAATGCCACTGAGAAAGTAAAATACTGAACATAAGCTAATAAATTCTTGTCTTGCTTTTACTAGGTTGTCTAAACCCAGGACTAGGTTATCTAAACCTAGAGGCGACTGTGGGAGCCCACCCATTGGACATCTGGTCCTGTAAAAGCTGGAGCAAGACTCAATAAGCTAGGAAATGCTTCTATTGCATTTATCTAAGCCACTAAAATGCCTAAGTTGCATTTTTCTGTGCTAAACAATTTAAATCGAACACTTGGTATGCGCTAATTCGCATCCTTTGTGTCGATAGTCTACATATTACTAAACTAATACATGAAATTCACACGAAAGCTACTTATACTGCAGGTGAGGGGTTTCTTACCTCCTGCTCGAAGTTTCTTACGATTCTAATCGCTAGATTTCCGGAGGAGACAATCCTTTCGACGATCTTCTCGCGTCTACGCGTTCCTCTCGCGGAGGGGAGAATCCTCGTGTCTAAGTCGTCGCCGGAAAGTGCTCCTAGAACCCTTGGCTTGGTGCGCCGAGAGAGGAAGAGGAGGGGAAGTGGGCGGCGGTGAGGGTTTGAGGGAGAGGAAGTTCTCGGTGGAAACTAAAAATAACCCTCACTTAAATCCCTATTTATATTTAGGAATTAATTCACCCAAATCTAACTTAAATAAAATTGTTTCCCTTTCCTTTCAGCACGGCCCTGCTGGGTTCACCTGGTTACCATGGTTCACCATAAGTCATAGGACCCAATAGGTCTCGGGTTCAATTCCCGCGTAGGCTATTTTACGGTCCTATTTATTTTTGCTACTTCAGCTACTCTAAAAATTCTATAAAAATACTCTAAAATTCTAGAAAAATTATAGAATATTTCTAAAATAAGTTTGAGAATTTTCGGGCGTTACAATCCCCCATACCTTATAAAAAGTTCGTTCTCGAACTTAGAATAACTCTGGGTACTTATGTCTCATACTGGCTTCTGTCTCCCAGGTTGCCTCTTCTGCTGTGTGACTGTGCCAAATAACTTTGACTAATAGTACTTCCTTGTTCCGTAATTTCTTAACTGCTCGGTCTATTATCTGAATAGGCCGACTGTCATAGCTGAGGTCTTCGCGAATTTGTACCGACTGGGGCTCAATCACCTGGGTGGCATCTGAGATATGCTTCTTCAGCATGGAGACATGAAATACATTGTGGACAGCTGACATTTCTTAGGGTAGCTCTAACTCATATGCTACCTTGCCCACTCTTCTGCTGATAAGGTATGGTCCCACATATCTGGGACTTAGCTTGCCCTTCTTCCCAAAACGCATTACTCCCTTCATGGGAGCTACTCTGAGGAACACTGAATCCCCAACTGAAAACTCTAAAGGTATGCGCCGTGTATCAGCATAGTTTTTCTGGCGGCTCTGAGCTATCTCTATCCTCTGGCGGATCTGCTGTATAGCTGCTGTGATATCTGCCACTAGATCTGTCTGAAGTTCTAGTTCTTTCTGTTCACCACTCTCATACTAGCAAATTGGAGATCTACACCTCCGCCCGTAGAGAGCCTCGTAAGGTGCCATACCGATAGTGGCCTGATAGCTGTTGTTGTATGCAAATTCTGCTAAACTCAGATATTTGCACCAACTTCCTTTGAAATCTAGGGCGCATGCTCGGAGCATATCTTCAAGTAGGCACCGTTACCCGCCCGCCCATCCGTCTGCGAGGATGGAAAGTTGTGCTGAACTTTAACTTCGTGCCTAAAGCTGACTGTACACACTCCTAGAAGTGTGATGTGAACCTACTGTCTCTGTCTGAAATAATGGTTCGTGGGACTCCATGCAATCTGACAATCTCCCTGAGGTACAACTGAGCTAGCTGTTCCATGGAGTAGGATATCCTGATAGCTAAGAAGTGGGCTGATTTAGTCAACATGTCAACTATTACCCAGATGGTATCAAAACCATTCGTGGTTCTGGGTAGTCCCACTATGAAATCCATAGAAATATCTTCCCACTTCCATTCTGGAATCTGAATAGGCTGCAAAACTCCTCCTGGTCTCTGATGTTCTGTCTTAACCCTCTGACAGGTTAGGCAGGTGCTGACATAACGAGCGATGTCTCTCTTCATCCTGGGCCACCAAAAACATTTCTTCAAGTCCTGGTACATTTTGGTGGAGCCAGGATGCATCACATAGGAAGTCTTGTGAGCCTCCTCTAAAATCTTGCTTCGTAGTTCCTCCTGATCTGGAACGCATAATCTGTCACCAAAGTATAATACCCCGCTATCTGATATTCTGAACTCTCCACCTTCTGATTCTGCTATCCCTTGCTTGATTTTCTGAATTTCAGGATCCTGTTCCTGAGCTGTCTGAATGTCACCAAGCAAGGTAGACTCTAATATCATAGTAGAGAGCTGTCCAACTATGAGTTCGAGACCGAAATCTGCGATCTCTTTTCGTAGGGGCGGTGACATGGCTGCTAGTGATAATAAGGTAGCACTGGACTTTCTGCTAAGTGCATCTGTCACCCTATTGGCTTTCCCTGGGTGGTAGAGGATGTCTATATCGTAGTCTTTGACCAGCTCTAGTCATCTGCGCTGTCGCATATTCAGATCCTTCTGAGTGAAGAAGTACTTTAGACTCTGATGATCTGTATATGCTCTACACTGAGCTCCATACAAGTAATGTCTCCAAATCTTGAGGGCGAACACTACTGCTGCAAGCTCGAGGTCATGAGTAGGATAATTCCTCTCATAGTCCTTGAGTTGTCTGGAGGCGTAGGCGATTACCTTGCCATCTTGCATCAGCACTGCTCCTAGTCCCAACTTAGAGGCATCACTATATATATCAAAGCTATCTGTGTTCTCTGGTAGAGTCAGAATAGGTGCACTGGTCAATCTCCTCTTTAGCTCGCTAAAGCTGTTCTCACAGTCCTCTGTCCACTGAAATTTTCTGTTCTTTCTGGTAAGAGCTGTCAGTGGGGAGGCTATCCTAGAGAAGTCCTCTACGAATTTTCTGTAATAACCTGCTAATCCCAAAAATCTCCTGATCTCACTGGCGTTCTTGGGTCTTTTCCAGTTACTCACAGCTTCTATTTTACTGGGGTCTACCATGATATCATCCTTTGAGATGATGTGACCCAGGAAGGACACCTGATCTAACAAAAATTCACATTTTGTGAACTTGGCGTACAGCTGGTTCTGCTGAAGGGTCTGCAATACTGCTCTCAGGTGCTCTGCGTGTTCTTCCTGAGTTCTTGAATAAATAAGAATGTCATCGATGAACACGATAACAAACTTATCTAAGTACTCTCTGAATACTCTGTTCATGAGGTCCATGAAAGTAGCTGGAGCATTTGTCACGCCAAAGGGCATGACTACGAACTCGTAATGTCCGTATCTGGTCCTGAATGCTGTCTTGGGTATATCCCCTTCTTTAACTTTCACTTGATGATAACCTGACCTGAGGTCTATCTTAGAGAACACTGCTGCTCCCTTTAGCTGATCGAACAGGTCATCAATTCTGGGAAGAGAATATCTATTCTTGATCGTGACTTGGTTCAGTGCTCTGTAATCTATACACAGGCGCATGCTCCCGTCATTCTTCTTCACGAACAATATAGGCGCTCCCCATGGTGAATGACTAGGGCGTATGAAGCCTTTGTCAAGCAGCTCTTGTAATTGCTCGTGAAGTTCTTTCAGCTCTGCTGGAGCCATGCGGTACGGTGCTTTGGAAATAGGATTTGTACCGGGAATGAGCTCTATTTTGAATTCAATCTCCCTGTCTGGTGCTAGGCCTGGTAACTCTTCAGGGAAGACTGCTGGGTAGTCACATACGACTCGGACTTCTGCTAGCAGTTGGTCCTTGTCCTGGCTGGTACTGACTACGTGTGCTAAGAACCCCGTACATCCTGAATCCATTAACCTCTGTGCCTTCATAGCTGAGAGAAACTTCTTGGGCTTTCGCTTTGGTTCTCCGACGAACTCGAACTGTGCTTCTGTTTCAGGTTGGAATACGACTTTCTATTTACGGCACTCTATGGAAGCACCGCATCTGATCAAGAAGTCCATTCCGAAGATGACATCGTAGTCAGTCATATTTAGCACTATCAGATCACAATATAGTTCTCTGTCTGCTATAATGACTGGCACTGCTCTGAGCCAGTGCGTGGATGCCATAATTTCTCCTGAAGCTAACGTCGTCAGAAACTGACTACTGAGTACCTCTGGAGGTCTTGCTAACTTCTCAGCAAATGCCCTGGATATATAGGAATGGGTTGCCCCAGTATCGAATAAGACAGTTGTACTCTGCTGTAAAATACTAATCTGACCTGTAACAACTGTCGAGGCATTCGCTACGTCTTCTCTGGTTAAGGAGTAGATCCTTGCATTCGTCATAGCTGGAGGGGCTTCTAGTCTGCCCTGGCTGATGTGTGGACCATCTAGAGCGGCCTGCATCGTTTGGCTTCGTACTGAATCGGATGTGGTGGAGGAAGACTAGTCTTGTTCGTGCACTGCTTAGTCATATGCCCTTCTGTCCACATTCAGCATCCTCGTGTGCCTTACGACAAACCGGTGGAATTTCCCACAAGTAGCACACTTGGGATAACTAGGTTGTTTTTGGTGGTCCTCCCTTTGGGTAACTCCCGGGTTTACGCTTGTTGCTGGAGTTCCCTTTCCGATTAGAGCTGTGGCCCTTGTTTCTGGTGCCCGAGCCTCCTTACCCTTTTGACTCGAGAGGACTTGTCACTGCTGATATTATTCGTAGTGCTCGTGGTGAGCCTGCGACTAGTTCTTGGTGGTTTGCGGCCATGAACACCGCCAACCACGTTCATCGCTATTTCCTACCAAGATCTTGAGCATCAACCGACTCTCTTTTTCTGATCGACTAGTTCAGACATAGGCGAGCCAATCTATTGAATTTCTTCACGGCTTCCTCCACCGAAGGTTGCCCTGGCGAAATTCAGTGAACTCGTCATAATGGCGTTCGTGACCCGCATGTGAAAGAACTCCTCAAGAATTCTTTCTCAAGTCGCCCATGTCATCTGGTTCACTGGCGCCTAATTCAATCCCACCACATACGTGCATCTCCCGTCAAGCGTAAGGAGGCGCACTTCACCTTCTCATGTTCGGTCCAAGCTCCATCGTACTCTCCAGTGTCTTGAACCAGCTTGAGCATCCCATGGTTCACTAGTGCCGAGAAATTCTGCGGCTCGACTCTCCGCCAGATCGATAAGCTTCTCTTTAGCCTCTCTTCACTGGGACTCTGTGTAGGTTGGTGGTGGAACTCTAAGACCTCTTGGCGTTGCTACGCTTGGTTCCGGGTGTTGGGAGTATTCGCGATTAGCCTTTAAGGTGGCTATCTCTGCTGCTCATCGACTGCTGTCAGAATCGAGCCACCAATCGTCAGTCCGGGAGAGGCACCGAACCGCCCGCCTCATGTTGGGAGCTCGGGTGGTGCCCTCCTAGTCAAGGCCCTCGTGCCATCTCTAGAGACATGGAGGACATACATGACTAACACAATCATAAGGGAGTAACTATTGTTATCATGTCAACTACTATCATGAACAAGCATGCTTTAGTTATATCTAATCATGAAACAAGAAACATAAAGAAAGTGAGAGATGTTCTTACTTGGAAGCTGCAGGTTCAATGCTGATGTGTGTGTAGGAAGTATGGAAACTGCTCTGATACCACTCTGTAACGACCCACCTTCTACTGGCTAAGCTGTGAGGCCGATCGTTACATTATGCTGTGCTAAACTATTCCCTGACCATTACTAAATCTAGATGCGGAAGCTGTACTAAATACAATTTTACTAAACTATTGACATTTCTTGATTCTATACATGCTAAGGGGTGTAATCTAACTATTCATGACACATTATACTTCCCCCATGGTCAAGGAACTGAACTAGAGGCTTCCTAGCACCTTTCGGGCCTCCCAATCGATCCACAGATCGATTGGAAGCCGGATCGATCCATTGATTGATTCAGCTGGCTACTGTATGCGGAAGTTGGGTTGGATCGATCCAGCACGCTACAGTGCTCGGGCAATATTCTGGATCGATCGGCTGATCGATCCAGACTGGCCAATCGATCCAGTGATCGATCCCAGAGCCTTCTGTTCGCGACAGAATTTGCTGGATCGATCGGCTGATCGATCCAGAGGCCTACTGTTCACGGTACAAACTTCCCGATCGATCGGCTGATCGATTGAGAAGCCTCCAATCGATCGACCGATCGATTGGGGTTTCTGATTTCGCACCAACACTCTGATTTCAGCACTGTTTCGTGCCAAGATTACATATATGAGTTCTAAAACAATTGGAAAACATTCTAATCTCACACAACTAAGGTTCTAAGCCTGATAGGGTGCATGATTTACTAATCCATAGCATTTAACATACCAAAGTTCAAAATAATAAAATGCTAAAAGGTTCTAATGTTTAACACAAAGTTTGCTGAATTCCCTAAGATCTTTATTCCAAGTTCCTACCCACACACATCTTCGTAGCATTGCCCTCCAGCCTCCGCTAGTCCATCTTTCCTTTACCTTTATCTGCAGTATAAGGAAAAGAAAGTATCTATAAGCTTGAGAGCTTAGTAAGAAATCATCTACCTCACAAAAATATACATACGATGCTATTTATGCTTTGAAAACATGCTATTTGAAAAGAACATACTGAATATGCTAAACATGGCATGGCATACAACACATGGAAATCGAAACTGATCATGGCAATAAATGCTAATCATAATCTATCATGTTGTATCAATTGAAACTAAACTGATACAAAAGCTGAGCTTGTAGGATCGAAAAGAATTTAGATATCTCCACAATAGCATGATATTGTCCACTTTGGGCCTAAGCCCTCATGGTTTTGCTCTTGGGCCCTCCCCCAAAAGGCCTCATGCCAATGGAGATATCTTTTCTCTTATAAACCCATGATCTTTCCCATGTGTTTCCAATATGGGACTATGTTTGCAACCTTGCAATCCCAACAATCCCCCCCTCAAACAAAGGACCATAGGCTTCCCACGTCCGATCCTCGACCCACCAGGTCTTCCTGCCCCTCGGTCCACCCGACCTACTAGGACTTCCTTGCCTAGTCACAACTAGGACTTCCTGCCTGGTGTCTGGTCATCTTGATCCGAACATAGGGGCCCCCGCTTCTTTGTTCAAGGTCAATATTGTACCCACATGGCTCAATCAGACCATAGCTCTTGTGCACAGTCGGTGGTTAAACCTTCTGGCAGTCCGGGCTCTGATACCAATTGTAGGATCGAAAAGAATTTAGATATCTCCACAATAGCATGATATTGTCCACTTTGGGCCTAAGCCCTCATGGTTTTGCTCTTGGGCCCTCCCCCAAAAGGCCTCATGCCAATGGAGATATCTTTTCTCTTATAAACCCATGATCTTTCCCATGTGTTTCCAATATGGGACTATGTTTGCAACCTTGCAATCCCAACAGAGCTAAGCTAATACTAAACTGATACTAAAGCTGTATTGATTCACATAACTATTTTGTGATGTTTGAAAACTATATTCATAATAGATTAAAATAATAATCATGTTGCTGTTTGGGCCCGGCAACTGTACTTGCTGTGCGCGCATCCCTAACTAACCCGGGGTTGCAAATTCCGAATCTAGTAGGGTTTACTAGGTTAGCTGAACCTAGGGACGACTGTGGGAGTCCAACCCAATGGATATCTAATCCAGTACAATGCCACTGAGAAAGTAAAATATTGAACATAAGCTAATAAATTCTTGTCTTGCTTTTACTAGGTTGTCTAAACCCAGGACTAGGTTATCTAAACCTAGAGGCGACTGTGGGAGCCCACCCATTGGACATCTGGTCCTGTAAAAGCTGGAGCAAGACTCAATAAGCTAGGAAATGCTTCTATTGCATTTATCTAAGCCACTAAAATGCCTAAGTTGCATTTTTCTGTGCTAAACAATTTAAATCGAACACTTGGTATGCGCTAATTCGCATCCTTTGTGTCGATAGTCTACATATTACTAAACTAATACATGAAATTCACACGAAAGCTACTTATACTGCAGGTGAGGGGTTTCTTACCTCCTGCTCGAAGTTTCTTACGATTCTAATCGCTAGATTTCCATAGGAGACAATCCTTTCGACGATCTTCTCGCGTCTACGCGTTCCTCTCGCGGAGGGGAGCGTCCTCGTGTCGAAGTCGTCGCCGGAAAGTGCTCCTAGAACCCTTGGCTTGGTGCGCCGAGAGAGGAAGATGAGGGGAAGTGGGCGGCGGTGAGGGTTTGAGGGAGAGGAAGTTCTCGGTGGAAACTAAAAATAACCCTCACTTAAATCCCTATTTATATTTAGGAATTAATTCACCCAACTCTAACTTAAATAAAATTGTTTCCCTTTCCTTTCAGCACGGTCCTGCTGGGTTCACCTGGTTACCATGGTTCACCATAAGTCATAGGACCCAATAGGTCTCGGGTTCAATTCCCGCGTAGGCTATTTTACGGTCCTATTTATTTTTGCTACTTCAGCTACTCTAAAAATTCTATAAAAATACTCTAAAATTCCAAAAAAATTATAGAATATTTCTAAAATAAGTTTGAGAATTTTCGGGCGTTACACCTAAACTCAAGTCCAAGGTCCCCAATTCCAACATCTGGTCAACCGTGACCTGTTGGAATCTCATGCCTAGCATCCGGTCAACCTTGACCTGCTAGAACTCATTCATCTAGTGTCCGGTCAATTCCTTTGACCCACTTAGACTTTTCTCCTCGTGCCAAGTGTCCGGTCAACCTTGACCCACTTGGACTTACCGTCTCGTGCCAAGTGTCCGGTCCTTCATGACCCACTTGGACTTCCACCATATGTCCGGTTACCCTTGACTCATCTGGATTTCATCGTGCCAAGTATCAGGTCAATCCTTTGACCTACTTAGACTTCTCAATACCAGGTGTTTGGTCAACCTTGACCCACCTGGATTTTCACGTGTCTGGCTTCACTCACCAGTTATTTCCATCTGCCTAGCTTCACTCACTAGGACTTTTCATCTGCCTACCTTCACTCACTAGGACTTCCCATTTGTCTGACTTCACACACTAGAACTTTCACCTATCTGGCTTCACTCACCAGGACTTTCACCTAGCTTCACTCACTAGGATTTTCTAACTGCCTAGCTTTACTCACTAGGTCTTTCACCTAGTTTCACTCACCAGGATTTCCCAACTGCCTAGCTTCACTCATCAGGACTTTCAACTGTCTAACTTCCAGTTAAGACTTTCCCAGTTAAGTATCTGGTCAACCCTTTGACCTACTTGATTTTTCTTCACATCTAACTGGTCAACCTTGACCAGAGGAAAATTGTATCAACAATCTTCCCAAACAGACGATTGCATCTGCAATCTCCATGTATTGTCAAACATCGAAACTCAAACATCAAGACTCAAGCTTGAGCAAATTCAAGCTTAGTCAACCTAGTCAACCTGACCCAGGGGATATTGTACCAACATCCATAATGAATAATAGTACTTTAATATGTTCTGGTTTAGTCCATGAGGAACTATATGCACTAAACTTAATTTATTTTCATGAGTTTTATCCTACATCTATCATTGCATTTATATTTGATAGTGTAGTGGATGATGTTAATGTTTGGCATAGCAAACCTAGTCATATAGGGCAAGAGAGGATGGGTCGGTTAGCAGTATGTCGTGCATTAAGACAACTAACCAAGGTCGAATTACCCTTATATATGAGTTTCGTCTAGCAGGAAAAACTATGAGAAAACTATTTGGAAAAGGAATGAGGGTTGGGACTCCATTATAGTTGGTTCATTACAATATTTGCGGCCCCATGAATGTGAGAGCTTGAAATGGAGCCACGTATTTTATTACGTTTATAGATGATTTCACATGTTTTGGTTATGTCTACCTGAGCTCGCACAAGTCTGAGGCACTAGAGTGCTTTAGAAGGTTTATTAGCGAGGTAGAAAATCAGCTAGACATGAGAGTGAAAACTCTCAGAACCGATTGGAGGCACAAGTATCCATCTGAGCACTTCAGAGAACTCTGTTTGAAAAAGGTATTACAAGACAGCTGACTATTTTTTTACTCCTCAGCAAAATGGAGTCGTCGAGAGAAGGAATAGGACTCTATTGGAGATGGTGAGGTCCATGATGGTGCAAGAAAATTTACCGATCTCTCATTGAAGGGGTGCATTATTGACTGCAGTCTATGTCTTTAATCATGTTCCAACAAAGTCCATGGTTAACACCCTATACGAACTTTGGACAAGGAGGTAGCCTATCCTTAGCCATCTTAGGCAATAGGGTTATGCTGTGTATGTTAGAGATTCCTCGCACAAGTATGACAAATTAGGCCTGCGAGGAAAAAAGTGTATCTTCATCAGATACTCAAAACACTCCAAAGGATATGTGTTTCTAGGAGAATATACGAACGACACAATAACTGAGATTGAATCTTGTGATATCATATTTCTCGAGAATGATTTTCCTAAGAGAGGAGAAATCGATCGAGACTATACCTTTTATGAGATGGATGAGCCTAGTGGTACAGTCAAGCCCAGTAGTGAGATTCAAGACCTGGTTATGGATCTTGGTCCTAGTGGGAGTTATCCATCTAAAGGTGGGGAGGCTCTCTCCTTGTAGGAGTGGTTGGGGAAATATACCTCGTTGTCATTTCCTGATTGAAAATGAGATTCTAATTGTGACTCCAGAGGATGATGATGAACCAAGTATTGATGCAGTGCGCACCAGAATCAAACCTGAGTTTTGATATTGTCAAAAGTTTAAGTTAAGTCTTGTTGTGATCTAATGAATTGACTAAGTGTGCAGGCTATTTACTCAGCCGGGAAAACCCTGGTCACGACTAGGCAGGAAAGACTTAACAAATCATAGAAGTTAGGCAGGAAGTCCAAGTGGGTTAGAGAACCTGACACTATGGTGAAACTCGATAGGTCTGAAGGGCCCGATATCGAGAGGAAGCCTTGGTGAGCCGATCCGATGTTAAATAATAAAATCTAAACAGGTTTAGAAGATCCAATGCTTGGTAAGTAGCTTGAGGTAAGCAATTGGAGTGGAGCAACAGTAAGGTCATGTTCCAAGAAGGAACAAACCCTATATCACTGATCCAACTGAAGAAACCTAGAGATTTTAAAGTTGAGATCAAGACATGTTTGATGTCTATTTTTACTCATACATCATATTACTATGCTAACTTTATATTGCAGAAATATTTTTTATAGTATGGAACTAACTCTAATTTCTGCATGTCTTAATCGATTGGAGTTGGCTTCCAATCGATTACACCATGCCTCAATCGATTGGACACAATGCTAAATCAATTGAAGTTTCTCATTTCTGAGTTTAAATTTAAATATAATTTCAAAAACTCATAACTAATTCTATGATAATTAAAAAATCATGAAAGTTAAACTATTTTCAAATAAAAACTCAATCAATTCATCTCAAAAAACTATATGAATACCCTTATCTGAAATCTTAGACTAAAGAGATTATTAAATCAAAAAAACTCAAATTTAATCCAAATCTAATTTAAAATTAAAATTAACCTTAACATTAAAAAATTAAAACTAAATTTAAAAATTAAAATTAAAACTAAATTAAAATTTTTAATTAAAGTTAAAATTAAAAATTAAAACTAAATATAAAATTAGAATTAAGAATTAACTTTAAAATTAAAAATTAAACTTAAAATTAAAATCAAAATTCCAACTAGTTAAACAACTAGATACGGGTAAGATGATTAAAAATTTTAAAATTAAAATTAAATTAAATTAATATTAAATTAAATTAAATTTAAAATGTAAAATAAATTAAATTAACATTAAATTTAAAATAAAAAATTAAAATTATATTAAAATTAAAATAAAAAATATATAACTTCACTTAATTAATTACACTAAATAAATACGTAAGTTCGAAACTTCATTAAATTTAAAAGAATAACTAAAATTTTAACATGATTAAAACCTTAAAGAAAACTTAAACATCGCTCAATTATGTTGAATAAATTTATTATTTTTCTGCGACCCTCTCCTAACCCTCTGTTTGGGAGGAGGTGAGTAAAGGGGAGGGAAAGGTAAGCAGGGGTAAAAAGAATTTTTACACTTGTTTGGGAGAGAGTGAGCCATGAAGGGGAAGGGGAAAGAAGGGTAAAGCTTCCCCTTGCATGCTCGGAAATCAGCGAAATTCCTTACACCCCAAATTGGGGTGTAAGGAAGGGTAAGAAAAAATTATCCCAATTTTATCCTTATTTATATTTTCACATGCAGATTTATTAAAAAAATAAGAGGATATTTTTGTAAATTTATATATTTAACCTTCATTTCCATCCCTTTGAACTTTTCCTCCCTTCCAAACAAGGGTAAGATAAATATATTACTTCCCCTCCCTTCCCCTCCCTTCCCTTTCCATCCCCTTCCATTAATGAACCTTACCTCACCCCATCCAAACAGAGGGTAAAAGACTCCACTTTTTACCGTCACATATAATTCAATACATAAATCCGAATACATAAATAGTTCGGTATTATTGAGGTTAGCACCAATTAGGAAAAGTGATAGCAAAATGCTTAGCAACGATTTGAAAATTTCGGTACATCAATTTGACAATTTTCTTACTAATTCCCTGAACACTCCAACAAGTTAAGGCGAATGCGTATTTTCTGATTTTTCTAATTTATATGCTCAATCTTTCTTGGTACTATCCTTAAGTCATTATATTGCTACAAAAAAAAGATAAAAATCATTTCATGTTCACAATTTTCATAATATAACAAACATCGCTTCCTTCAATTGTAAATTAAATAAGTTTATTGAATTGTGTAAAACTCAAAGATTCCTCTTTTATCAAATATTATTTTTTTCGCCTTCTTCACATTTTCCATGGTTCAGTTATATATTTTATGTGCAAAATTCATTCATCTACATACAAGTCTCTCAATAACTATTCCAGTAGAAATGATCCAACAGAGCAGTTTGATCCACCTAAAACATGTAAAAGTTACAGTGCACAACTCGATAAAATTAGTGAAAATCTAGCATTATTGAATGAATGACTATAAATGACAAGCAAAAGCTAAAGCATCTTGCTTCTGAAACCCTTTTACATGTTTGTCAAATCCCTGCCACAAGAACATACAGAGGATTGTGAGCTAAGAAATAATTACTTGTACGAACAATTTCACTTTTGTGGGCTCCATCACTTTATGTGTCTATCCTTGAATTTTTCCTTGAGTTTTTTTTCTTGAGCATATCATTTTTCTTACTTGTACATGATCCTTCACGAAAGAAGCTCTACAATGCATTTACTTGTACATGATCCTTCACGAAAGAAGGATGAAACGCTGAAAGGAATTGAAAGACTAAACAAGCTTTACAATGAACTTGTACAAACGTATGGAAAGATAGAGACGGAGGGAAAGAAATATAAAAATATACACAAGTGATGAAACTCTCTACTTGTAATTTTGTGAGTTTTTCACTCTCTCACCCAAACCCTTTCTTAATTTTCCAAGCAAGTAAATCCAACCTTAACAGTAATCAATTGTCTTTATTAAATACTTACTTGGATGAAGATAAGAGAAATAATATGAAAAAAAACTATATAAAATGATTAACTTCTCTTGCTTTAATTGGAAGATGATCGCAAATGAGGGTTTTAACACATCCATTCCTACGTCTATTTTTGCCAAATTGGTCAGAAACGAACAAAAATGAAAATAAATAAATAAATCTCATATAAAATGAGAACCTTCCATCTAATTCTATTACAAGTACACAAGAAAAGTGAAAGAACCAACAGTATTTATAGAATTATTTTTCAAGATTCAGCTAGGAAGTGAAGCCTATGGTAAGTTCAGCAGCTTCCATGGTTGCTTGGTTGCTACCTGGGCAATTGATGGCGTAAGGGACAGTTTCAGGGTGATTGGTTCCCTAACTCTCCTCCACCTGACAATTGAGGTTCAATTTACAGGGGTTGCTACCTCTTTTCAGCATCTGCTTTACCAATTCCCCATCACTCCGAGGAGCCTCCTCCTTTCCATAGCCACACCAACATCGTGGTGTCGGGTTATGACAGCCATTCCGATTCTCCTCGATCTATATTGTCATGCAGTCCTCATTCTTCCTCTCCTCAAATGGCGACCAAAAAACTAGCAGCATGGTTACCTGGACCCACTTTCAAATGTTAGGGAAGGGTCATTTGACTCGTGACCACTTGAGCGAAGTACTATTGGCGATGTAGTAGAAGAGATAGTTTAAATTGACAATTTCTCCTGCAACTTCCATCTTCTGTCACCTAGCAACCAGTGCGGCCACGGAGGCTGCATTGGAGGACCTCTCATTTGCCAATGGAGCTCAAGTTTTTACAGTTCACTTTAGGAATATCATGAGATCTCAATATCATCCTGCTTTCAGTCACCAAATCCTGAAGGAAGAGGAACTATGCTTTGCTCCTTTTCACCAAACTTGAAATCGTGTATTCCACTAAGCTCTTAAGCTTAAAGCCCAGGGCTAAACAAATTCTTATTGGCCTCCTGGTAATGCATCAAACCAGACCTTCTATGTTTTTATTTATTTATTTTTTCTTCTTCTTCTCATAGCAGGGAAGCAGAATTTGATCATTTAAGCTATGCATCTCCCTCATTTCCAAGGTTGAATGGGCAACTCATCTGTCTGAGTTTAGGTCTAATTCTTTGGAGCAACTGACTATTTACGAAAAGTTACTCTTTGTTCCCGAGTGACTGTCAGTTTGCTTTCGTTAAGGGAAGAAGGGCCAGAACAATTTTGCGTGTGCCACAGATGTAAAAAGAAGGAAACTTGTTACAATTAAGCTGAACTATGAAAATAATTAGTGAAAATGTAAATTGGAATGCTCCTTTTCATGTTCAACTAAATGATCATCATACGGTATGGATTTCTTAGATCTCACAAATTCTTGGCCAACTATGTAGGCAGCTTCCAGATAATGTTACTGGAAATTGATTGTTTTTTTTTTTTGTGGCAAAAGCATCAGATAAGGTAATCACGTATCACCATACTTCTTCATTCTCATTACAGATGCCTAGAAAATTGTCTAGTGTCTGAAGTAGGGCATCTTGTCAAGGGCAGCATGAGCGAGTTACTGCTCGAGTTTTCAAGCTTTCTAGTTCAAATACGATATGATGCTCTTGTTCTCCAAGGCAAGAAGCAAGACCTGTCATCTCCACTTTCTTATTATTGAGCAGGTTATGTATCAACCTGTACAAATCTGCCCTCGCATACCTGGGAAGACTCAAAATAGAAGTGAAAATTTAGTTGGGGCCTTTGGTTGTTCCAATTCAACATTACCTATCCCTCATTTTGCAGTCCAACTTGGAGATCATCGGCTAAATAAAGATTATTGCCAACACTGCCGATGTCATTTTGTCGACACTCCACGACAAATATCTTTTAATTGAGATAAAAATTAATTTAGTTGGGGCCTTTGGTTGTTCCAATTCAACATTACCTATCCCTCATTTTGCAGTCCAACTTGGAGATCATCGGCTAAATAAAGATTATTGCCAACACTGCTGACGTCATTTTGTCGACACTCCACGACAAATATCTTTTAATTGAGATAAAAATTAATTTAGTTGGGGCCTTTGGTTGTTCCAATTCAACATTACCTATCCCTCATTTTGCAGTCCAACTTGGAGATCATCGACTAAATAAAGATTATTGTCAACACTGCCGACGTCATTTTGTCGACACTCCATGACAAATATCTTTTAATTGAGATAAAAAATTTTTCTCAATCTATTTTGATTACAAATATAAGTCTTAAAAAATATAGTGTTAATTTTTTTTATATATTTTTACTTTTGTTTGCTATCCATTTTATTTATTATTTATTTTTGAATTATTAGGAAAAGATAGTCATTAATTAGGTGATTATGTTTTTAAAATATTATACTAATGATAAATTAAACAAAAAATATTTTTTTTTGAAAAAAAATGAGAAATTTACTTCAAAAGGCATCGCCCCTCCACACCTCCTCCTCATCTACCTTCACCATTTCTTATTGTTGATTTGAATGAACAGGCTAGTGATCCTGGACTAAGAAAGAATATTCTCAAATGTAATATAAATGACAGATCGTTATTTCAAATAAAATCAAAGGTTAAAATATAAATTTTTAAATTTATGTTCGTTTTCAGCTACTTAAATTCAAAATTTAGATTTTGAAATTGATCTATATTAAATTTTAAAAATCAACCCTCTTGCACTAAAATCCTGACTACACCACGGGAGGAAATGACATGTTTTTTAACAACCAAACCAAAATCCAGTCATCTCCTGGTATAATAGAACGATTTAGACTACTGGATTCGTAAACAAGCAAAGCTTACTAAGAAATGTCACAAGTGAAAAATCAAGGATCACAAACTTACTTTGATATTGGAGAGCAACTCCAAACTGCATCTCGAAACACAAATATGGGTGAAAATTAGTTTCTGGAAAATATTTTTCATCCAAAAAGAAGTCTCTAGAAAACCTGGATCGAGTGCCAATGTCACTGGTTCTTATCTTCAGCTTTCTTTGGCTGTAGAAGAATGAATATCTTACATTAACAGGGCTAACAATCTAATTAGAAAAGAATGCAATGGAACCTCAATGAATGAAACAAAGCAGAAGATGGATAACAGATGATATAAACCCATCAAAAAAATTCTTGATCTTAGTAATATGATTTGTGTTTTAACGGAATAATCTATGTTTAACTATTTCTAGAGACTTGTAAAGAAACCAATGTATCTGTATGCAAATGTAAAAAGCTCAGAATGTCATTACCAAGCTAAATGTTGTTTATGCAGTTATCAACAAATAGACAATATAACAAAGAGATGGTGACATATAGGGTTGCTGATAAAAGATGCGAATACATGGCTGATTATTTCTCCTAAATTGGGTTTCATAGCTGCCTCAATCACTTTGCTCTTGTTTTTCAATGCCTTTGATAAAAAAAAAAAAGGGAAAAGAAAGGTTGCACAATTCAACTAGGAGATTAAAAAAAAATCACTAAGTAAAAAATGGGTGGTCAAGTTGTTGGTTTTTGGCAGAACTTGCTCTAAAAGTTCTCTACAAAACCAACAAAGTCTTAATCCACTAGGTGCGATTAACTATATGGATCCTTATACATCATTGTAAATTTTATCTTATTTTATTATTGTTAATCAAATCTTTTCTGGCATTCCTCTCTTTCGTTTGATGTGCATATTTGTCATAGTTTCACATCATGTAACTGGAACATTTATTGACCGTCCAAGTACATGTCCATACCATTTTAAATATATCTCTCAAAGTTTTTCCTCAATAAATGCAACTCCGACTTTCTCTATAATGTTCTCATTCCTTATTCTGTCAATCCTCATATGTCTACATATCCACCTTAACATCCTCATCTCTACCACTTTCATCTTCTGTTCATTTATAAGTCATAGCCCAACATTTAGAGTCATATAGCATTGTATGTATGTCGTTTTATAGAACTTCCCTTCAAGTTATAGAAGTACTTTATGATGATATAAAACACCTGACGCTAACCTTCATTTTAACCATCATGCTTATATTCTATGTAAGACATCTCTCTCAATTTCTCCATCATTTTACAAAAATGATCCTAAATACTTAAAGTTCTTAGTTTCAAGCAATTCGTCATCTCTTATCTTAACAAATGTCTCATTACTTCTAATATTGCTAAACTTAAATTTCATATATTATATCTTGATTCTACTAGGCTCTAAAACATTAATGTTTCCGTCAAGATTCTAGTTTAGCATTTACTCCTTCACTTGTCTTGTCTATCAAAATAATATCATCTGCAAATAATATGCACCATGGTACATTATCTTGAATGTGTATAGTAGTTCGTCAATTATTAGTGTAAAAAAATAGATATCCTTAGTAGAAATACTTCAATTAATCCTCCAAATATTTTTAGGTCGTTACATCCTCATACATATTCTTAATTAGTTCAATAGATGTTATGCTAACACCTCATTTTTAGAATTCTCTATATAATTTCTCTTAAGACTCTATCATAAGTTTTTTTTCTAAGTAATATCACATGTAGATCTTACTTTTATCATCAATACTTTTCAATTAGTTGTCTAAGAAAATGCATAACTTTTATTATCGATCTTCCAAGCATAAACCCGAATTGATTTTCGGTCACTGTGGACTCCTTCCTTAAATCTTTTTTTCTATTACTCTTACCCAAAGTTTGATGGTATGACTCAGTTTAATACCCCTATAGTTTTACGTCTCCTTTGTTCTTATATAAGATAACTAGATTACTGACCCTCCATTGATTAGGTATTTTTTTTTATTTTCAATAATTTTATAAGTCATTCAATACCTTATTTCCCTAAGCACTTTCATACCTCTATTAAGATATCATCTGGTCTCATAGTTTTTCCACTTTGCATCCCTCTTAAAACTTGTTCTAGAAGTTTAAATTCTACAATAAAAATTTAAATTTCTATACTCATTTGACCAACTTAAATTGCCTAAGTTAAGTTGGTCACCTAAACTTTTATTAAAAAATTGATGGAAATATATTTTCCACTGCTCTTTTATTTCTCCATCATTTAATACATCAAATTGCCAAAGTACCATATTGCATTTATCTTTAATACATCTTATTTGGCTAAGATCTCTTATTTTCTTCTCTTATTTCAGTTATTTTATAAATATCTCTTTCCCCTTCTTTTATATATAAGTTTTGATAAAATCGTTCAAAAGTTTCATTTTTAACTTCATTCACTGTTTTCTTAGCCTCTTTCTTGACTATTGTATATTTTTTTAAGTTTTCCTCGTTCTTACAAATATATAATTCTTTATAGGTTATTCATTTTTTCTTCACTTTTTCCTATACTTACTCATTCTACCACAAGATTCTTAACTTAGTGATGTATGTCCTTTTGACTCACCGAGTACACTCTTGGCTACTATTTTCAACTTTGATATCATCTTATCTCATGTTATATTAGAGTCACTGTATATTTCACATAATGTTTAAACTCATACATTCTCCTTAAATATGTTTTGTTTCTCATCATTTAACTTCCACCACTTAATTCTAGAAGTCATATATATTTTCCTTCTATTAATACTATGATTAAGGTATATATCCAACACTACTAACCTATGTTGGCCAGTTAAACTTTCTTTAAGGATAACCTTAAAATCTTTACAAATCTTTCTATCCCTCTTCCTAACCATAAAAAAGTCAATTTGTGATTTATTATTCCCAATGTTCTAAAAATCGGCTTAAGTGACCTCTAGGCGTTAGGCACTAACTAACCACACCGAAAATATATTAATCGGCTAGCCTAAGCAGCTTTGGTGCCTAGGCGGAATTAGGCGGCCCTAGGCATCGATTAATCGGCCGAATCGTCTAGGCTTCGTGGAAATAGTGTAGGGTTTCCATGATTTTTTTAATTTGACCTTTTAAATTTAAAGCTAAAAAAAACTAAAATGTAATATTTTTTTTATTGGGCTTAAGTTTTATAATCCCTAAACTTTTGTCCAATAAGAAAATCGATTTTTTGGCTTGCCCTAACGGCTAGCACCAAACTTCATTTTCAGAGTGAATGAAGAAGCCCATATTTGGGAGAAATTAAAGAGTTAAAAGGCTAGAGAAATCAATTTGAAGACAAATATGTTGTTTGATTCTTGGAAGAGATTTGAATTGAAGGTTGGCCAAAGCCTCATCCTTTGGAAACTTCATTTCATCCAACACTCAAAATATTTATTGAAGTTGAAAGGTAATTTGTTTTAATTTTGATACTTGTAAATTGAAGATAATTTGTTTTATTTATTATGTAATTTATTATATAATTTATGTTAATACTGTGGAAACAGCCTAGCGGCGCCTAATCCCTGCCTAGGCAACCTATGCGCTGATCTAGGGCCCGACTAGCGACGCCTAGTCTCTGCCTAGGCAACCTATGCGCTGGTTTAGTGTCCGACTAGCGCCTAGCGAATTTTAGAACCTTAATTATTCCCACTTTTGAACGTGATCAAGCATTCTTTTTTCTTAAAAATGTATTAGCTAATATAAGATTATATGTTATCATAAAACTCAATATAGTTTTTCCTTTTTTATTTCTTGTTCCAAACTAATAACCCCCATGCACCCTCTCATATTCATTATTTTTCACTCCAACATGTCAATTTAGATCGTCTCCTATTAAAAATCATTTCATTTGACAAAATATTTTGTAATACCTCATCTAAGTTATCCCAAAATCTTAATTTAGTTTCTTCATCTAATCCTACTTAAGGTGCATATATGCTAATTACATTCAGAACTTCTTTTGTCACTACTATCTTGAGAGCTATAATTATATCCTCTTTCTAACTACTTTAGCAACTTCATCTTTTAATGAACTATCTACAAAATACCCACTCAATTTCTTATTTTACTCTTTCCTATATACCATAACTTAAAACCTGAATTCTCTTTCATTTTTATCTTCTCGCCTACAAATTTAATCTCTTATACACACAAAATACTAATTATTCTCCTAATCACCCTATCTAGTACCTTCATTTCTTTACCAATAAGGATTCCTATATTCCATGTTCTAAATCTTAGACTATTAGTCTTCCTATAATGTTCGTTTTTATCCCACCTAAGGTGTGAGAACTCTTATCTATTTAACACTACACCCAAATTCTCATAGAGATGTAACAATCTTTGCCGATATGTTACAGTCATACCTGCAATGTGAATTCTTGCATATTTAGTACTACAATCGAGTTCTAGAGATGTAGCGGTCATTCCCAAAATGTTACAGTTGGGACATGCAACATGTTTCTTCTAAGGAATAACCTAGCATTAGTATAATAGTTTAATGGATTCATTCATTTTGTCATAGTTTAATGCCGGTTGGCAACCTAACGCAACCCTCCTTTATCTAGTCTTAGGACCAGCCATGACTAGGTCATCATGGTGGAGTTGCTCTAAAAGTTCGCTAAAGAACCAAAAATAATTGGCTCATCAATGCTGCAAATTTACTTGTTACTATTACCCACTTGTATTTGATTGACAGACAAACTATTTCTTACATAAAGCATGAAGATCACTTCAGCAAAGTTTACCATTTTCAAGCACAATGCATTTCAAGTGGTGAGATGGTGAGACAGAAGAAGTAAAACTAGAATCAGGAAGCCCAAAGCAAAATAAATTTGGAATTGCATTATCAAAACTAACTCTGATTTATTAAGAAAACAAGCAAAAGATAGAAGTCATGCTAACTAAAGCTTTGCTCACATAAAAGAAGCCATTCTAAGTAAAGGATAGCTTTAAATTCTCATCCTCTGATATCTTTAAACCTCACTGATCATTCTACAATTCTTTCTGATATTTTTTATTATCATGGATTCTGCTGATAAAACTAGAAGATATTTTTTCAACTATTAGATCCTCATAAATTGCATCTATCAGATCTTTTCAACTATCCGATAGAAGAAATGGTACCTTGGTGAAGAAAGGACACGTAGAAATATGAGTGAGAAAAGGATTAAGAAATGATTGTGGATAATACAGATTCTTCTTATGATCAATTAATATGGATTATAGGCTTATAGTTTATATTCTAGGTCTGGTTCTCTTGCTTTTTTAATTATAAAAGAGTTAAGGAATGGGGCCGAAAATCTTGTATTCTGCTAAGATTAGCATAGAGAAAAGAGGATAGGCCAGAAGCACCTAAGACACTTTGTCTGAATTTATATAGATTGTTAGTATATCTCATTCATCAATCAGTAAACCCCATGGTCCGTGGACATAATACTAAGAAGATTGAGAGGAGGTGGAACAACTTCAATCAGGTCCAGTAGAACCTGAAACCATAAAACAGATAACTTGCTATATCATTAACATGATTAGCATGATATACCATGGATACAGACTGATAGAATATCTCTTTCTTCATTCAGCGAAGACCATGGGCACAACAATCTTGAATTCTGCTAAGATTTGCATAGAGAAAAGAGGATGTGGACATGGCATAGAGAGAAGAGGATAGGCCAGCAGCACCAAAGCACTTTGTCTGAATTTATATAGATCATTAGTATATCTCATTCTTCAATCAACAAAGCCCATGATCCATGGACATAATACTAGGAGGATTGAAAGAAGGTGTAACAACTTCTATTGTAGGGTCCACTAGAACCTGAAACCATAATCATGCCAATGAAATAGATTGATAGAACATCTCTTTAGCATGCTGAAAAGATTTAAGGAGTAGCAATTTCACTAATGTTCAATAGAACATAAACTATAAAATGGGTAATTTGCTACATCCTTGGATAGTCCGATGTGTTAGGACCAAAAGTAGCTAGAGGGGGGGGTGAATAGCTCGTCGCGTTCGCTCGTTGCTCGGCGTTGCTTGTTTCTTCAAAGATGTGCAGCGGAAATACAAAGAAACAATCACACAACGCTAACACGGTTGGTTTACTTGGTATCCACCTCACAAGAGGTCACTAATCCAAGAATCCACACCAACACACCCACCCTCCACTAAATAAAACTCTCCTTTATGATAACTACCAAGGGCGGAGAAGCCCTACAAGACTCAATACAAGAAGAGAGGGAAAGGATACAAGAAATACAAGCTTACAAGCTTACAATGAGTATAAACCCTAACCCTAGCTTCTCTTCTTGGCTTTGATCCGCCTCTTGACTTGGAGAACTTCCAAGATCCTTCAAGAAGCGATCTGAGCTTTGGAGTCTTGTGGAGGAGCTGGCGAGAGATCAGGAGGAATCGGAGAAGAGACGCAGAAGGAATCGTGCGCTGCGGCCTTTATCGGCCGCGGCGGTCGGATCCGTCGATTCGAATATTCCCGATCGATCGGGAGGCTTTGGATCGATTCACGGATCGATCAGGTACCGCGCTGGATCGATCCATGGATCGATCCAGCGCTATCGCAGCGGCAGCGTCATCGATCGAGGCTCTGTCGCTAAGGAAAGGCTTGGATCGATCCATCGATCGATCGATTTCTTGTTTTGCCCAAAACCAAGTCCAGCCTACCAAACCAACACTCGGTCAACCTTGACTGTTGGTACATCATGCCTAGCATCTGGTCACCCTTGACCTGCTTGGGTCAAGTGTCTGGTCCATCCTTACCCACTTGGACTTTTCTATTCATGCAGTATCGGGTCACTCCTTTCGACCTACTTGGACTTCCATCGGATGTCGTCATCCCATCCTTTGACTGTCGTATTTCCTTGTGCAGTATCCATCGATCCTTTGACTACTTGGACGGATGTCCGATCGTCCTTGATCCATCGGATTTTCCCTTGCACCCGCTTCACTCACGGGCTTTCAGCTTCACTCACTGGGTTTTCCATACACGCCTTCACTCACTAGGACTTTCCTTCCGGCTTCACTCACGGGACTTCCAACACCTAACCTCGATTAGGACTTCGCATCAGTATCAATCTTGACCTACTGACTCTTCTTCAATCAATTTCTTGTTGTCAAACATCTAAACTCAAACCAAGACTCGGCTTGGTCAACCTTGACACGGGATGTGCGCAACAATCTCCCTTTTGATGTTGTTACCACAATAACGACATACCATACGTAGTTAGCCAATCCTATAGCCTCGATCTTCGTACCACAAGCGATGAACACATAAGTTAAGCTCTTCGTTCTCCCCAGAGGGCACACTCCAGGTAATGGCTTCAACTTACACCCATTCATGGTCCTTCGTTCTCCCTATTACATGCATACCCGTCTGGGGGCACCCATTGCGATTTTGGGTATCGTATACATAAATCCATTTGGTTGCCCCTGAAGAGTTGCTGCGTCGTTGTTCTGTCACTCGTCTGTGATCGACAACACGATAATGAAGGTCCCGTACCCCGTTTTTATCCTTAACTTCTCCTCGATGTATAAATATACAACCTTGAGCATTTTCTAACCCGGTTCCCACTGAAATAATGAGGATATATCCCGTTTCGAGTTAGCTCATCGTAGTATTTTTTTCTGAGAAGGTTAACCACCTTGGGTTAATTTAATTTTTCATGTCTTTAAAGTCCTCCCCAGACATGGTGGTAACTTAACGTATTGCCAACAATGACTTGGAATCCCTAAACCTTGAAACCCAATTTAGAAGTTTTGAGGTTGAAATACTCAAAATTTAAAACAAACCTCAACCTAAACTTCAAGGAAGCCTTGTTAAATCATTCTTTTCTTGTATACATCTTTTAGGGGTTTGGAATGGTTACCTAGACTCAAAGAGGCTCAAAGATGCTGAAATCTCAGCCAAAATCAGCAACTTGGATCGATTGAGTTGAGTTCAATCGATTGAACTTACGAATCGATCCCCGATCGATTGACTGATCGATCGGTCGATCCGATTGGACTGGTCGAATCGATCCACGGATCGATTGGGCACTCGATCGATCCGTGGATCGGAGCTCGATAGTTGCTGAAATTCCATTTCGTTCAACTTGTCTAGAAAATTCTCTGAAAATCATGAAATTTCGTGTAGACATTATTTAGGGCATACCTAATCATGGAAAAATAGTTTTCTATGAAAATACATCATATTTTCAAAGATTGACACAAGATTGAAAACTTGCTAAAACTTTAGCGTTTTCTTCAAGTTTGTGTCTAACTATTTAATGGTGATTACTATCAAAAGATCGCCTTCACCATGGTTTTCCAAAAGCATTTTTAAAACATTTTTAAAACCAATATTTCATCATGTTCCTTGGGCATAATGCACATGACTTGTACATTAGCTTTCCCAATGATGGGAAAAACATAACTATGTGTTTTGATGAACCTAAAAACTCAAAAGAATGCACTAAATCAACATCTTGAGCTTTGTTCATCATCCTAACATCTCACTTGTATCTAATGTGCATTAAACCACATACAAGTCACCTTATAGTCTTTGTGAGATGTAGATTTTGGTTTTGCCCTAATTAGGGATCATGCATATCTATCTAGGCATTTTAAAGATATTAGACATCCACCTAGGATGTCACTTGTTAATAAGTGTTGCTAAAATGCCATTTGTCCTTAATTACAAGGAATTAAACTAATGCATGATAATGTTATGGCATACATCAAAATAGAAATAATTTTCAAAAGAAAATATCCTATAACTACATGATGTATGAATGTCGTGACATGGTATTTTTGGATTTTTCATAATAAAACATGAATGCAAAAATAAACATGATGTCATGGCATATGATGGGCAAACAATCATGGCAAGATTTAGCATAAATAAAATATACCTAGATTAACTATCTAAGTATCCTTAAAACCCTAGCTAAACTTACAACTTAAACCTAGATTGCCCTAAAGTGCTTCAAGAAAAATGCCAAAGCCTAAATTGGCATTTCTAATTCCCTTGATTAATTTATGCCAGTCGAAATTAAGCATATCCTCAAATGTTGGCATATTTCATCTTTCACAAAAGTAGCACTTTTAAATTAAGGCCCGGATTGCCTTAAATTTCCCAAGAACATACCAAAGTCCCAACTTGGTAGTTCTTATGAATTTCCCAATATGTGCCATTTAAGATTAAAATCAATTCTTCCACCATTAGGCACATTTTACTCTTTCAAGGAGTAAATAATACTTCCATTTCATTTTCAAAGGTTAACAAACCTTGAAATGCTCATTCAAAGTTGGGTTAACTACCCTTTTAATCGGAGTTGACACTCTCAACCCATTTATGGAGTAGAGAAAATGCTCTAGGAACCCAACACCTATTGGTGCTCCTTGGATGCTCTAGGTACTCACTAGGGATAACTTCCTAGATACCTTCCTAGTGACCTTGTTGGGCTTCTTGTAAGCCTTGGTCACATTTTCTAGGTCGACTCTAGGGATAGCCTCCCTTGTGACTTTCTTAGAAGTCTTAGTCACTTTGGTTGCAAAGAGACTTCTAGGGATATCTTCCTTGTATCTTGACTTGACCTCTAGACTTAGGGTTTGTTCCATAGCTATATGGAACCCTATGATAACTAGGCACATCCCTTTTAGCTTTAGGTTTGTATCCCAAACCTCTATGGCCATTGGATGGCTTTTGTACCCCTAAACCTAGGTATGCTCATTTTGCCCTTTTAGGATATTTTCCATCCTTTTAGGGTCTTTTCAATTTTATCAAGTCTTGACCTCAAGACTTGATTTTCCTCACTAAATCCTTAGGCTTTGGTCCATGAGCATTTTGTTTCTAGGCTTGTAACTATGGTCCTTAGTGTGATTGCCTAGATTTTATCTACATTCCTAGCCTTAGGGGTAGTAGTTTTGGCGTGTAGGGCCACGTGCTTTCCTTAAAGCCCTCATGCTTTATCCTTATGGTAAATTGCATTAAAATGATAAAAATTAGAACTATCGTGCTTTTACCATAATGTAAAGGTAGGCTCGATAAAGATACCTTCTTCTTTACCTTGCATGGGCCCTCCCCTCGACCTAAGGCTTCTTCTCGAGCTTGACTCTGATAACCTAATCTTCTTGATTCTGAAGGCGTATCTGACTAATGGGTGCCTTGTCAGCCTTTTTGCACCGGCCCTTCTGCCCTTCAATACATAGGCACTTGCTCTGTAGTCCCCATGTTACTAATATGATTTTATTAATTGAAATATTTATACCTTTGCTTGTAGGGTGGCATTTCTTGGATCCGGAGGTAGCTTCCTCTTGATCGGACCTTGATTCTCCTCCGTTTGATTTTTCTTGACTTGTGGGTAGAATCTTCTTCCTCCTCTTTGTCTCACCGACCGTCTCTTCCTCTTCTTCTCACCCTCCCCTCGATCTGGGGTGGAGCCAATCGTCTTGAATATGATATGAGGTCATCATCTCTGCCATTCCCTCAGTTGCGTTCCTCGAGGACTGGCTTCGATTTCCTCTTCTGAGGTGAGTCGAGTCCTCTCAAGAGTCCTCCCTCGTCTTGCTCCAAGAGTCACCCTCCGGATACTTCTGCTTTCGTAGATGCAGGAGATCTCTTCAGTAAGCTTAATTTGCCATACCCTTTCGTCGATTCTCGATTTCCTCCAAGGATGGTGCTAGCACCCACCAGTCAGTCACTTTGTCACTTTCGAGACCTCGACTGCACTCTCCTGCTTTTCTTGAGAAGTAGCGCCCTATTGGAGGGCTCAGATCTCCATTAGAAACCATCGCCTTATCTCCATCATAAAAAAGTTTTCGATTCTTGATTTCAAGAATCGAAGCGTCGGAAGTGTGCGGTGAGCCACCCTGTATCAAATCCAAGTCCATGGAATCAGATGAGCTTCTTGAAATCTTTGACTTTTGATGAATTTGACTTCTTCACCTCAACTTTTCTTGTTATGCTTGACCTTCCTGATGATGATTCCTAGGCGTGAAGAGCCGCCCTTCGCTGCACCGATACTGATTAATCAAAGTAGCGAGGGGGGGTGAATAGTCGTCTGCCGCTCGGCGTTGGTGCTTTCTTCAAATGATGGAAATCACGAAAGAAACAATCGCACAACGCTAATGCTCGTTGGTTTATTTGCATCCACCTCACAAGAGGTGACTAATCCAAGATCCACCAACACACCCACCCTCCACTAAATAAAACTCTCCTTTATGGTAACTACCGGAGAAGCCTACAAGACTCAATACAAGAGAGAGGAAAGGATACAAGAAATACAAGCTTGAGTATAAACCCAAACCTAGTTTCTTGGCTGATCCGCCTCTTGACTTGGAGAACTTCCAAGATCCTTCAAGGCGATCCGGAGTCTTGTGGAGGGCTGGAGAGATCCGGAGGGTGAATCGGAGAAGAGGCAGGAATCGTGCGCTGCGCCTTTATCGGCTTGCAACGGTCGGATCCGATAGATTCAACGTTCCAATCGATCGGGGAGGCTTTGGATCGATTCGCGGATCGATCGGCGCTACGGAAAGCGCTGGATCGATCCACGATCGATCCAGCGCTTATCACCCCCAATCGATCCATCGATCGATTGATATCTGGATCGATCCACGGATCGATCCGACATCTCTATTCGAGGCTTGGATCGATCCAGCGATCGATGAGTTTTGCTCACTAAACCAACACCCTCGAACCCATCACCCTGTCCGGTCACTCCTTTCGACCGCTAGACTTCCCACGTGTCACTTCTATTCACGCCAGTATCCGTCATCGACCTACTGACTTCCACGACGTTGGTCAATCCGATATGACGATCGTCGATCCATCCGGATTTTCCTTCGGCTTCACTCACTGTGGCTTTCACCTAGCTTCACTCACTAGGGTTTTCCATCCGCTTCACTCACTGACTTTCCTTCCGCCAGCTTCACTCACGGGACTTCCATTCTACCTAACATCCAAGACTTCCCATCAAGTATCCCACGACCTGCCGACTCTTCTTCAATCAATTTCTTATTGTCAAACATCTAAACTCAAACCAAGACTCAGCTTGGTCAACCAGGTCAACCTTGACCTGAGGGATGTTGCACCAACACGATGCACGAAGCTACCATCAAAGTGAGGTACCGGGGAGGGGTCGGACCATATTGAGTCTATTGTATGTAGTCTTATCCTGCATTACAAGAAGTTGTTTCCGCGACTCAAACCCGTGACCTCCAAATCACATGAAAGCAACCCGTAATTTGTTATATCCTTGACATTATCAAAAAGAAAATAGTTGTAGCAAGTAGCAACTACCAGCATGAAACTTATGTTTAATTAAATAATCATCATATTATTGTAGATAATGAAAAATGACAAGCCTTTCCTGAGAGTATAGAGAATAAAAGGGCATGCCTCATATTTCAAGATAACTTTTTAAAATATTTTATATCTTTCCTGAGAGTATAGAGAATTGAATGATAATCTTATTTTATCATTTTGAACACCAAAAGTCTGAAAGTATTCCTCCCAACACTCAATCTCCTCTTGTGCTACATCACTTAGGAGCATCATAAAGACAATAGTGGTCTCGTATTCCTGTTTTGATCAATAAGACCATCAAAAATGTTTCGGCTAAAACATTTTGATGATCCACATTGTCGGTTTTCTATTGTCAAAATCAAAAGATAAGTCTTGAGCATCATAAACAAAACGGTAGTCTCGTAATCCCACGTTGACTATTGAAAGGTCTTCAAACACAATGGTATATTAGAGGAAGAAGTTAATAAATCGACTCAATTTTCAAATAAAGAAAAACCAAACAAAAACAGAACCTAAAACATGGAGGTAAGATGGAGAAACGGTTGACTGAGAGGAAATTAAATGTGAGCTCGAAACCTAAAAGAACATCAACAAGAAGCACGCACCTTAGTACCCGGGAATGACTGGTGGATCTCCTCCTCGGGGATGAGCACGGGCCACACAACTCCGGCTTCGCGGAACATTTGCTCGGTTTCTAGGAGCTGCCCCCGGTCGAGTATCTGCTTGCGGATGACTTGGGCAGGAGTAGCGGCGGCGTCGATAACTTCCTCGACACCGTTGACGTAGGTTACGACTACCCGTGGCGGGCTGTCATCCGTGCGGCGCTGCAGCTCGACCTGGCAGGTAGGGTTGGACTCCTTGGCCTTGCGGCCGTTGCACAGCGCCAGGATCTCCACGCACGCCGCCTTCCGTGGGTCCAGCGCATTGAACTCCACCCGCACCTTCGACAGAAACTTCAACATCACGACAGGTCAGAACGGCGGCGATGGTTGAAGGAGATGAATCGCCGGAAGAAATTTTGGGGTTGGATCCCGATAACCCTAAACTCTCGGATCAACTCTCAGTGTGGCGGCTGGCCGGGCAGGGCGTCGGCGTCTCACCGTTTGATAGGGGAAATAAATCCTTTTGATTTTATTTTCTTTTCTAAAACAAATTTTAGATGTTTTTTCTATATAAATTTTAGTAACACATTTTTTTTAATATATTTTTATTTTATTTTTATTTTAGACCTTTTCTTGTGAAAAAGATAATTTAGGTCTCTATTAAATATATTTTTATTTTTTTTTAGACTTTTTCTTTTAAAAATGTAGTTTAGGTCTCTATTTAAAGAGACGTTATGTAATTTTGGAGGACAAGTAATTTTTTCTTTTAATTAATCAATTTCATTTGATTATTGGAGGTTGATCCCCTCGAAGTGATCACCCTATCCCTTTTTTATTTTTCTCTTTCGATTTTTCCACGTGATAGGCCCCCGGGTTCCTATCAACTTAGTATCAGAGCACGTTCACTTCATCATCGTCATATAGTATCTCGCAGCAACTTCAACAAGCGCATGGTCTTAACCCGACTTCAAGAGAAGAAAATCTACTCTGACATGACGACCGGAGGATCTCATCTTGACACCAAATGAGCTCTGGAGTTTGAAGCTAAGCACGAGACAAAGATGGATAAATTCGAAAAAACTATGGCACATTGGTCACAATAGTGCAAGAATTGAAGGATCATTTAGAAGTAGATTCCAGCTCAAGCATACTAATCAAAAGGGAAATAAATCAGCAGTCTCGACAACAACAATATGATCATAGAGTGAACTCAAATGAAGATTGAGAGCACAACCTTCCACGTATGAAAGTGGAATTTCCTTGCTGAGAGAACAACGATCCGATTGGATGAATTTCAAGGGTTGAAAAATATTTCGCTTCCACAATACACCGGACTATGCAAAGGTAGAATTAGCATCTATAAACCTCGAAGGTGATGCCATCTAATGGTATGACTGGCTTGAAGCATGTCATGGACCTCCAAAATGGGAGGAATTCAAAGAAGAACTCCTCAATCAATTTGGTCCCTCCGATTATGAGAATGTTGATGGAGAATTGGCTAAAATTCGATAAACTACAACCATATTGGAGTACTAAGGACGATTCGAGCGACTCTCTAATCGAACTCCTAAATGATCAGAAAAGTAATTACTAGGCACTTTTATTGAAGGACTTCGCCTTGATATACGATGAGAAGTAAAAATGAATCAACCTCGCACCATAAAGGCTGTCTTATCCTTTGCACGACTACAAGAAGAGAAGATCAATGAGGAAGGAAGAAGACATAATAAAGTAATTCATGAAAATACATCGCATTGTTCAACACCCCGTGGATTGACAAAAGAAGAGATCAAGGAAAGAATTTCAAAGGGATTATGCTGGCATTGCGATGAAAAGTACCGTGGTCATCAATGCAACCAAAGAGGATACTGATGATTGAACCAATAGAGACTCTGAGGAAGAGGATGATTTCGATGAAGGTGAAACACAAGATAATATCAACGAAGTACAATATGACTCTATGGCAATATCAGTTCATGCCTTAGAAGGACAACAAACTCCGCAAATGATGAAGGTAAAAGGATTCATTAAAAAACAACCAGTAATGATACTTATAGATTCAGGAAGCACCAACAATTTTCTAGACTCAACCTTAGCAAGTAGGCTTAAACAAAAAATAGAGCAAGCATCTACATTTGATGTTAAGATGGTGGATGGAAGATCACTTACAGGTCCAGGAAAGTGCAATAGTATTAAAATTTTCTTACCAAATTATGAATTAATGACAGATATCTTTCTTCTTCCCCTAGATGGATGTTGTTAGAGTGTACACTAAAAGCCTAGCTTTTGTATAAACATTTATTTAGAAATAAAGAATCACAGTGGTCAATATCTATATTTATTTGTTAAATGTAATTTGTTCAATTAATTTATATAATAGATAACATGGTGTGTGGTGTCACACACAGAAAATCATGTTATCGGTTCTTTATAAATTATAAATAGTTGCTCGCGACTAAGATGGAAAGGAATAAACCGTTGAAGTAGTCGTATTGTAATTAAGTATTAGTTTATCTTAACTAATAAATTACACTGATACACTCCAAGTGTATTGAGTAGGATCATTTTAGGTAAGTTCTTTTTGTACTAACTTTATAAAAGAACTACACCTTAGTTGTTATGGAAGTGTGTGCTCTTAATCCTAATATAATAACAAACACATATATTTAGTATTTATTTCTTTGACTTATCAATGGGTGAGATTTAACTCGATAAGTCAATAAGCCCGATAAGTTGGGAAATGATATTACTTATAGTGTGTGTTGTTGATTATAGAAAGAATATGTGTCCTAGTTATCTAGGTTGAGAATGTTCCTAAGAGGAGCTCATAAGGATTGTCATGTTAAACCCTGCAGGTGGACTTAGTCTGACATGACAATGAAGTTGAGTGGTACTACTCTTGGAGCTAGATATTAATAAGGTAAGTTGTCAGTAACTTACTTAATTAGTGGACATTTGCAATCTTAAACACAAGGAGATTAACACACTCATGATAAGAAAGAGCTCATAATGTAATTTGGGATTAGTGCGGTAGTGCGATAATAACTCTCTAGTGGAATGAATTATTATCGATGAACTTGAGTTGTGTGTTCAGGGCGAACACGGGATACTCAAGCTCATCGGAAGGTCAAAACCAATTTCTCCTCTAGGTCCCTGTCGTAGTCTCATTAAACCCTCAAGTTCATCCAAAGAAAGGTCCATCTTGGTGTCCAAAAAGGGGGTCGATCCATTGCTTGGTGACCAAGCAATGGCCGGCCACATATCCTCTCAAGAGGGTCGGGCCTATGCTTAGTGTCCAAGCATAGGAAGGGCTGACCACAATATTTCAAATAGGAAGGGGTGTTTTGAATTTTTAAAATTTTCTCTTTGTAGAAAACTACAAGTTTTAAAAGAGAGATTTAAAATTTAAAAACTTTCCTTATTTGAATTAGGCCACATGTTTTAAAAGAAAATTTAAAAGTTTTAAAACTTTCCTTTTTTAACCATCCTCATGGTTTTAGAAAAAGGAAGAGAAGTTTTAAAATTTAAAATTTTGAAAACATGTTAAAAAAAGGAAATTTTTAGAAGAGAAGTTTTAAATTTTAAAACATGGTTTTAATTTTTAAAACTTTCCTTTTTAACATCCACTTTAGGAAATTAAAAGAGAGCTTGTAAAATTTTATAAGAGTTTATAAATTTTTACAAAAGATTTTTTTTTCTTTCCTTATAGGGGCTCGCCACCCTTGCTTGGTGCCCAAGCAAGGGGCCGACCAATAGGATTAAATTATCATCCAATCAAATTAAAACTAATCTATGATTGGTGATTGATTCAATCAAGAGGAAAGAAAAGGAAAAATAAAAAGGGAAAAGAAAAAACATGAGGAAGATTTTAATTTTTTGTAAAAAGTTTTTCCTTATTTGCCTTGGGCAAGTATTATAAAAGAAGAAGAGGAGAGGCTTCATGGGTTAATGAATTCTTTTTCTCTCTTCTCTCTAGTCTCCTCCTTAGGGTCGGCCCCTAGCTCTTTATCATGCTAGGGTCGCCCACATATTGCTTGTGGTTTCTTTTAAGTGGTCGGATACAAGAAGGAGGAGAAGGAGGAGGAGAAGAAGGAGGAGGAGGAGGCATCTAATTCTAGTCTCTTGCTTGTGCTCTCTCATGATGGCCGGATCTCTCCCCTTCCTTTTCCCTTGCTCTCTTTGATTCCTAAATTGGTGATGGTGGTCGGATTCTAGAGGAGGAAGAAGAAAGCTTTTGGGTGGTGTTCATCTTGGAGGATCGTCACCCACACGACGTCCAAGGCGAGGCGAGGAATACGACAGAAGATCTCGAGGTCATTAGTTTAGACAGAGAAGGTATAATTAGCAATTGTTTTCCGCATCATGCTAGTTATTTCTTTTTGTAAGAATTCCAAACACAAGAGGCATTAGATCTAGCTTTTGGAATTTATTTTTCGAGTTTGTGTTTTTCTTGTTTTTCAAATTTGTGATTCGATTGTTCTTTTTAGTTAACCTAGAGTTATTTAAGGAAATTAAATATTTGCTTTCCTTAAAAGGCTTTGTCTAGGCGGTGGTGGTTGCTCCCATATCCAAGAAGGTCATGTGTCTCGCCATGCAGTCCTGGAAGCCAATTTTGGAAATTAATATTTAATGGAATTAATAACATAGGTGGATTTGAATCAATAGTGTTAAGTTCCGCTTGCGATTCAAATCTAAATCATTAAGAACAGATAAGTTAAATTTGGAATCAATGATGTTAAGTTCCGTCTGTGATTCCTAATTTAACTTCTAAAGAATACAATAGGTTATTTAAGAAAAGGTTCGACACTTGTACAAAATTTTTGTATAGTGGAACCGGTACGTTTTCTTAGGACTAACCAGCAGATGTGATGTTGTAATTGGAGCACAATTGTTTAGAACATTAGGAGACATAATATGGAATTTCTCTCAACTAATAATGCGCTTCCAAGATCAAGGAAAAGAAGTTTGTATCAGACGCAAGAGACAAGATACTATCACATCAATCAGTAGTTATCAGGCAGAGCAGTTATTAAAGAAAGATTGTTCCATTTTTCTCATGCAACTCTTCATCAAAAATATCCTAAAGTAAATGTTAGGCCTTATCACTACCCTTATATACAGGAGGAAATTGAGAAGATTGTACAAGAGATGCTTCAGGCTGGTATCGTTCGCCCAAATGTAATTCCATATTCTTCTCTAGTACTGCTTGTACAAAAGAAAGATGAAAATTGACGAATGTGTGTAGATTACCGGACACTCAATAAAATTACAATGAAAGACAAGTACCTCATCCCCATCATTGATAAATTACTTGATGAATTAAGAGGTTCTTCATTCTTCTCAAAGTTGAATCTTCGCTCAGGCTTCCATCAGATAAGAATCCATCAGCCAAACATTCCAAAAATAGCCTTTCAGATTCATGATGGTCATTATGAATTTTTAGTCATGCCTTTCGATTTAACTAATGCACCTTCTACATTCCAAAGTTTGCTTAATGATATCTTCAGGCCTTACCTCCATAAGTTTGTTTTGAATTTCTTTGATGACAACCTTGTTTATAGTTCATTATTCGAAGATCATTTGCATTATCTTTATAAAGTACTCACTCTTTTGCGTGAGCATTCTCTTTCTGTGAAAAGAGCTAAGTGCAGCTTTGGGGCAACTAAGGTGGAATACCTTGGTCATATTGTAAGCCAAAAAGGAGTAGCTACTGATCCCTCAAAGGTACTAGTTATGATGGAGTCGCCCACCCCAAAGAGTATCAAGGCATTACATGATTTTCTGGATCTCAAGATGCATTTAGATGATGTCTTGAAGCAAAAAAGGTATTCCAGAATTTAAAGGAAGCTATGATGACAACACTATTTCTTGCACTACCTAATAAGCAATTTGTCATTGAACCCGATGCATCTGAAGTTAGAATCGGAGCACTCTTATGAATTATATGATACCATTCAAAAAAAAATTCCAGAGTTTATTGCTAAACAACCTTGAGGACAAGGTTGTTTTGAAGGACGGTGGAATGATAGGATTCTTTAATGGATTGATTAAAATAAATCCTTTTAACTTTATTTCCTTTTCTAAAATAAGTTTTAGACTTTTTCTTTTTTATTTTGGATAAGTTTTAATAAGACATTTTCTCTTGAAAATATATTTTTATTTTATTTTTCTTTTAGACCTTTTCTTTTGAAAATGTAGTTTAGGTCTCTATTTAAAGAGACGTTATGTAATTTTGGAGGACAAGTAATTTTTCTTTTAATTAATCAATTTCATTTAATTATTGGAGGTCAATCCCCTCGAAGTGATCACTCTATCCCCTTTCCATTTTTCTCTTTCGATTTTTCCACGTGATAGGCCCCTGGGTTCCTTTCACCGATGGGGCGGCTCGGTGATTGGACGTGGGTGGCGCGGTGTCGGCCGGCGACGTCGAGCAGAGACGCAAGAGGGAGGGGAGGTTGAGCGGGCGAGGCGAGATTTGGGGGCACAGGATGAAGAAAAATGGAGTTACTGCACAGTAATAATAACTTTAGCTTATAAACTTTAATTAATTAAAGGGTGGGGGCTATCCACACCCCAACATTCACTAAACACACCTCAATATTTCCCTCTCAAAAACATCCTTAGATAAAAAAAATCTAAAATGCCCATTTTATAAAATTTATATCTCTCTCCCCTCTTTCTCCTTCCTCTGCTCATCTCTTTTCTCTCTTTTTCTCTGTATCTAAACCCTAACAACCTAACATCTCCTAAAACTTCGATTTTGTAATAAACCAAACATGATGGACCATGAAGAACCAATTCCTACGAACAACATAAGCTTTTTTCCCATTTTTTTTGGCAGTATATTGTATATTTGTATCCTCACGATTTGTTCAGATGATGGAGGTCGAACGTTTAGTGTTTCATTCGATGATCATTGATCGAACACATTGTGTTACATTTGGAAGACTATGACCGAACAGATTTTGGTGTGTTCCTAGATTGCAGCCAACAAGCAACAATATGTGTGACAAATCGGGGAAGAACGAAGCACAACTAAAATTTAAGAGATTTTCATGGACATTTGAAACCTAAATACAAAATCTAACAAAAATAATGTAATGATTTGAACAAGCACTAACATTTTGTGATGCTACTGGAAATCGAGTTGCCCAAATGGAGAGATGAGAGGGAGAGACGAAGGGTCCTCTAATTTCTTCAATCCTCGAATCCCAATGATAGTGAAAATGGTGCATGTAGGAGTAGCCGTTGAGGAAGATGACACTGATGGTTTTGTTTGATTTTTAGAAAGGGTAAAATAGAAATTTTATGGGATGTATTTAAAAAGAATTGTGATAAAATATTTTTTGAACGAGTGAATTTAGAAAGTAGGGTTTATTTAGTAAACAATAGGGTGTGGATAGCCCCACCCTTAATTAAATCCTAACATAATTCCTCAATCAAACTTAATTCCTTAATAACTCTGGCTTAAATGGTTATTCTAAATCGTCTTTCTCTTAGTCTAATAAATCTTCTTAAAAGTTTCTTATTCAAGGTCGAAATATATCTTTAAAAAATCATAAAATTTTTTTAAAAATTTGTATGTTATTTCTTAAATAGCATTTATTATTTAATTATGTTATCTCACAGTTAGTAACAAAAACTCGCTATAGAATGTCTTCCTAATAGGCAAAGGTCGTAGTGAACAAGTTCAATAATAATTCAGGTAAATGGTTTCTGAGAAATCCTTTGCTGGGCACATGGTAATATCCCTCTATCCGGAAGCATTCTCAAACCAAATAAAAAGATACTCTCCTGATAGAGGTTGTAATTTTACGTGTAAAAATGGTACCCGAACAAAAAGAGAATGGGTATAACATCGAGCTTTAAACGGTATTAATTGAACTGATTAAATTAAAAATTAAATTGATGGAATTTTTTTTATAAAAATCCAATCCAACTAATTGATAAAATATCAGTTTATTTAACTTTTGATTGAAATAATCAAAATTTTCAATTTGATTTGTCTGATTTGATTTCGATTTAATTTGATTTTAATTTAATACAGTTCAACTTATAATATCGGTTCGATTTAGTTTAGTTTAATTCCGATTTAATTGATTCAACTTAAAGTACCGGTTTAATTGATTTAATCAAATTTTAATTTTTAAAACTAAAATCAAACCAATTAAATTGATTAAATCGATGTTTTAGGGGAAAAAAAATAAATTTTTGAATTAACTAACTAAACTTTTAATTCGATGATTAATTTATTTTAACTAAATTTTTACTGACCTCACGGCTACTTGTATTTTGGGGTTTGGATAATATAGCACGGCAGTATTCATGTATGCAGCCACATTGATCAGGACTGTGTCCGGAAACCATCAACGCAGGCTTCTAGAAAGCAGCAACGCCAGTGCAATGATATTCCTCCCCCACCGTAGCGAACAGTAGTATACCGTTTGATGACTAAATAACAGTGCTTCTCACCAATGCACTTTATTCAATGGACTCATGTTGTGGCAATGAATGCACTTTATTCAACGGCCTCAGGTTAGAGTATCTTCCATATAAATTTTGTCATAAGTTTATAAAATTTAAAAATTTCATTAAATTTTTTTTTATAATTATGTAGGGGATGTTTGAAGATTTTAATTAAGAATAGGTTTAAGTTTTTAAATCTACTTTTTCTATTGAAGATGGAATCATAATTAATGTACATGACCCTTTTTAAATAATTTAAAAATAAATTATTTGATAAATTAATTCTAATGTTTCAGTTTATAAATAATTAGTAATAACTAAAATTATATTTTTTTTCTTTAAAAATAAATATATTTAAGATAAATTAAAAAATATATACAAAATGATTATAATTAAATTAAATTTATAAAATAATTAAATATTAAATAAAATAATAAATTATATTAAATTAAAAATTAATTAATCTATTAATTGTTAATTATAAATAAATTAAATTAATGATTATAATTAATTAAAATATCAAATGAAAACTATATAAAGATATTAAATGAAAAAATTATATGCAGATTTTTTTTAATTGTGGAGAGAATAGTATATTTGTATTGAAATTGATGTAATATGTATGGAGTCATTGTGGTAAAAGACGAATACGCTCGCCCCCAGCGCCCCGTCATACAACTACATGTGGAGAGAATTATAAAAAAAAACTCACTCAAAGCTTTAACGATTGAGAATATTTCAATGAATTTTTATAATATTGATATCGTATATTAAAATTTAAAAAAAAACTCATTCAAAACTTTAACGATTGAAAATTTCCCTATAGCACCTTCATAAGCTCTGAAGACCAAGCCGCCTTCACTCCAAGCCATCACTTATCTCTTCTGCTTGCCCCTCCCTCTACATGTTTATGCATGTATACATCAATATATACAACAGAGCTCTATTAGATAAGAACAGAGCTCTATTAGATAAGAAGAAATGGGAGTTTCCCGTTTTATAATCCTCTGTCCTTAACAGGGAGAAAGTCTCTTCAAGAAGAACATCGGAATTAAATTTTGATGAGTTTAACTCTATTTAACTGGAACATTATCCATGCGAAGAAGATCAGCTAATTAAAGACCTGATCTACCTTAGGGAAGGTGCCTCTAATGATTTGGAAGGTGTCTTTCATTATAGCAACACCTCATACGCTAACCACTAAACTCATCCGAGGGGACCTTTGGAAGATGTCTTTCATGAACAATATCAAAAGCATGTTCCATCCTTTTGGAGGCACCTTCATATGACCATTGGCTGAAGATAAAGTTTTATCTTCTGCGATAACACTTGTCTCATTGAAGGCGCCTTGAACTTAATTGAAGGCACGTTCAACTTCGAATATAGTTTTCTAAGAACTATAAAAAGACCTCTGAAGTTACGAAATAAATAACAACTCCTATATTCATTTCCTATTTTGTTTCTGCGCTTTCAAAGAGTGTAAGAGTTTCTCCGCCTTCAATGAAGGAGATTTTTATTGAGCTTTCAACTATCTTGAATTAGCAATCATCTAAGTTGTAACCAAGTAAAAGATACTGTAACATTCTAACTTATTTCCTTCTTTAGTTGTTCAATTTATTTCTGTTTTATTTTAATTGTGTTATCTAACTACGTTGAAAAATCAAGAAAAGGACTATTTTTATTTTGTAGGCAATTCACCCCCCTCTTGTCGGCCGCACGAGACTAACACCGAATACCAGTTACACTCGACTCTCAGTTATGCTCGGCTCCTTCAAATTAAATTGAAATGGTCCCAACTATCAAGAGTTAGAGTAACGAAGTGTTAGACAATTCCTGGAAGAATAATGACTAATGCATCCTTTATCACGAGAAAGGCGAAAAACACAGCTACTGACTCTGACATAAATGGGTTGTAATGGCCATTTATGTCGAGGAACGTGGCCACGATAGCGAGAAAGGAGGGGGCACGGGGAGAACATGATGGAGAGGTATGGTTTTATAAAAGGTAGTTGATTCTTATGAGCAAAGGTATGCACACACATATACTTTCAAAGCACCATTTTCCAGCAACTACTTTCTTCTTCACAAAAAGTTGAATTGAGCATCGGAGTGGCTTGGCCGGGACTCCCCTAGCCATCATTCTAACTCATTTTCTATGAGTCTTCTTCTTCGTAGAATAGAAGCCATGCCACCTTCCTGATCAGCAATAACAACAGTGCATAACCAGTAAGTTAAATGTCTTCATTCTTAAGTAGGATCAAATTAGCGATATCTGTGGGAACTTTGAGTTAAGAACTGGAGTGAGACATGAGATGGATGATACCGGACAATAATGGGTTACACCTTCTCAACTTAGATATGATTTTAGAAACAAGGGCAAAAGCTACTACTCGACTCATGACATATTGCCAAAGGATGTGTCTCAGCTATAACAAACAAGTGATACCTTGTCATTTTAAGTTGGAGATTTAGTCTGGAAGAAATTAAAGCTAGTTGGGGATGTTGACAAGCTAGAATCTCAATGGGAAGGACCGTTCAAAGTGATTGAGAAGATGAACTCTAGGGCATATTATCTGACGAACTCTCATGATAAGAAGTTGGACCGACGATGGAATGCCAACCACCTGAAGCCATACTACTCTTAAAGCCAACTCAGTACCCTCACGCATTTAATCATTATATTTTAGTCATCTCTTAAGATATTTCCTTTTATTGCAATGTGTACTCACTAGTTAAGTATGAATGGCAACACTTTTTTTCCATATTGATTCCTCAAACTCCCCCGACTAGGACATAATTGGGATTGAAATCTTTTCAACTATGGTATCAACCTCACCCCTGTTAAGCGATCAAGCACATACCATATGGCCCATGTCCTTTTCAGATCCCATACTCTCTCGATTGGGACATTGTCGGGGTCGAGATCCTTCCGGCTATGGTATCTACCTGACCTCTTCTAAGGAGTCGAGCATATACCATATCATTCATGTCCTTTTCAGGGTCAAAACTCTCCCGACTTAGACATAGTCTGAGTCGAGATCCTTCCGAATGTACATGTTGTTCAAGCGATTTCAATCAATTTAAAATAATTTTGATAAAATTTAAATAATTTTAACTAAGTTAGTAAAGAATATGACACATAGGTATTTCCTAGGTGCCACATAGCTAAGAGGGTCAATAATCAAGCTAGGGTGGCATGCGATGTCAACAAGGGATGACTCCCAACTACTCTTGGTTGTCGAATCCAATTACTCCCGACTCCCAACTACATTCGAAGCCCGACTTCTGGCCACATTCAATGCTCGACTCATGGCTACACTTGAAGCCCGACTTCCAACCACATTTGATGCCTGACTCCTGGCTACACTCGAAGCTTGAATTCCAGCCACATTCGATGCCTGACTCCCAACTACACTCGATGCCCAACTCTTGACTGTAATTACCCCACGGTAGTTTTGATATGGTCAACCAAGTTAAGTTAGAATCTATTTGCATTTGATGTCTTGTGTCTAAGTATGAAGGAACTTAGGAGCACAAGAAGTCGAGCAGAAGATGCAGTGGACAAGAAGGATGACACGGGAGAAGAGACAATGGGCTCGATGCATCCGAAGGACGAGGAGCTGCAGAAGAGTATGCCGGTAGACAAGAAGGACATGCATGACATTTGAGGGTCGAGAAGCCGAGGAGGAAGCCTGCTCGAGGAAAAGGTCAAAGTTAAGTTTGGATGGGCTCAACTCCGATTAACCTAAGCTCAACTTAAGGAAAAGATGAGCTAAGGAACTGATCTGCCTCAGGGAAGACACTTTCAATGACATGGAAAGTGTTGGTGCAGGGAACACCAGACGATCGATCCTAAGTTTTGATTATGGCAAATGGTTCAAAGTTAAAGTTACTTGTTGTCTAACAAGTATGAATGAGCTTGCAGGAAAATCCTAAGTGTATTTAGGCAAAAGTCCTAGTGGATTCTAGGCAGGTGGAAAAATACTAAGGAGAGGTAATCCTAGTTCTTAGGGGGTGGTAACCCTAGGTTATGAAAAGTCCTAATTACGGTTAAGCAAGGTAAAATCTTGGTGAGTCCAGCACTTTGGAAGAAATTCTAGAGTCGGGGATTCTAGGTGAAAATTCTGGTGGTCACGAACTAGATGGAAGACTAGATGGGTCATGGAACGAACGTTCAGCATAAAGACCTGAAATCTCGGGCGCTGAGCAAAAGTTTAAACGGTCATGGAGGACCGATCTAGAAAAAGGTAAACTCTCCTGAGAGGAGTAGGTGAGGACGCGTTCCCCGAAGAGGGAACAGTAGGTGTCGGTTCGACCTTGAGTTTCAGAGAAACTCAAAGTCAGAACCGGACAGTCCGAGGCTATTAAATTCATATTATATATATTGTTTATTACCTGGATGAACTTTGTTTTTTAGAAAATAAGGAGACTGAAAAAGTTGGCCCGGGCGCCCAGAAGGGATCTGGGAGCCTGGAGCTGGTCCATGCGCTCAGACCAAGCTCACCCGGGCGGGCCGCAAGTGCCTAGGCGGTTTGGGAGCTCGGACTCGGTCTAGGCGTCCGGACACAAAAAAATATTCACAAGCTGATGTGGAGTGCGTCGATTGGTCGGGGCACGTAGTCTAGGCACCCAGAACATCTTATATAGGCAGCATTTTACTAGGGGCTAAAGAACAACATTCAGAACGACTTCTGTTCTTGCGCAATATATAGTCCTCTTTCATGAGTTGGATTAAAAAATTCAAATTCAACCCATTATTCTTAATAAAAAATTAGCTCATTAACCCCTTGGTTTGATTTACAACTAAATTAAGTTGGTTCATGGCTAAACCAAATCGATTCATGACTAAACCCAATAGGGTCCAATTCTTTCATAAAAGATGTGGCTCATCCACACTTCTGTTTTGACAAATATTTTCATATTTGTCTTATATATGGTCCAACCAAATATTTATCTCTTGATCTGAGAATCATATTTCCTAACTTATTTTATGTCTTTTAGTGACTTGTAGTGTGTGCAACCCAATAGATTTCTGATTTATCTTGGTCGTTCATAATTAACTACTTAATTATAAAATAATTATGAGTGACACCTAGTAGTACATCATGATCCCCAATTAATAAAAAAATCACAGTTGATCTTAGAACTAATTCTGAACCCTTCAGAAGCTACAGTGAGTCGTGCCTCATTTCTTTCACTCATCTTATACCAACTTTGGTTCAAAACATGGTCTATGTGTCTTCACCCACTAGGCTGACTATGTCACACTTAGCCTAAGTAATACTTCCTCATTCTACGAATTTAAATTGCTCAAATTACTGATACATGTGTACAAGAGTCACATACTCTTAACATGTGATGTTTTGGCTAAAGACTTTAAGTAATAATCCAAACGAGTGGTCATAGTGCATACGTCTCCTCACAGGAGCGGTGAATCCTCTACAGGTTATCCAAACACCTTCGGGCACTTCAACTTATACCCAATTATCTCGGGTGCATACCTCAAAGGAGATACTTGCTTAAGATGTCAAAGTATAAGCCTCCATGACCAAGGTGACTTGTATACCTCAAGTCTAAGGAAACTTGCACTCAAGCTGCAGTAAGAACTTCATAGACATATCTATATATATATATATATATATATATATATATATATATATATATATATATATATATATATATATATAAAGAACCATATGAAGTCTTACAGTAGGTTACTCCAATGAATTAGTTATCATAACTAGCATCTGTTAGCGCAACGGACCGACAAGAGGGGAGGGGTGAATTGCCTGAAACAGAAAAAGATACTCTCCTCGTTCTTTCAACTCTTCTTAAAGTGCAACAATAATAATAAAATAAAAATGACAAAACTGAGGAAGAGACTCGGGATTGACTTGGTTACAACCTAGGTGGTTGTTAATCCAAGGAGGTTGCAAAGCTCACTAAGAATCTCCTTTCTCTGAAGGCGGAGAAGCCTTTTACACACAATGAAAGCTCGAACAGTTGCTAGGAAGTTAATACTGTTAGAGTGTATACTAAAAAACCTAACCTTTTGTAAATATTTTATTTTGAAATAAAGAATCACATTGGTCAAATGTCTACATTTATATGCTAAGTGTAGTTGTTCAATTAATTTATATTGTAGATAACATGGTGTGTGGTGGCATACACAGAAGATAATGTTATCAATGCCTTATAAATTATAAACAGTAGCTCACGACTGAGATGGAAAGGAACAAACCATTGGAATAGTTGTAGTGTAATTAGATATTAGTTTATCTTGACTAATAAATTACACTAGTACACTCTGAGTGTATTGAGTAGGACCATTTAAGGTAAGTTCTTTTTATACTGACTTAATAAAAGAACAAGACCTTAGTTATTATGGAAGTGTGTACTCTTAATCCTAATATAATAACAAGCACATATATTTAGTATTTATTTCTTTGACTTATCGAAGGGTGAGATTTAGCTCATTAAATCAATAGGCCCGATAAGTTGGGAAATGATATTACTTATAGTGTGTGTTGTTGATTATAGAAGAAAATTGTACCCTAGTAATCTAGGTTGATAATGTCCTCAAGAGGAGCTCATAAGGATTGTCATGTTAAACCCTACAGGTGGACTTAGTCCGACATGACAATAAGATTGAGTGGTACTACTCTTGGACTAAGATATTAATTAAAATGAGTTATTAGTAACTCAATTAATTAGTGGATATCCAACATCTTAAACACAGGGAGATTAACACACTCATAATAAAAAGGAGCCCAAAATGTAATTTGGGATTGGTGCGGTAGTTCAATAATAATTCTTTAGTGGTATGAATTATTATTAATGAAATTAAGTTGGGTGTTTGGGGCGAACACGGGAAGCTTAATTTCATCGGGAGACCAAAAACAATTCCTCCTCTCGGTCCCTATTATAGCCTCTTATTTATAAAGTGTTATACCCACCTTCTTACCCAACCTTAGGTGGTCGACCAAGCCTATTGGTTAGTCCTAGGAAGATCGTACTGGTTCCACTGTAGAAAAATTTTGTATAAGTGTCAAACCTTTCCTAAATAACTTATTGTGTTCTTTAGAAGTTAAATTAGGAATCGCAAATGGAACTTAACATTATTGATTCCAAATTTAACTTATATGTTCTTAATGGTTTAGACTTGGATCGCAAGCGAAACTTAACATTATTGATCCAAATCCACCTATGTTATAAATTCAATTAAATATTAATTTCTAAAATTTGCTTCCAGGACTACATAGTGAGACACATGACCTTCTTGGGTATGGGAACATCCACCACCGCCTAGACAAAGCCTTTTAAGGAAAGCTAATATTTAATTTCCTTATATAACTATAGGTTTAACCAAAAGGAACAATCGAATCACAAATTCAAAAAAAACATAAAACACAAATTCGAATAGCAAATCCGAAAAACTAGAATCTAATGTCTCTTGTGTTTGGAATTCTAACAAAGAAAAATAACTAGCATAATGCGGAAGAAAATTACTAGTTATACCTTTTCTTTGCAAGCTAATGACCTCAAGATCTTCTGCCGCATTCCTCGCCTTGGACGTCGTGTGGGCGACGATCCTCCAAGATGAACACCGTCCAAAGACTTCTTCCTCCTCCTCTAGAATTCGGCCACCAACACCACCAAGGAGCAAAAGAGAGCAAAGGGAAAAGAGAAGGAGAGAGGGGCCGACCACTTAAGGATCACCAAGCAAGAGAATAAGAATTGTTGTCTCATGAGGCCTCCTCACCCCTTCTTTTATATTACTTGCCCAAGGAAAATAAGGGAAGAATTTTTACAAAAATTAAAATCTTCCTCTTCTTTTTCCTTTTCCCTTTTTATTTTTCCTTTTCTTTCCTCTTAATTGAATCAATCACCAAATCATGATTGAATTATTTAACCTTTGATTGGCCGGCCCCTTGCTTGGGCACCAAGCAAGGGTGGTCGGCCACATTATCAAGGAAAGAATAAAATAATTTTATAAAATTTTTTACAAGAAGAAATCCTTTTATAAAATTTTACAAGCTCTCTTTCCTAAAGTGGATGTTAAAAAGGAAAGTTTTTAAAAATTAAAACCATGTTTTAAAATTTAAAACTTCTCTTCTAAAAATTTCCTTTTTTAACATAGTTACAAAAAAATAGAAAATTTTAATTTTAAAACTTCTCTTCTTTTTTCTAAAACCATGGGGATGGTTAAAAAGGGAAAGTTTTAAAACTTTTAAAACTGTCTATTAAACCATATGACCTAATTCAAATAAGGAAAGTTTTTAAAATTAAAATCTCACTTTTAAAACTTATAGTTTTCTACAAAGAGAAGATTTTTAAAAATTCAAAACACCCCTCCTATATGAATTTATTATGGTCGGCCCCTACTTGCTTGGTCACCAAGCAAGAGGGTCGGCCCTCTTAAGGAGATGGTGGCCGGCCATTGCTTGGTCACCAAGCAATGGGTCAGCCTCCTTTCTTGGACACCAAGAAGGGCTTTTATTTGGATGGACTTGAGACTTTAATGAGGCTACGACAGAGACCTAGAGGAGAAATTGGTTTTGGCCTTCCGATGAGCTTGAGTATCCCGTGTTCGCCCCGAACACACAACTCAAGTTCATTAACAATAATTCATTCCACTAGAGAGTTATTGTTGCACTACCGCACCAATCCCAAATTATATTTATGGGCTTCTTCTTATCATGAGTGTGTTAGTCTCCTTGTGTTTAAGATAACGAATGTCCACTAATTAAGTAAGTTACTGACAACTCACTTAATTAATATCTAAGTCCAAGAGTAGTATCACTCAACCTCATTGTCATGTTGGACTAAGTCCACCTGCAGAGTTTAACATGATAATCCTTATGAGCTCCTCTTGGGGACATTCTCAACCTAGATTACTAGGACACAGTTTCCTTATATAATCAACAACACACACTATAAGTAATATCATTTCCCAACTTATCGGGTCTATTGATTTATCAAGCTAAATCTCACCCTTTGATAAGTTAAAGAAATAGATACTAAATATATATGCTTGTTATTATATTAGGATTAAGAGTACACACTTCCATAATAACTAAGGTCTAATTCTTTTATTAAGTCAGTATAAAAAGAACTTACCTAAAATGGTCATACTCAATACACTTAAAGTGTACTAGTGTAATTTATTAGTCAAGATAAACTAATACCTAATTACACTACGACTATTCCAATGGTTTCGTCCTTTCCATCTTAGTCGTGAGCAACTGTTTATAATTTATAAAGAGCTGATAACATGATCTTCTGTGTGTGACACCACACACCATGTTATCTACTTTATAAATTAATTGAACAACTATATTCAACAAATAAATATAGATATTTGACCAATGTGATTCTTTTATTTCAAAAATAAATGTTTACAAAAGCTAGGCTTTTAGTATATACTCTAACAAAGCCAAGCTTGGTGTCCAAGCTTGGGTCGGCCAAAGCCAAAAGGTTGAGCCATTGTGGTGGTCGGCCAATGCTTGGAGCTCAAGCTAGGTGGGCCGGTCACAAGAGATTAAAAGGATTTTATTTTTAAAATCTTTTCTTATATGGATACCATGGTTTTAAAAGAGAGTTTAAAATTTAAATCTTTCCTTTTATAGTTTCTACAAAAAGATTAAGTGAAAGATTTGATATCTTTCCTTATTTGTAGTTAAAAGGAAGATTTTAATTTTTGATAAAACTTTCCTTTTTTGTAATCATGTTCATGTTTTAAAAGAGAGTTTTAAAATCAAATCTTTCCTATATAGTTTCTACAAAAGATTAAGAAAAGATTTGATATTTTTCCTTATTTGTAGATTGAGAGGAAGATTTTAATTTTAAAGATAACTTTCCTTTTTGGAAATCATCCACATGTTTTAATAAAGAGATTTCAATTTATAAAATTTCCTTTTATAACCAACCATGAAGGGAAAAATTAATAGAGAAATTTTTATTTTAAAAATTTCCGGAAATAAATAAGGAAGTTTTATTTTTTTTTAAAAAAAAAACTTGCCTTATTTGGAGCTTGGGATGTGGCCGGCCATGATAATGGTTAAAAGGAAAGTTTAATTAAATTTTCCTTATTAACCAAAGGCAAGGAATATAAGGGAATTTTAATTATAATTAAATTTCCTTATTTGCCAAGATCAAGGAATACAAAAGAGAGGGTAGAGGTGTCTCACCTAATAACAACTCTCTTCTATTTTCCTCTCCTCTCTTCCTTGGTGGTGGCCGGCCATAACATCTCCTCATCTCCTCCTTTTCTTCTTCCTTAGTGGCCGAACCTCTTCAACCTCTAGGAGCTTGTTTTGGTGGCCGGATCTAGCTTGGAGAAGAAGAAGAAGGAGGAGGAGGTTTTGTTTCCTAGTTTTTCCTTGGAGCTTGGTTGGTGGTCGAGACTTATAATCTCTTGGAGAAGGTTGCTTGGCCGAATCTTGGAAGAAGGAAGAAGAAGGGCTTGGGTGGTTCTCATCTCGGTAGATCGTCGCCCACACGACGTCCGAGATAAGAAGAGGAATACGATAGAAGACCAAGAGGTTGTTGCTTACAAAGAAAGGTATAACTAGTAATTCTATTCCGCATCATACTAGTTTTCTTTGTATAGATTTGAAATATCAAACACAAGAGGCTAGAGATTCTAGATATTCGGATTTATTTCAAATTTATGTTTCTTTATTTTTTGATCTTGTGATTCGATTGTTCCTTTTGGTTAAACCTAGAGTTATATAAGGAAATTAAATATTGAATTTTGTTAAGAGGCTTTGTCGAGGCAGTGGTGGATGTTCCCATACCCAAGAAGGCCAAGTGTCTCACCATGTTTGACCTGGGAGCCGATTTCTAAAATAAATATTTAATTAAATTTGTAACACAGGTGGATTTGGATCTATAATGTTAAGTATCGTTTGCGATCCAAGTCTAAACCTCTAAGAACAGATAAGTTAAATTTGGAATCAATAATGTTAAGTTCCATTTGCGATTCCATATTTAATTTCTAAAGAACACAATAGGTTGTTAGGAAAGGTTCGGGACTTGTACAAAATTTTAGTACAGGGGAACCGGTACGATATTCCTAGGACCAACCAACAAATACAAGAGTTGATGTCTTATTCCCTAGCTCCAGGGCCCTTTTTTATAGCTCCTGGAAACTCTATCCACAGCTTGAGGGCGCCTCCAGCGTGGCAGCAGCGGATAAGGTTTTATCCGCTGCAACGGCTAAAAAACTAGGTCGAGTGCACCCTCAATAAGCATGGAGGGTGCCCTCTATACATCATGGAGGGAGCCCTCAATATCATGGAGGGCGCCCTCCACCTGCAGCATATAAATAGCTCCAACTTTTCTTTAGATCTTCTACTGCTTCATTCGCTTGGGTGATTGTGAGCAACCGAAATAGGGCTCACCCGAACCCAATTTTCGGCCTTCTCCTCGAGTAGGCTTCCGCTCCGGCTTCTCATCCCTCGAACGTCACGTACGTTCTTCTCGTCCACCGATGTACTCTTCCGCAGCCCTTTCGTCCCTCAAATGTACCGAGCTCGTCGGCTCCCTTCCCGTGTCATCTTTCTCGCTAGCTGCGTCTTCCGCTCGACTTTCTATGCTTCTAAGCTCCTGCACACTTAGACACAGGGATCAAAAACCAAACAGGACCTAACCTAACTTGGTTGATCACATTAAAATAATCACGGGGTCCAACAATCTTCTCATTTTTTATGTGCATCAACCCAAGTTCAAGTTAGCGTAAAAACAAACAAGTAGTAATTGAAAAAATAAACATTTTAAACATAAATTTGTAATAAAATAAATTGCAACATAAAATGTAATTTAAATTAAAAGAAATCTTTAAAAAACTTAACTCCCCCTAATTCCCCTATAACTTGTACCTATTTCTCCCCCTTTGATCACATAAAAAAAACTCTTGTATTAGGTACAAATTTCCAAGTTAATGATTTTCTTAAAAAATTAGAAATTTTGAGATAATAAAAAACATTAAAACAATTTTAAAACAATTTCTAAGTTATGAATTTTTCAAATAATTGACAAGGATTTAAAAACATTATCTTAATCACATGCTTATCAATTTATCAATTAAATATTCAATTCGATAATCAGCTTCCAAGTTGTAGTGAGGCACTAGGCCTTCTTGGTTATTGGATCATCAACCATTTCTAGACAAAGTCTTTTAAGGGATTTAAACATTTAATTTTTCTTAAAGCCTTAAATTAAAAAAATTTAAACTAAGTACGATTTTGGAACCCAATATAGGTTCCTTCCTATTGGGTTGGTTAAATATTTAGGGGGTACATATCCTCTAGGTATTCTTATAAGTTGTCCTTGATATTTTCTAATGTACTAGTTTAACTTTCCATAAATTCTAAGTTTTGATTTTTGAAAGTTATTTTTCAAACATGTATCTTTTTTTAAGCCGTCGATTTGCAGTTTCAGGTTATCATTTTCATATTTTAAACTGTTTAACTGTCCTTTTAAATCAACGTTCTCTTTTTTTAATTTTACCAAATCTTTTGTAAGAACTTTGATAAACTTAAAAGACTGCTTAGGAGACAGAGCATGTACCTTACTTACCTAAATTTCTGATGCTCCTCCTTCATCATAACTTTCTTCTTCTGATCCTCCCCCTTCATCGATGCTCATCTCTGAGCTGGTTTCTTCTTCCACTTGATGGTTGGTCATTAGAGCTAGTCCTAAGAAGGCTGCGACCTCGAAATCGAAGGATGATGAATCATCCCATGTGGCCTTCAAGGTCTTGTATTTGGAGGCTGTTGGTCTTTTATCTTTCTCTTTATCTCCTTTCTTAAATTTTGGGCAGTCATCCTTGATGTGCCCTTTGTTCGTTGCAGTTGTAGCATCAGACCTTTCTTTTGTTTCAATAATCCCTCTTTGTCTGCAATTTAAATTTATTAGATCGAATAAATTTATTGAACTTTCTTACCATAAGGGCTGCTTCGTTTTCACTGATTGATTCGTCAGAGTCTGAATTGTTTGTCCTTGCCTTCAGGCAAAGTTCTGACTCGATTCTTTTCTTTGTCCTGCACACTGAGATTCGTGTAATTCAAAAGTAGAGAAAAGACTTTCTAACGTACTTACCTCGAGATCCTTGGATATATAGTAGGAGTCTACTATAGATATCCATTCGGGTGTTCTTGGGAACGCATTTAGAGTATACCTTTGTGTGTACCGATTCGTTACCGTTTCTTTGAGGTTTGTTAGTCCTGTGATCAGTTCCTTGATTCGTCCGTGTAGTTGTGCTACTGACTCTCCTTCTTCCATCCGGAGGTTCGTCAGTTGATTCTGGAGCATGTCCCGTCTCGCAAGCTTTATTTCAGAAGTTCATTCGTGTAATTCTAGGAACTTCTCCCAAAGTTCCTTTGCTGAGTCATAGCTGCCGATTCGATTGACCTCCTGGGGCGGAAGAACGTTGAGCAGATGGAATTCTTCTTTACCGTTCGCTACGAAGTTGGCTTGCTCCTTCTTCGTCCACTGATATTCTTCTTTTTCTTTTGGAACTATAAAACTATATTCCATTATTAAAAGAATTTCAAAATCTATTTTGAAGAATACATCCATTCGGCATTTCCATTGTGCGAAGTCAACCTCGAACTTTGGTGGATGAATGTTTGTATCGGCCATCATCTTGATCTTAATGCTTCAGTCGGCGGTTAGTCCTTCTGAGGCGGTTGTGCTCTGATACCCTTAGAACTAATTTTGAACACCTCGGAAGCTACAGTGAGTCGTGCCTCATTTCTTTCACTCATCTTATACCAACTTTGGTTCAAGACATGGTCTATGTGTCTTTCCCTACTAGGTTGACTATGTCACACTTAGCCTAAGTAATACTTCCTTGTTCTACGAATTCAAATTGCTTAAATTACTCATACATGTGTACAAGAGTCACATACTCTTAACGGGTGATGCTTTGGCTAAAGACTTTGAGTAATAATCCTAACGAGTGGTCATAGGGTATACGTCTCCTCGCAGGAGCGATGAATCCTCTACAGGTTATCCAAACATCTTCGGACACTTCAACTTATACCCAATCATCTCCAGTCCACACCTCAAAGGAGATGCTTGCTTAAAATGTCAAAGTGTAAGCCTCCATGACCAAGGTGACGTGTATACCTCAAGTCTAAGGAAACTTGCACTCAAACTGCAGTAAGAACTTCATAGACATATCCATATATATATATAAAGAACCATATGAAGTCTTACAGTAGGTTACTCCAATGCACTAGTTATTATAACTAGCATATGTTGGCGCAGCAGACCAGCAAGAGGGGAGGGGTGAATTGCCTGAAACAGAAAGAGATACCCTCCTCGTTCTTTCAACTCTTCTTAAAGTGCAACAACAATAATAAAATAAAAATGACAAAACTGAGGAAGAGACTCGGGATTGACTTGGTTACAACCTAGGTAGTTGTTAATCCAAGGTGGTTGCAAAGTTCACTAAGAATCTCCTTTCTCTGAAGGCGGAGAAGCATTTTACACACAATGAAAGCTCGAACAGTTGCTACGAAGTTAATACAAAAGTTGATGTTTTATTCCCTAGCTCCAAGGTCCTTTTTATAGCTCATGGAAACTCTATCCACAGCTTGAGGGCGCCTCCCAAGGGCATGGAGGGAGTCTCCAGCGTGGCAGCAGTGGATAAGGTTTTATCCACTACAACGGCTAAAAAACTGGGTCGAGGGCACCCTCAATAAGCATGGAGGGCGCCCTCTATACATCATGGAGGGCGCCCTCTATACATCATAGAGGGCACCCTCAATATCATGGAGGGCGCCCTCAATATCATGGAGGGCGCCCTCCACCTGCAGCATATAAATAGCTCTAGCTTTCCTTTGGATCTTCCGTTGCTCCGTTCGCTTGGGTGATTGTGGCCAACCGAAATAAGGCTCACCCGAACCTAATTTTTGGTCTTCTCCTCAAGATGGCTTCCACTCTGGCTTCTTGTCCCTCGAACATCGCGTATGTTCTTCTTGTCCACCAGTGTACTCTTCGGCAACCCTTTCGTCCCTCGGATGCACCGAGCTAGTCGGCTCCCTTCCCGTGTCATCCTTCTCGCTAGTTACGTCTTCCGCTCGACTTCCTGCTCTCCTAAGCTCCTGCACACTTAGACACAGGGATCAAAATTCAAACAGGACCTAACCTAACTTAGTTGATCACATCAAAATAACCACGGGGTCCAACAGCATCCACGTTTAACTTTCGACATCTCAATGCCTCCAACTAGTGAAAAATAGTTGCTTGGCCTAACTAAGGAGTATAACCTGTGCTATTCTTACAAAATTGATGATGTCCAAATGCACCAATTCAAGGATTAGGAAAATTCTAATGCGTTCATAATTACACATGTAGAGATAATCACAAGTTGTGATCCAATCACAAATTCTCTCATGCTATGAATTATATTACAGACATTCAGTAAATGAGTTTAAGACTATTCAAACATATAATATGTACTCAAATAGTGAATCTATATTTATCAAATAAATAGTAAAATCATAAGATAATAATTACTTTATGGCATCTCTCAAAATCTAACACTCCCACTTAGCTTAATATCAATTAACACGGTGTCCTAAACCTAAGCACAGAGGTGACTCTCAAGCTTTCTTTATAGTAGAGTCTTTGTCAAAGAATCCGCTAGGTTCCTTTCAGTGGAAATTTTCTTAAGTTTTATTTCTTTCCTACTAATGATCTCCTTGATTACATTATAGCAGCGAAGCACCTGTTTGGTTTGCTTATGAGACCTAGGTTCCTTTGCTTGTGCAATGGCTCCAATGTTGTTACAGTAAACAGATAATGCTTCAATAGTGGATGGAACTACACCAAATTCTGTAATGGACTTCTCAATCCAAACTGCTTCTTTTGTTGCTTCTAAAGTTGCAATGTATTTCGCCTCACAGATAGAATCTACAATAGTGTCTTGCTAGGAACTCTTCCAAATAACTGCACCTCTATTTAATATGAATATAAATCCAGACTAGGACTTAGAGTTATCTTTGTTCATCTGGAAACTGGCATCCGTATACCCGCTATGATCGTATCACCATTTTCATATACCAAGAACATATCCTTAGTTCTTTTCAAGTACTTAAGGATTGTATTGATAGTCACCCAAAGATCCATTTCTAAATTTGATTGGTATCTGCTCGTAACACTCAGAGCATATGATACATCGAGCCTTGTACATAACATAACATACATGATAGATCCTATTACAGACACATAAGGTATCTTATCTATGAAAATCCTCTCATCTTTTGTACATAAGCACATAGACTTTGAAAGGTTAATTTAATGCCACATAGGTATGAAACCTTTCTTGAATTCAGACATGCTAAATCATTTTAGCACTCTATTTATATATGTCGACTGTGAAAGACCAAACAACCTTTTTAGTTTATCTCTATAGATCTTCATCCCTAGGATGTAAATTGCTTCTCCCATGTCTTTCATGGAGAATGTCGTGGACAACCAAACTTTAACTGATTATAGAACTGGCACATCATTTCCTATAAGTAATATGTCATCAACATATATTATTAGGAATACGACCACACTCCCACTAACCTTTTGATACACACAAGGTCTGTCTGGATTTTATGATAAATCAAACTCTTTGATTGCCTCATCAAAATGGATATTTCAACTCCTGGATGCTTGTTTTAGTCCATAAATGAACTGTTTAAGCTTGCATACTTTATTCTTGTTAACAGATGTGAAACCTTCGGATTATATCATATACACGTCCTTGAGCAAGTTTTCATTAAGGAAAGCTATTTTCACATCCATTTACCATATCTCATAATCATTATAAGCTAATATAGCTAGGAGTATTTGAATAGATTTAAGCATGGCTACAGGTAAGAAGGTTTCGTCATAGTCAATACCTTACCTTTGACGATAGTCTTTCACTACCAACCTTACCTTATAGGTAATTACATTATCATCCATGTCAATTTTTTTCTTGAAAACTCACTTGCACCTTATAGGCGTAATGCCTTTAGGTGGGTCCACGAAATTTTAAACTTAGTTTTCATACATGGAATATATTTCCGACTTTATGGATGTAAGTCACTTGTCATTCTCTGAACTATTTAGAGTTTCTTCATAATCAATAGGTTCCTCATCCACAATGAGTAACACGTCATTCGATTCTCTTACAAGAGATCCACATCTCTCAAGAATATTGCGTGTCCTACTTGATCTATGAGAAAATTGTGTCATAATCGACTGCGATTCTTGGCTAGACATCTCATTAGTGTTGGGGTTGCGAGGTTGTAAATATAGTCCCACATTGGAAACACATGGGAAAGATCATGGGTTTATAAGAAAAAGATATCTCCATTGATATGAGACCTTTTAGGTAGAGCCCAAGAGAAAAACCATGAGGGCTTAAGCCTAAAGTGAATAATAGCATACTATTATGGAGATATCTGAATTCTTTTGGTCCTAACAATTGGTATCAGAGTGAGGTCACTCTTCGTCGGACTAACCGTCGGAAGAAGTACGAGCTAGAGCAATGATTCAAAATTGAATCATGTGGGTGAAACCTTGAACAAAGTAGGGGAGGCCCTGAGCAGGTCAGTGACCAGATGCCTGAGGGAGGCCCTGAGCAGGTCAAGAGTGACCCAATGCTTGAGGGGAGGCCTTGAGCAGGTCAAAAGTGACCCGATGCTTAAGGGGAGCCCTGAGCTGGTCAAAAGTAACCCGATTCTTGAGGGGGACCTTGTGGTCCTTTGTTTGAGGGGGATTATTGGAGTTGTAAGGTTGCGAACATAGTCCCATATTGAAAACATATGGGAAAGATCATGGGTTTATAAGAAAAAGATATCTCCATTGGTATAAGGCCTTTTGGGTAGAGCCCAATAGCAAAACCATGAGGGCTTTGGCCCAAAGTGGACAATATCATATTATTGTGGAGATATCTAAATTCTTTTGGTCCTAACAATTAGTGTCTATTGGAGTCTCTTAAACTTCATTAAGTTCAACTATACTCTTACTTGCTTCCTACAAGAGAAATTCTTTCTTTAGGAATGAAGCATGCCTTGAAACAAACATCTTTTATTCTAAGGGGTAATAGAATTGGTAACTCTTAGTTTCCTTAAGGTATCCAATAAATAAAAACTTATCAGAATTAGCGTCCAACTTATCTGATACAGACCTCTTCACATAAGTAGTACATCCCCATATTTTTAAATAAGATATGAGGGGTTTTTTACTAGTCCATACCTCATATGGAGTAGTTGAGATTGCCTTCGTCGGGACTCTATTTAGTAAGTAAATAGTTGTCATGAGTGCATAACCCCAAAAGATTTTGGAAAGATTTTCACGATCCATCATTGACCTAACCATGTCCAACAGGATTCGGTTACGTCTTTCAGATACACCATTGTGTTGTGGCATATATGCCGGAGTCCATTGAGACAATATACCATTTACCCTTTGATAATCTTGAAACTTTTGGCTTAAATACTCACCACCTCGATCGGATCAAAGTATCTTAAGACTTTTACCAAGTTGTTTTCCTACTTTATTTCTGAATCCTCTAAACTTTTCAAATGCTTCAAACTTATGTTTCATTAGATACACATATCCATAATGAGAGTGATTATCAATTAAAGTAATGAAGTAGGAATAACCTCCTAGTGCATGAGTTGGCATTGGTCAACATACATCGAGTATGTATGAGCCCAAGTAAATCATCAACTCGTTCATCCTTTCCAGAAAAAGGTAACTTTGTCATCTTGCCTTTTAAATATGAATCACATGTATCAAATATATCTAATTTAAATGATTCAAGAACTGCAATATTTTACAATTCGGACATGTGTTTCTTGCTTATATGGCCAAGGCGACAATGTCACTAGTAAGAGGTTACTTGATTATCTATTCGAGCGTGTTTATTGCTCATTTCGATATTGAATACGTTACCAGATATATCTAATGCATAGATGTCATTACATAAAGTTCTAGTATCAAAAAGAACATCCTTCAAAGTTATATAACAACAATTGTTACTAAAAGTCAAATGGAAACCTTTTCTATTTAAGCAAGAAATAGAAATAATATTCTTTATTAATATAGGAACAAAATAACAATTATTCAGTTCTAGGACAAGTCCACTAGGAAGCTTTAACAAGTATGTTCTAATGGTGACTGTAGCAACCTTTGTTCCATTTCCAACTCGAAGACTTGATTCTCCCTTGACGAGTCTTCTGTTATTACTTAGTCCCTATATGTCATTATATATATGTGAGTTACACCCAGTATCCAATATCCAAGTGTCTGAGAAATAGCATGACAATCAATAACAAAAATACCTAAAGAGGTTGGGGCATTGGATGTCTTATTCTTCTTCACGAACTTAAGATAAATCTTGTAATTTTTTCGCCAGTATCTCATCTTGTCACAATGATGGCATGGACCCTTTTGTGCTCATTCTACTATCTTAGCCTTTTTGTTCTTCCCCTTAGCTTGATGTTTTAGCTTCCTTTTAGAACTTTTCTTGGAGGAGTCTACTAACATCATAGTTTTCTATTCACCTTTAACAGAAGACTCCACAGTCTTGAGAATATTAATCATCTCGGGGATAGTCGATTCTAAATTGTTTATCTGATAGTTCATCATAAATTGTGAATGAATTTTTGGCAAACTATGTAGATACTTAACTCATGATCCATCGCAAAATTGAGTGATGTTAAACGCTCTATGTAGCTGTTCATCTTTAGTACAAATTGTACTGCAGACAAACTCTCCTACATCTTTGAGCAAAAGAGAAGCCTGGAGACCTCAATACCTTTCGGATCTAGCTTGCTCATCAAGCAACCCACCAAGATGATAGATAATATCATAAGCATCCAAATGCTCATGCTATTTTTATAGTTCAGGAGTCATAGCGGCTAGCATGATGCAACTTGTAATTACAGAATCATCCTTATATTTCTAATGGGCCAACAATTGGTCTGCAATTACATCGGCATCAAGACTTGTGGGAAGAGGCTCTTCAAGGATATAAGCTAGCTTCTTAGCTTTGAGAACAATTCTTAAACTTTGAAACCAGTTTAAGAAGTTATGTCCAGTCAGTTTGTTCGAGTCCAAAATTGAACGCAGATTAACAAAAGTTATAATTAAATGATTACCCTAAAAAATATAAAAATGAGAATGTATTAGAGACATGATTTTATTTATGTAAATAATTTCCATGTAATAAATGTTTGCTTATTTATTAAATTGAAATACCCTTATTTTGAATTCGAGGGATGATAGATTTTCTCCAAGTGGCTTGATATCCACTATAAATAAAAATAACTTTGACTTTGGCCAACAAGCCATTATTAGCTATAACGGTAGGTAATAAGTTTACCGATTGCATATCGCTTATATGCAACAATCACATTATGCTAGAAACTAATTAATTTTTATATAAACATCGGGTTGTTAACACATTAACAAGTATACATCAAATACATATTACCCAACTTCACCTCTATCCATATTGATTATGGCTTTGGCACAACAAATCAACGCTTTAAGTTTAAAATCAACCCGTTAATTATGAGATTACATCTCCATGGTTTGAACATATTTAATTTCAAGTTGAGCTTGACTTTGTCCAACAACTCAAACAAAAATTTAAACTCTAGTTCTTACTATATTAACGGAATGTGTAGGTTTTAATATTGTGTAAGAGATTTGTCTCATCTACATCATGTAAATATTCTATCTACATAACAGTATATGCAAGGCATAAATGATCACATAACACATCACATATATGACATAGATGATGGGACATTACATATTGCATGCATGACATAGCATGGCACATCACACATATGACAAGATCTAATCACATTACACACATGACAAAATCTAATCATGCCATAATTAATGTATCTATATGGCATATAATATGACATGAATATGACATAAATTTAAATATGTTATAATTCTATTTTGAAAATAAAAAAAGTTATAAATTTGATTTTTAATAAATCAATATTTATTTAATCAAATTAGAAAATTAATTTCTAAATTTAATTAACATATCTCATCTAGAATCTTTCTATCAATCAAGAATATTTAATTATTTTAGAAATAAATTTATAAATTAATTTTCTAATAATTTAGGAAATAAATAATTAATATTTCTTAATATATTATAGAATAATTTGAATCTATATTTTTTTATGATTTTTTAAATCTTTCCAAATTTAGTATTTCCTAACAACTTAGGAAACTTTCAAAAAATAGAATATTTTTAATAAATCTGAAAATTCAAAAAAAAACTATTCCTATAATTTAATTCAGATTATCTCAAATTTATATTTTTAAAGAATTTTATAATCTTTCCAAATTTGGTATGACCTAATGAATTAAGAAATTTTCTAAAAATGACATATTTCTTAAAATTCCAGAAAATTATAAAAATATTAATTTCTAAATTAATAAAATATTTCTAAATTTAATTTTCTAAAATTATTTTAGAAACTATCTAAAAGTGTAATTTCCTAATAATTTAGGAAACTTCTAAAAATAGAAAATTCTTAATAATTCTAGAAAAATTCTAAAAATTAATTACAACACTAATTACGAACTATAAAATAATTTTATGATCATATAGAAGCATGATCGGGTTCTGATACCACTATTGCGATATGGATGAAGCAGTGTATGCTAAAAACATGTTTTGTAAATATGCACAGCGGAAGATTTAATAATAACACACACATGCAAGATATAATTGTTGGGATGTATACTATAAGCCTAGCTTTTGTATGAACATCTGTTTTGAAATATTTTGAAATGAGAATCACTTTGGTCAAATGTTTGTATTTTATATTTATATATAGGTCAATGCAGTTGTCCATTTAATTTATATTGTAGATAACATGGTGTGTGGTGCCACATAGAAGATCATGTTATCGGTTCCTTATAAATTATAAATAGTCGCTCACAACCAAGATGGATTGGGACAAACCATTGGAACGATTGTAGTATAATTTGGTATTAGTCTGTCTTGACTATAAAATTACACTAGTACACTATGTGTGTATTGAGCATGACCGTTTGAGGTTGTTTGATTTATACTGACTACATAAAAGAACAGAACATCTGTTATTATGGATGTGCATCCTCTTAATCCCTATATAATAACAAGCATGTATACTTAGTATTTATTTCTTTAACTTATCAATGGGTGAGATTTATTCGTTAAATCAATAGACCCGATGAGTTGAGAAATAGTACTGTTTATATGATGTGTTGTTGATTATAGAAGGAATCTGTGTGCTAATTATTTAGGTTGATGATGTCCCCTTGAGGAACTCATAAGGATTATCATGTAAACCTTGCAGGTGGACTTAGTCCGGCATGATAATAAAGTTGAGTGGTACTACTTTGGAATCAGATGTTAATTAATTGAGTTATCAGTAACTCATTTAATTAACGGACATACAATATCTTAAACACAGGGAGAATAAAGCACTCATGATAAGAAGGAGCCCATATTGTAATATGGGATTGGTGCGGTAGTTCAATAATAACCCTTTAGTGGTATGGGTTATTATTGATGGACTTGAGTTGGGTGTTCGGGCCGAACACAGGAAGCCCAAGCCCATCAGGAGGCCTAAACCAATTCCTCCTCTAGGTCCCTGTTGTAGCCTCTATATAAAGCCTCGCATCCACCCATCCACAACATGGTTTTGGTTTGGTTTTTCTCTTACCTTCCTAGGGTTGGCGACAAGCTTATAAAAGGAGTAGGTGGTTCCCCCTAAAACCTAATTTTCCACAACTCTCTTCTCCTCCTTGTGGTCGGCGCCCCTCCCCTTCTTCCCTTGCTTAGGGTCGGTGCCCCTCCCCTCCTCCTTGCTTAGGGTCGGCGGCCTTCCTCTCCTCCTTGCTAGGGTCGACGCCTCCTTGCTAGGGTCGGTGCCCCTCCTTGCTAGGTTCTCTTGGTGGGCGACGGATTGGAGAAGAGGAAGAAGAGGAGAAGGAAAAAGATTAGAAGGTGCCTATTCTAGAGCCTCATTTTATGGCTGACGGTTTGGAAACAAAGAAGAGAAGAAGGGTGGTTTTGTCTTGGTAGATCGTCACCCACACGACGTCCAAGAAGAGGAGAAGAATACGACAGAAGATCAAGAGGTCTTTAGCTACAAAGGAAAGGTACAACTAGTTCTTTAATTCCACTGCGTAATTAGTTTAGTTTTCTTTGTATCAATTTTGAATACCAACATAAGAGGCCAGCAATCTTGTACTTCGATCAAGGTGTGCTTTGATCCGTCAAGAACTTGCTTGATTGATCAAACACATATCTGATCGAACATGCGGGTTGCTAGGAAAAGTTGTGTACTTATATAATTTCTTTGTACAGGGAAATTGAAACAGAACGGAATTCCAGCGCCTTCAACAATCGCGTAGACAAAATCATATAACAAAAAAAATTGAATAACAATTATTCTAGGTATACCTTACGAATGATCTATAACGAGAAGGGTATCAATCTTTTACGACATTATCGAACCTTGCCTCTATTCATATCCACGCAAAGCTCTTCAAGATAATTCCAAGAAAATAAGCTTCACTTTTGAAAGGTACTAGCTACGAGCGAAGGTGAAGGATCAAGAAGAGAAAGAAGAAGCAAAAGGAAAATCTTCTTCCTTTGGGTGGCTCATGGCAAGAGAGAGGGAGAGGGAGAGAGGTATTGGGTTTAGGTTTCCTAAACCTAATTAAGCCAATAATGAATTGTGTGTTAATTCTCTCTTAACCATATCAATATATAGTCCTCTTTAATAAGTTGGATTAAAAATCTCAAATCTGACCCATTATGTCTTAACCAAAAATTAGCTCATTAACCCTTTGATTTGGTTCATAACTAAATCAAATTAGTTCATGACTAAACTAAATAGGGTCCAACTCTTTCAGAAAAGACGTGGTCCATCCGCGCTTCCATTCTGACAAATATTTTCATGTTTATCTTATGTATGGTCCAACCAAACATTTATCTCTTGATTTGAGAATCATATTCTCTAACTTATTTTACGTCTTTTAGTAACTCGTAGTGCGTATGACCCAATAAGTTCCCGGTTTATCTTGGTCACCCATAATTAACTACTTTGGAATGATCATGAGTGGCACTTATTAGTACATCATGATCCCTAATTAATCAAAAAATCACAGTTGATCTCAAAACTAATTATGAACCTTTGGCTCCTTTCACTCGTCTTATACCCACTTGGTTCAAATCTGTGTCTGCCCCCACTAGATTGACTATGTCACACTTAGGCCAAGTAATACTTCCTCTTTTTGCATATTCAAATTACTCATACATGTGTACAAGAGTCTCATACTCTTAACATGTGATGCTTTGGCCAAAGACTTTGAGTAATAATCCTAACGAGTGGCTATAAGGTATACGTCTCCTCGCAAGAAGTGATGTATCCTGTGTGGGCTATCCAAACACCTTCAGGCACTTCGACTTATACTCAATCATGTTAGGTTTATACCTCCAAGGAGATGCTTGCTTAAGATGTTAATTTATTAGTCTTCATGACCAAGATGACTTGTATACCTCAAGTTGAAGGAAACTTGCACTTGAGCTACAGTAAGAACTTCATAGACATATACATATATGTAGAGAACCATATGAAGTTGTACAACAAGTCACTCCAATGAACTAGTTATCATAACTAACATCCACGTTTAACTCTCGACATCCCAATGTCTCCAGCTAGTGAGAAATAGCTGCTTAGCTGAACCAAGAAATATAACCCGTGCTAGTCTTACAGATTTGATGATGTCTAAATGGACCAATTTGACAAATAAGAAAATTCTAATATGTTCATAATTACACATATAGAGATAATCACAAGTTGTGATTCAATCACAAATTCTCTCATGTTATGAATAGTATTGCAGACATTCATTAAATGAGTTTAAGACTATTCAAATATATAATATGTACTCAAATAGTGAATCTATATTTATCAAATAAATAGTAAAATTATAAGGCGATTATCTTAGGACAACCCTTGAAATCTAATAAAATTTGTATTATTAAATGGACAAATTAAAGAAGAGGTGTATGTAAGTCAAGCACCAGAATTTGAAGACTTAGAACATCCAAACCATGTCTTTAAACTAAAAAAGACACTATACGGATTAAAATAAGCACCTGGGGCTTGGTATGAGAGACTGTCTAGTTTCCAAATTCAAAAGGGTTTAAAGAAGGTCAAATTAACCCTACACTTTTTATAAAAACCCTTGACTCAAACATATTTATAACCCAAGTATACATAGATGACACCTAGTTTCCTAAATTCAAAAGGGTTTAAAGAATAAAACTTTTGAACGATTATATTAAAAAATGAATATAAAAGAAGGAGAAAAAGATGTTTATAGAATAGATAAAGTGAGAGAAAGGAAGACGAGAGTTCTTATCTAAATAAAATGTATTAAAGATGAATGTAATAGGGTACTAGTAAACAATAGAGAAATGAAAGAGCGGTGGAAGAGGTATTTTCATCAACTTTTTAATGAAGGTTTAGGTAACCAACTTAACTTAATAATTTAAGTAGATCAAATGAGTATAAAAATTTAAATTTTTATCACAAAATCCAAACTTTAGAAGTAGAACAAACTTTAAATGGGATGTACAATAAAAAAAAATTTATTGGACCATATAACATTCCGATAGAGGTATGGAAATGGCATTGAATGACTTACAAAATTATTTAACATGATATTGAAAATAGAAAAAATATCTGATCAATGGAAAGTAAGTACTCTAGTTCTATTATATAAGAATAAGGGAAATATATAAAATTGTACAAATTATAGGGGTCTTAAACTAATGAGTCATACCATAAAATTTTAAAAAAAATAATAGAAAAAAATTAAGGAAATCACGGTGATCGAAAATTAATTTAGGTTCATGCCTAGAAAGTCAACAATAGAAGCTATACATCTTCTTAGACAACTAATTGAAAAATATAGGGAGCAAAAAAAAAGATCTGCACATGGTATTTATTAACTTAGAAAAAATTTATGATAGAGTCCCAAGAGAAATTATATGAAGAATTCTAGAAAAGAGATGTATTAGCATAACATATATTCAACTAATTAAGAATATTTACGAGGATGTAATGACCAGAGTAGAGACTTTAGGTAGAGTAATTGAAGTATTTCTAATAAAGATAGGATTATATCAAGAATCAGCTCTGAGTCCATATCTTTTTACACTAATTATGGACGAACTTACTATACACATTCAAGGCACAATACCGTGGTGTATATTATTTGCAGATGATATTATTTTGATAGATGAAATATATGAAGGAGTAAATGTTAAATTGGAATCTTGGCAGGAAACAGTAGAAGGGAAAGGTTTTAGGCTTAGTAGAATAAAGATAAAATATATAAAATTTAAGTTTAGTAATATTAGACGCAATGAGACAATTATTAAGATAGGAGATAATGAGATGCCTAAAACCGAGAGCTTTAAATATTTAGAATTATTTTTATAAAATCATGGAGGAATTAAGAGATATGTCTTACATAGAATACAACCAGGATGATTGAAATAGAGAAGAGCGTTTGGTGTTTTATGTAACCGTAAAGTACCTCTAAAACTTAAAAGAAAGTTCTATAAAACCGCAGTTAGACCTGTTATGTTATACGGTGTTAGGATCGATTTGTAGCTAGAGGGGGGGTGAATAGCTCTTCGCACTTCGTTGACTTGCTTCGTGATGATAATGTGCAGCGAAAAACACTCAAGCAACACTAACTCTAGGATTTACTTGGTATCCACCTCAAGAAGAGGTGACTAATCCAAAGATCCGGCCCTCACTCACTCATCCACTAATAAAAACACTCCTCGATAACTACCGAAGGCGGAGAAGCTTTGTACTACCTCTCAATACAAGAAGAAAGAAAAACAAGCTTATACAATACAAATCTTACAAGATTTACAAAACCCTAGCTTGCTTCTCCTTGTGTAGAACGCCTCTTGACCTTGGAAGTGTAGCAACAATTTACTCCAAGAAGTTTCAAGATTTGGTGTGAACCTGTGAGAAATTATCGCAAGAAGTGGAGAGGAAGAGATAATAGAATCACTGCGAGGAAGACGGCTTTAAACCCGAAGCTTCTTTCGCAACGGTCATAACCCAATCGATTGACCAATCGATTGGGGAGGCTTGAATTGATCAGTTGATCGATTCAGAGCGCCTCTGTGCTCTGCTGGAGAATCCTGAATCGATCGGTCGATCGATTCAGCATTTATTGCGACTAGCGCAATAAACTCATCCCCAATCGATCGAATGATCAATTGGGCAGCTCTCTGTGCTTGCGACATTTTCTCCCAATCGATCGGCCGATCGATTGGGCTGTTGCTTGTCACAACACTCTCCCAATTGATCGGCTCAATTGGGCTTGGATCAATCAATCAGCCGATCGATTATCCCAACCTTGACTTGCCTAAACTCAAGTCCAAGGTTCTCAAATCCAACATCCGATCAATCATGACCTGTTGGGACTCCTTCTGCCTAGCATCTAGTCAATCTTAACCTGCTGGGACTTCTTCACCAAGTGTCTGGTCAATCCTTTGACCCACTTAGACTTTTCTCCTCGTACCAAGTGTCCGGTCAACCTTAATCCACTTGGACTTACCGTCTCGTGCCAAGTGTCCGGTTCTCCATGACCCACTTGGACTTCCATCAGATGTCCGGTCACCCTTGACCCATCTAGATTTCCCTGTACCAAGTATCCGATCAATCCTTTGACCCACTTGGGCTTCCCAACATCAAGTGTCCAATCAACCTTGACCCACCTGGATCTCCATGTGTCTGGCTTCACTCACCAGGTCTTTCCATCTGTCTGGCTTCACTCACTAGGACTTTCACCTAGTTTCACTCACTAGGTCTTTCACCTAGCTTCACTCACCAGAATTTTTCAACTGTCTAACTTCACTCACTAGGTCTTTCACCTGGCATCACTCACTAGGATTTTTCCTTGCCTAACCTCCAGTTAGGACTTTCCCAATCAAGTATCTAGTCAACTTTGACCTACTTGACTCTTCTTCACATCAAATTGGTCATCCTTTGACCAGAGGGGAATTGCATCAACAATCTCCCCAATCGGGCGATTGCATCTGCAATCTCCATGTATTATCAAACATCGAAACTCAAACATCAAGACTCAAGCTTGAGCTAACTCAGGCTTAGTCAACTAGGTCAACCTTGACCTAGGGATATTGCACCAACAATATCCTCCTTTTTTATGTTTGACAATACCTTTAAGTTAGACTAATCTCATAGCCTCAACTTATTCTTCATGTCAATGCCCTTTGGATAATGAAAGTATAATTTAGATCCTACATTCTCCCCCAAACTTTCCTTGAGGGACAAAGGCCTAACTTAAACCCTACATTTCTCCCCCTATTGCCACATATCAAAAACTCTCCTCCTGAAGAGTTAGATGTTGTTCACAACATCACAATGAAGGTTCCATACCCTTCATTGTCTTCAATGCTCACCCTTGAGCATTAACCAACTTCACACTCACAATAAAGGTCTCATACCCTTCATTATATTCAATGGTCATCCTTGAGCATACTCATTTTCTACAATAAAGATATCCAATCCTCCATTGTTCCCCAATGCTCAATCTTGAGTATTTTTCCAAACGAAGGATTTACCACCTTCAATGGTTTCGGAAAAATATTTCCATGTTTTTAAAGAGTAGCTCCCCCTAAAAATATGTTTCAAACTTCTGTCATTGCACCAACAATAACTTGAAGTTCCCAAATCTTTAGGAATCCCAAAATTTGAAGTTTTGAGATTTGAAAGATTCAATATTGAAACTAACATCATCCTAAACTTCAACCTAGTGTTCTTTAACCATTTCTCCTTGTTTTCACCATGAAAACTCCCCCTATATGTATACAAATGTGTTTCAAGGGGTTAGGAATTGTTAAAGGGGCTAAAAATTACTTGAAGTGCTGAAATCAGACTTCCCCAGCCAAAATCATTCTTTTTAATCGATTGGGTTGGGACTCAATCGATTGACACTTGCTCAATCGATCCATTGATCGATTCAGAGAGGTTCTGTTCGCAGAAACTGCGTCTGAATCGATTGCCTAATCAATCTAGGCATGAATGGATCAATCGACTGATCGATTTTTTGAGCTACTGTTCACGGGAAACACATCCCAATCGATCGGCTAATCGATTGGGGCTCTAATTTCTTGAAACTCAATTTCAGTGAAATTCAAAAATGTCCTAAAAATTCTACAAAATTCTAAAAAATATGAAAATTGTTGTAGACATTATTTAGGGTATATACTATTAAGAAAAAATAGTTTTCTAAGAAAATATATCTTATTTTCAAAGATTGATATAAAATTAAAAACTTGTAAAAACTTCAATGTTTCTTCCAAGTTTGTGTCTAACTTTTTAATGATGATTATTATCAAAAGATAACTTTCACCAAGGTTTTCCAAAGTATATTTAAAATGGTTTTCAAAACTAATTTCCAACCATGTTCTTTGGGCTTAATGGACATGACTTGTACATTAGCTTTCCCAATGATTGGAGTACACATAACTATGTGTTTTGATGAAATCAAAACTCAAATAGATGCACTAAATCAATATCTTGAGTCTTGTTCATCATCCTAACATTTCACTTGTATCTAATGTGCACTAAAACACATACAAGTCAACTTATAGTCTTTGTGAGATGTAGATTTTGGTTTACCCTAAACTAGGGAGCATGCATATCTATCTAGGTATTTTAGGAATTATGAGCAACTACCTAAGATGTCACTTGTTAGTAAATGTCATTGTCCTTAATTGTAAGGAATTAAAATGATGCATAATGAGTTATGGCATACATCAAAAAGAGATAATTTTCAAAAGAAAATATATCAATGCTACATGATGTATGTATGACATGACATGGTATTTTTATATTTTTCATAATAAATATAAATATAAAATATGATGTCATGGCATATGATGGGCAAACAATCATGGCAATTTAGCATAAATAAAATATACCTAGATATTCTATCTAAGTATCCTTAATTCCTTAGCTAAATTAAAATCTAATCCTAGATTACCCATATTTCTTCAAGCAAATGTCAAACCCCAACTTGGCATTTCTTTTGTCTTTCCTTAGTTGTGTCAATTTAAATTATATGTAATTTCTCAAGGTTTGGCACATTTTACTCTTCCAAAGAGTAATTACTTAAATTAAGACTTAAATTTGCCCTTAACTCCTTAAGAAAATACCAAAATCTCAACTTGACATTTCTTATACTTTTCTCAAGTGTGTCAATTTAAATTAAGTTCAATTCCTCAAATTTTGGCACATTTTACTCTTCCAAAGAGTAATCAATTTATCCTCTTCATTTTCAAAGGTTAACAAAAACTTTGAAAATGCTCTCCAAGTGCCAACTACATCAAGGTTGGGTTAACCACCCTTCCAATTTGAGTTGATACTCTCTAACCCTCTAGGGTGTAGAGAATATGCTCCTAGGAACCCAACACATATTGGTGCTCCTTGGATGTTCAAGGTATTCACTAGGGATAACTTCCCTAGATACCTTCCTAATGACCTTTCTAGACTTCTTAGAAGCCTTGGTCACTTCCTCTAGTTCAATTGTAGGGATAGCTTCCTTTGTGACCTTCTTAGTGACTTTCTTTGACTTCTTAGAAGTCTTAGTCACATTGTCTTGGCAAAAATACTTCTAGGGATAACTTCCCTTGTACCTTTGACTTGACCCCTAGACCTAGGGTTGGTTCCATAGTTATATGGAACCCTATGATAAGATGTCACATCCTTCTTAGCCTTAGGTTTGTACCCCAAACCTCTACGGCCATAGGATGGCTCTTGTTTATCTAAACCTAGATTTTGATTCTTGGACCCTTGTGTTTCATTTGTAATTTTTCTAAGAGTCCTCTCTAATTTATCAAGTCTTGACCTCAAGACTTGATTTTCTTTCCATAACTTCTCAACCTTAGATTTTTCACTAAAGCCTTAATTTTTCTTTTTCTTAGGCATATATTTAAAACCCTTAGAATTATTGCTTAATTTTTTATCTACCTTTCTAATCTTAGGTTGAGTGTTTTTAGCATGATAAGCTACATATTTTTCTTTAACACTATCATGCTTCCTATTTTCATGATAAGTAGTATTAAAATTGTTGGAATGTATACTAAAAGCCTAGCTTTTTGTATAAACATTTACTTAGAAATAAGAATCATATTGGTCAAATATCTACATTTATAAGTTTAGTTGTTCGATTAATTTATATTGTAGATAACATGGTGTGTGGTGTCACACATAGAAGATCATGTTATCAATTCCTTATAAATTATAAACAGTAGCTCACGACTGAGATGGAAAGGAACAAACCATTGGAATAGTCGTAGTGTAATTAGGTATTAGTTTATCTTGACTGATAAATTACACTAGTACACTCTAAGTGTATTGAGCAGAACCATTTAAGGTAAGTTCTTTTTATACTAACTTAATAAAAGAATAAGACCTTAGTTATTATGGAAGTGTGTGCTCTTAATCCTAATATAATAACAAGCACATATATATTTAGTATTTATTTCTTTGACTTATCAAAGGGTGAGATTTAGCTCGATAAATCAATAGGCCCGATAAGTTGGGAAATGATATTACTTATAGTGTGTGTTGTTGATTATAAAAGGAAACTGTGTCCTAGTAATCTAGGTTGAAAATGTCCCCAAGAGGAACTCATAAGGATTGTCATGTTAAATCCTGCAGGTGGACTTAGTCCGACACGACAATAAGGTTGAATGGTACTACTCTTAGACCCAGATATTAATTAAAGAGAGTTGTCAGTAACTCATTTAATTAGTGGACATTCGACATCTTAAACACAGGGAGACTAACACACTTATAATAAGAAAGAGCCCAAAATATAATTTGGGATTGGTGCGGTAGTTCAATAATAATTCTTTAGTAGTATGAATTATTATTGATGAAATTAAGTTGGGTGTTCGGGGCGAACACGGGAAGCTTAATTTCATCGGGAGACCAAAACCAATTCCTCCTCTCGGTCCCTATCGTAGCCTCTTGTATATAGAGAACTATACCCATCACATACCCACTTCTTATCCACCTTTATACCCATCCTAAGGTGGTCGGCCAAGCAAGCTTGGAACCCAAGCTTGGGTCGGCCAAGCAAATAGGATGAGTCAAGTTGTATGGCCGGCCCTAGCTTGAACCCAAGCTTGGTGTGGTCGGCCACATCATATTAAAAGAATTTTATTTAAAATCTTTCCTTATGTGGAAGCCATGATTTAAAAGAGAGTTTAAAATTAAATATTTCCTTTTATAAGTTTCTACAAAAGATTAAGAAAAGAATTGATATCTTTCCTTATTTGTAGATTGAAAGGAAGATTTTAATTTTAGAGAAAACTTTCCTTTTTTAGAAATCATCCACATGTTTCAATAAGAGGGATTTTAATTTATAAAATTCCCTTTTATAACCAACCATGAAGGGAAAAATTATTAGAGAAATTTTTATTAAAAATTTTTGGAAACAAATTAGGAAGTTTTAATTCTTATGTTATTAAAACTTTCCTTGTTTGGAGCTATGAGGTGGTCGGCCATATTGTTTAAGAAAAGGAAATTGGTTTTAATCAATTAAAATTTTCCTTTTCATGGCAAAGGAAATAAGGAAGGTTTTATTTAAATTTTCTTTATTTGTCAAGACCAAGGATTATAAAAGAGGGGGTAGGGGTGCCTTCATGATACACAACTCTATTTTATTTTCCTCCCTCTCTTCCTTGGTGGTGGCCAACCCTAGACCTTGCTCTTCTCCTCTTCTCTTCTTCTTTAGTGGCCAATTTTCATCCCTCTCTTGGAGCTCTTGTTGATGGCCGGTTCTAGCTAGGAGAAGAAGGAGAGAAAGAAGGCTTTGTTTCTAGCATCCCTTGGAGCTTGGTGGTGGTGGCCGAAACTCTTCATCTCAAGGAGAGGAGCTTGTCCGAAACTTGCAAGAAGGAAGAAGAAGGGTTTGGGTGGTTCTCATCTCGGTAGATCGTTGCCCACACAACGTCCGAGATAAGAAGAAGAATACGGTAGAAGATCAAGAGGTCGTTGCATACAAAGAAATGTATAACTAGTAATTATTTTCCGCATTATACTAGGTTTCTTTGTATAGTTTTTGAAATACCAAACACAAGAGGCTAGAGATTCTAGATTTTCGGATTTGTAATTCGAAGTTGTGTTTCTTTTATTTTACTTTTTTCGATCTTGTGATTCGATTGTTCTTTTTGGTTAAACCTAGAATTACTATAAGGAAATTAAATATTGAATTTCGTTAAGAGGCTTTGACGAGGTAGTGGTGGATGCTCTCATACCCAAGAAGGTCATGTGTCTCGCCATGTTTGACCTGGGAGCCGATTTCTGAAATAAATATTTAATTGAATTTGTAACATAGGTGGATTTGGATCTATAATGTTAAGTATCATTTGCGATCCAAGTCTAAACCTCTAAGAACAGATAAGTTAAATTTGGAATCAATAATGTTAAGTTCCGTTTACGATTCCGAATTTAATTTCTAAAGAACACAATGTAGGATCGAAAAGAATTTAGATATCTCCACAATGGTATGATATTGTCCACTTTGGGCTTAAGCCCTCATGGTTTTGCTCTTGGGATTTACCCAAAAGGCTTCATTCCAATGGAGATATCTTTTCTCTTATAAACCCATGATCTTTTCCATGTGTTTTCAATGTGGGATTATGTTTGCCCCAATAATCCCCCTCCCCTCAAACAAAGGACCACAGGCTTTCCACGTCCGATCCTCGACCCACCAGGTCTTCCTGCCCCTCGGTCCACCCGACTTACTAGGACTTCCTTGCCTAGCCGCAACTAGGACTTCCTGCCTGGTGTCTGGTCCTCTTGATCCAAACATAGGAGTCCCCCTTTCTTTGTTCAAGGTCAATATTATACCCACATGGCTCAATCAGATCATAGCTCTTGTGCACGGTGGTTAAATCTTCTGGCAGTCCAGGATCTTATACCAATTGTAGGATCGAAAAGAATTTAGATATCTCCATAATGGTATGATATTGTCCACTTTGGGCCTAAGCTCTCATGGTTTTGCTCTTGGATTTTACCCAAAAGGCCTCATTCCAATGGAGATATATTTTCTCTTATAAACTCATGATCTTTTCCATGTGTTTTCAATGTGGGACTATGTTTGCCCCAACACACAATAGGTTGTTAGGAAATGTTCGACACTTGTACAACATTTTTGTACAGTAGAACCGGTACGATATTCCTAGGATCAACCAACAAAAATAATATAAACTATTCCTAGCATGATTTTTTATCATTACTTAAAGGGATAGGCTCAATAAATGATACCTTGGATTTTACCTTGGAAGCTCCCCCTTGACTGACCGATATTCTCCCCTTAGGACATTGACTCCAATAATATCCTTTTTTATTGCAAGAAAAGCACACGATGTGCTCCTTACTCTTCTTTTTTGTGAGGGTGGTCTTCTTGGGCTTCTCCTTGCCCTTAGGTGCCACTTGGCCCTTCTTCTTGGCCAATTTAGGACATTTATTCTTGTAGTGTCCATGTTCCCTACACTCAAAGGATATAATATGATTTTTATTTTTAATTGAACTAATTGTACCTTCACGTGTAGGGATGGCACTCGATCCTCCAATTGATTTCGCTTGACTTGTGGATGTTGCCTCATCCTCGTCTTCTACACTTGACCCGGAAGTAGAAGCCTTTTCTTGCTCCGGTGTCAATGATCTACACTCCCCCTCAATCCTAGAGGTGGAGGCTTCATCATCATCATCCTCATGTACATTAAACAAGGAGTATGCTCCCTCCTTACCTTTTTCTTTGCATTCCTTTGAGGATGGGGGTTCTTGGACTTCTTCTTCGAAAGTTGAGCATCTCTCAACTTCGAAGTCCTCTTCCTCTTGGTATTGCTCCAATGAGTCGCCCTCTTTGGATTTCTCTTGATTTTGTGTGATGGAAGGTTCTTCATGAAACTTGGCCAGTTTGGTCCATAGTTCATTTGCATCCTTGTATTCTCCAATTTTACAAATGATTGTGCTTGACAATAGACTAACCAATAATTTGGTTACCTTATAGTTCGCCTCGCACCTTTGAGTTTGCTCCTTGCTCCATTTGCTTTTCTTGAGAATTTTACCCTTTGAATCTTTTGGAGCTTCAAAATCTTCGATTAGAGCAAACCATTGCTCTATATCCATCATGAGAAATTTTTCGATCCTTGATTTCCAAGAATCGAAGCTCATTGATATGAATGGTGGAGGTACCTTGTGTCGAATCCAAATTCATCTTGGAATTTCATTTGAAGTTGAGCCTTTTAATGAAGTATTCAACTTTTGAACTTGCTTCAACTTCTTCTCCCTCTAGCTCGTTACCTCTTCCGGCGATGATTCCGGTGAAGAGAGACCTCGCTCTAATGCCACTTGTTAGGGTTGATTTATAGCTAGAGGGGGGTGAATAGCTCTTCGTGCTTCGTTGACTTGCTTCGTGATGATGATGTGCAGCGGAAAACACTCAAGCAACGCTAACTCTAGGATTTACTTGGTATCCGCCTCAAGAAGAGGTGACTAATCCAAGGATCCGACCCTCACTCACTCATCCATTAATAAAAATACTCCTTTTCGATAACTACCGAAGGCGGAGAAGCCTTGTACAACCTCTCAATACAAGAAGAAAGAAAAACAAGCTTATACAATACAAATCTTACCAGATTTACAAAACCCTAGCTTGCTTCTCCTTGTGTAGAACGCCTCTTGACTTTGGAAGTGCAGCAACACTTTACTCCAAGAAGCTTCAAGATCTGGCGTGAACCTGTGAGAAATCGTCGCAAGAAGTGGAGAGGAAGAGATAATAGAATCGTTGCAAGGAAGAAGGCTTTAAACTCGACGCTTCCTTCACAACAATCACAACCCAATCGATTGACTAATTGATTGGGGAGGCTTGAATCGATCGACTGATCAATTCAGAGTGTCTTTGTGCTCTGCTGGAGAACCTTGAATCGATCGGATGATCGATTGGGGCAGCTCTCTATGCTCGCGACATTTGCTCCCAATCGATCGGTCGATCGATTGAGCCGTTGCTTGTGGTAGCACTCTCCTAATCGATCGGCTGATCAATTGAGCTTGGGTCAATCGATCAGTCGATCGATTGCCCCAACCTTGACTTGCCTAAACTCATGTCCAAGGTTCTCAAATTCAACATCCTGTCAACTGTGACCTGTTGGGATCCTCCTTCTGCCTAGCATCTGGTCAACTTTGACCTGCTGGGACTTCTTCACCAAGTGTCTGATCAATCTTTTGACCAACTTGGACTTTTCTCCTCGTGTCAAGTGTTCGGTCAACCTTAACCCACTTGGACTTACCATCTCATGCCAAGTGTCCGGTCCTCCATAACCCACTTGGACTTACCGTCCCTGTGCCAAGTATCCAGTCAATCCTTTGACCCACTTGGACTTCCCAACACCAAGTGTCCGATCAACCTTGACTCACCTGGATCTCCATGTGCCTGGCTTCACTCACCAAGTCTTTCCATCTGTCTAACTTCACTCACCAGGACTTTCACCTAGCTTCACTCACTAGGGTTTTCACCTGACTTCACTCACTAGGATTTTCCCACTGCCTGCTTCACTCACCGGGACTTTCACCTGTCTAGCTTCAGTCACTGGGTCTTTCACCTGGCTTCACTCACTAGGATTTTCCCTTGCCTAACCTCTAGTTAGGATTTTCCCAGTCAAGTATCCGGTCAATCTTGACCTACTTGACTCTCTTCACATCAAACTGGTCATCTCTTGACCAGAGGGGAATTGTATCAACAATCTCCCTAATTGGACGATTACATCTGCAATCTCCATGTATTGTCAAATATTGAAACTCAAACATCAAGACTCCATGTATTGTCAAGTATCCGGTCAACCTTGACCTACTTGACTCTTCTTCACATCAAACTGGTCATCCCTTGAACAGAGGAGAATTATATCAATAATCTCCTCAATCAGACGATTGTATCTGTAATCTCCATGTATTGTCAAACATCGAAACCCAAACATCAAGACTTAAGCTTGAGTCAACTCAAGCTTAGTCAACCAGGTCAACCTTGACCTAAGAATATTGCACCAACATATGGAGCTGAATGTTGGATTATAACTCGAGCACATCAGCAGAAAATAAGTGTTGTTGAAATGAGGATATTAAGATGGATGTGTGAACATACGAGAATGAACATAATAAGAAATAAGAGCATTAAAGAGAAAGTCAGTATTGCATATATTGAGGGAAACTCTAAGAGACACATTTAAAATTGTAGGGGTATGTACTTAGACGATAAATAAATACTCCAGTTAAGCGATGTGAAACTATGACAAACACATATATCAAATAAGAAAGAGAAAGATTAAAAAAATTTATTTAGCAATAATAAAGCAAGATAAAATTTATTTAAGTATAGATGATGATATAATAAAAGATAGAACTCAATGGCGTTAAAGAATCTATATAACCGATCTCATCTAATAGGATAAGATTGATATTATTATATTAACATTTATCTTGCAATATATTTTCCTTTAAACTTACTCCCGTAAACAAATAACTATTCAAAAATTATAATAGATTTATAATTAACACATAAATTATATTGTACTATGGTAGGGCCTTGTTGTTTTTTAGCTTTTCAATATATTAACACATAAATTATTGTTTTACATTTACAATTCAATATCCTATAATATTAATCATAAAATAAAAAGACTTATTCCAAGTGTAATCATATACAAAATTAATAACTTAAGTTATTATATCGAAAAATAGTAGTTTGCCAGAGCTTACCTTTCAGCCTTATCAATTTGATCAGGATTGATCACTTTTGGGGACTTATAACTTTGGTTTTATTGGATCGAGGAGCTAAGTTAAATGGATCTTATTCATACATTTCTGTTGTTGAAATACAACTTTCCAACAGAAGCTTTTCGAGAATAAACAGTACATACATGAAAGGACCCTCTCAAACTCCGAAGTCCAGATAACATCAATCCAACTCCCGATATAGCGTATTTTCCATGGAGACCCTGACGAAACGGATCCTCGCTCTTTTTATTTGAGAAAGTCTGGAAGGTTTGGGCCCTTCCTTCCAGGCTTCCACAACAGAATCACCAGGCTAATGATGGTAGAGCTACATGCCATTCAACTCACATTTGACCTGCCAGAGGAAAAATAACATGGCCACTCACAAGTTTCTCTCTATGAATTCCCAAATCCTCTCCTCCATGTAAACTCGATCTCGTAGTCGACGTGGCATGTGTCTTTCGTCTGGAAAGAGAAGAAGCTCGTATGGCTTGCCAGCAGCAATGAGTGCGTTTATGAGTCTGGCTGTGTGCCTATAGTGCACATTCTCATCGATCATTCCATGAACAAGTAGCAGCTTCCCTTTGAGTTTGTGCACGTGGTGCATTATTGATCCACACTCGTAGGCTTCAGGGTTTTCATTGGGCAAGCCCATGTACTTCTCGGTGTAGAATGTGTCGTATCCATCCCATGAAGTCACAGGGGCACCTGATACAGCACAGCAGAAAGTGTTGGGAAACCTTGCCAGGCTCATTGCTGACAGAAAACCCCCATAGCTCCAGCCATATATACCAATATGACCTGATCTGGCAAGACCTTGCCTCACAAGCCACTCTACGCCTGTCACTTGATCTTCGGTATCTACTTGACCGAAGTTGTGTTTCAGATGACCCTCAAACTTCAATCCTCGCCTTGCAGTCCCTCTGTTATCTAGCTGCAATGAAAAAACAATCAATTTCTGATACAGCAACCATATCGAAAATGGAAAAGATAACAAGATCATTGTTGATCGTAACAGAAAAAAGGGGTCAGATGAAATTCGTTGTTTTTTCTTGGAGCATTTAGGACATAAACAGTCGTGCAACTATTTACTATGACACCAGATGGAGATTCATATATACAGTCAACCAAAATTTGAAGTATTTCAATCTACAACCCAAACAACACATTTCATGCCAATATATAAATAAAAGGGTTAATTATATAAACACTGTTGGTAGCTGACTTGTATTAATCCATGTGACTCCTATTTTTCTCTAAAATCTCCACTTCGGTCCATAATGACATAAGTTTATGTATGTTAACTAAATAATTTTTGACTAAATATGATTGTAAACAAACAACATAGAAAAAATAATAAAAACATTCAGATTATATGATATATAAATTAACTAATATTAAATTGGATTCATCTGATAATATTTACACTAAAGCAGAAATTTAAAAGAAAAATGAGGTTTACGTAATATAGATAAACTATAGGTACCTAAGTAAAAAATGCACACAAAAGAAGATAAACTATAACCTATGCTAAACAGTCACATACTTCAGTTATCAGAAAAGCAGGCATACTATCACATGATTGTGGGAATATTACCACAAACAAGTTCTAGATGGGCACATCCAGATTCAGGGAGGTTAAATAAGGCTATAATGAAATCTGGAAATAGATTCCCATAGAATGTACAAGTAACAACAGAGATCATGAAGCTTGGATCTACTAATCGATATTAAAGGAACTAAGCAAGCTCAAGAGACAGATTTGAGTGATTGAGTTTCTACTCCAAATTCTGAGAAGAACTGGTTTATGAGGCAATGGACTAGCTTGCAAAGAGAAGTGAAAGAAAAGATGAATCATGAGGATCAGACTATTTTGTAGCTTGTAGGTGAAGAAAAGAGATAGAACTGTATGCGAATAAACACCATAGAAAGATACAGTAAATGTGAAGTTAAAGAGAAAGGCAAATTGGCTAATAATAGAGTTCATTGGGACTCTTCGATCTCATATTGAGTGATTAGATCATTGGTGCTTCCCATCTATTGGATTTCTGCTCAAAATAGTTTAACTAAAGTACCTGAAAAAAAATATATAAGACATGCACACTAGAGTTAACAGGACAGTATCATCGCAAGCATGCATTTTCTCAAGATAGACAAAATCCAGCCTATCCTAATATTGGTTGTAAACTTGTAATACAAGACACAACATGGATATGATTCATTTTTGCAAACTAAGCTTCCAGGCTGATTTATATATTCTTCAGTGAAGAAAAATATACAGTATAAAATATAAATGTGAATTGCACAACAAAATCTTCACAAACCACAGTTAAATAGTTCACCATATTCAGACTAATGTGATCAAGTCATCAGAGGAAGGTAGTATTAGTATCACATGAATGAACAACTATAAATTTAAAGTAATTTGATTTTGAAGGATCTTTTCTATAAAACCCCACAATTTCAAGAATCCATGAAAAACAAGTCTAAAAAATGACAAACAAAAACAAAAAGAGTTAAATATGTTTTAGAAGTATACATGGTACTAAAGTTCAGCACTGGTAGTACAAACATGGTCCATATTAATCATATCCTGCTATTGAATATGCATCTTTAATATAAATGTACTAGTTAAAAAATAAATCTGATGGTGGAGCATAGACAGTACATTCTAGTCTAGAAATTTTAAAACAAAACACAATAACAAAGGGATTTACCTTCCACACCAAGATTCCCTTACTCCGAAGGTACTGAGCTCTCATGTCAACTGTATTTATCCATGAATCAACCACCAGCTGGACACTAGGGCCACCATAAACACCGACCAATGTTTTATACGGAGGTGGCCCAAACTTTTTTGCATCAGGTTTGTATAAAGCCCCATATAAAGTTGTACCATCTTTAGCAGATATTTGCACAATCTCTGGTGACAGAAGTTGTAACTTTCTGAAACGAGGGACACTAAAAGGCTGCTCATATAAAGGAAGTGTGGCAGTCCCATCATGTAAGGAACAAAGAATTACTCTGGGAGGAGAATTTAGAGAATCGTGGACATCAACAAATCTCTGCATTTGATGATCAAGGATAACTGCATGTCTTCCACTTCCCTGAGTCAACCTCCTTGGTGGTTGTAGAGGAGCATTCTGGTCTGGAAAAAGGCTGGTGCAATATAAGTTAGATTCCAGTGGCCCATCCAAGGTGCCAGTAAAGTAAATAAGACCTGCATTTTCATTTACACCCGCAATTTGCTCAACCATCCAACTACCATGAGTAATGGGTCCTAAGCAAACCCCACTCTTGTCATGAAGGTAGAGATGCCTAAAACCAGTCTTCTCACTTGCCCAAATGAAACCGCCAGAGAAATTATTCACACCTTTATCTAAAGGTGTGAAGCAATCATGCAAGTTTATCCATATATGGTTCTCTTCAACAAGTATGGTTTCCTTTTGCCCAGTCTGAATATCATACTTAAAAATCTCTAATTTGGAATGGTGCCTGTTCAGGACCTGAGCAATAAGAGAATTATCTGGCATCCAATTGACTCTAGCTAGGTATTCTGCATCTCGACCAACTTCACCCGGTAATCCACAATTAAGGTCCATCCAAGTAACTTCTCCACCAGAGGCAGGAACAACCCCAAGTCGAACCTTGACATTAGCAGCTCCTGTAAATGGGTATGCATGGTCTTCCTGTGCATCTGAGCCAACTGAACTTTTCCCTTGGTGCATAATTCTGAAAAGAGGGATCTCAGTTGAATCAACTTCAGCAAATGCAATATACTTGCTATCAAGAGACCACCAGAATCCAGTCTTCCTATCCATCTCTTCCTATGGACAAAGAAATAATCAGTAGAAAAACAATTTGATTTTCAATGGTCTATTGAGCATGTTTATAATTTCAGAGAGGAGAAAAGTTGCACCTGAGCAATGTATTCAGCAAGACCATGAGTCTGAAAACAGAACAGAACAGATCAGATCTGTTAGATGCTCTATATAAAGATGCCAAATACGAGATTCATAAACACACAATAAGTTTCTTAAGAGAAACAGCATGGGTGTGAAAGCAACCATGAATATGTGAGAGCATATAATTCAAGCTTACGGAAGGGGAGCCTTGGCGCAACGGTAAACTTGTTGTCATGTGACCAAAAGGTCACGGGTTCGAATCCTGAAAACGGCCTCTTGCAAAAAGCAAGGTAAGGCTGCGTACAATGGATTCTTCCCCAGGACCCCGCATGGCGAGAGTTTCGTGCACCAGGCTGCCCTTTTTTTTATATAATTCAAACTTCCAGCATATACAATATGCAGATTGCAATTGTGAAATAATCCTAGCTTATAAGAAAATCAGGAAAAGACATTGACAGCTGTACTGCTTTGTGCATGGCGCACCTTAATGCAAAGAGTTGACTCCAAATCAGTTAGCAACATTCAATGTTTCTTCATTAGCATGTCCCAAAGATATAGATATCTTTATCGTTAACATACCTCCCAGCTATCAGCACTTATGCAACTAAATGAACTAGGAGTTTTTCAATGAGTATACTAATGCATCAACAGAAATTCTTGGAGCTTAGGTATTGCCACAATATTTCAATTATCAGTCATCATGGACGAAGCCAAGTGTGAGACTTACTTTTTGATGCATTACAACTTATCTATTATAATTCTTGTTGGACACATGGATTAGCATAAAAATTCTCCTTTCCTGCAAAGGTAGCATGTATAATATGGACCTTACTAATAGCCCAACTTCAACTTGATATTAACAGTGTGTTCATCAAAAACCAACAGAACAAGTATTACAACACGATGAAATTCAACTAAAGGACCAAATCGAGAAGTTCACCAATCCTAGCTTGAATGAATCAAATTTGCTGAACCTACGTGCATTCCATGCACAGTGAGGAGGGAACTACTATACTGAACACGTTCTATGGTATATTTCAGAAAGTAAATGGACCATTTTATAAAATAGAGAGGTGCTTACTGTAATTTACAAAATAATAGGGGTGTTTCCATAAGAATACTGAAGCATTCAATATCATCTCTTTGATTCTTGCTTGTGTCACAATCCCCTCCTCACTGTGATGTAATTGCAACCCCTATCTCCAGTTTCTTTATCTCAGACACTTAAATCAGTATGCATTTAGTTGACCTGTTCAAAGTCGCCTAATGTGTTTCCAAGTCCCAACACTTCCTTGCCTTCTACCCCCTTCAGAGACGGAGCTAACAGGGCAACATGCTCCAGAAAACTTAGACACATGATTTTCTAATTAATTGGTGGCAGTAAGATGTGTCTAACTGGACTTTTTTGCAAACTTATTATAAGTGAGCTTTTGGTCATCAAATTGTGTACTGACCAATCGAGTATTGGTTTGCTTAATGAGAGTGGCCAGTAGAAAAGAAAGTAAAAGAGTTTCATCAATAGTTGAGTTTGTGGCTCCTCTATCGAGAAAAGCATGGAGTGTAAGTTCAATGTCCTTGAATATTTAAAGTACATTGAACTTGAATGTCTATTAAGTGTCAGGAATTACAAATGCTGGGGGGTTTTATGAAAGCCAGAGATAACAATGCATTTTCCTTTACTGAAAGGACCTATGTTGCGAGGGTTGTCTTTAAGACTGACAATATCAGCCTCAAGTAAGTTTATGCGGGTCTCAAGAACTGGTACCCTAGTCTCGAGTAGTACATTTTGAATATTTCCTCTAACAGAGTGAACAGGCGGGATGGTAATATCAAAAATCTGCTTTAGACATAGGTTACAGATTTGTTTCTTACAAAGTTTACAAGTTCCTCTTTTATCTATAGATGAGTAAAATAAACAGATAAAACAAAGAATATTATATGTTCCTTCTTGGAGCATCCAATCATGAGGACAACCCCTTTGGTAAGTCTGTCTGATTTCAGGGAATAAATTGAGAATACATGAAATCAAGATCACTACATTGTATCTGATCTAGCTGATCTTCTAATTCCTTAAAATCATTTACAGATCCACTTATAAGTTTAGGAAGTTCTTTGGAACTCCAGCAAAGAAACATCTTCCGGATCTTAGACCATATAACTAATAGCTTGGTACAGCAAAACTAGATATTAGTTGAGCTTCAGAGGAATCTAGATTATCTTAAAGAAGCTCAAGAATTTTTAAAAAGAACTTTAAGATTAGATAATATTCCTACAAAACAGGGCATACTAGCCCTATCTAAGTTAATTGAAGAAAATAAACCCTGACACTTAGAAACTCAATCTAAAGCCCTCTTACTGCAAATCAAAGGACTGATTACCCGTAATAGGACGCAGATTGACGAAGAACTTACAACTCTTCATAAAATACTTGATGAAATCAAGTATAAATGAACAAAATTCAGTTTGAAAACACTCATTATGAAGCTTTAGAATATACAAAATAATTTTAAAATCAAAGTCACCGATATGATTGAAGCTTTTACTTCAAAAAGAATATATTTCCTTAAACCTAGAAACTTTAATTCAGAAACCTTAGCAGGATTAGAATGGAATATCGACTTAGAAAATGCTGAATCCACACTTCCACCAACAGTTTTCATAATGTATAATGACAGAAATGGAAGCTTAATGGTTAGATTCTCAAGATATCAATCTTCTAATTCACAAAATGAAGAAGAAATAGAAGAAACTGTAAACTTGATGAATGTAGAAGAGAAAACTCCTCTACAATTACTTAAACAATTACATGATAGACACATGAACATAGTAAGACAAACTAAGATTCAACATGCCAATCAAATGGCATATGACTTAATGAATAGGTCAGAAGAAATAACTTCTTTCTTTAAAGATCTAGATAAATATTGGAATGAGGAAGTTGTAACTCCATATTTCTCAACTAACCCATAGGGATTGGAAATAAAGGAATTGACTAGTGTATAGTCAGAAGAAGAGGGAATGTCTTCCATATCTTCAACGGAAATAATAGAGTATATAGAAGATGCATCTAATACATAAGATTGTACTTCTACTAAGTCTAGGTTAGTGCAGCCAACTAATTGGGCTTCTCTAGTATATAAGTTTTTTCACGTTAGGACAGGCAGAACATGTTATTGTGTTTACATAAGTCTATTTGGGGTTTGAATTTCCTAACATGTTTTTCTTTATTTAGATAAGGCCTTTTAGCCTTACTCTTTCTCAAATAATAAGTTGTTTTTGGCTTATGTTTTGGTTTAGGGGTTAACATGGGTCTTCGCCGTCTTCTCTGGTTTAGAGAACCATATAGTGGAGCCACAAACTCCACTATTGATGAAGCTCTTCTACTTTCTTTTCTACCGGCCACTCTCATTTAGCAGACCAATATTCTATTGGTCAGTACACAATTTGATGACCAAAAGCTCATTTGTAATAAGTTTGTAAAAAATATCCGATTACGATTTTATACTAACTGTGGCACTTTTAGCACACCTATTACTCTTAATCAACTTTGGGTTAGACTCCTTAATCATCGCCACATTCATCATATTTTGGGACTCAATTTCTTGGTCCCCCGATCATGCATTACGCCTTATGAAGGACTATGTCATCTTTCTTTCTACACCTATAATCTCCCCTATTCTTTATGAATATCCATCAGAGGTTACTACACATAAGCATGGTGATGCCCCTTCTTCTTCCACTTCTACTTCTACTTCCAATAAAGAAAAATGTCATTGCACATCCTCGAAATGTACTACTCGAGACTAGGGTATCAGTTCTTGAGACCCACATAAACTTGAGGTTGATATTGCCAGTCTTAAAGACAGCCCTAAACCCTCACAGCCTAGATCCTTTCGGTAAAGGAAAAGGCATCGTCATCTCTGAGGATAGGGTTTAGGATACAGATATGGTTTTCATAAAATAACAAACCCAACATTTGTAATTCCGGACACTCATTTCATTCTTTGCTAATATGATTAATAAGAATAGAAGAATCCATATCTACAAATCAGTGGAAATATGGAATAGATCTCAATTCAAGAACCATACTGAAAACAACCTTTATTCTAAATAAACATTGAAGTCAGAACACTAGAAGAAGCAAGAACATTTTCTGCTAACAGATGCAGGATATATGTAAGATATTGAGGGTATAAATGCTAAATGATATAATATGTTATTCATTGATCGTTGGATGCTGAAGAAAAGGGAAATATGTTGTACATCTGTCCTAGAGATGCTCCAAATTAACAAAATGAGAAGATCACTTCAGAAAAAGTATCATTTTGATTTTTAAATACAGACTTGATACCAATCTTTTTATCGAAAAAAAAATTGTATATTTTTTTGGCACCCTACGAGCGAGAAAATCCTAGTTCCACCATTATGAATAGCTGAAATAATGTGCAAGAACCCACATGTTTACCCAAGAACCATCTTGATCTGTAGAATCTTCTGAATGATTTTTGCTGGACATTGAAGAAAGAGAATTTTGAAACAACTCAACAGGTTCCAGTGACCTGCTACATTTTATGATGAGACAACCAAGCTACATAATAAACAGGAGAGAACTTGAAGACTCAACATAAAATTATAATATTCTCCAAGTAACCTTTACCGCCGATTATTTAGCTTACGAGACGGTAACTCGTCCCAACAGTTATGTCAAGTTAGAAGACAATCCCAAGTATTGGAAGTTATCAGAACAAAAAAGACAGTAAGGGATACATACCACTAGCACATGACAAAGAATTTCCAAGTTACAAAAACTATAATCAATCTGCAACACATTAAACAAGAAACGAATCCCACCTTTCTATTTGCAATTGCTCCAAAAGTTAATTGTTTAGGCTCCCCACCAGACGGGTTTAAAACATGGAGTTCATCATCCCTGACATATGCAAGCATGCTTCCATCTGGTGACAGATGCGGGTCAATAATTGGCGAGCCAGCACAACATGTAAGCTTGAGCTCTGGCTCTGAGCCTGATATTTCCTGGAAATATACCTGATGAAACAGATAGTGATCACTTAATATATCATAATCAAAGAAGAAAGTTTAAGATCAACAGGTAGAAAGGCACGCAGAATAGCTACTTGTGATGAAGCATTTTAATGTTCAAAACAGAAATTGCTTCAAATACAATTGACCTATTAGCTGAATGTCAACACTTGCTCATTAAATCAGGAAATAGGGCAGAGCACAGACCCCATTTGGCAATGGCACCATGATAGTGGGTTTCCCTGGAGCGGAGCAAGAAGAGGACCTCGATTTCCACTCGTACCTCGTGACTCCCAATCCCCTCTCCCTTGACCTCTCTCGCCTCAGCTTCTCTTCAGCCGAGAGATTACTCTCATCGAGGCCGCCTCCGTCAGGCGGGCAAAACACAAGCTCCTGCCGCCGTGAGGAAACGTCAAAGGCGAAGACTTTACGGTGGAGGGTACCATCTGGGCTGAAGAGATAGGAGATCAAGCGCCCATCGGGGCTGAAGCTGATGGAAGAGGGAGCGACGTATCCCGGAAGAGGGTACTGGACGATCTCCTCCACGGGAAAGAGGAAAGAGTCTTCCTCGGAATCAGTAAGGGGCATCTCGGCTTCGCAGTGGCGCGGCTTCTTCGAAAAAGTCTCCTTCTCGCCGTCCTCCGCGGCCGCCTTGTCCTGCATCAAGAATGGAAGATACGCAGGGGGAGAGGAAGGGCCGGAGAGGCCGCCGGAACAAGAAGGAGCCGCCGGACGTCGAACCCTAGGAGTTCGGATGGCGATCGGATCGGGGAAACGAGGGGATCTAGCTCTCACTTCACTAATATAGTAATGGTGCTAGGCACCTTGTCTTTTAAACATTTGTCCCATTTATTTTTCTGGGATCTAAATTAACGCCCTGGAAATGTCACTTTGCCCGTTGTCCGTTGCAATACTACTCGAGAATGATCCTCACTTAGCTTTACTTGTGGGCGGGCATTTGGATTAAAATTATAGATATAGATGATAATTTTATCTGAATTTGACGGAGGATTTGACATCCGACTCGAATGAAGGAGGGTATGAAGGAACTATCAATATTTGATACCCGACCCGAATATCTGATTAAATAATATATATACATATATTAAAGAAAAAAAATTTTTCTAAAATCAATTTACTATTTCTTTTGTTGATATTAGTAGGCCTATATAAATGTTTAATCCATTTTTTTTAATTATATATATATATATATTAATAGGATATTAATTTTAATATATTTTTGTTGAATGATAATAACTCAATAGAAAGAAAAAAAATTACACGAATAGAATATATTCGATCCTTTAATAGGTATGGGTGTACCCATTGGATATCCTATACCCAATGAATATGGGTACGGAGGATATAGGATCTAACCCGAATCCGACTCATTGCCATCCTTATTTGTAGAGGACAAGTTCAATTGTGAATAACATAAAATGAAGGTGAAAGGTGTTAATTTGATGACTTAAAAGAAAAATCTCATTTAAAAGAAAAATATATACAAGTGGTAAAATAGGATTACGTTTGTCCCAATGCTTCCATTAATTTATCGGACCAATATAAAAGAAATAAATAAAAGATAATGATAATATTTCATATATTAATCACTGGATCGTTGCAAGAGGATAAGAGGATAAGAAAAATGTATACAAATACATTATGTAAATGTCTAAATGACAATATGACATCCTGATGTTGCACCGCAGCGCCGAGTAGAGCGAATTTAGATTGTCAATTTGATGACTTAGTGGACGCATGTTGGATTCTTGTTCGTGTTCCACGTGGAGAAGGGCAGGCAAGCTTTTTTATTTATTTTTTATATCTTTTTTTATTATTTTTATTTTTTTCGAGGAATTGGCACATTTAAAGTTTTCAAAATTCCTAAAAAGCGCACCGTATTTTAATTTTTATCAAAAAGACACACTCACTTTCAAAAATACTATTTTGGTCTTTTAGCTTTAAATAAAAATTAAAAAAACCAATTCAATTAAATTAAACTAAACCAAATCCAACAAAATCCAACCCAAACCAAATCAAATCTAAGAATTTTATATAAAAATATACCTAAAATTTTAAAAAAAATAAAAATACATCATTGAATTCATGATTATGTCTAAATTTATTCATATTTTTTAAAAAAAATAGAATTTAAATAAAAAAGTTAATAAAAATTATAAAATTAAATAAACATTAATAAAAGTAATATATAAAATATATTTTGTTTTATCTTTTTAATTGCTAATTGATCCTGTCCGAAAATAAAAAGATGGAAAATTAGATATATGGTGACTTCGCTGATCGACTGTAGACCTCATTCCGCTTTGCAAAACAAGTAACGTCAGTGTTGAGTCAGGAAAGAGATCCCCGGCATTAGCCCTCTAACGCTCAAGTCAATTACCGGAAGTGGAGAAGAAGTGGAACAACAATAAAACTAGCATCAAACAGTAATCACGCGTACCTCCACCGGTGATGGACCCCCCTTATATAGAACCCTGGTGGGCGACGTGCGCATTTCTTGAGGCATGGGCATGCTCTCCAATATGTCCTATGAAAGAATCTGTTAGGAAAGTACTTCTGACAACATACCTTAACAAGGCATGCATATTTCTGACAAAACAGTAGAAGCTTCCGCCGTACAATCCGTCTGTCGACCGTGCCTCGTGTCAGCGACACTACCTCCCAAAAGGATGTCGAGAGATACTACAATGGTCCCTTCGCTTGGGCGAGCGAGGTAGCCGCTCAACCGGGACCCTTCTCCTTTCCTTACGCCCCTTCGGCTGAACGTGTAACAACCCGCCTCCTACTGTCTAGTGCGTAAGGCTGGATCGTCACATTATGCTGTGCTAAACTATAAGGTGCGGAATACTGATCTGATTTAAAATTTTGCTAACTACTACTATTTCTTCTGCTGATTGCTATTAGATCTGAAATTCATGTTTAAACTACATCTTGAATGTTGTTCCTATGCTAAAGGAAGTAATCTAGACTTCACATATGAACAGGGACTGAAATAAGGGGTTTCCAGCTGTTATCAGGCCTCCCAATCGATCGGTGGATCGATTGGAGTGGCCTGATCGATCCTTGGATCGATTCAGCGTGCTACTGTGCACGGAAGAATTTATAGATCGATCGGTTGATCGATCCAGCTACATCAATCGATCCACTGATCGATTCAGCGTGCTACTATGCATGGAGGTCCCGTTAGGATCGATCGGTTGATCGATCCGGTCTGGCCGATCGATCCAGTGATCGATCCCAGAGCTCTCTGTTCTTGACAGAATGCGTCCAGATCGATCGGCTGATCGATCCAGGGACTTACTGTTCGCAGAACAAGTTGCCCAATCGATCCGCTGATCGATTGAGGAGCCTCCAATCGATCGGTTGATCGATTGGGGTTTCTGATTTCGTACCAGGAGTCTGATTTCAGCACTGTTTCGTGCCCAAATCACATGTATCAACTCTAGAAGCATAAAACAAAACTACTAGTCATAACATTACTCATAGGGTGCTATATAATATCAAATTTAATGCATACTACACAATTCGTGTTACTCAAACATTCTAAAATGTAGGAAAGTAACTAAAATCAGAAATGCTAAGTTCAGGTTTGCTAGTTTCTCCAAGGATCTTTATTCCAAATTCCTGCCCACACACATCTTCGTAGCATTGTCCTCCAGCCTCCGCTAGTCCATCATTCCTTTACCTTTATCTGCAGTATAAGGAAAAGAAGTATCTGTAAGCTTACGCTTAGTAAGAAACCATCTACCTCACAAAACATGCATACGATGCAATTTATGCTTTTCAAACATGCTATTTGAAATATATGTTGAACATTGCTAAACATGGATTCTAAAACATGGCATAATCACATACAATACATGACATTCAAAACTAAGCAGAGAACTATCATGTGAATCCATAAGAAAACTAAACTGAAATGAAAGCTGAGCTGAACTAATATCAAACTAATGCTAAAGCTGCACTGCATTCACATAACTAATTTGTGAAGTTTGAAAACTATTTATCATAAATAGATAAAAATACATAATCATGTTGCTGATAGGCCCGACAACTGTACTTGCTGTGCGCGCATCCCTAACTAAACCCGGGGTTGCAAATTTCGAATCTAGTAGAGTTTACTAGGTTATCTAAACCTAGGGACGACTATGGGAGCCCAACCTAATGGACATCTAGTCCAATACAGTGCCACTGCTGAAAATAAAATACTGGTTATAGCTGAATTTTTCTTATCTTGCTATTTCTAGGTTATCTGAACCTAGAGCTAGGTTGTCTGAACCTAGAGGCGACTGTGGGAGCCCACCCATTGGACCGTAGTCCCATAGAAGCTGAAACGAGACTGAACATGCTGTAAAAATGCTTCTATTGCATTTACTGAGTTATTAAAATGCCTATGGCGGCATTTAACTGAGCTACACATTTTATCAAACATATGGTGTGCACTAGTTCACACCCTACATCCTAAAATTCTGTATACGACTAAACTAATGCGTAAAACCTTGAAAAGAGCTACTTATACTGCAAGTGAGGGGTTTCTTACCTCCTGCTCGAAGTTTCTTACAAATCTAAACGCTAGGTTTCCGGTGGAGAAGATCCCTTCGTTGATCTCCTCGCGTCTACGTGTTCCTCTCGCGGAGAAGAGCGTTCTCGTGCTGAAGTCGTCGCCGGAAGGTGCTCCTATGGCCCTTGGAACGGAACCCTAGGTTCCTTGGACTTGGGCGCCGAGAGGGTGAGGGAGAGGGGTCGGCTGGTGTGTGAGGGTTTGAGGGAAAAGTTTTCTCGTTTAAGAAAATAACAATTCCTCACTTAAATTCCCTATTTATATTAAGTGGGTAATTCGGTCCAACTCAAATATAAATATAATTGTTCCCCTTTCTTTTCAGCACGGCCCTACTGGGTTCACTTGGTTACTAAAGTTATCTAAAGGTTATCGGACCCGATAGGTCCCGGGTTCGATTCCCGCTTAAGCTATTTTGCGTTTCTATTTATTTTTGTTATTTCCGCTATTCCAAAAATTCTATAAAAATACTCTAAAATTCCAGAAAAATCATAGAATATTCCTAAAATTGATTTGAGAATTTTCGGGTGTTACAATCCCCCATACCTTATAAAAAGTTCATCCTCGAACTTAGAATAACTCTGGGTACTTCTGTCTCATACTGGCTTTTGTCTCCCAAGTTGCCTCTTCTGCTGTGTGACTTTGCCAAATAACTTTTACTAAGGGTACTTCTTTATTCCGCAATTTCTTAACTGCTCGGTCTATTATCTGAATAGGCCGATTATCATAGCTGAGGTCTTCGCGGACTTGTACCGACTAGAGCTCAAACACCTGGGTGGCATCTGGGATATGCTTCTTCAGCATAGAGACATGAAATACATTGTGGATAGGTGACATCTCCTGAGGTAGCTCTAGCTCATAGGCTACCTTGCCAACTCTTCTGGTAATAAGGTAGGGTCCCACATATCTGGGACTTAGTTTGCCCTTCTTCCCAAAACGCATTACTCCCTTCATGGGAGCTACTCTGAGGAATACTGTATCCCCAACTGAAAATTCTAAGGGTCTGCGCCGTGTATCAGCATAGCTTTTCTGGCGGCTCTGAGCTGTCTCTATCCTCTGGCGGATCTGCTGTATAGCTGTCGTGGTGTCTGCTACTAAATCTGTCTGAAGCTCTAGTTCTTTCTGTTCACCACTCTCATACCAGCAGATTGGAGATCTACACCTCCGTCCATAGAGAGCCTCATAGGGTACTATACCGATAGTGGCCTGATAGCTGTTGTTGTATGCAAATTCTGCTAAACTCAGATATTTGCACCAACTTCCCTTGAAGTCTAGGGCACATGCTCGAAGCATATCTTCGAGTACCTAATTTACTCGCTCCGTCTGACCGTCTGTCTGAGGATGGAAAGTTGTGCTAAATTTTAACTTGGTGCCCAATGCTGACTGTACACACTCCCAAAAGTGTGATGTGAATCTACTGTCTCTGTCTGAAATAATGGTTCGTGGGACTCCATGCAGTCTAACGATCTCCTTGAGATACAACTGAGCTAGCTGTTCCATGGAGTAGGATATCCTGATAGCTAAGAAGTGGGCTGATTTAGTTAACCTGTCAACTATTACCCAGATGGTATCAAAACCATTCATGGTTCTGGGTAGTCCCACTATGAAGTCCATAGAAATGTCTTCCCACTTCCATTCTGGGATCTGGATAGGCTGTAGAACTCCTCCTGGTCTCTGGTGTTCTGCCTTGACTCTCTGGCAAGTTAGACAGGTGCTAACATATCTAGCGATGTCTCTTTTCATCCCAGGCCATCAAAAATGTTTCTTTACATCTTGATACATCTTGGTGGAACCCGGATGCATCGCATAGGGAGTTCCGTGAGCCTCGTCTAAGATCTTCCTCCGTAGTTCCTCCTGATCTGGAACACAAAGTCTATCACCAAAATATAATGCCCCACTATTTGATACTCTGAACTCTCCACTTTCTGATTTTGCTAACCCTTGCTTGATTTTCTGAATTTCAGGATCCTGTCCCTGAGATGTCTGGATGTCACCAAGCAAGGTGGATTCTAATGTCATAGTAGAGAGTTGTCCCACTATAAGTTCGAGGCTGAAATCTGTGATCTCCTTCTGTAGGGGCGGTGACATGGCTGCTAGTGATAGTAAGGTGGCGCTGGACTTCCTGCTAAGTGCGTCTGCCACCTTATTGGCTTTTCCTGGATGGTAGAGGATGTCTACATCATAATCTTTGACCAGTTCGAGTCATCTACGCTGTCGCATATTCAGATCCTTCTGAGTAAAGAAGTACTTCAGACTTTGATGATCTGTATACACTCTACACTGAGCTCCATACAGGTAATGTCTCCAAATTTTGAGGGCGAACACGACTGCTGCAAGCTCGAGGTCACGAGTAGGATAGTTCCTCTCATAATCCTTGAGTTTTCTGGAGGCATAGGCGATCACCTTACCTTCTTGCATCAGTACTGCTCCTAGTCCCAATTTAGAGGCGTCACTGTAAATATTAAAGCTATCTGTGTTTCCTGGTAGAGTCAGAATAGGTGCGCTGGTCAATCTCCTTTTTAACTCGCTGAAGCTGTTCTTACAGTCCTCTGTCCACTGAAATTTTCGGTTCTTCCTGGTAAGAGCTGTCAGTGGGGAGGCTATCCTGGAGAAGTCCTCTACAAACTTCCTGTAATATCCTGCTAGTCCCAAAAAGCTTCTGATCTCACTGGCGTTCTTGGGTCTTTTCCAGTTACTCACCGCTTCTATTTTACTGGGGTCTACCATAATACCATCCTTGGAGATAATGTGACCCAGGAAGGCTACCTGATCGAGCCAGAATTCACATTTCGTGAACTTGGCGTACAGCTGGTTCTACTGAAGGGTCTGCAATACTATCTTCAGGTGCTCTGCGTGTTCTTCCTGAGTTCTGGAATAGATAAGGATGTCATCGATGAATACGATAACGAACTTATCTAAGTATTCTCTGAATACCCTGTTCATGAGATCCATGAAGGTAGCTGGAGCATTTGTCATGCCAAAGGGCATGACTACAAACTCATAATGTCCGTATATGGTCCTGAAGGCTGTCTTAGGTATATCACTTTCTTTAACTCTAACTTGGTGATATCTTGATCTGAGATCTATTTTAGAGAACACTGCTGCCCCCTTTAGCGGATCGAACAAGTCATCTATTCTGGGAAGAGGATACCTGTTCTTAATCGTGACTTGGTTTAGTGCTCTGTAATCTATACACAGGCGCATGCTCCCGTCCTTCTTCTTCACGAACAGTACAGGCACTCCCCATAGTGAGTGACTAGGACGTATGAAGCCCTTGTCAAGCAGCTCCTGTAGTTGCTCCTGAAGTTCCTTCAGTTCTGCTGGAGCCATGCGGTAGGGTGCTTTGGAGATGAGATTTGTTCCGAGAATAAGTTCTATCTCAAATTCTATTTCCTTGTCTGGTGCTAGGCCTGGTAACTCCTCAGGAAAGACTGCTGGGTAGTCACATACGACTCGGACCTCCTCTAGTTTTCGGTCCTTGTCCTGGCTGGTACTGACTACATGTGCTAAAAATCCCATACATCCTGAATCCAATAGTTTATGTGCTTTCAGAGCTGAGAGAAACTTCTTGGCTCTTCTCTTTGGCTCTCCGCTGTACTCAAACTGCACTCCTGCTTCGGGTTGGAATATAACCTTCTGTTTACGGCACTCTATGGAAGCACCGTACTTGATCAGAAAGTCCATTCCCATGATGACATCGTAGTCAGCCATATCTAGCACTATCAGATCGCCAAAAAGCTCTATGTCTGCTATAATGACTGGAACTGCTCTAAGCCAGTGTGTATATGCCATAATTTCTCCCAAAGGTAGTGTCGTCAGAAACTGACCACTGAATACCTCTGGGGGTACTGTTAAGTTTTCGGCGAATGCCCTGGATATATAAGAATGGGTTGCCCCAGTATCGAATAAGACAGTTGCACTTTGCTGTAAAATACTAATCTGACCTGTAACAACTGTCTAGGCATTCGCTACATCCTCTCTGGTGAGTGAATAGATCCTTGCGTTCGTCGTGGCTGAGGGGGCTTCTAGTCTGCCCTGGCTGATGGATGGACCGTCTAAAGCAGCCTGCATCTGGTGTAACTGGGCTGGCTGGCCTCCATGCTGAATTGGCTGTGGTTGAGGAAAACCGGTCTTGTTCGGGCACTACTTAGCCATATGCCCCTCTTGTCCACATTCGAAGCATCCCCGTGTGCCCTTGCGACAAACTCCTGGGTGGAATCTCCCACAAGTGGAACACTTGGGATAGCTGGGCTGTTTACTAGCTGGTCCTCCTTTTGGGTAACTCCCTGGTTTGTGTTTGTTGCTGGAGTTCCCTTTCCAATTAGAGTCGTGGGAGCTGTGGCCCTAGTGTTTCTGAGTACCTGAGCCTCCCTGACCTTTGGACTCTGAGAGAACTTGCTTCTGCTGTCTGATATTGTTCTGGTAGTGCTCGGTGGTCAAAGCACTGCTTACTAGTTCTTCAGTGGTTTGCGGCCTGTGGACGCCGCTGGTCACGTTCATTGCTATTTCCGGCCTTAGCATCTTGAGCATCAACCGGACTCGTTCTTTTTCAGTGCTGACTAATTCAGGGCATAGACGAGCCAATCTGTTGAATTTCTTCACGGCTTCCTCCATTGAAAGGTTGTCCTGACGAAATTCAGTGAACTCATCGTAGTGGCGGTTTGTAACCCGCATGTGAAAGAACTCTTCAAAGAATTCTCTCTCGAAGTCAGCCCATGTCATCTGGTTCACTGGGCACTTCGCTTTAATTCTCTCCCACCACATACATGCATCCCCTGACAGGCAGAAAGAGGCACATTTCACCTTCTCATATTCTGGCCAGTCCAGAAGCTCCATCGTACTCTCCAGTGTTTTGAACCAGGCTTGAGCATCCCATGGTTCACTGGTGCCTGAGAAATTCTCCGGCTTGATCTTCTGCCACTAGATCAAATAGGCTTCCCTCATTGCCCCTGCTGCTGGGGCTACTGGTGCTGCAGGTTGGACTGGTGGAACCTCTATTACTGCTGGGGTTGCCAAGTTAGGTTCCGGAGTGACAGTGGGAGTGTTCTGCTGACTAGCCCTTAAGGTGGCTAACTCCTGCTGTTGTTCAGCTAGCTATTTCTGTAACTAAGCCACTACTGCGGTAAGGTCTGGGGGAGGCATTGAGTTGCCTGCATCATGCTGGGGCTCAGTAGCTGGTGTCTTTCTAGCTGGGCGTCCTCGTACCATTTTCTAAAGAATAGAGGACATATATAACTAACAGAATCATATTGCATAACTATTGTTATCATGTTAGGCACTATCATACATATATAAGCATGCTTTAGTTATCTAGGAACATGAAAACAAACAAACATAAATGAAGTGAGAGATGTTCTTACTTGGAAGCTGCAGGTTCAATGCTGATGTGTGTGTGAGGAAGTATGGAACTTTTGCTCTGATACCACTCTGTAACGACCCGCCTCCTACTGTCTAGTGCGTAAGGTCGGATCGTCACATTATGCTGTGCTAAACTATAAGGTGCGGAATACTGATCTGATTTAAAATTTTGCTAACTACTACTATTTCTTCTGCTGATTGCTATTAGATCTGAAATTCATGTTTAAACTACATCTTGAATGTTGTTCCTATGCTAAAGGAAGTAATCTAGACTTCACATATGAACAGGGACTGAAATAAGGGGTTTCTAGCTGTTATCAGGCCTCCCAATCGATCGGTGGATCGATTGGAGTGGCATGATCGATCCCTGGATCGATTCAGCGTGCTACTGTGCACGAAAGAATTTATGGATCGATCGGTTGATCGATCCAGCTACATCAATCGATCCACTGATCGATTCAGCGTGCTACTGTGCACGGAGGTCCCGTTTGGATCGATCGGCTGATCGATCCGGTCTGGCCGATCGATCCAGTGATCGATCCCAGAGCTCTCTGTTCTTGACAGAATGCGTCCAGATCGATCGGCTGATCGATCCAGGGACTTACTGTTCGCAGAACAAGTTGCCCAATCGATCCGCTGATCGATTGAGGAGCCTCCAATCGATCGGCTGATCGATTGGGGTTTCTGATTTCGTACCAGGAGTCTAATTTCAGCACTGTTTCGTGCCCAAATTACATGTATCAACTCTAGAAGCATAAAACAAAACTACTAGTCATAACATTACTCATAGGGTGCTATATAATATCAAATTTAATGCATACTACACAATTCGTGTTACTCAAACATTCTAAAATGTAGGAAAGTAACTAAAATCAGAAATGCTAAGTTCAGGTTTGCTAGTTTCTCCAAGGATCTTTATTCCAAATTCCTGCCCACACACATCTTCGTAGCATTGTTCTCCAGCCTCCGCTAGTCCATCCTTCCTTTACCTTTATCTGCAGTATAAGGAAAAGAAGTATCTGTAAGCTTACGCTTAGTAAGAAACCATCTACCTCACAAAATATGCATACGATGCAATTTATGCTTTTCAAACATGCTATTTGAAATATATGCTGAACATTGCTAAACATGGATTCTAAAACATGGCATAATCACATACAATACATGACATTCAAAACTAAGCAGAGAACTATCATGCGAATCCATAAGAAAACTAAACTGAAATGAAAGCTGAGCTGAACTAATATCAAACTAATGCTAAAGCTGCACTGCATTCACATAACTAATTTGTGAAGTTTGAAAACTATTTATCATAAATAGATGAAAATACATAATCATGCTGCTGATAGGCCCGACAACTGTACTTGCTGTGCGCGCATCCCTAACTAAATCCGGGGTTGTAAATTCCGAATCTAGTAGGGTTTACTAGGTTATCTAAACCTATGGACGACTATGGGAGTCCAACCCAATGGAGATCTAGTCCAGTACAGTGCCACTGCTGAAAATAAAATACTTGTTATAGCTGAATTTTTCTTATCTTGCTATTTCTAGGTTATCTGAACCTAGAGCTAGGTTGTCTGAACCTAGAGGCGACTGTGGGAGCCCACCCATTGGACCGTAGTCCCATAGAAGCTGAAACGAGACTGAACATGCTGTAAAAATGCTTCTATTGCATTTACTGAGTTATTAAAATGCATATGGCGACATTTAACTGAGCTACACATTTTATCAAACATATGGTGTGCACTTGTTCACACCCTACATCCTAAAATTCTGTATACGACTAAACTAATGCGTAAAACCTTGAAAAGAGCTACTTATACTGCAGGTGAGGGGTTTCTTACCTCCTGCTCGAAGTTTCTTACAAATCTAAACGCTAGGTTTCCGGTGGAGAAGATCCCTTCGTTGATCTCCTCGCGTCTACGTGTTCCTCTCGCGGAGAAGAGCGTTCTCGTGCTGAAGTCGTCGTCGGAAGGTGCTCCTATGGCCCTTGGAACGGAACCCTAGGTTCCTTGGACTTGGGCGCCGAGAGGGTTAGGGAGAGGGGTCGGCGGGTGTGTGAAGGTTTGAGGGAAAAGTTTTCTCGTTTAAGAAAATAACAATTCCTCACTTAAATTCCCTATTTATATTAAGTGGGTAATTCGGCCCAACTCAAATATAAATATAATTGTTCCCCTTTCCTTTCAGCACGGCCCTGCTGGGTTCACTTGGTTACTAAAGCTATCTAAAGGTTATCGGACCCGATAGGTCCCGGGTTCGATTCCCGCTTAAGCTATTTTACGTTTCTATTTATTTTTGTTATTTTCGCTATTCCAAAAATTCTATAAAAATACTCTTAAATGCCAGAAAAATCATAGAATATTCCTAAAATTGATTTGAGAATTTTCGGGCATTATTGAATGTCCTGACGTTATCCAGATTTCTTGAAGACCGTGTAAATCTCTGATCAATATGGTCGAACATGCGGTCATACCTTTTAATTAAGTCTCATTAATGACTCCCGGTGATTGAGCGCCACATGTCCTCTTTTTGCCTCCGCATGTTTGACGTGACAGGCAGATATTTGCTAGCGATGTGACAGGCGTCTTTTCGAATTCAACAGCTAGATCGTCTCCTAGTTTTTCATAACCCTAGATCAGACGACTCTGGTTGATCGGTCGTGAGATTTATAAACCTTACGTGTATCATCGTCTTCTTCATTTCGCGTGTCTTCGTCTTCAAGCTCCTCCACGACGATTCACCTTCTCTTCTTCTTCGGTAACACTTTCCTGTAAGCTCCCTCTCTTTTTCTTGTTCGAATATGTTCGTTGTTCGTCGAGTCTATTTTTAATGGTCAGTTCTTGGCAACCTCCCTTCACTATCCTTGGGCTCTGGTATACTTCCATCGAGTCCAGGTTTGATGGGGGCGATGTTGAGAGCCTAACCTCTACCTACCAATTTCCTCCCGGCTACCAAATTAGCGTTCCTTCTGCCTTTGATCGGCTGCATGAACCACCACCGGATTTTTTATGTTTCTTTAGAGACCAGTTCACCGTCGGTCTGTGGTCCTTATCCACCCTTTTTTCTCTGTAGTCTGTAAATATTTCTGTATTTCCCTTAATCAATTAGTGTTGAACTCCTTTCGGCTACTGTGTGAGATAGTAGTTTTGTTCCACCTGCACGACATTCCTTTGACTCTTCGGCTCTTTCATTACGTTTATTATCCGAAATTGTCCGAGCCGGGGACTTTTCTATTCCAAGCCCGAATGAGCTTGGTCTTCTTGGATAAAATGTCATCCTCCAACAAGAATTGAAGATACCACTACTTCTTTGTTCACTTTCCCAAGCGGCTAGAGTTTTTGACCAACTGGCAGCTAGAAGTGGCGAACCCACCACCGCTCAAGAATTACAAAAGCCGATCGGGCTATCTCCGGGTAGTTCAAGCTTGGTCGGTTAGAAGTACCACATCCATAAGTTACTGCTGGAGGGCGTCCTCTACGTGTTTGGCTTGAGTCCGATCCGCACTTAGGTATACTTTTTCTTTCCCCAATCTTTGAATCTAACTGATTTTTTTCTCCTCTTTTGCAGCTTGAATCATGTTACGAGCACGTCTGGCCAACAAGTGTAAGCTCACGGACATAGAGATCAATGCTACGGAAGTGGCCGAGCTGGAGGGTCGTGGCCTGCAACCGGTTGGCTCCCACGAGGATCTGCTCTGCGACGAGGAGGGAACGCAAGCGCTAGGGAGCGGAAAGGGAGCCAGCCAGATGACTGCTATTGGAGCGGTAGCTACAACGGACCTTCCGCCTGAATGACTAGCGATGATTCCAATCGTGGTCGCCTCGGAGTCAGCTACTTCCGGCGAACCCCTGCGACAACACAAGAGACGTCGCGCCGAAGCGTCCTCCCGTTCTGTGACTTCTGCCTTGCAGACCCCAACACCTACCATCTCTCGACCCTCCTCCAAGTGGGGAGAGACCTCCATTCCTCCTCTCGAGCAGGGAGTCACAGATCTTTCGACTTCCATGTCCTCTGATCGGACACCCTCATTGTCCGTGTTGCCTTAAGAGACAATTTATGCGCTGTCGGTCACCTTCATGCTACCATCATTGCTGGCGGCCCAAGTGTCCCGCATTTGACCAGTTCCAACATCCCGGTCTTTGAGTAGGGTGACTTTAGATCCCTCTAGCATGAACAGTCAGAGGTAAATAACTGTGATTATCTATTTGCCGACTGACAAGTATCGTAGTGTGGACGACTCGACGTCCCTCACCCCTGAGCACCAAATAAGGATTCAAGGGCCACTCGTATAGATATGGGTTAATGCCCGGGCCCATGCGGCGGGCATCTCTCCGGGGGAGCTCACCAACAGTCACAATCAGATATCCACTGGGTATGTACGCTGCTTTTGTATTTACTTTTTATTCGTTCGACACTTACAATTTTTTTGTTGCTACAGTTCTGGGTCGAGAGCCTGGACATGTGCCACAGGCTTGCCTATTTAGAGCACGAAGTCCAATAGTTGCGTGCTTTAAGCGGCCAATTGTCTGCTTCACAGGCACGCTTGGAGCAGATGAGCGCCGAAGCGGCCCAATTAAGGGGCAACCTACAGCGGAGCTCTGAGCTGCTGGAGGCAGAGAAGGGCAAGTGTGCTGAGCAGACAATGCAACTGGCAAGGCTCAACAAGCAGGTCACCTCCTTCGAAGCGAAGATCCACTCGACTAATACCAGGAAGCTCTGCGCTATCGAGGATTTGGAAATAAAAAATAAAGAGTTTCGGGTGTTGGCTTAGAACTTGAAGGAGGCGAAGGCCAGGCTGAATTCCGAGCGCTCCACTGCGAAGACCCAGCTTGTCGCAAAGGATGAGGAGCTGGCCAAGTTGTAGGTGGACCTGGAAGCATCCCAAGCAGCCCTCGAGGCTTATCAGGGTGCTGAGTCCAGTCGGTTCGAGCTCATGAAGTGGGACTACCTCCGCTCAAACGCCTTCAATGACCAGCTCACCGACTGGGCGCTCCGTCTCTTCAACCTTGCCATCGATGGAATGCTCAACTAGCTGAGGGGCGACAGCTATATCCCGACCACTCTGACAGACAAGGCCATCAGCAGGGACAAGATGATCAAGTCATTGTCCAATGATGTGCTGGATTACCTCGAGTGAACTTGCTCCTGTGAATCTTGTCTCATTTTGCATTGCTCCTTGTAAAAATTCTAAGTGCTAATAGAAGATCGCCTGTTCGGCGTGCTTTTCCTTTCATGCATTGATCTCCACTCTGCTCAACCAGGGCTACGAACAACTTTTTTGCGAAAAATTTCTTAAGTGTGGCTCCATGGACTATCAATCGGTGACGTTATTATTGTCGATCATCTTCATTCGTAGTAGGCTTAGCTTTAGAGCGGTCAATCAACCATTTTTTGTTGTAGCCTTGGGTTTAAAGTCACCCCTCAACTGTGGACGAAGACCGGGTTTAACGTCATCGCTCGATGGTTGAAATGCGTAGGCACGAGTTTAAGGTTGTCGCTCGATCGTTGACATAGACGAGGGCTTAAGGTCGCCGCTCGACCGCTGACGTAGATGAGGGTTTAAGATCGTCGCTCGACCTTGACGTAGATGAGGGTTTAAGGTCGCCACTTAACCGCTGACGTAGATGAGGGTTTAAGGTCGTCGCTCGACCGTTGACGTAGATGAGGGTTTAAGATCGTCCCTCGACAGCTGACGTAGATGAGGGTTAAAGGTCACTGCTCGACCATCGGTGAAGACTAGGGTTTATAGTCGCCGCTCGACTTTTAACTTGGCTGATTGACTCAAGAGTCTGGAACACTTTGTTGGTGCAATATTCCCTAGGTCAAAGTTGACTTGGTTGACTAAACTTGAGTTGGCTCAAGCTTAAGTCTTGATGTTTGGATTTCGATGTTTAACAATACATTGAGACAATACATGGAGACTGACAGGTCGTAGAGATTGCAGGTGCAATCGTCCTGGTGAGTGAAGCTAGGCAGATGAAAATCCTAGTGAGTGAAGCTAGGTGAAAGTCCCGGTGAATGAAGTCGGGCAGTTGAGAAGTCCTAGTGAGTGAAGCTAGGTGAAACTCCTGATGAGTAAAGCCGGGCAGTTGGGAAAGTCCTGGTGAGTGAAGCCAGGCAGGTAGAAGTCCTGGTGAGTGAAGCCAGGCAAGTGAAAGTCCTGGTGAGTGAAGCTAGGTAGGGGAAAGTCCCGGTGAGTGAAGCGGGGCAATGGAAAGACCTGGTGAGTGAAGCCAGGCACGAGGAAATCCAGATGAGTCAAGGGTAACCGAACATCTGGTAGAAGGAAGTCCAAGTGGGTCATGGAGGACCGGACACTTGGCACGAGATGATAAGTCCAAGTGGGTCAAGGTTGACCGAACACTTGGCACAAGGAGAAAGTCTAGATGAGTCAAAAGTTGACCGAACTCTTAGCGGTCGTAAGTCCAATAGGGAGTTGGCATGGAACTAGGAAGTTCGGACGTAGTGAGCTTCCGAAGGCCATAACTTTTGACTCGGATATCGGAATGAGGTGATCTTGGATGCGAAACAAAGCTAATTTCAAGCTCTATCCAGTTTTATACTTTCTAATCGATTGGCCAATCGATTAGGGGGCTCAATCGATTGAGTGACATGAATTCACATAGAAATGGGCTGAATCGATTGGTTAATCGATTGAAACTTCCCCAATCGATTGGTCAATCGATCGGAAGAGTTTTTGAGCGAACAGTGAGCTTCTGAATTGATCCGTTGATCGATTGAAATCTCCAATCGATCGGGCAATCAATTGAGAGGCTAGGAATGTGCGCGACAGTGCTGGAAAACACGCGAGACGTGCTGGATCGATTGGGCAATCGATCCAGGCAATTCCCAGGAGCACAAAGACACTCTGGATCGATCGGCCGATCGATCCAAAGCCTCCCCAATCGATTGGGAGCAATCCAATTGATTGAGATTCGACCATTGCCGTCATTTTTAGCTGTTGGCGTGCGTTCATCTTCGATAGTTCTTCCTCGATTCTTCTCCAGCGACACAGCAGCTCTCCACAGTTTCTTCTCCACTCTACCACCAGTTCTTGAGGGGTTCTTGGAGCAAGGTTTGCTGGTGATCCAAGATCAAGAGGCGGGCTACAACAAGAAGTTAGGGTTAGGGTTTTCAGTGCATATCTTGTAAGTTTTTGCTTGTATTTTGTTTTCCCTTTCCTTACTTCTTTTATTGAGAGTGTTGTAAGGCTTCTCCACCTTCGGTAGTTACCGTAAAGGAGTGTTTTCATAGTGGAGGGTGCGTGAGTGTGTGGATCCTTGGATTAGTCACCTCTTGTTGAGGTGGATACCAAGTAAATCCTAGAGTTAGTGTTATGTGTTTGTTTCTTTGTATTTTCCGCTGCATATCTTTGAAGAAACAAGTAACGATGAGCATGAGATCGCGCTGAGCTATTCACCCCCCCCCTCTAGCTCCATTTTCGGTCCCAACAAGTGGTATCAAAGCGAGGTCGCTCTTCACCGGAATCATCACCGGAAGGGGGAAAAAGCTAGAGGGTGAAGAGGTTGGAGCAAGTCTACAAGTCGAATACTTCATAAAAAAGGCTCAACTTCAAGATGGAATTCTGAGATGGACTCGAATTCGACACAAGGGTGCCTCCACCATATGTATCCACGAGTTTTGATTCTTGGAAATCAAGAATTTTAAATTTTCTTATGATGGAGATAGAGCAATGATTTACTCTAATGGAAGGCTTCGAAGCTCCAAAGAACTCAAAGGGCAAAATTCTCAAGAGGAGCAAGTGGAGCCAAGAACAAATCCAAAGGTGTGAGGCTAATGACAAAGTGACCAAGCTTTTGGTTAATCTATTGCCGAGCAACATCTTGGAGAAAATTGGAGAATTTGAAGATGCCAAAGAGTTATGGAGCAAATTGGCAAAACTTCATGAAGAACCCTCCACTGTACCAATCCAAGAAAAATCAAATGAGGGTGATTCATTGAATCAAGACCAAAAAGAAGAAGAAGAGGACTCCGAGGTTGAGAAGTGCTCAACACCGGAGGAAGAAGAAGAAAGTCCATCCTCAATAGAGCACGAAGGTAAAGCCAAAAGAGTTTACTCCTTTTTTCATGTGCATGATGATTCGGAAGTTGAGAGATGTTCAACATCCGAGGATGAAGAGGAAGAAGCCTCCACCTCTAGGATTGAGGGGGAGCGTGGATCATTATTGCCGGATCAAGAAGAAGTCTCTACATCCGGATCAAAAGGAGAAGATGTCATCCCTACACATGAAGGTATAAATATTTCAATTAAGAATAAAAATCATATTATATGTTTTGAGTGTAGGGAACATGGGCACTACAAGAGTAAGTGCCCCAAATTGGCCAAGAAGAAGGGTCAAGTGGCACTAAAGGACAAGGTGAAGCCCAAGGAGACCGTCCCCACAACAAAGAAGAGCAAGGAGCACATTGTGTGCTTCTCTTGCAATCAAAAAGGACATTACCGGAGCCAATATCCTAAGGGGAAGAAAGCGGTCAAAGCTAAAGGAGGAAGCATGGATCAAGGGGGAGCCTCCAAGATAAAACGAAAGGTATCATTTATTGAGTCTATCCCCTTAAATAATGGTAAAAAGCATGCTAATTCCAATTTTTATCATTTTAATGCTATTTACCATAAAAATAGGAAGTATGATAGCATTAAGGAAAAACATGTAGCTCTTCATGCAAAAACTACCACACCTAGGTCTAGGAAGGTAGATAAAAATTTAGACAAGAATTCTAAAGATTTTAGTTACAAGCCTAAAAATAAAAATGCTCAAGGATTAAATGAAAAACTAAAAACTAAGGATTTAATGAGAGAAAATCAAGTCTTGAGGTCAAGACTTGATAAATTAGAAAAGACCCTAAAAAGGATGGAAAATATCCTAAAAGGAAAAAAATGAGCAAAATCTAGGTTTAGGACAACAAGGGTCATCCAAAGGTAATAGAGGTTTGGGATACAAACCTAAAATCAAAAAGGATGTGCCTTCTTACCATAGGGTTCCGTATAGCTATTGAACTAACCCTAGGACTAGTAGTCAAGTCAAAAATACAAGAAAAATTATCCCTAAGAGTATTTTTACAACAAATGTGACTAAAACTTCTAAGAAGTCTAAGAAAGTCACTAAGAAGGTCACAAGGAAAGAAATCCCTAGAGTTGACCTAGAAAATGTGACCAAGGCTTCTAAGAAGCCAAACAAGGTCACTAGGAAGGTGTCTAGAGAAGTTATCCCTAGTGAGTACCTAGAGCATCCAAGGAGCGCCAATAGATTTTGGGTACCTAGGAGCATTTTCTCTACCCCTTAGATGGGTTAGAGAGTGTCAACTCAAATTGGGAGGGTAGTTAACCCAACTTTGATGAAGTTGACACTCGGAGAGTATTTTCAAGGTTATTATCAACCTTTGAAAATGAAGTGGAGTTTCATTTACTCTTTGGAAGACTAAAATGTGCAATAATTTGAAAGTTCAATTTTAAATTAAATCGGCACAATTGGGAAATCATAAAGAACTATCAAGTTGGGATTTTGGTATGTTCTTAAGGAGTAAGGGCAAAAATTTAGAACTTAATCTCGATGATTACTCTTTGAAGGAGAAAATTGTGCCAAAATTTGAAAAATATGCTTAATTTGAATTGGCACAAATTAAGAAAAGCAAAAGAAATATCAAAATTAGACTTTGGCATTCTCTTGGGAAATAGTGGGCAATCTAGGGTTCAAATTTGTTAAAGTTAGCTAAGGTTAAGGATACTTAAATAGGTAATCTAGGTATTGTATGTATGCTAATTTGTCATGTCTTGTTTGCCCGTCAAATGTCATGACATCATAATTATTTATTTGTTTTTGTATTCATGTTTTATTATGAAAAATTCAAAAATATCATGTCACGTCATACATACATCATGTAGTTATAGGAAATTTTCTTTTGAAAATTATTTATCTTTTATGTATGCCATAACATTTTCATGCATCAGTTTATTTCTTGCAATTAAGGACTAATGGAATTCACTAACAAGTAATATCCTGAGTGGATGTTCATAGTTTCAAAAATGCCTAAGTAGATATGCATGATCCCTAGTTTAGGGCAAAACCAAGATTTTACATCTCGCCAAAGAACTATAAGGTGACTTGTATGTGGTTTCGTACACATTAAATACAAGTGAAATGTTAGGATGATGAACAAAACTCAAGATGTTGGTTTAGTGCATTCTTTTGAGTTTTAAGTTCATCAAAACACATAGTTATGTGTTTTCCAATCATTGGGAAAGCTAATGTACAAGTCATGTGCATTAAGCCCAAGGAACATGGTTGGATATTGATTTTGAAAATAATTTTAAAATACTTTTGGAAAACCTTGGTGAAGGCTATCTTTTGATAGTAATCATCATTAAATAGTTAGGCACAAACTTGGAAGAAAACATTAAAGTTTTTACAAGTTTTCAAGTCTGTGTTAAGCTTTAAAAATATGAAATATTTTCTTAGAAAACTATTTTTTCCATGATAATATATGCCCTAAATAATGTCTACAACGATTTTCATGATTTTTAGAATTTTATAGAATTTTCTAGAGGGTTTCTGAAGTTGACTGAAATGAACTTTCTGCTACTTCAGACCTTCAATCGATCACCCGATCGATTGAAGGGTCTCAATCAATCGGGTGATCGATTGAGGGTGTGTTTCTCGCAAGCAGAAGCTTGCTGGATCGATCCACCGATCGATCCGCATGGTTTAAATCGATCCATTGATCGATTGAATCACTGATTTCAGCTGGGAAAGCTTGTTTTCAGTGATTTAAACCATTTGTGGTCTAGGTAATCATTTCTAACCCCTTGAAATACATTTGCACTCATTTAGGGGGAGTTTTTATGATGAAAACTAGGATGGATTAGTTGAGGAAGACTAAGTAGAGGTTTAGATTGAGGTTTGGTTTCAATATTGAATTTTTGAACCTCAAAACTTCTAAATTTGGGTTTTCTAAAGATTTAGGAGTTCCAAGTCATTGTTGGTGCAATGATAGAAGTTACGGTCATGTCTTTAGGGGGAGTTATTCTTTAAGGACATGAAAATTTATTTTGCATACACCTTGGAAGGTGGTTAACCTTCTTTCGCATAAATGCTCAAGGTTGGGCATTTGAATACAATGGAGAGTGGATATCTTCATTGTTCAAGTGGTATATGCTCAAGGATGAGCATTTGATGAAAATGAAGGTATGAGACCTTTATTTGAATCGTGTGTGAACATACCAAGTGGTATATGCTCAAGGATGAGCATTAAGAATAATGAAGGGTATGGGACCTTCGTTATTGAGTTGTGAACAACGTTGGGTAACTCTTCAGGGGGAGAGTTTTTGATGTATGCCAATAGGTGGAGAATGTGTGGTTAAGTTAGGTCTTCATTACCTAAAGAGGAAGTTTGTGCCCTCTAGGAAAGGGGAAGAATGAAGGGAACCATCAATGTGTAGTTAAGTTAGGCCTTCATTACCTAAAGAGGAAGTTTCTGCCCTCTAGGAAAGGGGAAGAATGAAGGGAACCCTTATTCATACATTGGCATGGGATTAGCCTAACTTAAAGGTATTATCAAACATCAAAAAGGGGGAGATTGTTGGTGCAATATTCCCTAGGTCAAGGTTGACCTGGTTGACTAAACTTGAGTTGGCTCAAGCTTGAGTCTTGATGTTTGGATTTCAATGTTTGACAATACATTGAGACAATACATGGAGACTGACAGGTCGTGGAGATTGCAGGTGCAATCGTCCGTGTGGGAAGTCCTGGTGAGTGAAGCCAGACAGATGAAAATCCTAGTGAGTGAAGCTAGGTGAAAGTCCCGGTGAATGAAGTCGGGCAGTTGAGAAGTCCTAGTGAGTGAAGCTAGGTGAAACTCCCGATGAGTAAAGTCGGGCAGTTGGGAAAGTCCTGGTGAGTGAAGCCAGGCAGGTAGAAGTCCTGGTGAATGAAGCCAGTTAAGTGAAAGTCCTGGTGAGTGAAGCCAGGTAGGGGAAAGTCCCGGTGAGTGAAGCTGGGCAATGGAAAGACCTGGTGAGTGAAGCCAGGCACGAGGAAATCCAGATGAGTCAAGGGTGACCGGACATCTGGCAGAAGGAAGTCCAAGTGAGTCACAGAGGACCGGACACTTGGCACGAGATGATAAGTCTAAGTGGGTCAAGGTTAACCGAACACTTGGCACAAGGAGAAAGTCTAGATGAGTCAAAAGTTGACCGAACTCTTAGCGGTCGTAAGCCCAATAGGAAGTTGGCATGGAACTAGGAAGTTCGGACGTAGTGAGCTTCCGAAGGCCATAACTTTGACTCAGATATCAGAATAAGGTGATCTCGGATGCAAAACGAAACTAATTTCAAGCTCTATCTAGTTTTCTGCTTTCCAATTGATTGGCCAATCGATTGGGGGGTTCAATCGATTGGTTAATCGATTGGGTGATGTGAATTCGCACAAAAATGGGCTGAATCGATTGGTTAATCGATTGAAACTTCCCCAATCAATTGGTCAATCGATCGGAAGAGTTTTTGAGTGAATAGTGAGCTTCTGAATCGATCCGTTGATCGATTAAAACCTCCAATCGATCGGGCAATCGATTGAGAGGCTGGGAATGTGCGCGATAACGCTGGAAAACACGCAAGACGTGCTAGATCGATCGGTCGATCGATCCAAAGCCTCCCCAATCGATTGGGAGCAATCTAATCGATTGGGATTCGACCGTTGTTGGCGTGCGTTCGTCTTCGATAGTTCTTCCTCGATTCTTCTCCAGCGACACAGCAGCTCTCCACAGTTTCTTCTCCACTCTACCACCAGTTCTTGAGGGGTTTTTGGAGCAAGGTTTGCTGGTGATCCAAGATCAAGAGGCGGGCTACAACAAGAAATTAGGGTTAGGGTTTTCAGTGCATATCTTGTAAGCTTTTGCTTGTATTTTGTTTTCTCTTTCCTTACTTCTTGTATTGAGAGTGTTGTAAGGCTTCTCCGTCTTCGGTAGTTACCGTAAAGGAGTGTTTTCATAGTGGAGGGTGCATGAGTGTGTGGATCCTTGGATTAGTCACCTCTTGTTGAGGTGGATACCAAGTAAATCCTAGAGTTAGCATTGTGTGTTTGTTTCTTTGTATTTTCCACTGCATATCTTTGAAGAAACAAGCAACGATGAGCACGAGATCGCGCTGAGCTATTCACCCCCCCTCTAGCTCCATTTTCGGTCCCAATACACTTTTGATTTTATTCATACTTATCTTGCATCCAGAAGTCATACATACACTTATACATGTACATTTATATTTATTCATGCACCTCTCACCCAGCCCTGTAGGGTTAGAGTGGTTCGCGCTCTCTGGTCGCTCGAGCTGTCTTTGGTCTTCGTCCTCCAGATAGTAGGCTCCCGGGCGAAGCTTCTACACAACCTTGTATGGTTCCCACCCATAGGACTTAGAGTTGGTGACGTCGCTAACCGGCTTTATTCTCTTCCACACCAGATCACCGCCCTAGAAGGACCTCAGGATCACCTTCCGGTTGTAGTTCTGGTTCATCTGCTGCCGGTATGCCATCAGCTAAATGATAGCCTTATCCTGCGCCTCGTCCACCAAATTGAGCTTTATAAGTCTTCGCTCGACGTTCCCTCATCGTAAAGCTACACCCAATCAGATTCTACTCCGACTTCCACAGGGACTAACGCTTCATCGTCGTACACCAGATGAAATGGTATTACACTAGTTGCCTCCTTTGGAGTCGTGCGAAGGGCCCATAGGACGTTGGCGAGCTCATCGACCCAGCTGCCTCTTGCGTGGTCGAGCTGAGCTCATAGACCTCTAAGGATCTCCCGATTGGTGACTTCCGCTTGGCCGTTGCTCTCGGGGTAAGCCACAGAGGTAAAGGCTTACTGAATGTCATAACCTTCACACTACTCCCTAAGCCTCCGACCTGCGAATTGCCTCCCATTGTCTGAGATTAACTGTCGAGGGATGTCGAACCCGCATAATGTTTTGCCAGATGAATGTGATTATCATCTGCTCGGTTATCTTTGCTAACGGCTCGAATTCCACCCATTTTGAAAAATAATCTACGGCGATGAGCAGGAAGCTTCGCTGAGAGTTGCCATTAGAAATGGTCCAACGATGTTTATGCTCCATTGGTCAAACGGGCAAGACATCGTGAATGCCTTCATCTACTTGGTCGGTCAGTGCGGGATGTTATGATATTTTTAGCACAACAGGCAGGTGGCTACTGTTCGAGCAGTGTCTACTTGAAGTGTGGACTAAAAATATCTGGCTAGAAGGATCTTCCGGGCTAATGAGCGACCGCCTGAATGGTTTCCGCAGGAGCCTTGATGCACTTTTTAGAGAATGTATTCAATGTCCTCCGAGCCGACGAACTTAAGCAGCGGCCTTGAGAAATCTCACTTATAAAGCTGGTCTCCGATTAGAGTAAATCGTCCGACCCTCTTCTTTAGTAGGCAAGCGACCTGCTTCTTGATCATCTGGCGTGCTCCCCGATCGGAGGAATTCAATCAACGACGTCCTCCAATTGCTTGAAAAGGCTATTCCCTCCATCCGATCAATGTGCACCACCAATGAGACTTGTTCGGTCGATTGGCTTATCACGATCAACGATAATGAACTGGCTAATTTAGCCAATTCGTCCGCTGCTTGATTGTCTGATCGGGAGATCTTCTGTATAATGACCTCTTGAAAATTTATCCTCATATTCTCGAAGGCTTCTATATATAGCTTGAGTCGGGAGCTACTTATTTCGAACGCCCCTAATAACTGTTGAGCAGCTAACTGAGAGTCTGAGTGAATGTGAACTTTTATAGCTCTGACGTGTTGAGATGCCTGCAGGCCGGCTATCAAGGCTTCAAATTCGGCTTCACTATTTATCGCTCGATAGTCCAGTCAAACGGAAAGTTATATTCAATCCTCCCGTGGTGAAATCAATAGAATATCGATCCCGCTACTTTGTTGAGTGGATGAGCCGTCGATGTACATTTTCCAAGTTGCATCTGGCTCATTGTTTTGGACCTCTATGACTAAATCAGCTAAGGTTTGGGCTTTGATCGCTATCCTAGGCTGATATTAGATGTCAAACTCACTTAGCTCGGTCGTCCACTTGATCAATTGTCCGGATGCCTCTATGTTAAGAAGGACCCTTCCTAGAGTGTTATTGGTCATCATGATGATCGAATGTGCCAAGAAGTACGGACGGAGTCTTCGAACAGCTAGTACCAATGCATACGCTAATTTTTTAAGACAGGTATAGCGAGATTCTGCATCTTTCAATATATGACTTAAAAAATACACAGATTATTGTTTATGATCGTTCTACTTTACTAATGCCGAGCCAACCACGTACTTGGTAGATGACAGGTAGATCTAGAGTGGCTCACCAGCGTTTGGCTTGGCCAATACAGGCAAGGAGTTGAGGTACTCCTTGAGCTCTCTTAGCACTTTGTCGTACTCCGCGTCCCATTGAAATTTTGTAGCTCAGCGCAGCACCTTGAAGAATGGATGGTTTTGGTCAGATGACTTAGAGATTAACCTTGACAAGGAGTGATCTGTCCGATTAACCATTGGGCCTCCTTCAAGTTGCGGGGCGGGGGCATATCCTGCAGTGCTTGTACCTTGTTTGGATTCGCCTCGATCCCCAGCTCGGTGATAATGTATCTAAGGAAGCGGCTGCTCTTTGTGTCGAATAGGCATTTATTTGGATTCAGCTTTATTCCGTAGACCCTCAAGGTCCGGCAGGTCTCCTCGACGTCTGCACAAAGTCAGCAGCTCGGAAGGATTTTATTAATATGTCATCAACATATACCACCATATTACGGCCAATCTGCCGACGGGACACTTTATTCATCAGCCTTTGGTAGGTGGCGTAAGCGTTCTTCAATCCGAATGGCTTCATGCTATAGCAATACGTTCCATCGACCATGATGAAGCTAACCTTCTCCTGATTCTTCTGAGTGAGCGACACTTGGTGGTACTCTTGGTACGTGTTGAGCATGTAGATCAGCTCGCAGCTTATCGTAGAGTCCACCATCTGATTGATCCTTAGCAGTGGGTAAAAATTCTTCTGGCACGCATTATTCAAGTCACAAAGTTGATACAGACCCTCCATTTATTGCCCGGCTTAGAGACCAGCACAACATTAGTAAGCCAACTCGGGAATTGGACTTTCCGAATGTGTCCGATGTTGGGTTTTTCAGGCCGTGAAAATCGCTTTTTCGCGTCACGAAAACCCCGAAGCCCCAAGCCACCGAATCCGTGCGAAGTAGAAATAAAACAAAAATACGAGTACGAGTTTCTAATCTAGATCTACACTAGATTTACAAGAGGAAACCTTTTATACCTTCGATGCGTGCCCTTTTTCGTATCCCGCTCGTCCAAAATTCACCGGATCTCGAGAGTATCAAAATAGATACTCCTCTATACGTATCCACACGAACACACTAGGTGGAGAAGACCAAACAAAGGTGTGCTAGCACCTAGGTTGTTCGGCCAAGAGAGGAGGAGAGGGAGAGCTTGAGGAGGAAGAAGATGTAAATGACACTTGAATGAAAAATGAATTCATTCCCTTCACAAAAGTGGCCGGCCACTTTCACAAAAGTGTAACCCCCATTTTACATTAAGTGTGGCCATTAAAGAGATTTGTAACCTCCATGAGGTGTCACACACATGTGCTAAACATGATGATGTGGCACCTCATCATTGGCCACTTAATGCCAAGTCACAAATGATGTGGCATAAAGTCAAGTCAAACTTGACTCTTCCTCTTCCTCTCAAGTCAAGTCAAACTTGACTTAATCTCTCTCATGGTTTATCTAATCCAACCATTTAATTCAAACCAATTTCATATAATGAATCTAATTCATTTAATTAAATTGATTCAATGAGTCATAATCTAAATTAGACTCATTGAACACATGAATCAACTTGAGTCCAACTCAATTAGCCCAATTAGGATTACTCTTAATCCAATTTTATTCATCAAATGAATCTAATCCTCTTGGTTCATCATATGAACCTAATCTCCATCTAATTGTCCTTAGTATGTGACCTTATAGGTTCTTGTAACGTTGGCAATGCCCCTAAGCCCATTTAGGAGCATAAGTAATGAGCGGTATCTAGCAACACATCATTACTACCCAAGTTACAAGAATATTGAGATCCAACATCACCTTATGACTACTAATTGTGACTTCTCACAATATATGACAAGTGTCCTTCTATCCTAGACATCTAGATTGATCAATGTGAGACATAGACTGTTGGTGCGGGAAGCATCCGACGATCGAACTCGTGTTTTGATAATGGCAAAGAATTCAAAGTTAAGATGTTTTGTATTCTAACAAGTCTACTTGAGGATTTCAAGAAAGTCTTAACTGCGGTTAGGCAAAGGAATGAAACCCTAGGGGGTGGTAACCCTAGGTCATAGGTGGTGGTAACCCTATGCGGAAAGTCTTGGCAGGTCGATGACTTCAGGCAAAAAGTCCTAGGGGGTGGTAACCTTAGGTGGAAAGTCCTGGTGTCGCGAGCCAGGTGAAAAACTGGACTAGCCGGGAAGCGGATGTCCAGCAGAAAGTCCGGAAGTATCGAGTGCTGAGCAAAAGTCCAGTCGATCTGGAGGATCGTACTGGCAACAGGTAAATCTCCTGAGTGGAGTAGGTGAGGACGCGTTCCTCGTAGAGGGAACAATAGGCGTCGGGTCGACCTAGGGTTTCCGGTTGGAAATCCGAAGTTAGACCCGGACAGTCCGGAGACTGTCTTAAATATTCTTTATTATCCATGATGTTATTTTGTGCTAACTTTGTGTTGCAGGATGTTGTTTGGGACTAACATATCTTGCAGGTACAAAATAACGATGATTTTCCTCGGATGAACAATGTCCGAGGCGCCTCTATGGGGCTTGGAGGCGCCTCGGGTTTAAAATCCTGAGCTGGCGCGAGGAGCAGGCTTAAGACGCCTCGGAGGGGTTTAAGGCGCCATAGACAGCTTGGAGGCGCCTTGAATGGGTTTAAGGCGCCTTCAGTTCGCGGCAGTCAAAAGATTATCCCAGCGAGCAGATCGGGATAAAATTTAGGTTTAAGGCGCCTTGGAGCTTGTTTAAGGCGCCTTGAACATTATTTATAAAGGGGGTTCGACCAGCAGCTCAATCCAACGTGTTCCAAGTCTTCTTTACTCAACGTGCTACTCCGATAGACTCCCGGAAGTGCTGCTACAAGTCTTCGATGACCCAGAGCTCCGAGATTTCTCGTTTTCGTCGTCGGTATAGATTTATTTTATCGCATCTCTTGTAATACTTAGTTTGTAATAATCGAGCTTATAGTTGTTGCTCACCGGAAGCGATCAAGGATCGCGGGCCTTCGAGTAGGAGTCGTCTTAGGCTCCGAACGAAGTAAAATCGACCTGTGTTCTTGTGTGCTTGCTTATTTTTTCCGCTGCTTTAATTACTCTAACGTTGTTTTCGATTCCGATACGTACGAAATAGCTGCGAGCGCTATTCACCCCCCCTCTAGCGCGTCTCGATCCAACAATTGGTATCAGAGCGGGGTTGTTTTGAACTGGTGCAACCACCATTCAAAACATTTTTTTCGTGGTATTTTATTTCGGAGTCATTAGAAATTAGCTAATTAGCTAAAGTTCTAATTTTTTTTTATCAGTGTTGCTCAAAGTTGGTCAATACCACTTGAGCTCGTTATTTTTTTTCCCGCACTACTAATCCAAGACACAGTCTTGGAATAGATCTTTTTGTTTTTGCTTATTTAGGTCTAAAATGACTCAACAAGAAGGATATAGCACTGTTCGTCCCCCACTATTTTCTGGAGAAGACTTCGGATATTGGAAGGGGCGAATGGAGATATATCTGAGATCCAATTCGACACCTGGATGATCGTCAAGACAGGACTGCAACTACCAACTGATACGGACGGTAAGCCTACATCCTGTGAGAACTGGGAACCATCCTTCATCAAAAAGGTGGAAGCCGATGCCAAAGCTACCTGCACCATCCAGTGCGGTCTTACCAAGGAGGAACTCAACAGAGTCGGTCCCTTTTCAACCGCAAAGGAACTCTGGGAGAAATTGATCGAACTTCACGAGGGCACCTCGGAAACCAAGGTAAGTAAGCGTGATTTATTATTTAATAAATTATATAATTTAAAAATGCAGGAAGGTGAGACGGCGAGCCAGCTGCACGCACGCATCAAGGACATTCTTAACTCTCTTCATGCAATAGGACAGAAAGTCGAAAACCGGGACGTCATAAGGTATGCATTAAATTCGTTTCCAAGGAGTACATTGTGGGCATCAATGGTAGATGCCTACAAGGTCTCCAAAGACTTATCTTCTTTAAAATTAGACGAGTTATTTTCTGAATTTGAACTTCATGAACAAACTAATGCACAGCCATCCGACAAGGGTATTGCTTTGGTTGCAGGTACGAGTCGAACACGGGAATCAAGAGTACGGCGAAAAATTGAATCGGAATCAGAAGACGAATCCGACTCAGAAGATTCAGAGGATGAACTGACCAGCGAACTTGTGAATCTTGTGAAGAAGCTCTACAAGAAGAAGAAGGGCTTCAACAAGAAAGATCTGAAGAAGGCAGTTCAGTCCAGGGAGGCCCAACCGAACTCAAAGCCAAAATTCGAAGTCACTTGTTACGGGTGCAACCAGAAAGGGCATATCAAAGCCAACTGTCCTAACCAAAAGGAGGCCAAAAAGCAAAGAATAAAGAAGGCCCTGAAAGCAACCTGGGACGAATCTTCTTCAGAGGACGACAATAATGAACTTGATCAAACAAGTCTACTCGTACTGATGGCCCGGGACCAGATCATCGAGAGCGAGTCAGAAGCCGAGCCCGAGCAAAGCCACGGATCCGCATCCGTTTCAGAAGGGCCAGAATCCAATGTAAGTATTCCAAGGCTTAACAATTTAGTTAATTACTTACTTCGCAAACTAGCTAAATCAAACCTTAGGATTAAATCACTTCTAAAGGAAGTAGTTGTCCTTAAAGAAGTGTCAAACACTAATTCTTTACCTAATCAAGTTCAAACTGGAAACTCTACTCAAGTTCAAAAACTTGAGGAAGAAAACTCTAGTTTGAAAAATCAGGTAAAAGATTTAAAAATTACTTTAGAAAAGTTTTCTCTGGGCTCCAAGAATTTGGATCTAATTCTTGGGACACAAAGAGCCATTTACAACAAAATTGGGCTGGGATATAAAAGTAAAAAGAAATATAGATTTTATCTATCCTTAATAAACAAATAAAATAGTAAATCAGTCCAAGCATGGGTCCCCAAGTCCAAATTGATCAATCAAGTTGGACTTGGCCAATACTGGGTTCCGAAGGATCAAATATACTACCTCGATAAACCATACCGAGGATATGATCCAGGGAAAGCTAAAAGAAAAACTATCTTGAAGTTCTAAATTCAAAATTCAAAATTCAAAAATTCGAAATTAAATTCTAAATTCAAGATTAAAAAATTCGAAATTAAATTCTAAATTCAAAAATTTGAAATTAAATTCTAAATTCTAAATTCTAAATTCAAAATCAAATTCTAAATTCAAGATTCAAAATTAATTTCTAAATTCAAGATTCAAAAATTCGAAATTAAATTCTAAATTCAAGATTCAAAATCGAAATTAAAAATTCAAAAATAGATGGTGGATCCAAACTAGCTGGCACCTTCAACTGAACTACCCGACAGGGTAACTGAACCTAATTTACCCGAAATGGGTAAAACAAGAGTAGATTACCCGGCAGGGTAATTAAGGCTAGTTTAAAAAGAGCTGAGTTTAACTTGAACCACAGTACCGGTGAAGTTTTTGGATGATAGTACGTTAGGGAAACTTGGGCATCGCATGTCTAGGAAGATATGGCTTCGACCTGGTGCATTTGGCCAAGTGGAACTGACCAAAGCTACCCTTAAATGGATCCTAACTAATTAGACCAAGGATTAGTATTAAGTTCAATGGGTAGGACTATTTGGAAAACCTCGAAGGCAAGGTTACTTTAATGAGCTCCATGTGACTCACCATAGCCCAGAAGTTTATCCAAAAAATGCTTACTTGTTGAACCCAAAGCTAAACCTGAATCTAACACAAAGTTAAACCAGACCCTTAATTCAACAATAATTCATCTCACAACAATTATAGGATTCCCTGATTGACAACCTAGATCAGGTGAGATGACTAAGAAATTAAAGTTATTTTAATTTCAAAATTATTTTAAAATCTTAAATTTCAAAATTATTTTTAACCTTAAATTTCAAAATTATTTTTAAAACTTAAATTTCAAAATTATTTTAAAAACTTAAATTTCAAAATTATTTTTAAAAACTTAAATTTCAAAATTATTTTAAAAACTTAAATTTCAAAATTATTTTAAAAAACTTAAATTTCAAAATTGTTTTAGAATCTTAAATTTCAAAATTATTTTTAAACTTAAATTTCAAAATTATTTTAAAAACTTAAATTTTAAAAACTTAAATTTCAAAATTGTTTTAAAAACTTAAATTTCAAAATTGTTTTAAAAACATAAATTTCAAAATTGTTTTTAACCTTAAATTTCAAAATTATTTTAAAAAAAAACTTAAATTTTAAAATTATTTTAAAAAACTTAAATTTTAAAATTATTTTAAAAACTTAAATTTCAAAATTGTTTTAAAAACTTAAATTTCAAAATTGTTTTAAAATCTTAAATTTCAAAATTGTTTTAAGAATTTCAAAATTGGTTAAAAAAACTTAAATTTCAAAAATTATTTTATAAACCTAAAATGAAACTCAATAAACATAAATGTTTGCTAAATTACCTTGAATACAATAGAATAAAATAGAAAATCTAAGGAGTCTACTTCAATTACGCTATCTTTAAATCCATTAAAAAGAAACTAATTCAACTACTTCATGTGTAGGAATTGGATCAATGGATGTTGGATAGTGGATGCTCCAGACATATGACTGGAGATAAGTTGAAGTTTACCAAACTCAAGTCTAGGATCAGTTGCATTCGGCAACAACGGTAAACTTAAAGTAATCGGAAAAGGTAATATTGAACTTAGTTCCGATTTCATTATTCGAAATGTTTTATTGGTTGAAAATTTTAACTTTAATTTACTAAGTATAAGTCAATTGTGTGACAGCGGATACCTAGTCAATTTTGATAAATCTGGATGTCTAGTTAAAAATATTGAAAACCTAGAAATTAAACTTAAAGGACTTAGGAAAAATAACATCTACACAATTGACTTATCAATATCCTCAATAAAGTGTCTCCTTACACAACAAGAGGAAACTCAACTGTGGCACAGAAGGCTGGGTCACACTCACACTAGACTCATTTCAAAAATGAGTCAAAATGGTCTGGTTAGAGGTTTGCCCAAATTAAAATTTATTGAAAACTCAATCTGTGATGCATGTCAAAAAGGAAAACAAACCAAGTCAACCAACCTAGAAAGATCCAACACCATACTTGAGCTCCTTCACCTTGATCTATTTGATTCACATGGAGCCAAATCACTAAGCAAGAACCAATATTGCTTAGTAATAATTGATGACTACTCTAGGTACACTTGGGTAAAATTTCTAAAAACAAAAGATGAAACCTATGAAATATTTAGTAATTTTTGCAACTTAACGGAAAATGAAAAAGATACTAAAATCAAAAGAATAAGAAGTGATCACGGAGGGGAATTTGAAAATCATAGGTTCACCGAATTTTGTAAAATAAACGGATACCAACATGAATTTTCATGTCCCAAGACCCCTCAACAAAATGGACTAGTGGAACGTAAAAATAGAACATTACAAGAAGCAGCTAGGACTATATTAAACGAATATCACTTAAATCATCAATTTTGGGCTGAAACAATAAATACTGCATATTATATTCAAAACAGAATTTTAATTAATAAATTTCACAATAAGACACCATATGAACTCTATTATCATAAAATTCCCAATCTAAACTATCTAAAAGTATTTGGGTGTAAAGTTCACATTTTAAATACTAAAGATTACTTAGGAAAATTTACACCCAAATCTAACCAAGGAATATTCTTAGGATACTCCTCTACCAGTAGGGCCTTTAGAGTATATAATCAAAATACCTCGAAAGTTGAAGAAACAACTAATGTAATATTTGATGAAGAAAATAGTTTACCTTATATAAATGAAAATATCGACATTAATCCAAGAGCTCTAGATGATGAAGAAATCCAACCTAATCTTAATGAGTCAGAAGAACCAGTTTCTGGCTCACAGATAAGACCAACTAGAGTAAGTACCTCTCACCCACCTGACCAAATTTTGGGTGACCCAAACCTAGGGGTCAGAACTAGATCATCCTATAGAAACCTTAGTCAGATTGCCCTAATCTCTAAAATTGAACCTAAGACTATAGAAGAAGCCCTGCCTGATCCAGACTGGATCCTTGCAATGCAAGAAGAATTAGCCTAATTTGAGAGAAACCAAGTCTGGGACCTTGTACCTAAACCCATAGATAAATCAATAATAGATACCAAATGGGTTTTTAGGAACAAGTTGGATGATCATGGTGATATAATAAGAAACAAAGCAAGGTTAGTAGCCAAAGGGTTTAGTCAAGTCGAAGGCTTAGACTATGATGAAACCTATGCTCCAGTAGCTAGACTCGAGTCCATTAGGATGCTATTAGCCTATGCAGCAAATAAAGGATTCAAATTGTACCAAATGGATGTTAAGTCAGCCTTTTTAAATGATTTTATCAAGGAAGAGATCTACGTAAGCCAACCTCCAGGGTTTGAAGACATAGACTACCCTAATCACGTATTTAAATTAAAAAAGGCACTATATGGACTAAAACAAGCCCCTAGAGAATGGTATGAAAGATTATCTAATTACTTAATATCCAAAGAATTTAACCAAGGACAAATCGATCCGACTTTGTTCGTGAAAACTATAGGAAAAGACATATTTATAGCCCAAATCTATCTTGACGACATAATCTTTGGCTCAACTAATTCAAAATTCTTAAAAGAATTTGTCAAATTAATGGAAAGTGAATTTGAAATGAGTATGGTTGGAGAACTTAATTTCTTCTTAGGCTTACAAATTAAACAAACTAAAGATGGAATCTACATTTATCAAACTAAATATGCTAAAGAGTTAATTAAAAAATTCTCTATGGAAAATTCAAAAATTATAAATACTCCAATGGCAACCAACATAAACATTGACTCTGACCCTGAAGGAAAATCAGTTGACCCAAAATACTATAGGAGTGTCATAGGTAGCTTACTCTACCTAACTGCAAGTCGACCCGACATATTGTTTGCAGTAGGTATGTGCGCAAGATACCAATCCTGTGCAAAAGAGTCACACCTATCATACGTTAAAAGAATACTTAGGTATATTAAAGGAACTCTAAATGTAGGACTTTGGCATCCAAGAACTTGCACCTTTGACCTTTACGGCTATTCTGATTCAGACTATGCCGGGTGCAAGTTAGACAGAAAAAGTACAAGTGGTAGCTGCCAGATTCTAGGTTAGTGCCTAGTAAGTTGGTCAAGCAGAAAGAAACATTGTGTTGCTCTATCCACCACAGAAGCTGAATACATAGCTCTAGGAGAATGTGCATCTCAACTGCTGTGGATGATGCATACTTTAAAAGACTATCAACTAGAGTATAAAAATACACAAATCTTTATTGCTAATATCAGCTCAATTAATCTCACCAAGAATCCTATTCACCACTCCAGGACTAAACACATAGAGGTAAAACACCACTTTGTAAGGGACTATGTAGCTAAAGGTGAAATTGCACTCAACCACGTTGAGTCCAAATCAAACCTAGCTGACATCTTTACAAAATCCTTACCTGAACTTGAGTTCAGTGCACTCAGAAGGCAAATAGGAATGTGTTGGGTAGAGTAGGGGTCTCATTTTGTTGTTTTTTTTTTAAAAAAAAAATCTAGGAAAAATCATTTTCAAAATTTCTAATTTCCTAGATTTTTCAAAATTCTAGATTTACTTATCATTTTTTCAAATTCTAGGAAAAATAATTTTCAAAATTCCCAATTTCCTAGATTGTTCAAAAAATTGAAATAGCCTAGGTTTTCCCCCTAGAAATCATGTTCCCCTAGAATTAAGCCAGAGCATCTCACAAGCACCTAGGTATACCTTGATTGTGATTGAAAAACATAGAACGGCGTGAGATGCATAGGGTATAGCCTGGACTCAAGAATGCTTATATCTGTGCATCAATATGAGTCTGGGCGTTAAATACGCAATATACATTAATCAAGTTAAGTCCTCCAGCTCTAGTCAAGTCTATCTAGACCAAAGTAACTTAACTTGACTAACCAAGTGAAAGCTACTGTCCTGTAGACAATCAGCAAGTAACTAAAGGTTAGACAGTTGATAAAGGATACTCAATTTTTTTTAGTTAAGAATGTTTTGAACTTCAGGGCTCTGATACCTAGTAAGTTAAGTGATTATAACTCATGCTTGGACTTAAGGACCAACTGAATTTGAACCTAAACCAAATTTAAAATATTATCCAAACTTAAGTTTACTATCAATACTTCCATCTATGCAACATTACAATCTTAATATTCACATCCTTACTGAGCCTAGCTAACTTTAAAATCTATCTTTGCACTTAACTAAGAAATATCTAGTCTATTGTTTTTTTTTATATATGGCAAAGGGGGAGAGTAGTAAAATTCAACAGTTAAGAGGGAGCAGCAGTTAAGGGGGAGCAACAGTTAAGGGGGAGCATAGAGTTTTAGCAAAATTTGTAATTAGCAAATTTGCCTGTATTAAATGGTGATTTATTTTTTGTAATTAGCAAATTTGCCTGTATTAAATGGTGATTTATTTTTTGGATTACTTAACTTTGAATTTGAGTTGCCATAATCAAAAAGGGAGAGATTGTTGGTGCGGGAAGCATCCGACGATCGAACTCGTGTTTTGATAATGGCAAAGAATTCAAAGTTAAGATGTTTTGTATTCTAACAAGTCTACTTGAGGATTTCAAGAAAGTCCTAACTGCGGTTAGGCAAAGGAATAAAACCCTAGGGGGTGGTAACCCTAGGTCATAGGGGGTGGTAACCCTATGCGGAAAGTCTTGGCAGGTCGATGACTTCAGGCAAAAAGTCCTAGGGGGTGGTAGCCCTAGGTGGAAAGTCTCGGCTGGTCGAGTGAAAGACTGGACTAGCCGGGAAGCGGATGTCCAGCAGAAAGTCCGGAAGTATCGAGTGCTGAGCAAAAGTCCAGTCGATTTGGAGGATCGTACTGGCAACAGGTAAATCTCCTGAGTGGAGTAGGTGAGGACGCGTTCCTCGTAGAGGGAACAATAGGCGTCGGGTCGACCTAGGGTTTCCGGTTGGAAATTCGAAGTCAGACCCGGACAGTCCGGAGACTGTCTTAAATATTCTTTATTATCCATGATGTTATTTTGTGCTAACTTTGTGTTACAGGATGTTGTTTGGGACTAACATATCTTAAAGGTACAAAATAATGATGATTTTCCTCGGATGAACAGTGTCCGAGGCGCCTCCATGGGGCTTGGAGGCGCCTCGGGTTCAAAATCCTGAGCTGGCGCGAGGAGCAGGCTTAAGGCACCTCGGAGGGGTTTAAGGTGCCTTAGACAGCTTGGAGGCGCCTTGAATGGGTTTAAGGCGCCTTCAGTTCGCGGCAGTCAAAAGATTATCCCAGCGAGCAGATCGGGATAAAATTCAGGTTTAAGGCGTCTTGGAGCTTGTTTAAGGCGCCTTGAACACTATTTATAAAGGGGGTTCGACCAGCAGCTCAATCCAACGTGTTCCAAGTCTTCTTTACTCAATGTGCTACTCCGAAAGACTCCCGAAAGTGCTGCTACAAGTCTCCGACGACCCAGAGCTCCGAGATTTCTCGTTTTTGTCGTCGGTATAGATTTCTTTTATCGCATCTCTTGTAATACTTAGTTTGTAATAATCGAGCTTATAGTTGTTGCTCACCGGAAGCGATCAAGGATCGCGGGCCTTCGAGTAGGAGTCGCCTTAGGCTCCGAACGAAGTAAAATCGACCTGTGTTCTTGTGTGCTTGCTTATTTTTTCCGCTGCTTTAATTACTCTAACGCTGTTTTCGATTCCGATACGTACGAAATAGCCGTGAGCGCTATTCACCCCCCCTCTAGCGCGTCTCGATCCAACATAGACCATGTCATCTTCTGACCAATCTAAATCTTGAACTCCAAGTAGACTCACTCGATCAAATGAGCTCAATATCTCATATTGACTCATTTGGGCATGGCCATGCACTTCGTGGTCTCACTCTATCAAGAGTATCGATGTCGCTCCCGTCATATAGGAGGGATAGATCCCATCTACATCACTCACATCCCTCTGCATAATTCGTTACATACCCAGTAATCGCCTTTATAGTCCACCCAGTTACGGGTGACGTTTGACGAAACCAAAGTACATAACTCCTTATGTAGGGATCCATGGTGACTTCAGGTCCAAGGACTAGTAGTCATACTAATAGCCACATGAGAAAGTATATGACACTCATAAAACGATCCATGATATTTTCTCATGGCGGGTCATTTAGTATACATTCTCCAATGCATACCCATGTGTCAACTTGATATCTCTATATCCATGACTTGTGAGATCAAGTCATCGAGTTGACCTACATGCTAGTCTTATTGCATTAACATTGTCCCTGAATGTTAATACTCGACTAGGAATGATTAAGAGTAGTGTTCCCAATATCATCTCACTATCGGTTCAACTAACCGATTGATATAGGCGAGCACCTTCTACTCAAGGACGTTATTATACTTAGTTTATTTGACACCAATACAAGTAAGTATAATAATCAAAATAAATGCCTTTATTTATATAAGAATATTATACAATAAGTCCATAATACAATCATCAAATGATTGGCTCTAGGACTCTAACTAACAATCTCCCACTAGCACTAGTGCCAATCAGTATAGGCTCTAAGCCCCAATGACCTAGTGTGACCATCATGCTTTCTCTGTGCCAAAGCCTTGGTCAAGGGATCTGCGATGTTAGCCTCTGTAGGTACTCTGCAAATCTTCACATCTCCTCTCTCGATAATCTCTCGAATGAGATGGAAGCGTCGTAGTATGTGTTTGGTCCGCTGGTGTGAGCGAGGTTCCTTCGCCTGTGCTATAGCTCCATTGTTGTCACAATAGATCTCAATAGGGGCAGCGATACTGGGAACCACCCCAAGTTTAGTGATGAACTTGCGGATCCAAACTACCTCCTTTGCTGCCTCTGATGCAGTAATGTACTCGGCCTCTGTCGTAGAATCAGCTACTGTGTCCTGCTTCGAACTCTTCCAGCTCAAAGCACCACCATTTATGCTAAATACGAACCTTGACTGCGATCGATAATCATCCTGATCGGTTTGGAAGCTGGCATCACTGTAACCCTTTACAGCTAGCTCATCATTGCCTCCATATATCAAGAAATATTCTTTAGTCCTTCTTAAGTACTTAAGAATATTCTTGACCGCTATCCAGTGACTTTCACCTGGATCTGACTGGTATCTGCTCATCATGCTCAAAGCATACGAGACATCAAGTCAAGTACATAGCATGACGTACATGATAGATCCTATGGCTGAGGCATAAGGGATCTGATCCATGCGGTCTCTCTCCTCCCTAAAAGAGGGACCTTGAGTCTTCGAAAGACTCACGCCATGTGACATCGGCAAAAATCCCTTCTTGGAGTTCTGCATGGCAAACCGAAGGAGTACCTTGTCAATGTATGTACTCTGACTTAGGCAATCAATCTCTTAGATCTATCTCTATAGATCTGTATCCCTAGAATGCGGGATGCCTCACCTAAGTCCTTCATTGAGAAGCAACTCCCTAGCCAGGTCTTGACAGACTAAAGCAAAGGGATGTCCTTCCCAATGAGTAGTATGTCATCCACATACAATATGAGGAAGACAACTATATCCCCTACAACTTTCTTGTAGACACAAGGCTCATCTTCATTCTTGATGAAACCAAACTGTTTGATTGCATCATCGAATCGAAGATTCCAGCTCTGAGAAGCTTGTTTTAGTCCATATATGGACCTATACAGCTTGCATACTCTGCTAGTATGCTGTGGATCTACAAAACCCTTAGGTTGTGTCATGTACACATCCTCGAGCAGGTTTCCATTCAGAAACATGATTTTGACATCCATATGTCATATCTCATAGTCATGGTATGCTGCAATGGCAAGCATGATCCGAATGGACTTAAACATCGCTACTGGAGAAAAGGTTTCATCATAGTCAATACCATGAATCTGCTTGAAACCTTTAGCTACCAAGCGACTCTTATAGATAAGTCCATCCATATCAGTCTTTCTCTTAAAGACCCACTTACACCCAATGGGTTTTACCCCTTCAGGTGGATCAACCAAAGTCCATACTTGGTTGGTGTACATGGATTCCATCTCGGATCTCATGGCCTCTAGCCATTTCTCGAAATCTGGTCTCATCACAGCTTCCTGATAAGTGGTAGGCTCATCCTCTATGAGCACAACGCCATCATGGTCAGACAAGAGAAATGAGTATCTCTTAGGCTGACGACGTACCCTATCAGACCTGTGAAGAGGTATGCCTACTTGAACTGGTTGTTGTTCCTCAACTCCTTGTGGAACAACATCATCCACAACACTTTGTGATTCCAGTTCAACTTCCATCGAGGCTTCAGTGTTATTGTTCGCATCTTGAACTTCTTCAAGATCGAACGTGCTCCCACTAGTCTTTCTAGAAACAAAGTCCCTTTCTAGAAAGACCCCAGTCTTTGCCACAACTACCTTGTGCTGACTGGGAATGTAGAAGTAATATCCCTTAGTTTTCTTGGGATATCCAATAAAGTAGTACTTGTCGGATTTGGGTCCTAACTTGTCTGAGACTTGACGTCGAACGTAAGCCTCACAACCCTAAATCCTCATGAAAGACACCTGAGCATCTCTCCCAGTCCATATCCTATATGGTGTCTTTATCACGACCTTGGATGGAACTCGGTTGAGTATAAAAGCTGCCGTGTCTAGAGCATAGCCCCAAAGGTATGTGTGACTCATCATAGATCGTACCATATCTAATAGGGTACGATTCCTCCTTTCGGATACACCATTCCACTGTGGTGTTCCAGGAGGAGTGAGTTGGGATAGAATCTCACACTCAGCTAGGTAGTCACGAAACTCATGGCTAAGGTATTCTCCACCTCGATCTGATCGAAGTATCTTAATACTCTTGCCAAGCTAGTTGTGTACTTCATTCTTGAATTCTTTGAACTTTTCAAAGGATTCAGACTTATGTGTCATCAAGTACACATAACTATATATACTGAAGTCATCAGTAAATGTGATGAAGTACCTATAACCGCCTCTAGCAGCGACATTGAAAGGGCCACATACATCACTATGTATAAGACCTAACAAGTCAGTCGCTCTCTCACTGTGCCCACTAAAGGGAGTCTTGGTCATCTTGCCTAGTAGGCATGACTCGCATGTCTCATAAGATTCAAAATCAAATGAGTCCAGCAGACCATCCTTATGGAGCTGGGATAAGCGCTTGTCATTTATATGACCTAAACGACAGTGCCAGAGATAGGTTTGATTCAAGTCATTTGACTTGAACCTCTTGGTATTTATGTTATAGATAGGGCTTTCAAGGTCTAGAATATAGAGTCTGTTTATCAGAGGTGCACTACAATAGAACATATCTTTTAAATAAATAGAACAACATTTTTCCTTAATTATAAAAGAGAAACCTTTCTTGTCCAAACAAGAAACTGAAATTATGTTCTTAGTTAATGCAGGCACATAACAACAATCATCCAACTCTAATATAAGCCCAGAGGGCAGAGATAGAAAATAAGTACCTACAGCAACAGCTGTAACCCGTGCTCCATTGCCTACGTGTAGGTCCACCTCGCCCTTCGCTAATGCCCTGCTATTTCTCAGCGCCTGCACATTAGTACAAATGTGAGATGCACATCCGATATCTAATACCCATGATGAAGAAATAGATAGATTGACTTCTATAATATATATACCTGAAGTGGAAGTCTCACTTCGCTTCTTCTTAAGATCTTCCAGGTACACCTTGCAGTTCCTCTTCTAGTGTCCGGTCTGACTGCAGTGGAAGCAGGTAGCATCCTTGGCGACCCCTCCTTTAGGCTTCAGTGCCTTGCCTTTGCCTTTGGCTTGGGACTTTCCCTTACCAAATGAACGAAGTTGACTATAACTTTCGGGCAAGGAGTGCAAAATCAAGTCAGTGGTCAGCTCTTGATCAAATGGGAATCCCAATCTCTGTAGGTTCTCTATGTACCCAAGCATCTTGAGCACATGTGGACCTACAGGAGTCCCAGCTTGCATCTTGCATTGAAACAGTGCCTTAGAGATCTCAAATCTCTCGTGCCACGCTTGTCCTTGATACAGTTGACGAAGATGTTCAACCATATCGTAAGCAGTCATTAACTCATATTGCTTCTGAAGCTCAGAGTTCATGCTCACGAGCATGAGACAGGATACATCTAATGCGTCTTCTTGATGCTTCTTATAAGCATCTTGGTCAGCTCGTGTGGCAGTGGCAGGAGGTGCCTCCGGAATGGGCTGCTCCAGAACGTACAGTTTACGTTCTTGAGTGAGAACGTTTCTCAAATTCCTATACCAGTCCGGGAAATTTGCTCCGTTGAGCTTGTCCTTCTTAAGGACAGAACGCAGAGAGAAGTTGTTCGTGTTTGACGTCATGGCAATTCTACAACAGAAAAATGCAGAAAATAAATATCATATTCTTAATCATTTAATTAGGCCTTTAACTAAATGATGCTTCCACTGAATTCTATAATTCATGTGGGACAAGATCCACATCATACTAACCCTTGAGTTAGCTTTGGCTAATACGCCCAAGACTTAGTATGATCGGTAGGTAACAATTTACCAATTACATCTCTATGCAACTCTTGTTTATAGGATCATTATCCGTAGTTATATTAAAACTTGAGTTAGCTTTGGCTAATTACGCTCAAGAATTAATATAAATGTGATTTATGTCCTATCTTTCCAACCATTGGAAGTATGCCTATAGTTGTACTCGATCCAACCGAGTTAACTAGGAATACTCAATCTAATTGAGTTTGTACTCGCCCATGCGTTGATAAGCGGGACCAAGATTGTCCCTCCGTACCCTACCAAGATAATATGTGTTGCTCTACTTTGGCAGATTCAACAACACATGTGATCGAGGTAGTGATAGGTATCATGGCACGGTAGGCATTAGAGTTGACGCGATTTAGATCTAATCTAATCGTCGATGTGTATCAAATACGCGATAGATCTAATCTAATCGAGGGGTGCATCATGTGCACGACTTAGATCTAATCTAATTGTTAGGCACTAATTAATTACTTAATCATGCATCAAATATACACAAGCAATTAATTAAATTTATTTGTGATTAGTCATGGCCCTACTACGATCTTCTCAAGCCAATGAGAAGATCGGATGGTCAACCTAGGGTCAACAGCTTCTCAAGCTCCTCCCTTTGACCACCTTGTGTTGCTCGCGTCCTCCTCGTAACTCCGTCTCGTGTGGACCTTCCACGGCTCCAATTTTGTACATTACAATTTTGAAACTCGAGTTACATTCGAGTCTAAACTAATTTACAATAAGAATACAAAATAGAGAAAAGCACGACGCGCAGGTCACGAATCAAATGTACAACACGCACAACACAAATGACGGCGTGCAGGCCGTAATATGAATTACAACACAAATCTAATCAGATTGGGTCTTTTTGGGCCATGACTATCACAAATTATACATAATTCTAAATTATGTAATTTTCATAATTTCCTGTAATTTTAATACTAATTTTTACAATTTTTACGAGTAAAATTTCCCGGCGGTCCCGTTTAGCGGTTTTCGGGCGCAATCGCGAAACGAATCCCCTTGCAGGGCCAGGGGCAGCGCCCCTACCCGCGATCTAACCATCGCGAGGGTTCCTTAGCGATCCTACAGCGCCTTAGTCCGCTGTTCCAAAATTTTTTGGGGCGAAACCTTGCCGTTTCGGAAAAATCTTCTCGATAGTCGAAGCTTACAAGTGTCGTAACACTTGTGCTTCGCTTCTACGAGAAAAATACCCATAAAAACTCTAAAAATCAGAAATTTACAGAATGTTACAGTACTAAATTTTTGTCATAAAAACAAAAACTAAACTTGTACAAGCTTCACACGTGGCTCTGATACCACTGTTGGGTTTTTCGGGCCGCGAAAATCGCTTTTTCGCGTCGCGAAAACCCCGAAGCCCCAAGCCACCGGATCCGTGCGAAGTAGAAATAAAACAAAAATACTAGTACGAGTTTCTAATCTAGATCTACACTAGATTTACAAGAGGAAACCTTTTATACCTTCGATGCGTGCCCTTTTTCGTATCCCGCTCGTCCAAAATTCACCGGATCTCGAGAGTATCAAAATAGATACTCCTCTATACGTATCCACACGAACACACTAGGTGGAGAAGACCAAACAAAGGTGTGCTAGCACCTAGGTTGTTCGGCCAAGAGAGGAGGAGAGGGAGAGCTTGAGGAGGAAGAAGATGTAAATGACACTTGAATGAAAAATGAATTCATTCCCTTCACAAAAGTGGTCGGCCAGTTTCACAAAAGTGTAACCCCCATTTTACATTAAGTGTGGCCATTAAAGAGATTTGTAACCTCCATGAGATGGCACACACATGTGCTAAACATGATGATGTGGCACCTCATCATTGGCCACTTAATGCCAAGTCACAAATGATGTGGCATAAAGTCAAGTCAAACTTGACTCTTCCTCTTCCTCTCAAGTCAAGTCAAACTTGACTTAATCTCTCTCATGGTTAATCTAATCCAACCATTTAATTCAAACTAATTTAATATAATGAATCTAATTCATTTAATTAAATTGATTCAATGAGTCATAATCTAAATTAGACTCATTGAACACATGAATCAACTTGAGTCCAACTCAATTAGCACAATTAGGATTACTCTTAATCCAATTTGATTCATCAAATGAATCTAATCCTCTTGGTTCATCATATGAACCTAATCTCCATCTAATTGTCCTTAGTGTGTGACCCTATAGGTTCTTGTAACGTTGGCAATGCCCCTAAACCCATTTAGGAGCATAAGTAATGAGCGGTATCTAGCAACACATCATTACTACCCAAGTTACAAGAATGTTGAGATCCAACATCACCTTGTGACTACTAATTGTGACTCCTCACAATATATGACAAGTGTCCTTCTATCCTAGACATCTAGATTGATCAATGTGAGGCATAGACCGTGTCATCCTCTGACCAATCTAAATCTTGAACTCCAAGTAGATTCATTCGATCAAATGAGCTCAATATCTCATATTGACTCATTTGGGCATGGTCATGCACTTCGTGGTCTCACTCTATCAAGAATATCGATGTCGCTCCCATCATATAGGAGGGATAGATCACATCTACATCACTCACATCCATCTACATAATTCGTTACATACACAGTAATCGCCTTTATAGTCCACCCAGTTACGGGTGACGTTTGACGAAACCAAAGTACATAACTCCTTATGTAGGGATCCATGGTGACTCCAAGTCCAAGGACTAGTAGTCATACTAATAACCACATGAGAAAGTATATGACACTCATTTAACGATCCATGATACTTTCTCATGGCGGGTCATTCAGTATACATTCTCCAATGCATACCCATGTGTCAACTTGATATCTCTATATCCATGACTTGTGAGATCAAGTCATCGAGTTGACCTACATGCTAGTCTTATTGCATTAACATTGTCCCTGAATGTTAATACTCGATTAGGAATGATTAAGAGTAGTGTTCCCTATATCATCTCACTATCGGTTCAACTAACCGATTGATATAGGTGAGAACCTTCTACTCAAGGACGTTATTATACTTAGTTTATTTGACACCAATACAAGTAAGTATAATAACCAAAACAGATGCCTTTATTTATATAAGAATATGATACAATAAGTCCATAATACAATCATCAAATGATTGACTCTAGGGCTCTAACTAACATCCGGGCTCCAACAATTTTTTGATCTCCGCCAGATGATCGGGTTATGTTCCGCGTTGAAGTCCCTCTTTTTCTGCTTCATGGGCCTAGCATCCGATCGGACATGAAGCTTGTGCTGAGCCACACTCGGTGAAATCCCAGGGAGCTCATGTGTCGACCAGGCGAATATGTCATAATTTTCTCTGAGGCAGGCGACCAACTCTGCCTTCTTTTCATTCTCCAGGTTGGCAGCAATGAAGGTGGTCGCCTCCAGCCGGTTGGGGTGGATCTAAACCTCCTCTTTTTCGTCATAGACCAGCGTAGGAGGTTTCTTTGTGATAGCGTTCACTTCTAAGCGCGGGTTCTTCCTAGCGGCCCTTGCTTCGGATTTGACCATCTCGATGTAGCAGCGCTGAGCGACCAACTGGTCGCCTTTGACTTCACCCACTTTGTCGTCCATCGGTAATTTTATCTTTTGGCAAAAGGTAGACACCATCACTCGGAACTCATTGAGTGCTAGTCGGCCCAATATGACGTTGTAGGTCGAAGGCAATGAAATTTGTGATCCTTGTCTTTTTCAGCGACTCCTCCTCGAGCGAGACGGTCAGGCGGACTTGGCCAATTGGTAATACTTTGTTGCCTATGAATTCGTAGAGTGGAGTCTTCATGGGCAGCAGATCACTCCGATTGATTTGTAGCTGATCGAACGCCTTCTTGAATATGATATTCATCGAGCTCCCTATGTCAATAAAGGTTCGGTGAATAACGTAGTTAGCGATTACCGCTCGAATGATCATCGCGTTATCATGAGGGATTTCCACTCCCTCTAGGTCCCGCAAGTCAAAGTTGATCTCGGGTCCTTTGGCCCTCTCCTTGTTGTAGCCAACAGTGTAAATTTCAAGTCACCAAGCGCGAGACTTCCTCGCTTGGTTGGAATCACCTTCGGTTGGCCCTCTGACGATCATTCCTATTTCTCCCCGAGTGGTGTTGCTCCTATTCTCTCCTCTCGAGCCAAAGGAAGGCCTGCCTAGCTCAGCAGATGCTCGGGTGGGACTTAGGTTGTTCCTTCGCTAGGGCTGGTGGTGTCGAGGCTCAGTCGTCGTCCTTGTTGGGATATGGCCAATGCGGTGTGTGCTAAAACACATTTTGTAAACTTGCGCAACAGGAAATAAAATAATAATAATTCCTAAATTATTACATCACACGCATCACACGTATATAAGGATACAACATGTCAAACATGATCGCATAATTAAATTTTACAAAAATAAATCTACGCTAGGTGTACCTTATGGATGACCTATAACGAGAAGGGCATCAACCATAGCGACATTGTCGAACCTCGCCTCTATTCGTATCTACACCGAGCTCCTCAAGATAACTCCTTGAGTACAAGCCTCTCCTTTGGATGACCTCGTAATCATTTCTTTTTCTATTTAGCTTTGTAATTAAGTGCTTCAACTACTATAAAAGGCTTCTTCGTCTACGCTTGAAGGAGAATTTGATTAGTGCTTCAAAGTCTTGAATTAATAGCCTTTTCAGTTGTAACTAAGTAAAAATCGTAGCTTCTTCCTTTCTTTAATTAGATTCTTATTTTTTATGCAAGTGTTAGAATTATTAAAGATGTAAAAGTTTTAGAAAGGTTTTTTTATTTTTATTGTGCAGGCTGTTCATCCCCCTCTAGTCAGTCGCCAAAGGGACCAACAAGTGGTATAAAAGCCCAATAGCTTCAGGAGGCTAACCGCCGAATGAAGCACACGAGATGGTCAGACCGAGCATCTACCCACCAAAGTTTAAGGGGGAGTTGGAAGAAAAAGATGGAGGTATTCTTTAAAACATATTTCGATTTATTTTTAATGATGAAATTTAATTTTGTAGCACCTGGGGGTAAAGAAGAATATCAATGGATGAAGAAGGAGTAGACCAACTTCGTGGCAAATGGCAAAGCAGAGTTCCATCTGCTAAGCGTCTTATCGCCATAAGAAGTCAACCAGATTGGAGTCTACGAGTCAGCAAAGAAGCTCTAGGAGAAATTCCTGAAACTACATGAAGGGACCTCGGCAGTGAAACTCACGAGATGGGATCTGCTCAGGAACCATACTAGCAACATCAAATTAGAAGAAGGAGAAATTGTTGGACATCTTCACTCAAGAATAAAGGAACTCGTCACCAGACTCACAAATCTTGGAGAAAAGGTAAGCAACCGAGATTCACTAAGGTATGCGCTTAATGTATTTCCTAGGACTACTGAATGGGCATCATTAGTAGATGCTTATTATATATCTAAAGATTTAGAATCAAGTACTTTAAAAGAATTATTTTCAACATTTAAAGTCCATGAAACAAGATGTGCAGATCTGAAGAAGGAGCCAAAGCACAACATTACTTTAAAGGCAAAAACGGACGAACGAGATTCTAAATCTTCTCTCGATGATGACAAAATGACATTGATGGTAAGAAAATTTAAAAAGTTCTGTTTGTCACAGCATTGTGCCCAATCGATCAGCTGATCGATTGGGCTCGGTCCAATTTGATCAGTTGATTAAATTGACCAACCCTAGCTTGCCCGAGTCAAGTTTAAGGTGCCCCAAACCGAACATCCGGTCAACCGTGGCCTGTTAGGACTCTTCGTGCCAAGCATCCAGTCAACCTTGACCTGCCGGGACTTTTTCGCCAAGTATCCGGTCAATCCTTTGACCCACTTAGACTTTTCCCTTCGTGCCAAGTGTCCAGTCAATGTTGACCCACTTGGACTTTCTATCTCGTGCCAAGTGTCTGATCCTCCATAACCCACTTGGACTTCCACCAGATGTCTGGTCACCCTTGACCCATCTAGATTTCCTCGTACTAAGTATCCGGTCAATTCTTTGACCTACTTGGGCTTCCCAACACTAGGTGTCTGGTCAACCTTGACCCACCTGGATTTCCATGTGTCTGGCTTCACTCAGTAGGTCTTTCCATCTGCCTAGCTTCACTCACTAGGGTTTTCACCTGACTTCACTCACCAGGATTTTCCCACTGCCCGGCTTCACTCACCGAGACTTTCACCTACCTAGCTTCACTCACTAGGTCTTTCACATGTCTTCACTCACCAGGATTTTCTAACTGGCTACCTTCACTCACTAGGTCTTTCACCTGACTTCAATCACCGGGATTTTCCCTTGCCTAACCTCCAGTTAGGAATTTCTCAATCAAGTATCCTGTCAACCTTGACTACTTGACTCTTCTTCACATCAAACTGGTTATTCCTTGACCAGAGGAGAATTGTATCAAGAATCTCCCCAATCAGACGATTACATTTGCAATCTCCATGTATTGTCAAACATCGAAACCCAAACATCAAGACTCAAGCTTGATCCAACTCAAGCTTAGTCAACCTGGTCAACCTGACCCAGGGAATATTTCACCAACAGTGAGATCGAAGTGCACGTGGGAGGAGGAGGGGAGATGAATCACATGGTTTCAAAAACTTAACCTTTTTCAGTTTTGAAAACAAGTACATAGCGGAAATAAAAGAGAAACTGAAAAAATAATAGCACAATAACTTGGTCGGTTACTTGGTTCGGAACCTTCGATGACTCCTACTCTAAGACCCAGGTCTCGCGGATCTATCGATGGACAATCCATTAATGACCTCTTTTAGAACCGCCGAAAGAGGAAATCAAGTACAATAAAAATGAGGATAAGTATAACAAGCTACACTTTCTTTTAAGCAGTAATTAAGTACATAAACAAACTTTCGTTACCCAACACTTTCAAAGATAGTCGGATCGACCTTGGTGTTGGACGACTCCTCAGTAGTACTCGGGTGCAACAACATCGTAGCAGAGTAGGAGGATAAAGTTAGATCAGCCAGAATATCAAATGATCGCGTGTAGAAGTTGTAGAAGAGTTGATGAAGAAGCACTGGTTGAAGCTCTCTTTTATAGAGTGTTGAAGGCACCTTCCGTGGCACTACAGGCGCCTTCAACCCCAAAGTATATCCCTATAAATTCAGCTTCTTATTGTTGACGAAGCCTTTTGCCTTATTCAACCGAAGGCGCCTTCAAGGCTCTCCAAGGCATCTTCCATCTCAAGGCACCTTTAAATGCGTTGAAGGCGCCTCCGCGCCCTCCTGTGTGGAGTCTTCCAGCAGGCCTCCGAGGCACCTCCAGTCTCACATGAGGCGTCTCCTGTACTATTCACCTGAAACAGAATTTGCCTTTTTCACCCTGTAAAATGTGTTAGTCCAATAAAATAAAGTATACCCTACAAAATAAAGTTAGCACAATAATAAAATAGCAGTATTAATTAGATCCTGTCTATCTAAGACCAGGATCTAGTTAGAGTCTCAGTTTAGATTTTCAAAATAGACCTAAATTGGACTTACACTTAAAGTCCCAAATTGGAACTCGTCCTCACTAGAACGCTCTTCTCCAGTGACTTACCTTACTTACCACGCAGAATCGCTTGACTCCCTCATGGTCCACCAGGTCTTCTTGCTAGTTGTCAAGTCCGTAGACCCAACTAGATTTCGGCTAGCTGTCAGATCCCATGGACCCAGGTGGACTTTCCGCCAAATATCAGGGCACTCCTTGACCTATTTGGATTTCTACACTAGTTATCATATGTAAGTAACCCCGTGGTAGTTTTGATGTGATAAACTAAGTAAAGTTAAGTCTTGTTGGTATTTAACCCCTATGTCTAAGTGTGCAGTTATAGGCATAGGAAGTTTGAGCGAAACACGCAACTAGTGAGAAGGACGGCACAGGAGAGAGCCGACGGGTTTGGTGCATCCGAGGTACGAGGTGCTGCGGAAGAGTACGCGGGCGGACAAGAAGGAGGCGCGCGACATTTCCGAGGGACGAGAAGCCGGAGCGAAAGTTTGCTTGAAGGTCAGAAAATAGGTTCGAGTGAGTTCTATTCCGGATGGCCGAAATCACCCAAGCGAGTAGAGCCGGAGCAAAAGACCCGGACCAATACGAACGGAACTGGAGTGGAAGGCTGGGACGAAAAGTCAACAAAATGTAATCATTTTTATTCGGGTGCCCGGAGCAGGATATTATCTAAAATATGACATGGCGCATTCCGTTGTGATGGGGATAAAATTTATCCCCCCAGGCGCCTCGACCAGGGCTATAAATACAGCCATGGTCCCAGAAGATAAAATAGAACACTTGCAATCATTTCTTTTTCTATTTAGCTTTGTAATTGAGTGCTTCAACTGCTGTAAGAGGTTTCTCCACCTACGCCTGAAGGAGAATTTGATTAGTACTTCAGAGTCTTGGATTAATAACCTTCCTGGTTGTAACTAAGTAAAAATCGTAGTATCTTCCTTTCTTTAATTAGTCTCTTATTTTTTATACAAGTGTTAGAATTATTAAAGCTGTAAAAGTTTGAGAAAGTTTTTTTTTTTTATCGTGCAGGCTATGCATCCCCCTCTAGTCGGTCGCTAAAGGGACCAACAAGTGGTATCAAAGCCCAATAGCTTCCGGGGGACTAACCGCCGAACGAAGCACACGAGATGGCCAGACCGAGTATCTACCCACCAAAGTTTAAGGGGGAGCTGGAAGAAAATGATGGAGGTATTCTTTAAAACATTTTTTGATTTAATTTTAATAATGAAATTTAGTTTTGTAGCACCTTAGGGTAAAGAAGAATATCGATGGACAAAGAAGGAGCAGGCCAACTTTGTGGCAAATGGCAAAGTAGAGTTCCATTTGCTAAGCGTCTTCACTACAACAAAAACATCAAAAGACAATGGTTAAAAACCGTTATCGTAGGCCCTTTAAAACCGTTGTAATTGACAGTATTGTTAAAAGTGGGGGCCTACGACAACGGTTTTAAATCGTTGTCTTTGAATAAAAAGACAACAGTGTTGGTGCAGCGGGGACTGGCAAGAGGGGGGTGAATTGCCTGCAATCAAAAATTATACCCTCCTCAAACTTTCAACTCTAAAATAAAGCAACACTAATAATTAAAGTAATTAATAGAAAAGAAAAGAGAGACGACTCAGCTATTTGACTTGGTTACAACCGAGACGGTTGTTAATCCAAGGCGGTGGAATGGCGCACTAAAAGAGTCTCCTTCTTTGAAAGTGGAGAAGATTTTTATACTTTAAGAGCACAGAGGTTGCTTAGAAAAGAATTACAGAGTTGTTTCGTTTTTCTTGAATAGCTGTTCGAGACCCCTTTATATAGGGGTTCCATGACTTATCACATCACCTGATCTTCGGGATTAGGTTTTGACTCGAGAGGGATCGGTCGACCGATCCTGAGGTTCGGTCGACCGAACCTGCTGTACCTGCCTAGTTTTTCATCCAGGTACAGTCTCTCTGGATCGAGCTTAGGTTCAGTCGACCGATCCCATTATTCGGTCAACCGATCAGCCAACGATCTCCACTCGATCTGACCCGATCAAAGCGCTCGACCAAGTCTCTGATTATCTTCGGTTTGGTTGACTGATCAGAAGGTTCGGTCGACCGATCAACCATTGGTTGCTGACGTGGCTGCTGACGTGTCTCCAATGGTTGGCTTCTGATGAAAGGGGTTCGGTCGACAGATCAGAGGGTTCGGTCGACCGAACACTTGTCAAGTCAACTTCCCGGTTGACTTGCTCTGGTTCGACTTGCTTGGGTGATTTCGGCCATCCGAAATAGGGCTCACCCGAACCCAGTTCCCGGCCTTTTCCTCGAGCAATCTTCCGTCCCGGCTTAACGTCCCTTGAACGCCACGCACGTTCTTCTCGCCCACCGGTGTACTCTTCCGTAGCTCTCTCATCCTTTGGACGCACCGAGCCCGTCGGCTCCCTTCCCATGCCGTCCTTCTCGCTAGCTGCGTCTTCCGCTCGACTTCCTGCGCTCCTAAGTTCCTGCACACATAGACACAGGGATCAGACAAACAAGACCTAACCTAAACTTGGTTGACCACATCAAAACTACCACGGGGTCCAACAAACAGTTTTGCAACGATTTTAAACCGTTGTCTTTGAATAAAAAGACAACGGTTTAAAACCGTTGTTATTTAGAGCATTTTTATTGCCAGTTACAACCATTTTTGGAGCTACGACAATGGTTTTTAACCGTTGTCTTTAAGGGTGATAGACAACAATAACGGTTTTAAACTGTTGTCTTTTAAATTATTATATTTTAATACCAATATATCAAATTTTAATTTAAATATATAATAAAGAATCATAATCAAGAAAGAATATTCCCCACATTAATATCATTCAAAATGTTAGTTATACAAGAATTACAATCACAAAAGAAGAAACATATCTTATGTTCAAATAAAATTTATCTCAATACAAATAAACAAATAAACTCCATTTACAACTAATGAACAATAGCCAAAAGACTAGAAACTTGTGATGGTGGTTCATGCCATGTAGGATCACACTTAATTATTGTCAACCCAAGTCTCATCACAATCTTCAACTTGTAGGATTTCTTGATGGGCTTGAGCACAGACCAATCCATCATATTTTGTCACCTCGAGCTAGTCTTGAGATGCAATAACCTGACAAACCAAATATAATCAAGATAGTAAGGATACATCAAGACAACTATACATAGAGCAAGAAATGAAGATTGACAAAATTACTTACAACTACGATAGAAGGGATAGAATCTTTCCCAGGATGAGGATGTGTTACGTCAGCACCAAATATTATAGTTGGTTAGTCGCTAACAAGAGGAATACTCCTTGACAATGCATCAACAAGAACTGTACCCCTTCCTCCAATCTATGAAACAAGCCTTAGTAACACAAAGCAGAACAAGAAAAATAGATCCACCTTCCACGTACTCACCTTTCCATTGATCTAAAGGCCAACATTGGCTAGGTACTGTCTACTTATCTTGAAAACATGCTTTGTCAAACAACATTGTGAAACTAAACTAAGGCCAGTCTCACATATCTGCTTTTGATCACCTGTAATAACTATAACATATAATAATAAAGCTAACAAGGAAAGGGAAAAAATTAAAACTAAAAGGTTCAGCCAATTGATATTTGTCAACAAGCAAAAATATCAAGTTGTGTCGAACAAGATCAAGTGCAAGAAAGACATCATACCATAAAGAGAACCATCATTATCAGGCAATATTACAATCAGCAAATCAAGCTCCTTTCCCTGAGGTTTGAGTATGGTCATTGCATTATAATAGCGTGCTGAAAGCGCTCTTTCAACATGATCAGGCAGAGCAATTAGAGGATGAAGTACAGGATCTAGAGAAAATTCCTATAAAACATATAGATAAAAATAATGATCTATGTGTCTCTTCTTAAAATAAGATAATTAAGAATTAAGTTGCATGTAGTAAATCATATAATGCAGTAAAAAGTTGAAGTCATACCATTCCTGATATTTGTCACATCTGAGCAAGCTCATGACAAAATCCCCTAGTCAAATTATCTTGCACATTCTTTACAAAATTGATACATGTCCAGTTATTCACTCTCCCACCATTTACCATTTTATACAAAGTTTAGAACAAGATATGAAGTAATAAGATGAGCTTAGATCATCCAAATGGCAATCAATGCTCTTCAACCAGATGATTGGTTGGTCACATTTAAATATAGAATTGTTGTAGCATCTTTGGCGTTTGGTTTGCATACTGCACAAAGAGCTGGTCTAAAGTATTGCAGATCACATTGCTGCATCATCTACAAGGACATGCACATGTCAAGAAGTGGCAAATGCATACAATTGTCTAAAATTTTCACTACTTGCTTTAATTCAACAATCACCACATAGAGATAGACATTAGATGAATAGTGTGACTATCCAAAAAGTAGTAAATTAAATATATCAACTTTTGATGCAGGCAGATTTACGAGAATATTTCATTTCACAGATAGGGAATATCTTACTTACCCCCTTGTTGTCACCTACTTTGCATTAGCATTAAATTCTTTGAACTCTGCAACATGCTGATCCAAGAACAACTGGATTGTTCGCCAATACCAATCACCGCTAGAGTACCATGTATCCATGTGCATGCCATTTGGAAAATCCATAAATCTACAATCCAGTTATTTTCTATAGCTTTAGAGTGCAGCATCTGCATATGCAAAGGGGGAACTAATTCATCTTGCAACCCAGATAGAAACAATGGATGGACAAAATTAGTAGGATATTACTAATGCATGGACAAAATTAGTAGGATAAATACTTAAAATGTTTTTTCATTTACAATTTAATAAATTTAGAACTTTTACTAAAATTGTTCTAGCATTCAACTCACCTTGACAATTTGTGCACATTTACTTGCTTCATCGAGACCAATCATGCTTTATGCAGATATCTAATCATGAGAGGATTTAATCATTTAACATGATGGTACTGACGTAATTATTTTTCTTTCATCAATAATATCACAACTTACAATCTTGACATATGGGAAATCACTCTCTATACCAATTGTAGCTGCCATTGAAGTTCTGCCACTGACATAAAAGAATAAATAGCAGATTGAATCAGCAAAAAAATCAGATTAATCAATTAGAAAGCTGGTTGTAAATTTACCTGTCAGTTGGACCTTCCAGAAGGTATGTAACAAGTGAGCTATGATTGTCTTTGATTTGCTCCACAAGAAGCAGGGCTCTCTGTTGGATGCGTTTGTGCCTCTCACCATAATCGATAATCCCATTAAGCCTGAAAGTCATTTGCACATTAAAGATAATGCCACATTATGTAACATTAACAAAATTCAGAGCACAAAAATCTTTGGGTCCTCCTGAACATCCCCAAGTAGAATTGCTTTCAAGGATGTAGAATTAGCTTCAACCGAGACAATGTCAAACTTGAACATACCTACGTCGTTCAAGATCATCCATTGATGCACCAAAAGCTGGTCCAACCTCATGAAGAGCATTCAAAAAATCATCCATAGTGACTTTTATGCTCTCCTCATCCAAGGGCTTGGTCAAATCATCGAAGCTTATCTGTCGATTTAAGGCATATGAGACAACACTTCTAACAACACCTTCCAGTTCAGCCCCACTATAATTTTTAGTTCGTGCAGCTGCAGTAAGTACATAAAAACATATAAGGAAATATGCAGCTTAACAAGTTTGTCATTTAACCTCCAAATGATCTAAAAATGTATTCAACCAAAAATCAAACTGGAATACCTAGATGATGAATAAAAACAAGAACAAAAATTGCAATATCTGAGTATCCAAAACAAAAGAAAGCATGAAGAAAAGTTTGCCTCTAATTGAATATAAGTAACCCAATCAGAAGGCAACAACTACAAGAATAAAAGTTATTAAAAATTAAGACATCAATCAACAACAAAATATAGCCTATGAAAGTCTCAAACTATTTGAACAATGAGATTTTAAAAACATTGGCAGGTTCTCTTATCCATTTGTAACAGTTTCACTCCTTCAGTAAGCAAAACACTCAAACTCTTCACAAGGATGCTGACATTCTCTAACAAATATCACATTTATGGCAACAACTGAACTCCAAAAGAAGAAAAAAGAACACATAGGATATTCATCATTGTCCACCAAACAAGATTAAGTGTAAGACAACTCACCTCGAATTTGACGGTTCCCTTCCTCACAATAATGTTTTTGGTCTAGACCTCCGGATTCCACTTCTCCTTCTAATAGAACTGGGAAGCGATCTCCGACCAGAACCAGCCAGATCCTCTATCGATTTCTGTACATGTTCTGATACTGAAGAGACATGATATTAATGCTGAGAAAAAAAGGCAAAACAAGTTTATCCAAGAAACTAAACAACGTTCCATTTTAAATTTTTCGCATTCTTCCGAATCGAGAAAAAAAAGCACACAACTAGTTCTGTACAATAGCAGATATCACAATTTACAAGTTTCCACAAAAGAATAAAACTTACATAAACCTAAACAAAGCCAAAACTTACTTACAAAAACAACGGAATGCCCAACAAAGGAGGAACCTTCAAGCCCACAAAACGGAATTAGCCCAAGAAAGCTCGAACCGAAGAGTTCAAGTATAAGCAGTACACACCTGTTTGGGAGAGGAGACGAGGGCCTGGCTGGAAAATTCTTGTGAGGGGAAGACGAGGTCATTCTCCTCTGATTCTAGGGACTCACTGAGGATGATGGTGTTAAGGTGTGAGATCCGACCAGCGCCCGAGGGGTGCAGGGACATGGATTCCACGTGCCGGAGGTGGTTGGAGAACGCGACGCCCACCTTCGGAGATGCCGCCACCTCACCTGTAGTCATCACACACCGATCATGACACCCTTCAGACGAGGAAGAAGACCAACGAGGAGGGAAGAAGTTTTGGCAAAGAGGGATCAAGCACAAGCAAAGAGAGGAGTCGCCACTGAGATCTGAGACACCCTAAGCCCTTCGCATCCTCTTCCAGGATGAAGAAGAGGAGACAACAAAAGAAGCGCAGATTCATTCCGCCTTCCTCTTACAGGATGAAGAAGAGCTCGTCAGGGAAGTTGGGGGGATTTTGGTGGCAGCGAGGTGGGATCGAGAAGAGATCAAGAAAGAAAAATGCGAAGTAGATGAAAAGATCATAGGTTGGACAGAAATGCTTAGGGATTGAGAAGGTAAAGGGGCGGAATCGGCGACAAAAAATTTCAGGGAGAGGTAAAGAAAAACTCGGCGGTAAAAAATGACAAAGGGAAAAAAATGGCGAGGGAAAAAATAATGGTATTCAACAACACTTAATAGACAACGGTTTTTAAAAACCATTGTCGTAACCCCAAAAAAAACGCACATAGACAACGATTTTCAAAAATCGTTGTCGTAGTCTTTAAAAATCATTGTCGTAGCCCCAAAATAGCATAAATAGACAACAGTTTTTAAAAATCGTTGTCGTAGGTCAAAAAATTGCTAAAAGACAACGATTTTTGTTAAAATTATTGTTAAAAGGCAAAAAAACAATAATTTGGTATAAAACCGTTGTCGTTTGAGTGTTGTTGAATGAGGATTTTCTTGTAGTGCTTACCGCCACAAGAAGTCAACCAGATTGGAACCTACGAGTCAGCAAAGGAGCTTTGGGAAAAATTCCTAGAACTACATGAAAGAACCTCAGAGGTGAAACTCATGAGACGAGATCTGCTCAGGAACCATATCAGCAACATCAAATTAGAAGGAGAAACTGTTGGACATCTTCACTCAAGAATAAAGGAGCTCATCACCAGACTCACGAATTTTGGAGAAAAGGTAAGCAACCGAGATTTGCTAAGGTATGCGCTTAATGCATTTCCTAGGACTACTGAATGGGCATCATTAGTAGATGCTTACTATATGTCTAAGGATTTAGAATCAAGCATTTTAGAAGAATTATTTTCAACATTTGAAGTCCATGAAACAAGATGTGCAAATCTAAAGAAGGAGCCAAAGTACAACATTACTTTAAAGGCAAAAATGGACTAATAATATTCTGAATCTTCTCTCGATGACGACGAAACAACACTGATGGTAAGAAAATTTAAAAAGTTATTTAAAACTAAGAAATTTAATCAAGTGCAAGGTACAAGAAGAAAAATAAAAGTAAGATGCTACCACTACAATGAAGAAGGACATATCTAAAAGACAACTGCCCAAAATTGAAGAGCAAAGATAAAGAAAAGAACAAAAAGTCAGCTCAAACCGACAAGTATAGAAATCTCAAAGCGATGTGGGACGAAACATCGTCCGAATCGGAGATAAAAGCCCTCGCCGGACTTGCGCTAGTGGCAAGTCACCATGAAGACAAAGCCGAAGCAAGCTCGTCCGAAATGAGCATCGATGAAGGGGGAGCAACATCGGAAGAAAGCAACACTTCAGGGGGAGCTTCAGATTACGGGATCGACAAGGTAAGTCGGATATGATCTCTTCCTCCTGACAAGTTATTTCAGTTTGTAAAAATATTATCAAAAAATTATTATAAGTTAGAAAAAGAAAATAAGGAATTAAAATCAACCTTAGCTAGTTCTTGTCGATTAGAAGACTTCGACAAAGTAAAAATAGAAAATAACAAATTTAAAACAGAAATAGAATATTTGAAAAATCGTACATGCTCAAATAATCAAAATATTAGGAGATATAATAGTTTAAACTGATATTTTAAATACTATAAGGGTCAAATTAGGAAAATATCACAGAAACATATTCCTAAGAAATTTCAGATTAATTCTGTAGGAAGGAACCTATTTTGGGTTCCAAAATCATATTTAGATTAATTTTTTTTAGTTTCAGACAGAAAGTTAAATATTTAATTTCTTTAAAAGACTTTGTTTAGAAAGTGATTGTTGCTCCAATATCCAAGAAAGTCTAGTGCTTCGATACGGCCTGAAAGCCAATTATTAAAATAAATATTTAATTAACTAACTATTAAGCAATTAGTTGTTATAAAAATACTTTCGAATGTTTGTCAACAATTTTGTTATAAATTATTTAAAAGTTATTTTTTCTGAAAACTTTATCACTTCACTATAAGAAAAATTGTTAAAAATTTTCTGAATGTTAAATTTTTTTTTAGAAATTTTTTTTAACGATAATTTTAACTTTATATGAAATTTTTTTCTACCTTAAATATGTTAAATTTTCTTTTCAAAGCTTAAACTTTAATTTTTTTTAATTGTCCCTTAGACTTTTTATTTTTGTTAAGTAGAATTTTTTTAATGTACTCCATTTTTAATGTGATCAAAAGGGGGAGTAGTAAATATTAAGTCTAGGGGAAGGGTAGTACAATTTTTAATTTTTGTACTTGCAAAAATCTTATTTTATAACTGTTATTTTTTTATGATTTTACCTTAACTTAACTTGGGATTTGCTAACATAAAAAAGGGAGAGATTTGTAAGTAACCCCATGATATGTTTAATGTGATCAACCAGTAAAATTATGTCCTGTTGGTATTTAACCCCGGTGTCTAAGTGTGCAGGAACTTAGGAGTACAGGAAGTTCGAGCGAAAGACGTAGCTAGCGAGAAGGATGACATGGGAGAGAGCCGACAGGCTCGGTGCATTCAATGTACGAGGTGTTGCGGAAGAGTACGCGGGTGGACAAGAAGGAGTCGCTCGGCGTTTTCAAGGGATGAGAAGTCGAAGTGGAAGTTTGCTCGAAGGTCGAAAAATGAGTTCGGGTGAGCCCTATTACAGATGATCGAAATCACCCAAGCGAGTGGAGCCGGAGCATAAGACCCGGACCAATATGAGTGGAACCCGAGCGGAAGGCTAGGACAAAAAAGTCAACAGAATATTGACTTTTTTATTCCAGGTGCCCGGACCAAGTTCGGGCTCCCGAAGTAGGATTTTATCCGAAATGCGACGTGGCACTTTCATTTACGACGGGGATAAAAGTTTATCCCCCCAAGCGCCTAGAACCCTTCCAGGCGCCCCGACCAGGGTTATAAATATAGCTCTGGTCCCAGAAGCTAAAATATGACACTTGTAATCGTTTCTTTTTCGATTTAGATTTGTAATTGAGTGTTTTAACTACTGTAAGAGGCTTCTTCACCTACGCCTGAAGGAGAATTTGATTAGTGCTTCAGAATCTTGAATTAACAACTTTCTCGGTTGTAACCAAGTAAAAATTGTAGTCTCTTTCTTTCTTTAATTAGTCTCTTATTTTTTATGTAAGTATTAGATTTATTAAAGCTATACAAGTTCGAGAAAGGTTTTTATTTTTTTTATTATGTAGGCTATTCACCCCCTCTACCCGGTCGTCAAAGGGACCAACATCATGTCCTCTAGATCTAGCTGGATTTCAGCCTAGTATAAGACCAATCAAATCCTGCATACTTGGTAGAAAGGTTAAATCATACAATACACTTAACTTTAATCTATTTGACATTCATCAAAACTTAGATTTGATCATTGGTGCCAACTACACCAATACCTTGTCCTCATGAGAACTAATCTAATTGGAATATTTAATTGATTTTGTTTAATTTAAGTTCATTTAATTAAACCATCCTTTTTGATATAGTTAAACCAATCAATAGTTTAAACTAAATTGGGTTTAACTTGGACCAATCTAATTTGATATAGTCCAGTTCAAATGAACAAGATCAGTTCAGATTGAACCAATCTGGTCTAATGATGCAAATCTAAACAAAAATAAACTTAATTAATTAAAAAATTAAAACGTAAAATTTAATTTTTAATTAATTTTACTGAAAAAAACTTTCTATTCCAAAGAAACATCCATATTTTTTTTATTTTTAAAAATCAAACATTTCCTCATACATTGTTTGACAGAGGAATAGTAAAGAGTTACTATTATTTTTCTCTGTCGTGACTTATCTATCGCGATGAATATAGTTTGACATCGAGCATATCCTGGCATCGGACGTCGGTCGACAGCGGCCTGATGTGGTCGTAGCAATGGAGAAAATCGAGTTTCCTCTTTTGTTGTTAGGTAAAAGGCTCGGTTGTCACAGTCGCCGACGTATAACATAGCCGTCGACAAGGGAGGGTTTCTTCTTGAGCAATATGCTCTAATACTATTGTTGCTTCGTAAGAAGAAGATTCATACAAAACGAAAAGTTTACAGTGATCTTCCGTAGTATATCTTAATCTTCGCTTGTCGTTGGAAAAACGATCATGAACAAATCGGAAAATTCTTCAAGATTTACAAACCAAATCTTACGATAATAATGTCGCTCATAAAGGAGAAGAGATAACCTTTCATCTTTGTAACTCTTACACAAGCAAATAATGAGGTAGAGCAAATTTGATCAAGAGCTAGATAAATATCGTGTTGTTAAATTCCCAACTATTTAAGTTATGAGTCTTTCAATCAAGGATGAATAAATTTAGCTAGATGATTATAGCGTTGTTGACAAGAGGTATACTCAGGATTAACAACCATATCATTGAGATCAAGGAATTTAAGAGGACAAGGATAAGTGCCATATATAAACTCCTATGAGTCATTAGCAATCACTATATTCAAGAGTTGATTTTTCTAAATCAAAAGTTATTTTCATCTAGCTTAACAAAAAAGGTTAATTCATCAAAGGATGTGTTGGAAGGAGATTGAGATTAGACTAAACGACGAAAATCAATAGAGTAGAGCCTCGAGTTTGATAAATCTTAGTAGGATTTATCTATGTGGATGATGATGTCAGGAAAAATCATGTTTGTTGACAATAATGACAAAGTTTGTTGACAATAGTGACAACTTTGATACCATAAAGAGTTTTTTTTAAAAAAGAAATGGAGTAAGAGGGGAAGGAAAGTTGTATTATATATATATATATACCTATATATCTATATAGGTATAATAAGTTTACTAATACACATGACAACTAAAAGGGAGTAAAATAGGTGAAGGAAATATATATATACTAATACCTACAACTAAAAGGGTAAATAATAATAATAATTATTATTAAAATCATCATTAATTATTATACATTATTAACATTAAAGTAAAACATTATTCCACTCACTTACTAAAATTAAGAGGATTAATTGGGTCATATAAAATTTTTTCATTAATTATCAAAATAAATCAGAAAGCGCTCTCGATTGATGGCCTAGAAATTTAATATTTTAAAGTTACATATCCCATTTGAAGAAAAAAATTCTTGTAAATACATCATAGCTAAGGATCAGTATGTTGGTGCTTAAATAATAATTTAATACTCTTCCACTACACCATAATCTCATGAACATTATACATTGCAATCACCAACTAATTACCAAGGTTGTGTAGCTTTAACCAAAATAGTACCTTCATTTTTTTTTAGTTATTTAATTTTTAAATTTTCATTTAATTTTATTTCATTTTTTTTATACTTTTCTATTAAAAAAGATAAAATTTAAAAATTTATTAAATATTTCTTAAATTTTATAATTTTTATTAACCTTATTTTGTATTTTAGAAATTCAAAAATTTTAAAAATATAGATAAATTTAGGAATGATTATGAGTTTGATGACGTATTTTTTTTTTAAAAAAAATGAGTTTTTTTAATCATCGATTATTTTTTTAATGAAACTCTTTGATTTGGTTTGATCAGTTCCGTTTAAAATTTAAAAAATAGTTTTTTTTATTTTAATTTAAGATGGAAAGGCAGGAAGGATGTTTTTGAAATTAAGTTCGTCTTTTGAAAATATGAATGTTTGATGTATTTTTTGGAATTTCGAAACTTTAAATGTGTAAAAAAATAGTTTTTTTTATAGTTCTACCTTGAACTGAGTCGAGTTGACTTTTAGGGTGTTCAAATTTATTTGTAAGTAATTCAGTCAAGTCGAGTTTAAAATGAATTAAGCTTTTAAAATTATTGTTTAAACTTAGCTTGGTTACGAATTTGAGCTTGTTTGAAACTTGACTTGAGTTTGGTTTATTTAAATGTCATCAAGCTCTCAATTCAAGCTTGTTTAATTATTTGAAACTTTTAGTTGTTTGATTAGTTATTGAGCTTGATAATTTAAACTTATTTATTTATTTTTTTATTTAATATATTGAAAATAATTTTATTAATGAATATAGTTCGTGAACATTACTCACAAACGTTGTTCACGAATATTGCTCATGAATATTGTTCACGACTATTGCTCACTAACGTTATTCACGAATATTATTCACGAATATTATTCACGAATATTATTCACGAAAGTTGTTCACGAACATTGTTCACGAATATTGTTCACGAACATTAACGAGCTGAACACATATGTGTTCAAACTTGTTTATTTAATTTAACTAACTGTTCAAACTTGTTTATTTACTTAATCTTATAGTATTGAAGGAACATAAATAAATTTTTACTAAATTGAATACTAAATTTATTCATAAATACTTAGTTCATTTACCGCGCGCCCTAGTTCTACCTTATTCTTGTTTAGGTTCTACTATTTTAGCTAAATTAAATGTTTTAATGGGACAAAATTTTTAATGGTATAATTTATCATTTACTCTAATATTATATAAAATCATAATCTACTCTTTTAATTCTTTGTATTTTTATTTTATTTTTAATAATTTACATCACTCTCGTATTACAGACGTTATAATTTTTTTACTATAAAATTTTATTTTATTCTGACATATTTTAGCATAAAGTTATACTTTACATAATCTAAATCGTTATGTATTAATATTGAATTACCTAATGGTTATATTACGATAAAAATAGTTAAATTTTTGCATTAATAATTGTTTAATTTCTTCAGCATTACTTTAATTTATTATATATATATATATTCTATTGTTAAATCAGCATATAAAATGAGAATTTATTCATCAAGCAATGTTTTCTAATTTTTAAAATTTTTTTTTATTAGGTTTCAATAAGTATATTTTAACTTTAGTTGAAAATGTGAAAAAATCACCTTAAATTTTTAATTGATTTTTTAAGAAAATAAAATTTAGATTTTCAAACACATTCTGAACTCTTCAAATATTTGAGTGTAGGTGTATTCACTTAGGTAAATAGCAAAGAGAAGTTAATTATATTGTGTAGATACTGTGGATAGATTCTAAATAAAAAGATATTAGTTATATTTTTTTAAAATTTAATAATGCTATAATAAAGTATATTATATTTTATTATTATATATTTTTCATAAAAACATATGATAAATATAAATTAAAATAATATCTATATTTCAGTAAACATCAACTCTTATCAATTTCCAAATTTTTTATTCACTTTCCATACCTATTTAGACAATGCCTCTAAAATTGTAAATGAATCGAGCTTTTATAAAATAAAATTGATATTCAATTTTATGAAATCATTTATGTTTGTTCAACAATAAAAAAATATATAAAATAAATAAACTTGAATATTATTAAGTTTAGTTGGAATAATTTATCATAAATTTATTCATTAAGTATATAAAATTTATTTATAATTTAAATATATAATAATTTATAAAGTTTATACCTTTAAATTATTTATAATAGGTTAAAAATTAAAAAAAAATATATAAAATTTCGCATTACAGGTCGAAGCTGGGCTCGGATCATTGTCGTTAAATAGCTGGACCGGGTCGAACTAGCAAAAGCCAGTCCGATTCATACCGTGAGAGAAGAGAACGGGCTCACGTGAATATCACCTGAGAGAGTTTCTATAACCCAGCATCTCTGTACCCCACGCAAACCTTCCTGCTCACGGTTCCCCCGCCGCCCTAATTACTTTTTTCCTCCGACCATCGTCCGTCGTAGACGACCGTCACACGAGGACGGGTGTCCCCGTTTTCCTTCGAGGCGAAGCGCGCCTCCTGTTCTCTCCCTCTGTGGCAAGATCTTTTCGTCTTGACTTCGTCGCAGGTAACAGCAACCACTGCTGTCTCTTCGGCATTACTCTTTTATCTTCGCCGGAACTTTTTCCCAGCCACTCTATAGGTATTGAATAATTCGTATCGAGGCCTTTGTGTCCGTTATATCAGCTTTTCCTTTCCTATCCAGTACGAAGTTAGGGTTTTGTGAACTGGGACGCTAACGTTAGATTTAAGAACACTTGCTTATTGTAACTTTAGATTTTATTTCGTGGACTGAACTGTGTAAATGTGGACAGCAATCTGCTCTTTTCTCTTCGCTTACCTCTGTTTGGATGGGGTGAGGGGAGGCTCATTAATGGGAAGGGGAGGAAAGGAAGGGAGGGTAACTTCCTTACACCCTGAGTTGGAGTGTAAGGAAATAGATCATTTGAGGGAGGGTAAAAGTTTCCCCTCCCTTCCCTCACCTTCTTCCCAAACAAGGGTAAAAGTTACCTTCCTTTTACTTACCCTTCCCTCACCCCCTCCCAAACATTAGTGGATGGTGCAAGTTTAATTTTCCCGAGTAGGTTTTTTGTTATTATTATTTTGAAAAAAATTTAGGGGAGTTTCCTAAAAAGGTAATATTTTCAGTTTTTGCCTGGAAATGACTTTTTTCCCATAATTTACCAGCTCACGCTCTCTACCTGAAATATCCTCAACCTCCAACTCTTATACATAATCAAAACAAAACTTGCTAAGTTCAAAAAACGTAAAAAGTGATGCATCTTATGGTTAGAACCCCTTGATAAATCCAAAATTAAATAATTTGTAAAATTTAGATTTGGCTAAAACTTAATTGAGTGTCAAAATAGAATTAGTATGTAGGCAAGCTAACCACTGATTCTTCTGAAAGGATATTACTGAGCTAAATGTTAGATTTGTGTATGATGGATGATTATAGGTATCTAGCTATATTTTGACATTAAATCTTGGTTAAAATTTGATTATATATTTGTTTCCAATATTTGATATGAGATTTTAGTGGCATATTTAATATTCTTAATATATGTTATGAGCATTTGTAACCGCTGCTGGGAATTTGAATATAATTATCCTTGTTTTGACACTCAATTAAATGGTATTCAAAATTTGATTTCATGTTGAGTTTGGTGGTACTTTGGCACTCAACAAAACCAATATAGATAGCAAAAGTGTTGTTTTTTTCTTTTTCCTTTTTTTGTCACTTAATCATGATTTGGTAAAAATTTCATTCTGTACAAGAGTTGAGGGTTTTTAGGTAAAAAGGACCTAAGTGTGCAATTTTTTTTAAAAGAGACCTTTTCACGGTAAAAATTGGAACTAGGAGCCATTTTAGGGTAATTGCTTAACATTTTGTATATGATAATATGATATAGACTTGACTGTTAAGAATTATGAATTTTAATACCATATCCATAACATAATCATAGTCATCAACCTATTAAACCTTACATTTGAGTGGAGAAGAAGCTTTTCAAACACCTATTAGAGAACTTTTGTTAAGCTTAGGTGTCTGATATTCTTCGAAAGGTACTATTTAGATTACTCCACCCTTATGTTTGTTTATCTTCGAAAAATAGATGCCATGCATATGCTGTTTTCCCTTTCTATTTTTGCTCAATAATATTTATCTTTGGTATCATATTTTTTTAGTGCCACGTGCGATTGAATAGAAAATTTATGGACTTTGTGCCACATTTCCTCTATGTGACATATACATTATTGCAATCATAGGCATTTAACATTGCATAGAGTTGGTGGAACTTTGTGTGTGTTACTGGTTAGGTTTGTGGCTCGACCAGTCCAGTTTGTATTTCTTGAATCTCTAAATATATGGTATATAAATATATAGATGACATGAAAAGTAGTTGGGATATGTTGGCACGTATGTTTCTTCCATAATCCCACTCAAGTGATTGAGATTTTAAGATATTTTAGTTGTTTCATGGTTTTAGACAAAAAATTTGCCACAAACCTTTACAATATATTCTGAAATTTAAATTTCAATCTTCTTTGTAGAAGTGGTTGATAACTTTTTGTTCCATACCCCGGTTTAAAATATTGATCTTTTTTGGAGTTTCAGTATTGTGACGATATGGTTTTAGTATTTTTTTAAATATAAAATATATTAATTTAAAATTAAATCTAAATATTAAAAAAGAAATAAAGAAATAAAAAAAGAGAGAAAGGGGGAGGGGGGGGGGGGGGAACTGAGGTTTTGTTTTCACTGTAGGCTGTCATGCATGAGCATTTTGTTTTATTCAAATTTCTTGTTGGTCTTGAATACGTATCATTTGTAGTTACTTAAAAGTGAAAAACTCTACTTGTCAATGATATGGACCATATTTGACTCTGTTGAGATGTAAAAGGGATTTACTCATCTATTCCCTCAAAGGATCTCAGTTTACTAGGCTGTTTATGAGCATTTTGACAGTTCATGTACAGTTACCAGAAAAATACAATTTATGATAGTTCTGGAGGGTATCTTACTAAAATTTGTCATGCACATTTCTGTTTTTGTGCTGTGAATGACAGGAGAGGCTCCTCAAGTGGCTCATCTGACGCTTGAAATGTAAAGGCAAAGTGATACTTTCACTTGTTTCACCTATAAGATCTTTAGTACATTACAGAATGAAACTACATGCAGGAGTAAAATATTGTCTACTCCCCCATTTATCTTTAATTTATTCTCTTTATAAAGAGTGAAAAATTGATATTTCTTGTTGGTAAGTTACAATTTGATTAGCATTTGCATATGCTAACTATTATGCATTGCTTAATGATATTATTATTTTAATTTTAGCATGGTCAAATTCAACCTTTTTTTTACTTACATGTTTCAATACCAGTCTGATGCTTAGTTGGGTAGAAAGTCTTAATTGTTCTAAACCCTCTGACAAGAATTGACAATAATTATTTATTTACAGGAAATATTTTTTACATTTGTTATTTTTAAAATTTCTTTTGTACCTTATTTTCATGTTCAAGGCTTTCTGTTTTTTCAAAATACTTTAATTTATTTAATGATTATAGATTTTTTTTTAAATTTTCCATTGCCTTACCTTGTGTTTCAGTAGTTTAGAGGAACATGTCATTTCCATTTTTACCTTCCAAGCGTGCTTATGAAAGAAATCCCATTGAGCCAAATGGGAGAGCAAAATGGCAAAAGACAGGACCTCATACAAAACAGCAGAAACAGATAAAAGCACCCACTGGGGTTACCATGTTCCGAGTTCTGTGTCCTGCATCAAAATCTGACAGTGTGATTGGTAAAGGTGGAGAAATTGTAGCAAGGATACAGAGAGAAACTGGTGCGAAGATTAGACTTGAAGAAATTGTATCTGGTTGTGATGAGAGAGTTATTCTTATTACTGGATCAGAGAAAGATGCAGAACTTGGCAATGAACATAAAAAAGAAGATGAAGACACTCTTGTTTCTGAAGGCGACGTCAATCTCAAGGAAAGTGCTGAAAACATTGGAGAGGCCGAGGACTCTTCTGCTCCAGAAAGTACAAAAGTGGATGGAGGACCACCGTTGTTAGTTAATGCTCTTTTGCTTATATTTGAGGGAATTATTGAAAATGAACCAGTTAATGAGGTAGATGAAGAAGAAAGTAAGAAGCTTTCTACAGTTTCTGCGAGATTGTTAATTCTGTCTAATCAAGTTGGTTGTCTACTTGGGAAGGGTGGGAGTGTTATCAAACAGATATCAGCAGACAGTGGAGCCCATATTCGCATACTTTCAAAAGATAAACTTCCTTTGTGTGGCACACAACAGGATGAAATTGTCCAGGTAAGAGAGTTTTAAATATATTTGAACATGTTTCTATTAGTAAATTGTTATTTTTTCATTGAGAAACAAATATCATTCCTCAGACAATGCACAAGTTATAGGTTCCACCTATATTAATCTTTCTTTCCTATTGTTGTACTTCTTATTTGATGTGTTTTCTGCAAACTGTATTGTAATTATCTTTCTTCTGATTTATTTTGGGCCAAATATATACTGATTTACTAGATTTACTCTCTGACCCTAAATCGTTGGGATGAACATGGCTTGATAATGATGATAATGACTTTCCTTTGGTGGAATGAGCAAATGCCTGAAATCTTGTCATATGACTTTGCAGGTAACTGGAGGGGTTGATTCAGTGAAGAAAGCTCTTCATTTAGTTGGTCAGCAGCTCCTAGATAACCCACCACGCGAACGTGATCCATTTCCTCCGGCAAATTCTTTTGGTCCCTCATCACATCCATTTACTTCTATTCCTCGGCCAGAAGGTCTTCCACTACCTAAGTTTCATTATCCTCCTCAAGGACCACCCTTCTCTAACAGGTCTCAGGGCATGCCTGACTTCCATCAAGGCATGGGTTCACCTTTTCCTAAATTTCATGAAAGTGGACCACCCATCCATCCTCAAATATCTGCAGAGCCCATCACTTTCAGGTTACTCTGCCCTGCTGAGAAGGTTGGAATTGTGATAGGGAAGGGAGGGAACACTGTTAAAACTCTTCAAAATGAAACTGGTTGTGAAGTTAAAGTTACAGAGACAACTCCTGAGTCAGATAATCGCATTATAATCATATCTGGTGTTGCAGTAAGCTACTTTGACTTGCTCTTTCTAATAGTACACTAGGTATTAAGTTAGTGAATTAAAGATGGATATTCTCTTTTAACATTAAAATATTAAATTGATAAAATCCTGCTCATTATAACTTGTATGATGTATCACAAGTAGCGTTTGATGGCGTTTTGTTGTGAATTATGTGGTTATTCTTGCTATTTGAAAATATAATTAAATCTAAGCACTTAGGTTCAATGCAGTTTTGATGCCACTTTAAATTTATATAACTTAACCTTTGCCTAGGGAGTTTGAGGTTTAGTTTATTATGTTACCTAAGAAGTTAAATGTGATGCTACCTTCAATATTTTATTGACCTTTGTCTTATGTATCATTTCCATTATGTTTTATTGACCTAAGTTTATGATTTTTAGCTTGCATATAGTTGGTTAAGAAGGATTAAACTTTGGTCAGTGGATTAACCATCAAAATCTTACAAGATAAGAATGGCCAAGTTAATCAAATGGATTTTTAAGTACAAAAATTTTCAGTAAGCCCCAAGGCTTCAAAGAACATATGCTAGTGGTCTGTGGTTAATCCACCTCATAATAATGACATGTGAAACACTAGCACATATGGAAGGGCATATGCCACTAATATTATTTGTTTATGTGCACTAGATTACATTAATCAACACATTGAATACCTATTTCCATACAGAAAAATTATACCACTCATACAATACAACATATTTGAATATAACAATCAATATTAACAACAATGTAAAATAGATAATTTATATAGAAGCATCACACAGAATAATTACTTGCAAAACAAGCCTAAGTTAAAACTTGCAGCTTTGAATTTAGAGAGATTATGGTTTAAAATTAATTGACTTTTGTTTAAACAAGTTCAAATGAACCATATCAGTTTTTTCCCCATTATGTAAGCATGCAATGTATGACCTATTTGGGCATCTGCGGTCCTTATGCTGTCGCCTCCAAAATCCACTTAGGGTGGCCACTTCTTAAAGATATAACATACCTGTTGGTGCAAGAAACTTCTTTTTTTTTTTTTTCCTTTTATAGTTCTTTGTTTTAAAGGCCTTCACATTAGTCATTAGACAATATAAGCTTATTCAGTAAGGGATTGCGATGTTTCCACTTATGGGTGCATATTGCATAAGGATTGTGAGGACGTAATCAATTCCTAAAATTTTATAGTCGAAGTCATGCTTAAATAAATGTTGATTTTGACATGGTTAAATTAATATCGTTACATAAACGAGAAGTATACTCTCATATTCCTTAGGTTCACATGTAATTTTTCTTCTATCTATACTATGTTGGTTAGTTAACTTGCGCTTATCTATATTAGAAATTGTTAGTATGTTGAATAGATTATGCAAAATGTTTTTGTATTGAAACTATGGATTTGTTAGGATGATTGATTCATTGTTAAAGCGAAAATCTGCTTATAGTATTTCTTTGGCTTACAAAATTTAATTATTGCAAATATAATTCACTTATTATTATTTTTTTATAATATAGTTCTGCGTATTCTTTCACATATACAACTTGTAATTTTGCATTGTGCCTTAGCCAGACAACACCTTTAGACATTTTTTCTACATAAAAGCACAACAACCTAACCATTATATCCAGTGTTCATATATTTACAATATGACTAATTTTTGTTATGTGCCTTGATATTAGGATGACGCAAAACTAAAATGTCCACGATAATAGTAGGTAAACATTGCCATAAATGTCAAATATATTTTCTTAAAAATAATTTATTGAGTTATTGTTTATCCTGGTATCTTGCTTATTTGTGTTTCCTCTTTCTCTAATACTTGCTCTTCTTGGCTATGTTCCTTTTTCTCCAGTATGTTACATATGTCTTGGGTTGATAATGTAATTGATGTCTAACTTATGATTGAAATTGGAAGGTTCCGCCTTTATATCTTATTTCATGTTGTTTTTCTATCAGCATTTTGATGTAACTTCAGTAATTCACTTTCTAATCGTTGCTTTTTTGGTACTTCTGCAAGGCAAGGAATTTTCTGTAGTCACATTCTAAAAAAGAGTTGAAATAATAAATAAAATCGAATGCATACTTTTAGTTGCATTTTTCAGATGTTGCTTCCATGTTATGGGTTTTCTTTGCAACTGAGTTTCGAGTTTATATTATGGAGTAATCTCCAGTAGATTGGATTATGACTGCAAGACTTGTCCTTTTAGACCTTGCTTTGACATAGCTTGCACTACGCTGCTTTTTTCTTAGCTTTCATGTATTGATTCGAGATCTACCTTCTTAAATGTTAGCTTATTTGCTGCTAGGGTGTGTTTACAAGGACTGTAAAAATTTATCATTTCCTTTTGATTTCTTTTTAAAATAAAATGTTTTTTTAAACAAAAGATGATTGGTGTTCCCAAAATAAGAATAAATTATTTGCCTTTTAATTCCAATGTACTTATTTACTTAAAAATGTTGTATTTCAAATTCTTTTTACTGAAAATGAAAATTGCAAAAGTTAGAAAATTTTCCAAACAAACTTACCCTTAAATTCTTAGTTATGGGTTTCAGTCATTGTTATATATTGTTGTCTATCATGCATTACCTTCAAAAAGAGAAATTCTATAGATCTCTTCCAAGCCATTTTTATTTTGTCACTTTGTAGCAAACCTACTTTGGTAATTGAAAATTCAAGTTGCCATAATATACTGTCTTATCTTTGTAGTTTCCATCGGATGAGGTTGCGCCAGTACAGGATGCTGTTCTTCGTGTGCAGCACAGAATAGTAATGGGTGTACCTGATCCTAAAGAGGGCACTGTCATGTGTAGGCTGATTGTTGCTTCCAATCAAATTGGTTGTCTTCTTGGCAAAGGTGGAGCTGTAATAACTGAGATAAGGAAGCTTTCTGGAGCTCAAGTACGTATCCTTGGTAAAGATCAGATCCCTACGGGTGTACCTGAAAATTATGGGATGGTCCAGGTATGCATTGATTGTCTCAGGTTGAGCATTTGAGCTACTTCATTCTTTTGTTCTCTTAGTATAATAGTAAAATGACTTGTTTTGTTAGTTCTTTGCTTTCTTTTCTACGTATAGTGTCTGTGGGTATGTTAGATTTGTCTTAGCACAACATTCCTTTTGCAATGTTTTTGGTAGATATCTGGAGAATTTGGAGCAGTTCAGGATGCATTGTTACAAATAACTTTTAGGCTGAAGCAACATCTTTTCCGTGATAAGTTACCTTCCATGGATCCCAACATGCATCCTTCTTTTGTTGAGCAAATACCTCCATATGGATTGCACAGAGGAAGGAGGGAGTCGTCACCCTCCATGTTGAACTCTAATTTGCCCCCATTTCAGAAAGATTTTGTTGGTCACCCCTTTGAGGAAAGAGCTGCCTTTTCTCATCGAATGCATGGTTCAGGTATTCCTCCTCTTGGCGTTGAGAGACCTGGACCATGGCTACCTCAGGTATTTACATTCTTATAAAATAGTTGCGACTCTATAGTTTCAACCTTTTAAGTACTATTCTGTATTTTGAGTATTAAACCTATTATCTATGCATTACGAATTATCTTGGGGAATCATCTATCCCATCAATAGCAGGTGTTGATTTGATATTGTATTCCTATCAAGAAACGACATTAGAAGTAATGGACCTAATTTGGTATGGCATTTACATGTTGTGGATGACAACGTTCATTACACATTATTTCCTTGCCATGTACTGTGGCCCGTGTAAGCAATTGTGATGGCTTCATCATTTGTTTGGTAGTTGAAGGTTGCTGTTAAAAGCTCAATTAAGTGTATCCATGCAAATTAGTTTTAGTCCCCCTTCTAGGCCTCTGCCTTGTGATATTCATAAAATGTTCATTTTTTTATTTTGCTGAATAAGCTTGTATCTAACGTCCTAGGGATTTTATTCTTTGGCTAAATATTGTCTGTTGATTTAATAGGGCATGAGAGATTCTGGTGGCCCCTTGCCTTTACCTGATTACCCTGGAGTAGGTCCACATAGAAGGATGGGTTTATTTGCTAGGTTTGGTTTCTTCTACCTAACATACTTTCCTGCTTGTTGCATATTTTTAATTAAGCTGCCATTCCACTTGTTTTTGGTGTTTGATGCAGTGGAAACCAATCAGTTCCTATTGGAAGTGTAGATGTCGTTGTTCCACGGTCTCTTGTACCTAACTTGTATGGTGTAGATGGTGGCTGCCTAAGGTGGATCCGTGAGGTTTGCTCAATATCTATAATGCAATACATTAAACTGGATTGTTCTATTGTTAACATTTTTATCTTGTTTTCAGATATCAGAAGCAAAAATTACGATTACTGAACCTAGAGCAGAGGCAACTGAGACAATGATCATAATAGCTGGAACACCGGAACAGACCCATGCTGCTCAAAGTCTCATCCAAGCTTTTGTGCTGAGTGAAACTAGTTCCATAGAATCGGCCAAACCTTGAGGTGATTTTATTTTTATTTTTATTTTTTATATTCAAACTGCTTTGCCTTCAAAAAGCTTCCTTCCATTGGAAATAAAATTTATGATTTTTGTAGAGAAAAACCATGCATCTCTTCTTGTTCAGTTTTTTCACTTCCGTCTGGGGTTTCAAACGTCTGATTCATACCTTTTCATTATTGCGGTTCTCTACTTTTCCATCAGTGAATCAAGAAGCTTCAAGAAAGGAGAACATGTTTGCAGCTTAGAGATTCTAAAGGTTGAAGCTCTGGTCAAACAATGTTAGGTTTTTGTTGGAACTCATGAGTTTCCTTGAGACTAGTATTTCTGGAGAGATTTCAAAAATTATGGACATTTAGCTGAATGATCTAGTTTACCTTGCAAATTAAGCCAAGAAAGAATCTTCATTCCATGTACTGGCTGAATTTAAGTGTGGTTTTTTATATTCTAGTAGGAAGACAGCATTAACTGGCTGCTTTTATGGATGCTGCATGTGTTAACAGTAAACACAGTAAAGGATCTTAGGTTATTATCTCTAAGTTTTCTATGAGCTTTTGGTTTTCTGGAACAATATGACAATGAAGTTATACTTTTTAGTTATTTTCTTAAGACTAATTGTTTCTTGTTCCTGTAATTTGCTCTCGAACAAATAGTTGGATTGTTCATTGATTATGTTGTGTTATTGCAGTGTTCTGTATTAAACATCCATTAATAGCAAATACTTGGTTGCCTGTTACTAATAGTTTAAACATTTCTTAACATGCTTTCCTTTGTTATTTGTGACTTTTCTGTCAGTGTTCAGTTCTATGGAATATCATCGTGGGCTTTTTTTTACCTCCTAGAGAATATTTACTTTGCTTTTTTACCTCCTAGAGAATATTTACTTTGCTTTAACAAAGTAATGAAATGAGGCGATTGATAGGACTAGAAAACATATCTGTCAAGAAACTATGTAATATGAAATGGAATTCTATATTTAATATTTAATGTTCTGATAATTCTTCTGGTAGGGTATGAAAACATTCTTTGTGTATGGTGCCATATACTTTTGGTGTTATGTTGTGCCATATTTATCACAATGTGTAATATTAGTAAATTAGTTTCAAATAAGATTTTATAAACGATCTGTGCCATATTGTGTTGAATCCCTGCTTGCTGAAGCTAATGGTGCTAGTCTAAGATTCATGCTCAAATTCAAAAAATGTAATTGCACACTCCAGGCACTTTAATAAATCAAAGGTGAGAATGGACATTTCTGTATGTGATTAAGTATCTCGTTTTCTCATTTCCTTTGTTCTTTAGACACACTTTATTAAGTGTCATTATGACAGGTTTCCTTAAGTACAACAATGCTGTTCCATAGGTTGACGCAATTAGTACTTGCATGGATGATTGCTCTAATAGGTCTTGGTGCCAATTTTCAGTGGGTGGAAAATGCCTCGTTGGGTGTCTGGGCCACTGTTCTAGGGCAAATGCCCTCCGTGATTTAATCCCATTTTAGAGAGTGTGAGACTGTCTTGAATGGGCCGCTAAGGGTGACAACTTTACCTTTTGCTCCAACAATGCTAGTAAATGGAAATCGACAAAAACTAAGAGATATTAACAATTTTTAATCTGCTTCATGGTTGTCGGGAAAGGTGACCTTTCCTCTGCGCTTCTCTTTTCTCCTTTCCTCTTTCTTTTTTTGCTGTCAAACAATCAAAATTTGGCATTCGACTATTCTCATTAGTTTCATGCTGTCAAGTCAAGAAATTAGCTGAACTTTCCATGGACATTATGATACAAATATATGGAATTGGAATTAGACGACTCCTCAAGTTTACACAGAATTGGAATAGTCAACACCTCAAGTTGAATCTGGGTTGTCAGTACTTCTATAGTATAAATAAATACACGGAATTGAAATTAGTCGACACATCAAGTTGAATCTGGGTTATTAGTACACCTATTGTAAATGAGAGCTGGTGTAATCTGAAGAAAATACTAGCTATTGTGGGGGGAATCACTTCTTGATAAGAAAAACGTGGAAGATTTATAATTCTGGACAAATTTTATTCAATTCTATTCTAAGGAAATCTGACTAGAGAGGATCTACTTGGGTATTAGTTATTTGTGCTTCTATTCGTCTTCCTTTTGTTTATCAGATAAGCTCTTCAGCTATTTGATTGATAAACTTGAAGTGCAATTTGTAGGTTCTACATTTTGAATTTGATTGGACTTCCACTGTTTGCTTTAAGGAGTTACCCTGTAAAGGAAGGTACACAAAATATGTATATATATTCTTAAAAAAATTATTTATATTCTTCCGCATTATGATTTCCTGTTGTTTTTGATATATAAAGTTCAGATTTGTTTACGAAGTTGTCACGAGTAATCACATTTTTCTGTGTATCTAAACTGATAAATAAATTATGTTGGGTTTCTGTTTGGTTGGATATAATCTTTGTTTACTGAAAAGTAAAACATCTATCCCCTTTTGGAAACCATAAATTACATTTGCTGGATTAGTTGGTGCAAAAATATAATTGCTGGTCTTGGAAGTAAACTAGCTTGTTTACGAAAATAGTTAGATGATTGTCCATTGATATTTTAGATACAATCTTCTGGTTTACAGGAACTAAGTTTTTTTTAGAAATTAATTTGGAACCTTGGAACATTTATCAAGGTAGTTCAATATATCTTTGTTGAGATGATAATGATGTGTGTGTGTGTGTGTGTTTTGGGGGGGGGGGGGGGGGGGGGGTTGGGGGGATGGGTTAGTTTATCAGTTGGGTGAGAAAAATTGAAATCATCATGAAAAGATTGAAATGTCCAAACCAAAAGAACCAATTTTTTTGGTTTTGTTAAGATGGTAAATTAAAAAAAAGTATTAATCAAACACCAATAAAAACATTAGTACCCGTGCAAGATTTCTCTTGAGAATAACCATAAAGCATTGTATTTATGGATTATATTGGTTAGTGAACATAAATAAATAGGAATAAGAGAAAATGACAGCTTGATGCACGAAGCTCCCTTCAATGAGGGGTCCAGGTGAAGGGTCTATTGTATCCGGCCTTACCTTGCTTTGCAAGAGACTGTTTTCAAGACTCGAATATATAACCTCTGGGTTACACAGTAGTAACTTTACTGTTGCACCAAGATTCCCCTTCGATACTTGTATAGGCTGCTTAAACCAAAACTTATAATTTTACTTAGTTCGCAAACCAAAACAACAGTTTGGATTGATTTCAATCACTTTGTTCTATCAGTTATCCCCATCCTTATTGATATCCCAATATACCATTTGGTTAATTACAAAGAGGAAACAAAAACGAAGAATGCTGATAGTATCATAATTCAGCATGAAAGTGGAAAGGAGCACTCCGGATTTTAAAAATCTGAATGCGCTAATGTTTTATCTTTGTTAACGGTACTACTTACCGAGCGTAGGATGTTTTTTGTCTGACTTTTTGCTGATTGGGTTATCACGTTTCATTTTTTTTTTCTCTGATTATCCTCTTGTCAAAATCTGGAAGCAGCTAACATGGTGCATACCAGTTATTAGCTTCGTTAATTCAACAAACTCTACCCGGGTATATATGCTGCCTCTTCAACCATGTCATTTTGAGCATTGCTCATATCTTGTCAATGTTGTTCTTTCTCTGTCTCCTTAGATTAAACTTGTGGACAATTATTTACCTTTATGGACTACTTTTTTAGTTTATGAATAGGATTAGTTGTAGCTACTAGTTATTGTTTATCTGGTTGATATGACCCTGCAAACTATTCTCAATATTGTTCTTTCATTTTGGTTCATACCAAATGCTCACCTCTTTTATTCTTGTGGTTTTGCTGAATTTCTTTGCTATTATACCGTTTGATTTGTTTTGTAAATTCAATATTTTTCTGTATAGCTCGTGGAGGTGGATATTCATCTTTAGGCAATTATCAAAGGGTGCCGTGTTTTAATTTTTGGAAACTGTATTTTCGTTGCTATTACGAAAGGTGGATATTTTCGTTGAATGGTTGCCCCCTCTTTTGCCTTGTATAATCAAGCTGAACAGTATAATTTTTGGAAACTGTTACTTTAATAGGAGGCTCGAATCTGACTTTAAATCTACCAAAACACTTGACTTGTTTAAACACTAAGCGATTGAAGACATGCTTCTTATTCTTGCATTTAATGAATATTTCATCTCTAGCTCTTAATTCCTTGAGCTTATTAATAATTCCTCTAATCCCATTATATGTGCTAACTTCCTCTTCTGCACAAGTTGTATTGCCTTGCTTATCTCTTGTGTTTCTATTCTTATTGGGCTAAGGGTTGTGTGACCAATGTTTAAGTGTTTAGATTGAGGCACACGCATTTAGGTGTCTAATGCTTCTAACGTTGGTAAAATTCCAGAATTTGTTTGGGACAATATTTCTACTGTTTCGGTTCTAGGTTCATTTGATAGGCAACCACTTTTAATGCTTAATGCTTCTTGATGCTCATGGATGATTTATGGTTGAGTGAGTTCATTATAGTACTTGATACTTTTCAAATTTAACACAGCAGTAATTCAACAAGTTATTATATAATCCTTCAAAAGGTTCTGATTTTGAAGGAAATAATTAAGGTAAAAAAAGAGGGAAAATTTATAGAATATTTTTCATTTGACTTTAAAAATAAGACACCACAGATTTACAGTGGGTATAGTATTTAGACGTGACGTTGACTTATTTTAATATAGTTTGCTAAAGCCTTGAAAAGCTTCGACTGACTTGAATATGATGCTTGTTTTATGAATCCATTGTTATTTACTAAATCCTTTGCGAGTTATTATTATACGCTCAGGGGCAATCAGATATGGATTGCATTGGTTTTCACGCAAGTCCCATTTAACAGTGGATTTCTTGAGATTAGGCACAGAAGGCATTCTCAGTATCAATATTTTGGTGAGATTAATAAACGATTTTAGTTTGCCCTTTGAAGTTCGCTCAATACCTCCCTCAGATTGCTGATTCTTCATGTAAACTTGAGATGCGAATTTCATTCTCCATGAAAGCACAAATGAAGAACTTTTGATTCATCTGAAGTTCAACAGTCATTTTAAAGTTAATGTTTTTGCCCACGAGTAGATTATAAACTCTGCTGAATCAAAGACTTGTTAACAAGTCACTCTTTTCCTAAGAATTCCTTGCTTGTGTATTAGAGGTTGTAAAACTCAATTAGATAAAAAAATATGGTAGTTTTTTGAATGGTTTTCTTAGTGCATTTGCTAAAAGTAAATACTTGCTAATTGATCTATATAACTTCCCTTTTAAAAGTTAAAGTGTTCTTAGACAACAGAAGATGTTTGTTTTGTGAATGAGAGGTTTTCATTGTGCGTGGCTTTGTGATAGATCTCTGGATAAGACTTCAAACAAATCATCAGATTCTTTGTTCATTTGTACTCTAATGGAGAATGACCTTTATTTTATTGAATTACCGGTTGAGAAGAAATCGCCAGGATAGATTAATAGATGGCCTTCTTATATAATTTCAATTTTATTTCTTCTATAGCAGTCACCATCATAGTTTATAATATTTCTTCTATAGCTCCTCTTGATGAAAAATAATCCCCTTTACAGGCCCCAACTTCAGGTAGGATTTAATTTATTATGATTGCCTTTTTTTTTTTTTGTAGAGAATTTGATTGGACAAATACTATTTAGACGAATCTTTTAACGTTTTAAAGATTTTTTCATCTATTTTTATGATATTTATATAAATAAAAAATGAGAATGAATCATTTATTCTATTTTGAACCAAAATTGAAACGGTGATTTACTAAAGAGCGTAGGTAGTTGTGTTTTTCATAGATTGCGTAGGCGTTTTAAAAATGTCCAGATCGCCTAGCTTGTACCGTGTTAAATTTTTATTTGACCCTTTGATAAAACTTGTAAATCTGACGTGCGTATGAAGAAGGGATTACACGGGAATTTAGGGCATGTCATTGAACCACTGGTTTGTTTTCTCACAAAAAATCCTGACAACTTACTCCCGCTTCATCGGCAAAATCGGAAATCTTAGTTTCCACTACTGAAAATGCCGTAAAAGTTAACTTTTACTTCATCAGGCCAGCTCTATTTATTGTTTATCGGTGCTTTCACTAGACGAGCTCAAGTTTTATCGACAAAACCTTGATCGGTAGCTTTTAGTGCTTCATTGGGGACTATGCCATCCTCCATTGGTATCAGACTTTCATTCCCTCAGCTGATGTTTGTTTCCTGGAAGAATTAGCTCAGAGTGAGTATTGATCAAAGATAGTAATATTAATAATATTTGAAATGTCAAATAATCCATCATCAGTGAAATAGTTTTTATTAGTTAAAAAAAATGTAAATAATATATGTAGGCTTAGTTGAAGATAGTTTCAAAAAATTGATGTGATTGAATTGATGGAAATAGTATGATAAAGGTTGATAATGGAGCTTAGTGAAAAGATTACAGTATTTTAGTACAATCATCTACTAGAAATGATGTTTACAAATATTTTGATGTGTAAAGTCAATTAGTAGAACTACTTGTTATCATATTTATTTTGTATTTAAGTTAATTAAATTTATCAAAATAAAATGACTAAAAAGATTCACTTAGTTTTAATATTATTTGTTTGTTCAATTACAAAGGTTGAATGATTTATTTGTATATTGCAGTAAATACCCATAGTCGGAAAAAAATTACATATCGAGGATAAGTTACATTGGATAAGTAAATTGAGTCATTTTATAGATTTTTTTGTCAAACTTTTCCAAAGGGTAGGGGGAAGGGAAAAGAGCAATTAAGAGTAAAATTCTTATGAAAAACACATTAGCATTATAAGCAATAGCTTTTTTGTGTGTTTCCTTAGTGTATGGGAAATTCTACTTAGGGGATTACTAGTTAACATATTTGAGAACTAGTATTCAAAAGGCAAAATTTTTAAATTTCATAATGTGAGTACGTGTGACCTTCACAACTAAATACGTAGCACTATTACTCGAAATCCCAGATAAAGACATGCATGTAAAGGTGAAATCGAAGGTTGTTTCTGGAAAATTATATATTAGATATTTTATAAGGAACGAGCTAGATCAATCTAGATTAAATATCTAATGAAGAAATATTATCTTTGTGTGGATTCAGATAAGAATATTAGATTGTTTTGTAATTTTATTTGCTTCTTCTACTTATCAGCTACCAATATAATTTATAAATATTGTCAATGATATCAACAACCTAGGAAATTATAATTGGATTGAAGTAATATATAATTATGTGACTCCTCAACTCTCAATATTTTGAGGAGTGTTTGCGACAAAGACTCCTAGTCATACGGTCGTGCTGCCTTATATGAAGGGATTTATTGGTCTCTTTGCTGTAAGTCTTGAATATGTAGTTAGTAGTTTACATAAATAGCTAATATAATATAATTATTTATTTATAGCATAGGCTTGATTTCTTGAACATGTCCTTACTCAATGTGCAACCAGCATGGTAAAATCCAGAATAAGCAAGTGGAGGTTTGTTTATTCTCATATTAATAAAGTAAGAGATAAGTTACAAGAACTCTCACCTCTTTTGGTAAATATTAGTGTATTTGAAATAATGTTACAATCATATTATCTATGTAAAGCTTCGTTAATTGATTATCTATTGTTATTAATTAATCAGATTATTATTGATATTCTTTCTACTTCCAAAAAAGTCTATTTACTTGGGTCTTGTCTTGGCATTCAGTGTGAATTAACACTACAAAGGCGTAAAATATCCACTATACAAATTGATACTGAGTTACTAGAGGCAATTGGATGTTTAGGATGTATTGCAGAAGAAACAATGATTGAAGTTCTTATCATCTAGAATGAAGAATTACTTATCTTTAATAAAAAATTAGTTGTCATTATGGAAAGGGAAGAATTATCTTTTCCAACTAGGCACTCTGCAGGATATCCTCCTCCTCAAAATTCATTCGCTAATCTGATGAGAAGAGGATGCGACAGAAGTCGTTATGACTTGCGGGACACTTCTAAAGATAAACCTTCATTGATATCATTGGTCCATGGAACGAAGAGGATCACGAGACAAATAAAGGTGGCTGAGGAGAGTAAAAATAATAAAAGCAAAGGAAAAAAAAAATCTGAAATGCAAGAATACAAGCCTATATTATTCACCGACAAGATTAATGGAAAACAAGAGGTTGAAAGAATACAACGAAGTGAGAAGACACTCAACAGAAGGAGGTTGGATACTATTAAAGAAAGCAGAGAATTATGAAATAATTTTTAAATAATAATTGATATGAGTTTTTATTATGGTTGTTAAATACATTGAGTTATTCTTATTTGCAGTATCTTAAGGTAAATTTAAATAAATGAAATGTAGCCTATCTCATAGTAGTACTTGATAATTTGAGGTGGCCTAATTCCGACTTTGTATGAGAGGAAGATTACTATGCATTGACAAGAAATGACTTCCTTACATGTGTCAATGGGAGCATATTTACGGATGGGGAAGTAATCAACGCATACATTTCAATACTCTTTAGGGTAACATCCTCGTCCAGTACGATATATAATTAATTTATTTATTGCTCAACCAAATTTGAGGTAAAACATATTTTTATATGATAACATAATAATTTATTTGTGATATTATTACACTAACTATGAAAATATCTTGAATTTGATAGTCATCACACGAACACTTATAGGGAACTAGTATGTTACACATTATAAAAACAAATCCGATTGTGAAATTAGGTATACTTTTATACCAATGAATATTGATCGTGCTCATTGTCACGCCCCATAAGAATCCTTGCCCGAAAAACGGACAACATCTCTTCTGTAATATTGATAAATGAAACTTAGATATATAGCCACACGACTGTATAAGTATAATAATGTATAGCCCACACGGTTGGATCAACAACCATGTAATTGCATACACAACTCACATGATTGGAATAGAAAATAAAATAATAAATAGCCCACACGGCTGTAACAAGAACATAGCGGAAGACATAGGAAAGTCATACAATCTAAAATGATAAACTGCGTGCCAGCACGGCTTAAACACAATAAGTACATAACTAAAATAAAAGGATACCATAAGTCCAAAAATCCACACAGAAGATACATATTACATATACAAGTCCAAAACCAATAAAGCGAGTGAAAGTAATAACGAAAGAAGACGCTTGATGTGACATGAGATTAGCGGATAGGATCTCTAGACGACTCTATAAATCCTCTACCTGCTCCCTGTTGAAAGGAAAGAAAGGAAACTAGTACAAGGGGTGATGAGTTCGAGTGACTCAACAGGTAATAGACATAGACAGTGCATGATTAATATAAAATATGAAGATCAAAGTGTACAGTCTCAGTAAAAAAATATGAACATGGTCATATATGACATAATATATACAAATAATCATATCTGACATAATATATGCACATAATCATATCTGACATAATGAATGAACATACCCAATCTGGATCTAATACATATGGTATAGAGATTAGTAAATCTCACTAGGGATCAGCAACAGATCTGCTTGTAACACCTAAGTAATATAATTGATAACATATACATGTATAATAAATAACATGTATGAAGTATGACAACCATATATAACAATCATATCTCAAGTAAATGCAACAATCACACACAAATACAGATATATCTCCAAAAGATGCATCGCGCATCATATGCATATGCGCATGCATGAAACATGGTCACTCCTGACCACCCCTCAAGATACCACGACCTTTGTGTGGCTAAGAGGCCAGATCCGTGACAACTATACTACCCTCCAGATACCACTACTCTTGAGTGGCTGAGACGGGCAGTTCGCTAAGTAGCTATCTCACTATATAGCAACGAGTCTATTGTTGGAATCGATGATCGCGGCTAGAGGGGGGGAGTGTGAATAGACGCCCCAAATTCTTCGTTTCTTCCTACGATTAGGGTTAGCGCAGCGGAAATAACTAAATAGAAACATAAAGGAAAAAGACAAACCTCAAACTCGATGGATGTAACGAGGTTCGGAGATGAAACTCCTACTCCTCGGCGTGTCCGTAAGGTGGACGAAGCCTATCAATCCGTCGGTGGATGAGTCCCCGGAAACCCGGCTAATAATCACTCCTTCTGGGTGGAGAAACCTCGCCACAATGTCTTGCAACAGCAAGATAAACAGGAGTACAAGAATATAGCAAGAAACTAAGTACAATACAAAAATGTAATAACCCTAGCTTGCCTTCTTATCGACTGGATGAAGCAGCAGCTTCAAACGACGCCTACAACAGCAGGAACCCAGCCGATGAAGCTCACACGAAGCTTCAAGCAGAAGCGAGCTCAGCAAAGCTCAAGTCACAGCAGTGAAGAAGAACAGCAGCTCGAGGAGAAAGAAGAAGAGTTGTAGTCAGCAGCCCTCGATCTCTTCTTATAACCTCTGATATCCTGAGCCAACCTGCGAACCTGCAAGCAAAAAGAACAGAACACAGAAGTCTGAAATAACCTAGCCGTTGTCACTCACAACGGCTAGTCCTGGACCGATCAGGCTCCAACCTGATCGGTCCACACTATCCCTGATCGGTCTTGGGGACCGATCAGGCTAAGCCTGGACCGATCAGGCCATGTCCTGATCGGTCCAGGAGGAGTCTGATCGGTCCCTTGGACCGATCAGCCTTTCTCCTTCTTCTCTTCTGTTTGCTTCCTGATCGGTCTTCAGACCGATAAGATAATCTGTAAAATACGGTGCCCAAATAATAATAAAATAATAAGATTATTGGACAAATAATCTTATTGGATTTTTCAGGAATTTTTAGGAATTTTCTGGGATTTATTCGGAGCCCGTTTGACATATTGTAAGGGGATCAATTATTGGGTTTAGAGAAAGTCTGTTTGGAATACTCAGATGTGAGAGTTGATTGAGAGATTAATCTAGGGTTAATTTAAAAATCCTTAAGTTTATAATTCCTTTCCTTTTCTTCACCCGAGCCCTAAAGCCTTCCCTCACCGCCGACTTCTCCCGATTCCCCTCTCTTCTTCTGCCGTTTCCGCCCGACGCACCTTCCTTTTCCATCTTCCTGCGCGATCGCCGGCAGCCCGGGAGTTCACCGCCGATGGAGGTCTTCTCCTTCACCGTCCCTCACCTCCGCCACCGACCTTCCTCTCTGCGATTCCTCTTCGTTGCTGGCGCAGATTCATCACAGCTCACCTCCCGATCTTGCCGCAGCACCCGAACGTCGTTGCCGTCACCCGACGCCGCCTTCTCCCTCTCCCTCTCTCGTTGTCATGGAACCCTATCCGTGAGAGGCCGGCGCCCGTTGCTAGCAGCTATCGACATCGCAGTCCCTGTCTGTTTCCGTCGCCCTCTTCACACCGCCGGTGCCCTAAATCGATCACATCTCCTTCTTCTCGGCACGAGAGCCGCTGGATCTCTGCACATCGCAACTCCGATCACTGGATTTTGGTTCCTCTTCGTCGCTGGTACAGATTGGTTATCGATCCGTTGGGTGAGACAGATTTCATACACAGAATTAGATTGAGGTATGGTTCGTATCAGATGTGTAGCAAGTTAATTTTCATTTTGTATGGGAATATAGAGATTGATGTTTGGTTGGTTTTGTAGCTCCGGCCAGCACTGTTCACCAGTGATCCACAGTGTCGGCCATCTTGTTAAAACTGTGAGCTCTTCGGACATGAGCTACCAGCAACTCACTTGAGGTTGGGTAAGTGTTAATTATAGGTTGTTGAAGTTAAGCTTGACTTGGATCACAAGGTTAATTAATAGGATTCATTGTTTGGATTGTTAGATTCTCAAGGGAAGGAGTTAGCGAACAGTAGTGAATCGTTGCTATTGGTCGTGAGCCACTTTCAGTGACATCTTGTTGCCAAATTTAGAGTAAGGTATGTTGAGATTTGATTTTTGTTCTGCATGGGATTTGATTAGTGATGATTGATGAGGATTAAAGAGTTTATTGGTGGATTAGGGATGGACCTATCATCTAAATGAATTTAGATTGCTAGGTGGAATTAGACATGGTTGCCTAATCGAATTAGGATTGGATTATAAATGAATTTATGGATTCATGTTAATTAAGAAGTTGAGAAACTCAAGGATTAGATATTGGGATGTGAATTAGACTAGGAAATGATTGAGTTGATTGAGGATTGTTGGAATTTGTGGTTGATTATGGTTTGATGATTTAGTTGATAAGGTTATTGTAGGTTGATATCATTTGTGTTGAGGATGGATAAATCAATATTTGTATCATATTATATTGGAGACTTTGTGATCTGTAGTTGTTTGAATTGAAGTAAAATATTGTGGATTTAGTTAAACCTAATTGAATTAAGGGATTAGGTTAATTGCTTCTATTAGGGTTTCCCTAATTAGATTGGGGAGTTTATTTAGCTATTTGCTACCTATGTAATTAGCTAAATATATTATGTGATCGCAGGACTTTATTCGAGGCGAGCGTCTCGACGTGGGATTGATTTATTTTATCATGATCGACAGATTAAAGGCGGGTACTTCTTGCTTTATCTCTTTAGTATTTTGACCCTAGTGCATGAGCTTTATGTTCAGATAGTTGCTGTATCTATCTTGACTCCACTCTTATTTTTCCTGCGTTTGATACTTCCACTCAATCTTTGAGCTACTCGTTTCTGTATCTATACAGTCTCTCGTTGCTATCCATGATATTTAGCAGATACTATAGTACTAGGTATTGGATACCAGATACCGGACATTAGATAGTAGGTATTGGATATATGGACACCTGATACCATGCTTACCTGTTTGATTACTGTTTATTTATGCTTAGTATTGAGCATGCGGATTCATGTAGCATACCTGATTTCCTGTTATATATATATGATGACTGTTGCATTATTCGCATCATGTCATTGCATGCATAGCCGACGACTTTGGCTCCCTTGTGGTTGAGACGGTCGTTGGCCTGGGCCGCACGCTCGGCCACTCATGGGTAGTGGTAGCTTGGAGCGTGCCGCATGTCCTGTCGTGCCCCCCACTCGCTCATGGGTAGTGGCGGCAGCAGGGACCCCATCGCAGACGTAGCTATTCAGCTACTATGCACCTGTCCATCCGGTCACTCGAGAGTAGTGGCGGTCTTTGGGTGGTACAGTTTGTCATCGATCCGACCTCTCGACCATACAGGGGTCGTGGTGCAGAGAGGTGGGCGGGGTGACCATCCGTACATACGCTGTTGTTTATATCTGCTGGTTGTTTACTTATGCTGTTGTTGCTTATCTATGCTGCTGTTGCTAGATTATGCTGCTGTTGTTTATTTATGCTGTTATGCTTACGTAGGTTGAGATTTATACCTGTGTTAGGTGTTTAGACACTGGCTTACTTACTGTTGATCATGTATATACCTCACATGATACCATGTAGTTATGAGCAGTACTGTAGCAGGACTTTGCTACACTTTACCTTCTACCACTAGCCTAGGATATGGTTTCAGGTATGGACACTTATTATGATATCACTGTAGTATCTGCTATTTCCATACGAGACTGTATACCCTTGCATCTCTAGTTCTTTACTTTACTCATGCACTATCAGTCTATTACCCGCTGAGTCTTTATACTCACCACCCCGTATATTGGTAATTTCACCAGGTAGCAGGTAAAGGATTATGGAGTCGCTGGAGATCCTGTCCGCCAGGTTCCACGTCACATTCGAGGACGACCTTACGATTTTGGTATTTCTTACGCTATTTGTATTTTGGGTTTTGTACTTATTTATGTATTTGAGTTCTCTTGTATTTGGTTTGATATTATTGTGTCAAGCCGAGCCGGCTCGCAGTTAGTTACTTTATGTTTTGTTATCGTTGTTTGTGATTTCCGCTGTGTTGATTTAGTATAGCCGTGTGGGCTGATTCATATATTTATATAACTGCGTGGTTGTGTTTATTTCTGTCTCAGCCGAGTGGGCTGCTTATATAACTGCGTGGTTGTGTAGATATATTCCAGCCGTATGTGGCTGATGTATATTGTATGTATGTATGCCTCAGATTGTCACCCGTACAGGGGAGATGCTGTCGAAATTTTTCGGTACGGTCTCCTCTGGGGGCGTGACATAATCCACAGAAGCATTCTGTTTGATTACTGATCGGTCACCAGACCGATCAACCGTATCACTGGATCAGTCCCCAGATCGATCCAGAGCTTGGTTTTTGCCCAAACCAAGTCCCAAACCTTCCAAACCAACATCCGGTCAACCTTGACCTGTTGGTACATCATGCTTAGCATCTGGTCACTCTCTTGACCTGCTAAGACTCCCCACCAAGTGTCCGGTCAATCCCTTTGACCCACTTGGACTTTTCTCTTCATGTCAAGTATCCGATCACTCTCTTGACCTACTTGATCTTCTCAACACCATATGTCCGATCACCCTTGATCCATCTGGATTTTCCCTTGCCCGGCTTCACTCACCAGGACTTTCACTTAGCTTCACTCACCAGGATTTTCAATCTGCCCGGCTTCACTCACCGGGACTTTCCCATTGCCTGGCTTCACTCACCAGGACTTTCCAACTGCCTGGCTTCACTCACCAGGACTTTTCCGTCTGCCTGGCTTCACTCACCAGGACTTTTCCGTCTGCCTGGCTTCACTCACCAGGACTTTCCACATCCGGTCCAGAGAACGAGCTACCGAGCCCTCTCTGACCACAGTTCGGAGAACGAGCTACCGAGCCCTCTCCGACTTCGATCCGGTCCAGAGAACGAGCTCCCGAGCCCTCTCTGACCACAGTCCGGAGAACGAGCTACCGAGCCCTCTCCGACTTCCCATGCGCCAAGCTTCCATACTTGGACTTCTCCGTGCCAAGTCTCCATACTTGGACTTTTCCCGTGCCAAGCTCCCTGCTTGGACTTTTCACCATGCCAAACTCCCTGCTTGGACTTTTCACCATGCCAAGCTCCCTGCTTGGACTTTTCCCGTGTCAAGTTCCCTGCTTGGACTTTTCCGAGTCAGGTCAACTCACCTCGGGTCAACCAGGTCAACCTTGACCACGGGTTGCACCCACAATCTCCCAAGCTTGTTCTCGTCAAACATTAAAATACAACTCGAGTCAAGTCAACTCGAGTCTGGTCAACCAGGTCAACCTTGACCTAAGGTTGCACCAACAATCTCCCATCCTGTTCTCGTCAAACATCAAAATACAACTCGAGTCAGGTCAACTCGAGTCGGGTCAACCAGGTCAACCTTGACCTAAGGTTGCACCAACAATCTCCCCCTTTTTGATGTTTGACAAAACTCATAATCAAACCCATAATCAAGTTAGGTTAACCCGATAACCTAACTTAGGTTTTCTAATGTTCTTCCCTGATCATTCTCTATTCTCCTCAAACCTACACTCTCCCCCTTTTTGACACACATCAAAAAGAGTGAATCAAGGTCAAGAGTTTCTTTCTAATGAAAGTCCCATACCTTTCATTGAAACTCTTAATTCCCCCCTTGATACTAAGGTCAACAATTAACTTAGTGATAATCCCATATCACTCAAGTCTTTAGGAGTAAAAACTCCCCCTAAAAGTCAACTCCCCCTTGACTAATAGGTAAAACTCCCCCTAGAGGTCAACTCCCCCTTGACCATTGCACCAACAATGTCTTGGAGAGTTTCAAACCTTTAGAACTCTAAAACACCACTTCCATAGCTGTAATTTCAGACAAACAGTCGAAATTCAGCAACTTGGCACGCCCTGATCGGTCACCAGACCGATCAGGGATTCCCTGGATCGGTCACGGTGACCGATCCAGGCACCCCTGGACCGATCAGAATCCCCTCTGATCGGTCCACAATTCTGATTTCTGATTTCTGAATTTTTCTTCTCCCGAAATTCAGAAACCTCTAGAAAATTACAGAAAATTCTAAAAATTATGAAATTTTGAAGGTACATTCCTCATAACATATACTATCAAGGAAAAATAGTTTTCTACGAAAATAACGTCCATTTTCAAAACTTGATACAAAGTTCAAAAGTCTTTGAAATAGCTCAAAGTTAACTCATCTTTGTATCAACTTGTTCAATGATGAATGCTATCACTAGAAAAGCTTCATCAAGATTTTTCAAATCAATTTTAAAATGATTTTAAACCATTTAATTTAGGACCACAATCTTTGGGCTAAATGTACATGACTTGTACATAAGCTTTCCCTATGATCCCCAATTTTGAATTAGGCTCATCTAGGTACAAGAACCATGCACCTTGATCCTAACTCATCATCCTAATATCTCACACATATCTAAGGTGTATCAAACACATTCAAGTCAATTTTGATGTGAGATATGGGTTTAGGTTATCTTATTCTAAGGTCTCATGCATTTTCTAAACATCAATTTGATCTCCATATCAAATTATGTTTTTATCCTTAAATCAATTTCATTGATTATAAATGCAAGAGAAGAGATGATGACATGACATATAATGATATCATACATAATAACATGTGCCAATGTCATGATGTCATGGCATAAAGTATGAAACTTAAATAAAGCATGACATTTGACTAACCTAAGCATTATCATGACATTTTAAATTATCATAAAATGAATATGATGTCATGACATGGCATATGACAAACAATATATGGCAAATAGCACATAAAGGTATAGAAAATACCTAATTCTAGCCTTAGTTGCCATTTTTGATAATTTTGATCATTTTGCCATAAATTCTATATTCCTAAGTGTGATAGACCTCAAATCATATACCAAAGATGTTTAGATCACTATGTGCCAATTAGATTGACTCTAGACAACTCCTCAAATTTGATTGGCACATTCTAATCACCTTAGGAATAACTTTCAATTTCATTTTCAAGGCTTGATTGCACCTTGAAAATTCCTAAAGTGCCACCTTTTGCCATGATTAGGTTAACTACCTATTCAAGTAAGGTTGGCACACTCTAATCCATCTAGCGTGATGGAATCATGCTCTTAGGAACTCAATACCTATTGGAGCTCATTGGGTTCACTAAGTATTCACTAGGGATGACTTCCCTAACAACCCTTCTAATGACCCTCCTAGGCTTTGAAGCCTTGGTCATTTGGGACTCATCAAGATCAACTCTAGGGGTGACTCCCCTTGTGACCTTGGTGATGGTCTTCCTAGCCCTAGATTTTGTTCCATAATCGAATGGAACATTGTGATAAGTGGGCTTGATCATTTGGGACTTAGGTTTGTGACTCAAACCTTTCTTGTCCTTGGACTTGGGTTTTTGACCCCTAGACCCTAGAGTCAAATCCTTAAGAGCCTTTTCTAGAGAGTCAAGTCTTGACCTCAAGACTTGATTTTCTTTCTCTAATACCTCAAGCTTTAATTTATCATTTTTCTTTGAGGTATTCCTAGGCATATGTCTAGATGATTTGGGATTTCTACCTAGATTTTCCTTAGCCTTAGATGGGTTAATTCTAGGGTTGGCTTTCCTAGTGTTATCCTTATCTAAGCTCACATGCTTGGCACCTAAGCATGTGTATCGATTTCTAATGTTATCATGCTTACCATTATTAACAATAGCAATAAGGCTACTAGCATGTGTTCTATTTGAATTACAAAAATGAGCCTTAGAGATTACCTTAGGGTTTGCCTTAGCTCCCCCTATCGATGTGCTTGGTTTCTTGTCCTTGTGAGGTTGCCTCCCCCTCGAACATTGGCTCCTATAGTGTCCCTTTCGCTTGCATTGGAAGCACACCACGTGCTCCTTGCCCTTGCGTGTTGGGACTCCGGCTTCCTTGACCTTTGGCGCCGGTGGAGTCTTTCTAACCCTCTTTGGACACTTACTCTTGTAATGTCCAAATTCTCTACACTCAAAGCACATTATGTGTAATTTGCTAGAAACTAAATGGCTTGAGTTACCTAGAGTTGAGGATGGATGAACGCTCTCTCCTTCATCCCTTCCGGAGGTAGAAGCTTCTTCTTCTTGCTCCGAACTTGAAGAAGAACTCTCCTCTTCTTCTTCTTTAGATGTTGAGTGGCCCTCAACTTCTAAATCCATTCCTCCATGAAGTGAACTCCTTGGCTCACTTGACTCCTCTTCATGGCTTGAAGTGGAGTTCCCCTCATGGAACTTAGCCAAGTTGTTCCACAACTCCTTGGCATTGTTATATCCACCTATCCTACACAAAACATCATTAGGTAAAGAAAATTCAAAAATTTTCAATACCTCATCGTTGACTAGGGATTGGTGGACTTGTTCCTTGGTCCACTCCTTCTTCTCTAGGGTTTCTCCTTTCTTGTCCATCGGAGGCTTGAAACCTAATTGAACACAACTCCAATTTTCAAGGTTAGTCATAAGAAAATACCTTATTCTTACCTTCCAATACGCGAAGTCGTCACGATCGTAGAAGGGTGGAATCGTGATGTCCTCCCCAAGCCGATCCATCTCTAGCTTATGCTCCCAAGGGTGTGAATCCGACGAAGAGCGACCTCGCTCTGATACCACTTGTTAGAATCGATAATCGCGGCTAGAGGGGGGGTGTGAATAGACGCCCCAAATTCTTCATTTCTTCCTACGATTAGGGTTAGCGCAGCGGAAATAACTAAATAGAAACGTAAAGGAAAAAGACAAACCTCAAACTCGATGGATGTAACGAGGTTCGGAGATGAAACTCCTACTCCTCGGCGTGTCCGTAAGGTGGACGAAGCCTATCAATCCGTAGGTGGATGAGTCCCCGGAAACCCGGCTAATAATCACTCCTTCTGGGTGGAGAAACCTCGCCACAATGTCTTGCAACAGCAAGATAAACAGGAGTACAAGAATACAGCAAGAAACTAAGTACAATACAAAAATGTAATAACCCTAGCTTGCCTTCTTGTCGACTGGATGAAGCAGCAGCTTCAAACGACGCCTACAACAGCAGGAACCCATCCGATGAAGCTCACACGAAGCTTCAAGCAGAAGCGGGCTCAGCAAAGCTCAAGTCACAGCAGTGAAGAAGAACAACAGCTCGAGGAGAAAGAAGAAGAGTTGTAGTCAGCAGCCCTCGATCTCTTCTTATAACCTCTGATATCCTGAGCCAACCTGCGAACCTGCAAGCAAAAAGAACAGAACACAGAAGGCCGAAATAACCTAGCCGTTGTCACTCACAACGGCTAGTCCTGGACCGATCAGGCTCCAACCTGATCGGTCCACACTATCCCTGATCGATCTTGGGGACCGATCAGGCCATGTCCTGATCGGTCCAGGAGGAGTCTGATCGGTCCCTTGGACCGATCAGCCTTTCTCCTTCTTCTCTTCTGTTTGCTTCCTGATCGGTCTTCATACCGATCAGATAATCCACAGAAGCATTCTGTTTGATTACTGATCGGTCACCAGACCGATCAACCGTATCACTGGATCGGTCCCCAGATCAATCCAGAGCTTGGTTTTTGCCCAAACCAAGTCCCAAACCTTCCAAACTAACATCCGGTCAACCTTGACCTGTTGGTACATCATGCTTAGCATCCGGTCACTCTCTTGACCTGCTAAGACTCCCCACCAAGTGTCCGGTCAATCCCTTTGACCCACTTGGACTTTTCTCTTCGTGTCAAGTATCCGATCACTCCCTTGACCTACTTGATCTTCTCAACACCAGATGTCCGATCACCCTTGATCCATCTGGATTTTCCCTTGCCCGGCTTCACTCACCAGGACTTTCACCTAGCTTCACTCACCAGGATTTCCAATCTGCCCGGCTTCACTCACCGGGACTTTCCCACTGCCTGGCTTCACTCACCAGGACTTTCCAACTGCCTGGCTTCACTCACCAGGACTTTTCCGTCTGCCTGGCTTCACTCACCAGGACTTTCCACATCCGGTCCAGAGAACGAGCTACCGAGCCCTCTCTAACCACAGTTCGGAGAACGAGCTACCGAGCCCTCTCCGACTTCCATCCGGTCCAGAGAATGAGCTCCCGAGCCCTCTCTGACCACAGTCCAGAGAACGAGCTACCGAGCCCTCTCCGACTTCCCATGTGCCAAGCTTCCATACTTGGACTTCTCCGTGCCAAGTCTCCATACTTGGACTTTTCCCGTGCCAAGCTCCCTGCTTGGACTTTTCACCATGCCAAACTCCCTGTTTGGACTTTTCCCATGCCAAGCTCCCTGTTTGGACTTTTCCCATGCCAAGCTCCCTGCTTGGACTTTTCCCGTGCCAAGCTCCCTGCTTGGACTTTTCCGAGTCAGGTCAACTCACCTCGGGTCAACCAGGTCAACCTTGACCACGGGTTGCACCCATAATCTCCCAAGCTTGTTCTCGTCAAACATCAAAATACAACTCGAGTCAAGTCAACTCGAGTCTGGTCCACTAGGTCAACCTTGACCTAAGGTTGCACCAACAATCTCCCATTATGTTCTCGTCAAACATCAAAATACAACTCGAGTCAGGTCAACTCGAGTCGGGTCAACCAGGTCAACCTTGACCTAAGGTTGCACCAACATCTATGACTGCTCACAACGTTGGATATCACTACCCTTGAGTAGCCGGGTGGCATGACAAGACAAGCTGAACACAACTCCAAGCTACCACTATCCCTCAGTGGCTGAATAGACAGTGAATATGAATGATGACTCTCTCAACCACAGAGGGAGACTTAATTGTCAGTATGCAGTGCAATGATAAATATGATGGAAATAATCATGATACCAACACAATCTTCATCAACGCTACAACACAATTAACATAAGTACCTTTAGTACATGATCCATCTATCACCTAAGTTTATATGTATGAATATATCTAACAGGTGTCTACTAATCAACACATAAGGTACAAAGTGACACCTATCATACATCTCACACAAGTGGTTATGCATCAACATAGGTTCAATCAACCTGATACCTCCAAAAGTACACACCAAACCCATTTACACACCCAATATAGGTTTAATCGACTTAATACTTCCAATAGGCACATCAAACACGCATGCACACATATACTTTGATCTCCATATTTTGTATTGACCATGCACTATCTTGTCCATTATACGATGAGTCACCCAGACTCACCACCCCTTTGTATGTTTTATATATTTCAGGTAATCTGTTGACGTTGTAGAGTTGCTTGGAGTATCCTATTTGTCAGTCCGATGTCACATCTGAGGATAGTCTTTGCTTTGCTTTTGATTTCTTGCATTCCTTTGGATTTTTATGTACTTAGCATTGTTGGTACAATTTCTCCTAGGTCAAAGTTGACTAAGCTTGAGTTGGTTGTTTTTAAGTTTCGATGTTTGACAATATGAGAGGAAAAAGTTAAATAGGTCATAGTTAATCATATATTTGATAATATATGGAAATTGCTGTTGTAATTTTTAATCTGAGAGATTGACGATCAAAGGTTGACCAGAAGAGCCAAGTAGGTTAATGTTGACCGGATACTTGACTAAGAATAAAGCCATTGGTGAGGTTCAAATGCAATATATTCTCCTCCTCTCCTCTCCTCTTTGCTCGCTAGTTTTTGGAAGTTTTAAGAGACAAAGTGCTGCTGCATTTTCCAACTTCAAGAGACATTCAAAGCAAGAAAAACTCAAGGGATTCAAGGTTTAAAGTGTTAAGTCATTTTCGATTTGTATTTACATTTGTTTCCTTGTTTTGAATTGTATTTCTTGTTCTTGAGTTGTACGAGGTTTCTCCACCTTTAGATTATTCCGAAAAAGAGTGTTTACATAGTGGAGAGTGTGATCGAGTGTGGATTCTTGGATTAGTTATCTCTTCTTGAGGTGGATACTAAGTAAATCATTTGTGTTAGCATTGATGGAGTATTTGCTTCAACTTTCTGCTGCAAGATTGAAGCGAGTAAGCTATTCACCCCCACCTCTAGCTTCGGGAGTGTCCCAACAAGTAGTATTAGAGCGAGATCACTCTTCATCGAATTCATCTCCGAAAAGGGAAAAGAGCTAGAAGAAGAAGAAGTTGAAGCCTAAAGTCAACAAAATTAAAGACTTCATCAACAAGCTCAACTTTAAGATGAATTTCTGAGATGGACTCGGATATAACACAAGGATGCCTCCACCATTCACATCTACAAGCTTCGATTTTTGGAAGTCAAGGATTGAGGGGGAGTGTAGATCATTGCCACTGGAGCAAGAAGAAGCCTTTACATCCGGATCAAATGAAGAGAGTGCCAACCCTACATGTGAAGGTATAAAAATTTCAAGTTGCAAGAATAAAGATAATATCATTTATTTTGAGTGTAGGAACAAATGACACTACAAGAGTAAGTGCCCCCCATTGACCAAGAAGAATGGTCAATTAATACCCAAGGCTAACGAGAAGCTAAAGGAGGCCGGCCCCATCATACGAAAAGGTAAGGAGTGTATTGTGTGCTTTTCTTACAATCAAAAGGGACATTATAGGAATCAATGTCCAAAGGGGAGAAATTCGACCAAGGGAAGCTCAATCCACGGGGGAGATTTTAAGAGCAAATTCAATATATCATTTATTGATGCAATTCCTTTTTGTAATGATAAAAAGTATGCTAGAAGTAATTTTTATCATTTTAATGTAATTTATTATGAAAATAGGAAGCATGATAGAATTAAAGAAAAACATGTAGTATATTATGCTAGAACCACACTTCCTAAGGATAGGAAGTTGAAAAACAATATAGACAAACATTCTACGGACTTTAGATATAGGCCTAGAAATAGAAATGCCCAAGAAAATAGAAAAATTCAAAACTAAGGATTTAAGGTAGAAAATCAAGTCTTGAGATCAAGACTTGATAAATTAGAAAAAATCCTAAAAAGAATGAAAAATATCTTTAAGGGGCCAAAAGAATAAAACCTAGGAATAGATAAGCAAGAACTATTCAATAGGCATAGAGGTTTGGGTTACAAACCCAAAGTCAAGAAAAATGTGCCATCATACCAGAGAGTTCCATATAGTTATGGAACTAACTCTAGGTCTAGGGGGCAAGTTAAAATTTTAAGGGATGCTATCCCTAGAATTAACCTTGAAAAGACCAATGTGGCTAAGGCTTCTAAGAAGACTAAGAAAGTTACTAAGAAGATCATAAGGGAAGTTATCCTTAGAGTTGACCGTGAGGAGTCTAGTGTGATAAAGGCTTCTAAGAAGCCTAGGAAGGTCATTAGAAAGGTACTAAGGAAAGTTATCCCTAATGAGTACCTAGAGTACCTAAGGAGCACCAATATGTTTTGAGGTCCTAAGAATGTGTTCTATACACCCTAGATGAGTTATGAGAGTGTCAATTCTAATTGGAAGGGTAGTTAACCTGACCTTAGTGAAGTTGGTATTTTGAGGCATTTTCAAGGTGTTGTTATATCTTGAAAATGAGAAGTTGATGTTACTCTTTGGAAGAGTAAAATCTATCAAAATTTAAAGATTTGGACTTAACTAAATTGACACAATTGGGATAAATCAAAGAAATGTCAAGTTGATACTTTTAGCATTTTCTTGGGAAATGAGGGTAACCTAGGATTATTTTTAGCTTAGAAAATAGTTTAAGGATAGGGATACTTAGATAGATAATCTAGGTATAATTTTTATGCTAAATTATCATAATTATTTGTCCATCATATGCCATGACATCATGTTTTATATTCATATTTTTATGAAGATATCATATGTCATGTCACACATACATCAGATAGATATAGTAAGTTTTCTTTTGAAAATTACTCATTTTGATGTATGCCAAAATCATTATGCATTGTTTTAAATTTCTTGCAATTAAGAACAATGACATTAATTATCAAATGATATTCTAGGTGGATGATTAAAATTTAAAATACCTAGATAAATATGCTTGATCCCTTAGATTAGGAAAAAATCAATATCTACATCTCATAAGAACTATATGTTGACTTGGTATGTGTTTAGATACACATTATATATAAGTGAGATGTTAGGAGGATGAACAAAACTCAAGATGTTGATTTAGTATATCTTTTTGAGTTTTAGTTTTTCAAAACACATAGATTATATGTTATCCAATCATGGGGAGAGTAAATGCACAAGTCATGTGCATTTAGCCCAAAGATCATAGTTGGAATTAGTTTTGAAAAATAATTTTAAAAATATTTTAGAAAATCTTGATGAAGACTATTTGTTGATAGCAATCACCATTGATTAGATACAAAATACAGTGAAACATTGAAGTTTTACAATGATTTCTAGTTTTATGTTATTCTTTGGAAATGAGATGTATTTTCTTAGAAAACTATTTTCTATGATAGCATATGATATAAGTAATATTTACATGAATTTTTATAATTTTTAAAATTTTATAGAATTATTTATGTATTTCTGAAATTTAATCTGAAATTAAAATAAGAAATTCAATTATGGTAATCGACTGGTTAATCAGTTATCACACATCAATCGATCAGGACAATCGATTGAGATAAATTTTCACAAGCACAGGAGCTTGAGGAATCAATAAGGCGATCAATTAAATAGTCCTAATGGATTAGAGCAATTGATTAACACTCGGTAATTAATTGAATCCCAACTTCAATCGATTTAGAAATTGTAATCGATTAGTAGCTAAAATTAATCGATTAAGATTGTTGATTTTGGCTTAAATGCTTGATTTCTGTCTACTAAGCCGTGTTTAGTCGTGATAACCGTCCCTAACCCTAGAAAATGTATTTATAAGTATTTAAAGATAGTTTTCTTGATGAAAATAAGAACAAAATAGTTAAAGAAGACTAACTTGAAGTTTCAGAGGAGATTTAGTTTCAATATTGAATTTTTAATCTCAAAACTTTAAATTTTGGATTTCCTAAATGCTTAGGAATTCCAAGTTATTGTTGGTGCAATAACAAAAAATCGGAGCATATTTTGAGGGAGAGCTACTCTTTAAAGACATGATTTAGAGTTTATTTGTAAACAACAAAACAATATAAATGTTCAAGGTTGAGCATTGAAAAATAATGGGAGATAGGAAATCTTCATTATCATGTTGTGAATGCTCTAGGATGAGTATTGGATGATGGGTGAATGCTCAAGGATGAGCATTTGGAGACAATGAAGGGTATGAGACCTTCATTGTGATGTTGTGAGTAATAAGTGAGGTTGTGAACAATATGTGGATAACTCTTCAAGGGAGAGTTTTTTATGTGTGTTTAAAAGGGAGAATGTTGGGTTTAAGTTAGGAAACCTTTATTTACTCAAGGAGGGAGATTACCTAAAGGAGGGGAAATCCTTGTGTAAAGGGGGAGAATGAGGAAACCTTCATTCATGCTTTGGCATGAAGAAGATGTTGAGGCTAATGGATGAATCTAACTTAAATGTATTGTCAAAAATCAAAAAGGGAGAGATTACTAGTGCAATTTTCTTTGGGTCAAAGTTGACTAGGTTGACTAAGTTTGACTTGGTTGAGCTTGGGTATCGATGTTTGATAATATGAGAGGAAAAAGTCAAATAGGTCACGATTGATCAAACATGTAACAATATATGGAGATTGCTAGTGTAATTTTTTATCTGGGAGATTGACAATCAAAGGTTGACTACAAGAGTCAAGTAGGTCAAGGTTGACCAAATACTTAATTGAGAGATCCTAACTATAGGATAGGCAAGGGTAAGACCAACAGCAAGGTTGACAGAAGAAGAAAATCCAACTGAGTCAGTGTTGACCAAACACTTGGTGTGACCTAGTGAGTGAAGTTAGATAGTTGGAAATTTCTAGTGAGTGAAATTAGGTAGATGAAGATCCTAATAAGTGAAGTCAGGTGGAAAAATCTTAGTGAGTGAAGCTAGTGTTAGAATGTATACTAAAAGCCTAGTTTTTTGTATAAATATTTATTTTGAAATGAGAATCACATTGGTCAAATGTCTGCATTTAGTTAAATGCAGTGGTCCATCTAATTTATATTGTAGATAATATGGTGTGTGATGTCACACAGAAGATCATGTTATCAGTTCCTTATAAATTATAAATAGTAGCTCACAACCAAGATGGATTGGGACAAACCATTGGAATGGTTGTAGTGTAATTTGGTATTAGTTTATCTTGACTATAAAATTACACTAGTACACTATGTGTGTATTGAGAAGGACCATTTGAGGTTGTTCCTTTTATACTGACTGCATAAAAAAATAGAACCTCTGTTATTATGGATGTGTGTACTCTTAATCTCGATATAATAACAAACACATGTACTTAGTATTTATTTCTTTAATTTATCAATGAGTGAGATTTATTCGTTAAATTAATAGGCCCGATAAGTTGGGAAATGATGTTATTTATATGGTGTGTTGTTGATTATAGAAGGAAACTGTGTCCTAGTTATCTAGGTTGATGATGCCCCCTTGAGGAGCTCATAAGGGGACTTAGTCCGACATGACAATGAAGTTGAGTGGCATTACTCTTAGAGCTAGATGTTAATTAAGTGAGTTGTCAGTAACTCATTTAATTAATGAACATTCGATATCTTAAATACAGGGAGATTAACGCACTCATGATAAGAAGGAGCTCATAATGTAATATGGGATTGATGCGGTAATTCAATAATAACTTTTTAGTGGTATGAGTTATTATTGATGAACTTGAGTTGGGTGTTCGAATCGAACACAGGAAGCTCAAGCTCATCAAGAGGCCAAAACCAATTCCTCCTCTAGGTCCCTGTTGTAGCCTCTATATATAAAGCCTCGCATCCACCCAAGTCATCCTTATGACCGGCCACATCCTTGCTTGGTGCCCAACCAAGGGGCTGGCCACCCCTTGCTTGGTGCCCAAGCAAGGGGCCGACCAAGATGAGTTTAAAAGTGAATTTTTAATTTTTAAAATATTTCTTTTTTAGCCATCTACAATGTTTTAAAAGAGAGATTTTAAATTTTAAAAAACTTTCCTTTTTTGAAGCCATCCGCATGGTTTTAAAAGAGAGTTTTAAATTTTAAATTTTTTCCTTTTATAGCCATCTACAATGGTTTAAAAAAGAGATTTTAATTTTGCCAAAACTTTCCTTTTTTGTAACCATGATTTAAAAGAGAAGTTTTAATTTTAAAATCTTTCCTTTTTTTTGTAGCCATCTACAATGTTTTAAAAAAGAGAGATTTTAATTTTAAAACTTTCCTTTTGTAGCCATCCACAATAAAAAATTTAAAAGAGAGAGATTTTAATTATTGTTAAAATCTTACCTTTTTAGCCATTACCAAGGATTATAAAAGAAGATAGATGGTGCCTTAGAGGGAGAATAATCTACACAATTCCTCTCTTGTTTTCTTCTTAGAGGCCGACTCCTCTCTTTTCTTCTTAAAGCTTAGGGTCGGCGGCACACTTTTGATCCCATTGGTGGCCGGTTGCTTGAAGGAGAAGAAGAAGAGAAGGAGGGACTCTACCTTATATATATCCTTGGTGGCCGGTGGCTCTTTGATTCCTTGGTGGCCGAAACTTGTAAGCAAAGAAAGAGCTTGGGTGGTGTTGTCTTGGTAGATCGTCGCCCACACGACGTCCAAGAGGAGGAGAGAAATACAACAGAAGATCAAGAGGCTTTTTTAAGCTACAGAGAAAGGTATAACTAGTTAATTGATTCTGCAGCGCAACTAGTTTAGTTTTTCTTCATATGGATCCTAAAATACCAACACAAGAGGCTAGCGATTTTATATTTTGATTTTGTCCTTCGATTGAGGTCTCTTTAGTTAAACCTAGGGTTTACTTTGAGGAGTTTAAATATTCAATTTCTTTGAAAGACTTTGTCTAGGAAGTGATGGATGATCCCATAACCAAAAAGGCCGAGTGCCTCACCAATGACCTGGAAGCCAATCCTTGAAATAGATATTTAATCAACTTCTGTAATATGGTTTAACTTTTGAAGAACTCATGGATTAAACTTGGATTTAAAATGTTAAGTTTCGTTTCCAATCCAAGTTTAATCTTTTGAAGAACAGAACTCATGAAGAACACATGAGTTGAACTTGGATTAATAATGTTAAGTTTCGTTTGCAATCCAAGTTTAACTTTTGAAGAACACATGGGTTGCTAGGAAAAGTTCTGTACTTGTACAAATTTTTGTACAGGGGAAACAGAACAGAATTCCAAGTAGTACCCAATAGCTAGGTGGTGAAAAGCCCTTGTGAGTGAAGCCAGGCATGTGGAAACCCAGATGGGTCAAGGTTGAGTAGACATTTGATGTTTAGAAATCTAAGTGGGTCAGCGGTTGAATGTACACTTGGCATAAGACGATAAGTCCAAGTGGGTCAAGGTTGACCGGACACTTGACACGAGGAGAAAAGTCCAAGTGGGTTAAAGGATTGACTGGACACTTGGCGACAAAGTCCTAGCCGGTCAAAGTTCATCAGATGTTAGGCATGAGGAAGTCTCAACAGGTCACGGTTGATGAGATGTTGGGCAAAGAAACTCTAGACTTGGATTAAGAAAGTTAGAATTGGACAATCGATTGACCCTAAGCTAATCAATTATTTAATCAATTAGGAGGTTTTTGCGAGAATATAGAAAGATCCAGAATCGATTAGTCCAATCAATTAGGCTTTGACCTAATCAATTAACCAATCGATTAGGGCAGGTTATCGAGAGAATAGAAGGTGGCGAAATCAATTAGCCAATCGATTTTGGCTATGCTAATTGATTGGGTCGATCGATTAGGCAGTGTGATGTCGCAAGGCAGGCGGAATCAATTGATCAATCGATTTCGGGGCCTCTCGTGTGAACACAGAAGCTAGCTGAATTGATCAGCTGATCAATTTAGATGCCCTAAATCGATCAGTTGATCGATTGGGATATGACTGTTGCGTAAGTTGCAAGATTGGATGGTTGGTAACGCTCGAATCTCTTGTGGTAATCAATTGGAGAGTAAGCCCAATAGATTGGAAGCCCTAGATCGTGAAGAATAAAGTCGTTGGCGAGGTTCAAACGCAATATATTCTCTACCTCTCCACTCCGCTTTACTCGCTAGTCTTTGAAGTTTTGGGAGATAAAGTGCTACTACATTTCCCACCTTCAAGAGGCATTCAAAGCAAGAAAAGCTAAAGGGATTCAAGGTTCAAAGTGTTAAGTCATTTTCAATTTGTATTTACATTTATATCCTTGTTTCGAGTTGTATTTCTTGTTCTTGAGTTGTACGAGGTTTCTGTTGGTGTAGTTTGTTGGTCCCCGTGATTGTTTTGATGTGATCAACCAAGTTAGGTTAGGTCCTGTTTGATTTTGATCCCTGTGTCTAAGTGTGCAGAAGCTTAGGAGCGCAGGAAGTCGAGCAGAAGATGCAGCTAGCGAGAAAGACGGCACGGGAAGGAAGCCGATGGGCTTGGTGCGTTCGAAGGATGAGTAGAGCTGCGGAAGAGTACATCGGTGGGTGAGAAGAACGTGCGTGACGTTAGAGGGATGAGAAGCCGGGACGGAAGCCTGCTCGAGGAGAAGGTCAGAAATTGGGTTCGGGTGAGCCCTATTTCAGTTGGCCGTAATCACCCAAGCTATCGGGACTTCGGAAGAAGAAAAGAAGTCAAAAGGAGCTGGAAAAGCAAGCTGAAGGCGCCCTCAACGAAGTGTTGGAGGCACCTTGGCTGCCTATAGGCATGAGGGCGCCCTCAAGGCAATAAGGGCGCCCTCCACATTGTCCAGGGCGCCCTCGACCCAGTCTACTTGACTGTTTCATAGTTGGATAAAGTTTTATCCGATGCCTCTGCTGGAGGTGCCCTCAACCTCTTGGGAGGCGCTCTCAAGACTCGAGATAGGATTTCCAAGAGCTATATAAAGGCTCCTGAAGCTAGGAAATTATTCATTCTAACTCAGTATTCAATTCCTAGCAACTCTTAGAGCTTTCTTAGTGTGTAAAAGGTTTCTCCGTCTACAGTGAAGGAGACATTTCTAGTGGAGCTTTTTAACTGCCGTGGATTAACAACCACCTAGGTTGTAACCAAGTTAAATTTCTTATCTCTTCTTTTCTGTTATTTTATTTTATTATTGTTGCTGTTTTAGAGTTGAAAGAACGAGGAGGATATTTTCTTTTTGCAGGCAATTCACCCCTCCTCTCTTGTCGGCCCCACTGGACCAACACAGTTTGCACTAACAGTCTAACTCAGGTTTTAATGAATAAAAAATAAGTTAAGTTAGGTATAATTGTGATCTAACCACTTTACCAAGTGTGCTGGAGTTAATCAGATAGTCGACAGGCCGACTAGATATTTGGTGAGAAGTCTAGATAGGTCGACGGACCGACCAGATATCTAGCGAGAAGTCTAGCTAGGTCAACGAGCCGACTGGATAGCTGGTGTGAAGTCTAGCTAGGTCAACAGGCCGATCGGATAGTTGGTGCAAAGTCCAGATAGGTCGACGGGCCGACCATATATCTAGAAGGAAGTCTAATTGGTTCGACGAACCTGACAACTGGCAAACTGGTAAGTAAAGGTAAGTCATTGGAGGAGAGTGACTAAGTGAGGATGTGTCTCGGTTAAGGGGATAGTATGCGTCGATCCAGTTTAGGACCATGTTGGATCTCTAAACTAAGACCTTGACTAGTTCCTGGTCCTGGGAGGACAGAAACTAATTACTAACACTTATTATAATTATGCTAACTTTGTTTTGCAGGATAGATATTTTAGTTATTATACTAATACATTTTACAGGGAAAAAAAGGAGCAAAAGCCTTCGGATGAACACTGTTCGAAGGCGCCTTCAAGCAATGAAGGCGCCTTCGTACTGTTCATGGAAGGCGCTTTCCATGGCTATGGAAGGCGCATTCCAAGGGATAAAACTTGACCACTTCGATAATAAGTTGCTGTAAACTTTGGGATAAAGTTTATCCCATTGGAGGCACCTTCCATGGTTATGGAAGGTGCCCTCAATGCCCTATATAAGGCAGTCTTGAGGAAACTTCAAATAACAACACATATACGAGCTGCTACGCATCTATTTTGAGGTTTCGACTGCTCCAAGCTTCTGCTATGACTCTGCTACGAAGCTATTGCACCTGACGACTGCTCCGAGTACTTCTGATCATGACCCGCAGACCGACATCGACACACGAACAAGTTACTTCATTCCCTAAGTGTTGGTAACATTTTTTGTACTTAAATTCTACAAACGGGACGTGTAGTTTGTTGCACTTCTTCGATCTTTTTTGTACTCAATTCTCTCTTCCGAAGGTACTGGAAGAGGTTTTTAGTGGATTACCTATCGATAGGTCCGCAGGACCTGGGTGTTGGAGTAAGAGTCGACGAAGACTCCGAACCAAGTAAAATCGCCTGTGTTTGCTTGTTTATTTTATTTTTTAAATTTCCGCTTCGTATACTTTGATTTTAAAACGAGAAAATGAATTGTAAAAAACCACGTGATTCACCCCCCCTCTCACGTGCGTATCAATTCAACAAGTGATATCAGAGCAAGTTTTGCTCTGAATTGGTGAAACCACCAATCAAGTCAGGGGGATTTGATTTCTCCTCGAATTTCAGTTTTCATATTCAATTTAAATTGATAAAACTTTACCTATTTAGATAATATTTTCTTATTCGATTTTAACTCGAAGTTGGTGCAATACCACTCGAGCTCTTCGATATTTTATTATCTCTCAAACTCTATTAATTTAAGACCAAATCTTGGTACGCACTTTAGTCATGTCTTTTCAGTACTCAAATGACCCAACTTGAAAGATACAACACTGTTCGTCCTCCCCTGTTCAAAGGAGATGACTTCCCCTACTGGAAGAGGCGAATGGAGGTGTATCTAAAGACTGACTTCGACAAATGGTTCAGCGTCACCAAAGGATACAAGGCGATTGTCGACAAGTCCAGAATTCCAATAAACCTAGAAAATTAGAATCCAAAAATGAAGAAGAAGGCCCAGATCGACTTCAAGGCCCTCAACACAATCTAGTGAGGGCTAATGAAGGAGGAGCTAAACCGCGTCGACCCACAAGAGAACACAAAGGAACTATGAGACAAGCTCATAGAACTGCACGAGGGAACCAACGATGCGAATGTAACGAAGAGGGATTTATTTTTAAATAAATTATTTAATATTAAAATTTAGGAAGGTGAGACTGCCAGTCAGTTGCACGCAAGGATAAAAGATATCCTCAACGAACTTCACACAATCGGTCACCAAATGGAGAACTGAGATCTAATAAGGTATGCTCTAAACACATTTCCTCAAAATACACTGTGGGCATCCATTGTGGATACCTATAAGATTTTGAGGAATATGTCCAAGTTAAAATTAGGCTAACTTTTTTTATAAATTAGAGTTATACGAACAAACTAACATCAAAATCAAGAAATGTATTGCTCTTCTAGCAGGAACATCAAAAGAAAAATCCAGGACTAAGTCGGAACCTGAAGTCGAGTCTAACCTAGACTCAGATAATGAAGAATACCTAGTGAACTTGGTAAGAAAAATATTCACCAGGAGAAAGAAGAACTTTACCAATAAGGACCTGCAGAAGATCAACTCCACCTCTAACTTGAATAGCAAGAATGTGATATGCTTTGGATGCAATAAGAAGGGGCACTACAAGACCGACTGCCCGAATCTTAAGAAGAAGAAATCCCTTAAAGCGACTTGGGATGAATCGTCCACGGAGGAATCAGACAACGATGAGCCAAGACACACCAACTACCTGGTACTGATGGCCTACGAACCAGAATCGGAAGACAGGTCCGAACTCGAGTTGAGCTACGAGTCCGCACTCATTTCAGAAGGTTCCAATGAATTATATTTTGGTTTAAGCAAAAGGTTTTTTAAAATTATTGCATATTTAAATAAGAAATTAACTAACTCTGAAAATAAAATAAATGAACTAACAAAAGAAAATATAACACTTAATGAACAATTAAAATCAAATTCAATGACTGAGCTGATTCAACCTGAAATTCCAACTCAAGTTGCAAAACTTGAGGAGGAAAATTTCAGATTGAAAAGCGAAATAGTCAAACTAAAAGAATTACTGAAAAAATTCACAACTAGATCCAAGTACCTTGACATGATACTTGAGTCACAAAGAGGTGTGTACAATAAGTCTGGACTCGGATACAAGTCCAGCTCGACCAACAAAACCTTTATATCCTTAGTTAACCAAAGTAAAAAAATTAAATCAAAGCTTGGGTTCCAAAGGGTACCTAATCATACAAGTAGGACTTAACCAATACTACATACCTAAAAATAAAATACACTATCTAAAATCAAATAAACCAATTAACTCAAACTCAATTACTCCCTCTAAGATAAAACCAATAAAGCAACATAAAGCAAATCAAACTAAGCCCAGATCAAGTAAAAACAAAGTTAATCTAAACTCAAATTATAATAAAGTCTATTATAACTATAAAACAAAATGACACAAATCCAAAACTTAAAATCAAAGCCCAATAATTCAAGGGGAGGTTCCAAAATAGTTGACACATTCAAAAATAATAATTTACCCAGATGGGTAATTAGGACTAGTCTAAAAGGGGATTGTTGGAACCCCAAGATTATTTTGGTGAGATCAACAAGTTAAGTTAGGTCCTGTGTATTTTTAACCTTATGTCTAAGTGTACAGGAGCTTAGGAGCACAGGTAGTCGAGCGGAAGGCTCATCTAGCGGAAGGATGGCACGCGGTGCGTCCGAGGGGCGAGGTGCTGCGGAAGAGTACATCGGCGGACGAGAAGGAAGCGTGCGGTGGTTCCGAGGGATGAGAAGCCGGAGCGGAAGAATGCTCGAGGAGCAAGAGACGCAGCTAGCGAGAAGGTCAGCATGGGGGGTTCGACCGAGGGACAAAGACTGCGGATGAGTACACTGGCGGACGAGAAGGAAGCACGCGACGATTCCAAGGGAGAAGAAGCCGGAGCAGAAGCCTGCTCGAGAAGATAGGAAGTTGGGTTCGGGTGAGCCATATTTCGGATGGCAGAGATCACCCAAGCGAACGGAAGATTCGGTCTGAGGCGAACGGAGCCGGAACAGAAGACCTGGGTGGAAAAAAGTCAACGGGATTGACTTTTCCCTCCGGGGCGCCTAGAGCTATCCGAGGCGCTCGGAACAGTCCGGGGCGGCCTTGGTCGGGGCGCCCCGAAGGGTTCAGAAGCTTTTAAACAACCAGAACAACTCAAGCAATTCATTGTTTCTACACTTGTACTCTTTCTCTGTAGTTAAGCTTCTATTTTTTTGCGCTTCATCGTTGTAAGAGGCTTCTCCGCCTGAAGGAGATACTAGTGCTACTTTGTAACAACCCAAATTTCTCCCTTTCGAGTCCCAAAAGTAATTCAAAAATATTTAAAAATGCTATAGAAAAATTCTAGAGTTTTTTAGAAATTTTTAGATTATTTTTATGTAATTTTTGGAGGTCGTTTGATATTTTTACTAAACGAAGAAAGTTTCGACAAAAAAAATGTTCAAGTCGAGATTCGAACCGTGGACCTCGGAGCTAAACCAAGCCTTAACCGAATCCAGCTAACCAACTGTTCCAGCAGGTGTTTCTTATTAAAGAAGGAGAAATATTCTATTTAAGCAGCAGTTAATGAATAGGAAATTAATAGGAAGAAAAAAATGGTTGCAACCGAGTTTCGAACCCGCGAGCCAGCCGAGTTTCGAACCCGTGAGCCATGCCTTAAGCAAAACGCAGCCAACCAAGTGTTCAAGCGGATGTTTCTTGGTAAGAAAGGAAGTGAAATATATTTAAGCCATAGTTGGTTAATAGAATATTGGAGTTATAAAGAGAGGAACTTAGGGCTTGATTATTACCCGTGACCTAGTTTTTCCCTTCTCCTTCCTGGCATGCGACGGCGGCGTTTCTGCCGAGCGAAACCAAATGAAGCCCTAGCTTCGTTTCCGACGACCGGCGGAGAGAAAATTCCGTGAGATCTTCACGGAATAGAGGCTGGTTCTTCGAGGAGAGCTTGAGGACACGAAGAGGGATTGGAAGTTCGAGTTCTCCGTGAACCCTAGAGGTTTTCTCCTTCGGTTTGAATTCAAGAATCATGGTGAGTTGCTCACTCACCTGCAGTAAGAGTAGTTCCGAGATTTCATCTTGTGATGTTTCCTGGATTTCTGTTTTATTCGAGTTTTTCCTGAGGAATCGAGTTTTTGAATCTAAACTCTGGATGTATTTGATCGATACTTGTTTAGATTCTTCCTTATGTTTCCAGAAGTTAGGGACATTGCTAGAGGATTAGCTTATTAAGAGTTTGGTTTTATTTTATGATAGTATTGTCGAGACTTAGCTAGGGGATCATTCTTGGATCAGGATTGAAGGATAGATGAATTTGGTGCTATATGTTGGTTTCTGATTCACTGATAGGTTCTCGTAGGACAAGTTAGAAAGGTTTGGTTGAATTGATGTGGCTGCCGTGCACCTCAAAGAAAGGAGTTTTTCTGTTCGAAGCATATCACAGGAGGTAGTGTTTTCTTTCTGGTGCTTGCTGCCGTGAACCCTAGAGAAAGAAAGAGGATGATTGGTTTAGATTAAGCATGTAGGTTCATGTTTTTGTGGGTTGTTTTCCTTCAGACGGTGAAATTAGTATAGCAACTTTTGATTTGAACTTTCTGTTTGCGACCTTGATGAACATGCTCGGTTCGTGTGGAGTTTTACAAGCTTCGAATTTTGTTGCTCTATTAAGACATAAGCTGTGAACAAGTTCTACATAGGTGTTGATTTTAAAAGTTCCAGTAAGTTTAACTTAGGTTGTGTTGTAGTTTTCAGATCCTTGTAAATACTCAAATTGAGCATAGAGTCAATTATGTGAGAGCTACAGATCTAACAACGTTTACAGTTGTTCTTGAGATGTTAGAAGCTTTAAGTACTGTAGATTTCTAGTGTTGGTATGTTTACACAGCTTTGAGGTTCATGTTAGAGGATTGGTTATAAAGTTTTGTAAGCGCATTCCTTTATGTTAGTATGGATTCGATGAGGTAAGGGTTAAAGGTCTTGGAATGTTTGGTGCTATGATATCTAGAAGTAGAAAGAATTAGCAGGTTATTTTCCTTTGACGTTAATGCTTCACCTAGTTTCCTTTTAAATTCCAACAGGTAGCTAGTGAAGGTAGTGAAGGTAACAGGTTTTATGAAAAAGCCCTGCACTAGAGGATGATGGATTAGAATTAGATACAATCTTCACTTTTGAAGGGTTATGTTATGGTGACACATAAACAACAAGATGGAAAACATGATATGAATCAAGTATAGGGAACTAAATTGATATGAAACACGAAAAGAAGATAGAAAGATGCAGGAAATATGTTTAGTGGAAATTTAAGTCACAAAGAAAAGATACATATGAAACGAAGCCTTAAGAAACTAGTTAAGAGTGATAGAATACAGTCTACAGCTTTTTGTTTACTGTTATTTGTGAGCATGTGCAGTTTTTATGTGCTATATGTTGAACAAGAACAGCCATTAATCCTATACTAGCTTTAGAGCTTGCATTGCAGAATTTTGATTAAGCTTGTATGCAGAATTTTGATTGAGTTAGTAGGCAGATTTTAATTAAGCTTATAGTGCAGATTTTTATTTAAGTTTATAGTGCAGATTTCGTAAGCATATAGTTTAGCATTGTAGACTTTGCTTTGTTTAGCATTGTAGATTTTGATTTGATAAGTATAGTATGCAGACTTTAATAAGCAGATTTTTATAAGTATAGCATGCAGATTTTAGATAAGCTTAGTATGCGGATTTTGTTAAGCTTAGTATGCAGATTTTAGATAAGCTTAGTATGCAGATCTTGTTAAGCTTAGTATGCAGATTTTAAATAAGCTTAATATGCAGATTTTTGTTAAGCTTTGCATGCAGATTTATGTTAAGCTTTGTATACAGATTTTTGTTTAAGCATTTCAGTGTTAGAATTTGTTTAAACATTTCAGTTTTTGTAAGAGGCATTCTTTTATAAAAAAAGTATAAGAAAGATAAAGAAAAGAAAGTAAAAGGCGAAGGCCTTAAGTAGATCCCAAAGTCAAGACTTTAGGGATTTTGGCACACAAGGTGCTTACTAAAATGCCAAGGCATTTAAAGAAGAAGTAATAAAAGATAATCAGTATTTTACTTTTATCAGTGGCACTGTACTAGACTCTTAGTTGTCCTTGGGCTGGGCTCCCATAGTCGTCCCTAGGTTTAGATAACCTAGTAGTAACGACACGGCCGACAGTCGACGATCCGAGGGTCGCCAAATGGGCCGCCAAATGGGTTGGGTCATTACAAAAGTAAAAGCAAGTACAGTTGCCGGGCCCAAGAGAAGTTGATTACTATTTTGAAGTATTATAAGTATAAGTTTTTGAACAAGTAAAGCAAGTCTTACATAAGTATAAAGTATTAAAGAATAAGTTTTAAACAAGTGAATTAAAGAATAAGTTTAGAACAGATGAATTAAGTTTCACTTTGTTTTAAAATCAGCAAGTTGAGTTTTCTTTTATGCTAGCATGTTATTTAGATTAGCTTACTGTTCTTTGCTATTTTCTGAGCATGAGTAGCTTTACATGTTTAGCATTTCAGCATGTCTTGTTCTTTTATTAGTAGATGAGCATGAGTAGTCTTCAGTAAGTAATCAGTTAGATTATGTTATAGATGTATGTACATGCATATCGAGATTTTTTGAGTTAGATAGTGCTTACTAAACATTTTGCTTATAGTTTGCATTTTCTCTTACTGCAGATACAGGAAAAGAAAAGTGTTAGCAAAGGAAGGCGACAAGGAGGTGTGGATGGATGTGTGATGCCAGGACTATGGAGAGACCTGGGAAGTTTTGAGTTTTCATGTTTAGTGGATAGAAATAGTTGAGTTGCACCTTATGGTTTATGTCTTTTTAGATTGTATTTTCATTCCGCATTGTTAGTTTGGTTATTTTCCACTGTTGGAGTTTTATTCATTTGTTATTGCTAGAATAGTTTATTTGTTTTAGTTGTTGTGTCTTATAAACTGTGTGGTTGTTTGATAAATGTTCTAGCCGCCTGTGGCTGTGTATATTATGTTATGTATTAATGATTATGGTCACCAGTACAGGGGAGACTCTATCGAAATTTTTCGGTAGGGATTCCTCATGGTTTTTAATTATACCGGTTAAGTAGAGTTAGTAGTTAAGTAGCGGTCACCTTAGAGAGTAGTAGTAGTAGTAAAAAGGGTGGTCGTTACATACTTCTTCCTTAGATTAACAACCTCCCCGGTTGTAACCAAGTAAATCTCTGTTTGCCTCTTCTTTTATTTTAATTTACTGCTTATTTATTTTATATGTAAGTGTTAGTTTAAGAGTTCGAGAAGGGTTTGTAGTTTTTGTTTTTTCAGGCTGTTCAACCCCCCTTCTAGCCGGCCACAATGGTCCAACAAGTGGTATCAGAGCTGAGACGCCTCAGAAGGACTAATCGCCGACTGAAGTAACAAAATGATGGTCAGAGCTAGCGTCTACCCACCAACATTCGAGGGGGAGTTTGCTTTTTGGAAGCTACAAATGGAGGTATATCTTTACACAAATTTTGGTATTTCATTAATTATGAAATTTGGTTATGAAGCACCAAAGACAACGAATGGAGAAGAACTCAAGAAATATCTCTGGAACGAGAAGCAACGTAACGAGTCTATGGCAAACGTTCGGGTTGAATTTCATCTTCTAAGTGTAATACTAGATGAAGATCTCAACAGAATCGGAGAATACAAAAGCGCAAAAGAATGTTGGGAAATGTTCTTGAAGATCTACGATGAAATAGCTGAAGTCGAATCAAACTCCTCGATGGACACCAAGTCACCATCAGAACAGTCCGAGAACGAAGAAACGGACGAGACAACCGAATTCCATCTCGAGGACACAGAAAACTCATCCCAGATAAGCATCAATGAAGAGGGAGAATCTTCAGAAAAAAGAAATTCAAGAGGGGGAGAATCAACGACCGACAAGGTAAGTCAGGTATGGTTTCCACCTCCCGACCAGTTGATTTATCCAATCAAAATGTTGCCGCAAGAATTCTGCAAATTAGAAATTATTTTTTCAAAATAATTTTGCAAATTAGAAGCATTGCAAAAACATTCTTATAAGTTACAAAATATTTTGTTGAACGAATCTTGCAAATCAGAAACATTGGCGAAAGATTTTTTTATAATTATTTTCTTGAAAGAATGTTGCGAAATAAAATCTAAAAAATTATTAACTAATAGTGAGTTAAAAGAAACTCAAACAATAAATTGTCAACTAAAGAATCTTGACAAACTAATAATAACAAATAACATGATACAATTTTTTGCATGTTTAATATTATTTGCTTGAAATCTAAAAAATTATGATTTGAGAAATTATGATAAACTAAAATGGAAATTTAAATATCATAATGATATCAAAGAAATGACAATAACTTGAGAATGAATTTTGTTTAAAGTAAAAAAAAATTATTTTTTGTCTAAGTTGAAAGTTTTTCTGAAATTGAAAATTTCTTTAAAGTAGCCTAAGTCAAATTGTTTTAATTTCTCTTGCTTAAAGTTTTATTTAGAAATTGTTAACTTCGAATATCTTTTTGCTTAAGTTACAAAATTTCACTAAAACTTATAAATTATTTCTTAATTTTTTTTAAGTTTGAAAATTTTTTCAAAAATATATTTTTAAAATATTTTTTTTCTAACTTAGAATTTTTTTTAGAAAATTTTCTCATCTAAAAAGTTTTAGTTAGAGATTGTTTAACTTAGAATATTTTTTGCTGAAAATTATTTCAAAATTCCCTAGCTTAGAGCTTTTTCAACTTAGAATTTTTTTAACCCTTAGATTTTTTTTGGAACTCCAATTTTTTATGTGATCAATGGGAGAGAAGGAAAAGTATAAGTCTAAGGGGAGGTAGACAAATTTTTTTTGCACTTAATTACAAAATTAGTTAGTTTATTATTATGTCTATTTTTACCCTAGCTTAACTTGGGTTACTCACATCAAAAAGGGGGAGATTGTTGGAACCCCAATATTGTTTTGGTGTGATCAACAAGTTAAATTAGGTCCTGTGTATTTTTAACCTTGTGTCTAAGTGTGCCGGAGCTTATGAGCACAGGTAGTTGAGCGGAAGACGCAGCTAGTGAGAAGGACGGCACGCGGTGAGTCCGAGGGATGAGGCCCTGCGGAAGAGTACACCGGCAGACGAGAAGGAAGCGTGCGGTGGTTCCGAGGGACGAGAAGCTGGTGCGGAAAAATGCTCAAGGAGCAAGAGACGCAACTAGCGAGAATGTCGGCATGGGGTGCGACCGAGGGACGAAGACTGTGGATGAGTACGCTGGCGGACGAGAAGGAAGCACGCGGCGATTTCAAGGGACGAGAAGTCGGAGCGGAAGCTTGCTCGAGAAGACCGGAAGTTGGGTTCCGGTGAGCCCTATTCCGGATGGTAGAGATCACCCAAGCGAGCGGAAGACTCGGTCTGAGGCGAACCGAGCTGGAGCAGAAGACCCGGACAGAAAAATTCAATGGGGTTGACTTTTCCCTCTGGGGCGCCCGGACCCCTCCGGGACGCCCGGAACCCTTCCGGGTGCTCGGAGTTGACTTTTTCAAAGGATCGAGTTTTGACTCGATCTGAACATTGGGGGATAAAGTTTATCCCCCCAGGGCGCCCGGAACCCTTCGGGGCGCTCCGACCGAGGCTATAAATATAGCCTTGGTCCAGAAGCTTTTAAACAATCAGAACAACTCAAGCAATTCATTCTTTCTACACTTGTACGCTCTCTCTGTAGTTAAGCTTCTATTTCTTTGCGCTTCATCGTTGTAAGAGGCTTCTCCGCCTGAAGGAGATACTAGTACTACTTCTTCCTTGGATTAACAACCTCCCCGGTTGTAACCAAGTAAATCTCTGTGTGCCTCTTCTTTTCTTTTAATTTACTGCTTATTTATTTTATATGCAAGTGTTAGTTTAAGAGTTCGAGAAGGGTTTGTAGTTTTCATTTTTTAGGCTATTCAACCCCCCTTCTAGCCGGCCACAACGGTCCAACAATTGGTATCAGAGCCGAGACGCCTCAGAAGAACTAACTGCCGACTGAAGTAACAAAACAATGGCCGGAGCTAACGTCTACCCACCAACATTCGAGGGGGAGTTTGATTTTTGGAAGCTACAAATGGAGGTATATCTTAACACAAATTTTGGTATTTCCTTAATTATGAAATTTGGTTATGAAGCACCAAAGACAACGAATGGAGAAGAACTCAAGAAATATCTCCGGAACGAGAAGCAACGTAACGAGTCTATGGCAAACGCTCGGGTTGAATTTCATCTTCTAAGTGTAATACCAGATGAAGATCTCAATAGAATCGGAGAATACAAAAGCGTAAAAGAACTTTGGGAAATGTTCTTGAAGATCTACGATGAAATAGCTGAAGTCGAATCAAACTCCTCGATGGACACCAAGTCACCATCAGAACAGCCCGAGAACGAAGAAACGACTGAGACAACCAAATTCCATCCTGAGGACACAGAAATCTCATCCCAGATGAGCATCAATGAAGAGGGAGAATCTTCAGAAGAAAGCAATTCAAGAGGGGGAGAATCAAAGGCCGACAAGGTAAGTCAGGTATGGTTTCCACCTCCCGACTAATTTGATTTATCCAATCAAAACTTTGTTGCAAGAATTCTGCAAATTAGAAATTATTTTTTTGAAAGAATTTTGCAAATTAGAAGCATTACCAAAATATTCTTATAAGTTACAAAATATTTTGTCGAACGAATCTTGCAAATCAGAAACATTGCCGAAAGATTTTTTTCCAATTATTTTGTTGAAAGAATGTTGCGAAACAAAACCTAAAAAATTATTAACTAATAGTGAGTTAAAAGAAACTCAAGCAATAGATTGTCAACTAAAGAATCTTGACAAACTAATAATAGCAAATAACATGATACAATTTTTTGCATGTTTGATATTGTTTGCTTCAAATTTAAAAAATTATGATTTGAGTATGATAAACTAAAATGAAAATTTAAATATCATAATGATATCAAAGAAATGACAATAACTTGAGAACGAATTTTGTTTAAAGTAAAAAAAAATTATTTTTTTGTCTAAGTTGAAAGTTTTTCTGAAATTAGAAATTTCTGCAAAATTGCCTAAGTCAGATTGTTTTAATTTCAATTACTTAAAGTTTTACTTAGAAATTGTTTAACTTCGAATATCTTTTTGCTTAAGTTACAAAATTTCTCTAAAAATTATAAATTGTTTCATAAATTTTTTTAATTTAGAATTTTTTTTTCAAAAATATATATTTTTAAAATTTTTTCTAACTTAGAATTTTTTTTTCGAAAATTTTCTTATCTAAAAAGTTTTACTTAAAAATTGTTTAACTTAGAATATTTTTTTCTGAAAATTATTTCAAAATTCTTTAACTTAGAGCATATTCAACTTAGAATTTTTTTAACCCTTAGATTTTTTTCGGAACCCCAATTTTTTATGTGATTAAAGGAGGAGAAGGAAAAGTATAAGTCTAGGGGAGGTAGACAAATTATTTTTGCACTTAATTGCAAAATTAGTTAGTTTATTATTATGTCTATTTTTACCCTAGCTTAACTTGATTTGCTCACATCAAAAAGCGGGAGATTGTTGGAACCCCAAGATTATTTTGGTGTGATCAACAAGTTAAGTTAGGTTCTGTGTGTTTTTAACCTTGTGTCTAATTGTGCAAGAGTTTATGAGCACAGGTAGTCGAGCGGAAGACGCAACTAGCGAGAAGGATGACACGCGGTGCGTCTGAGGGACGAGGCACTGCAGAAGAGTACACCGGCGGACGAGAAGGAAGCGTGCCGTGGTTCTGAGGGACGAGAAGCTGGAGCGGAAGAATGCTCGAGGAGCAAGAGACGCAGCTAGCGAGAAGATCAGCACGGGGTGCGACCGAGGGACGAAGACTGCGGATGAGTTCCCTGGCGAACGAGAAGGAAGCACGCGGCAATTTCGAGGGACGAGAAGCAGGAGTGGAAGCCTGCTCAAAAAGACTGGAAGTTGGGTTTGGGTGAGCCCTATTCCAGATGGCAGAGATCACCCAAGTGAGCGGAAGACTCGGTCTGAGGCGAACGGAGCCGGAGTAGAAGACCCCGGTGGAAAAAGTCAACGAGGTTGACTTTTCACTTCGGGGTGCCCGGACCCCTCGAGGGCGCCCGGAACCCTTCCGGGCGCCCGGAGCCCTTCCGGGCGCCCGGAGTTGACTTTTTCGAAGGATCGAGTTTTGACTCGATCTGAACGTTGAGGGATAAAGTTTATCCCCCAAGGGCGCCCGGAACCCTTAGGGGTGCCCCGACCAAGGCTATATATATAGCCTTGGTCCAGAAGCTTTTAAACAATCAGAACAACTCAAGTAATTCATTCTTTCTACACTTGTACACTTTCTCTGTAGTTAAGCTTCTATTTCTTTGCGCTTCATCGTTGTAAGAGGCTTCTCCGCCTGAAGGAGATACTAGTGCTACTTCTTCCTTGGAGTAACAACCTTCCCGGTTGTAACCAAGTAAATCTCTGTGTGCCTCTTCTTTTCTTTTAATTTATTGCTTATTTATTTTATATGCAAGTGTTAGTTTGAGAGTTCGAGAAGGGTTTGTAGTTTTTGTTTTTTCAGGCTATTCAACCCCCCTTCTAGCCGGCTGCAACGGTCCAACAGGGACAAAAGTTTAACTTGACCAACAGTACTAGTAAAATTTTAGATGATAGTAAGTTAGGAAAACTCTGACTATGCATGTTTAGGAAGATATGACTTCAACTTGATGCATTTAGCTTGGTGGAACTAACTGAAGCTACCTTTTACGAATCCTAAGCAGTTAGACCAAAGTTTTGTACTATGTTCAGTGGATAGGACTATTTGGAAAACCTTAAAATCATGGTTACTCTAATGATGTCTAGGTGATTCACCATATCCCAGAAGTTTATCCAAAAAATGCCTATTTATTGAGCTCACAACTAAACTTGAATCTAACACAGAGTGAAGCCCAACCCTAAAAATTTCATTTAACTCATCTCACAAAATTATATGATTCCCTGATTGAAAACATAGATTGGGTGAGATGACTAAGGTTTTAACTTTAAAATAAAATAAAATAAAATAAAATAAGATTAAATTAAAGAAAATTAAATAAAATTAAATTTGATTACATCAAAACAAATATTAAATTAATTAAACACTAAACCCAAATTAAATTAAACTTAGGTTAATTCTTTTATAAATCTTTTAAAAATTATTAAAAAAAATCCTTTTAAAACATGATTTTAAAAATCCTTTTAACAAAATATTTTAAAAATTAATTAAAAAATTATTAAAAAAATTATTTTAAAAATCCTTTAAAAAATTATTTTAAAAATCCTTTTAAAAATTAATTTTAAAATCCTTTTAAAAATTATTTAAAAATCCTTTTAAAAAATTATTAAAAAAAAATCCTTTTAGGTGACTACACTCACCCCAGCGCGCCTGCCAACTCGTCCCAAGGTCAACATGGAGGAGGTAAATCATAGGTGGCTACTAGCTTTTAGAATAGTGATTGGCACATGAGGGAAGCATTTACCTCGGTTATGTCAAGATTCGAACCTCAGACCTTAAGTTGATAGTACCCCATGCGCTAGCCACTAGACCGTCCCGAGGGGATGGTTGGTTGAGAGCTTGTGAACTAGAAAGAGGAGTGAGAGAGAAAGAGAGCAAGAGAGATGATCTTGAGAGAGGATGAGATTAGGGAGATGGTTTCTAGGATTTTGATTTCATTATGATACTATTAATGTCCCTAGTACATATTTACTTCCTTACCCTCCATGTTTATAATCATATAGGGATTCTAATCTAATTACAGTAAGCTACAATAATTCCAATATCATTTAGTTGAAGTAATTCTAGAAAGTCTGGTTAAAGGGATATCCTCTATCACTAAGGGCCCCTAGTCATACAATTACTAGAGTTATCTCAATTAGTTCCTAACGAGGATTAAAGTCTACACTAGAGTGTTTACACCATTCTCATTCAATATTATTAAGTAGAAGAGGTAACATAGAAAGTTCTGTTAAAGGGATATTTGGTTATTCAATCACTATATTTTACAAGTCACTTCCTAATATTAAATTAGTGTAAACCCATTAAGCTCTTAGTTAGTCAATCCCTTAGGAGGATTATCCCCAAATTCAAGATGATAGTCTGGAAAGTCCAGTTAAAAGAATATCCTCTATCACTGGGCCCCCCGGCTATACGATCCAAAGTACCTTCTCTACATATGGTGACTAATCCCTTACATCTATATATTTACACCATTCACACATTTTATCAAACACTTATAAGGTACAACACATATAGAATATGACATAAATACTTCATTAAATATGGAAATGACATATATATAGTTCATACATCAATCAAAATATCAAAACTACTCTCTACATCCTAGAAAGAGGAGGATCTACTCCATTATAAGAGAATACAACCAATAGACGAAGAAAGTAGCAAACTACAACTCAATATATGAAAATAGAGAGAAGAAAGTACTTATCCTTGAAACCCGACATCTTTGGAAGCGTTCTCTTGTTCTAGAGGTGGAAGGATCACAAAGAATAAGAGCTCTAGGGTTCTTCCCTTTGGGGAAAACCTTTTCCCAAGGAGAGAGGTGAAACTCCTAAACTTAAGGTAGGTCAAAAGGGGAGAAAATTCCCTTTTATAGGAAGAGGGCACGACCCCCTGCCCCTCTACGTACACAACTGTGCCTCTGTGGCATGTAGTCTCTCTAGAAATGCAGCACAATCATGCCCTATGGCACTGATGAATCATGTGCTTTGCTGAGTGAAGGGGATACGACTGTGCCTCTAGGTACGACTGGGTTGTGTGTCACACTGGGAAGAGAGGCATAGCCGGGCAATGTGTCTCGTTGGGAAGAGAGGCACGGCTTGCCCATGTGTACCCTTGAAAAGGAGGCATGACCTCACGTATAGTGCTCTGGTGATGAGGCACGACCTTGCGTACACTGCCCTGGTGGATGAGGCACGATCCTCCGTACATTGCCTATGCTAATTCTCTTCTTTGGTTGCTCCATTGTTCGTTTTCTGTTCCAAATCACATCCTGTGAATGAAAACAAGTAAAGAAGACCTCTGAACAAAAAGAGTAACTTATGTCGATAAAATGATAAAATGGGATACGATAACATAAATCATAATAAAGAAATATAAGTGAATGTGTGTCAATCAATGTCTAAAAATATATATAATCCACGTACATTAGCTACCACCCAAACGACGATTATAGATAGGATTCAAGGCCACTTAAAGGCCTCTAGGACAAGCTTTCCTTAGAGAAAAAAGGAGGCAGTGGACACTGTTGGACTCCATAATCGTTTTGATGTGATTAACCAAGTTAGGTTAGGTTATATTTGGTTTTGATCCTTGTGTCTAAGTGTATAGGAGCTTAGGAGCATAGGAAGTCGAACGGAAGACGCAGCTAGCGAGAAGGATGGCACGAAAAGGGAGCCGATGGGCTCGGTGCATCCGAGGAACGAAAGGGATACGGAAGAGTACAACAGTGGACTAGAAGAACGTACGCGACGTTCAAGGGACGAGAATCAGGAGCGGAAGCCTGTTCGAGGAGAAGTCTGGAAATTGAGTTCGAGTGAGCCCTATTTCGGTTTGTCGCAATCACCCAAGTAAACGGAGCAGCGGAAGATCCAAAGGAAGGCTTGGAGCTATTTATATGCTGCAAGAAGAGGGTGCCCTCCATAAGTATGGGAGGCGCCCTCCATAAGTATGGGAGGCACCCTCTATCAGTATGGGAGGCACCCTCCATGCTTATGGGAGGCACCCTCCATAAGGTATGGGAGGCCCCTCCATGCTTATGGAAGGCACCCTCGACCCAGTTTCTGTAGCCATTTGCCAACGGATAAAGTTTTATCCGCTGGCTCATTGGAGGCACCCTCCAATCGCCTTGGAGGCGCCCTCAATCAGTAGATAAGATTTTTCAGGGGCTATAAAAGGACCCCTGGACATAGGAAAGAAACAACAACTCTTGTATTAACTTTCTAGCAACTGTTTGAGCTTTCATTGTGTGTAAAAGGCTTCTCCGCCTTCAGAGAAGGAGATTCTTAGTGGGCTTTACAACTGCCTTGGATTAACAACCACCTACGTTGTAACCAAGTCAATCCTGAGTCTCTTCCTTATTCTTGTTACTTTTATTTTATTATTACTATTGCATTTTAAGTAAGAGTTGAAAGCACGAGGAGGGTATTACTTTTCTATTTCAGGCAATTCACCCCTCCCCTCTTGCCGGCCCCGCTGTGCAAACAAGTGATATTAGAGCTCGACCGCCTCAGAAGGACTAACCGCCGACTGCATCACCAAGATCAAGACGACGACGGACTAATGATCTATCCACCTAAATTCAAAGGAGAATTTGTGTCCTGGAAGAAGCAAATGGAGGTATTCTTCAAAACTAATTTCATTTTTTTTAATAATTAAATACAATTTTGTAACTCCAAAAACCCTCGAAGGAGAAGAAAAAGGAGAATATCAGTGGACCAAGAAGGAACAAGTAGATTTCGTAGCGAACGGACGAGCCAAATTCTACCTGCTTAGCGTGCTTCCACCCTAGGAAGTAAATCAGATTGGAGATTATGACTCAGTGAAGGAGATTTGGGAAAAGTTCTTGAAGTTGCACGAAGGAACTTCCAAAACAAAGTTCGCAAGATGGGACGTGCTCCGAAATCAACTGACGAACCTCCGTATGGAAGAAGGAGAGTCAGTAGCACAACTACACGGAAGAATCAAGGAGTTGATCACCGGACTAACAAATCTCGGAGAAATGGTACCGAATCGGGACGCACAACGGTATGCTTTAAATGCATTCCCAAGAACACCTAAATGGATATCTATAGTAGACTCCTACTATATATCCAAGGATCTCGAGGTAAGTACTTTAGAAAGTCATTTCTCTACTTTTGAATTACACGAATCTCGATGTACAGGACAAAGAAAAGGACCGAGTCAGAATGTTGCCTTGAAGGCAAGAACAAACGATTCAGACTCTAACAAATCAATTGATGAAAATGAAGCAGCCCTTTTGGTAAGAAAATTTTATAAATTTATTCAGTCTAATAAGTTTAAATAGCAGACAAAGAGAGATTACCGAAACAAAAGGAAGGTCCGATGCTACAACTGCAATGAAGAAGGACACATTAAGGATGACAGCCCAAAATTGAAGAAAAGGGACAAAGAGAAAGAAAAGTCCCAAAGACAAACATCCTTCAAACGCAAGAGTCTGAAGGTTACATGGGATGAATCATCGTCCTCCAAATCTAAAGTCGAAGACTACGCCAGACTTGCTCTAACAACAATCTACCAAGAAGAAGATGAGACCAGCTTAGCAAGGAGCATAGATGAAGGGGGAGGATCATCAGAAGAAAACTGCGATGAAGGGAGAGTATTAGAACTTAAGGTAAGTGATGTATGTGCTTTACCTCCCAAGCAATCCTTTCAGTTTATTAAGATTCTTTCTAAAGATTTAGTCAAATTAGAAAAAGAAAATGCTGAGTTGAAATTAAACTTAGCAAAGACATATCCCTTAGAGTTATTTAACAATTTAAAAGTAGAAAATGATAATTTAGAAATGCAAATCGAGAATTTGAAAAAAGATGCATGCTTGAAACCAAATAACTTTCAAAAATCAAAACTTAGAATTTATAGAAAGTTAAACTGGTACATTAGAGAACATCAGAGACAAATTAGAAAAAATTCCAAAGGATATGTACCCCCTATATTCTTAGTTAACCCAGTAGGAAGGAATTTATATTGGGTTCCAAAGTCTTACTTAGTTTAAACACTTTTTTTTTGGATTTAAGGCTATCAGAAAAATTAAATGTTTAAATTCTCTAAAAGACTTTATCTAGAAGTGGTTGATGATCCAATAACCAAGAAGGCCTAGTGCCTGCCACAACCTAGAAGCCGATTATTGAATTGAATATTTAATTAATAAACTGATAAACATATGAAATTAATTAAAATAATATTTTCAATGTTTGTCAATTATTGAAAAATTCATAACTCAGAAATTGTTTTAAATTTCTTTTACTTATTTCAAACTCTCCATATGTTTACCCTATTTTTTTTATGTGATCAAAGAGGGAGGAAAAGGTACAAGCTTAGGGGGAGTTAGGATTTTTTTCAAAATTATGAAAATTCTGAATTTTTGCTAACTCTTATTTTATAAGTCTAAATTTTGATAAATCAATTTATTTCATACTTAATGTTGTGATTTCTTTTATTTGCAACTTTATACTTAAAATGGTTTATTGTGCAATTACTACTTATTTGTTTTTTTACCCTATCTTGAACTTGGGTTGATGCACATAAAAAAAAGAGAGATTATTGGATACTGTGATTGTTTTGATGTGATTAACCAAGTTAGGTTAGGTCCTGTTTGATTTTGATCCCTATGTCTAAGTGTGTAGGAGCTTAGGAGCACAGGAAGTCGAGTGGAAGACGCAGCTAGCGAGAAGGATGACACGAGAAGGGAGCCAATAGGCTCGGTGCATCTGAGGGACGAAAGGGCTGTGACAGACTACACCGGTAAACGAGAAGAACGTAGCGACGTTCGAGGGATGAGAAGCCGGAGCGGAAGCTTGCTCGAGGAGAAGGCCGGAAATTGAGTTCGGATGAGCCCTATTTTGGTTGGTCGCAATCACCCAAGTAAACGGAGTAGCGGAAGATCCAAAGGAAGGCTTGAAGCTATTTATATGTTGCAGGCAGAGGGCGCCCTCCATAAGTATGGGAGACACCCTCCATAAAGTATGGGAGGCACCCTCCATACTTATGGGAGGCGCCTTCCATACTTATGGGAGGCACCCTCCATAAGGTATGGGAGGCGGCCTCCATGCTTATGGAAGGTGCCCTCGACCCAGTCTTTATAGCCGTTTGGCAGCGGATAAAGCTTTATCCGCTGCCTCGCTGGAGGCGCCTTCCAATCCCCTTGGAGGCGCCCTTAAGCAGTAGATAAGATTTTTCAGGGGCTATAAAAGGACCCCTGGACCTAGGAAAGAAACAACAACTCTTGTATTAACTTCCTACCAACTGTTTGAGCTTTCATTGTATGTAAAAGACTTCTCCGCCTTCAAAGAAGGAGATTCTTAGTGGCCTTTGCAATTGCCTTGGATTAACAACCACCTAAGTTGTAACCAAGTCAATCCTGAGTCTCTTCCTTATTCTTGTTACTTTTATTTTATTATTACTATTGCATTTTAAGTAAGAGTTGAAAGCACGAGGAGGGTATTATTTTTCTATTTAAGATAATTCACTCCTCCCCTCTTGCCAGCCCTACTGTACTAACAGACACTAGCTCATCTGGATAAGAAAATCATATAGGCTAAAGCCCTCTTAGTCGAACTGTAAGAAAAAGTCAAAACTTATGAGGGAGAAATGGAAGGGAAGATAACCAAGCTGGTGGCAAAGGAGGCATTGATCCAAAATCAATAGAATGAACTAGAAACCCAAAAGGTTGAATTGGTGGCTCTTAAAGACGAGCTGGAGAGCTATAAGGCTAGAGAAGCTGATTGATATGAAGCCAAAAGGGTGGAGTGCCTTCGATCAGCAGAGTTAAATCATCTTTGGGCACGCGTACTATAAAAATGTTTTCCTACGGGGCTGAAGGACTATAAAGCAACCTTGTGAAGCGAGACATCTGACAGCTGCCATCCCAGAAGATTTCATAATCCTCTTAAAAATATATGAACTTGACTTTGCCAAATCTGTAACTTTGCTATTTTCACCATTTTGTTGTATTGCTTTTGGGCCCCAACTTATGATGTCTAACTTTAATTTCTCTATTTCTATTAAATGATACTCCTATCTGATCGAAGATTTTAATCTAGTCTTTGAAATTGGAATACGTTTTTTTATTCATGACTACGCATGAAGTTATGCCTATTTGAGAAGATACATTTGTTCCTCTATTGTGTTAACATTAGTAGCCTTTATGATAAGCAAGTGGCGGCAAGGTTTATATTGAGCGGCTCTAAGTGAGCGACTGTACTGTTAATGCTGAGCCGGTGGCTATGATCTTAATGCCGAGCGAGTGGCTGTTAATGTTATTGTCGGGTGAGTGGTTATTAATGATAGTGCCAAGCGAGCGATGTTAATGTTCATGCCGAGCTAGTGGCTATAATGTTAGTACCGAATGGGCGGTTGTGATAATAATGCTGAGTGGGCGGCTATGATATTAATATTAGTACCAAGCATGTCATTGAAATGTTAGTGCTGAGCAAGTGGTTGCAATGTTAATGCCGAGCGTGTGACTTTAGCCTTTTTGCCGAGCGTGTGACACTCCTTTCTTTTTGCTTATCATAAGATATTCCTTTTCTTTATGTTGAGTGTGCGGCGATAGTCATTTTGCTGAGCATGCGAGACACTCCTAGTCTTTTTGCTTGTCGTAAGACACTCCTTTTCTATATGCCGAGAGTGCAGCCATAGTCTTTTTGCTGAGCGTTCGACACTCTTTTCTTTTTGCTTGTCGTAAGACACTCCTTTTCTCTATGCTGAGTGTGTGACCATAGTCTTTTTGCTAAGCATGCAACACTCCTTTCTTTTTACTTGTCATAAGGCACTCATAGTCTTTTTTCCTATTTTAAGATACTCGTTTTCTTTTTGCTGAGCATGCGGCCATAGTCTCTTTTATGAATGTGCGATACTCTTTTCTTTTTACATGTCATAAGACACTCCTAGTCTTTTTACCTATCATAAGGTGGTCCTTTTCTTTATGTTGAATGTACTGTTGGTAGTTTTGAGAGCATGAAAACTTAAACGAAGTAATTAAAATAATAATGCGGAAACCATAAACACTCACATTGATCTCCCGAAGAACCGCAACCGAAGACGCCGGTCGATGAAGTCGCCAGAGACGTCGCTGCTGCTGTCGCCGAGAAGATCACCACACAGAACCTTCTCGGACTCTTCCACAAACCAAATCCCGTCCCTACGGATGTTCTCCCTTTGCTCACACGATCACCTCCACTGCTCTTCTATGCACCTCTGATCGCCAGAAGCTGTCTTTCACCTCTGATTGCCTTGGACGCCTCTTATAAGAAGGCTGAGGAAGACGAAGGGGAAAGGACGCCCCTTCGTCTCCCTGGCGTTTGCAGCAGCGAAAGGGACGAACCCTTTCGTCTGCCAAGTGTGACGCCCAACATCTCCCACTCGTCCAAGTCAATCCATATGGTCACATAGACCAAGTTAGTCACATAGACTACAAGGTGATCAAGTCACGAAGACCGGAGCGAAATTAGTCACAAAGACCAAATAAGTCACGAAGACTTTATGAGGATTAAGTCACGAGGACCAGAGCAAAATTTAGTCACAAAGACCAAATAAGTCACGAAGACTTTATGAGGATCAAGTCACGAAAACCAGAGCAAAATTTAGTCACAAAGACCAAATAAGTCACACAGACTTTATGAGAATCAAGTCACAAAGACCAGATCAGAACATCCATTCCATACATTAGGGAAAATGGTTCGTGCGACAGCAAACACAGTGAGCAAGAAGATTGTCACACCTTACTTAGCTGCTCCATAGAACAAATCAGAGACATAAATGTCCATAGAACAAATCATAGACATAAATGGCTTGCCTTTACCCCAGATTAAATTATTTACATCATCATGAACATCTCTAATCTCTCATATTGACTATATGTCAAGAGCATGTTCAACACCTCCAATCAAACAAATTATTCACAATTACATTTTATGTACTGAACTAAAAATGTAACCGGTACCAGTGAATAAATGTCGCAGATGTAAATCAATCTTAATCTTCCTTTTTAGCTAGAATCCATTCACTCTAATCAGTTGCTTTCCTAGTTATGCTCCATAAACCGAATCATCCATAGCCAATAGGAAACATGCTAAAGTAGCAGACACTGATCAGAACTTCAAGTAGACAGCTAAATAGTCACTTAGGGTAAAATTGAGATTAACTTATAATCTCAAGGGTCTCACATAGTAGAGAAGCAGGGATCCATTCTCCTACAACCCTTCTTGTCGCCATAGCACATGTGGTATGAATCACATGCTACGATGTTATTATCTTTACCAAAAAGAGCGCTTGTTTTTCCCAATTTTAACATCGTACAGATTTCGATCTAGACATTCCCAATGTCTAATCCTGAATTCAACATATGAATTCTAATCTGGCTTCAAGCAGATTCAGTAAATGGTGGGTGCATTTACTCCAATCATTACACAAATGATCTCATCTTGACACAAATATCAAGGCGACCTTAACTTATGGGTATGTCTCTATTCACAGCTACAAAAGCTGTCCCATAAGCAACGGTCTTACCTCTATTCGTACTTAACAAATAGAGATGATTGTCCATGTGAGTGGACCAATCCCAATCTGCCAACATGCTTATCGAGACTTTTATTCGAATGTAACCAAGACATATACATTGAATAGATCATGGAATTTTTTTATTTATTAAAATGTCTTTACAATTGTTACATTCTTCGAAGTCCCAAAGACTTCATATGCCCATGAAATGACTCTTTAGTCAATGGCTTAGTAAAAGGATCAGCAAGCATATTTCGTGTAGGGATGTACTCAAGAATAATCTTTTTCTTGTCAACAATATCCCTTACAAAATTATACTTAATTTCTATATGCTTACCTTTGCTGTGATATTTGGGATCCTTGGAAAAAGCTATCGCAGCTTGACTATCACAATACACTGTAACAGGACTCCCACTATCCTCAGCAATCTTCAGATGCTTCAGGAACCTTCTTAGCCAGACAGTCTCTTGCACAACCACTGCACAAGCCACATACTCAGCTTCCATTGTCGACAAGGCTATACAAGCCTGTTTCTTGCTGTTCCATGAGATGACTCCATCATTCAGCAAGAAGACATAGCCAGATGTGGATTTTCTGTCATCAAGGTCCCCTGCCCAATCTGCATCTGAGTAGCCACTTAGGCTCATATCTGATCCTTGGAAACAGAGGCAATAATCAGCTGTTCCTTTAAGATATCTGAATATCCTTTTCACCGCTTTCCAGTGTCTCGATCCTGGGTTTGACTGGAAACGACTAACTAAGCCAACAACATAGCTTATATCGGGACGAGTACACAACATAGTGTACATCAAACTACCAATAGCACTGGCATATGATTTCTTCTCTTTGGGATATATACTTTTGCTCAAGACAGTACCTTTCGCAATAGGCGTCTGTTCAATGTTGCAATCTGACATATTGAAGTGTTGTAGCATCTTAGTGATATAAGCTTCTTGAGACAAACCCAAAAGCCTCTTTGATCGGTCTCTAACGATCTTCACTCCTAAGATGTACTCTGCTTCTCCCATATCTATTATGTCAAATTGTGATGAAAGCCAACTTTTGACTTCTATCACACACTTTATGTCACTTCCAGCTATTAGCATATCATCAACATATAATGATAAAATGACAAGCTTTCCTTTTTCCTTCCTTAGGTAAACACAATGATCCTCATTGATCATTTCGAAACCATAAGATAATATTACTTCATTAAATCTTATGTTCCATTGTCTTGACGCTTGCTTTAGCCCATATATAGACTTCCGAAGTCTACATACTCTTTTCTCTTGGCCTTCAGCAACATAACCTTCTGGTTGTACCATATAGATTTCTTCGTCAAGATTACCATTAAGGAAAGCCATTTTTACATCCATCTGATGTAATTCCATGTCATAGTGTGCTACTATAGCTAGGATGACACGTATTGACACAAACTTTACAACTGGGGAGAATGTCTCTTCAAAGTCAATACCCTCCATTTGGGTATATCCTTTTGCAACTAATCGAGCTTTGTATCGATTAATCGATCTATCTGCTTTCCTCTTTACTTTGAGAATCCACTTATTTCCAATAGCCCTTCGGCCCGAAGGAAGATCGACTAAATCCCAAACTTGATTCTTTCTCATTGACTCCATTTCTTCATCCATTGCAACTTTCCATTCTTTTCTAACTGAGCTGCTCATAGCTTCCTCAACTGTTCGAGGTTCCTCATCGTCAACTGGGAGAACCATTAATGCCTCATTCTTAATATCAAACCTTCTTCGAGGAATAATCTGACGACTACTTCTTCGAAGGTTAGACTGTTGAGAAACTGACTCATTCAGTGGCAAATTACTCCCACTCAGTTGACTAGATTCAGGCATCTCCTGATTTGTTGATAAAGGAACATTATCCTTCTCCTCTATCTCATATAGAGGAATTGTCTTATCAACTTCACCTCGTGTTGGGAACTCAGTTTCTAGGAAAGTAGCATCTCTTGACTCTATTTCAGAGATGGTTCCATCTTGTCGCTCACCAATAAAAACATAACCTTTAGAGGTCTCAGAGTACCTTATAAAGATACACTTCTTACCTCTGGGTCCTAGTTTTCCATATTCATGAGTCTTATCATGAACGTAGGCAGCTGACCCCCAAAGTCTCAGATTACTCAAATCTGATTTTCTGCCTGTCCAACGTTCATGTGGGGTAGATGGAACTGACTTTGAAGGCACTTTGTTAAGTATATAGGTCACAACTAATAATGCATCTCCCCAATAGGAGATTGGCAAATTAGCCTGCGCCATCATAGACCTAACCATTTCAAGAAGAGTCCTATTTCTTCTTTCAGCAACCCCATTTTGCTGTGGAGTTCCAGGGATAGTTAGCTGTCTAATAATCCCTTTCTCATTACACATTGTCTTGAACTGATCAGACAAATATTCTCCTCCACGGTCAGTGCGCAAGGTTTTAACCTTATGTTCCAATTGATTCTCAACTTCGTTCAAGTAACGAATAAAGCAATCCAATGCTTTAGATTTATGAGAAATCAAATACACATGACCAAAACGTGTGAAGTCATCGATAAATGTAATGAAATAAGAGCTCCCATTTCTAGCCTTCACATTCATTGGACCACAAATATCCGAATGAATTAATTGCAATGGTGATTCAGCCCTAATAGCCTTACCAAATGGTTTTCTAGTCGTCTTTCCCGCAAGACAATGCTCACATATAGACAAGTTAATCTTAGCATGAGCGCCTAATAGGCCCTCCTTAGCTAATCTATTCATTCGTTCTTGTCCTATATGTCCTAATCTAGCATGCCAAATTTCATCATTAACATCAGCATTACTAGTAAGAGCAATGTTTGAAAAACAACTATTATTATTTGGTTCTACATCAAGAACCATAAAACCATTTGTTACATAACCATACCCAATTAACACAGAGTTAATTCGAAGTTCCACACAACGGCTATAAAAATTTACATTGTAACCTAAATCAAGAAGACAAATAATGGAAACTAGATTCCGTCGAATCTCAGGAGCGTACAGGACATCATGTAGAAACAAGGTGCCTCCACCACGTAGGTTGAGCTTGCAAGTGCCAATTCCTTTGACTTCAATTCTTGCATTGTTTCCTACATATATCCATTTGTTGCCAGCTGGTACCCGATGGTACTCCACATATGTAGCTCGATCACGAGCTACGTGGTTCGTTGCTCCTGAATCTACAATCCACAAAGGATACGAATCAGCTAACAACACTGTACTTGCAACATATTGCTCATGGAAAGAAGACAAAAATGGATTTACCTTTTTAGCCTCAGAACAATCCCGAGCAAAATGGCCCTTCTTGCCACAGTTGAAGCAAGTCAACCTGCTCTTAGGTTTTTGTCCATATTTCTTTCCTGTCTTCTTGATTTGGTTTTTCGCAGCAACAACATTAGCCTCCTTTCCTTTCCCCTTTCCTTTCTTGAACCACTTGTTCTTATTCTTGGAACCAGAACCTTCAGCTACAAAAGCTTGACCCGAAATCCTTGCGGATTCAATCCTCTCCGCCTCAAGTTCCACATGGCGTGAGACATTAGTGAAAGTCTTGATACTCTCACTATGGGTCAGGTTCTGTTTCATCGTTTCCCAAGAATCAGGAAGGGAACGGATAACTGCCTGAACCTGTTGTTCATCGGTCAACGTATAACTTGCAGTCTTCATCTCTCGAATCATGTTACCCATCTCCCTGAGATGTTGGGCCATGGTAACATTCGAGCGCTTCTTACAACTATCAAACTTGATAGTCAGCTGACGGAGCTTACTCAGACTGACTCCACTGTACTTCTCTCTAAGGGCTACCCAGACAGCATGAGCCGATATACCAGGTTATCCACCATTGAACTAATCATTATACCCTTAGCAATGGAGTCCTTCCTTTTCCATGCCTTATAGGCATCAAGGTCACGTCTGTGCTGTGCTGTGGAACCATCAACCGGTTCCTCCATGATTTGGTTTACAGCCTCTAGAACTTCTTGTTCCTCAAGAACATATTGTATCTTGAGGTGCCATATTTTGTAGTTATCCCCATATAATTTCTCACCCTTATTGAGTTCAGCTATGATGTTTTTAGTTGCCATGATCTACATAAATAAACAAATTATTTATTATTTCAGTGTAATTCATATATGTGCAACTATTTATTGACTCGGTGTAAATTAGAGTTAGTTTACAAAATCAAGTGATAACATTGTTCCCACTCATTATTTGTATGTTCTAATCTAATCAACACTGATCAATTATATTACACATATCCCAACTAATGAACAAATCATTTTATATGAACGAATCATATTTATATGAACTAATCATATCATGAAATGAACTAATCATTTCCAAGTTAGTTAACGTATAACATAACTTTTATTATATAATTCTGTTCGTACAAAACAACAGAAATTATTACATGACTCAAAAACTAGAAGAGCTAACACTGCTCGTACATAACGACAGCAAACAGAACACTAATAAACTATATAGGCCAGCACTGCTCCCACTAGGACAAACACTAGTATAGCAGCCAACACTATCCCTATTAACCTGGACTCATTTGGGATAATCTCAGATGGGGTAGCTTCAGGATTCTCCATTAGATCCATTTCTGGATCTTCCTCGAGCATCTCCTGGCCCTCTTCAGGCTCTTCTTCACCCATATGGTGAAGTAGTTCCTCACACAGTACTGAATATGTGACACGCCCTTGATGACGCCCCCATACATAGTCTGCTATTATCCTGGGATACTCTGGCAATGAATGCATCAATGCCCAGATCCTATAACTGTCCAGGACTGGAAACTCTTCTTGCTCAAGTTTCCAAAATAGTCTATCCAGCCGTCTAACATGTCCGTCAACTCCATAAGCAGACTTATACTCTATCTCCTGAATCTCCTCTCGGAGCTGGTTTCGCCGCACTTCGCGACGAGTCAATGTGGTAATCGTCCGTGCCATCTGAAAAATTGAATTTAAATAGTCAGTACAAAATCGACTAACCAGTACAAAACCAGTTTAATTCAATTTATACAGGCATACCATCATTATAAATCAAGAAAAACAAATCTTCTCAATTTTCAGGAGTTTAAGTCGACTGGCCCATTAGACCGGTCAATCAGGAGTCTGGATGTTAAACTTAGTTTATTGTCCTCATTAGAACTAATCTAATTGGACCTATGTTCTGTTCTTATTTAAGCCCATTTGAGTCAATCACAGACTTATTAATCAAACTCAGGTTCGTTTGACTCGTCCAATTGCCCATTGGATTAAGTCTAACTCATTAGAACAAATCCAATGTTTCTGATCAAATTTTGACACAACGGAACTAATCCGGTCATATTCGATCAGCCCAACTTATGGAATCAAGAATACCCAACTTCTTTAGTTAAGATCACCCTTATTAATTCAATAATAAGCTGAGCTGGTTAAACCAACAAATAATTTGAACCAGTTTTAGATATTATTGAATCATATTGGTCTGCTTAAATTAACTAATAATTTAAACCAGACCGGGGTTTGATCGATCAAGTTGGTAGGGTTCTATTTTCGGTAAATTGAACCATAATTTAATTAAATATTTATTTATTAATTAATAATACATTCCTATATGTATTTAATTAATTAATAAAAATATTTAATTAAATTTACCTACTGTTCATGTCGTGAAGAAGAAAGAAAAAATTTAAATTTATGCATGTTTTTTTTTCTTCACGTTTTTTGTTTTTTTTCACAATGCTTCATTAAAAACACTGTTCATGTTTTTTTTTTCTGCATGCTTTACTGTGCTTCGAGAGAAAAACAAACTGTTCATACCTTTAATCGATTCATGAATCGATTCAGTACATATATTTTTTTTCTCTTCGTCAAAAAAACACTGTTCACGATTTTAATTTCTCTTCAATCGATTGCATAATCGATTCTGTGAGCAATTTTTTTTCTCAATCGATTCATGAATCGATTCAGCAAGGCACTGTGCCATCAATTGAATCGATTCAATTCTTTATCAATCGATTCAAATATTTGAATCGATTGAACAATCGATTAAAACAAACAAAATACACACTGTTCATTATCTTCTTCGCGACAGAAGAAGAAAAACGCGAGTTTTTTCCGCGTCGATTTTCATGCTTTCAAATCTAAGCATGTTCTGATACCATTGTTGGTAGTTTTGAGAGCATGAAAACTTAAACGAAGTAATTAAAATAATAATGCGGAAACCATAAACACTCACATTGATCTCCCGAAGAACCGCAACCGAAGACGCCGGTCGATGAAGTCGCCGATGAACCGCCGGAGACGTCGCTGCTGCTGTCGCCGAGAAGATCACCACACGGAACCTTCTCGGACTCTTCCACAAACTAAATCCCGTCCCTACGGATGTTCTCCCTTTGCTCACACGATCACCTCCACTGCTCTTCTACGCACCTCTGATCGCCAGAAGCTGTCTTTCACCTCTGATTGCCTTGGACGCCTCTTATAAGAAGGCTGAGGAAGACGAAGGGGAAAGGACGCCCCTTCGTCTCCCTGGCGTTTGCAGCAGCGAAAGGGACAAACCCTTTCGTCTGTCAAGTGTAACGCCCAACATGTACGACCATAGTCTTTTTGCCGAGCATGCGATGCTCCTTTATTTTTTGCTATCGTAAGACACTCTTAGTATTTTTTTTTATCTATTGTAAGGCACTCCTTTCTTTATGCTAAGAATGCAGCCATAGCTTTTTTCCTAGAATGTGACAAAAGCAAGTGCCCTAAATTGGGAACATGGGCACTACAAAAGCAAGTGCCCTAAATTGGCCAAGAAGAAGGGCCAAGTGACACCTAAGGGCAAGGAGAAGCAAAGGAGACCATCCCCGGAACAAAGAAGAGCAAGGAGCACATTGTGTGCTTCTCTTGCAATCAAAAGGGGCATTACCGGAGTCAATGCCCTAAGGGGAAGAAGATGGTCAAGGCTCAAGGAGGAAGCTCAAGTCAAGGGGGAGCCTCTAAGGTAAAAAGGAAGGTAACTTTTATTGAGCCTACCCCTTTACATTATGGTAAAAAGCATGCTAGTTCTAACTTATATCATTTTAATGCTATTTACCATAAGAATAGAGAGCATGGTAAAATTAAGGAAAATAATGTAGCTTACCATGCTAAACCTACCACACCTAGGATTAGGAAGGTAGATAAAAATCTAGGCAATCACACTAAGGACCTTAGCTACAAGCCTAGAAATAAAAATGCTCATAAATTTAATGGAAAACTAAAAACTAAGGACTTAGTGATAGAAAATCAAGTCTTGAGGTCAAGGCTTGATAAAATGGAAAAGACCCTAAAAAGGATGGAAAATATCCTAAAAGGGCAAAATGAGCATAACCTAGGTCTAGAAGCACAAAGGTCATCTAATGGCCATAGGGGTTTGGGATACAAACCAAAGGCTAAGAAGGATGTAATCTCTTACTATAGGGTTCCATATAGTTATGGAACCAACCCTAGGTCTAGTGGTCAAGCCAAAAATACAAGGGAAGTTATCCCTAAGAGTATTTTTGCAACAAATGTGACTAAGACTTCTAAGAAGTCTAATAAAGTCACAAAGAAGGTTACAAGGGAAGCAATCCCTAGAGTTGACCTAGAAAGAGTGACCAAGGCTTCTAAGAAGCCAAACAAGGTCACTAGGAAGGTATCTAGGGAAGTTATCCCTAGTGAATACCTAGAGCATCCAAGGAGCACCAATATATTTTGGGTTCCTAGGAGCATCTTCTCTACCCCATAGATGGGTTAGAGAGTGTCAACTCTAAGAAGAAGGGTAGTTAACCCAACTTTGAAGAAATTGACACTGAAGGAGCATTTTCAAGGTTATTATTAACCTTTGAAAATGAAGTGGATTTATGTTTACTCTTGGGAAGAGTAAAATGTGTCACAATTTGATAAATTGGATGATATTTTAAGTGACACAAATTGGGAAAATCATAAGAACTACCAAGTTGGGATTTTGGTATGTTCTTAGGAAATTTAAGGTCAATCTAAGCCTTAATTTAAAATGATTACTCTTATGGGAAAATGAAATATGCCAATATTTGAGGAATGTTTTAAATTTTTAATTGGCATAATTAATTCAAGAGATTAAAGAAATGTCAAGTTGGGTTTTGGCATTTTCTTAAGGAAATTGGGCAATCTAAGGTTTATGCTTCAGGATCAGCTATGAGTTAAGGATACTTAGATAGATAATCTAGGTATATTTTAATTATGCTAAATCTTGCCATGTTTGGTTGCCCATTATATGGCATGACATCATGTTTTATTTGTGCATTCATGACTTATTATGAAAAACTCAAAAATACCATGTCATGACATACATACATCATGTAGTTATAGGAAATTTTCTTCTAAAAATTATTTCTTTTTGATGTATGCCATAACATTATCATGCATTATGTTATTTCCTTAAAATTAAGGACAAATGACAGTTATCATCAAGTGGTATACCAAATGACATCCTAGGTGGATGGTCAATATCCACAAGATGCCTAGATAAATATGCATGAACCCTAGGTTAGGGCAAAACCAAAATCTCACATCTCACAAAGACCTATAAGATAACTTGTATGTGTTTTAGTGCACATTAGATACAAGTGAGATGTTAGGATGATGAACAAAACTCAATATGTTGATTTAGTGCATTCTTTTGAGTTTTAAGTTCATCAAAACACATAGTTATGTGTTTTCCCATCATTGGGAAAGCTAATGTACAAGTCATGTACATTAAGCCCAAGGAACATGGTGGGAAATTGGTTTTGAAAATGTTTTCAAAATTATTTTGGAAAACCTTGGTGAAGGCTATCTTTTGATAGTACTCACCATTGAATAGTTAGACATAAACTTGAAGAATACGCTAAAGTTTTAGCAAGTTTTCAAGCTTGTGTCAATCTTTGAAAATATGATGTATTTTCATAGAAAACTATTTTTCCATGATAAAGTATACCCTAAACAATGTCTACACAAAATTTCATGATTTTTAAATTTTTGTAGAATTTTCTAGGGGCCTCTGAAGGTGACTGAAATCATTTTTCAGCAACTATCAGACCTCAATCGATCCACCGATCGATTGAGGGTCTCATTCGATCAGTGGATCGATTGGGAGCAAGCTTCTCACAAACAGAAGCTTGCTGGATCGATCAGCCGATCGATCCACAAGGCCTGAATCGATCAGTGGATCGATTCAGCAAGGTTCAATCGATTAGAACCCAACTCCAATCGATCCAAGTTGCTGATTTTGGCTGGGAAGGCCTGATTTCAGTATTTTGAACCTATTTTAGTCTAGGTAACCATTCCTAACCCCTCAAAATACATTTGTATACATAAAAAGGGTATTTTCGTGTGGAAAACAAGGATGGATTGGTTAAGAAAGGCTAAGTTGAAGTTTAGGTTGAGGTTTGTTTCAAATTTTGAATATTTGAACCTCAAAACTTCTAAAATTGGGTTTCCTAAAGTTTTAGGGATTCCAAGTCATTGTTGGTGCAATGACAGAAGTTACCATCATGTTTTTAGGGGGAGGGACTCTTTAAAGACAAGAAAATTATTTTTCATGAACCTTGGAAGGTGGTTAACCTTCCGTTAAGTGGATAATGCTCAAGGATGGGCATTTGCCTACATTGAGGAAGAATGTAGGGTTAAGGATAAATGAAGGGTATGAGACCTTCATTTGGGTCATTAGACCATGTTAATACTCCAGAGCGAGCATTATTTGAAAATGAAGGGAATGAGTCTTTCATTATCGTGTTGGTCACTTGTGAACAACGATGAGCAACTCTTCAGGGGGAGAGTTTTTTCAACAATGGGGCATTTGTTGAAGTGTGCCCAAAATTGAGGCACGGATTGATGTGTGCTTAAAGATGGGTTGATGTGTGCCAATAGGGGGAGAATGTGTGGTTTAAGTTAGGCCTTCATTACCTATGGGGGAGGTCATAGGGGGAGAATGAAGGGAACCAACATTCATACTTTGGCATGAATGGAGTTAAGGCTATGAGATTAGCTTAACTCAGAATGGTCCAAACTTAAAGGTATTGTCAAACATCAAAAAGGGGGAGATTGTTGGTGCAATATCCCTTAGGTCAAGGTTGACTGGTTTGACCAAGCTTGAGTCTTGGTCATAGTTTCGATGTTTGACAATACATGTAGACACATGGACAATGCAGGTGCAGTTGTTCATATGGGGAGATTCTGATCAGGGACTGATCAGTATGAATGAAGAAGAGTCAAGTAGGTCAAAAGTAACCGGATACCTGACAGGGAAGTCCTAACTGGAAGGTTAGGCAGGTGAAAGTCCTAGTGAGTGAAGCTAGGTAGATGGAAAGTCCTAGTGAGTGAAGCTAGGCAGAAGAAAATCCTGGTGAGTGAAGCCAGGTGAAAGTCCTAGTGAGTGAAGCTAGGCAGTATGGAAGTCCTGGTGAGTGAAGCCAGGCAGAAGGAAAATCCTGGTGAGTGAAGCCAGGTAAAAGACCTAGTGAGTGAAGCTAGGCAGTGTGAAAGACCTAGTGAGTGAAGCTAGGCAGATTGAAAACCCTAGTGAGTGAAGCTAGGTGAAAGTCCAAGTAGGTCAAGAGAGTGACCGGATACTTGGCATGAAAGAAAAGTCCAAGTGGGTCAAAGGGATTGACCGGACACTTGGTGAGGGAGTCCTAGCAGGTCAAGGGAGTGACTAGGTGCTAGGCATGACGTACCAACAGGTTAAGGTTGACCGGATGTTGGTTTGGGAGGTTTGGGACTTGGTTTTGGGCAAAAACCAAGTGCTGGATCGATCAGTGGATTGATCCAGGTTCTGGATCGATCAGTGGATCGATCTAGACCTTTCCCAGCGAACAGAAAGCCTCTGGATCGATCAGTGGATCGATCCAGAGGTCTCAATCGATCAGTGGATCGATTGGGACGCTGCTGCTTCGCGCGATAAGCGCTGGATCGATCCAGAGCACAGAGGCGCTCTGGATCGATCCGTGGATCGATCCAAAGCCTCGCCGATCGATTGGGAATAATCGAATCGATCGGGATCTGACTGTTGCGTCGTATTTGAGTTGCAGGCGAGCGTTGTCTTCGGAACTTCTTCACCGATTCATTTCAGATCTTCACCATCTCCTCCACAGCTCTTCTCAAGCTCGAGATTGACAGTTCTTGAAGGTTCTTGGAGGCTCTTCCAAGTCAAGAGGCGGATCAAAGCAAGAAGAAGAAACTAGGGTTAGGGTTTGTGCACTCATTGTAAGCTTGTATTTCTTTACTACCCTTTCTTCTTCTTGTATTGAGTCTTGTAGGGCTTCTCCACCCTTGGTAGTTACCATAAAGGAGAGTTTCATTAGTGGAGGGTGTGTGTGTTGGTGTGGATCCTTGGACTAGTCACCTCTTGTGAGGTGGATACCAAGTAAACCAACCGTGTTAGCGTTGTGTGATTTGTTTCTGTATTTTCCACTGCACATCTTCGAAGAAACAAGCAACGCCGAACACCGGGCATGCGACGAGCTATTCACCCCCCTCTAACTACTTTTGGTCCTAACAGTTTGCACTCCACGTCCGATCCAACTTTTTTCTGTTTGAATCTTAAAGATAATAGACACTAGAAACTAGCTTCTGAACAACTTTATAAGGTCCGTCCCATGAGGTTCCAACTTGTTGACATCCTTGACCGACTTGATTCTCTTCTATACTACATTGTTGGCTTGAAAGAAACACAGAGTGACTCGCTGATTGTAATTTTGATGCATCCTCTATCAATAAGTTGTGAGCCGAGCAGCTGCCTTCTCTCTAATTTCACTGATTCGATCTAGATCTTGGGGACATCAATCGACATTACTTTAGTCATACAACATTCACTAAGCTGTTTCTTTGTCAACTTCCACAGGATCTACGGCTTCTCCACCATAGACTAGGTGAAAAGGAGTCATCCTTATGTTTTCATGAGGTGTAGTTTAGTAAACCCATAAAAAAAACTTGGTAGTTCATCGACCCACGTGCATCTGATATGGTCAAGCTTAATTTTGAACCCCTAAATAATTTCTTAATTAGTAACTTTCACTTGGTCATTGTTTTGGGGATACATCACAGAAGTGAAGGTCTGAAGAATGTTGAAGTCGTCACATGATTCTCGTATTTTACGCCTCTAAAATTATTTTCCATTATATAAGATAAACTTATAGGGGATCTAAAAATAACAAAGGCTGTTTTGCTATAAAAACTTGATGACTGTCTGTTCAGTAATTCTTGCTAAAGCTTCAGTATCCACCCGCTTAAAAAAAAATAATCTACTACCACAAGCATGAATTTTTTTTTGAGTGGGAGCAGTTGGAAATGTGTCTACAATATTCATCCCCCATTGATCGAAGGTGCAAAAGTCAATAGACATTTTCAAAGGTTCAATCGAATGATGAAAAATATTCTGGTGCTTTTGACAAGAGAAATAGGTGATGAGTCAAGCAGAGTCAACTTGCAGAGTGAGCCAAATATATCCTACTAATAGAATTTTTTGAGCGAGCGCTCAACTTCCGCTATTATTACTGCAACAACCTCAATGAATTTCCTATAGAGCATATTGAATATCTTCTAGTCTAAGGTATTTGAGCAATGAGTGAGAGAATACCCACTTATACAAGTGGTCACCTAATAAAGTGAACCAATTGACTCTCCTTTTGATCATCCGAGCATGTTCTGAGTCGGTTGACAAGATTTCTTGCTGAAGATATGAAGTTAGCGGGGCTCACCAATTGGTATGCTTCTCTATGCTTGCCTACTGGTCAATATGAGCTATTAGCAAGGTTTGTACAACTGAATTGTTGAAAATGCTAGTGGATAATAAGTTAGCCATTTTTCCAGCTCATTTTCCCTCTGATTATTAGATCAGGTGACTTTCTGCAAGATAACTTCTTAAAAATCGACCTTCAATTTCTCAAAAGATTTTACATACATCTTTAGTCGCTCATGATTGACTTCAAAGTTCCCAGCTAATTGTTGAACTATTAATTGAGAATCTTAGTGGATTATGACTTGGGAAGCTCCCACATACTTTGCTGCCTGAAGTCCTACTAGCAAGGCTTCATATTCAACCTCATTGTTAAAAGCTTGAAAGTTCAGCCAAATGGAGAGTTGCATTATCTCTTCTCGAGGAGATATTAACAGAATTTCTACACCGCTACCTTGCTGAGTGGAGAATCTATCTACATAAATTCTCCATCTACCTTCTGTATTAGGGTTATTAACTTTAGTTAGAAAATTGACTAAAACTTGAGCATTGATAGTTGATTGGAGTTCATACTGTATATCATATTCACTCAACTCTATAGTCCATTTGATTGGTATCTCTGAAGCTTCTAGATTAATTAACACTCTTCCTAGAGCACTATTAGTGAGAATTATGATTGTGTGAGAAAGGAAATAAGACCTCAATCGGTGAACTATCAAGACTAGCCCAAAGGCTAATATTTCTAGAGTAGTGTAGTACATTGCCCTCTTGTATGATCAACACTAATCCACTCAGCAGTGGATAGGTACACTGAAAGTTGTTCTCTAGCTACTAGTTTAGAAAGAAGTGGGAGATGCACAGGTATTCCCTGAGCTCAGCAAAGGCTTTATCATAGCTCTTGTCCAACTAGCACTTGGTGGGTTTGCAAAGTATTTTAAAAAAATAGGAGGCTTTGGTTAGCCAATCGAGAAATAAACCTGGAGAGTGTTGTGATCCGATCGACCAATCTCTAGGCTTCTTTGAGATTCTGAGGAGGAACCATATTTCTGGGTGTCTGGACTTTATTTGGGTTGATTTCAATCATTGTCTCAGTCACCTTATAGCTAAGAAAGTGACCACTTTTGACTCCAAATAGACATTTGCTAAGGTTAAATTTGAGTCGTACTCCCTCAGCGTGCTGCAAGTTTCTTCAATATCAGATATCAGATCTGCCACTCAGGCAGATTTGATCAGGATGCCCTGGACATAAACTTTAATATTTCTTCTGATATTCTAGAATACTTTATCCATGAGGCCTTGGTAGGTTGTTCCTATATTCTTTAGTCTGAATGATATAATATTATAACAGGAAGTTTCATCAGAGGTGATGAAGTTAATATTTTCTTGATCTTCCGGGGCAAGAGGAATTTCTGAGAGCTTCAATAGGCATCCAACATACAGATCAATTTACTTCCAGAAGTACAATCAACCAGTTGGTCGATGCAGGTAAGAGGATAGCAGTCTTTCAGACAAACCTTATTGAGGTCCCAGAAATCGACATAGATTTGCCATTTTTTCCATAGCTTGGGCATGCACCAACACTATATTGGAGAGCCAAGTTGGGAATTAAACTTCCTAAATATGCTTTACTCCAAATAGATTTTCTACTTCCACTCGAATGATTTTATTTTGATCGACACCAAAATCCTTTTTCCTTTGCTTGACTGGTGATGTGGAGTCGGTGCCCCATAACAGTAGGAGACATGCCGGTGATTTCCTATGGCGACTAAGCGAAAATGTCTCTATTGTGTGATAAATGTGATCAAACTCTCTTAGAGCTCTGAAGGGAGATCTACTACAATTTTGGTAGACCCTTTATGTTGGTCCCTTGGTAGCCACCAAAAGGGGAGGGGTGAATTGCCCTGTAAAAACAAACTCACCCTTTCTCGACTTATAGCTTAATAAAGAACACTTGTAAAAAAAACTAAGAGACTAATTACAGAGACAAAAACACAAGGAGACTTACTTGGTTTGCAATCAGAAGATTGCTAATCCAAGGAAAATGAAGCGCACTTTATGACGATCTTCTTTGGACGGAGTAGCCTCTTATAACGTCAACAGCTCACAAATGAAAGTAGAACAGAAAGAAATGAATTATAAGTTGTTGTCTGAACTACTAAAAACAAAGCTATATTTATAGCACTATTCTGGGCACTTAGAAGGGTTCCGGGCGCCTGGAGTGGGATGGAATTCTATCCTTGACGCATCGATCAACGAACATGTCGACTCTAATAAGAGTTGAGTTTCGGGCGCCCGGACCCACAAAAGTCAATATGGTTGACTTTTTCGGTCCAGGCTCTCTGCTCTGGTTCTGCTCGCCTCGGTCCAGGTCTTCCACTCCAGTTCCACTCGCTTGGGTGATCTCGGCCATCCGGAATAGGGTTCACTCGAACTTAATTTCCGGCCTTCTCCTCGAGCAGCCTTCCTCCCCGGCTTCTTGTCTCTCGAACGTCGCATATGTTCTTCTCATCCACTGGTGTACTCTTTTGCGACACCTCATCCCTCGGACGCACCGAGCTCGTCGACTCTCTCTCGTGTCGTTCTTCTCGCTAGCCACACCTTTCGCTCGACTTCCTGTGCTCTTAAGCTCCTGCACACTTAGACATAGGGGTTAAACCAAACAGGACCTAACTTAACTTATTTGATCATATCAAAACAACCTTGGGATTCCAACACTTTGATTCGATTGGGGTGGATTTGTATCTATTCTTACTCTTCGATCTGTTGAGCTATGTGTGCCTCTTGTATAGCTTGCACCTCTATTCATGGAGTCTTGAGGGTTTTGTGTGACTCCATCTTAATGATGCCCACATAATATTTCTAAGCCACCAGTTGGTCTCCTTTCACTTTGCCCCACTTGATTTTCTATCGATAATTTAATTTTTTGATAGAAAGTAGAGATAACCACTTGGAATTCATGTAGAGTGGACCTACCTAAAATGACATTATATGCAGAGAGAGCATCTACCATTATAAAGGTAGTTCTCTCGGTTCTCATTAGGGGCTTTGTTCCCAAAGAAATTGCAGGTGGATCTGGCCGAGTGGCTGTACTTCATACCCCATAAATCCAAACAAAGTCGTCACTATGGGCTGAAGCTCCTCTTGGTTGATCTATAGTTGATCAAGTGCATTCTTGAAGATAATGTTTATAAAACTCCCTATGTACACAAAAACTCTGAGCACATAATAGTTGGAGATAACGACCTTAATGATCAGAACATCATTGTGAGGTATTTCTATCCTCTTGAGATCTTGTGGCCCAAAGCTGATCTGGGAGCCCTTCATTTGTGTTCGACTAGAGTTGACTTCATGGATCTCTAGTTGGAGACCATGAGACTTCCATGCTTGATGGGAATCTCCATCAGTAAGGTCTCCGGAGATTATGTTGACATTCCCTGGGCGGCATTCCTCTCATTTTCTTTTGAAGGATCTATGAGGGTTCTATGCCTCCATTTGGGGAGTAGGTTCCACTACCTTGTTGTTGCTGAGTATCAAGCTACCGATCGACTATGCTGGGACTAGGTGTTGGAGGCTCACTCGATTGATTTGCGATTTGAGGAGGTTGTTGACCTTGATGACTCTGATAGCCGTTCGGTGAAGTTCCCAAGCATATTGGTAATTATCGTTGGTGTTGTGAGTTTTGAATTTGTGAATATACAAAAAGTGGGTATCCACTGAAGGGGCTCAGCGAATGAGGTTCAAATGACTTTCACATGTTGGACTATTCTCCCTTCATGAGCTAGTGGATGATTCAGTCAGTGCTCTCTATCACATAGAGTGGTGGAGAGCCCTTGGAATCGGCTTGATAGGAGGGGGTAGGAGCAACAACCTCCTTTTTTCAGGCGACTTTGGTTTCTTCTGTAGGATTAGTGCACGTGAAGGGGGGAGGGGGTAAATCACGTATATTTAAAAAAATTTTCTTTTCTTTTATAAAACAAAGTGTAACAAAAAATAGAAATAATAAAAACAAGTGAAAGAACACAAAGTTGGTTACTTGGTTCCAAACCATTAATAACTTCTACTCCAAGACTCAAGTTCCTCAGACCTATCGATCGATAATTCACTAAATTCTCTACCAGTAAACTCCTGGTAGAGTAATCGAATACAAGAATGAAGGAGGATTTTGTAACAAACATACACTGCCTTAGCAATAAAGTAAATAACTTAAATTAAATAGTTACTAATATGGGTTATAAGGAGCGGATCCCGTACAATAATGAGAAAGGGGATATAAGGAGAAGAGAGGGAAAGTAGGGAGGCTCCGGGCGAGACAAATGCACTCGGTAAGAAAATCTCGGTTGAAGACGTAGGACTAGTCGGGACAAAACTTACAGAGCACATGAAGCAGGTAGATGTGCTCGACAGGCAAGTCTCGGTCGACCGTATAATGTTGGACGAACCTAAGTGGTGAAGTGTTAGCATGAACTCCTACGCCCGGCAGGGAAGACTCTGTCGAACATTAAAGCCCGACCGATAATATAGGCTCCGGGAGAATATGAGCCCGACTGAACTAAAGCAGATAAAGAACTAGCACGTTCAGATACGCTCGGTAGTCAAGGTTTGATCGAACATAAAATACTGACCAAAACTTAAGCGACAAAGTGCCAACGAACCTAGGAACGCTCAGCCGGCAAAGATCAGTTGAGCTCAAAGGTAGGCATTCCTAAGTAATCCCCATAGTTGGTCAAGCGAAGACCGATGACATACCATAAGGCTCAACATGGCTCAACCGGCAAAATCTGGTCGAGCATGAACATAACTCGCTCGATAATATAATCTTGGAAGAGCGAGCAGATATACAAACTAAAATTAATAAAAGAGGCCCAGCTGGGAAATATCCGATCGAGCATGAACCTAACTTGCTCGGTAATATGTTCTCAGATGAGCGAAGTAGATATACAAACTAAGGTTAATAGAAGACGTCCGGTTGAAAAATATCCGGTCGAGCATGAACCTAACTCGCTCGGTAATATAATCTCGGGCGAGCAAGCAGATATATAAACTAAGGTTGATAGAAGATGCTCGGATTGGAAATATCCGGTCAGACATAGGTACAACATGCTCAGTAGTAGAAGCTCGATTGAGCATACACATAACTCGTTCGGTAATGTACGCTTGAGTAGTCGAATAGATATATAAACCAAGGTTATCAGAAGGGACTTGGCTTGGAAGTATTTGGCTGGACATAGGCACAATAAGCTCGGTAATATAACCTCGGACAAGTATATCAACGCACATCTTTATAAGGCTATTAGTATGAGATCGGCCTGGAAAAATCTGGTCGGGAATAAAGACACTCACATCCAGTAAAACTCGTAAATATAGCAAGTAAGGAGTATTATAACTAAATATATGTGATGTATATGAATAATATATGATCATATGACAAGTTGACTGGAAGCAGCTTCTAGAAACTTCTGTAAGTGCGCTAGACGACAAAAAAGGTACATCTGGGGTACAAAAAGATTCCTTAAACTATTATTGCAGGTATTTACATCATCTCATAATAAACTCTAACAAACCGGGGTCCACCTCATGATCGCGGAGGTTATATTGTTGGGGTTTTCAGGCCGCGGAAATCGCTTTTTCGCATCGCGGAAACCCCGAAACCCCCATGCCATCGGATCCGTGCGAAGTAAAACTTTCGAAAACATTACGAGTATGAGTTTTATAATAGTTCTAAACTAGATTTACAAGGAGAAAACCTTTTACCCTTGATGCGTGCCCTTTACGAATCCCGCTCGTCCAAGGAAGTGCCGGATCTCGAGATCGTCAAGCGTACGATCCTCTAGAAGTATCCACACGAACAAATGGGTGGAGAAAAACTAAACAAATGTGTGCTAGCACCCTTGATCAGTCACGACAAGAGGAGGAGAGGGAGAGCAAGAAGAGAGAGCAAGGAAGAAGATGATGGAATAATGCCTTGAATGAAAAATGAATTCCATTCATTCACAAAAGTGGCCGGACACAATATTGTAACTCCTCTCATTTAATATGGCCATTAAAATGAGGAGGAGATTTGTAACCTCCATGAGGTGGCACACACATGTTCTAAACATAATGATGTGTAACACCATTATTAGCCACTTAATGCCAACTCACAAATGATGTGGCATAAAGTCAAGTCAAACTTGACTCTTCCTCTTCCTCTCAAGTCAAGTCAAACTTGACTTAATCTCTCTCATGGTTGATCTAATCCAACCATTTAATTCAAGCGAATTTAATATAATGAATCTAATTCATTTAATTAAATTGATTCAATGAGTCATAATCTAAATTAGACTCATTGAACACATGAATCAACTTGAGTCCAACTCAATTAGCCCAATTAGGATTACTCTTAATCCAATTTGATTCATCACCTGAATCTAATCCTCTTGGTTCATCATATGAACCTAATCTCCATCTAATTGTCCTTTGTGTGTGACCCTATAGGTTCTTGTAACGTTAGCAATGCCCCTAAACCCATTTAGGAGCATAAGTAATGAGCGGTATCTAGCAACACATCATTACTACCCAAGTTACAAGAATGTTGAGATCCAACATCACCTTGTGACTACTAATTGTGACTCCTCACAATATATGACAAGTGTCCTTCTATCCTAGACATTTAGATTGATCAATGTGAGGTATAGACCGTGTCATCCTCTGACCAATCTAAATCTTGAACTCCAAGTAGACTCACTAAATCAAATGAGCTCAATATCTCATATTGACTCATTTGGGCATGACCATGCACTTCGTGGTCTCACTCTATGAAGAATATCGATATCTCTCCCGTCATATAGGAGGGATAGATCCCATCTACATCACTCACATCCCTCTGCATAATTCATTACATACCCAGTAATCATCTTTATAGTCCACCCAGTTACGGATGACGTTTGACGAAACCAAAGTACATAACTCCTTATGTAGGGAACCATGATGACTTTGTTGGGTTTTTCGGGTCGCGAAAACTGCTTTTTCGCGTCGCGGAAACCCCGAATCACCCCAGCCAACGGATCTCGTGCGAAGAAAAGATTTCAAAACAAAATTACGAGTACGAGTTTCTACTTAGATCTACTCCTAGATCTACATGAAACGAGTTATACCTTTGAAGCGAAGCCCTTCGTGTTCCCGCTCGTCCAAACGGTGCCGGATCTCAAGAGTATCTAGATAGATACTCCTCTAGAAGTATCCACATGAACACGTAGGTGGAGAAAACCACACAAAAAGGTGTGCTAGCACCTATGTGTGGTTCGGCCAAGATGAGGAGGAGAGGGAGAGGGAGAGAGCTCCAAGAGGAAGAAGAAGGAATAATGCACTTGAATGAGGAAAATCAATTCCATCCCATTCAAAAGTGGCCGGCCACTTCAAATTGTGTAACTCCCAAAAATTGCATTAAGTGCAATTAATGTGAAGCTATTAAAGAAAATGACTTTGTAACTTCCATGAGGTGGCACCCATGATGATGTGGAGTAACATCATTGGTCCACATCAATGCCAACTCACCAATGAAGTGGCATAAAGTCAAGTCAAACTTGACTTTCTATCTTCCTCTCAAGTCAAGTCAAACTTGACCAAATCTCTTCCATGGTTGATCTAATCTAACCATTTGATTCAAGCCAACTTAATATAATGAATCTAATTCATTAAATTAAATTGATTTAATGGGTCATAATCTAAATTAGACTCATTGAATACATGAATCCACTTGAGTCCAACTCAAGTTAGCCCAATTAGGATTACTCTTAATCCAATTTGATTCATCAAATGAATCTAATCCTCTTGGTTCATCATATGAACCTAATCTCCATCTAATTGTCCTAAGTGTGTGACCCTATAGGTTCTTGTAACGTTGGCAATGCCCTAAACTCATTTAGGAGCATAAGTAATGAGCGGTATCTAGCAACACATCATTACTACCCAAGTTACAAGAATGTTGAGATCCAACATCACCTTGTAACTACTAATTGTGACTCCTCACAATATATGACAAGTGTCCTTCTATCCTAGACATCTAGATTGGTCAATGTGAGGCATAGACCGTGTCATCCTCTGACCAATCTAAATCTTGAACTCCAAGTAGACTCACTAAATCAAATAAGCTCAATATCCTATATTGACTCATTTGGGCATGACCATGCACTTCGTGGTCTCACTCTATCAAGAATACCGATGTCTCTCCCGTCATATAGGAGGGATAGATCCCATCTACATCACTCACATCCCTCTGCATAATTTGTTATATACCCAGTAATCGCCTTTATAGTCCACCCAGTTACGGGTGACGTTTGATGAAACCAAAGTACATAACTCCTTATGTAGGGATCTATGGTGACTTCAGGTCTAAGGACTAGTAGTCATACTAATAGCCACATGAGAAAGTATATGACACTCATATAACGATCCATGATACTTTCTCATGGCGGGTCATTCAATATACATTCTCTAATGTATACCCATGTGTCAACTTGATATCTCTATATCCATGACTTGCGAGATCAAGTCATCGAGTTGACCTACATTCTAGTCTTATTGCATTAACATTGTCCCTGAATGTTAATACTCGACTAGGAATGATTAAGAGTAGTGTTCCCTATATCATCTCACTATCGATTCAACCAATCGATTGATATAGGTAAGAACCTTCTACTCAAGGACATTATTATACTTAGTTTATTTGGCACCAATACAAGTAAGTATAATAACCAAACAAATGTCTTTATTAATATAAAAATATGATACAATAAGTCCATAATACAATCATCAAATGATTGGCTCTAGGGCTCTAGCTAACAGACTTCAGGTCTAAGGACTAGTAGTTATACTAATAGTCACATGAGAAAGTATATGACACTCATATAACGATCCATGATACTTTTTCATGGCGGATCATTCAGTATACATTCTCCAATGCATACCCATGTGTCAACTTGATATCTCTATATCCATGACTTGTGAGATCAAGTCATCGAGTTGACCTACATGCTAGTCTTATTGCATTAACATTGTCCCAGAATGTTAATACTCGACTAGGAATGATTAAGAGTAGTGTTCCCTATATCATCTCACTATTGATTCAACCAATCGATTGATATAGGTAATAACCTTCTACTCAAGGACGCTATTATACTTAGTTTATTTGGCACCAATACAAGAAAGTATAATAACAAAAAACAAATGCCTTTATTTATATAAGAATATGATACAACAAGTCCATAATACAATCATCAAATGATTGGCTCTAGGGCTCTAACTAACAATCTTCCACTAGCACTAGTTCCAATCAGTGTAGGCTCTAAGCCCCAATGACCTAGTGTGACCATCATGCTTCCTCTTTGCCAAAGCTTGGTCAAGGGATCTGCGATGTTAGCCTCTGTAGGTACTCTGTAAATCTTCACATCTCCTCTCTCGATAATCTCTCGAATGAGATGGAAGCGCCGTAGTATGTGTTTGGTCCGCTGGTGTGAGCGAGGTTCCTTAGCCTGTGCTATAGCTCCATTGTTGTCACAATAGAGCTCAATAGGGTCAGCGATACTAGGAACCACCCCAAGTTCAGTGATGAACTTGCGGATCCAAACTGCCTCCTTTGCTGCCTCTGATGCAGCAATGTACTCGGCCTCTGTCGTAGAATCAACGACTGTGTCCTGCTTCGAACTCTTCCAGCTCACAACACCATCATTAATGCAAACACGAACCCTGACTGTGATCGATAATCATCCTGATCGGTCTGGAAGCTGGCATCACTGTAACCCTTTACAGCTAGCTCGCCATTGCCTCCATATATCAAGGAATATTCTTTAGTCCTTCTTAAGTACTTAAGAATATTCTTGACCGCTATTCAGTGACTTTCACTTGGATCAGACTGGTATCTGCTCGTCATGCTCAAAGCATACGAGACATTAGGATGAGTATATAGCATGATGTACATGATAGATCCTATGGCTAAGGCATAAGGGATCTGATCCATGCGATCTCTCTCCTCTCTAGAAGAGGGACCTTGAGTCTTCGAAAGACTCACGCCATGTGACATCGGCAGAAATCCCTTCTTGGAGTTATGCATGGCAAACCGAAGGAGTACCTTGTCAATATATGTACTCTGACTTAGGCCAAGCAATCTCTTAGATCTATCTCTATAGATCTGTATCCCTAGAATGCGGGATGCCTCACCTAAGTCCTTCATTGAGAAACATGTCCCTAGCCAAGTCTTGACAGACTGTAGCAAAGGGATGTCTTTCCCAATGAGCAGTATGTCATCCACATACAATATGAGGAAGACAACTATGTCCCCTACAACCTTCTTGTAGACACAAGGCTCATCTTCATTCTTGATGAAACCAAATTGTTTGATTGCATCATCGAATCAAAGATTCCAGCTCCGAGAAGCTTGCTTTAGTCCATAAATGGACCTATGCAGCTTGCATACTCTGCTAGTATGCTATGGATTTACAAAACCCTCAGGTTGTGTCATGTACACATCGTCGAGCAGGTTTCCATTCAGAAACGCGGTTTTGACATCCATCTGCCATATCTCATAGTCATGGTATGCTGCAATAGCAAGCATGATCCAAATGGACTTAAACATCGCTACTGGAGAAAAGGTTTCATCATAGTCAATACCATGAATTTGCTTGAAACCTTTAGCTACCAAGCGACCCTTATAGATAAGTCCATCCATGTCAGTCTTTCTCTTAAAAACCCACTTACACCCAATAGGTTTTACCCCTTCAGGTGGATCAACCAAAGTCCAAACTTGGTTGGTGTACATGGATTCCATCTCGGATCTCATGGCCTCTAGCCATTTCTCGGAATCTGGTCTCATCACAGCTTCCTGATAGGTGGTAGGCTAATCCTCTATGAGCACAATGTCATCATGTGTGACGCCCCGCCCCTCCTACTCAAGGGACGGGGGTCACTTTACTTACTTACTTACTTACTTACTTGCATATTAATGTTCTTTTCTACTTAAAACAGCGGAAGTCTTGTTTATAAAATTTTCTTTTAAAACTTTTCTTTTCTTTTTAATCACCATGACTAACTACCTAGGCATGTAGGGTCACATAGCATACTTAACATGATTTTAAGTCATAATACCAATAAGCATAATTAAATGTCATGGAGTCATGAAACAATAACATAATCTAGGCATAATTCTTATTAAACAAAAGCAGGTCTTTCTCTTTTAGCCAAGCCACTACCACACACATCCTTCTTGCCTCTCCTGCTGCTCCCTTAGTTCATCCATTCCTTGCCTTTATCTGTGGTACAAGGAAAGTAAGCTATGAGCACACAAGGCTCAGTAAGATCCTTCCTACTCACAAAAACCGTATAGCGTAGCATAATCACAAGGCATAAAGCATGGAGATAAACTCATCATATCATATATAGAAGCATCATATCGTAACTCTCATAAACATAAAATACAGAACATCTTATCATATCATGTCATATTCATAAGAGCATCAAATCATATCATGTCATAAAGCACATCATAGCATATCATAACATAATCATAAGGTATCATAGCATATCATGACATAATCATAAAGTGCATTCTGGTATATCATAACATAATCATAAGTATCATGGCATATCATGGCATAATCATAAGGTATATGCAAGATGACTTTCAAAACATGTATCATGAACATATATATGCAACATGTCTTTTGAAAACTTATTATATACATACTTAAACATAATCTCAACATAACTAGGGCCTCGACTTGTATCACATACATAAATGCGCGCGTCCTATGTAGGTCCAAGGTAGCAAGTCTTGAACCCTACAAGGCATACATACTAGGCCAGTTTCTTAGTCTATCGACCTAGGGGCACTTAGGAGCTCATCCCTAACGAGGCCCGTTTCTTGGTCCATCGACCCCAGGGCGCTTATGGAGCCCACCCTTGGTACAAGCCATATAAAGTAAAGTAGCATGTCATACATATCATGGTTCTTATCATTTCATGCATATCATATTTCTTAACATATCATAAAACATGCATAATTTGGGCACACAACTCATCATAATAGCATGCATAAATTTGGGCACACATCACATCATAAACACATGCATAATTTGGGCACATAGGTCATCATAATAGCATGCATAATTTGGGCACACAGCACATCATAAATACATGCATAGTTTGGGCACACAGCTCATCATAATAGCATGCATAATTTGGGCACACAGCATATCATAAGGGTTATCAACATGCATAGATCATGAGCATACGTAAGTAAACATAGAAGCATAGCAAGTTCTTATCATATCATGAAGCATTGCATGTGAGACACATGGAGATCATAATTAGGTCTCTAACCCTAATTTTTCATATAGTGGCCAAAACATATGATTGTAAATTAGGTTAACAATCAACATACAAGCATGTGAACCCTAAACCAATATCATATCATATATCATAAGGAACATCATGAGCATGTTTAGTTTAGGTTCTAGGTTTCCTAAGCTTAGAAACTTGTCGTGGCCGAATCTTATCAAGCATTACATTGGGTTAAAAGCAACATACAAGCATGTGAACTCTAAACCAATATCATATCATATATCATGAGGAACATCATAAGCATGTTTAGTTTAGGTTCTAGGTTTCCTAAGCTTATAAACTTGTCATGGCCGAATACCATCAAGCATCACATTTGGTTAAAAATCAACATACAAGCATGTGAACTCTAAACCAATATCATATCATATATCATAAGGAACATCATAAGCATGTTTAGTTTAGGTTCTAGGTTTTCTAAGCTTATAAACTTGTCATGGCCGAATACCATCAAGCATCACATTTGGTTAAAAATCAACATACAAGCATGTGAACTTTAAACCAATATCATATCATATATCATAAGGAACATCATAAGCAAGTTTAGTTTAGGTTCTAGGTTTCCTAGGCTTATAAACTTACTATGGCCGAAACTTGTAAATCATGTAACTAGGTTTCATGTGGCATAAAAGCATGGAACCCCTAAACAAATTTCATAGTATTTAATACCAAGAACATCATGAGCATGTTTAGTTCAAGTTCTAGATTTCCTAGGCTTATAAACTTGTTGTGGCCGAAAGTTCATGGAGCATGAAATAAAGTTCTAACCAACCTACAAGCATGAGCATGTCATGTCAACTTCATATCTTGTCTTAAGGAAAATCATGGCATGCTTAGTTTAGGTTTAAAGATCTCCTAGGCCCTTAATCCTACCATGGCCGAATGTTCATGAGCATGAAATAAAGTTCAATCAACATACAAGCATGAGCATATCATATTAACTTCCTATCTTATCTTAAGAAGAATCATGGCATGCTTAGATTAGGTTTAAGGTTCTCCTAGGCCCTTAATCTTATCATGGCCGAAAGTTGAAAGGGAGACATCCTAATTCCAAGCAACATACAAGTATGAGAAATGTTAACAACTCTCTTATCATAAGGTACATATCATAAAAACAAAGGGAGCATGTTTAGTTTGAGTCTTAAGCTTACCTAGTTCTTTTATTCATGCTTGGCTGAGAGTCTAGGATCATGAATCTAAGTTCTAACCAAACATTCCAGCATAGAAACATTAGATTAATCCCCTACCATAAGATACATATTACAAGAAACATATTGAGCATATCTAGTTGGGTCTTAAAATTTCCTAGGTCTTCTTTTTGTCTTGGCCGAAAGTCCATGAAGAAATCCTAGGTTTTTAAGCAACCTAACCTCATAGAAAAACACATGAACTATTGTACCACAGGTGAGGGGAAACTTACATATTTTCTCTTGTTTGTCCTTAAGAAAATGATACCCTTGTGAGGAGGAAGAAGAAGCTTCTCTTCCTAGTTTTCCCTTTTGTTTTCTTCTTCTTGTAAGAGGTAAACCTTGAGACTCCTTCTTGGAAATTTGTTTTCTTAGAGAGAAAACCTTAACTTGACTTTTGAGAATGAGGGAGAGGAGCTCTAAGTTTCGGTGGAGAAGGAAAAGGGAGGAGGAAGAAGGAGGAAGAAGGAGGAAGAAGAAGAATTAGCAAATTCTCTTTCTCTTTTCTCCTCTAAATCCTATTTATTCATCATGGAATGAATCATTTCCTTATTCATTCCCCCTTGACTCCTCTATTTCTTCCATCTTTAATTCCCACGAAAATTAGAAGGAAAGAGGGTGGGAAGGTAATTTGCCTTTTTCTTGCTCCCTCTCTTAACCAAGAGGAAGAGAAGGTAAGCAACTTAGTTTTCTCTTGCTCTTTTACTTAGTTCTTTCTTCTCACCTTTAACTGCAATTTCCATTCCTTTCTAACTATATATTATTCATTATTCTAGTGGTTATCATACACCAATTTAACTCTATTATTTGTGGGAGGTTCAAGATTCAAACCTTCACCTCTCTTTCTTTTTTGTTTCTATTATTTCTTTTGATTCCTCTTACCTTTATGCTCTAACGAAAAAATAATACCCATATCTTAAAATTTCGTGGGTGTTACATCATGGTCAGACAAGAGAAATGAATATCTCTCAGGCTGACGACGTACCCTATCAGACCTGCGAAGAGGTATGTCTACTTGAACTGGTTGTTGTTCCTCAACTCTTTGTGGAACAACATCATCCACAACACTTTGTGGTTCCAGTTCAACTTCCATCGAGGCTTCAGTGCTATGGTCCGCATCTTGAACTTCTTCAAGATCGAACGTACTCCCACTAGTCTTTCTAGAAACAAAGTCCCTTTCTAGAAAGACCCCAGTCTTTGCCACAACTACCTTGTGTTGACTGGGAATGTAGAAGTAATATCCCTTAGTTTCCTTGGGATATCCAATAAAGTAGCACTTGTTGGATTTGAGTCCTAATTTGTCTGAGACTTGACGTCGAACGTAAGCCTCACAACCCCAAATCCTCATGAAAGACACCTGAGCATCTCTCCCAGTCCATATCCTATATGGTGTCTTTATCACTACCTTGGATGGAACTCGGTTGAGTATAAAAGCTGCCGTGTCTAGAGCATAACCCCAAAGAAATGTAGGAAGATCTGTGTGGCTCATCATAGACCGTACCATATCTAATAGGGTACGATTCCTCCTTTCGGATACACCATTCCACTGTGGTGTTCCAGGAGGAGTGAGTTGAGATAGAATCCCACACTCTGCTAGATAGTCACGAAACTCATGGCTAAGGTATTCTCCACCTCGATCTGATCGAAGTATCTTAATACTCTTACCAAGCTGGTTGTGTACTTCATTCTTAAATTCTTTAAACTTTTCAAAGGATTCAGACTTATGTGTCATCAAGTACACATAACCATATCTACTGAAGTCATCAGTAAATGTGATGAAGTACCTATAACTGCCTCTAGCAGTGACATTGAAAGGACCACATACATCACTATGTATAAGTCCTAACAAATCAGTCGCTCTTTCGCTGCGCCCACTAAAGGGAGTCTTGGTCATCTTGCTTAGTAGGCATGACTCACACGTCTCATAAGATTCAAAATCAAATGAGTCCAGCAAACCATCCTTATGGAGCTGGGATAAGCGCTTGCCATTTATATGACCTAAGCGACAATGTCAAAGATAGGTTTGGTTCATGTCATTTGACTTGAACCTCTTGGTATTTATGTTATAGATAGGGCTTTCAAGGTCTAGAATGTAGAGTCCGTTCATCAGAGGTGCACTACAATCGAACATATCTTTTAAATAAACAGAACAACATTTGTCCTTAATTATAAAAGAGAAACCTTTCTTGTCCAAACAAGAAACTGAAATTATGTTCTTAGTTAAAGCAGGCACATAACAACATTCATCTAATTCTAATACAAGCCCAGAGGGCAGAGATAGAAAATAAGTCCCTACAGCAACATCAGCAACCCGTGCTCCATTGCCTACGCGTAGGTCCACCTCTCCCTTTGCCAATGCCCTGCTATTTCTCAGTGCTGCACATTAGTACAAATGTGAGAAACACATCCGGTATCTAATACCCATGATGAAGAAATAGATAGATTGACTTCTATAACATATATACCTGAAGTAGAAGTCTCACTTCGCTTCTTCTTAAGATCTTCCAGGTACACCTTGCAGTTCCTCTTCCAGTGCCCGGTCTGACCGCAGTGGAAGCAGGTAGCATCCTTGGCGACCCCTCCTTTAGGCTTTAGTGCCTTGCCTTTGCCCTTGGCTTGGGACTTTCCTTTGCCTTTGGGCTTGCCCTTGCCCTTGTGTTTCTGAACCATCAGAATAGAGTGGGGCTTAGCCTTCTTAAGGTTCAGCTCAGCAGTTCTTAACATGCTAAGCAGCTCGGGCAGTGGCTTGTCAATTTCATTCATATTGTAGTTTAGAACGAATTGACTATAGCTATCCGACAAGGATTGCAAGATCAGGTCAGTGGCCAACTCTTGGCCAAGCGGGAATCCCTACCTCTGTAGGTTTTCTATGTACCCAATCATTTTGAGTACATATGGGCCTACGGGAGCCCCATCTGACATCTTGCACTGAAATAGTGCCCTTGAGATCTCAAATCTCTCATGCCGCGCTTGTCCTTGATACAGTTGACAAAGATGTTCAACCATATCGTAAGCGCCCATCAACTCATGTTGCTTCTGAAGCTCTGAGTTCATGGTCGCGAGCATTAGACATGACACATCTAATGCATCATCTTGATGCTTCTTATAAGCATCTTTGTCAGCTCGTGTGGCATTGGCAGGAGGAGCCTCCGGAACGGGCTGCTCCAGAACGTACAGTTTAGGTTCCTGGGTGAGAACTATTCTCAAGTTCCTGTACCAGTCCAGGAAATTTGCTCCGTTGAGCTTGTCCTTCTCAAGGACAGAACGCAGGGAGAAAGAGTTCGTATTTGATGTCATGGTTATCTACAACAGAAAAATACAGAAAATAAATATCATATTCTTTTAAATCATTTAATTAGGCCTTTAACTAAATGATGCTCCCACTGAATTCTATAATTCATGTGGGACAAGATCCACATCATACTAACCCTTGAGTTGGCTTTGGCTAATACGCCCAAGATTTAGTATGATCGGTAGGTAACGATTTACCAATTACATCTCTATGCAACTCTTGTTTATAGGATCATTATCCGCAGTTATATTAAAACTTGAGTTAGCTTTAGCTAATACGCCCAAGAATTAATATAAATGTGATTTATGTCCTATCTTTCCAACCATTGGAAGAATGCCTATAGTTGTACTCGATCCATCCGAGTTAACTAGGAATACTCAATCTAATTGAGTTTGTACTCGCCCATGTGTTGGTAAGCGGGAGCAAGATTGTCCCTCCGTACCCTACCAAGATAATATGTGTTGCTCTGCTTTGGTAGATTCAACAACACATGTGATCGAGGTAGTGATAGGTATCACGGCACGGTAGACATTAGAGTTGATGCGATTGAGATCTAATCTAATCGAGAGGGTGCATCTTGTACACGATTTAGATCTAATCTAATCGTTAGGCACTAATTAATTACTAATCATGCATCACATACACACAAGCAATTAATTAAATTATTTATGATTATTCATGGCCCTACTACGATCTTCTCAAGCCAATGAGAAGATCGGATGGTCAACCTAGGGTCAACAGCTTCTCAAGCTCCTCCCTTTGACCACCTTGTGTTGCTCGCACCCTCCTCGTAACTCCGTCTCGAGTGGACCTTCCACGACTCCAATTTTGTACATTAAAATTTTGAAACTTGAGTTACATTTGAGTCTAAACTAATTTACAATAAGAATAAATGGAGAAAGGCACGACACGCAGGTCGCGTATCAAGTATACAACACACACAACACAAATGACGGCGCGCAGGCCGTAATATGAATTACAACACATTTCCAATTAGATTGGGTCTTTTTGGGCCATAACTATCACAAAATAATACATAATTATAAATTATGTATTTTTTATAATTTTCTGTAATTTTTACTATAATTTTTACAATTTTTATGAGTAAAATTCCCGGTGGTTCCGTTTAGCGGGTTTTCGGGCGCAATCGCGGAACGAATCCCCTAGCGGGGCCAGGGGCAGCGCCCCTACCGATGATCTAACCATCGTGAGTGTTCCTTAGTGATCCTACAGCGCCTTAGCCCGCTGTCCCAAAAAGATTTAGAGTGAAACCTTGCCGTTTCGGAAAAATCTTCTCGGTAGTCAAAGCCTACAAGTGTCGAAACACTTGTGCTTCGCTTCTACGAGAAAAATACCCATAAAAACCATAAAAAACCTAAATTTACAGAAAATTACAGAACGTACATTTTTCATAAAAATGCAAATCTAAACTCGTACATGCTTTGCACGTGGCTCTGATACCACTGTTGGGTTTTTCGGGCCGCGAAAATCGCTTTTTCGCGTCACGGAAACCCCGAAACCCCCATGCCACCGGATCCGTGCGAAGTAAAACTTTCAAAAATATTATGAGTATGAGTTTTATGCTAGTTCTAAACTAGATTTACAAGGAGAAAACCTTTTACCCTTGATGCGTGCCCTTTACGAATCCCGCTCATCCAAGGAAGTGCCGGATCTCGAGATCGTCAAGCGTACGATCCTCTAGAAGTATCCACATGAACAAATGGGTGGAGAAAAACTAAACAAAGGTGTGCTATCACCCTTGATCAGTCACGACAAGAGGAGGAGAGGGAGAGCAAGAAGAGAGAGCAAGGAAGAAGATGATGGAATAATGCCTTGAATGAAAAATGAATTCCATTCATTCACAAAAGTGGCCGGCCACAATATTGTAACTCCTCTCATTTAATGTGGCCATTAAAATGAGGAGGAGATTTGTAACCTCCATGAGGTGGTACACACATGTTCTAAACATGATGATGTGTAACACCATTATTGGCCACTTAATGCCAACTCACAAATGATGTGGTATAAAGTCAAGTCAAACTTGACTCTTCCTCTTCCTCTCAAGTCAAGTCAAACTTGACTTAATCTCTCTCATGGTTGATCTAATCCAACCATTTAATTCAAGCTAATTTAATATAATAAATCTAATTCATTTAATTAAATTGATTCAATGAGTCATAATCTAAATTAGACTCATTGAACACATGAATCAACTTGAGTCCAACTCAATTAGCCCAATTAGGATTACTCTTAATCCAATTTGATTCATCACCTGAATCTAATCCTCTTGGTTCATCATATGAACCTAATCTCCATCTAATTGTCCTTTGTGTGTGACCCTATAGGTTCTTGTAACGTTGGCAATGCCCCTAAACCCATTTAGGAGCATAAGTAATGAGCGGTATCTAGCAACACATCATTACTACCCAAGTTACAAGAATGTTGAGATCCAACATCACCTTGTGACTACTAATTGTGACTCCTCACAATATATGACAAGTGTCCTTCTATCCTAGACATCTAGATTGATCAATGTGAGGCATAGACCGTGTCATCCTCTGACCAATCTAAATCTTGAACTCCAAGTAGACTCACTAAATCAAATGAGCTCAATATCTCATATTGACTCATTTGGGCATGGCCATGCACTTTGTGGTCTCCCTCTATCAAGAATATCGATGTCTCTCCCGTCATATAGGAGGGATAGATCCCATCTACATCACTCACATCCCTCTGCATAATTCGTTACATACCCAGTAATCGCCTTTATAGTCCACCCAGTTACGGATGACGTTTGACGAAACCAAAGTACATAACTCCTTATGTAGGGAACCATGGTGACTTCAGGTCTAAGGACTAGTAGTCATACTAATAGTCACATGAGAAAGTATATGACACTCATATAACGATCCATGATACTTTCTCATGGCGGGTCATTCAGTATACATTCTCCAATGCATACCCATGTGTCAACTTGATATCTCTATATCCATGACTTGTGAGATCAAGTCATCGAGTTGACCTACATGCTAGTCTTATTGCATTAACATTGCCCCTGAATGTTAATACTCGACTAGGAATGATTAAGAGTAGTGTTCCCTATATCATCTCACTATCGATTCAACCAATCGATTGATATAGGTAAGAACCTTCTACTCAAGGACGCTATTATACTTAGTTTATTTGGCACCAATACAAGTAAGTATAATAACCAAAAACAAATATCTTTATTTATATAAGAATATGATACAACAAGTCCATAATATAATCATTAATTGATTGGCTCTAGGGCTCTAACTAACATATATGAGGTGGTATAAAAAGGGAAATCCTCTCCGTTGGCAAGGTACGCGCAACACTGCCATTGAAACCCTAGTTCTATTCCAGTTTACTGTACTTCTTCTTCTTTTTCCCACTTGGAGAAGAGGAGACTGACTTGAGCGTCGGAGGGTCAAGCTAGGGATTCTCACCCCGGTCTTAGGTCACTAACGTTTTGTTGGTTGGTTTCATAGTGCGTAGGAGGCGATAGTGTTGGGCGTTACAGGAGACGAAGGGGTTTGTCTATCTCGTTGCTGCAAACATCTTGTTGCTACAAACACCAAGGAGACGAAGGGGCATCCTTTCCCCTTAGTCTTCCTCAACCTTCCTATAAAAGGAGCGTCCAAGCAATGAGAAAGGAAGCAGATGAAGCGAAGGTGATCAGAGAGCGCAGCGAAGTTGTGAGGTGATCAGTGAGCATTAGAGAATGTCCAGAGGCTGGGATTTGGTTTGTGAAAAAGTTCGAGGAGGTTCCGAGTGGTGATCTTCTCGGCGACAGCTACAACAACGTCTTTGACATATCTTCAGCGAGTTCATCGGGAGACCCATGTAAGTCATTTACAGTTTACTTTTCGGGTGTATTTCATGCTATTCGAATCAACAATGGTATTAGAGCCAAAATTATGGTTCTGAAAGCATGAAATAAAACTGTGAAATGGCGATATTGCGATTTCGCAATAATCATCAATGAGATCGATTCATGATTTCATCCCTGACATATGACAGCAGAGGAGCGCTGCGCGATTGTGTTAAAATATCAATGGAAGTTGAATGCGGGATGCCTCGTGTTTATCGTGAGAATGCTCGCATTTTTTCCTCGTCGAGAAGAAGATGAACAGTACCTACTATTTATCCATCAAGTGAATTGATTAATGAATCGATTCGATTCAATTGAATAAATTGAAATGAATTTCAATCGATTTAAAATCGTAGCGTACAGTGCTTCCGTTTTTTTGACGAAGCACAGTATTGAATCGATTGAAAAAAAATGAGATGCACAATATTTTTGACGAAGCACAGTGAAGAAGAAGAAAAAAAAGGTGCATGCATGTTTTTAATTTTTTTCCTTCACGTATGATCCTGTCTGAGAAGCTGGACAAAATGGAGAGCCGGGAGAAAAAACCTACTGCTGATGGAGAATAATACCTATGGAACGCCGATCCAAGAAACCCAAAGCGGATCCAAGAAGATGAAGCCCCAAGAATGTCCTCTTGATGCAAGATACCAATGGTGATGAAGAGATCCAATCGAAGAACACCTAGATTCGAAGCTCCCAAGACTTCCTGCGCACAAGAGACCAACCAACACTACCGTTAGTGACCTAAGACCGGGGTGAGAATCCTTGGCTAGGCCCTCCGACGCTCAAGTCAGTGATCTCTCTTGGTGTGGAAGAAGGAGGAAGAAGATGAACAGTAGTTGAAAAATTAGGGTTATCAATGTGCACAATGATGTGAACTTACCTAGTCAACGGAGAGGATTCCCCTTTTTATACCACTTCATATAACCTCCATAGTCATGAAGTGGACCCCGGTTTGTTAGAGTTTGTTATGAGATGATGTAAGCTATGTACTTGTGGTAAATGACTTTTAAGGAATCTTCTTCGTACCCCAGATGTACCTTCTTTGTCGTCTAGCACCTGCAAAATAGTCTAAAAACACATTTCCCGCCAAAATATATAACACTGGTTATACAATCATATACTGCAAATATCTTCAGGAACTACTTTATTCGAAATATTACTTCTCTTCTATCTCACCAGTTCTTTTTCAAAGTGTTTCTATCCTTCCTACTCGCCCCTCCTGTTTTTGTTACATCAAAGATAGCTTAATATACTAATGTTTCTTGTGTTGATCGGGGTTAAGCTTAATTATGTTTGATCAATTAGTATTACCTCTCATGAGGCTCCTTGGGCAATGCCCGTTCGTGCTCCTTTACGTTCATTATCCTAGCTAGCATTGAGCTATGTTTTATCAAGTATGTAATTTTTATCAAGTATCTTTTCCAGGTATTATTCAGCTTAGCCGGTATCTGGCTTTCTTTCTTGAAGGTATGTCTCAACCCATATTGGCCTACCTCCTTTGAGGTATATCTCGACCGATATTAGCCTACCTCCTTTGAGGTATATGCTGATCGATGTGGGTCTGCCTCCTTGGAGGCATATCCCGGCCGATATTGGTCTTCCTTCCTGAAAGTATGTCTCGATCGATATTGGCCTACCTCCTTTGAGGTATATCCCGGCCGATATTAGCCTACCTCCTTTGAGGTATCTGCTGATCGATGTGGGGCTACCTCCTTGGGGCATATCCCGACCGATATTGGTCTACCTCCTTTGAGGTATATGCTGATCGATGTGAGTCTGCCTCCTTGGAGGCATATCCCGGCCGATATTGGCCTACCTCCTTTGAGGTATATGCTGATCGATATGGGTCTGCCTCTTTGGAGGTATATCCCAGCCGATATTGGCCTTCCTCCTTAAAGGCATGTCTCGACCGATATTAGCCTGCCTCCTTAGAGGCGTATCTCGGCCGATATTGGCCTACCTCCTTTGAGGTATACGCGGATCGATATAGGTCTACCTCTTTGGAGGTATATCCCGGCCGATATTGGCCTTCCTCCTTAAAGGCATGTTTCGACCGATATTAGCCTGCCTCCTTAGAGGCATATCCCTACCGATATTGGCCTACCTCCTTTGAGGTATACGCGGATCGATATCGGTCTGCCTCTTTGGAGGTATATCCCGGCCGATATTGACCTATCTTCTCCATTTGGTTATCTCCTTTCCCTTCCTTATCGGGGACCCATGAAACCTAACTCATATCACTAGCCTTCCCTTCAAGTCTAGTCGAAGGAGGTGTAGACAACTGACTAGACACAAGTCTGATTTTGTTTCTTCCTACCCGTGACTCTGCCACAGATATTGAAGTGACCTTTCAAATTTTGTGTACAACTATTTGGTGAACCTGAGTATAGTGATCCCGTGAACCTCAGTACAGTGATTCCTTGGGTCCTTTAATCCTTTAAATAGGGTTACAACCTTCTCTTCGTTCACCACCCATCTTAGTTCTTTTCCTTCCTTGTTAACTTTCCCTGCTAAGAGTATGGTCTTGGATCCCCCTCTTTGGGGGCGACTTTTGTTGGACAAGGCGAGATCTATATATGAGTTTATTCAAGTTTTTGCTTTGGCTAACTCTAGGGTTCGAGGAACTATCCCAAGAGATGGAGTTTCTCAAAGTCTAGAATTTTCATCCAAAGGTGCCAATGCTCTGAAGGCTCAAGAAACTTCAGAGAGGTTTTCGTTACTTATGGAGGGCCAACTAAATAGCCCATGGATGTCGCGAGAAGGGCACATCACATATTACCGATGGGCTAAGCTTGGTGGCTCTAGTTGCAGAACTCCAGGGCTTGAGGAGGGGAGAGGCTCTTTCAGTCACCTTTGCACCATGGCCTGAATAGATCCATCCCCTTCCCATTTCCCTTGAATCTTTCTGCTTCATAATTTTCTTCGTCCCGGGCAAAATATTGCCACTTCCGCGCCTTGACAAGCTCGGACGAGCTTCCTCTACACTAGGTAAAATGTTTCCACTTCTGCTCCATGGTAAGTTTGACTACAGTGGGACTAAAATTTTCTAAGCATCTCAAGAGCTTATGTTTGTAATTTTTGTTATCTATTTGAGGTTTAATGTTCTGAGGGGAAATGTAATGTTATGTACTTGACCAGATTCTAAGTGTAAAAACAATCTTTTGTATTGAATTAAGTGACTCTATTGAATCCTTCTGATTTATAAGAATAAATGTGATGTTGTGCTCATTACCCCTTCGTATATCCTATGTGTCATTTATCATGGCCGAGGCTATCTTGACCGCTGGAATACTTCTATATTATAGCTAATGTTATACCAACCGATATTAGCTTATCTATCATAAACAAGACTGTCTTGGTCGATGTTATATTTATCTATTGTAACTGATATTATACAGACCAGTATTGGCCCGTTGATCACAAACAATGTTATTTAAACTGATATTATACTTGTCTAGCATAGCCAAAGTTATGTCGGCCGATATAAATAAAATTATCTTGATTAATGCTAGTTTGCACCTTATAATGACATTAATTTAAAATCCATTATACACCTAAATCGTTCTCCTTAAATTTTCTTGTCCTTAGCCTAGGCTTAGTCAAACTCAGCCCCTCTCCCCTTTATTATGCATAGTTAACTACGTCTCCTTTTAAAACTTCCTGGTTGATGATTGGCTCTTTCTCTGGTAAGAGAATGTTGAAAATGTATAACGAGGTGCTACCAACCCCAGCGTGATCCGATATGTCACATCTAGCATAAATGTTTTTTTTTTTTATGATTATGTGACACATGCTCTCTCTCTCTCTCTGCTACGTCACATAAGCTTTTGCCTTTTTCCTGTGATCCTCAGCGTTTGCTAAGATAAAACGTTTTGATCTGACGAACCCTAAACCCTTTGTCTTCAGCACTCTTTTCTTGCCTTAGCACTCTTTTCTTGCTGCAGTTTTCGACCAAACCTCGTGCTCACCGTTTCTCGACGATCTCCTTTCTTGCTTTCAGTAAGTAATCTGTTGTTTTGCTAGCCTCTATTCTTGTCTATGGCTGAGGAAGCAATTGCCCCTTGGTATGTCCAAATGTCTTCTTCCTTTGATAAAAGGGCTAGGCTTACCATCCGTCGTCAATATGAAATTCCCCGGGAATATGGCATTATAATCTCGAAACCGGATGATCGTCCTCATCGTCCCCCTGCTAATTACGTGACTTTTTTCAAGGATCAATTGATAGGGGTTTAAGGTTTCCCATTCCTCCTTTCCTGATCGAAATAAGCCAGTATTTTGATATTCCTTTGCAACAGCTTGCCCCTAACGCCTTTCGTTATCTATGTGGTGCTTACATGCTGTTTCGTTTGCTAGATATTCCTCCTACTCCTCAAAATTTCTTCATGTTTTCTTACCCCAAGTGTTCGGAACCTAGTGTTTTCTTGTTCCAGTCACGAACTAAAATGGTTCTTTTTGAGGATATACCCTCGTCTCTTAAAGCTTGGAAATCCCGCTTCTTCTTCATAAAGTTTCCCGGACCCATTCCTTGGTCTTATGCTTGGAAATCCTCCTTACCCTCTTTGCCCGATATCAGAGAGTTCCATCTCCATCCTTCTTTTCCTATTTATTATGAAAAGTTGTTAAATCATCGACTTTCTATTCCCAAGTGGCTGAGAGTCGATCTTCTATACTTGTTCGGCCTAAGCCCCGTCAAACCTGATACACAAGGCTCTTTAGGTAAAACCATGTTTCTTTCTTGTTGATTTTAACTAACTAAACTATTTTTCTTTTCTATGTAGTGGAGAGCTTTTATGACGCTTTGATTGATGAAGAACTGCATCTGGAGGAGGACGCAATTCACACCAAAGAAAAAGAACTTCTGGCTGCTATTACTCCGCCACCTTCAATTGAAGAGCCGACTCCTTTAGCTGAGGTACCCAACTCTTCGGGAGTTCTTGAGGCTCTTGAAGGTCTTCCCACAGAAATCCCTGCTGTTTCTTTACCCGCTGTTGCTTCTCCAGTGGCTGCTGCTACCTCATCATCTGCCCCTCTTCCTATCATTGAACTCACGTCTCCTGGTAGCCTAAGCAAATCGATAGTTGAAATTGCTACCGGTAAGCGTCCGGGGCGCAAACTTACCAGAGTTCCTCCGTCAAAAAGGAGGCTTATCCTTCCTGCTGACGAACTGGTTTCAGAAGGTTTTGTTCCTGCTGACCTTCCTTCTGATGATCCTACGCTGGCTGAACTTTACCCTTCTCTTAGTTTTCCTGCCTCACCTTTCTCCAATACCAATGCTTCTGGCGATGTCTCTTTTACCTTTCCATTGTCTATTCCAGCATCCGGATCTTTACCCTCCTCACCTTCTTCTTATTTAGTCTTTGCTCCTCCATCTATTCCTACTTCCTCCTTCTTTGCTGGTTCTTCTACTATTCCTGTCCTCCTCATATTGCTAGGAGGTTCTTTCGCCAGCGCTTGGGATGAAGTTCGTCCCATTTTTGAAGAACTCACTACTCCCGAAACAATTGATCGTTTCTCCTATAATGAGAATCAGGTATGTTTACTAACGTCTACTTTCTATTTCTTAGAGATTATCTCATGGCCCCTCATTATATTTCTAGCGATGGATAGAAAACATGGGCTTATCTCGGCTGATGCATAATTTATACAACGAGAACAAGAAGCTGAGATCTGAGAATGATAAGCTGAGACAACAAGTTACTGAGTTATCTTCTGCCGCATTTTCCGCTGCTGCCAAGAAACAACTTGAAGCTCAGATTGAAAGTCTTCAAGCACACTTCCAATCAGCTACGGATCTTAACCAGGAATTAACTTCCAAAATTGGTGAACTAAAGGCTGATTATGAAGCGGAATTGGCTGAAAAACTCAAAGTCCTGCAGCTGAAGGAAGATGAAATAACTTCCTTGAACACCTCCCTTGATTCAGTCAAAACCGAGGTTTCTGTTAAAGAAAACGAACTGAAGACTTCCAAACGGCTCTGGTGGTCTACAAGGCGAACGAAGATACTCGTTACAAGGAACAGGCCACCATCATGATTGAATCTCCTGAATTCAATAGGCCGATCGTGAAGTCAATCTTAGCGGCCTTTACTGCGGGAGCTAAAGGGGCGATTCAGCAATTGCGAGAGGAAAACTACTTATCTCGCGATCCTCCTCCTCACTTCCTGAATCGTCACAAACTTATTTAGGACAAGCCTCCTGATCTATTCCCTCAGCTGACCTTAGTATGACTTTCTTTTCTTATTTAAATTCGAATCCTTGTAAAGGGGGACCAAAACTTTGTGATGACAATCTAGCGAACTCATGTAAAGTTGATTATCCCTTTTTATTGTTAAATTTACTCCTCCTTATGACGATCGTCTATTTTGTTTAAATATGTTAAATGTCACTGTTAGAGTGTATACTGAAAGCCTAAGCTTTTGTAAACAATTATTTTGAATAAAGAATCACATTTGGTCAAATCATCTACATTTGTTGTAGTTGTTCAATTAATTTATATTGTAGATAACATAGTATGTGGTGTCACATACAGAAGATGATGTTATCAGTACCTTATAAATTATAAATAGTAGCTCACGACCAAAATGGAAAGGAACAAGCCATTGGAAGGTCGTAGTGTAATTAGGTATTAGTTTATCTTAACTATATAATTACACTAGTACACTTAGAGTGTATTGAGTAGGACCATCAGAGGTCGTTTTCTTTTATATTGACTTTATAAAGGAACAAATACCTCAGTTATTATGGAAGTGTGTGCTCTTAATCCTAATATAATAACAAGCACATATATTTGATATTTATTTCTTTAATTTATCAAAGGGTGAGATTTAGTTCAATGAATCAATAAGCCCGATAAGTTGGGAAATGATATCACTTATAGTGTGTGTTGTTGATTATAGAAGGAAACTGTGTTCTAGTAATTTAGGTTGATAATGTCCCCAAGATGAGCTCATAAAGATTGTCATGTTAAACCCTGCAGGTGGACTTAGTCCGACATGACGATAAGGCTGAGTGGTACTATTCTTGGATTAAGATATTAATTAAATGAGTTGTCAGTAACTCACTTAATTAGTGGACATTCGACATCTTAAACACAAGGAGACTAACACACTCATAATAAGAAGGAGCCCAAAAATGTAATTTGGGATTGGTGCGGTAGTTCAATAATAGTTCTCTAGTGGAATGAATTGTTATTGATAAAATTAAGTTGTGTGTTCGGGGCGAACACGGGATGCTTAATTTTATCGGGAGACCAAAACCAATTCCTCCTCTCGGTCCCTATCGTAGCCTCTTATTTATAGAGTACTATACCCACCTACACCCACCTTTGTACCCATGATATAGGGGTCGGCCAAGCTAGCTTGTGGTTCAAGCTAGGGCCGGCCAAGCCTTAATTCATGGGTGGGCAGCCATAGCTTGAACCCAAGCTTAGGTGGCCAGCCCCCATTAAATTAAAAAGAATTTTAATTTTTAATTTTTATTATGTGGAAGATATAATTTATTAAAGAGAATTAAAATTAAAATATCTCTCTTAAAAGGATTTACAAAAGATTAAATAAAGATATTAGATCTCTTTCCTTATTTGTAGATTGGAAAGATATTTTATTTTTCTCTTTGAAAATTATTCACATGTTGAAAAATTAAAATTATAGAAATTTCTTTTTATCAATCATGAAGGGATTATAAAGGGAAATTTTATTTTTTAAAAAATTTCCAAAGACAAATAAGGAAGTTTTAATTGTTGATTGAAACTCTCCAAATTTGTCTATTTGAGGTGGCCGGCCATGATTAATTGATTAAGAAATTTTATTTAATTTTTCTTAATTAATTGTTGTCAAGGAAAGTTAAGGAAATTTTATTATAAATAAATTTCCTTATTTGCCAAAGCCAAGGAATATAAAAGAAGGGGTTGGGGTGCCTTCATGGGTGACAACCTTTATTTATTTTTCTCCCTCTCTTCCTTGGTGTGGCTGGCCATCCTCTTCCTCTCTTCCTCTTTGTGGTGGCCGAAACCTCTCTCTTGGCTTGGAGCTCTTGTGGTGGCCGGATACTACTTGGAGAAGAAGAAGAAGAAGGAGAGAAAGCTTGCATCCCTTGGAGCTTGGTTGGTGATTTTCTTCATCCTTGGTAAAGCTATTGTTTTGGCCGAACCTAGCTAGGAGGAGAAGGTGTTTTGGTGGTTTCTCATCTCGGAAGATCGTTGCCCACACAACGTCCAAGTTAGAAGAGGAATACGGTAGAAGATCAAGAGGTTTTTCTAAAAGGTATAACTAGTAATTTTTCCTTTCCGCATCATACTAGTTATTTTTGGAAATAAATACCAAATACAAGAGGCTTACGATTCTTGTATTTCAAATATGTTTTTCGATGTTGTGTTCTTATGTTTTTTCTTTTCCTTGTGATTTGATTGTTCTTTTCGGTTAACCTAAAGTTATTTTAGGAAATTAAATATTAGCTTTCCTTAAAAGGTTTTGTCTAGTCGGTGGTGGTTGCTCCCATATCCAAGAAGGCCATGTGCCTCGCCACGTCAGTACTGGGAACCAATTATGAAAATTAATATTTAATGGAATTAATAACTTAGGTGATTTGGATCAAACGTGTAAAGTTCCGCAGGAGATCCAAGTCAAAACCTAAAAGAACAAATAGATTAAGTTTTGGATCAAACGTGTTAAGTTCCGCAGGCGATCCAAAATTTAATTTAAAAGAACACATGGTAGCTAGGAAAAGGTTTAGACCTTTGTACAAAATTTTTGTACAGTGGAACCTCTAGGTTTTTCGAGTAGCAACCAACCATTGGTATCAGAGCTAGGGTTTTGCCTCTGTGTATTTGGTATTAGTTTAATTATGCACATGTCATACATAATTTAGGCAGGTTAATAGTAGGATGTGCTAACTTTGTGGATGCAGGATCCAACTATTATGACTTTTAGTTATTATGTGTGTGATTGGACCCTTGGACATGTCAAGGGCATTTATATGTGTGTGCATGATTGTATTATAAAATACAGCAGGAGTTGTATTTAGTTTTATTAGGATTTTATTTTTTGATCTAGTTACATGTACATTCCTTCGAGGAATATAGGATCGAAAAATGTAAAATTCTATTTATGTCGCGGATCGAATCTTGCAAGGCATGGAACCTTTTGAGGACTAGAGGCGCAGTGGAACAAGGAGCAAGATGGTTGCGACAGCTAGACCCGGTGGCGGTGGCCAAATATGGCAGCAGCTTGGGATGACAACACATGGAGGACAACAATAGATAAAAGCCATAATAGTTGAAAAATAGTTTTTCATTTATTGCTTTTATATTGTGCTGTGTGTGCATGTTAGTATACATGTCCAGTAGGCTAGCATAGTTAAAATTCCTCATTTATAAATAACTAAGTGGGAGAGGAATTTTAAATAAATTCCACGGTCTCCGTTACTGGTTTGTAAGTGATGCAAACAAGCTTGCACGTTGGCACTGAGTGCCTTCCTCCATATCGGATGAGCTTGTTTGTGGATCACTAGAACAAACTTTCATTTAGGATGACTATAGGAAATTAATTAAGAGCGTGTGATCTTCCCCATCGGAAGGGGCACAATCTTATTAATGGACTTTGTGTCAAGTAATGGTATACACTTAGGCACATCTAATAGTATCCTCCCCATCGGAGTCACTGCTATTATTTGTATGACCAAAGGATACCAACTATTAATTTTATTTGCCAAAAAGTTAGGTTGACAAGATAATAAAATTAATGGGTTAAAACCCTCCTTTTATAAATGTTGAATTTGTATACGTCCACACTATCATGGCATACAATATTCGCGGTGTTTTAAGGTGTTGGTTAATTTAAAATAATATTGTTTGAGGAATCAATATTATTCTAAATTTAGAGTTCTGACCAAAAGTTATTTGTGATTCTTAGGATGACTTTCAACCCACTGTCCATCATACTACAACAGAATAGACTTACTGGTCCTAATTACATAGATTGGAAAGGAACCTGGACATTGTTCTTACTGCTGAAAGCTATAAGTTTGTACTGACTGAGCCTTGTCCTAATGCACTCACTGGTGAATCTACCCAAGAGGAGATTGAATATCATAGGAAATGGGTAAAAGCAGATGAGATGGCGCGGTGTTACATTTTGGCTTCAATGTCAAATGTATTGCAACATCAGCATCAAGATTTACCAACAGCCTATGATATTATGAACAATCTCAAGGAACTCTTTGGTCATCAGGATCGGGCTTCTATGCAAGAAGCCATGAGAAAGATAATGACAACCACCATGCAAGAGGGTACTCCTGTGAGGGATCATATCCTAAAGATGATGGCTTATCTGAACGAAATACAGATCCTTGGAGGAGAAATTGATGGGGAAACCCAGATCGATATGATCCTCCAAACACTACCTAGAAGTTTTGAGCAATTCCGCCTGAATTACAATATGAACAAAAGGGTGTATTCATTGGCGGAACTACTGACAGAACTTCAGGCAACAAAAGGTTTGTTTCGTCACAATTCTCATATTCACTATGCTGAAAATGGTTCTACTTCTAAACCGAAAGGAAAGAAAAAGAAGAAACAAGTTGGTTCAGCAAAGAAAGTGAATAAATCTCAGAGTACAGGACCTAAAGCAGGAATGAAGAAGCCGAAGGGCAAGTGCTTCATCTGCAAGCAGTCAGGGCATTGGAAGGCGGACTGTCCTCGTAGGAATCAGAACAACAAAGGTATATCTCATGCTCTAGTTGTTGAAACATATTTAGCGGTGTTATCTACCAGCACCTGGTGTGTAGATACGGGAGCCACTGATCATGTCTGCAATTCCTTGCAGGGGTTCCAGGAAACCCGACGACTAACTGAAGGAGAGATTACCGTCTACATGGGCAATGCTACTAAGGTGGCGGCTGTTGCAGTGGGAGATGTCTACTTATCTTTTAATAGAAATAGAAATTTGATTTTAAGAAATTATCTTTATGTACCCAGTTTTAAAAAGAATTTAATTTCAGTTTCTAAACTGTTTTTGGATAGATATTCAGTTTCTTTTAGTAATGATGTAATTATTAAAAGAAATAAAGTGATTATCTGTTTTGGTGCATTAGTAGGTAATTTGTATACTTTAAATCCAATTTCTCCCACAAAGCAAAACAAGGAAATTTATAATTCATCTTCTAACTCTAATAAGAGAAAAGAACCTTCGGAAATGAACCAAGCATATCTTTGGCATCTAAGGCTTGGTCATATTAACTTAAGTAGGATTCAGAGGCTTATGGCCGATGGACTTTTGGGTTCATTAGAGTTGGAAAATTTTCCAACTTATGAATCTTGCTTAGAAGGTAAAATGACCAAGAGGCCTTTTAAGGCCAAGGGGTATAGAGCCAAAGAAGTGTTAGAATTGGTTCACTCTGATTTATGTGGTCCTATGTCTGTCCAGGCAAGAGGTGGTTTTGAATATTTTGTCTCTTTCATAGACGATTATTCAAGATACGGATATATTTACCTAATGCGTCGTAAGTCCGAGTGCTTTGATAAGTTCAAAGAGTACAAGGTTGATGTGGAGAAAAGACTAGGTAAAAGTATCAAGACACTACGGTCTGATCGTGGTGGCGAATACCTCTTAGGAGAGTTTAGGAATTACTTATCAGAGGCCGGGATTCAATCCCAACTGTCTGCACCTGGTACACCCCAACAGAATGGTGTGGCAGAATGAAGGAATAGGACTCTTATGGAGATGGTTAGATCGATGATGAGTTATTCAGAATTACTAAATTCGTTTTGGGGATACGCTCTGGAAACAGCAGTGTACATTCTGAACTTAGTACCTTCTAAATCAGTTTCTTCTACTCCCACAGAATTGTGGAATGGGCGAAAGCCCAGTCTAAGACATATTCGGATTTGGGGTAGTCCAGCACATGTCTAAACTAGATCTTGATAAGTTAGAATCTATCAGAAGTTCGCGTGTTTGTGGGGTATCCCAAAGGAACGAAAGGTGGTTTATTTTATAGTCCTAAAGACCAGAAGGTCATTGTTAGCACCAATGACCAGTTTTTAGAAGAAGACTATATAATGGATCACAAGCCCAGTAGCAAAGTTGTTTTAGAAGAACTTAGAGAGGATACGTCTACTTCAGTACCAACAGTACAAGATGAAGTACCACAAGAGACTGCAACACGTGTCACACATGATACACAACCACAGACAATGCCTCGTCGTAGTGGGAGGGTTGTAAGACAGCCTGAAAGATTCATGTTTTTGGGAGAGTCTTCGGACTTGATCCCGGGTAAACATGAACCTGATCCCTGAACATATGACGAAGCACTCCAAGATATAGATGCAGCATCTTGGCAAAAGACAATAAATTCTGAAATAGAGTCTATGTACTCTAATAAGGTCTGGGAGCTTGTAGAACCACCTGATGGTGTAAAAGCCGTTGGATGCAAGTGGATCTACAAAAGGAAAAGAGGGGCAGACGGGAAGGTAGAAACCTTCAAAGCTAGGATTGTTGCGAAAGGGTACACTCAGAAAGAGGGAATCGATTATGAGGAGACATTTTCACCGGTAGCCATGCTTAAGTCTATCCGGATACTCTTATCCATTGTTGATCATATGGATTATGAGATTTGGCAAATGGATGTCAAGACAACTTTCCTTAATGGAAGTCTTGAAGAGAACATCCATATGAAGCAACCAGAAGGATACATTGAAAAAGGCAAAGAGCATCTAGTGTGCAAGCTCAATCGGTCCATTTATGGACTGAAGCAAGCTTCAAGGTCTTGGAACATCCGGTTTAATGAAGTAATCTAGTCATATGGATTTATTCAGTGTCCGGATGAGTCTTGTGTATACAAGAAGTGTAACGGAAACGTGGTGGTATTTCTTGTACTATACGTAGATGATATTTTGTTAATTGGCAACAATGTCAAAGTATTATCGGACGTAAGGGTATGATTGTCAAAACAATTTGATATGAAGGACTTAGGAGATTGTGCACACATTCTTGGGATCAAAGTTATAAGGGATCGCAAGAAAAAAATGTTGTGTTTGTCTCAAGCTTCATATATAGATACAATCCTTGCTCGTTTTAGCATGCAGGATTCCAAGAAAGGTTTCTTACCTTTTAGGCATGGAGTAGCTCTATCTAAAGAGATGTCTCCGAAAACATCAAAGGAGATAGATGACATGAAAGCAGTTCCTTATGCTTCGGCTGTAGGAAGCCTAATGTATGCAATGCTATGTACGAGACCTGATATCTGTTTTGCCGTGGGCATTATTAGCAGATATCAGAGTAACCCTGGACAAGGACATTGGACTGCCGTAAAGCATATATTAAAGTACCTGAGAAGGACTAGAGATTATATGCTAGTTTACCAAGCAGATGATTTGCTCCCTGTGGGATACACGGATTCAGATTTCCAATCAGATAGGGACAACAGTAAGTCTACATCAGGCTATGTGTTTACTTTAGGAGGTGGAGCCATTGCATGGAGGAGTGTTAAGCAGAAATGCGTTTCGGACTCAACCATGGAAGCTGAGTATGTAGCAGCCTCTGAGGCAGCTAAAGAAGCAGTATGGCTCAGGAACTTTCTAATGGACTTAGATGTGATTCCTGGTTTGCCCAAAATCATCACAATTTATTATGATAATAGCGGTGTAGTTGCAAACTCGAAGGAACCACGAGCTCATAAGGCAAGTAAACATATAGAGCGCAAGTACCACCTGATACGTGATATCGTGAAGCGAGGAGAAGTTGTCATCGCCAAGATTGCATCAGCAGATAACCTGGCAGATCCTTTCACTAAGGCCCTTCCGGCAAAAGCTTTCGATCGGCATGTGGAGGGAATGAGAATCATATGTATGGCGGAAGATATGACAGCTTAGTCATTAGTATAAGTGGGAGATTGTTAGAGTGTATACTGAAAGCCTAAGCTTTTGTAAACATTTATTTTGAATAAAGAATCACATTTGGTCAAATCATCTACATTTGTTGTAGTTGTTCAATTAATTTATATTGTAGATAACATAGTATGTGGTATCACATACAGAAGATGATGTTATCAGTACCTTATAAATTATAAACAGTAGCTCACGACCAAAATGGAAAGGAACAAGCCATTGGAAGGTCGTAGTGTAATTAGGTATTAGTTTATCTTAACTATATAATTACACTAGTACACTTAGAGTGTATTAAGTAGGACCATCAGAGGTCATTTTCTTTTATACTGACTTTATAAAGGAACAAAGACCCCAGTTATTATGGAAGTGTGTTCTCTTAATCCTAATATAATAACAAGCACATATATTTGATATTTATTTCTTTAATTTATCAAAGGGCGAGATTTAGTTCGATGAATCAATAAGCCCGATAAGTTGGGAAATGATATCACTTATAGTGTGTGTTGTTGATTATAGAAGGAAACTGTGTCATAGTAATTTAGGTTGATAATGTCCCCAAGATGAGCTCATAAAGATTGTCATGTTAAACCCTGCAGGTGGACTTAGTCCGACATGACGATAAGGCTGAGTGGTACTATTCTTGGATTAAGATATTAATTAAATGAGTTGTCAGTAACTCACTTAATTAGTGGACATTCGACATCTTAAACACAGGGAGACTAACACACTCATAATAAGAAGGAGCCCAAAAATATAATTTGGGATTGGTGCGGTAGTTCAATAATAGTTCTCTAGTGGAATGAATTATTATTGATAAAATTAAGTTGTGTGTTCGGGGCGAACACGGGATGCGTAATTTTATCGGGAGACCAAAACCAATTCCTCCTCTCGGTCCCTATCGTAGCCTCTTATTTATAGAGTACTATACCCACCTATACCCACCTTTGTACCCATGATATAGGGGCCGGCCAAGCTAGCTTGTGGTTCAAGCTAGGGCCGGCCAAGCCTTAATTCATGGGTGGCCGACCCTAGCTTGAACCCAAGCTTAGGTGGCCGGCCCCCATTAAATTAAAAAGAATTTTAATTTTTAATTTTTATTATGTGGAAGATATAATTTATTAAAGAGAATTAAAATTAAAATATCTCTCTTAAAAGGATCTACAAAAGATTAAAGAAAGAAATTAGATCTCTTTCCTTATTTGTAGATTGGAAAGATATTTTATTTTTCTCTTTGAAAATTATTCATATGTTGAAAAATTAAAATTATAGAAATTTCTTTTTATCAATCATGAAGGGATTATAAAGGGAAATTTTATTTTTTAAAAAATTTCCAAAGACAAATAAGGAAGTTTTAATTGTTGATTGAAACTCTCCAAATTTGTCTATTTGAGGTGGCCGGCCATGATTAATTGATTAAGAAATTTTATTTAATTTTTCTTAATTAATTGTTGTCAAGGAAAGTTAAGGAAATTTTATTATAAATAAATTTCCTTATTTGCCAAAGCCAAGGAATATAAAAGAAGGGGTTGGGGTGCCTTCATGGGTGACAACCTTTATTTATTTTTCTCCTTCTCTTATTCCTTGGTGTGGCCAGCCATCCTCTTCCTCTCTTCCTCTTTGTGGTGGCCGAAACCTCTCTCTTGGCTTGGAGCTCTTGTGGTGGCCGGATACTACTTGGAGAAGAAGAAGAAGAAGGAGAGAAAGCTTGCATCCCTTGGAGCTTGGTTGGTGATTTTCTTCATCCTTGGTAAAGCTATTGTTTTGGCCGAACCTAGCTAGGAGGAGAAGAAGGTATTTTGGTAGTTTTTCATCTCGGAAGATCGTTGCCCACACAACGTCCGAGTTAGAAGAGGAATACGGTAGAAGATCAAGAGGTTTTTCTAAAAGGTATAACTAGTAATTTTTCCTTTCCGCATCATACTAGTTATTTTTGGAAATAAATACCAAATACAAGAGGCTTACGATTCTAGTATTTCGAATATGTTTTTTGATGTTGTGTTCTTATGTTTTTTCTTTTCCTTGTGATTTGATTATTCTTTTCGGTTAACCTAAAGTTATTTTAGGAAATTAAATATTAGCTTTCCTTAAAAGGTTTTGTCTAGTCGGTGGTGGTTGCTCCCATATCCAAGAAGGCCATGCGCCTCGCCATGTCAGTACTGGGAACCAATTATGGAAATTAATATTTAATGGAATTAATAACTTAGGTGATTTGGATCAAACGTGTAAAGTTCCGTAGGAGATCCAAGTCAAAACCTAAAAGAACAAATAGATTAAGTTTTGGATCAAACGTGTTAAGTTCTGCAGGCGATCCAAAATTTAATTTAAAAGAACACATGGTAGCTAGGAAAAGGTTCAGACCTTTTTACAAAATTTTTGTACAGTGGAACCTCTAAGTTTTTCGAGTAGCAACCAACTGTCACTTGGCTGGTCATCATAAAACCTCACCCAACATATTATTATGTTTATCTATTTAGACTGTTTTATCATGACCGGGCGGTATATATCAATGCTGACAAATACCGTCTGATATTTTATAGATTAATTGTGTCTCGTTCGCTCTAGTACAGTCCTATTGCGATATTCTCAATATCGGTCGATTTGTTCTACTTGATTGATTTACGCTCGTATCTATGTGTGTCATCTTATGTAATAACCAAATTTCATATGGTTTTATCATTGTGTATGCCATTTGACTTATCATGATAAGCCTTTGGTCAACATATTTGAATTGCATCTATCTCGGCTGATCTATTATGATCGACCGATTCATATTTATGAATCTCGTCCGATATCCTTTAACCAGGTCCCGTCTATTAACTAACACCTTGTACCCAACTTTTGCCTGATTTTATTAGACAAATAATCTGAACTTATAACACTTGACCAATTTTTCTTTATATTCGTCAGACTTTCTTAAGAATTGTATCCAGGGAAACTTTACACATTTTTCGAGGAAGATTACTTAACTTCATCTCTCTCTCTCAAGATTCATTCCCTTTTTTTTTTATCCTTTAATGTTACCACCCCTTTATGACGATTGAGTACTTTTTCTTTTCTTGTTTCCTTTTGCTATCTCTGTTTGGGGGGTTTTAGCACGGACCGAAAGGAAAACAAGGGTTTAAGAAGTTCTCTCTCGTTTTTCCACTTTTCTCTTCATCTCCCTCGATTCATCTTCCTTCTACTGTTTTATCATGGAAACTTCCCCTCCTGCATGGTTCCTTTCATGTGCTTCTGATCTTACAGAGACGGAAGAGGTGGATTTGAAGGCGACTTATGGTTTTCCTTCTTATATAGCCCGCCCTACTCCGCTAGATAGTCCACATCTACCTCCTTTAGGATGTATATTCATCTTCCGGGACCAAGTTCTACAAGGTTTCCGATTCCCTCTCCATCCCTTTTTTTCTAATGTTAGCGTATACTTCAACATTCCCCTCAACCAGCTTATCCCTCAGTCTTTTTCTATTCTCATGGGTTTCATTGGAGTATCTAAGCTACTAGACTTTCCTTTATCCCCTCGTCTTTTTCATAACTTCTTCGTTCCACGCCAGATAGATATGAGTGTTTTTAAGTTTCAATCTCGCCCTAAGGCTATTTTGTTTAACCGCATTCCCCCTCAAGGGGAATGACACCATAAATTTTTTCGTATACGTCTTCCTTCTCCTCCTTTTCCTATCCAATGGATATGCGATTTACCCCCGGTTCCTAGTACCCATAATCTTCTTAGTGATCCCTCTGTTGCCTTTGCTTTATCTAAATTGAGGGGAGCAAAATTCAGCTTGCCACATTTAATTGTGGAGGGTTTGATGTTTCCTTTTGGGATAGGCAATATTGACACTCCCTTGGATGGCTCTTTTGGTACGTATAAACATTTCGCTCTACATTTACTGATTATTATTTCTCTTTTATAATGGTGTTTAATTTCTATGTTTCAGTTGATGCTCTTCTTCCAGCTTTTATGTACAAGAATCCTACTATGACTAAGTCCTTTGTTAATAATCTGGGAGAAGAGTGGTTGAGAGCTCGCCGGGCTAATCCTAATTCCTCCACCTTGGGCTTGTTATCTGAAGAAGAGCGACAAGCAGAGGTTGTCGCAGCCTGGAAGAGGAAGAAGAAGAGTCTTTTATTGCCTTAGTAAAAAAGCCAAAGCTTACTGAGGATGCCTCCTTTGGCGATCTCTTTGGTACTTTTGTGCAAGCTCCTCTTGTTCCGGCGCCCATTTCTCTTGAGAGAGGTAAAGCACCGATAACTCCTACCCATATTATCTCTAATCCTTCTCTTAGGATGATGAGACCTGGTCTGCTCATCCCCTCTTCTTGTGCTATTATTTCAGCTCCTTCTACTTCTGCTTCTGAGATGACCATTGTCCCTTCTATGTCTTCTACACCTCTTGCATTGGCCTTGCCTCCTTTGGCTTCTGGGCCCCGGGCAAAACGAACACCTTGCCGTAGATCTTCTCCTAGTGCCGGGCCCTCAGCTATTCGTGTTTCCACGACTGAGTCAGTATCCCTTACATTGCCACCTTTTATTCCATCTAATTCTTCTTCTGCTGCTCTTGTTTCTACTACTTCTTTCCCTTCCATTGCATCTTCTTCTTCCCTACCTTCTTCTTCCTCCGTTCCCCGGCCTTTATTTAAACAGGCTATGGGTCTGCCCTCTCAATTGGGATAGACCTCTGATCCACTTAGCTATGGTTCTCTACAACTACAAGGCCTATTGGCCGAATCTTGGCTACAGGGCCAAGAACAACTAAGGGGCCTTAGTCTTCCAAATCGAGCCGACCACCATAGTCGTCAAGCAGTAGCTGTAAGTATTCTTGGTTATATGCTGTCAACTTCGTATCCTTATCTTTAACTGTATCATCATTTTGTTTAGTTCCTTGCCTCGAGTCTGCACATCGACCAGCTACTTATAGCTCGAGACCGGGAGAATGATAAGTTAAAAACTCAACTAGAGACACTGAAGGCTACTCTACCTCCTTCTAATAATGACCTGGCTCAGTTGCAAGAGAAAGTGGCATTGCAAGATCGACAATTAGGGGTATTGAGATAGGAATTAGAGGAATCACAATGATTATTGAAAGACAAAGAGCTTGTAAGGAAAACTTTGGAGTTACAGGTGGATCTATTACATTCTGGTCTCCGATTGGAAATTGCTTTAAAGGAGAAAGCTCTCCTAGATGCTTCTCATAAAAGTCTTATTTTAGATAAAGTAGAGAAGCTTCATAATGCCTGTCTTTCTGAACAAGCTCAAGACCTAGCTTCTCATGATTTCGCTATCCTACAGGAACAAGACCAAAGAAAGGCTCAAGATGTTGAGTTGTAACTGCTCCAGAAGGAATTGGAACAACTCAAATTGGAAAAGGATGCTTTAAAAGATCAAAACACTAAACTACAAGCTGATTTTCAGAGTTATAAGGAGAAAGAGAAGAGTTGTTGGGAAGAGTGGCGTCTGGCTTATCTAAAGTCTTCGGCGTTTGCCAAAGAGTTTGTCCGTCGAATGGTGGGTGCTCTAAATCATTCTGTGTCGGGAGTTCTCCAACAATTGAGGGAGGGTGGTTATCTACCTAAGGAACCTCCCTCTTCTTTCATAAGCCGTCACAGACTTAACGAAGAATTACTCGTAGATTTAAAAAGTTCTTTTAATTAATCATGTCTATGTATCCAAAAAGATTGGTAGTGAAAAGACTTGTAATGGAAAAAACTGGTAATGAAATGAACTATAACCAAAAACTTGGTAATTAAGTGATTGCGATATATAGGAAATTTTTGATACTTACCTGTTTCTCTCTTGTGCAAGTTTGAGAATGCCTCCTTTGAAATACTTCCAAGTATTGAGTATAAGTTTTATTCAAGAATTCCTTGCTTACCTCTTGAAGTTAAATCTTGTCTTAATGAATCCTTTTGCAGATAATATCTAGCGTGCTCCATATTTCAAAAGAATGAATAATCCTGAGTGATGTTAGATAAGAAATCGTATAAGACTCCTGAGTTCCGAGCTGTATATAATATACTCCAAGCGATTTTAAATAAAAATTTCCATGTAAATGGGCCTCCATATAGAAAATGTGCCATATGCATAGAATCTCTCTTGAACCCTGGCTTCTTGTCAGTATAATCTCGGTTGATTAGGCTTTGAAGTCTCCGGTTCCTCCCATAAAGACCCATCCGAGTTACTTCATGAGATTTCCCGATCGACTATGTTCTGTGATAGTTTAGAGTCTCCGGTTCCTCCCATGAAGACTCGTCTGAGTTACTTCATGAGATTTCCCGATCGACTATGTTCTGTGATAGTTTAGAGTCTTCGGTTCCTCCCATGAAGACCCGTCCGAGTTACTTCATGAGATTTCCTGATCGACTATGTTCTATGATAGTTTAGAGTCTCCAGTTCCTCCCATGAAGACCCGTCCGAGTTACTTCATGAGATTTCCCGATCGACTATGTTCTGTGATAGTTTAGAGTCTCCGGTTCTTTCCATGAAGACCCATCCGAGTTACTTCATGAGATTTCCTGATCGACTATGTTCTGTGATAGTTTAGAGTCTCTGATTCCTCCCATGAAGACCCGTCCGAGTTACTTCATGAGATTTCCCGATCGACTATGTTCTGTGATAGTTTAGAGTCTCCGGTTCCTCCCATGAAGACCCGTCCGAGTTACTTCATGAGATTTCCTGATCGACTATGTTCTGTGATAGTTTAGAGTCTCCGGTTCCTCCCATGAAGACCCGTCCGAGTTACTTCATGAGATTTCCCGATCGACTATGTTCTGTGATAGTTTAGAGTCTCCGGTTCCTCCCATGAAGACCCGTCCGAGTAGAGATTTCCCGATCGACTATGTTCTATGATAGTTTAGAGTCTCCGGTTCCTCCCATGAAGACCCGTCCGAGTTACTTCATGAGATTTCCCGATCGACTATGTTCTGTGATAGTTTAGAGTCTCCGGTTCCTCCCATGAAGACCCGTCCGAGTTATTTCATGAGATTTCCCGATCGACTATGTTCTGTGATAGTTTAGAGTCTCCGGTTCCTCCCATGAAGACCTGTCTGAGTTACTTCATGAGATTTCCTGATCGACTATGTTCTATGATAGTTTAGAGTCTCCGGTTCCTCCCATGAAGACCCGTCCAAGTTACTTCATGAGATTTCCCGATCGACTATGTTCTTATGCCAAATTATGATGTTTGTACTGACCTTGTGATGGTTTTAAAATTTCTGGCTTTTTCTTAGGGGAGCTGAACAGGTCTTTAGGATTCCCCACTGTTGATCGCTCGAAAATAGATTATAAAAGTTCTGCCAATACTTGTCAATCTGTATGAACCACATTTATTTCTGTGGCGATATTTATCTTGCCTTGCATTTATTGAAAGAAATGGAGTACATAAACTGTAAGAATACTTGTCTTTATCTCACCGGGAACTTACTTCGGATAATTATGATTTGTTCCTTCTGACGTATTCTTAAGTGGCATGATCTTGTCAAGTCCGGTAAGGTTGTAAATGATTTGCACTCCAGGGACGTTCCAAAATTCTTCCTTCAGTATCTTGGAGATAATATGAACCTGATACGAGCTTTTCCACCACTTTGTAGGGTCCTCCTCACTGTGGTGCCAACTTACTGACATCCCCGATAGGTTTAATATGCTTCCATACTAAATCTCCTACTTGGAAAAATCTGGGGATGGCCCTTTTGTTATAATTTTGCCTCATTCGTTGTTGGTATGATACGAGACGAGTAGCAGCTTTATCTCTAACTTCCTCTATCAAGTCTAGCTCCATGAGTCGTTGACCCTCATTGTCGGCATCATATAATTGCCTTCTGTCAGATTCTACTCCCACCTCAATGGGAATTATTGCTTCTCCCTCATAAACTAATTGAAAGGGAGTGATTCCTGTAGCTTCTCGAGGTGTGGTACAATATGCCCAAAGAACGCTGGGTAATTCATCTACCCAGCTACCTCTAACATGATCCAGTTTGGTTTTTAAACCCCTTATAATTTCTCTATTAGTTACTTCCGCTTGACCATTACTTTACGGATAAGCTACAGAGGTGAAGGCCTGAATAATACCATAACTTTTGCACCAAGCTAAGATTTTATCCCCTTGAAATTGTCTTCCATTATCAGAGACTAATTAATGAGGAATGCCAAATCTGCATATGATATTTTTCCACAGAAATTTAATAATTGCATCTTCAGTAATCCGGGCAAGTGGTTCTGCTTCTACCCATTTGGAAAAATAATCTACTGCTACCAATAAAAACCTTCTTTGTGCAATCGCCATAGGAAATGGGCCTACTATGTCCATGCCCCATTGATCGAAGGGACATGAGGCTATAGAGGTTCTCAACAACTGTGTGGGATGATGCGAAATATTTTGATGTTTCTGGCAAGACATACAAGTTCTTACCAACTTGTTGGCATCCTCGTGTAGAGTAGGCCAGAAATATCCTGCTAATAAGATTCTACGGGCCAAGGATCTCCCTCTTACATGACTACCACATGAACGTTGATGAACCTCTTGTAAAATAAATTGTATATCTTCTGTGCCGATACACTTGAGCAGAGGTCTAGAAAAAACTCTTTTATATAACTGTTCTCCTACCATAGTGTACTGAGTAGCTCTCTTCTTAAATACCCTTGCCTATTCTGCATTACTTGGAAGAATACCTTGCTGTAAATACAATATGATTTGAGCCCTCCAGTCACCTTGAATTTCTGTGTCAGCTTGTCTTTCGATACAGAATATTAACAGAGTTTGTTCTACGGGCCGATCTAGACTCCATGGTACTATAGCAGAGGCCAATTTAGCCAATTCATCTGCTACCTGATTCTCAGATCGAGGAACCTTTTATATATTTACTTCTTGAAACTAAGACTTCAACTTATCAAATGCCTCAGCATATAACTTGAGCCTGTCATTATTAATTTCAAAATTACCTGATAGTTGTTGGGCTGCCAATTGAGAATCAGAATAGATGAGGACTCGAGCTGCCCCTATATGCCGAGCGGCCTGCAATCCAGCTATCAAGGCTTCATATTCTGCTTCATTGTTAGTAGCTCTATAATTTAATCTGATAGAGAATTAAAGTATGTCTTCCCTTGGAGATATAAGAATAACACCAATTCCGCTGCCTTGTCTAGTTGAGGAGCCATCCACATAAACTTTCTAGATGTTTTCTTCCTCAGGGCCTTGAACTTCTATAATGAAGTCTGCTAGAGCTTGTGCCTTGATGGCCGAGCGAGGTTGATATTAAATATCATATTCTCTAAGTTCAGTTGTCCATTTGACCAACCGACCTGATGCCTCTGGGTTGAGTAACACCCGTCCGAGAGTACTGTTGGTTAATACAACAATTTCATGTGCTAAGAAATATGGTCGCAGCCTCCGAGCAGTCAACACTAATGCGTAAGCCAATTTTTCTAGTGTAGTATATCTACACTCAGCTCCTTTTAATAAATGGCTAGAAAAATATACAGGTTGTTGTTCTTTTCCTTCTTGTCTGACTAATACAGAGCCTACAACGTTTTCATTAGCCGATAAATATACCCAAAGAGTCTCTCCTACTATAGGCTTAGCTAATACAGGAAGAGTAGACAAATAATCTTTTAACTCTTGGAAAGCCTTATCACATTCCTCGTTCCACTGAAATTTATTAGCCTTTCTGAGTATTTTAAAGAAATGGAAGCTACGATCGGCCGACCTGGAAATGAACCTAGACAAGGCTGTAATCCGGCCGGTCAGTCTTTGAGCTTCTCTCATGTTGCGCGGAGGCTCCATGTTCTGAAGTGCCTTGACTTTGCTCGGGTTGGCCTCTATTCCTCGCTCGGACACCATATACCCCAGGAATTTTCCCCCTTTGCTCCGAATAAACATTTGCTCGGATTTAACTTGAGCCCATATTGTCTCAATGTCTTGCAGGTCTCCTCTACATCCCTGCACAGATCAATAGCTTGAAGAGACTTAATTAAGATATCATCAACATATACTTCCATATTTCTTCCTATCTGCTTCTGGAAGACCTTATTCATAAGCCTTTGATAAGTTGCTCCTATATTTTTTAATCCGAAGGGCATAACATTATAACAATAAGTACCTTCAGATGTTATGAAACTGACCTTTTCTTGATCCTCTTTAGCTAAGGGAACCTGATGATAGCCTTGATAAGTGTCTAGCATAGAGATGTACTCACATCCAGCAGTGGAGTCTACCAATTGATCGATCCTGGGTAATGGATAATAATCTTTTGGGCAAGCCTTGTTGAGATCCCGGAAATCAATGCACACTCGCCATTTATTTCCTGGCTTAGAGACTAACACCACATTAGCTAACCAGCTAGGAAATTGCACTTCCCTGATGTAACCAGCCTCCATAAGTTTAGTTATTTCTTCTTTGATGATTTGGTTCTGTTCCGCACTAAAATTCCTCTTTCTTTGCATGACCGGGCGGGCATCTGGGAAGACATGTAAGGAATGCTCCATGACTGTAGGAGAAACGCCCGAGACTTCTTTAGGCGTCCAGGCAAATACATCATTATTCTTCTTTAGGCATTGTACCAGTTCGACTTTCAGAGTGGGATCAAGATCATCCGCAATATACGTAGTAGCTTCAGGCCGACCGGTTTGGATATGAACTTCTTCATTTTCTTTATAAACCAGAATAGGCTGCTTCTTCTGAATGACATTGACTTCCATTCTTTGAATCTTTCGGGCAGCGTTAGCTTCAGCTCGAACTATTTCTACATAACATTTTCGGGCTGTCTTCTGATCACCCCACACCTCCCCAACTTGGTCATCAACAGGAAATTTAATTTTCTGACAAAAAGTAGAAACGACCGCCCTAAAATCGTTTAGGGCCAGTCGACCCAGTATCACATTATAAGAGGATGGGGTGTCTACCACCATGAAATAAGATCTCCTCATTCTCATCAAAGGCTCCTCTCCTAGAGATATGACCAACTTTATTTGACCCAGTGGTTGTACTTCGTTGCCTATGAATCCATATAGGGGAGTGACCATCTGTTGAAGTTCACTTGGGTCAATCTGTAATTGATCGAAAGCCTTCTTGAATATAATATTGATAGAACTGCCCGTGTCTATGAAGGTACGAGAAATAGCGTAGTTGGCTATCATGACTTTAATGATCAGGGCATCATCATGGGGTATTTCTACTCCCTCAAGATCTCTAGGTCCAAAACTTATTTCGGGACCGGCTGCTCGCTCCATGCTACACCCCACAACATGAATTTCTAGTCTTCGGGCATGTGCTTTCCTGGCCCTATTAGAATCCCCATCAGTGGGCCCGCCTGCAATCATATTGATATTGCCCCGAACTGCATTACTCCTATTTTCTTCTTGTCGAGTTGTCATGGCTTCAGAAGGAGCCTTTTCCGACACTTGACTTGTACCGGCCGGGGTGGGCAATGCATCCTGCCGAGGCTCGACCAGGCGATATTCCAACTTGAGCGAACTTTGCTATCTAGGGTACTGCTGTCGATAATAATTTTGCCTCTGATAACGCTCCCTATTAGTCCGTTTATTTCTTAAAACAAAACAGTCTTCAGTATAATGACTGCTAGTTTTATGATAAGTGCACCATCTTCTTGGTGCCTTTGGCTGTATCTCCACGTGTTGTACTACTTGTGGACGATATTCTGGTTGACGGTGAGGTGGATGAGTCGCTCTAGGCCCTCTTGGTGGAGGAACAGGGGCAGGAGCTTTCTCCTTAACCTGGATAGGAGAAGAAGTAACACCCTCCTTCCTACGGGCGGCTTGAGCTTCTTCCACATTAATGAATTCAGTAGCACGCTCAATCAAGGAATCAAAATTAACAGGAGGATTTCTCACTAAATCTTTAAAGAAATCATTATCATTTAAACCTTGAGAAAAAGCGCTCACTAAGATTTCTGTGGTAGCATTAGGTACATCGATTGCTACCTGATTGAACCTTTTGATGTAGGCTCGGATGGACTCTTTGGATGCCTGCTTAATTGAAAATAGACTCCAAGGAGTCTTATGATATCTCTTGTTGCTGGAAAAATGGTGCAGAAAAACTTTCTTGAAGTCTTTGAATTTTCGGATAGACTTCTCTGGCAGTCTCTTGAACCAGCGTTGTGCGGCTCCTCCGAGAGTAGTAAGAAACATCCGACATTTCACCCCATCAGAGAATTGTTGTAATAATGCTACATTCTCAAATTTCAATAGATGATCTTCTGGATCTGTTGTTCCAGTGTACTCGCCGATCTGAAGATTTTGATACCTCTTAGGAAGCGGATCATCCAGTACACTTTGAGAGAATGGAGAGATGACATTTTCTGGTGAGCTATCACTAGTTATCATTTTGATCTTACGCTTTTCTCTGTCTGGTGCTTCACCAGAGGATTCCTGAAACACAGGCCTCCGACCCCCTTACTCTATGGGAGTGCAAAGAAAGGCTCGTGGACGTCTTGTCGGAGAAATGGCCACTGGGGGAAAATACGCATGTTCCTCCTCCTCTGGCTCTTTTCCTTTCCGATGCTCAGTAGTCGAAATCGCTGGATTATGAGCTATTGGTAGAGTAGCTCCAGTGTGAGCTTGAAGTTGTTGTTGTTGTTGTTGCAAGACTTTTTGTACATGAGAATTGATGAGAAAATCTAAATCCTCACGACCAATGGTGAGTAGGTTTGATTTTCCGGTCTCTTCCATCATGTAGTCTCAGATTCAGGTGAATTTCCCACAAACGGCGCCAAATTTGATCCTGTTTGAGAAGCTGGATAAAATGGAGAGCCGGGAGAAAAAACCTACTGCTGATGGAGAATAATACCTATGGAACGCCGATCCGAGAAACCCAAAGCGGATCCAAGAAGATGAAGCCCCAAGAATGTCCTCTTGATGCAAGATACCAATAGCGATGAAGAGATCCAATCGAAGAACACCCAGATTCGAAGCTCCCAAGACTTCCTGCGCACAAGAGACCAACCAACACTACCGTTAGTGACCTAAGACCGGGGTGGGAATCCCTGGCTAGGCCCTCCGACGCTCAAGTCAGTGATCTCTCTTGGTGTGGAAGAAGGAGGAAGAAGATGAACAGTAGTTGAAAAATTAGGGTTATCAATGTGCACAATGATGTGAACTTACCTAGCCAACGGAGAGGATTCCCCTTTTTATACCACTTCATATAACCTCCGTAGTCATGAAGTGGACCCCGGTTTGTTAGAGATTGTTATGAGATGATGTAAGCTGTGTACTTGTGGTAAATGACTTTTTAAGGAATCTTCTTTGTACCCCAGATGTACCTTCTTTGTCGTCTAGCACCTGCAAAATGGTCTAAAAATACATTTCCCACCAAAATATATAACACTGGTTATACAATCATATACTGCAAATATCTTCAGGAACTACTTTATTCGAAATATTACTTCTCTTCTATCTCACCAGTTCTTTTTCAAAGTGTTTCTATCCTTCCTACTCACCCCTCCTGTTTTTGCTACATCAAAGATAGCTTAATATACTAATGTTTCTTGTGTTGATCGGGGTTAAGCTTAATTATGTTTGATCAATTACTATTACCTCTCATGAGGCTCCTTTGGCAATGCCCGTTCGTGCTCCTTTACGTTCATTATCCTAGCTAGCATTGGGCTATGTTTTATCAAGTATGTAATTTTTATCAAGTATTTTTTCCAGGTATTATTCAGCTTAGCCGGTATCTGGCTTTCTTTCTTAAAGGTATGTCTCAACCCATATTGGCCTACCTCCTTTGAGGTATATCTCAACCAATATTAGCCTACCTCCTTTGAGGTATATGATGATCGATGTGGGTCTGCCTCCTTGGAGGCATATCCCGGCCGATATTGGTCTTCCTTCCTGAAAGTATGTCTCGATCGATATTGGCCTACCTCCTTTGAGGTATATCCCGGCCGATATTAGCCTACCTCCTTTGAGGTATATGCTGATCGATGTGGGTCTGCCTCCTTGGAGGCATATCCCGGCCGATATTGGTCTACCTCCTTTGAGGTAAATGCTGATCGATGTGAGTCTGCCTCCTTGGAGGCATATCCCGGCTGATATTGGCCTACCTCCTTTGAGGTATATGCTGATCGATATGGGTCTGCCTCTTTGGAGGTATATCCCGGCTAATATTGGCCTTCCTCCTTAAAGGCATGTCTCGACCGATATTAGTCTGCCTCCTTAGAGGCGTATCCCGGACGATATTGGCCTACCTCATTTGAGGTATACACGGATCGATATGGGTCTACCTCTTTGGAGGTATATCCCGGCCAATATTGACCTTCCTCCTTAAAGGCATGTTTCGACCGATATTAGCCTGCCTCTTTAGAGGCATATCCCGGCCGATATTGGCCTACCTCCTTTGAGGTATACGCGGATCGATATCGGCCTGCCTCTTTGGAGGTATATCTCGGCCGATATTGACCTATCTTCTCCGTTTGGTTATCTCCTTTCCCTTCCTTATCGGGGGCCCATGAAACCTAACCCATATCAATGTACATGAATAGTGACCTAAAATTTAATTAAATATATTTATAAATTAATTAAATACGTAAGGAAATGTATTAATTAATTAATAAATAAATATTTAATTAATTTATGGTTCAATTTACTGAAAATGGAACCATACCAACTTGTCCGATCAAACCCATGTCTAATTTAAATTATTAGTTGATTTAAGCAGACCATTTTGATTCAATGATACCTAGATCTGGTTCAAATTATTTGTTGGTTTAACCAGTTTGGTTTATTATTGAATTAATTGTGATGATCTTGATTACAGAAGTTGGGCTGATCAAATATGACCAGGTTAGTTCTGTTATGTCAGATTTGATAATAAAGATTAGATTTGTTCTAATGAGTTAGACTTAATCCAATGGGCAATTGGACGAATCAAACGGACCTAAGTTTGATCAATAAGTCTGAGATTGACTCAAATAAGCTTAAACAATAATAGAACATAGGTCAGAAACCCCTGTCCAATTAGATTAGTTCTAATGAGGACAATAGATTAAGCTTAAGATTCGGATTCCTGATCGACTGATCTAATGTGTCAGTCACATGAGACTCCCCAAAATAAGGAAATTTATTTTTCTTAATTGCTTGTGCATTCTGTATATTTTGTTCTATATGTGGGAATTGAATTTGACTGATTTTTGTTACCGGTCTGTCGGTTTTGAACTAACATCATGATTTTCAATTCTAGATACAAAGAACGATATACACGATGACTGGTCACTATGAACGACAACATGAGCTATGGGAGAAGATCAAGAAGCTGGAATATGACTCGAATCACGGAGTCGGTAGGCTTATTGGTCGGCTCAATTCGTTGTTCTGGAATCTCAAGCAAGAAGGGTATCCAGTCCAGGAAATAGAAAGAAGATGGTCTCTGGTTTATTCATTATCTGAACATCTAAGGTAGATAGCATTCCAACTTTGGGATGATTCTGATGGACACATCTCATATTCAGAGATGTGTAGGGAGTTACTTCATTTGGAATGGGGTCCTGAAGAATCTGAAGAGGATCCAGATCTCGAAGAAATAGACCTCGAAGAATCTGAGGAGGATCCAAAAATGGACTCTGAAGATTTAGAGGAGGATCCAAATCTCGCAGAATCTAAGGATGATCTAGAGATGAACCTCCAAGAATTTGAAGAGGATCTATAAATGAATCCTGAAGATTTTGAGGAGGATCCAGAGATGGATCCCAAGGAGGATCTAGAGATGGATCCCGAAGAATCAGAGGAGGATCCTCAAGAGTGTGTAGAAGATCCAGAAATGAATTTGATGGATACATCTGAGGCTGAACCACCCATCATAGAATCCGGGATAAATGGGATGCAATTACCCACTGCTCTAGCATTTATCCTAGTTGGAGTAGTGCTAGCTTATCTATGTTACTAGTGTTTTATTTACTGTCATTATGTATGAACAGTGTTAGCTCACCTAGTTTTTGAGTCATGTAATAATTTCTATCGTTATATACGAACATAATTATATAATGAAAAGTTATGTTATATGTTAACTAACTTGCTCATGATTAGTTCATGTGAATATGATTGGTTCATATATCCATATGATTAGTTCATATGAAAAATGATTAATTCATTTTAATAATGATTCGTTCATTAGATGGGATGTGTGTAATATGATTGATCAATGTTGATTAGATTAAAACATACAAATGATGAGTGAAATCAAAGTTATCACTTGATTTTGTAAACTAATTCTAATTTACAATGAGTCAATAATTGATTGCACATATATGAATTACACTGAAATAATAAATAATGTGTTTATTTATGTAGATCATGACAACTAAAAACATCATAGCTGAACTCAATAAGGGTGAGAAATTATATGGGGATAACTACAAAACCTGGCACCTCAAGATACAATACGTTCTTGAGGAACAAGAACTTCTAGAGGTTGTAAATCAATTTATGGAAGAACCGGTTGATGGTTTTACAGCACAGCACAGACGTGACCTTGATGCCTATAAGGCATGAAAAAGGAAAGACTCCATTACTAAGGGTATATTGATTAGTTCAATGGTGGATGACCTGATATTTGAGTATGAGCCATTACCATCGGCTCATGCTGTTTGGGTAGCCCTTAGAGAGAAGTACAGTGGAGTAAGTCTGAGTAAGCTCTGTCAGTTAACTATCAAGTTTGATAGCTCTAAAAAACGCTCAAATGTTACCATGGCCCAACATCTCAGGGAGATGGGTAACATGATTTGAGAGCTTAAGACTACTGGTCATGTGTTGACCGATGAACAACAAGTTCAAGCAGTTATCCGTTCCCTTCTTGATTCATGGGAAACGATGAAATAGAATTTGACACACAGTGAGAGTATCAAGACTTTCACCAATGTCTCACGCCATGTTGAACTTGAGGCGGAGATGATTGAATCCACAAGGATTTATGGTCAAGCTTTTGTAGCTGAAGGTTCTGGTTCCAAGAATAAGAAAAGATGGTTTAAGAAAGAAAAGAGAAAAGGAAAGGAGGCTAGTGTTGTTGCTATTAAAAACCAAATCAAGAAGAAAGGAAAGAGATATGGACAAAGACTTATGAGCAAGTTGACCTGCTTCAACTGTGGCAAGAAGGGTCATTTTGCTCGGGAGTGTGATGAGCCTAAAAAGTTAGATCCATCTTTGTCTTCTTTCCACGAGCAATATATTGTAAGTACAGTGCTGTTAGCTGATTCGTATCCTTTGTGGATTGTAGATTCAGGAGCAACGAACCACGTAGCACATGATCGAGCTACATATGTGGAGTACCGTCAGGTACCAGCTGGCAACAAATAGATATATGTAGGAAACAATGCAAGAATTGAAGTCAAAGGAATTGACACTTGCAAGCTCAACCAACGTGGTGGGTGCACCTTGTTTCTACAGGATGTCCTGTATGCTCCTGAGATTCAACGGAATATGGTTTCCATCATTTGTCTTCTTGATTTAGGTTACAATATAAATTTTTATAGCCATTGTGTGGAACTTCGAATTAACTCTGTATTAATTGGGCATGATTATGTAAAAAATGGTTTTATGGTTCTTGATGTAGAACCAAATAATAATGATGGTTATTTTTTAAACATTGCTCTTATTAGTAATGCTGATGTTAATGATGAAATTTGGCATGCTAGGCTAGGACATATAGGACAAGAACGAATGAATAGATTAGCTAAGGAGAGCCTTTTAGGCACTCATGCTAAGATTAACTTGTCTATATGTGAGCATTGTCTTGCTGGAAAGACGACAAGGAAACCATTTGGTAAGGCTATTAGGGCTGAATTACCATTGCAATTAATTCATTCGGATATTTGTGGTCCAATGAATATGAAGGCTAGAAATGAGAGTTCTTATTTCATTACATTTATTGATGACTTCACATGTTTTGGTCATGTGTATTTGATTTCTCACAAATCTGAAGCATTGGATTGCTTTATTTGTTACTTGAACAAAGTTGAGAATCAATTAGAACATAAAGTTAAAACCTTGCGCACTGACCGTGGAGGCGAATATTTGTCTGATCAGTTTAAGACAATGTGTAATGAGAAAGGGATTATTAGACAGTTAACTATCCCTGGAACTCCACAGCAAAATGGAGTTGCTGAAAGAAGAAATAGGATTCTTCTTGAAATGGTTAGGTCTATGATGGCACAAGCTAATTTACCAATCTCCTATTGGGGAGATGCATTTTTAGTTGCGGCCTATATACTTAACAAAGTGCCTTCAAAGCCAGTTCCATCTACCCCACATGAACGTTGGACAGGTAGAAAGCCGAATTTAAGTAATCTGAGACCTTGGGGGTCAACTGCCTACGTTCATGATAAAACTCACGAACATGGAAAATTAGGACCCAGAGATAAGAAGTGTATCTTTATAAGGTATTCTGAGACTTCTAAGGGTTATTTTTTTTATTAGTGAGTGACGAGATGAAACCATCTCTGAAATAGAGTCAAGAGATGCTACTTTTCTTGAAACTGAGTTCCCAACACGAGGTGAGGTTGATAAGACAATTCCTCTATATAAGATAGAGGAGGAGGATAATGTTCCTTTATCAACAAATCAGGAGATGCCTGAATCTAGTCAACCTAGTGGGAGTAATTTTCCATTGAATGAGTCAGTTTCTCAACAGTCTAACATTCGAAGAAGTAGTCATCAGATTATTCCTCGGAGAAGGTTTGATATTGAGAATGAGGCATTGATGATTCTCCCGATTGATGATGAGGAACCTCGAACAGTTGAGGAAGCTTTGAGAAGCTCAGTTAGAAAAGAATGAAAAATTACAATGGATGAAGAAATGGAGTCAATGAGAAAGAATCAAGTTTGAGATTTAGTCAGTCTTCCTCCGGGCCGAAGGGCTATTGGGAATAAGTGGATTCTCAAAGTAAAGAGGAAAGCAGATGGATCGATTAATAGATACAAAACTCGATTAGTTGCAAAAGGATATACCCAAATAGAGGGTATTGACTTTGAAGAAACATTCTCCCCAGTTGTGAAGTTTGTGTCAATACGTGTCATCCTAGCTATAGTAGCACAATATGACATGAAATTACATCAGATGGATGTAACAATGGCTTTCCTTAATGGTAATATTGATGAAGAAATCTATATGATACAACCAGAAGGTTATGTTGCTAAAGGCCAAGAAAAAAGAGTATGTAGACTTAGGAAGTCTATATATTAGCTAAAGCAAGCGTCAAGATAATGGAACATAAGATTTAATGAAGTCATTTTATCTTATGATTTTGAAATGATCAATGAGGATCATTGTGTTTACCTAAAAAAGGGAAAAGAAAAGTTTATCATTTTATCATTATATGTTGATGATATGCTAATAGTTGGAAGTGACATAAAGTGTGTGATAGAAGTCAAAAGTTGGCTTTCATCGCAATTTGACATAATAGATATGGGAGAAGCAGAGTAAATCTTACGAGTGAAGATCATTAGAGACCGATCAAAAAGGCTCTTGGGTTTGTCTCAAGAAGCTTATATCACTAAGATGCTACAACACTTCAATATGTCAGATTGCAACATTGAACAGACGCCTATAGCGAGAGGTACTATTTTGAGCAAAAGTATGCATCCCAAGACTCCTAAGGAAATAGCCGAAATGAAGAAGAAATCATATGCCAGTGCTATTGGTAGTTTGATGTACACTATGTTGTGTACTCGTCCTGATATAAGCTATGCTGTTGGCTTAGTTAGTCATTTCCAGTCAAACCCAAGATCGAGACACTGGAAAGCGGTGAAGAGGATATTCAGATATCTCAAAGGAACAATGGATTATTGCCTCTTCTTCCAAGGATCAGATATGAGCCTAAGTGGCTACATAGATGCAGATTGGGCAGGGGACCTTGATGACAGAAAATTCACATCTGGCTATGCCTTCTTGCTGAATGGTGGCACCATCTCATGGAACAGCAAGAAGCAGGCTTGTGTAGCCTTGTTGACAATGGAAGCTGAGTATGTGGCTTGTGCAGCGACTGTGCAAGAGGCTGTCTGGCTAAGAAGGTTCCTGAAGCATCTGAAGATTGCTGATGACAGTGGGGGTCCTGTTACAGTGTACTGTGATAGTCAAGCTGCAATAGTTTTTTCCAAGGATCCCAAATATCACAACAAAGGCAAGCATATAGAAATTAAGTATAATTTTGTAAGGGATATTATTGATAAGAAAAAGGTGATTCTTGAGTACATCCCTACACGAAATATGGTTGCTGATCCTTTTACTAAGCCATTGACTAAAGAGTCATTTCATGGACATGTGAAGTCTTTGGGACTTCAAAGAATGTAACTAATTGTAAAGACATTTTGATAAATGAAAAATATCATGATCTATTCAGTATATATGTCTTTGTTACATTCGAATAAAAGTCTCGATAAGCATGTTGGCAGATTGAGATTGGTCCACTCACATGGACAATCATCTCTATTTGTTAAGTACAAATAGAGGTAAGACCATTGCTTATGGGACAACTTATGTAGTTGTGAATAATACCCATAAGTTAAGGTCGCCTTGATAATTATGTCAAGATGAGATCATTTGTGTAATGATTGGAGTAAGTGCACCCACCATTGACTGAATCTGCTTAAAGGTCATATTAGAATTCATATGTTGAATTCAGGATTAGACATTAGGTATGTCTAGATCGAAATCTATACGATGTTAAATTTGGAGATAATATGCGCTCTTTTTAGTAAAGAGAATAACATCGTAGCATGTGATTTATACCACATGTGCTATGGCGATAAGAAGGGTAGTAGGAGAATGGATCCCTGCTTCTCTACTATGTGAGACCCTTGAGATTATAAGTTAATCTCAATCTTACCCTAAGTGACTATTTAGCTGTCTACTTGAAGTTTTGATCAGTGTCTGCTACTTTAGCATGTTTCCTATTGGCTATGGATGATTCGATCTATGGAGCATAACTAGGAAAGCGACTGATTAGAATGAATAGATTCTAGCTAAAAAGGAAGATTAAGATTAATTTACATCTGTGACATTTATTCACTGGTACCAGTTATATTTTTAGTTCAGTACATAAAATGTAATTGTGAATAATTTGTTTGATTGGAGATGTTGAACATGCTCTTGACATATAGTCAATATGAGGGATTAGAGATGTTCATAATAATGTAAATAATTTAATTAGTGGTAAAGGCAAGTCATTTATGTCTCTGATTCGTTCTATGGACATTTATGTCTCTGATTCGTTCTATGGAGCAGCTAAATAAGGTGTAACAATCTTCTTAGCAGTTGAATGCTCAATGTGCTTGCTGTCGCACGAACCATTTTCCCTAATGTATGGAATGGATGTTCTTATTTGGTGTTTGTGACTAATTAATTTTTCTCTGGTCTTCATGACTTGATCCTCATAAAGTCTACGTGACTTATTTGTTCTGTTGGTTGCTACTCGAAATATCGTATCGGTTCCCCTGTACAAAAATTTTGTACAAATCCTGAACCTTTCCTAACAATCTATTGTGTTCTTTAGAAATTAAATTTGGAATCATAAACAGAACTTAACATTATTAATTCGAAATTCAACTTATCTGTTCTTAGAGGTTTAGACTTGGATCGCAAACGATGCTTAACATTATTAATCCAAATCTACCCATGTTACAAATTCAATTAAATATTAATTACAGAGATTGACTTCCAGGTTAAACATGGCGAGACACTAGACCTTCTTGGGTATGAGAGCATCCACCACTTCCTAGACAAAGCCTTTCAAAGAAATTCAATATTTAATTTTCTTATAGTAACCCTAGGTTTAATCATTAAGAACAATCGAATCACAATATCGAAAAAAAAGAAACACAAAATCGAAAACATAAATTCGATAGCCTAGATTCATTATCCTCTTGTGTTTGGTATTTCAAGATCTAAACAAAAGGATGAACTAGTTATGATGCGAAAACTAATAACTAGTTATACCTTTTGTAGCTTATAGACCTCACGATCTTCTGTCGTATTCCTCTTCTTATCTCGGATGTCGTGTGGGTGACGATCTACCGAGACGAGAATTCACCCAAGCTTCCTTCTTCTCCAAGAAATTTTCGGCCACCAACAATCTTCAAGAGATGAAGAACTTTCGACCACCAACCAAGCTCCAAGGGATGCTAAGAAACAAAGCCTCCTATCTCTCCTTCTTCCTCTAACAAGATCCGGCCACCAACCAAGCTCCTTGAGATAAAGATACCACCGGCAACGCAAGGAAGAAGAATAGGAGAGGAAGAGAAAGAGAGGGCCGGCCACCACCAAGGAAGAGAGGAATAATAGAAGATATTTTATGAGGTGAGGCACCTCTACCCTCTCTTTTATAATCCTTGGTCTTGAAAAATAAGGAAAATTTTAAACATAATTAAAATTTCCTTATATTCCTTGCCAATGACTAAAAAGGAAAATTTTAAAATAAAAATTAAAACTTCCTTTTTTAATCCTTTAATGGTCGGCCACCACAAGTCCTCCAATTAAGGAAAGTTTTAAACACAAAATTAAAACTTCCTAATTTGTTTCTGGAAATTTTTAAAATTCCATTCATGGTTGGTTATAAAAGGAAAGTTTTATAAATTTTAAATCTCTCTTTTAAAACATGTGGATGATTACATAAAGGAAAGTTTTATTCAAAATTAAAATCTTCCTTTTAACTACAAATAAGGAAAGATATCAAACCTTTTTCTTAATCCTTTATAGAAACTATAAAAGGAAAGATTTAATTTTAATTAAAAATCATGTCTTCCACATTAGGAAAGATTTAAAATAAACTCCCCTTTTATTTTTATTGTGGCAGGCCACCTAAGCTTGGGTTCAAGCTAGGCCGACCACACTTCAACCCATCCAAGCCTTATCTTGGCCAGCCCTTGCTTGGGCTCCAATCTTGGCTTGGCCGGTCACCTTGGGATGGGTAAGAAGGTGGGTTTAGGTGGGTATAAGACTTTATAACTAAGAGGCTACGACAAGGACCGAGAGGAGGAATTGATTTTGGTCTCCCGATGAACTTGAGCTTCCCGTGTTCGCCCCGAACACCCAACTCGAGTTTATCAATAATAACTCATACCACTAAAGAGTTATTATTGAACTATCACACCAATCCCATATTACTATATGGGCTCCTTCTTATCATGAGTGTGTTAGTCTCCCTGTGTTTAAGATATTGAATGTCCACTAATTAAATGAGTTACTGACAACTCACTTTAATTAATATCTAGCTTCAAGAGTAGTACCACTCAACCTTATCATCATGTCGGACTAAGTCCACCTGCAGGGTTTACATGACAACCCTTATGAGCTCCTCTTGGGGACATCATCAACCTAGATTCCTAGGACACAATTTCCTTCTATAATCAACAACACACACTATAGGTAATATTATTTCCCAACTTATCGGGCCTATTGATTTATCGAGCTAAATCACACCCTTTGATAAATTAAAGAAATAAATACTAAATATATGTTCTTGTTATCATATCAGGATTAAGAACACACACTTCCATAATAACAAAGGTCTTGTTCTTTTATTTCGTCAGTATAAAAAGAAACCACCTCAAATGGTCATGCTCAATACACTAAGAGTGTACTAGTGTAATTTTATAGTTAAGATAAACTAATACCAAATTACACTACGACTATTCCAATGGTTTGTTCCTATCCATCTTAGTCATGAGCAACTGTTTATAATTTATAAAGAACTGATAACATGATCTTCTGTTTGTGATACTACACACCATGTTATCTACAATATAAACTAATTGAACAACTACACTTAGCATAAATGTAGACATTTGACCAATGTGATTCTTTATTTCAAAATAAATGTTTACAAAAAGCTAGGCTTTTAGTATACACTCTAACATGTTCTTTGTGACTAATTTTGCTCTGGTTTTCGTGGCATGACCACCTTGTAGTCTATGTGACTGACATGGTCTATATGACCATATAACCTTGTGGATTGACTTGGACGAGTGGGGGATGTTGGGCATTACAGGAGACGAAGGGGTTAGTCTCTCTCGTTGTTGCAAACGTCTCGTTGCTGCAAACGCCAAGGAGATGATGGGACGCCCTTTCCCCTTCGTCTTCCTCAACCTTCCTATAAAAGGAGCATCCAAGAAATGAGAAAGGAAGTGGATGAAGCGGAGGTGATCAAAGAGCACAACAAAGTTGTGAGGTGATTAGTGAGCGTTAGAGAACGTCCAGAGGCTAGGATTTGGTTCATGAAAAAGTTCGAGGAGGTTCCGAGTGGTGATCTTCTCGGTGACAGCAGTAGCGACGTCTTCGACGATATCTTCAGCGAGTTCATCGTGAGATCCATATAAGTTATTTACAGTTTACTTTTCGGTTGTATTTCATGCTATCCGAATCAACAGATAGCATCCGCCAGAACATTGAGCTGTGGTTTTCTCCGTCACGGTGTTCTAATTCACCGGAGTCCTCCCTGGATCGGCTTTGGGTTTCTCCGATCTAGCTTCAACTTGCTATTCTCGTCGCTGGAAGGTATTGTTTGATTGGATTTCTTCAGGATCTGCTCTGGTTTTCTCAGATCCATTATTATTCACCTTCCCCGAAGTCATCGCCTATCTTTCCTCTAGAGTCATTGCATGCTATCCCTAGCTCTTCATTTCGTTACGCTCTCAGACAGGATCAAATTTAATGTCGTCTATGGGAACTCTCACCTGAATCTGAGACTACGTGATGGAGGACGCTAGAAAACTTAATACTATCACTGTAACTCAAGAAGATCTGGAACTGCTCATCAATGTGAGAGTGCAGAAGGCATTACAACAACAACAACAAGCGCATACGGAGGTTACTCTGCCAGTAGCACTCTCGACCACTGATCACCGAAAAGATAAAGGTATGGAAGAAGATAATCATGATTATATAACTCCTTCTCTTGTTTCCCCTACTAGACGTTCGCGAGCCTTTTTTCGTACTCCCATGGAGTAAGGAGTGTTGGTGCAATATCCCTTAGGTCAAGGTTGACTGGTTTGACCAAGCTTGAGTCTTGGTCATAGTTTCAATGTTTGACAATACATGTAGACACATGGACAATGCAGGTGCAGTTGTTCATATGGGGAGATTCTGATCAGGGACTGATCAGTGTGATTGAAGAAGAGTCAAGTAGGTATACTTGACTAGATGGAAATCCTGGTGAGTAAAGCCAGGTGAAAGTCCTAGTGAGTGAAGCTAGGCAGATGGAAATCCTGGTGAGTGAAGCCAGGTGAAAGTCCTAGTGAGTGAAGCTAGGCAGATGGAAATCCTGGTGAGTGAAGCCAGGTGAAAGTCTTAGTGAGTGAAGGTAGGCAGGTGGAAATCCTGATGAGTGAAGCCAGGTTAAAGTCCTAGTGAGTGAAGCTAGGCAGTATGGAAGTCCTAGTGAGTGAAGCCAGGCAGAAAGAAAATCCTGGTGAGTGAAGCCAGGTGAAAGACCTAGTGAGTGAAGCTAGGCAGATTGAAAACCCTAGTGAGTGAAGCTAGGTGAAAGTCCAAGTAGGTCAAGAGAGTGACCGGATACTTGGCATGAAAGAAAAGCCCAAGTGGGTCAAAGGGATTGACCGGACACTTGGTGAGGGAGTTCTAGCAGGTCAAGGGAGTGACTAGATGCTAGGCATGACGTACCAACAGGTTAAGGTTGACCGGATGTTGGTTTGGGAGGTTTGGGACTTGGTTTTGGGCAAAAACCAAGTGCTGGATCGATCAGTGGATCAATCCAGACCTTTCCCAACGAACAGAAAGCCTCTGGATCGATCAGTGGATCGATCCAGAGGTCCCAATCGATCAGTGGATCGATTGGGACGCTGCTGCTTCGCGCGATAAGCGCTGGATCGATCCGTGGATCGATCCCAGAGCACAGAGGCGCTCTGGATCAATCCGTGGATCGATCCAAAGCCTCCCCGATCGATTGGGAATAATCGAATCGATTGGGATCCGACCGTTGCGTCGTATTTGAGCCGCAGGCGAGCGTTGTCTTCGGCATCTCTTCACAGATTCATTTCAGATCTTCACCAGCTCCTCCACAGCTCTTCTCAAGCTCGAGATCGCCAGTTCTTGAAGGTTCTTGGAGGCTCTTCCAAGTCAAGAGGCGGATCAAAGCAAGAAGAAGAAACTAGGGTTAGGGTGTGTGCACTCATTGTAAGCTTGTATTTCTTTACTACCCTTTCTTCTTCTTGTATTGAGTCTTGTAGGGCTTCTCCGCCCTTGGTAGTTACCATAAAGGAGAGTTTCATTAGTGGAGGGTGCGTGCGTTGTGTGGATCCTTGGACTAGTCACCTCTTGTGAGGTGGATACCAAGTAAACCAACCGTGTTAGCGTTGTGTGATTTGTTTCTGTATTTTCTGCTGCACATCTTCGAAGAAACAAGCAACGCCGAACACCGGGCACGCGACGAGCTATTCACCTCCCCCCTCTAGCTACTTTTGTTCCTAACAAGTGGTATCAGAGCGAGGCCGCTCTTCACTGGAATCATCGCCGGAAGGGTCAAGCATAACAAGAAGAGCTAGAGGGTGAAGAAGTTGAAGCAAAATTGTCAAGTCAAAGAAATTCAAAAGCTCAACTTCTACAATGGAATTCCGAGATGGGCTCGGATTCGACACGAGGGTGGCTCCACCATACACTTCCACGAGCTTCGATTCTTGGAAATCAAGAATTGAAAATTTTCTTATGATGGAGATAGAGCAATGGTTTGCTCTTATGGAAGGCTTCAAGACTCCAACAAACTCAAAGGGCAAAGTTCTCAAGAGGAGCAAGAGGATCAAGTGGAGCCAAGAGCAAGTCCAAAGGTGCGAGGCCAATGACAAAGTGACCAAGCTTTTGGTCAATTTATTGCCAAGCACCATCCTTTGCAAAATTGGAGAATTTGAAGATGCAAAGGAATTATGGAGTAAATTGGCCAAGCTTCATGAAGAGATCCCCTCTACTGTACAAGAGCAAGAAGAATCCAGAGAGGGTGACTCTTTGGAGCAAGACCAAGAGGAGGACTCTAAGGTTGAGAGATGCTCAACCTCCGAAGAAGAAGTCCAAGAAGAAGCTTCATCTTCAAGGGAGTGCAATGAAGAGAACAAGGAGGGAGCATACTCCTTGTTCCATGTACAAGATGATTAAGCCTCCACCTCTAGGATTGAGGGGGAGTGTAGATCAATGAACCCGGAGCAAGAAGAGGCCTCCACATCCAGGTCAAGTGAAGAAGAAGAAGATGGTGCCACCTCCAAAATTCAAGAAATATCAAATGGAGGAGCAAGTGTCATCCCTACACAAGAAGGTATAAATGTTTCAATTAGAAATAAAAATCATATAATATGTTTTGAGTGTAGGGAAAGTGGGCACTACAAGAGCAAGTGTCCCAACTTGGCCAAGAAGAAGGGTCAAGTGACACAAAATGGCAAGGAGAAGCCCAAGGAGACCACCCCCGGGACAAAGAAGAGCAAGGAGCACATTGTGTACTTCTTGTGTCAACAAAAAGGGCATTACCGAAGTCAATGCCCCAAGGGGAAGAAGATGGTCAAGGCTCAAGGAGGCACTAGTCAAGGGGGAGCCTCCAAGGTAGAGAAGAAGGTAACATTTATTGAGCCTACCCCTTTACGTTATGGTAAAAAGCATGATAGTTCTAATTTTTATCATTTTAATGCAATTTACCATAAGAATAGAAAGCATGAGGGCATTAAGGAAAAGCATGTGGCCCTACATGCCAAGACTACCCAACCTAAGGTTAGGAAGGTAGATAGACATTTGGGCAAGAACACTAAGGATAATAGATACAAGCCCAAGAATAAAAATGCTCATGGATCAAATGAAAAATCAAATACTAAGGACTTTGTGAGGGAAAATCAAGTCTTGAGGTCAAGACTTGATAAATTAGAAAAGACCCTAAAAAGATTGGAAAATATCCTATTAGGGCAAAATGAGCATAACCTAGGTTTAGGGGTACAAAAGCCATTAAATGGTCATAGAGGTTTGGGATACAAAACCAAAGCAAAAAATGATGTGCCTAGTTATCATAGGGTTCCATATAGTTATGGAACAAACCCTAAGTCTTGAGGTCAAGTCAAGGATACAAGGGAAGATATCCCTAGAAGTATCTTTGCAACCAAAGTGACTAAGACTTCGAAGAAGTCTAAGAAAGTCACTAACAAGGTCACAAGGGAGGCTATCCCTAGAGTTGACCTAGAAAATGTGACCAAGGCTTCTAAGAAGCCCAACAAGGTCACTAGGAAGGTATCTAGGGAAGTTATCCCTAGTGAGTACCTAAAGCATCCAAGGAGCACCAATAGGTGTTGGGTTCCTAGGAGCATCTTCTCTACCCCATAAATGGGTTAGAGAGTGTCAACTCCGATTAGAAGGGTAGTTAATCCAACTTTGAGGAAATTGACACTCAAGGAGCATTTTCAAGGTTTTTGTTAACCTTTGAAAATGAAATGGAATTATTATTTACTCTTTGAAAGAGTAAAATATGCCTAATGGTGGAAAAATTGATTTTATCTTTAATGGCATAAATTGGGAAAATCTAGAGAAATACCAAGTTGGGATTTTGGTATTCTCTTAAGAATTTAAGGCACTCCGGGCCTTGATTTATGTGCTCACTCTCGAGGAAAAATGGAATATGCCAACATTTGAGGATATGCTTAGTTTTTAAGTGGCATAAACAAATCAAGAGAAATAGAAATGACAATTTAGGTTTTGGCATTTAGGGCAATCTAGGTTTAACGTTTTAAGTTAAAAAAAACAAGTGGAGATAACTAAGTGGTTAAGGATACTTAGATAGACAATCTAGATATATTTTATTTATGCTAAACCTTGCCATGATTGTTTGCCCAAAATATGTCATGACATCATGTCTATTTTTGCATTCATGTTTTATTATAAAAATCCAAAAATACCATGTCATGACATTCATACATCATGTAGTTATAGGATATTTTCGTTTGAAAAATTATTTCCTTTTGATGTATGTCATAACATATTCATGCATTAAGCTTAATTCCTTGTAATTAGGGACAAATGGCATTTAACAATACTTATTAACAAGTGACATCCTAGGTGGATGTCTAATATCTCTAAAATGCCTAGATATATATGCATGATCCCTAGAATAGGGCAAAACCAAAATCTCACATCTCACAAGGACTATAAGGTAACTTGTATGTGTTTTAGTGCACATTAGGTACAAGTGAGATGTTAGGAAGATGAACAAAACTCAAGATGTTGATTTAGTGCATTCTTTTGAGTTTTAAGTTCATCAAAACACATAGTTATGTGTTTTCCCATCATTGGGAAAGCTAATGTACAAGTCATGTGCATTAAGCCCAAGGAACATGGTGGGATATTGGTTTTGAAAATATTTTTAAAATGCTTTTGGAAAACCTTGGTGAAGGCTATCTTTTGATAGTAATCATCATTGAATAGTTAGACACAAACTTGAAGAAAACACTAAAGTTTTTGCAAGTTTTCAAGTTTGTGTCAATCTTTGAAAATATGAAGTATTTTCTTAGAAAACTATTTTTCCATGATAAAGTATACCCTAAATAATGTCTACACAAATTTTTACGATTTTTGGAATTTTGTAGAATTTTCTAGGGGTTTCTGAAATTGGCTGAAATGGAATTTCAGCAATTTCAGGCCTCCAATCGATCAGTAGATCGATTGGAGTGCCTCAATCGATCAGCCGATCGATTGAGAAGACATTTCTTGCGAGCAGACGCTCGTTGGATCGATCAGCCGATCGATCCAACAAGACTGAATCGATCAGTGGATCGATTCAGCAGGGTTCAATCGATTGGAACCCAACTCCAATCGATTGAAGATGCTGATTTTGGCTGGGAAAACTTATTTTCAGCATTTTGAACCTATGTTAGTCTAGGTAACCTTTCCAACCCCTCAAAATACATTTGTATACATAAAAAGGGTATTTTCGTGTTGAAAACAAGGATGGATTGGTTAAGGAAGACTATATTGAAGTCTAGGGTGAGGTTTGTTTCAAATTTTGAATATTTGAACCTCAAAGCTTCTAAATTTGGGTTTCCTAAAGGATTAGGGATTCCAAGTCATTGTTGGTGCAATGACAGAAGTTACCACCATGTCTTTAGGGGGAGGGACTCTTTAAAGACATGAAAATTATTTTTCATGAACCTTGGAAGGTGGTTAACCTTCCGTTAAGTGGATAATGCTCAAGGATGGGCATTTGCCTACATTGAGGAAGAATGTAGGGTTAAGGATAAATGAAGGGTATGTGACCTTCATTTGGGTCATTAGACCATGTTAATGCTCCAGAGCGGGCATTATTTGAAAATGAAGGGAATGAGTCCTTCATTATCGTGTTGATCACAACGAGTGAAGTTATGAACAACGATGAGCAACTCTTCAGGGGGAGAGTTTTTCAACAATGGGGCATTTGTTGAAGTGTGCCCAAAATTGAGGCACGGGTTGATGTGCGCTCAAAGATGGGTTGATGTGTGCCAATAGGGGGAGAATGTGTGGTTTAAGTTAGGCCTTCATTACCTATGGGGGAGGTCATAGGGGGTGAATGAAGGGAACCAACATTCATACTTTGGCATGAATGGAGTTAAGGCTATGGGATTAGCTTAACTCAGAATGATCCAAACTTAAAGGTATTGTCAAACATCAAAAAGGGGGAGATTGTTGGTGCAATATCCCTTAGGTCAAGGTTGACTGGTTTGACCAAGCTTGAGTCTTGGTCATAGTTTCAATGTTTGACAATACATGTAGACACATGGACAATGCAGGTGCAGTTGTTCATATGGGGAGATTCTGATCAGGGACTGATCAGTGTGATTGAAGAAGAGTCAAGTAGGTATACTTGACTAGATGGAAATCCTGGTGAGTGAAGCCAGGTGAAAGTCCTAGTGAGTGAAGCTAGGCAGATGGAAATCCTGGTGAGTGAAGCCAGGTGAAAGACCTAGTGAGTGAAGCTAGGCAGATTGAAAACCCTGGTGAGTGAAGCCAGGTGAAAGTCCTAGTGAGTGAAGCTAGGCAGGTGGAAATCCTGGTGAGTGAAGCCAGGTTAAAGTCCTAGTGAGTGAAGCTAGGCAGTATGGAAGTCCTAGTGAGTGAAGCCAGGCAGAAAGAAAATCCTGGTGAGTGAAGCCAGGTGAAAGACCTAGTGAGTGAAGCTAGGCAGATTGAAAACCCTAGTGAGTGAAGCTAGGTGAAAGTCCAAGTAGGTCAAGAGAGTGACCGGATACTTGGCATGAAAGAAAAGCCCAAGTGGGTCAAAGGGATTGACCGGACACTTGGTGAGGGAGTTCTAGCAGGTCAAGGGAGTGACTAGATGCTAGGCATGACGTACCAACAGGTTAAGGTTGACCGGATGTTGGTTTGGGAGGTTTGGGACTTGGTTTTGGGCAAAAACCAAGTCTTTGGATCGATCGATGGATCAATCCAGACTTTCCCAGCAAGCAGAAGCTCGGATCGATCGGTGGATCGATCCGGAGGTCCCAATCGATCGATGGATCGATTGGGACGTAGCGATAAGCGCTGGATCGATCCGTGGATCGATTCGAGCATTTTCCGAGGCGCTCTGGATCAATCCGTGGATCGATCCAAAGCCTCCCGATCGATTGGGAATAATCGAATCGATTGGGATCCGACCGCCGTTGCGTCGTATTTGAGCAGCAGGCGATGCTTCGGCATCTCTTCACAGATTCATTTCAGATCTTCACCAGCTCCTCCACAGCTCTTCTCAAGCTCGAGATCGCCAGTTCTTGAAGGTTCTTGAGGCTCTTCCAAGTCAAGAGGCGGATCAAAGCAAGAAGAAGAAACTAGGGTTAGGGTGTGTGCACTCATTGTAAGCTTGTAAGCTTGTATTTCTTTACTACCCTTTCTTCTTCTTGTATTGAGTCTTGTAGGGCTTCTCCGCCCTTGGTAGTTACCATAAAGGAGAGTTTCATTAGTGGAGGGTGCGTGCATTGTGTGGATTCTTGGACTAGTCACCTCTTGTGAGGTGGATACCTAGTAAACCAACCGTGTTAGCGTTGTGTGATTTGTTTCTGTATTTTCCGCTGCACATCTTCGAAGAAACAAGCAACGCCGAACACCGGGCACGCGACGAGCTATTCCCCCCCCCCCCCCCCCCCCTCTAGCTACTTTTGGTCCTAACAAGGAGGACGAAGACCAGTGCCTCAGGAGTCTTCCGGTGAGGCACCGGTAAAGAAAAAATGCAAGGGAAAGGTGGTTACTAGTGATAGCTCCCCTGAGAGAATCATTACTCCTTTCTCTCAGAGGGTGCTTGATGATCCGTCGCTAAAGCGCTATCAGAATTTGAACATTGGAGAGTATTCTGGAACCACTGATCCAGAAGATGATCTTCTTAAGTTTGAGAATGTTGCTCTACTCCAACAATTATCGACAGTGTGAAATGTAGGATGTTCCTCACTACGTTTGGAGGTGAGGCCCAAAGATGATTTAAGAGACTACCAGATAATTCTATCAGATGCTTCAAGGATTTTTGCAAAGTATTCCTTCATCATTTTTCTAGCAATAGAAGGTATCATAAAACTCTTTGGAGTCTTTTTTTTCTATTAAACAGAGGGCTAAGGAGAGTATCAGAGCATACATTAAAAGATTTAATCAGGTAGCTATAGATGTTCCCAGTGCTACTACTGAAATTCTGGTGAGTGCTTTCTCTTAAGGACTCAATGATAATGATTTCTTCAAGGATCTAGTACGAAATCCCCCTACCAATTTTGATTTGTTAATTGAGCGAGCTACTGAATTTATTAATGTTGAAGAAGCTCAAGCTGCTTGCAAGAAGGATAATGTTGTACCTGCCCCCGTACCTACTAATGAACGATCCACCACCCCTGTTCAACCACCAAGGGGACCGCGGGTGGTAGACCCCAAGTAGTGCAACATGTGGAAAGGCCACAGGAAGTTCCAAGAAGATGGTGTACGTATCATATGTCAGGTACTCATTATGCAAAAAATTGTTTCACTTTGAAGAACCAGCGGGCAAATAATACTTGGTATCGTCGACTATCTCCCAACCGGCAACCATACCCAAGGCTAAATAGTCCACTCAAACTGGAATATCGGGCGACCGAACCACAACCAGGAGCATTTCAATCATCGGTCGGACCCGCACGAGCGTCCGAGCAAACATCACTCGAGTTAACAACTGCTCGACAAGAGGAGAATTGTAGCAATGCCACCCGAGGTAATATCAATATGATAATGGGCGGCCCTACTGATGGTGATTCAAATCGGGTGAGGAAATCACATGCTCGAGGTTACAGATCCATGCAGTATGATGCAGCAAGGAAAAGGCAGTAGGACTAGAGATTAAGGTAGAAGTACCCCATGATGATGCATTAATAATCAAAGTTGTTATAGCTAATTACAATATTTCCCGTACCTTCAGTGATACTGGTAATTCTGTCAACATTATCTTCAAAAAAGCTTTTGATCAATTGCATATAAATCCAAGTGAGCTTCAGCCCATGGTGACTCCTCTCTATGGTTTCACGGGTAATGAAGTACAACCGATCGAGCAAATAAAACTGGCCATATCCTTAGGGGAGGAGCCCCTGATGAGAACCAGGAGATCCTATTTTATGGTGGTAGAAGCACCTTCTGCATATAATGTTATATTGGGTCAGCCAACCCTGAATGAATTTCGGGTGGTCGTTTCTACTTTTTGTCAGAAGGTGAAGTTCTCTATCGATGACCAAGTGGGGAAGTTCGCGAGACTAGTTATTGGCGAGGAAATGTTATGTGGAGATTATCAAAACAGAAGCCAACGCTGCTTGCAAAACTTAAAGAATGGAGGTTAATACTATTCAGGAGAAGCCACCCGTTCTAATATATGAAGAGAAAGAAGAAATACAAATACAGACCGGGCGACCAGAAGTCGTGACTTATGTAGCGGCTGATTTGGATCCTCCACTTAAAGCCGAGCTGATGCAATGCTTGATACAAAATAATGATGTGTTTGCATGGACACCCAAGAAGGTCACAAGTATTTCCCCTGGTTATGGAGCACTCATTACACGTATACCTAGATGCTCAGCCTGTCAAACAAAAGAAGAGGGATTTTGGAGCTAAGCAGAGCCAGATCATCAAAGAGGAGGTGGACAAATTAATAGAGGCAGGTTATATTCGGGAGTGCAATTCCCTAGTTGGCTGACGAACGTTGTCTTGGTCTCTAAACCAGGAAACAAATGGCGAGTGTATATCAATTTTAGGGATCTCAACAAAGCTTGCCCGAAAGATTACTATCCCTTGCCTCACATTGATCAAGTGGTAGATTCTACCATTGGTTGTGAATATTTTTACATGCTGGATGCCTATCAAGGCTATCATCAGGTTCCTTTAGCCAAGGATGATCAAAAAAAGGTTAGTTTTATAACAGCCGAAGGTACTTATTGTTATAATGTTATGCCTTTTGGATTAAAGAATGCAGGGGCAACCTAGCAGAGGCTTATGAATAAAGTCTTCTGAGAACAGATGAGAAGAAACATGGAAGTATACGTAGATGACATATTAATTAAATCCCTTCAGGCAAAAGACTTATGCAAGGATGTAGAAGAAACATGCAAGACCTTGCGACATTATGGACTCAAGCTCAACCCTTGTAAATATTTATTTGGAGCTAAAGGTGGTAAGTTCCTTGGCTATATGGTTATAGAATGGGGTATAGAAGAGAATCCCAGCAAAGTTCGAGGAATCCAAGACATGGAGCCCCCACGCAACTAAAAGAAGCCTAAAGGTTGACCGGTTGAATTACGGCTTTATCTCACTTCATTTCTCGGTCAGCCGATCGAAGTTTTAATTTCTTCAAGTTACTCCAGAAAGCCACTAAATTCTAGTGGGATGAATAATGTGACAAGGCATTTCAAGAGTTAAAAGATTATTTATTAACCCTCCCTGTCTTAGCTAAATCTGTAGTAGGAGAGACTTTATGGATCTATCTTTCAGCAAATGAGCATGCTGTAGGCTCGATCTTGGTGAGGTAGGAGGGTAAAGAGCAACAACCAGTGTACTTCTCAAGCTATTTATTAAAGGGAGCCGAGTGTAGATAAACTACGCTCGAGAAATTAGCTTATGCATTAGTGTTAATAGCAAGGAGGTTACGTCCTTACTTTTTATCACATACGATCATAGTACTAACTAATAGCACTCTCGGCCGAATACTTCTCAATCCAGAAGCATCCGGACGGTTAATCAAATGGATAACCCAACTCAGTGAATATGATATACGGTACCAATCCCGTTCGACCATCAAAGCACAAACTCTGGCAGACTTCATAGTAGAAGTATATGGTCTGGAAGTAGAAGGAACTTGGAAAATCTATGTAGATGAGTCTTCAACTAGATAGGGTAGTGGAATTGGAATCCTCCTTATATCTCCAAGAGAGGACCGGGTTCAACTTTCAGTTCGATTGAATTACAGGGACACTAATAACGAAGCAGAATATGAAGCACTAATAGTTGGCTTACAAGCTACTCAACATGTGGGGGCCGCTCGAGTATGAATTTATTCTGACTCTCAGTTGGCAGCACAACAGTTAACAGGCAGTTTTGAGATTAGCAATGACTGACTCAAGCTATATGCAGAAGCATTCGATAAATTAAAGGTTGGATTTCAAGAAGTAAATATACAAAAGATACCTCGATCGGAAAACCAAGTGGCTGATGAATTAGCTAAACTAGCTTCAGCAATAATACCTTGGAACTTGGATCGGCCTGTGGAACAAACAGTGCTGGTATCTTGTATCGAGAGACAAATTGATATAAAAATACAGAGTGACTGGAGGACACCCATTATACTATTCTTGCAACAAGACATTCTACCAACCGAAGAAGAGCAAGCGAGAGTTTTCAAGAAAAGGGTTGCTCGGTATACGCTAGTGGGTGATCACCTTTATAAGTGGGCTTTCTCTAGCCCTTTGCTCAAATGTATTGGACTAGAAGACATACAATATATTCTACAAGAAGTTCATCAAGGTTCATGTGGGAGTCATATCGGAGGGAGATCCTTAGCTCGTAAAATATTATTGGGCATTGGCAAGAATAACCGAAAATGCAGTCATTAAATTCTTATAGCAGCATATCATTTGCATATTCAGAATTCCACATAAACTGGTTTCTGACAATGGAAAATTTTCAAGGACAAAGAATCAGAGAATGGTGTGTAGGGTATGGTATTACGCAAGCATTCACTTCTTTAGCATATCCACAAAGCAATGGGCAAGCAAAAGTAACTAATAGGGAGATTATCAAAGGGTTTAAAACTAAATTGGATTATGTTGATGGTAGCTAGGTGGATGAATTACCTAGTGTGTTATGGGCATATCGTACTACTCCTAGAGAAGCTACGGGAATAACACCATTTCAGCAAGTATACGGAGGTGAGACAGTAGTTCCCATTGAGGTTGGGGTAGAATCTGATCGAAGACAACTATATGATGAGGGTAATGCAGATCGACGTCTCATGGAGCTTGATCTAATAGAAGAAGTCTGGGACAAAGCAACAACTCGCCTTATATCATACTAACAACGTATGAGACAAAATTACAACAAAAGGGTTATCCGCCGATTCTTTCAGGTAGAGGATCTTGTATGGAGGCGCATCAAGCCCGTAGGGGATGTTAGAAAATTAGCGCCACAATGGGGAGGGCAATACAAAGTCATACAGAAGCTTGCTTCGGGCTCCTATTATCTTCAGGATGCAGAAGGAAGAAATCTCGAGCAACCTTGGAGTGCAAATCATTTGTAACTATGCAGAGCTTGACAAGTACGTCTGTAAGTTATCTGTATATTTCATTTAATTTTTGAATACAATAGGACAATGCAGGCATATATCCTTCAAACATGTATATTTACTTGGACGAATAAACCGACCCCCCCCTCTTCCGAGCGTGTTCCCTCTGCTCAGCACTAGTCGATCGGGGACTTTAAGGAGTGATTGGTCTGGCTTCCTTAAGGGGAATTGGAGACTTTAAACCCTTAAAAGTCGAGTAGTGACTATAAACCTCTGAGCGTGTTCCCTCCGCTCAGCACTAGTCGATCGGGGACCTTAAGGAGTGACCGACCTGGCTTCCTTAAGGGGAACCGGAGACTTTAAACCCTTAACAGTCAAGCAACGACTATAAACCTCCGAGCGTGTTCCCTCCGCTCAGCAGTAGTCGATTGGGGACCTTAAGGAGTGACCGACCTGACTTCCTTAAGGGGAACTAGAGACTTTAAACCCTTAACAGTCGAGCAGTGACTATAAACCTCCGAGCATGTTCCCTCTGCTCAGCACTAGTTGATTGGGGACCTTAAGGAGTGACCAGCCTGGCTTCCTTAAGGGGAACCGGAGACTTTAAACCCTTAACAGTCGAGTAGTGACTATAAACTTTTGAGCGTGTTTCTTCCATTCAGCACTAGTCGATCGAGGACCTTAAAGAGTGACCAACCTAACTTCCTTAAAGGGAACCGGAGACTTTAAACCGTTAACAAGTCAAGCAGTGACTATAAACTTCTGAGCGTGTTTCTCCCGCTCAGCAATAGTTGATCGGGGACCTTAAGGAGTGATCGACCTGACTTCCTTAAGGGGAACCAGAGACTTTAAACCCTTAACCAATTGAGCAGTGACTATAAACCTCCGAGCGTGTTCTCTTCGCTCAGCACTAGTCGATCGAGGACTTTAAGGAGTGACCGACCTGACTTCCTTAAGTGGAACCGAAGACTTTAAACCCTTAATAGTTGAGCAGCGACTATAAAACTTCGAGCATGTTTCCTCTACTCAACACCAGTCGAACAGGGACTTTAAGGAGTGATTAGCCTAACTTCCTTAAAGGGAAACGGAGACGTTAAACCTCGAGTTGATAAGCGACGATTTCAAGCTTCTTGATATGCTCCTAACACAGATGAAGCTCACTCGGAAGTTCAATTCCGATCAAAATACAACAGCGCTTACATAGTCACTGGTCAGCTCAAGCTCAGAAGTTCAATTCCGATCGAGACACAATAGTGCTTGCATATTCACTAGACAACTCAAGTTTGCTCGAAAATTTAATTCCGACCGAAATATAATAGCACTTGCCTATTCACTTGTCAGCTTAAGTTCACTCGGAGGCTCAAACTCGATCGGAGTATAATAAGCATTGGGGAGTCATTCATCAATTTAGACCTATTCGGGAGTGAAACCCCGACCAAAATATAACAACACTTGGATATTCATTCATCCACTTAAATCTACACGGCAAGTCAATACTGATCGAGATACAAGAACGTGCTACAGCTTTTGGATCTTCTCAGTCCACTTAGAATACGAAGTTGAGCCAAGATATAAAAATGGGTAAAGTTCTTTATATCAAGGCAACCTGCCTGAAAAACCTCCAAAGTGATATGATATGCAAAAATAACTAAGTACTAATTTTTACAAGCATATTCTTAGTTTTAGCAAGCAAGAAGTAAATATATTTGGTTATTTACCTATTCAAAAATAAGCTATTCCATAACGGCTTCACATAACTACTTATTCACTATATCCGGTATAAGTATAACAGGAGTAGCTCTGAAGATATACAGATATCGGAAAGCGATGAACAAGTAAGTATTGAACATTTGTTTACAATTCAAGAATAAAATACATACATGCAACTACCTATTTTATATGTTTGTGCCTAGTATCATGATTATAGTGTGCTCGTTTTAAACACTCAGAGGTAAGTTCACTTAGAATAATTTGGGAAACATGCAAATGTTAGTCAACAAAACAACAGTGTCTCTTATGAATACAAGTTTAGGAGAATAAGTACAATTAGCTTAACCCCTGGTCAGCCCATCTGCCAAATGTTCACTTAAAACTACTAAGAAATTTCTTGGGTAACTCTTTGTTGAGCCGTCGACAATCTATAAATTGAGGAGGAGACTCTTGAGGTAGATACCCTCCTTCTCGCAGTTGTTTACGGACCCCCATCAGCAGAATGAGTTAGAGTCCCTATGATGCGTTCAACAAACTCATTCACAAATTTAGGGGAGTCTAAATATTGTCGACGTCGGCTCTCCCAACGCTCTTCTTCACTCACCTATAAGATTGTAGCTCTGACTCTAAGTGATCCATTTTTCCTTTAAGGTCATCTCATTCTGTCTTAGCCTTCTCCAAATCCTTGGTAAGGAAATCTACCTGAGAGTCTTGAGCTTTTAACCGCTCTTGTAATTGTAGTAAATCAAAGTCCTGGGAGGCTAATTCTTGAGCTACGTCAGGAGATTTGGAATGAGAGGTTTGAAAATCTTTCGGAAGAGAAGACCTGAGAGTAGCATCTGCAATAGCCTTATCCTTTAGGGCTGCTTCAATATTCAATCTAGAATTCAAATCCCTTATCTGTAATTCTAGTGTCCTCTTCTCTCCTTCGTGAACTTGTAGTAGTTGTCGATGATTTTGAAGATCCTTCTCCAAGAGGGCCATATTTTGAGCTAGAGAACCTAGCTTCTCTCGTAATTAAATAATCTCGTTGTTAGGCGGAGGGGGAGCTGAGCTCAAAACTGTTATCTGAGTCTTCAAGATATTATTTTCTCTCTCTAATTCGGCGGCCAAGTGACCTATATGTAGGCTCAAGGTAAAAAAACTGAATGTGATAAAAACACATTTATAATCTAAAACCACAAGATAATAGAATTAAGAGAACTAGGAAACCCCATTCCAAATACTTACAGCGGTAGCTTGGCGATTATGTTCATCTGCTCGATCAATAATTTGCTTTCCTCTCATAAAAGTCTGGCATTGTAACCAAGACTCGGCTAAGGAACCTTTCAATTGGAGAAGTCCATATGAAATAGGAATGGAATCTGGTTGTCCCAATAAAGAAGGTAATTCTTAAGCTTGTTTAAAAAGGATTTGAGGAGGAACAGAGGTGGAAGGCCTCATAGAAGGGGTAGACAAAGGTTCAAGAATAGGGGGTAAAGTCCTAACACTAGAAGTAGTAGGAAGATTATGTACAAGAGCATGAATTAGAGATGATACAATAGGAGGTAAGGAGTCAAGGTTTAACTCAGTAGAAATACCTTGAGAAGTAGAACCAGAGGTTCTCTTATAAGGGGTTCTCTTGGCTCTCACTCTAGGTGGGGAAGAAGAAGAAATTGGCAGGGGTTGGAAAGGTATAGGCATGCTTGGATCCGTCCCAGGAGCAGGGATAACTGGGATAACAGTAGAAATAAGTAAGCTTAGTCGCATCATGTTAAGGGATAAATTATAACGAATACAAGTATAAAGCATAGACTCCTTACCTCTCTCATAAGAAATTTCAGAAGGGACAATAGGGATTTGTTCAAGCGTGGGGATAGTAAGCCCAAGAGGAGTGTGTTTATCAATATTTGGTCTCTTCCGTCGGGCAATGAAGGGACAGTCTTCCTCAGAAGATTTAGACTTCTCTTCAAACACTTCATTAGGAGGAAGCAATCCAAGGGTAGAAGATATGGGATTAAGGCGACAATATTTTAATAAATCCTCCCTGAACTTGGTTAGAGATGATCTAGACAATGCTGCATTCTTGTACATAAGAGCTAGGAGGATGACGTCAGCTAAAGGAAACAAAAAATCATAAGTTTAAGGGAAAACCAATGTAAGGGTAACATATAAGCAAAACGTTTAACTCACCAAAAGGGACATCCAATTCTGTATCAACGGAACTTATTCCAAAGGCAAACAGCAGGCCTTCAGCAATTAGCACCGGCAAACTAAATTTGACACCATTTAGTTTTGAAAGTGAAAAATGGAAGATCGAATCAACAGATATATCTTTTGGGTTAGGGAGGAAAGGAAGATTCCACTGCCAAGTTATAGGATACGGAGGAGGAGAAGGAAGGCATAAAAAGAAGAATTTATGCCTTCATTCTTCTTGTGCTGGGATTCTATTAAATAAAATGACTTTAGGACGACTCTGAAATTTAAAAAGGCTATCCTCCACTTGATGAGGGACGAAAAAATGGTAGAACAAGCGAGGAGATAAAGAAAAGTCGAGCAATCGAGAAACAACAATAAAACCAGCTAAAATAGAGAAAGATTGAGGGATAAGTTGATTTAGTGGTATGTTGAAATACACGCTAACCTCAACAATGAAAGGGTGGAGAGGAAACCGGAAGCCAGACAAAGCTTGTTCCCAGAAAATAGCAACGCTCCTTGAGGGTGGAAGATGGGGACGATCCTCAGGGGTAGGAAGAGTTAGATATGAAGGGAAGCCATAGTTCACTTGGAGTTCATATGCTTCTGGTTCTTTAAAATCAGAAGAGGAATGGGTGAACCATTCGACAGCAGAGGAAGAAGCCATTGTGAGGAAAGGGGTTCACAAAAGGAATTACGAATCGAACAGGGAGGAGAAAAATCTCTAAGAAGAAGGAGATGATAAAGTAAAATCCTTGTTCGCCACTTTTCCCCCTTTTTCAAAATCCTTGCACGATTATCGAGATAGATAGCATAGAAGATGACGTTACCAAGAGGGGCGTTAAGTTTGAAAAAAGGAGAGGAATCCCAAAAAGAAGGATCATCCTAAACCCTCAATAATTAGACCCAATCAGCCGAATTTGGCTAACCGAATTTATCAAGTAAAGAGGGCACACGGGTATCAGTGAACACACTCGGGCGTTAGAAACCGAGCGAGTACCTAGAGTAAAGGAATTCCGCTCGTCTTTATAGACTAGGCAGATGTACATATAAAAGAAAGCTATTAAGTCATTTACTATTAGGGGGATATATTCGAGCGGACATTAGGGGCCGAATGAATATCTAGCTCATAAAATTATACGAAGAATTCTCATGTGATTAAGGATCGAGCAAACGTTCAACCCCGCTTGGCCCTTATGAATCGAGGGGATATTTTAGGATTAGATGCCTAGATCCGACCGATCAATATTAACCAATCAAGTACATGATCGACTCGTTCAAGCCAGTCAGGGAGGGTGAACAGGTTCGTCCGATCTACATAAGTCGATCGAGCAAAAGAAGAAGAAAACTAAAGCGTATAGAGAAGCCAGACTGCTCAACCATCATAGATTGAATGAACACTCCCATTATATAAAGGCTGCTAAAGTAACCAAATAATCTGCATAGACCAATCAAGCAATTAGAACTAACATAAGAAATATCTATGAAGAAAACTTAGTCAATAATAGGTCGAAGCTTGTAACGTTGGGGAGGGATGAATGTAAATTCATCACAAATATTTACAATAGCAATGCCAAGCATAAATAACATCGATCTATCCCTAATTACAATAGCTTGGGAAGTAGGTCAGGAGGCCGATTTTTCACTAGTCTTCTCCGGTCCAGGAAGCTGGCTGGAGGATCAGAAACCAGTAATCCTAGCTCTTTCAGTTGTGCCACCCCATCATCAACCTCAACCTCGTAGTTAAGAGACCTTAAGAAAGAGTCCACCATAGGATTAATGAAAGTGGGAGATTCAATGTATGCCTTTCTTCGCTACTCAAAATGGGCATCCTCATTGGCCTTATAATCCGCCAATTCTTCTTGAGAAGCTTTTAAAGCAGCCTCTTTAAGATTCAGAGTGGATAGTTGGTCTGCTAATTCAGCTGCATGAGTATCTCTCAGTGATTGTAATTGGGAAGACAGTTGATCGATCTCAGAAGCTTGCTTCTCCAATCTAGACGATAACTCGTCGTTAAGGGGCAGTTGCCGACCGAAACTGAGATTGAAGGCTTTCTAGATTGACCTTATACTATTTCGATTGCTCCGTCTTAATTTGTAGCGCTTGACGAGCTTCTTGCAACTGAGAGGAAAGACTGTCTAGTTTCTTAGTGGCTTGGACAGAGGATAATTCTGAGACTTGCCTCCTCAATACCCCATTCTCTTGGATTAAATTATGCAATAAACGAGCTATATTCATATTATTTATCCAACATTGCACAAACAACAAGTCATTAAGAAGACGCTCAAGGAAAGGTAAGTATAAACATAAATGATTTTACCTTAGTCCCCTCAAGAGAAAAACTATCGGCTAGTTCAGAAAGATTAAACCCCTCAATTAATTGCCGGACTTCCTGTCATGACCCCCAAAAAAAAAAAAAAACAATATAAGAAGGGTAGGAGTGGAGGAAGAAGTAGAGGATAGAGTAATTTGCGCGGAAGGGGGGGGGCAAAAAATCAAAAAGGGTGAGTCCGGGCCTTTTTCTCCTTGAGCGGGTAAGACCATGGGTTCAGAAAACGTCATAACAAAAGCAGAAGGAGAGCTATCACTACCAGTAGGCAATTTCATAGAAGAAGAGGAAGCAAGGGTAGGATATAGTGTAGAAAGGGGGAGATCAGGAGAAGGAGGAGTAACATCTATAAGAGGAGTCTCGGTAGAAAGGGAGATAATTTTTTGCATAGGGGAAGGGGCGAGAGTCAGTTTGCGCCGTTTCTTAGTGGGGGCTTCCTCAGAAGATTTCTCCAAGCCTACTGGGGAGTTAAGCTCGATGATTGGAGGAAGGTTAATGAAATTTCCTTTTGGGGTCGTCGCATGGGAACTGGAAGTAACCCCTGTGAGAACTGAAACCTCTACTAAAGAAGGCTCTCCTAATTCCGCACGAAGTTCTTTATCCTTGGCACGGATTGCCTCCTCTTCCAAAAATAGCTTTTCATCGACCGCGACTTCGAACAGAGCATCCACTACATAAAATCAAAAGTGTTTTAGTTAGTAAAAAATGATTTCCATGGATAAATTATAACTCACCAAGAGAACCGCGAAGCTCTATCTTAACAGGGATCAAACCAAAGAGATGGAGAAGGTCATTGCATATCTATTTATGGATAAAAAAGCGACAACCTGATAATCTTTCTGAATAGGTAGTAAAAGAGGAATGTCGATGTAGTTCTTTTACATCTGGAAGAGTAGGAAGGGAGGATTGCCAGGAAGAAGTGTTGGGATGTATACTATAAGCCAAGCTTTTGTATGAACATCTATTTTGAAATATTTTGAAATGAGAATCACTTTGGTCAAATGTTTACATTTTATATTTATATATATGTCAATACAGTTATCCATTTAATTTATATTATAGATAACATGGTGTGTGGTGCCACACAGAAGATCATGTTATCAGTTCCTTATAAATTATAAATAGTAGCTCACAACCAAGATGGATTGGGACAAACCATTAGAATAGTTGTAGTGTAATTTAGTATCAGTCTATCTTGACTATAAAATTACACTAGTACACTATGTGTGTATTGAGTAGGACCGTTTGAGGTTGTTTGATTTGTACTGACTACATAAAAGAATAAGATCTCTGTTCTTATGGATGTGCACCCTCTTAATCCCTATATAATAACAAGCGCATATACTTAGTATTTATTTCTTTAACTTATCAATGGGTGAGATTTATTCATTAAATCAATAGGCCCGATGAGTTGGGAAATAGTACTATTTATATGGTGTGTTGTTGATTATAGAAGGAATTTGTGTCCTAATTAATTAGACTGATGATGTTTCCTTGAAGAGCTCATAAGGATTATCATGTAAACCCTGCAGGTGGACTTAGTCCGGCATGATAATAAGATTGAGTAGTACTACTCTTGGAATCAGATGTTAATTAATTGAGTTGTCAGTAACTCATTTAATTAACGGACATACGATATCTTAAACACAGGGAGATTAATGCACTCATGATAAGAAGGAGTCTATATTGTAATATGGGATTGGTGTGGTAGTTCAATAATAACCCTTTAGTGGTATGAGTTATTATTGATGGACTTGAGTTGGGTGTTCAGGCTGAACACAAGAAGCCCAAGCCCATCAGGAGGCCTAAACCAATTTCTCCTTTATGTCTCTGTTGTAGCCTCGATATAAAGCCTCACATTCACCCCAACATAATTTGGTTATGAAAAGGGAGATTTTTTCTAAACAGAATTCTGTTATTTTTCTTTCTTTGTAACCGACGACAAGGGTTATAAAAAGGGGAGTTGGCGCCCCCTAAACATAAGTTTTCCATAACTCTCTTGCTTAGGGTCGGCGGCACAAGGTTCTCCTTTTCTCTTTTTTAGGGCCGACGACACAAGGTTCTCCTTCTCCACCTTAAGGCCTGAGGCACAAGGTTTCCCTTCTCCATCTTAGGGTCGGCGGCACAAATCTCTTCCAACTCCACCTTAGGGCCGGCGGCTTGGAGGAGAGGAAGAAGAGGAGAGGGCGCCCATCATAGAGCCTCCTTTTGGTGGTCGGCGGTTTGGAAACAAAGACAAGAGGAAGGGTTGTTTTTTGTCTTGGTAGATTATCGCCCACACGACGTCCAAAAAGAGGAGAGGAATACAACAGAAGATCAAGAGGTCTTTAGCTACAAAGGAGTACAACTAGTTCTTTGATCCCGTTACGTAATTAGTTTAGTTTTCTTTGTATCGATTTTGAATACCAACACAAGAGGCCAGCGATCTTGTACTTTGATTAAGGTGTGCTTTGATCCATCAAGAACTTGCTTGATTGATCTAACACACGTCTGATCAAACATGCGGGTTGCTAGGAAAAGTTCTATACTTGTACAATTTTTGTACAGGGAAATTGAAACAGAACGAAATTCTAGCGCCTTCAAGTGGTATCAGAGCATGTTTTCTGGTTCTATGTGATTGGTTTTCGTTTAAATTATGCACTGCTCATATATAAGTTTAGGTAGGATAATAGTAGGATGGGCAAGAAAGATTAACTCTGTGGTTGCAGGCATCCTAGGTCCAACTATTATGGTTTTTGTGTTTGTGTATGATTTGAACCCTCGGGCATGTCGAGGTTGTTTTGTGTGCATGATTGTAATAATTAAATACAGCTGGTTGCTGTATTATTATTTTTTTACATTATGTTTAATCTAGATTATATGTAAATTCCTTTATGGAATATATGATCGATAAATGTAAATTTTTATTTCTTTTGTTGCGGCTTGTATCCTTGCTATGTGTGGTGCTATTTTGAGGACCGGAGGTAGGCGAAGAAGGAAGCAAGATAGACGCGACGACTTGATCCATTGGTGGCATATTGGAGGACAGCGTTGGATGAGGCCATAATAGTTGGAAATTTTATTTTCATATTTATTGCCTTTATATGTTGTTTTTATGTGCTGTGATGTTGTTTTTATGTGTCGTGATGTGTGTGCATGTTAGAATTCTCAATTTAAATAACTAAGTAGGAGAGAGATTATTTAAATAAATTCCACGATCTCCATTACTGGTTTGTAAGTGATGCATTCAAACTTGCGCGTTGGCTTTAAGTGCCTTCCTTCATATCAGATGAGTTTGTTTGCAGATCACTAGATCAAACTTCCTCTATGGATGATTATAGGAAATTATTTAGGAATGTGTGATCTTCTCCATCTGAAGAGGCACAATCCTAATTAATGGACTAAGTATCAAGTAATGATATATACTTAGGCGCATTTAATAGTATTCTCTCCATCGGAGTCACTACTATTATTTGTGTAACCGAAGATGAACTAACAATTAATTTTATTTGTCATAAAGTTAGGTTGACAAGATAATAAAATTAATGGCTAAAACCTCCTCTTACAAATGTTTGAATTAGTATACGTCCATACTATCGTGGCATACGAAATTCACGGTGTTTTGAGGTGTTGGTGAATTTAAATTATATTGTTTGAGGATTCAATATTATTTTAAATTCTAAAGTTTTGACCAAATATTTTATTTTGTGATTCTCAGGATTTCAAAATGACTTTCAATCCTCTTGCTGTTATTTTAAAAGAAAATAAACTTATGGTCTAAATTATATTGATTGGAAATGGAACTTGGACATTGTCTTAACTGCTGAAGAATACAAGTTCGTACTTCTTGAGGTCCATCCTAGCGTGCCTGATAAGGATTTTAGTGAAGAGGAGATAGAGAGACATAGGAAATGGGTCGAGGCAAATGAGATGGCGCGGTGTTACATTTTGGTTTCTGTGTCAAATGTGCTGCAACATCAGCATCAGACCCTACCCACTACCTATGACATGATGCTCAATCTTAAGGAACTCTTCGGACATCAGAATTGGGCTGCCAGGTAGGAGGCCATGAGAAATTTAATGACGAACACCATTGTTGGAGGATCTTGCGGCCGGCTTGAAGGGGGGTTGGATAGACGGCACCCCCAAATCTCGCTTCCTACACTATTGTTAGCTTGCGCAGCGGAATACAAATAAAAACAAACAAGCTAAACTAAATACAAGACAAAGAAAAGAACAAGCAAACTAATGCACGTCGATGTAACGTGGTTCGGAGATGATGCTCCTACTCCACGGCTGTCCGTAAGGTGGACGATCCCGATCCTTCGGTGGATTAGCCCCCGGAAACTCCGGCTATCTCAAGTCGCTCCTTGTGGGTGGAGAAACCTCACCACAACACACCAAGACCTCTTGGATTCCACAAACACTTGAGCACTTGTAGACTACTAATTAGACCTTAACCAAGTCTAATTTCGTCGCCTTGGCCGGCCATACCAAGCTCCTTCTTATAGAGCTTGGAACAAATCAGAACCTGATTTACCCGTTACCAGTCGACTGGTCCTTTCACCAGTCGACTGGTGCCAGCCCAACGGCTATGCTACAGTGCATCAGTCGACTGATCCATCACCAGTCGACTGCTACAATGCGCTACAGTAACTGCTACAGTACGCTACATTAACTGCTACAGTGCCACTACGGTAAAACCCTAAAACTAGGATTTTACTCCGAGTACAATCTCTCATGCACTGTACCCTCACGACTCACTTGACTCTTCTTTTGCAGCCTTAACCTTTTGCCTTCAAGCTTACTTCCTTTGGCTCTCGTCCCTCGGATGCATCCAAGCCCGCGGCTCGTCCCCAATGCCATCCTTCGCGTATGCCTCAAGTCGGCCATTGTCCTTGCTGCCTTGTCCATAGTCCCTCGGATGCTCCATCCTTCACCGGACCCGAAGCCGTCAACCTGAGTCACATGTGTCACCTGCAGTCCTGCACAACTCAAGTACACATATCAAATAACAAGGGTAAACCTAACTTAAACCCTTTGCCCAAACACCAAAACACATGGTCCCGCGGACCATTGGGATTGCTCCAACAATCTCCCCCTTTTTGGTGTTTGGCAATACGTTTAAGTTAGGGAAAACATATAGCAAATAAACATGCTAAAAACAAGGGTCTTACGATGCCAAGGCTAAACACTTGGACTTACTCCGCCGAATGGACTTACATTGCCAAGGCTACACACTTGGCAACCTCCGAATGGACTTACGATGCCAAGGCTACACACTTGGACTTACAACGCCGAATGGACTTACGTTGCCAAGGCTACACACTTGGCAACCGCCGAATGGAAATGCAAACATGCATTAGAACCTATCACAAGGCTCCCCCTACACCTAAGCTCCCCGTTGAGCTAGGATTTTATCACAAGGCTTTTTAAGAACCTATCACAAGGCTCCCCCTACGCAAAGGCACCAAAGGTTTTATCACAAGGCTTTTTAAGAACCTATCACAAGGCTCCCCCTACGCAAAGGCACCAAAGGTTTTCCCAACTAAACCTTACTTAGGTTTTCCCAACTAAACCTTACTTCTCCCCCTTTGCCTAACATCCAAAAAGTTCTCCAACAATATCCCAATTGTTGAAAACTTATCATCCAAACTGTCCCTAAACTCATGTATTAATCCCCCTTGGATCCCATACATCTAAGTGAGTTGACATGGTCACAAACCAATGCTGAAAACAGTTTCAGACTGGTATCAGTCGACTGCCCCAAGTGCCAGTCGACTGCCCCCTTCGACAGAACCTTACAGAAACATTCTGTGGTTGAAAACACTGTTACCAGTCGACTGGTGTTGGTACCAGTCGACTGGTGTCGTCAAAATGAGCTTACAGAAACATTCTGTGCTCAAAAACACTGTTACAAGTCGACTGGTATCTGCACCAGTCGACTGGTACCTTAATTCTGCAAAAATTAGCCTTTTCAAGCCAACTTCAGAAATGCACCAGAAATTCCCTAGACCTCCAAAAATTCCCAAATTTTGTGGAGAGGTCTATTGCACCCTTGTCTACTTGGTAAAAATACATTACAAAATGTATCTATCACCAATCCCAAGATTGACACAAAATCCAATACTAGCTAAATGGTTCAATTGAACCTTGACCTAAAGTCCTAGTTTTGGCTTCCTTTTGATGTATTTGCCCATACCAACCCACAATGCATCCCTAGCATTGGTTTATATGGAATCTATACATCCAAAACCAATTATCATGCTATATGACCCCAAATGTCATATTTCTTGCATGAAACACAATCCATGTGTGCCAAATCCCTAGGTTTGAGACTCAAATCCGTCTCTAAACCATTTGGCACACTCCATGGCTCCTCTAGACTCCCAAGTAGTACCCACCTGAGATCCATTGGCTATGGGTCCCAAATTGACTCTTGGAGCTCCCCCTAGAGCTCTTAGCGTTAGCCACCTCCCTAGGTGACTCATCCACAATGGCTAGGCCACATCGATCCACCCCCGGTGACACTTGGCCTACAAACGTAACTTTCTTAACCTTGGACATCTTGTCCTTGGTTAATTTCTTCTTACCATTAAATGGCTTTTCCTTGCCATCTATTGACTTCTCCTTGCCATAGTCATATGCAACCCTAGCATAAGACTTTCCCTTAGCCTTGGAGGACTCTCCCTTGCCATGATCATTTGTCGCCCTAGCATATGATCTCCTTTTGACCTTGGAGGACTAGATCGGTATCCCAAACCCGATCTATCATTGTTGGGTTTTTGACTCCCCAACACCATACTTAATCCCTTAGATCCAATAGTGAATCTCTTAAGGAATTTCTCTAAACCATCAAGCTTTGCCTTCAAGGCTTGATTCTCCCTTTCTAGGTTCCTAAACCTAGAGTCAACATGTCCACCTTGGACATTCCTAGACCTACCCTTTCTAGGCATATGTCTCCCCTTCTTGGGATTAATGCCTTGGGTCTCCTTAGGTCTACCATTTCTAGGTTTTTCATGTATAGGTCTCCTAGGGTTATGATCGATATTTACCCTATTCCTATCATGATATTTAAATCCAAAATTTTGCATGGGTAAATAATGAGAATTATTCCTAGCATGCATGGAGGAATTTAAATTTGACTTCAAATTCAAACTAGGGTTTACCTTACCCTTTACCTTTGGAGCTCCCCCTTGACATGAGCCTCCATTCTTCCTCTACTTCTTTTCCCACATCTTCAAATGCGCCAACTTCTTGAGCTCTTTCTTCTTTGGGCATTTGGTGTGGTAGTGCCCTATTTCACCACAAGTGAAGCATCTAATGTGCTTCTTCTCCTTCTTCTTCTTGGCACCATCATTTCTACAACCCACATTAGTATTCAAATCAACTTGAATGGGTTTAGAATTTACCTCTTTCTTACCCATAGGACATCTACTCTTGTAGTGCCCTTTTTCATTGCAACCGAAGCAAATGATATGGTCCTTTGACTTGACTTCGGTGGAGGTGCTCACTAGGTTGACCTCCAAGACCTCTTCTTCATCCGTCTTGGATTCTTCTTCAACCCTTGAGGATGTTGATGATGCTTCATCTTCCTTCTCCTCCTCGGATGTTGAGCATGACTCAACTTCCGTTTGCTCCACCTCCTCTTCTTGAGCTACTAAACCCAACTCCTTGGGCTCCACATCCGATTGGTCCTTCTTCTCCTCTTGGACCACTTCATCACTTTCTTCGGATTTTTCTTCTTCTTCTTATGTAGGCAAAAATTCCTCCCATGGAAATTTCTTCACTTTGCTCCATAATTCATGGGCATTTTCATACTCACCTACATCACTTATCACATTAGGAGGCAATAAATCTATTAAGATTGATATTACCTTTGAGTTTGCCTCCGATCGTGAGGTTTGCTCTTCCGTCCAATGTCGTGTTCGGAGCTTCTTTCCTTTCTTGTCCTTTGGGACTTTGAATGGCTCTTTGACCACCATCATTATGTCTCAATCCGTATTGAAGAAGGTCTCCATCTTCATCATCCAATAGGTGATGTCCCCAAGGCTTCCTCCTTCGAACTTTGGAGGGACAATCAACCTGGCCATCTTCTTATGCGTTGCTCTTCTAGGCGGTTAGTCCGATGAAGTGCGTCCTTGCTCTGATACCACTTGTTGGAGGATCTTGCGGCCGGCTTGAAGGGGGGTTGGATAGACGGCACCCCCAAATCTCGCTTCCTACACTATTGTTAGCTTGCGCAGCGGAATACAAATAAAAACAAACAAGCTAAACTAAATACAAGACAAAGAAAAGAACAAGCAAACCAATGCACGTCGATGTAACGTGGTTCGGAGATGATGCTCCTACTCCACGGCTGTCCGTAAGATGGACGATCCCGATCCTTCGGTGGATTAGCCCCCGGAAACTCCGGCTATCTCAAGTCGCTCCTTGTGGGTGGAGAAACCTCACCACAACACACCAGGACCTCTTGGATTCCACAAACACTTGAGCACTTGTAGACTACTAATTAGACCTTAACCAAGTCTAATTTCGTCGCCCGCCATACCAAGCTCCTTCTTATAGAGCTTGGAACAAATCGAACTGATTTGCGGGTTACACCGACCTGGTCCTTGCACCACCGATCTGATGCCACCAACGCCTCTCAACGGCTATTCACATACGCATCACCGACCGTGGTCCATACACCACCGATCACACAAGACGCTACAAGAATCGCATAAGGTTGCCACAAGAAACCCTAAAACTAGGATTTTACTCCGAGTACAATCTCTCATGCACTCGTACCCTCACGACTCATTTGACTCTTCTTTGCAGCCTTGACCTCTTGCCTTCAAGCCTACTTCCTTTGGCTCTCGTCCCTCGGATGCATCCAAGCCCGCGGCTTGTCTCCAATGCCATCCTTCGCGTATACCTCGAAGTCGCTTCCCTCGGCCATTGTCCTTGCTGCCTTGTCCATAGTCCCTCGGATGCTCCATCCTTCACCGGACCCGAAGCCGTCAACCTGAGTCACATGTGTCACCTGCAGTCCTGCACAACTCAAGTACACATATCAAATAACAAGGGTAAACCTAACTTAAACTCTTTGCCCAAACACCAAAACAGATGGTCCCGCGGACCATTGGGATTGCTCCAACAACCATGACTGAGGGGGCACCCATAAGGGATCATATCCTCAAGATGATGGCTCATTTGAATGAGATGGAAGTCCTTAGAGTTGAAAGCGATGGGGAAACCCAGGTCGATATCATTCTCCAAACGCTGCCTAAGAGTTTTGAGCAGTTCCGCCTGAACTACAACATGAACAAAAGGGTTTATTCGTTGACGGAACTTCTGACAGAACTCCAAGCGACAGAAGGGTTATTTCGTCAAAGTTCTCAAGTTCACATTGCTGAAAATGTTTCTGCCTCTAAGCTGAACGACGGAAAGAAGAAGAAGAAACAAGTTGGTTCGGCAAAGAAAGTGATTTGACCTCAAGGGACTAGGCTGCAAGTGGGTGTGAAGAAGCCAAAGGGAAAGTGTTTCACATGCAAGCAGTCTGGACATTGGAAGGTGGACTGTCCTCGCAGAAAGGAGAACAATAAAGGTATATCTTATTCATTAGTTGTTGAAACATGTTTAGCGGTGTTATCTATCGGTACCTGGTGTGTAGATACAGGAGCCACTGATCATGTCTGTAATTCATTGTAGGGGTTCCAGGAAACCAGACGACTACATGAAGGGGAGATCATTGTCTACATGGGCAATGCTATGAGAGTGACAACTATTGCAGTGGGAGATGTTTATTTATCTTTTGATAGAAATAAAACTTTGATTTTGAAAAATTATCTTTACATACCATGTTTTAGAAAGAACTTGATTTCAGTTTCTAAATTATTTATGGATAGATATTCTATTTCTTTTGATGACAAAGTGGTTGTCAAGAAAAATAGGGTGGTTATCTGTTCTGGTGCGTTGGTTGGTAATTTGTATACTCTAAAATCCAATAACTCTCACGATGCAACAAATGGAAATTAATAACACATCTTCTAATTCTAATAAGAGAAAGCAACCTTCGGAAATGAACCAAACATATCTTTGACATCTAAGGTTGAGTCATATTAACTTGAGTAGGATTCAAAGTTTAATAGCCGATGGATTTTTGGGTCCATTGGTAGTGGAAAACTTTCCGACTTACGAGTTTTGCTTGGAAGGAAAAATGACCAAGAGGCCTTTTAAGGCAAAGGGGTATAGAGCTAAAGAAGTGTTGGAATTAGTTCATTCTGATTTGTGTGGGCCTATGACTATCCAGGCAAGAGGTGGTTTCGAATATTTTGTCTATTTTATAGATGACTATTCGAGATATGGGTACATTTACTTGATGGTCCGTAAGTCTAAGTGCTTGGATAAGTTCAAAGAGTACAAAACTGATGTGGAGAAACGTCATGGTAAAAGTATCAAGACACTACGGTCTGATCGTGATGGAGAGTACCTCTTAGGAGAATTTAGGAGTTACTTATTAGAGGCTGGGATTCAATCCCAATTGTCTGCACCTAGTATACTCCAACAGAATGGTGTGGCGGAATGAAAGAATAGGACTCTTATGAAAATATGCTTTGGAAATAGAGGCGTACATTTTGGACTTGGTATCTTCTAAGTCAGTACCCTCTACTCCCACATAATTATGGAATGAGAGTAAGCTTAGTTTGAAACACATTCGGATTTGGGGTAGTCCAGCACATGTGCTGAAGAGAGATACTAATAAGTTGAAATCACGTACATATGTTCGCTTGTTCATCGGATTTTCTAGAGGAACTAAAGGTGGTTTGTTTTATAGTCCTAAAGATCAGAAGGTCATTGTTAGCACCAATGCCCGATTGTAAGAAAAGGACTATGTAATGAACCACAAGTCCATAAGTAAAATTGTTCTTGAGGAAATAAGAGAGGACACTTCTACTTTAGTACCAACAATATAAGATGAGATACCACAAGTAGCTGTAACACGTGTCACAAATGATGTACAATTACAGGTAGTGCCTCGTCATAGTGGGAGGGTTGTTAAACAACCTGAAAGATTCATGTTTTTGGGAGAGTCTTCGGACTTGATCCCTGGTGAACATGAAGTTGATCCCTGGATATATGATGAAGCACTCCAAGATAAAGATGCAGCATCTTGGCAAAATGCAATGAACTCTGAAATATAATCTATGCATTCTAATCAGGTCTGGAAGCTTGTAGAACCATCAAATGGTGTAAAAGCCATTGAATGTAAATGAGTCTACAAAAGGAAAAAAGGAATAGACGGAAAGGTGGAAACCTTTAAAGCGAGGCTTGTTGCGAAGGGGTATACTCAAAAAGAGGGAATCGATTATGAGGAAACTTTTTCGCCGGTAGCCATGCTTAAGTCTATCCGGATTCTTTTATCTATTGCTGCTCATATGGATTATGAGATTTGACAAATGGATGTCAAGACAACTTTCCTTAACGGAAGTCTTGAAGAAAACATCTATATGATGCAATCAGAGGGATTCATTGCGAAGGGCAAAGAGCATCTTGTATGTAAGCTCAATCGACCCATTTATGGACTGAAGCAAGCTTCGAGGTCTTGGAACATCTGGTTTGATGAAGTGATCCAATCTTATGGATTCATTCAGTGTCCGGATGAGTCTTGTGTATACAAGAAAAGTGACGAAAATATGGTGGTATTTCTTGTACTATATGTAGATGACATTTTACTCATTGACAACAATGTCAAAGTGTTGTCAGATGTAAGGGTATGGATGTCCAAGCAGTTTGATATGAAGGACTTGGGAGAATGTGGACATATTCTTAGGATTAAAGTAATAAGGGATCGCAAGAAAAAGATGTTGTGCTTATCCCAAGCTTCATACATCGATATTATCCTAGCTCATTTTAACATGCAAAACTCCAAGAAAGATTTTATACCTTTTCGGCATGAAGTACCTTTATCTAAAGGAATGTGTCCTAAGACACCAAAGGAGATAGAGGAGATGAAGGCAGTTCCTTATACTTCGGTTGTAGGAAGCCTAATGTATGCGATGCTATGTATGTGACCGGATATTTGTTTTGTCGTGGGCATGGTTTGCAGATATCAAAGTAACCTAGGACCGGGACATTGGTTTGCCGTAAAACATATATTAAAGTACCTAAAAAGGACTAGAGATTATATGATGATTTACCAGGCAAATGATTTGCTCCCTGTGGATTACACGGATTCGGACTTCCAATCAGATAGGGATAATAGAAAATCAACCTCGGGGTATGTGTTTACTTTGGGAGGTGGAGCCATAGCATGGAGGAGTGTTAAGCAAAAATGTGTTTCAGACTCCACCATGGAAGCTGAGTATGTGGCAGCCTCTGAGGCAGCCAAAGAAGCTGTATGGCTCAGAAACTTCTTAATGGACTTAGATGTGATTCCTGGTTTGCCCAAAGTTATCACAATTTATTGTGACAACAGTGGTATAGTAGCAAACTCGAAGGAACCACGAGCCCATAAGGCAAGTAAACACATTGAGCGCAAGTACCACCTGATACGAGACATCGTAAAACGAGGAGAGGTTGTTATCGCCAAGATTACATCAGCATATAACCTGGCAGATCATTTCACTAAGGCCCTTCCGACGAGAGCTTTTAATAGGCATGTTGAGGGATGAGAATCAGATGTATGGCAGCATTTATGACATCATAGTTTTTTAGTATAAGAGGGAGATTGTTGGGATGTATATTATAAGCCTAGCTTTTGTATGAACATCTATTTTAAAATATTTTGAAATGAGAATCACTTTGGTCAAATGCTTGCATTTTATATTTATATATATGTCAATGCAGTTGTCCATTTAATTTATATTGTAGATAACATGGTGTGTGGTGCCACACAGAAGATCATGTTATCGGTTCCTTATAAATTATAAATAGTAGCTCACAACCAAGATGGATTGGGATAAACCATTGGAACGGTTGTAGTGTAATTTGGTATTAGTCTGTCTTGACTATAAAATTACACTAGTACACTATGTGTGTATTGAACATGACCATTTGAGGTTGTTTGATTTGTACTGACTACATAAAAGAATAAAATCTCTGTTCTTATGGATGTGCGTCTTCTTAATCCTTATATAATAACAAGCACGTATACTTAGTATTTATTTCTTTAACTTATCAATGGGTGAGATTTATTCATTAAATCAATAGGCCTGATGAGTTGGGAAATAGTACTATTTATATGGTGTGTTGTTGATTATAGAAGGAATTTGTGTCCTAATTAATTAGGCTGATGATGTCCTCTTGAGGAGCTCATATCATGTAAACCCTGCAGGTAGACTTAGTCTGGCATGATAATAAGATTGAGTGGTACTACTCTTGGAATCAGATTTTAATTAATTGAGTTGTCAGTAACTCATTTAATTAACGGACATACGATATCTTAAACACAAGGAGATTAACGCACTCATGATAAGAAGGAGCCTATATTGTAATATGAGATTGGTGCAGTAGTTCAATAATAACTCTTTAGTAGTATGAGTTATTATTAATGGACTTGAGTTGAGTGTTCGGGTCGAACACAGGAAGCCCAAGCCCATCAGGAGGCCTAAACCAATTCCTCCTCTAGGTCCCTATTATAGCCTCTATATAAAGCCTCGCATCCATCCCAACAGAATTCGGTTATGAAAAGGGAGATTTTTTCTAAACAAAATTCTATTATTTTTCTTTCTTTGTAACCGACGACAAGGGTTATAAAAAGGGGAGGTGGCACCCCTTAAACATAAGTTTCCATAACTCCCTTGCTTAGGGTCGACGACACAAGGTTCTTCTTCTCTCTTGCTTAGGGCCGGCGACACAAGGTTCTCCTTCTCCACCTTAAGGCCGGTGGCACAAGGTTCTCCTTCTCCACCTTAGGGCCGGTGGCACAAATCTCTTCCAACTCCACCTTAGGGCCGGCGACTTGGAGGAGAGGAAGAAGAGGAGAGGGCGCCCATCTTAGAGACTCCTTTTGGTGGTCGGCGATTTGGAAACAAAGAAGAGAAGAAGGGTGGTTTTTATCTTGGTAGATCGTCGCTCACACGACGTCCAAGAAGAGGAGAGGAATACAGTAGAAGATCAAGAGGTCTTTAGCTACAAAAGAAAGGTACAACTAGTTCTTTGATTCTGCTGCGTAATTAGTTCAGTTTTCTTTGTATCGATTTTGAATACCAACACAAGAGACCAGCGATCTTGTACTTCGATTAAGGTGTGCTTTGATCCATCAAGAACTTGCTTGATTGATCAAATGCATGTCTGATCGAACATGCGGGTTGCTAGGAAAAGTTCTATACTTGTACAATTTTTGTACAGGGAAATTGAAACAGAATAGAATTCCAGTGCCTTCAAGAAGACCAAGAGACAGGCGCAGGAAATTTCACAAAAAAGAAACGTGATTTCTAGCCTTTGATGGAAGAAGACATTTCTTCAAAAAAGATCATCTTAGGCCTGAACTGAAACAAGAAGACACCAGGGTCCGACTTCTTAGGATACGAAAACATAAAGAAATTTTGGGGAGTTAGGGGAATGCCAAAAAGATGAAATACCATGAACAAACCACATAGATAACGAAAGACATTAGGAGCAAATTGTTGCAAAGGGATATTGATGTATCTGCTTATTTCTATCAGAAAAGGGGGAATGAGAAAATGTAGGCCAATTATTAATTAATGTTTGAAAAAAGTAACATAACCCTCAGGAGAAAGGTGAAGACGAGCATCAGAAGTAGGAATCACGATGCTATATTCTTTAGAAATTTCATATTCTGAACGAATGGAAGTCATATCAAGCTTAGGAAAGGTGGAATGTGTTTGAGCGTACCAAGCGGTAAAAGACTCTTCAGCCATAGAACAATACAAGAACATAAGAGGGACGACTTACTGAAGTCTCAAAAAGGATGAACTGAAAGAGGAAACTAGGAAAGAAGAAGGGTCGGTAGAGAATGAAGAATGGCAAACAACAGCACCAGCAAAGAGCGCGAGGAAGAAGAGGAAAAAGGTAAGAAGATAAAGGGTTTAGGGTTTTTTCAGGAATATCATTGGTAATGACAACCGTTGGATATGAAGAACCCTTACAAAGGGAGCCGTCACTTTGTTAAGGGAAGAATGCGATAGGACGTTACTGAGAAAGCATGCAAACCACTATGTTAGAAAGAAGAAATAAGTGACACATGTCAGGAATCCATAAACAGGCATTTATGATAGACATAACAGATTAAATCATGCTCGGGTTATCATTGCAGTATCGTGCGCCTCCAACACTCTCTTTCCGTTAAAGAACCAATCAACAACGAGAAAGGTGTTCGATTTCCTAGGTGCAATAAAGAGAAGAATGAGGAAAAAATATAAACAATAAATTGAGGTGGGGTCTAACTCACAACATCCTGGCTAAACACAATCTCAACCAATTTTGTAGACAAACAACCTAGTTAAGAGTTCAGACTCGCTCGAGCCTATACATAAATTATTTTGTTCAATTACTCCTAGCGTAGTTGATCACTTAGTTTTATACACCCTCCTCAAACATAAATATGAAAGTCTGATATCACTATCAGTGATTTTACAATCATAGCCCTTGAGCTTCCATGAACAAATACAACAAATTAATCAGCCTAGAAATACTAGATTACTATACCCCTCTCAAATAAGAGAATATGATAGACAACAACCTAAATAAAATTTGAAACAAGAAGAATGGATAAGCTGACTCATTATCATGTTCTGTGGGATGAAAACAAATTTCATCCAGTATTATTACCAATAGAAAAATTTGTCATTCAACAGGATCTAATAGAAATCTCCCGATTGCTCTTCCCATCCTAAGTAAGGGCGAGTAATATAGTGCCAACCCGGGCGGAAGGGAGAGGCTCGTCCTATCCTTTGACACTTGTATGGTGCACCCTCCCAAACATGTGACTGAAAGGTCCTCTCTGACCTAATTTGATCTAACCTGGCTTGTAGAAGATCCACTTTAACTTTCTGCTGGCCCAAGACGTGTTGTCGTGGAAATATTAGTAAACTATTTACATAAATTTTTCTGGTTAGAACGGGCATCTCTGAAGTGTGTTGGGCTTTTAGATCATCCAGCTCCTCAGTCTTTAGCTTCAAAGCTAGATAAGCTTTGTCTCGTAAAGCCTTTTCTGGCTGGATTTCAGGTTGAGCCGCTAATAGACACACCTCTAGCTCTTTTGGATGAGAACGACATATATTCAGTGCTCACATTCTCTCAACTAAAGATTTCTCTTCTCATGTAGCAATTGATCCTAGGGGAGAAGATCAGAAGCCCTGACTTCTAATAGAATTCGTGGAGAGCTGGTAGAGCAAGAAGGAGCAAAGCTGGACGTTGTATGGGGCAGGATCACCCACTTATTTAAAGTGCTGGAGGCATCACGAGATCCTTGAAGCAGGGGTCATGGGATCATTGTGGCAGGGGACACGGGATCATTATAGTAGAGGTCACGAAATCATTGTAGTAGGGGTCATGAGATCACGGTCATTAATAGTAAGGGTTCAGGAAGAATCAATATTTAGCAACGAGACAAATAAACTTAGGTCTACTCAGTTGGACACACCTCCTTCGATTAGACTTGAAGGGGAGGCTAGTGATATGGATTATAAGGAGCGGATCCTGTATAATAATGAGAAAGGGGATATAAGGAGAAGAGAGGGAAAGTAGGGAGGCCCGGGGCGAGACAAATGCACTCGGTAAGAAAATCTTGGTCGAAGACGTAGGACCAGTCGGGACAAAACTTACAGAGCACATGAAGCAGGTAGATGTGCTCGGTAGGCAAGTCTCGGTCGACCGTATAATGTCAGACGAACCTAAGTGAGTGAAGTGTTAGCATGAACTCCTACGCTTGACAGGGAGGACTCGGTCGAACATTAAAGCCCGACCGATAATATAGGCTTAGGCGAGAATATGAGCCCGACTGAACTAAAGCAGATAAAGAACTAGCACGTTCAGATACGCTCGGAAGTCAAGGTTTGATCGAACATAAAATATTGATAAAAACTTAAGCGACAGAGTGCCAACGAACCTAGGAACGCTTAGCCGGCAAAGACTGGCTGAGCTCAAAGGTAGGCATTCCTAAGTAATCCCCATAGCTGGTCGAGCAAAGACCGATGACATACCATAAGGCTCAACATGACTCAACCGGAAAAATCTGGTCGAGCATGAACATAACTCGCTCGATAATATAATCTCGGATGAGCGAGCAGATATACAAACTAAAGTTAATAGAAGACGCCCAGCTGGGAAATATCTGGTCGAGCATGATCCTAACTCACTCGGTAATATGTTCTTGGACGAGCGAAGCAGATATACAAACTAAGGTTAATAGAAGACGCCCGGTTGGAAAATATCCAGTCGAGCATGAACCTAACTCGCTCAATAATATAATCTCGGGCGAGCAAGCAGATATATAAACTAAGGTTGATAGAAGACGCTCGGCTGGGAACTATCCGGTTAAACATAGGTACAACATACTCAGTAGTAGAAGCCCGGTCGAGCATACACATTGTAGGACCGTTGGGCCGGCTAGAAGGGGGGTTGAATAGCCCTGAAAAAAAAAACAAAAGCAACCCTTCTCGAACTCTTAAACTAACACTTGTATAAAATTAGCTAAGCAGAAATACAAGAAAGAAACGAGGCACCGTGTTTGACTTGGTTACAACCGGGGAGGTTGTTAATCCAAGGAAAGTGATCGCACTAAAAACTCCTTCGGGCGGAGAAACCTCTTACACCGATGAAAGCACAAAAACAGAAGCTAAACTAGAACAGTGAGCGCACATGTGTTTGGAATGCTAATTACTGAGTTGATGAAAAGCTTCTGGACCAAGGCTATATTTATAGCCTTGGTCGGGGCACCTGGAAGGGTTCCGGGCGCCCTGGGGGGATAAAACATTATTCCCCAATGTTCAGATCGCGTAAATCGTGATCCTGGTCAAAATCAGGGTCCGGGCGCCCCGGACTATTCTGGGCGCCCCGGAGCCCAAAGTCAACAGCGTTGACTTTTTGGTCCGGGACCTCTTCTCTGGTTCAGTCCCTCCTCGGTCCGGTTCTTCTCCTCCGGATCCGCTCGCTTGGGTGATCTCTGCCATCCGGAAAAGGGCTCACCCGAACCCAACTTCCGGTCTTCTCGAGCGAGCTTCCCTCCGGCTTCTCGTCCCTCGGAATCGCTGCGTTTTTCCTTCTCGTCCGCCGGCGTACTCATCGGCAGTCTTCGTCCCTCGGACGCACCGCGTGCCGTCCTTCTCGCTAGCTGCGTCTCTTGCTCCCCGAGCAATCTTCCGCTCCAGCTTTCGTCCCTCGGAACCACCGCACGCTTCCTTCTCGTCCGCCGGTGTACTCTTCCGCAGCACCTCGTCCCTCGGACTGCCGTCCTTCTCGCTAGCTGCGTCTTCCGCTCGACTACCTGTGTTCCTAAGCTCCTGCACACTTAGACACAAGGTTAAAACAAACAGGACCTACCTTAACTTGTTGATCACACCAAAACAACCTTGGGGTTCCAACACACATAACTCGCTCGGTAATGTACACTTGAGCTATCGAATAAATATACAAACCAAGGTTATCAGAAGGGACTTGGCTTGGAAGTATCTAGCTGGACATAGGCACAATAAGCTCGATAATATAACCCCGGGCAAGTATATCAACACGCATCTTTATAAGACTATTAGTATGAGATCGACCTGGCAAAATTTGGTCGGGCATAAAGACACTCACATCCAAACATACCTAGTAAGGAGTATTATAACTAAATATATGTGATGTATATGAATAATATATGATCATATGACAAGTTGGCGGGAAGCAGCTTCTAGAAACTTCTGTAAGTGCGCTAGACGACAAAAAGAGTACATCTAGGGTACAAAAAAGATTCCTTAAACTATTATTGCATGTACTTACGTAATCTCATAACAAATTTTAACAAACAGGGGTCCACCTCATGATCGCGGAGGTTATATGAGGTGGTATAAAAAGGAGAATCCTCTCCGTTGGCAAGGTACGTGCAACACTGCCACTGAAACCCTAGTTCTATTCCAGTTTATTGTACTTCTTCTTCTTCCCACTTGGAGCAAAGGAGACTGACTTAAGTGTCGGAGGGCCTAGCCAAGGATTCTCATCCCAGTCTTAGGTTACTGACATTTTGTTGGTTGGTTTCGTAGTGCGTAGGAGGCGATATCATCTGCTGGAACATTGAGTTGTGGTTTTCTCCGTCACGGTGTTCTAATTCGCAGGAGTCCTCCCTGGATCGGCTTTGGGTTTCTCCGATCTAGCTTCAACTTACTATTCTCGTCGCTGGAAGGTATTGTTTGATTGGATTTCTTCGGGATCTGCTCTGGTTTTCTCAGATCCATTATTATTCACCTTCCCCGGAGTTGTCGCCTATCTTTCCTCCAGAGTCATCGCTTGCCGTCCCCAGCTCTTCATCTCGTTACGCTCTCAGACAAGATCAGTTTCCAACAAGGAGATGTCGACGTTGAATGTTCATATGCTAGTATTGGTCTATCGATAGCAGTTGGACATTGAAGATTAGTAGTACGATAGCAGCACAGTGAAGTTAGAGTGGTAGAACGGTCGTATGAGTTCGTGAATAAGCATAGAAGATGATACTCAAGACTACTTGTCGAGGGCTCTTTTATAGGCATATCTGTGTGCCTGGACCACCCCTGAGCACCTGGATTGAGGCCTATCCAATCCTTTTTCATCACTGACTTATCTATGTCCGAGTGCCTAGACTTGGTCTGGGCGCTTGGACCGGGTCCAGGTGCCTGGACCTAGTCTGGGTGCCCGGATCGCTGACATGTCTGCCCTTCACCGAAGCTCCATCTCTGAAAATTTATCCATCTCCGAGCACCTGGATCAGTCAAGGCGCCTGGACCCTGATGTGTGCTGGCCAATTAGCATGTGCCAACTCCTCTACTCTAGTACCTAGGCTTGGGCCAATGCAAGCGCTTGGACTCCGTCCAGGCGTCTGGATCTCCAAGTGCCTAGATCCTTCCCGAGCACCTGGAGACCCTTTTTCTAGCCAACTTGCAGTTTGATTTCCTATAAAACACATTAGTCCAAGCAATAAAAATTACCCTACAAAATAGAATTAATATAATATAAAATAGAAAGATTATTAATTAGATCTTATCTGGCCAAGACTAGGATCTAGTAGTGGTCTCAGCTTAGACATCAAAATTGACTCTAAGCTGGACTGCCTATAGTCTCACCAGGACTTGTCCTCACTGAATCTCTCCTTTAGTTACTTATTTTCACTTGCCAGTTACAGTCACTTGACTTGTCTCTTTACCCACTAGGTATTTTTGATAGTTATCAGGTTCACAAATCCAACTAGACTTTAACCTACTGCCAGGTCCCACAGACCTAGATGGACTTCCTGCCAGATATCAGGTCACTCCTTGATTTATTTGGACTTCATGCTAGTTATTAGGTCCTCAGACCTAATTGGACTTTAGTCTGGTGTCAGGTCTTCTAGACCCATCAATTCTTGCATACTTGGTAACAATGTTAATTCATTTGTCATTCATCAAAACCTGAGTTTGACTATTGGTACTAACAACACCAACATATTCGACATTGACATATTTGATAGCTCGTCCCAATACACTGTCGAAATCCTTGGGGGGTTTCGCTCACCAGGGAACGAAAGAAATCCCCATCGATGAGCCCTTGAGAGATGACACTCACCAATATTTCGGTTGTGGATAAGAGGATATCCGTAACGACTTGATTGAATCACTTGATATATGCTTTCAACATTTCTTTGGCATCCTACTTGAGGGTGAACAAGTTCAATCTGGTCTTGTGGTATCTTTAGCTACTAGCAAAGTGATGGAGGAATATTGTCTTGAAATCTTTAAAGCATGAGATGGAACCCGATGAGAGATGATTGAACCACCATTGTGTTGATTCTAAGAGTGTTGTTAAAAATACTCGGCATTTGATACCATATGTATACTAATATAGTAGAATGACATTTTTGAACTTACAGAAATGATCTTTGGGATCGATTGCGCCACCAAATTCCCTAATCTGCGAAGATCGGAATTATTTGGGCAGTTTATCTTCGATGATCCCTTGAGAGAAGGGAATACTTGGCCGCTTGAGTGAGTTGCTAGTAGCAGGTGCTTTTCCACACTTTGGATCTTGGAGAGGTGCATCTCCAGCAGAGGATCCTTGAGACTGCTCAGATCCGACAAAATCTTCTATAGGCATCCGAATTTGAGCTCTGGCTAACTCAGTCATCTTCACTGCTTGGATCTTCAAACAGTAGTTGGTGGTTCTTCGATTGATACTATTCTTTTGAGGGAGCAGGATCCGTTGCTTGACTTTTTTTGTGCAAGTGCTTACGCTTTGGCCATCACTAGCAAATTAAAGTCTTCTTGTGATAATGTAACAGTTATGAACTTTCTAATATCGTCAATTTTCACATTTTAGATCAAGTGTACATTCCCACAGGTGATGTCAAACTTGATCCTATCTGAAATCGGTGAAAGATGGACCGTCGGTGAGATGACTTCGAAATTGACCACAAGAAGACCTTGAAGAAGAAGGGGGTCACTGGCAAGAGGGCTTTGAAGTTTACAGCAAAACGACTTACAAGATCAAAAGGTGGAAGGGAAAGAAGGAGCGTTAGCGAGCAGGCCAAGGGGTTTCTGGCGCAACCACTCCGACGCTCAAATTAGTGAGGTGGGGAAAAATGTGGAAGATGGATAGTAGTAGAAGAAGATGTGCGAAGCAAAAGACATGCCTGCGCCTACGAGGGCAATACCATTTTATAACACATTTGTAATCCCCGCATTAATTAGCTGTCATATCAACATAAGGGATATGTCAAATCTATATCTCTTCTATAGTGTGCAGTCTCATTGCCCATACACTATTAGTGTCTTGTATTTTGTACAAAAATATGGTACAAAATATGGTCTCATGTGTCTCTGACAATCCCCTGCATAACATTAATTATGAAATGAGCTCCTAACTTGAAAGATCCGTTGGGCTTTCTGGGACAAACCCAAATAGTAGGATAATGGGTTAAAAAGGGGTTCTAATATTTGATCAGGAGCTACCGACTTTGCTTATATGTCTGCCAATCTTATAGTGAGTTAAGGAGGACATAACCCTATGAGTCAGAGATCTGATCGGAAGCATGTAGGGGAGTAAAGCCTCATGAGGCAGAGATCTGATCGAGAGGACATAAGGGAGTAGAGCCCTATGAGCTTATGAGCCAATCGGGAGGCTGTAGGCGAGTAGAGCCCCATGAGCCTATGAGTCGATCAAGAGGACATAGGAGACCAGAGCCTCATGAGCCCGTGAGCCGATCGAGAGGACATAGGGGAACATAGCCTTATGAGGTGGAGATCCAAATAGGAGGACGTAGGGGAGCAGAGCCCCATGAGACAGAGGTCCAATTGGAAGGACATAGGCGAGTAGAGCCGATCGGATCGTGGTTTCTGATGTTCCGAACGACCCTTCACTCGGGTTGACCTACCTTAACTACCACTTTAACTGGTAGATTTACTTTTTGATCGTACATGGGAGCCTGCTATATATCCACCACATCAGTGAATATAATTAAATTGGTCATAGGGGCGGGTGGGGTGGCCAGCTTTGACAACTGGTATTTGGCTATTTGTATCTGGTGTGCTTCAAGTCACTTGACTAACGTGACACAAGATTGATAGTGAATTGAGTTTTCATTAATTAGCATAAAAGTTAAAATTATTTTGGGGAAAAAAATATTTTTTTTCTTAAATCATCCTGTATCATTCTAATTATTATTATTTTTAATAAAAAAAGACACCCGCCTCACTATTTAACTATCTATAATTATCCAAATACATTTTAGAACTATACAGAAATGTTATTTTCCTTCTAAATTCTGAATTGGTCAGATGTATTAGCGAAACTTCTATAACATGAATATTTTTAAATAATTAAGTAAGTATTATAATAATTATAAAATCATATCTGCTATAATATAAATATTTTTAAACATATTAAATATAATTTTATCTACTCTCGCACATTCATTCATAATTTTAACTAACAGCATTGAGTATGTCTGATGGGATTGAATATATTTAAACTCTTCTTTTGACTTTTGCCAAACTCTTTTGAATAAAAGCTACTCTTTGTAGGTTTCAGGACAAAATAAATAAACTAGAATTATTTTTTATTAGTAATTAGTCCAAAGAGTCAACATGAGATGATTAAACCTTTTAGATTATTTATTGAGTTAGACTAAAAAAATCCACTCATTGGATTAAGTTAAATCTGAATTAGACACATTAAATTAAAGGGTTAAACTCAAAAGAACTCACTCATTGGATTGAGTTCAATCCGAATTAGACACATTAAATTAAAGGGTTAGACTCAATGAGTTAGACTTATTGAGTTATTAGATTTAGGGTTAATCCAATATAATAAATCTAACCCATTAAGAGGAATACAAAGAGACAAAAGACCCTTGATATTCATGGGATGAATATAAATAGCCTTTTGGGTTTATTTTCATTAGATGAGAATGTGAAAAGAAAGAGTGACTCTTGATCTCTCCTCTCCTTCCTCCTTCCTTCTTGGCCGATTCTTGGAGTTTTGACCGAATCATTCTTCTTGCTAGCACAAGAAAATGGTTCTTCTCCAAAGGCTTTATTCGTACGACGAACGAAGGATACGTTTGTGTGGATACCATAGAGGCGCAGACGCTTGAACGCGTTGAGATTTGGATCCAAAGAAAAGGTTGCTGTCGGGATTGCGAAGGACATGTAACAAAGGTATAATCCTATCATGTAGCTTAACATAGATTATTGTCATGAAAATTGTTTTCTTCCCTTCGCATGGATCCGCTGAATAAGAGGATCTAGTAATTTTTTTGCTGCACTTTCGTGTGTTTAACGCGCTAGATCCCAACAATTTTTCAGAAAGTTTAGAAGGTAATGGAAGTTGATTTTCCTTCCTAATCAAACTGAAATTGAATTTTTTTTTTAATTATTATTTTTTGAAACATCACACCAACGTAGAAGAACATTGATTAAGCTCGTGCGCCACACCAACACATAAGAGAGTGTGTGATCACTGATCAGTGACCTAAAAGGAGTACCCAAATGTCGGAGAAGGCCTGCAGGATGAGCGGATGCAGGTGCCGAGGATTGAGAGCCAAATACGACTGCAGCAAGCTCTCCAAATCCTGCGCCCTGAATATTTGCCCTTGAATGATCATCTCCACCATCGACCTCCGGAAGTCCTTGTACGGATCCATCGACCGTTTCTCCTCAATTTTGTGCTTCTTCTTCTTCTTCTTCTTGTCACCGTCGATGACGGCGACCAGAGGTTGGAAGCTGCAGCCCTTGCACCCTCCCGCAGGCCAGTAGGCTGCAGCCTCGCGGCACTTGCTCCCGCGCCGCGCCGTCACCTTCTTGCTCTTCTTGGCGGACGCGTAGAACTCGGAGGAGCCGGAGGAGAAGCTCCTGGAGGAGGAGAAGAACGTGGTCGCGGTCGACTCTTCCTTCTCTTCGCTACTGAAGAATCCATCGTCGTCCCGATCGTCGGCTTCGCCGGAGGAAGAGCTGGTGAATCCGTACGCGTCGGACCGAAGCCGCATCGTGTTTCTCTTCTCGATCGTTCTACCTGACCTCCAAGATTGGTAACAGGAGGAGTTTCTGGAGGGGGGAGACAGGGAGGAGGCCGGAGGGCACGTCCACCCCTCCCAGTGTCCTGCCTCGTGGCACCCGCCCGTCTCCCTCACCGGCCTCTCCTCCCTCCTCCAGACGCTCCGCCTGTTGCTATGCTCTGCAGCCTTGAGCGGCGCCATGCGACGGCAGCCTACGCAGTCGACGGCGTCCACGAAGACCGGGTCGAGGACATCGGGTTGGCGGCGGTCGAGGACGGCGGAGGCAGAGGTGGAGGGCTTGCAGGCAAAGCGGAACATGCGAGCCAGGCGCTCCTTCAGCTTTCTGCCGCTCTCCATAAGTTTGGAGCTCTTCTTCTTCTTCTTCCTGTTTTGAAATTGAAAAGACAAGTAGACAATGCGAGGAGTAGAGATGGTGGGTTCTTATAAAGTAGCCAGAGCAGTAAGACGACCTAGAGGTTCTACGTGTGTATAAAACTATAAATTGTGGTTCAAAGACGAATTAGAGACACCTCGACACATAGATTGAATTAAGGTTTGAAATATGTATCATGCAAGTTTAAATTGAAATTTTGAACTAGTTTGATGACTTGATGGCGAGTGCTGACCTACCATTACATATAATAGCTAGCACTGATTGACTGCGACATGCAAGCATACCCTATTGCTCAATATATTAATGGAAGCTTGCCAGTCCTCTTGAATTGCAATCCTTTTAGCTTGGCATCTCTGTCCGCATTCACTAAATGGAGTTTTCTCGTAGCTGAGGAAATTCAAACCACTAATTTTCTGAAGGGAACGTTCCTCCGTTGGGGCATGCATCAATGAGGGAGAAGGCTAGCTGCAGTACTTACTGCATCTGCCACAAAATCCCCTTCTTTCCTTGTCTTTGATGCCTAAAGAGACAACCAACCAACCCTCCATCGTCATTAATGCACGCACATTCCGCGCATAGCTCTGCAAGCCTTTTGCTTTTGCAGCAAATTAGCAGCTTCCAATCTGCATCTATGCAATTGCAGATTAACTTATGATAAAAAAATTAAAGGGAATATGAACCGACCATGTGCTGTGCTTGCGCAACAGTTGCTCTGCAGTCTGTGCAAACAGGAAGACAAAGCTAAAGCTTGCAAACAATTGGAGGGGGAAGGAGGGGTATGGATGTCTCTCTATACGAGTGCAAGTACAGTGTGGAAGTGACATGCTCATTGACTCCCAAGTCTCTACAGTGCCGCTTTTGGTCCTTTTCGAGGGTTAAACAGGGTTGTGGGCATTAACAAGCTACGAGCTAGCAAACAAAACAGTGGGTAACGAACCCAAATTCCCAAATCAGCAATGGGCTCGTGCAAGTTTTTGAAATCCAGGCATGGCGGGAAGGTAAACTGAGAGAGTGGACAAAGGAGGTGGGGTGGGCTTTGTCACCTCCAGGCAGTGGAGAGAGGAAGATTGAAGATCACACGATTTTGTCCATAATTCAGAATTTATCAAAACAGTAAGTTACCTTTTATTTCATAGATGAAATACTCCTTTGTTTATGATCGGTCTAACCGCAGGAATATGAACTCTCTGTCGTTTCCAGGGAGGAGGGGGAGCTTCGCCACCTTTAGGAGGGCTTTCATGTGCCCTTGATGCCATGTCATGTGCTGGAGCTGCCTCATTTACTTGCCATTTCATTTTATACAATTGTTTGAACTGTGGTGTTAGGACCTTGAAGGCGACTGATACACAATTGATGAAATATCATTAGCAACAAATGTTTATTAACTGATGCATAATGAAGAAAGGACGATCGACTGAGCCAGTCTTTCATTTTTTTTTGAAACAAAGATTCTACTCTGACATAATATTTAAATATGTATCCGGTCAATAACAATAAATTTGAGTGTGAAGACAAAGATTTGAGTGTTAAATACAGAGTATGTTTGAAAAAAGGAACTGATTCATATAGGAACAGTGCCTTCCCACCTGGAAAGGCCTGATGTCTATAAAATATAGGTATAGTGTTCTTGTTGAACATAAGAAGCCAAATAAGATCCTGCAAGGATAATTATTGTGTGCAGAACCTTGACTTCATTTCCCTACATTTGAACTAGAAATCTGTTAAAAGAGAGGGAAGAAATAAAAAATAAACTCAGCAAGGTATGACTTTAATTTAAGTTTTTCAATAACACTTCAAGATTGAAAATGCTAGGCCAAAGTATAATAGATATATCGATGTAGGTTGAAGGATCTAGCAGGCTCCAATAAAGTTTGGAAGATCGAGTTTTTAGAATTGGAGTCGGATTAATCTTTGATTGTTTGAATTATTCTACACTTTGTCAGAGTTGAATGATAACTTCAGGAGACTCGATCAAAGTAAAGTAGTATTTCCCTTGTCCTAAGGTCGCGTTATGTTTGGTCCCGAGTTGGGCTCACAAAGTTTAAGGTGAAGGAACTGGGGTGGTGGTTGTTCCGAACTTAATCATAGGAATTACTTGGCCAGCCTTATTTGGTTAATCACAATTGAAGAGGTTGGTCTAGTACTATAGAGTTAGAGTCTAGTTAATTAAATAGGGTCGGATTGATCGGTTAGCTAAGACAAGTGAAGAATGAGATCAATAACCAGAATTAAATTTATTGTAAGTTGAAACTTTTTAATAATATATAGAACTAAATCTAGCCTCTAAATCATAAAAATAATTAATTATTACTTTATCATCATCTGTGGGTGTCCTCGTGATTCAGTTAGTTAGAGGATGACAAATTTATTATAAGGAGGCAAATGATCAATATCCAATAAGTGCATTCCCTCGGAGAAAAAAATTCTTTCCACCCGCTTGTCACTTGACCGTCGGTTATAAGTTGATCATATAATTTATCTTTGTTCATATAACCTAGGGGATGGACTGCGAGGGTGCTTGAGATAAGCGTAATCACATTTTTACTACAATGAAATAAATATAATAAGTGCCCTGCGGGTTGGCGCAGTGATACTCGAATGAATATTTATTCCGATACATCTTGTGGTCAATTCACAACTAGTGTAAAATACCTGATTGGATGTCTGATCTCGCTCATGCAAAGGGTCGTTGGGCTAGGGTAAAGTATCCTCTGTGATTTATTTGTCTATATCTTGTCATGAGATCGACAATATTGGATCGTTTAGGGTGAATGATATCATCTCTTACTCTAGAGGAATGAATGCTAAGCACTATTGGCCAAATTTAACGTTTTGACCCCGCGGGTCATCCGAGTTGGTATGTGGCGGGTGTTGTCATAATGAGGTCGTAGGGTCGATCCTCGGAGCAGCTGGGGAATAAATCCCCTATCCCCATATTACACCCTGTTCGTCACATGCTCGCTCAGATGCTACGATTTACCTCCCTCGTGATGGCCTTGAGTCAAATACGACAGGAACACTGGGGACAAGCATTTCATCTTTTTTGCCACAATGAATGCTAAGCACTACACAATGACAATACCCCAACAAGATTTTCCACGTACATTGGATTCAAATCTAAGAACCGACAATGAATTCGTTTCAACCATTAGGATAGTTGGGCTTCTAGGCCCTTGGGTCATTCACGGGAATATCTGGGTTGATGTCCAAAAGAAGGAATGAATGCTTAAAACATGAATGAGAGTGTATTATCTAAAAATTAGAATTTTTACTAACTAATTCTGATGATGAAGTCTAAAATTAAATTATATTAATATTTTTCTCATATTAAAAATAAATTTAAAGTTTATTAATAATTTTTTTGATTATTTTTTATATAAAAAATATATAAGTTCTTTTTAGTTCCGTATCTTAGGATTGATAATACCATAAGCGGGACATCTTCTATAAATACCTTAAACTGATAATGTTAAAAAAATATATTTTTTTTTGACCTTTTAATTAAGATCAAATATAATATGTATTTTTATTAGTTTAATATTTAATATAAAAATTTAAATTAATTATTTATGAAGGAGAGTCCATTATAATAATTTGTTACTGGGTTCTACTGATCGTTAATAAGAAAACAAGGGTTAATTCGATCCTGCCTATACAGGCACGGCCCCAACCTCTCATATTGGGATGGTGGGACCCACACTTAAGTAATGGGTCCCACCATCTCATTGTGAGAGGTTGGGACAGTACCTATATAGGCAGGATGAAATTTACCAAAAATAAGGTATGACAAGAAATCTTGGACTAAAGGATCCCAAGGATCCTGGATGGGCATCAAATAACTCTTCAGGATTTTTTTTTTTTTTTTTTAATCATTTCCCATGCAATAACACATGAGCTGAATGTAATCCAGAATAATTTCATCTAAATATTTAATTCAGAATATTCATAGAGAGAATGGACGTTGAATGCACATAATCAGCAAAGAAAAGATATAATTTGTTTGGTAGTATTGGAATCAATTATAAGTTGTTATGCATAGTAAAATGTGGACTGCATTTGACTATCCCTGAACATTTTATGTTATTTATTATAAAAGGATTTGACAAAAAAAAAACTTACTTCAAATTAAATGCATGCAAAAAATCAAAATACACAAAATATTAATTATTTAATTAAAGTTCATTAATGATAATGGTTCTTACATTGACTAGGATCATTTCCACTTAGGATATCAAAATAAGAGCCATTATCCTTATAGCTAATTTCAAATAATAGGAAGATTTTCTCATGTTTATTTGACTATCTAGCTCAAGGCTCTACCAAAACAATGGACTGTTGAAAATTATTGTTAACTAATATTTTTATTATCCTCTCTCTCTCGCTTTAATATTTATAATCAACACATCTAAATGCAACACACAAAAATATTATGAAACTTGCACAAGTTCAACCATCATTTAATAAAAAGGTAAAAAAGAATCAACTATAAGAAAGAAACAATCTAAATGTTAAAAGAAAATTATTACTCATATGAATTGAAGTTACGTCAAGGGAAATTTATTTCTTAAAACCAAGGGATTTCTCCTCTAAAACCCTAGGGGATTAAAATGGATCGGATTATTAATTTAGAAACACAAGAGCAAACTCTTCAACCAAAAGATATCATAATGTATAAAGACAGATATAGAGACTTAACAGTTAGGTTTAATAGTTATAAACTTTCTACTTCACAAAATGAAGAGAATGAAGATGCTAGCTTCAATTTAATGAATATTGAAGAGCATTCTCTGCATACTCTTCAACAACTAGGCATTAAACATCTTCAAATTGCCAAACAACTACTTTTCCAACACACGACTTGTAAGAAACTAGGGCGTTAAATAAATAAAAGTACAGCGAAAAACATCTAGTTCCTTATCAAGAGGATCCATGCGAAAGGAAGAATAAACAGGCATCCTATACTAAGTTTCATGATAGTTATACCTTTGGTGAGTGCACATGATCTCCCGATAGCTAGGATCTCAGTACAATCAAGCGTTCGTGCCTCTAATGGTATCCACACAAACAAATGTCTCTGTTTGTCTCACAAACTCTCAAAGTGGAGAAGAAAAGTACCTTAGGTTGTGATAGCAACCAAGAAGGTGAGTTTTGGCCAAGATGAGGAAGAAGGAAGAAGAAGAAAAGTTTTTCATCTAATAATAAAATTATCATCCATAAATTTTCATTTATATCCATCTCATGAATACCAAAGGGTTTTGCCCTTTTATCTTCCAATCTAATGGCTCAAAATTGATCATTCAATCTAATGATTCAAAATTGACTATTCATCTTCCTTGGTGACTATTCATCTTCCTTGGTGAACTCAAGTTCACCCAATGAGTCTAACTCATTGAACCATCACCCAATGAGTTTAACTCATTGAACCATATCAATTCAAATGGGCTCTATGAACATCAATCCAAATTGGCTCCATGAATCTAATTCAAATTAGACTCAATCTAATAATTGGATACAATTGAGTCTAACTCAATGAGTCTAATTTGGATTAGATTTAATCCAATGATCCATCATATGAATCCATCTCCAAATTAACTTGTTCTTTGTGTGTGACCCAATAGGTTCTCGTAACGTTGGCAATGTATCCAAATCAACATTTAGATACATAAACAACGATTGTCATCTAGCAAAGCATCATTGTTACCCAAGTGACGAGAATATCGAGATCCGATTTAACCTTTCCGTGGCTATTATCATGTATGACTTGGTCCCTCTATCCTTGATATTTAGATTGATCAATGAGGCATAGATCGTGTCATCCTCTTATCAACCTTTTGTATTTCTTGATATCTAAGTAGACACACTCAATCAAATAAGTTCAATATCCCATATTGACTAATTTGCGCATGACCATGCTTTCTTGTGTCCTACTAATTAAGGGGCCTATAGATATCACTTTCGTCATATGGAAGAGATATATCTCATCTACATCACTCACATCCCTCTGCATAATTCATTGTATACCAGTGATCGACTTTATTGTCCATCTTGTTACAGGTGATGTTTGCCGATACCAAAATACATAACTCCTTATGTAGGGAACCGTAGTGACTTCAGGTCTAAGGACTATTCATACCAATAGTCACATGAGAATGTTTATGACACTCATATAACACTCCATGAAACATTCTCATGGTGGGTCATTCAATATATATTGTCTAATATATACTCATGTGTCAACCTTATATCTTATATCCATGCACTACAACAAAAACCCTCATAGACATCGGTTTTCCACCGGTGTCTATTACATTTTTCGACCGATGTCTATGAAGCCGATGTAAAAGGTCTGTCATTTTAGACATCGGGTTAAAACCGGTGTAGTATCACTTAACGACACCGGTGTTCGAATCGGTTATTAACCGGTGTAGTATCACTTAACGACACTGTTTCATCAACGGTGTAAAACCGATGTAATATTATATGTTAATAATACCAGTTTTGGCAGCGGTATACGACCGATGTAATATTAGTTAATAACACCGATTTTGCAGCGGTGGAAAACCGATGTAATATCATTATTTTTTAACAGCACAAATTTGATTTCCGAAACCGACAGTAAAAAAAAAAATACACAAATTACACAAATATTCTTCATTCAACAGTATCCATAAAATACACAAATATTCACAAATTACATAAATAATCTTCTTACAACAGTATCCATAAAATACACAAACATTCTTTTTACATAAAAAACTAATAGATATCAGAATCATTAAGGTAGAATATTCTTTTAACAACACATCAAGGTAGAACTGCACTTCAAATGTAATCTAGCATGCATTCAGCCCACTCGAACCGCACTTCATCAATTTCAACTCTGGAATACTTGAGATTTGTAAACTGTAAAAACACATAAATAATATATTAGTAAATCAAGACCAAAAATCATAGTTGAAAAAGCAGTAAGAGCACCAGGTAACAAGATGAGTAATTGGAATGCTTAAAAAGAGAAACATTCATCAATTATCTTAACCACAAATAAATAGAAAGAAGAATCATAGATGTAAGATACTGATATAGTCCAACACCGGTACAAATTCAAAGAAGAAATTACCTATCTTTGTAAGCTGAAGCCAAATTTGCATGGGCTTCAGGCATAGTTGGTATGATATTCACAGCACGTATATAATCCTGAATTGCTTCAGTAACTCTACCAATCTCCTTAAATGTGTTCCCTCTATTGACAAAACCATCAGCAGCAGTCTGCGAAGAACTTCATTGTAACAGGCTATCGCTTCTGCATAATTTCCCTGGTGTAATACAAGAGAACTATCAATTTCCAACTAGGGGCAAAGACAGCAAAGAAGATGATAAACAAATTATATGACTTTCTTCCATTAAATGAGGCAATATGCAGTAACTCTCAAACTAGCAATGAAAAAGGCAGATATAGTACTCTACCTGTTGCTTATATATAATAGCCAAGTTGTTGAAGGGCGCAGATATCCCTGTTGTAACTGCTAAAGTTGCCTTATAGAATGATGCAGCAACACTCATCATGTTGCTGCATGAAGAGAAGTTTCATTAAGGAACAAAAATAAAGTATCCGCACAGTTGTCATCAAACATTTCTAAAGCTTACCAATCCATGTATATGTTGCCAAGGCTTGACAATGCTTGTGGATGGTTAGGTTGTAAAGTAAAGGATGACTTGGGAAAAATTATTAAAATGAAGTTATTCAACAAAGAAAAAAAATTTAAGAGAATAAAAATATCCAAATTAAAAAGTCACCCTATAATGTCCAGCGTCTTTGAGAGCATGTCCAGCGTCTTTGAGAGCATTCCCCTTTTAATGTGCAAGAAAGTCGATCATTAACTAACCTGGCTCACCATCAAGAAGGATACCACATTTTGACATATTAGACCATTATCAACTTACCAGATTATTGTAAGCTTCAATAAAGGTAGAATCACAGTTGATAGCTTGCTTGTAATGCAGAATTGCCATGTCAAGTTGACTTTGTTCATAATAGATGCCAGCAAGGTTTTCTGCGTCCAGATATCCCCAATGCATAGTTGACATAATAAACTCTCTTCAGAGCATAGTTTGCAGCAAAGTTATCCACAAAATCAAAAAGAGATTAACAGTCCAATGACAAATGATAATCAAAGTGAAGAAATAAACAAGTAGATAATAGGTTCCATTATCACAACAGTTCACAGAACCTAAACATTCTAAAAATACTAAATCTAAGAATTTATTTCAGCCCTGGTCGAAAAGAGTACTCAGTTACTCCACAAGTTTACCGTGAACATAGTTTCTCAAGATCACAACATAGTGGTAGAAGAGCTTTGCTTCAGGTGTCTAAAACTCCTACATTACAAAAGGATTCAAAACAGCCTATCAGGATATATTTAAATTATGATGCTGTGGGTCATTCTTATGATAGGGATTGCTTAAATGTTGGAGATCTTGTGAAGGTAATCTGTTAAAGTAAAATAAATCGCTCAATTATGGACAATGAGTTCCTGTATTTATAAGCATGAACCATTCTCTGGTCTTGGTGTTATTTCAGCTTGGTGAACCTTCTGCAACATCAGTTCCAAGAAGCTCTGTGTGAACCCCTAATGGAGATAGGCCAGTATTTGCAGATTGTTGGTACAACTACACATTGGAAGATATTTCAGGGGAAGATAAGAAGCAGCGTCTTAAGAAGGTATGACACATAATGTGTACAGATGAATTTAAATTGAACATATAAATTTAATCAACTTGTATATTTGATGATAACAGATAATAATATGTACAGATGATCCATTATTCTTAGAGCAAAAAACGTTATAAACTTCATCCTCTTATCTTACATGTGCCTCAATAACCAACACATTTCATCTTGTTTCTGTTTCGGAGGTGGTTTATGAAATCTCATGCATTCAACAATTTAGGAATCAATCTCTCCTGAAGCATTAATTAATTACATTAACTGCAAATATTACTCTACAGAGATTACCATTGCACGGCCATTGCTTCCTTATTCTATACATGATGGTTTGCCTTTTTTCCTCAAAATTATCCAGGTCCGAAACCCATCTCTTCCAGGAGTAGCGCCATGCTCCTACTAGATACAAGTTGGACTAACTTACAAATAAATGAAAAATATAGTATACAACAACTCTACTCAATAACATACATTGAGAAGCAATCCTTGTCTTTATGTTCTCCAATCTCCAAACACTTCTAGAGATGTTAATTCCCAAGACAACTAAAACTTGAGGCAGTAATACCAAACTCGAGGTCCTATTTGTCCAAAGATTGCTATAGCAACAATAAATGTTAAATGATGATGCTCAAGGTTTATTACCACGACCCCTGAATCTAGATCTTAGTATTATTGAGCTTATAAGTTTGCTATAAGCTTGCAATACAGTTACCAAAACCTAAGCTCCCTTCAAGACATAAGAACAATAGAGAATGCCAATAGATTGAAGAGTAATTAGTATGAGCACGCAATGACTGAGACAACGTACAGAAACTCATTATTAAATCAAGAAATTATGAGATATAATGGGCAAACAACCTTCTTATAAATGGAGGATAGCAACAAGGGATAGCTATGTGCCACTGTGATGATAACCTACATTGACAGTGACAAAGGAAGAAGAGGAGAGATAAGTGATCATGGGCTTCTTTCGATCAAGGTTTTGTAAACGATCGTGGCAAAAGGGCTACTATTCAAATGGGTGAACAGGAGGAGGACGTGCTTGCTTAGCTCGCAAGAGAAGAGAAAAGAGATGGGCCCGCTTGTAAGGAGCATTCAGGAGTTCAGGGAAAATAAGGAGTGAGTTTTGATGCACAAAACTCTAATTTATCGTTGAACCAGTCAACAGGACCATCCCAGTTTAGTTCAAGCCTGGTCCCACCTCAGTTCGACCATAAGATTAAGCCTAATTTGAACACGAGATCAACTTAAATATATCTATACCAGTTCTAACTCTCAAATATTGATTAATAAATTTCCAAAGGAAAATATGAAGCAAAGAGGTCATCAAATTCATGCCCTTTGCTCCATAATAAAATGGATTAGATTGCTCAATAAGAAAATGGGTTAGATTCTATAGGTTCAACAAAACCTATGGGAACTTAACAGTGGAGTGGAGTGGAATAAAAAGACGAGAGAGAAAGAAAACTAAAATAAAATAAAGAATAAAGCAAAAAAATAGCTATAAAAATAAATAGAAAATGGAGAGGAGTCCTAATTGTGAATGAACAAATTCACACACAAAATTTAAAAGGATCTTTCTAATACTCAGAAAAGAATAAGGGCTAAAGGAATGATCATGAAAGATTTCATGTTTTTAGCAGTTAAATTATAAAAAAAGTTTCTAATTTTTAGGACTATTACTTGAAAAATAGTTGTAAGGATTTTTCAAAAAATTTTCAAGTAAACTCAAAGGAATTTTTCAAGTATTGAAGAAGTTTGTAAAAATTCTTTGACATATAATTTTAGGACTATTGTTAACTGCTAAAAATTTTGAAGAAGTTTACTTGAAAAATTCCTTTGAGTTTTTCTCAGAGTTGCATTCTGTTTCATTTTAATTCTCTTCGCCAGGCATCAAGGTTTGTTACAGAGCAATCTTGGCCTCTTTTGATAGGGTTCAGATGGAGTTGCAAATGATAGGTTTGTGACTTTCTACCCATTTTCTATGCTTAAAAGTTGGTTGGTGAACATTACTATACTGTTATATATATCACACAAATGACAAATCCTTTGAATTGAATAGCAGTTTTGAACTGGTTTTTGTCAGACTACATTAGGCATACCTAAGAAAAGTTTTCTTCCTGATAGTGATAATAGACGCTAGTTGGGCTTCATATTCTTCTAGATAGAACTAAAATGAGAAGAAACTTAGGGAATTAAATCATGTAAAATTCAACAGAAAAGGGTTGGATATAAGGAATATGTTTATGATTAAAACAAAAAAGAAGTATGAGCAATTCTGAATCCTGAAGATATTTTGTTATGGAACTAACAGTAACGATTGCGTTTAGTTCAAGCTAATCTTTATAAATTAGCAATACCATATCATAAAATAATGAAGAATCAATACTCACATAAAAACTTTGAATATGTGAATCATGAAAGATCATGAAAGACTGCCTTGCTTTGCAGTTAACCGAAGCTTGGGATCAGGTTCCAACATCAGCCGAACTAAATTTTTAGCACTGTCAGAAATACTAGGCCATGGTTCCCGTTTGAAATCTATTACGCCCCTAAGAATTGCTTGAGCAACTCCCTGTTCAGTTTTTGTAATTAAGAAATCATAGCTCGTTAGATAGAAAATGTATCTGAAGAAATACAAAAAGTGTATTAATGAATAGACAATAAGTATCTTATTAGCATAAAGTGATAGAACTAATAAAGAATAGATTTATTCATGGAAAGCTTACAGTAGACAATAAGTAACTTATTTGTAGAAAGTGGTAGAACAAATAATGAAGTGTGCAAAATAGATTTATTGATAGAAAGCTTACCAGCCCAAAATGGTGGAACTCCACACAGTAAGATATAGAGTATAACTCCAGCACTCCATATATCAATTTCTGGTCCATAATTTCGTTTTAAAACTTCTGGAGCCATGTAATAAGGGCTTCCAACTATCTCAGAAAATCTTTCACCTAGAATTGGGGTAAAAAGAGAAAAAAAATAAGTAGAGCATGCCCTTATAGTAAAACTAAACTTCAAGTTATGTTATTGAATGGAAGTGATCATTAATGAGACTCAACAAAAATGAAGATCATTAGCATGCATTCATATGGTAACTAATCATTCTAACTTCATTAACCAGGAGAACTTTAAGACTAAAATAAATAGATGAATACAGTAAAAATAAAACTCTCCCTCAACTCCACTGAACAAAAATTGCTTCTTGTTCAAGCAGTGCCATTGCCAATAGTTCACTCCATTCATAACATTATGAACTTAATCTTCTCATTCCAGACACTCAGAGATCAAAATATTCAAATTAGACATGAAAACAATCTCAATAAGTGCATTGCCAATAGTTCTTAAAATATTACCAAGGAGGAGAAAATAAGGAAAACATTCTTACGAAGTGTTCTTTTGTTTTAGCAAACTAACTTAGCGAAATGCAAGGAACAAAATGTTAAGTAAACAATGAATTGTGAGATAAATTCTTTCCTTAGAACAACATTAACGGCAATACACGAACTGTTTTAGAAGACAACACTAGCATAGATAGTTCCACAGCTGCACCACATTGTTAGCAACACAAAATAATCAGATAAAGACAGTATCAGTGGAAGAAATGTTATGTTAATTATCTATTCTAAACCTAATCACAGGATTAAAACATCCGTACCTACACAGAAACTTCAACTGGTCCAAGCTTTTCTAATTAGAAAGAAGACACTTCATCAAAGGGGGAAAAAATCAGCAAGCAGTAGAAGATGAGGATGATTTGGACCTGCGAAGTTCAAAGTGGCAAGGGTCTTCTGGTATGACTTCGCGCAGTACAAGCAACCATACACCATGGGACCAAAACTGATAGATGATGATCGTTCTTTGTCAATGAAATACGCAGCGAAATCAAGTGATCATAGTGGGAAAGAAAGGAGGAAATGGGGGATGAAGGAGAAAATAAGTGTACCCAAAATGGCGCCTCTTCCGGCTTCATCAATGTCCATTATACAGGGCTTCGCAGTCCATCTCAGAAGGGAGGAGCAGGAGAAGACATCCTCCCTTCTCCGCCCAAGTTGCTGCCAATTCCAACACAAGGAACTGAGGAAGGAACTCACGGATCATGAAGACATCCTCAACAATGGTCTTCATGACCACAGCTGCCGCGCGCTCTGAGTAGTGGCTCCTCGCCACAATGCGGTCAAAGAGCTCCCCGCCCTCTCACAGCTCCATGACCAAATGCACGACTCCGTCGTCCTTGCACGCCTCCCATAGGTTCACGATGTTGGAGTTCTTCAGCAGGTGCCGCATATCGCGACCTCCCGCCGCACGTCCTCCACGTCAACCACCGTCCGCAGCTTCCTCTTCGAGATCGACTTGCAGGCGAGCAGTTCCCCGGTGCAGTGGTCCAGGCAGAGGTAGGTGACTCAAAACTCCCTGCGACAGAGCTCGCGATCTAGCACGTACTTCTCCTCGATCCCGCCCACCGCCCTGGCGTCTCCACTAAGAACCGCCGCCATTCACTTGGAGTGCCCGCCGCTGTTCTGGCGGAGGTGGTTCTTGTTGGCTAGTGGGCGGGTGTCGTGGTCATGATGGGGACGGGGGAAGGTCTTGATGTCCTCCCGAGCGACGGCCTCCGGCGAAAGGCAGCAGTTTCCCATATCGAGCTCGGATCTGATACCTCCGCTCACACAAATCGACCTAACAGCATGGAAGTGACTAGGGTTTCACATCAAATCAACCTCTCGCAACCACAACGAAAAAGAACCATTTTTTCCCTTTTGATTGGGGAAAAAGAGATAGAAGCAACTGAGAAAGCATCCGATTGGGGGAAGGTGAAACTTTTATCGCCGACTGGACCAACAAAAAAAATAAGCGAGACTGTGAGCAACGTGGCCGAGGTTTCACAACGCGGACGCTTCTCCTCCTCCTCCGTAACCGTGGCCTTGGTTAGCGGAGTTACAGGCGAGATGAGGATGAGAAGCGGAAGCTGCCATGGCGGTAGCTTTATCCTCCGCTTGGTCGAGTGCGAAGTGTAATGAGGACGTTTGTCGGTCGTGCTCCGTCTTCTTCCTCGTTTTGTGTTGTTGAAGCCTTTTGAATTTGATTAGGGAACAAGAAGATGAAATTAGCGATAATGGATAAAGGAAAAATTACTGGAATATGAAGAAGGACTCCAGCAATGGCAGTGAATGCTGGACCGGAGATGATGAAGGAAAAACTACCGGAATGCGAAGAAGGCCTCCTCTTCTCACCCAAAGGGAGGAGTTGGAGGAGATGCGGTGTGGTTGGACGGAGAAGCAAGGGCGTCGTGTCTTGATCCTGATCGGGAGAGGAAGGGGTGTCGATCTAGGAAGGGGAAGAGGGAGATGAGGTTGAGAGAGATGGTCGGAGGTTTAGGTTTAGGTTTAGGCGAGAGAGATGGTCGCGCGGAGGAAGGGGCGCGATATAGATTTAGGTTTAGAGGGAACTTCATAGTGTTGCAAATTTTGGCTGTGGGAATATTAAAATATTTTATTTTGGTTCATTAACACCGGATTTTAAAAACCGCGGTTAAAATCGGTGTCTATTAACGAAAAAAAGGGCGCTCATAGACATCGCCTAAAAAACCGATGTCTATGAGCTAAAATCTACGCTCATAGACACCGGTTTTTGGAAAAACCGGTGTAAAATACTCAAAGACATCCATTGACCTACATGCTAGTCTCAACGAATTAATATTGTCCTTGTATATTAATGTTTGACTACAAATATTTAAGAGTAGTGTTCTATGTATATCTACAATCTTACTATCAATTCAACCAATTGATATGATGTAGATAAGTGTTAGAGTGTATACTAAAAGCCTAGCTTTTGGTATAAACATTTATCTAGAAATAAGAATCACATTGGTCAAATGTCTACATTTATGATAAATGTAGTTGTTCAATTAATTTATATTGTAGATAACATGGTGTGTGGTGTCACACACAGAGGATCATGTTATCAGTACCTTATAAATTATAAACAGTAGCTCACGACCATAATGGAAAGGAACAAACCATTGGAAGGTCGTAGTGTAATTAGGTATTAGTTTATCTTAACTATATAATTACACTAGTACACTTAGAGTGTATTGAGTAGGACCATTAGAGGTCGTTTTTTTATACTGACTTTATAAAGAAACAAAGACCTCAGTTATTATGGAAGTGTGTGCTCTTAATCCTAATATAATAACAAGCACATATATTTGATATTTATTTCTTTAATTTATCAATGGGTGAGATTTAGTTCGATGAATCAATAAGCCTGATAAGTTGGGAAATGATATCACTTATAGTGTGTGTTGTTGATTATAGAAGAAAACTGTGTCCTAGTGATCTAGGTTGAGAATGTCCCCAAGAGGAGCTCATAAGGATTGTCATGTTAAACCCTGCAGGTGGACTTAGTCTGACATGACGATGAAGTTGAGTGGTACTACTCTTGGAGCTAGATATTAATTAAGTGAGTTGTCAGTAACTTACTTAATTAGTGGACATTTGTTATCTTAAACACAAGGAGACTAACACACTCATAATAAGAAGGAGCCCAAAAATGTAATTTGGGATTGGTGCGGTAGTTCAATAATAATTCTTTAGTGGTATGAATTATTATTGATGAAGTTAAGTTGTGTGTTCGGGGCGAATACGGGAAGCTTAATTTCATCTAGAGACCAAAACTAATTCCTCCTCTCGGTCCCTATCGTAGCCTCTTGTATATAGAAAATTATATCCATCCAAGTCCATCTTCTAGTTCATGTTGTTTGTGTTGCTTCACACTGCTGAAATTAACATGAATAGAACAACAACTCACGGGAAGCTTGTGAACATTTTGCTTGCTAACGTTGATGTGTCAACGTGAGAAATTTTGAGATGCCAATGTGAGAAGCTTGAGAAGCTTTGAGATATCAATGTTAAGCAACTCACGGTTTTTGCTTGCAAATTAATTCAACGTGAGAAGCTTGTTTAAGCAACTCACGTTTTTGTTTGCAAATTCATGTGAGAAGCTTGTGTTTAAGCAACTCACATATTTGATTGCAAATTCACATGAGAAGCTTGTTTAAGCAACTCACGTTTTTTATTGCAATTTAAGTCAACGTGAGAAAAGCTTGCCAATATTGATTAATGCTAAGGCCGATCACGTGGAATTAAAAGGAGAGGATTTTTTAATTTTAAATTTCTTTTTTACTAATCAATCATGAAGAGATTAAAATTATTAGAGAAATTTTTATAAATTTCTAGAAATAAATTAGGAAGTTTTAATTCTTGTGTGAATTAAACTTTCCTTGTTTTAGATTAGAAGTGGCCGGCCATGATATTTATGAGGAGGAAATTATTTTTAATTAAATAAATTTTCCTTTTCATGGCAAAAGAATTAAGGAAGTTTTTATTAAAATTTCCTTATTTGCCAAGACCAAGGATTATAAAAGAGGGGGTAGAGGTGCCTTCATGTGAGAATAACTCTATTATTCTTCTCCTCTCTTTTCCTCCTTGGTGGCCGGCCCTAGCTTCTTCCTCTTCTCTTCTTATGGCCGGCGGCAACCTCTCTTGGAGCTCTTGATGGTGGCCGGTTCTAGCTAGGAGAAGAAGGAGAGAAAGGAGGTTTTGTTTCTTGCATCCCTTGGAGCTTGGTTGGTGGAAAAGATCTTCATCTTTTGGAAGCTTTGTGCTTGGCCGAAATTTGAAGAAAGGAAAAGAAGGTGCTTGGTGGTTTCTCATCTTGGAAGATCGTTGCCCACACAACGTCCGAGGTTAGAAGAGGAATACGGTAGAAGACCAAGAGGTCTTTCTAGAAGGTATAACTAGTAATTTTTCTTTCCGCATCATGCTAGTTATTTATGGAAATAATACCAAATACAAGAGGCTTACGTTCTAGAATTTCGAATATGTTTTTTCGAAGTTGTGTTCTTTTGTTTCTTTCTTTTCCTTGTGATTTGATTGTTCTCTTTGGTTAACCTAAAGTTATTTTAGGAAATTAAATATTAGCTTTCTATTAAAGGTTTTGTCTAGTCGGTGGTGGTTGCTCCCATATCCAAGAAGGCCATGTGCCTCGCCACGTCAGTACTGGGAACCTTTTATGGAAATTAATATTTAATGGAATTAATAACTTAAGGAGACTTGGGTCGAACGTGTTAAGTTCAGGGAGATCCAAGTCAAAACCTAAAAGAACAAATAGATTAAGTTTTGGATCAAACGTGTTAAGTTCAGCAGCGATCCAAAATTTAATTTAAAAGAACACATGGTAGCTAGGAAAAGGTTCGACCTTTGTACAAAATTTTTGTACAGTGGAACCTATAGGTTTTCCGAGTAGCAACCAACAATTGGTATCGGAGCTAGGGTTTTGCCTGTGTATTTGGTATTAGTTTAATTATGCACATGTCATACATAATTTAGGCGGGATAATAGTAGGATGTGCTAACTTTGTGGATGCAGGATCCAACTATTATGGCTTATAGTTATTATATGTGATTGGACCCTTGGACATGTCAAGGGCATTTTATTGTGTGCATGATTGTATTATAAAATACAACAGTATTTAGTTTTATTAGGATTTTATTTTGATCTAGATACATGTACATTCCTTTTATGGAATATAGGATCAAAAATGTAAAATTCTATTTATGTCGCGGATCGAATCTTGCAAAGCGTGGAACCTTCTAAGGACCAGAGGCGCAGCGGAACTAGGAGCAAGATGGATGTGACAGCTAGACCCGGTGGCGGTGGCCAAATATGGCAGCAGCTTGGGATGACAACACACGGAGGACAACTAGAGATAAAAGCCATAATAGTTGAAAATTAGATTTTCTATTTATTGCTTTTATATTGTGCTGTGTGTGCATGTTGGTTTACATATTTAGTAGGCTAGCATAGTTAAAATTCCTCATTTATAAATAACTAAGTGGGAGAGGGATTTTTAAGTAAATCCCATGGTCTCCATTACTGGTTTGTAAGTGATGCAAACAAGCTTACGCGTTGGCTCTGAGTGCCTTCCTCCATAACGGATGAGCTTGTTTGTGGATCACTAGAACAGACTTCCATTTTTGGATGACTATAGGAAGTTAATTAAGAGCGTGTGATCTTCCCCAACGGAAGGGGCATAATCTTATTAATGGACTTAGTGTCAAGTAATGGTATACACTTAGACACATCTAATAGTATCCTCCCCATCGGAGTCACTGCTATTATTTGTGTGACCAAATGAAACCAACTATTAATTTGTCATAAAACTAGGTTGACAAGATAATAAAATTAAAGGGTTAAAACCCCTCTTACAAATGATTGATTTTGTATACGTCCACACTAACGTGGCATACAAAATTAACGGTGTTTGAGATAATTTTATTTGTCATAAAGATACGTTGACAAGATAGTTAATGGGTAAAACCCTCCTTTTACAAATGTTGAATTTGTATACGTCCACACTAACGTGGCATGCAAAATTCACGGTGTTTGAGGTGTTGGTAAATTTAAATAATATTGTTTGAGGAATCAATGTTATTTTAAATTCAAAGAGTTTTGACCAAATATTTGATCAAAGACAGATCAACTATTAATTTTATTCGTCATAAAGTAAAGTTGACGAGATAATAAAATTAATGAATAAAATCTCCTCTTCGATTTTGTATACACAAAATTCATGGAGATTTTAAGGAGTTGATCTTGACCAAATGTTTTTGTGATTCTTAGGATGTTTGTCAACCCCTAGTAGTCATACTATAGAAAAGACTTAGTAGTCCCAATTGTAATGATTGGAAATAGGACTTGGACATTAAGGTAGACTGTCTTCTTAGAACTAAGAACAATTTAGGTGTATTTAATTCATTAGTTGAAACATGTCTAGTGGTGTTATCTACCAGAACCTGGAGTGTAGATACAAGATGCCATTAATCATGTCTGCAATTCATTGCAGGGTTCCAGGAAACCCGACAACTAAATGAAAGGTAAATCACCATCCACATGGGCACTACTGTAAAAGTGGTAACTGTTGCAGTGGGAGATGTTTATCCTTTGATAAGAATAAAATATGGATTTTAAGTAATTGTCTTTACGTACCAAGTTTAGAAAGAACCTAATTTCAGTTTCTAAACTATTATAGATATTATGTCTATTTTGATAACAAAGTTGTTATCAAGAAAAATAGGAAAGTTATCTATTCTGGTATGATGGTTGACAATTTATAATCCAATAAATTTCCACGATGCAACAAATGAAAATTAGTAACACATCTTCTAATTTTAAGAGAAAGTAACCTTCGGAAATGAACCAATTATATCTTTGGCATCTAAAGCTAGGTTATACTTGAGTAGGATTCATTGGTAGCTGATGAACTTTTGGGTTCATTGGTAGTGGAAATCTTTCCAACCTACGAGTCTTACTTGGAAGGAAAATAACCAAGAAGCTTTTAAGTCCAAGGGGTATGGAGTCAAAGATATGTTGAAAACGGTTCATTCTGATTTGTGTGATCCTATGACTATCCAGACAAGAGGTAGTATTGAATATTTTGTCTATTTAATAGACAACTATTCAATATACAAATAAATTTACTTAATGTACCGCAAGACTAAGTACTTTGATTAGTTCAAAGAGTACAAGGTTGATGCGGAGAAATGTTAAAGTAAAAAGTCACTATGGAAGATCGTAGTGGCAAGTACCTCTTGAGAGATTTTAGGAGTCACTTATCAGAAGTTGGATTTCAATCCCAACTAACTGCATCTGGTACACCCCAACAGAATGGTGTAGTAGAAAGAAGGTAAAAGGACTCTTATGGAATAATTAGATAGATGATGAGTTATTCAGAAAATTACCAAATTTGTTTTAAGGATAAACTCTGAAAACGAAAGTGAACATAGTACCTTCCAAGTTAGAACTCTCTACTCATATAGAATTACTGAATAGGTGAAAACCTATTTTGAAGCATATTCGGATTCGGGTAATCCAGCACATATGTTAAAGAGAGACAATGATAAGTTGGATAGGAGTTCACTTGTTTGTAAGTTATCCTAGATAAACAAAAGTAGGTTTATAGTCTTAAAATCAGAAGGTCATTGTTAGCATCAATGACTGATTTTTAGAAAAGGACTATATAATGAACCACGTGCTCATAAGTAAATTTGTTCTTAAGGAAATAATAAAGGACATGTCTAACCTAGTACCAACTGTACAAGATGAGATACCACAAGAAAACTGCAACACGTATCACAAATGATACACAATTGCATAAAGTGCCTTGTCGTAGTGGGAGGGTTGTTAGGCAACCTAAATAGGTTCATGTTTTGGGAGAGTTTTTGGACTCGATCCCTGAAGGACATAAACCTGATCTCCGGACATATGACGAAGCACTCCAAGATAAATATGCAGCATCTTGGCAAAGAGTAATGAATAATAGAATTAGAATATATGTATTCTAATAAAATCTGGAAGCTTATAGAACCACCAAGTGGTGTAAAAGCCTTTGGGTGTAAAAGGTCTGTAATAGGAAAAGAGGGATAGACAGGAAGGTTGAAACCTTCAAAGCAAGGCTTGATGAAAAAGGAAACTTTTTCCACTGGTAGCCATGCTTAAGTCTATCCGGATTCTTTTATCTATTTGGCAAGTGGATGTCAAGACAGCATTCCTTAATGGAAGTCTTGAAGAAAGCATCTATATAAAGCAACCAGAAGGGTTCATTGCAAAGGGCTAAGAGCATCTTGTGTAAAGCTCAATCAGTCTATGGACTGAGGCAAAGCTTCAAGGTCTTGGAACATCCGGTTTATCAAAGTAATTCAGACCTATGGATTTATTTAGTAACCGGATAAGTCTTGTGTATACAAAAGGTGTGATGGAAGCGTGATGATATTTCTTGTACTATACGTAGATAACATTTTTGGTAGTTGGAAACAATATCAAAATGTTGTCAGAAGTAAGGGTATGGTTGTCCAAACAATTCGATATAAAGGACTTGGGAGAATGAATATATTCTTGAGATCAAAGTAATAAGGGATCGCAAGAAAAGAATATTTTACTTATCCCAAGCTTCATACATCGGAAAAATTCTTGCTCGTTTTAAAGCATGCAAAACTACAAGAAAGGTTTCTTACCTTTTCAGGATGGAGTAACTTTATCTAAAGATATGTCTCTGTAGACATCAAAGGAGATAAAGGAAATAAAGGCAGTTCTTTATGCTTCGGCTGTCGGAAGCCTAATGAATGCTATGCACGAGATAAGAAATTTGTTTTTGCCAAGGGCATAGTTGGCAGATATCAAAGTAACTCTGGACAAGGACAGTGGACTGCAGTAAAGCATATATTGAAGTACCTTAGAGGCACTAGAGATTATATGATAGCTTACAAGGCAGTTAATTTGGTCCTTGTGGGTTGCATGGATTTTGACTTCCAATCGGATAGGGACAATAATAAGTCAACCTCGGGGTTTTGTGTTTACTTTAGGAGGTAAAGTCATAACTATGGAAGAGTGATAAGCATAGGTGTTTTTCTGGACTCCACCATAGAAGCTTAGTATATGGCAAGCCTCTGAGGTAGCTATAAAATCTGAATGACTTAATAACCTCAAGATAGACTTAGATATGATTTCTGGTTTGTCCAAAGATTATTATAATTTATTGTAATAATATTGGTGCAGTAGCAAACTCGAAGAAACCATAAGTCTATAAAGGCAAGTAAACACAATAGAGCGCAAGTACCACCCAATACGAGAAAACGTATAAACGAGGAGAAGTTGTTGCTGCCTAGAATGCATCAGATGATGACCTATAGATCTTTTCACTAAGGTCCTTAAGGCGAGAGCTTTTGATGGACATGTTGAAGGGTTGGGAATCAGATGAATAACAGCAGATATGGCAGCTTAGTCTTTTAGTATAAGTGGGAGATTGTTAGAGTGTATACTAAAAGCCTAGCTTTTGGTATAAACATTTATCTAGAAATAAGAATCACATTGGTCAAATGTCTACATTTATGATAAATGTAGTTGTTCAATTAATTTATATTGTAGATAACATGGTGTGTGGTGTCACACACAGAGGATCATGTTATCAGTACCTTATAAATTATAAACAGTAGCTCACGACCATAATGGAAAGGAACAAACCATTGGAAGGTCGTAGTGTAATTAGGTATTAGTTTATCTTAACTATATAATTACACTAGTACACTTAGAGTGTATTGAGTAGGACCATTAGAGGTCGTTTTTTTTATACTGACTTTATAAAGAAACAAAGACCTCAGTTATTATGGAAGTGTGTGCTCTTAATCCTAATATAATAACAAGCACATATATTTGATATTTATTTCTTTAATTTATCAATGGGTGAGATTTAGTTCGATGAATCAATAAGCCTGATAAGTTGGGAAATGATATCACTTATAGTGTGTGTTGTTGATTATAGAAGGAAACTGTGTCCTAGTAATCTAGGTTGAGAATGTCCCCAAGAGGAGCTCATAAGGATTGTCATGTTAAACCCTGCAGGTGGACTTAGTCCGACATGACGATGAAGTTGAGTGGTACTACTCTTGGAGCTAGATATTAATTAAGTGAGTTGTCAGTAACTTACTTAATTAGTGGACATTTGTTATCTTAAACACAGGGAGACTAACACACTCATAATAAGAAGGAGCCCAAAAATGTAATTTGGGATTGGTGCGGTAGTTCAATAATAATTCTTTAGTGGTATGAATTATTATTGATGAAGTTAAGTTGTGTGTTCGGGGCGAACACGGGAAGCTTAATTTCATCTGGAGACCAAAACTAATTCCTCCTCTCGGTCCCTATCGTAACCTCTTGTATATAGAAAATTATATCCATCCAAGTCCATCTTCTAGTTCATGTTGTTTGTGTTGCTTCACACTGCTGAAATTAACATGAATAGAACAACAACTCACGGGAAGCTTGTGAACATTTTGCTTGCTAACGTTGATGTGTCAACGTGAGAAGCTGTGATGTGTCAACGTGAGAAATTTTGAGATGCCAATGTGAGAAGCTTGAGAAGCTTTGAGATATCAATGTTAAGCAACTCACGGTTTTTGCTTGCAAATTAATTCAACGTGAGAAGCTTGTTTAAGCAACTCACGTTTTTGTTTGCAAATTCATGTGAGAAGCTTGTGTTTAAGCAACTCACATATTTGATTGCAAATTCACATGAGAAGCTTGTTTAAGCAACTCACGTTTTTTATTGCAATTTAAGTCAACGTGAGAAAAGCTTGCCAATATTGATTAATGCTAAGGCCGATCACGTGGAATTAAAAGGAGAGGATTTTTTAATTTTAAATTTCCTTTTTACTAATCAATCATGAAGGAATTAAAATTATTAGAGAAATTTTTATAAATTTCTAGAAATAAATTAGGAAGTTTTAATTCTTGTGTGAATTAAACTTTCCTTGTTTTAGATTAGAAGTGGCCGGCCATGATATTTATGAGGAGAAAATTATTTTTAATTAAATAAATTTTCCTTTTCATGGCAAAAGAATTAAGGAAGTTTTTATTAAAATTTCCTTATTTGCCAAGACCAAGGATTATAAAAGAGGGGGTAGAGGTGCCTTCATGTGAGAATAACTCTATTATTCTTCTCCTCTCTTTTCCTCCTTGGTGGCCGGCCCTAGCTTCTTCCTCTTCTCTTCTTATGGCCGGCGGCAACCTCTCTTGGAGCTCTTGATGGTGGCCGGTTCTAGCTAGGAGAAGAAGGAGAGAAAGGAGGTTTTGTTTCTTGCATCCCTTGGAGCTTGGTTGGTGGAAAAGATCTTCATCTTTTGGAAGCTTTGTGCTTGGCCGAAATTTGAAGAAAGGAAAAGAAGGTGCTTGGTGGTTTCTCATCTTGGAAGATCGTTGCCCACACAACGTCCGAGGTTAGAAGAGGAATACGGTAGAAGACCAAGAGGTCTTTCTAGAAGGTATAACTAGTAATTTTTCTTTCCGCATCATGCTAGTTATTTATGGAAATAATACCAAATACAAGAGGCTTACGTTCTAGAATTTCGAATATGTTTTTCAAGTTGTGTTCTTTGTTTCTTTCTTTTCCTTGTGATTTGATTGTTCTCTTTGGTTAACCTAAAGTTATTTTAGGAAATTAAATATTAGCTTTCTATTAAAGGTTTTGTCTAGTCGGTGGTGGTTGCTCCCATATCCAAGAAGGTCATGTGCCTCGCCACGTCAGTACTGGGAACCTTTTATGGAAATTAATATTTAATGGAATTAATAACTTAAGGAGACTTGGGTCGAACGTGTTAAGTTCCGCAGGAGATCCAAGTCAAAACCTAAAAGAACAAATAGATTAAGTTTTGGATCAAACGTGTTAAGTTCCGCAGGCGATCCAAAATTTAATTTAAAAGAACACATGGTAGCTAGGAAAAGGTTCAGACCTTTGTACAAAATTTTTGTACAGTGGAACCTATAGGTTTTCCGAGTAGCAACCAACAATAAGAACATACTACCCAAGGATATTATTATATTTATTCAATCGGCACTGAACTGAAATAAATATAATAACCAACTTTGTCTTTTAATTAATAATGAAATATGATATAAAAATAAGTCTTTTACAATCATTTCATAATTGATACTAGGATTACTAACTAACAAATAACTAATATGAATTGTATGCTTAATCAAGATCTATAATTAGATATTTTTGATGATCTAGATGAATATGTACATATGCTAGTAGAAATGACAACTTATCTAACTCCAACTAACTTGGCTGAACTTGAACATTTCGAAAAAGGCAACAAAAACTTGAAGATGATTGAGAATTATATTTTGATGAATAACAAAATGTAATTGCTAGAAAACAACTTAAAGAGGTAAATCTTATGAACCCAGCTGAATTCATGCCACCACATCTACCATATCACGACCATCGATGATTGTTCAATATCTAGAAAGTTCTATCAGAACTATGGATTATGATATGACTATCCTCCCATAATAGAAATAACTCATACAAATAATAACCCTTTACTTAAGAGCATAGGAAAAAAAAAAAAAAGACCATCCGAGATTACTTATTTTGGGAAAAACTCTATACTTTTGAATATTGCTGAATGCGATTATCCTCAAGTATATAATGTTGGATCGTAATAGACGAGGGGGGAGGGTGAATATCGTTCGATTGAAATCTTTTTCTTTTTCATATTAGTAAAACCGAATCAAAGTATAGTTTGTAGCAGAATAAAAAGGAGACAAAAACTCAAAGCTAAGACACAATCAGTTTTACTTGGTTTGTAGTCCAGTGACTACTACGCCAAGGCCTATAATCGTTGATCGTTTTCGATGGACAATTCAAATATAGTTCATCCGAGAAGCCAATTTATACAAGTACGAAAGATGATAGTAACAATCCTACTATCTCCAATGAATAAGTGCAAGTATAAAAAGAGATTACCAACAACACTAATAAGAAGATTAAGCGAAGTTATTGGAGAGCTTTTCATAGCAGAAGTATTGACACTTGCATGAACAGTAGCGGCAGAAGCAAAATGAATCAGAGAGGAAGATTGTGCTGAGCTCATACCTCGAGGACTTATTTTATAGACATTGTTCGGTCGACTGAAAACCCATTCAATCGACTGATAAGTTCAGTCGACTAATCTTTTTATCTATCGGCTGAACCCCATACATTCCTTGTTTGCTGTGATTCGAATTGACATGTTTGTCTTTCCTTATTTTTATCGGTTGACTGATCTTGTTGATCAGTCAACAGAACTCTATTTCCTTTCTTGCCTCATGCGGTTACCAAATATGTATCGATCGACTGATCTAATGTATCAATCAACAGATAACTCTATATTTCTAATTTTTACAAATCTCTGATTGGTATTGTGCCATGCTAGATGTATCGGTCGACTAATCCCACTTATCAGTTGACCGAACCTACGGTCAGCTCAATTTTCACTTATCTTTAACACAGAGTTAGCAGATGCAATAGTAATAAAACCTGCAAAATAAGATTAGTACAAATAGATAATATGCATGATAAAGACATTAAGGACTGTTTTGATCTCAATTTAGAAATCTCTGTTGGTTTATTTAGTTGGATCAGTGCCTAAGATTTATCCTGACCAGGACACAACCTCTCTGCACTCCTTCCAAGAGGTTACCTCAACTTACCTATCAAACTCGGGTCCTCCAGACCTGTTTGGACTTTAACCGTTCAACATCGGATTAGCTTGCCAGACCTATTGAATCCAATGTTAGATCTACTTGACCCATCTTAACTTCCTACCTAGTTTGCACGATCTGCTGAAACTTTCTTTGTCTAGTATCAAATACAGCTGACTTACTAGGACTTTATAAGTTGAGCATCTTGCACACTTGATCAATTCATTAGATAACAATAAGACTTACTTGAATCTTTGACAACATCAAAACATATGTTCGATTATGGTGCTCCCTGCACCAACAATCTCTCTATTTTTGATATTTGATAATCTGGTTCAAAGTTAAGTTAAAAAATATGATAACTTGAAATAACCCCTTAAAGTTAAACTCTCCCTAAATTCAATATCTCTCCCCCTTTGACACATATAAAAAAATACGGGTCATAACGGTAAGCATCAATTTTTTAAAGAACTTTCAAGATGAAAACCCAAGTAATAGTTTTGAAATTTTTCTAAGGTAAAATATATGAAAATAAGATTAAGATAAGTATTTTGAAAAACTTTAACAATTTTCTAATTTTCTAAGGAAGAATTTTAGAAAAATGTCTTTATTTGGGCTTATACATTATATGCATAATCGACAATTTATTTGAGTTATACAAAACCACGGCTCATAACAATCTTAATTAGCCACTTAATATGTCTTCCTTTGGATCGACATATTTTGTTCATGATCTAAATAAATAAAATTATGTTCCTTACTTGTAAGTTACCCTTAAACATAATTAAGTTACCCTTAATTAAGTGTATGAGCATTTCTCGATTTATCTTGATAACCGATGAAAAATTTTTGTGAGACCGATCATCTCAAAATTAATCAATTCAAACATCCAAATACTTAATACTAACTAAAAAAAATTACAAATAAACCCATGGAGATAAAATCCAACCGAGATATACAATTTATACACATTTTTTTATTATTATTTTGAATACATGACATTGATTTACCTTTATGCAAGGGATGTTCTGTTTGGCCTTGGTGAATTATATTCCAAATTAACTATTTTTTGCTTTCATGAAACCTAGCCACAAAGAACTTGTAATGCAACTCAAATGGAGTGGTAAATTCTCAATCAATTTTCAACTGGTTGCCCATACTGACTGAATAGCTTTACAAAAGAGGTATTAACAAAAATCTTATGTACCTTTCATTTATTTTTAGGCAAAAAATAAAAATAAAAATAAAAACTGCTCCAACAGGCAAGTTGTAGCCCGGCCACTACGTACGTACAAATAAATATCATACCCTTTAAAAAATCAGTTGCGCAAAAATGTAGTCGGAAAAGTAGACGAAAAAAATAATAATAAAAATTGTTCATCACTAAAGGAGTCTTTAATGACAAGAGTTTCACCCATCTCACATAATAAAGTATATCCCAGAGATGATAAAAAGGGCAAAATGAATAAAACATGAAAGCAATGGAAAAGCAAAAAAAAAAAAAAAAACAAAAGTCCCAGACAATAAGGAATCACCAAATTTCTCTATTGAACCTTTACAATGCATTTTTATTTACAAGGGACGCCAGTGAAGGGCTTGCTTTCTCTCAACCTTTAAACCCGAAGGCTGACCACTTCTTCCTAACCTCCTTCGCTCTCTGAGAATTAGTGACCAAAAGGTTTTCAAGAGGATTTTGTTTCTTGTTTCTTGACCGGCCTGCTTCTTTTAGAAGCTCGGCTAACCTTTTCTTCTCGTCGTCCAAATCAGGATTTGCAGTACCGAGCTTCTCTTCCCTTAACTTAAGCACATTTCCCAGAAGATCAATTGCTTCTTCCACCCTATCAAATAAAAATTCATACTTTCCTAAATTGTAAGAACAGAAATAAAGGCTGGAAAATCTGTCATAACAAGATAAATCAAGATACAATTTATAATTCTAAAATGCAAATGTTAGCGAGCCCATCTAAGAAGAGGAACTTAACAACCAAAGAATCAGATCAAGAAGCAGCTCTCCCAGGCCATCGCACTAGGGTGGCTGTCATCTGATCCTGCAGTTGAACAAGAGGTGTTGTGCCGCCTTATCGCGAGTCTAGCACAGCTTCAAAAGTGTAAATGAGTCTATGTTAGGAGACTCATAACCTGTGGTCCAAGATGCGCAGGTGGGTGCCTAATAACTTGGAAGTCTATTGCAGGAACACGCAACAAGGGGTGGTGAAGGTGACAAGCGGCCATTCCAGATAGAGGCCATCTGTAAATAGCATAGCAATCTTCATGGAGACAAGAAGGACAATTTCAATGGGGACCAAAGGTCTCCCAAGAACAAGGGACCAACATATGGACAATTTGTAAAAGAGTAGGAAGTTAGAAGGTGCGGACTCTGATACAACCTTGCCAACATGATTGCGTGAATCATAAAAGTCAGCCATTAAACAGGAAGGGATGAGATGGATGGAAGCAAAAGGAGACAAAATGTTCTACCAATCTAGGGAAGGCCCCAATGCATTAGGTTGTGCTTCCTCAACATTGACGGAGAGGTATGGAGAGTCCCACCTAGCTTTAGAAGACTTACTCAATAGCAGTGGGGATTCTTCGTAATGTAGTTGGCAGCTCAATCCCCTGAATAATGCCATAGAAATAACTGGTCCAGGCCTTCTCTAAGGCAAGTACCACCATCTAATGTTGATCACCACAGTGACTCCACTGTAGATCATATACCTCCAGCTTGCAACATGAACGTTGGCCTTGTGAGGAATTGACATATACCCAAAAGCGATAATCGTCTCAGTGTTCTAGCTGTTTGCAATCAACAATGTGGTCACAAGAATGCCAAACATATGACAATAATCTCCTCCATCTCATGTTGATTCCAAACCAGGGGGAAACCTTGGATGATGAAGCAAATGATAACACCCTTATGGTGTACCCAAGGGAGCAGACAGTTCATAGAGTCCCATAAAAAATCACAGCTTACCCTGTAAAGAACCTCAATGGCCCGAGGGAAGTGACCTAAATAAATTCAAGTCAAAAGGATGCGTGCTCCATTCTCACCCTTTGTTGGTATTCCAAATGAGGAACAAGAGAATCTCCTAAGTCCCATCGCTACTTATGGAGCAATGAATAATTGGCACAGACAACCATATTCATCAAGATGACCTCTATGGTTCTGAAGTACACTCCGCTACTTAAGGGATAAATGATGAAATCAAGGAGGCCGATGTAGACACTTGTTATCTACCTCCAAGGAAAGCTCATAAAGGAGGGAGATCAAATCCTTTAGTCTTCCAACAATGAAGCTGGATTGATCGAAGTAATGTCAAATTACTACTGTCCTTACATGGTCAGAGGGATGATGCACTCCATCTTTCAGGAGGATCGAGGCAAGGAGGGAAATGTCAGACTCCCTGGCTGAAGTCCAACCACAACCACATCTCTCCTTTCATTTGTATCCAAGTTATCCTAATTGATCTGTATTAATTCAGTAAGTAATTAAGATAACTTGGTGGAATGTACGTGCTAGTAGCTAGACATTAGACACCTTGTTACCAAGACTAAGGTTATGTTTACTTCAAGAGAAAGAGATTAAAGGGAAGGGAAAGGGAAGGGAAAGGAAAGGGAAAGGAGAGAATGGGAGGAAAGAGAAGGCTTGAATTCTTTACTTGGTGAGAAGGGAAAGAAATGAAATTTTACATTTATATTTTTCTTCTTCAACCTCTTCTCTATACTACATTGGGAAGGTTCATCGGTGATGCTTAATGACCACAGGTAGCTGGCCAGCAGTCGCTAATGATTATCTACAGCCAACCTATTGATGACTTATGACCACTAGCGTTTGATGGACAACTGACAATGGGCAATAATCAACTGTCAATGGAAGCACCCCTCTTTTCCTTCCATGTGTCTAATGTTGGACAAATCAATTTAGGTGGAATGGAGAGGCCAAAGGAGTCCTTGGTTCCTTTCTCTCCATTTATCCTTTCAACTAAATATAGTTTTCTTTCTTCCTCACTTTCCTCCTCCCTCTCTATTCTAGATCCTAGATCCCTCCCACTAAGTGAGCATATACTGAGTGAAAAAGTGAATCTTAAGATGAAAGCCCTAAGTACAAGGAAATATTTATTTACCCTAATTTTTTTTTCTTTCTAATTGATGTAATCTATCAGTCCACACAGAATGGAGTTACTCTGTGGATTAAGCCCTATTTTTTTTTTTTTTGTTTACTTTCTTATATAACATTATAAGCGTTTAGAATTTCTTAGAAATTTTTAATCATCTAAGTATTTTGCTCCTCTTGGAGTGTAATTTTCCCCCTTAACTCTTTTCAGCTGCTGCTGACTAAGGTATCTAAACAAAATATTTGGGGCAACACTTTTGGGAATCACTTTGGTTTTGTAGCCTCACTCTTCAACCTAAGCTAAAAGGCCACAACAAAAAGTGTCTTTAAAAGACTAAGAAACATGCTTAAGATATAGGGAAAAAGTTAAATATAAGGAAGAAGTCAAGTCATGAGATGCACTACGACACATGAGGAACAAAAGGGTTGCATAACAAGGCATAAAGTGCATTGACAGTGGAAAGAAAAACCAGCATCAGAGAGACGCAGCGACCAGATTATTTGCCATTACATAAGAAGAACCTGTTGTTTCTCATCAAGTATGTCAAATGAGATACATCAATGAAGAAACATTTAACTGCTCGTTTCTATCAAGCCAACATAGTATAAAACTACCAAAACCTTCCAGAATATTCTGTTTCCTCAGACATCTTAAAACAGCATGAAGAATAATTAGACAAACTAGCTCATCAGAACTTAGGAAATGTGGAGTTACTAATATTGGAGTTTGCTAGACTTTCATCTTGGTTTCAGTTGACTAAGGTGGTTATTTTACATTGATTTTTTTTTCTAAATTATGAAAGTAAGAAGTTATTATTATTTTTTGGAATTGGCAGGAGAAAGTAGTTTATATTATTCAATTTATAGTTTCATTAAGCTCGACTCTACATCTACAGCTAAGATGGCAAAAATACCAAAAGCTAATAATTCAGATCAACTGTAGAATCTTGTTGGCCACCAAAGTTGAGGTAGAGAATGCACTAGCATGGCTGGAACTTGGACATAAGCTATTTCAAAGCTCAGACTTGCGTTTCGTCGAGAAAATTTTAGATACTCCCACCAGTATATTTAAGTCAGTAGGTTTCACAAGAACACTCATGCAACTAAAAAATGATTTTAAGAAAGAAAAAAAAATTAAAAATTAAAAGGGTGCTCTTTATTTTTACTATCGAGCATCCCATTTTGAAATAACAATAAAAAGAGTGCCTCATATACAAAACATACTCCTATTTTAGCACAGTTGTAACAGTTTTGATCAGAATCTCTAACATGCTTAAAATTATTCAAATTTAATCAAAATTGATTAAATACAATTGGAATAGTTTTGCTAATGTGAAGTTGTTTTGATCAAAACTGGTACAACATGAAGAAACTATGTTCCAATTGGAGCAGATTTGGCTAACTACAACAATATTGGACAGGTATATTTTCAAAATATGAAACACTGTTTTAATAATTTACAATATGAAGAGCTTTTTAATGATAATTAAAATAAGGATCACCCTTTTATTTTATTTTTTGAAAAATAATGATTTAAGAATATAATTAACAAGGAAGAGAGAATGAACATCTAAAATGGCATACGAAGGAGAAAATGTGGCTTACCTTCCCATGGCATCATAAGTGGCAGAAAGATTGCTACAGACCCCAAGGGTATCCTTGTGGGACGTCCCACATTCCTTCTCCAAAACTGCCCTTGCTTCCTCAAAAAGCGTGGCTGCCTCATCGACCTTAAACAACTGCAGGGACGCTAAGCCCATTTGGTTCAGCAAAACTCCAAAGAAGGCTGATTTCCTTTCTGTGCTTGTCCTTAACTTGGACACAGAACTTTCGAATGAGCTCTTTGCCTCGTTGTACTGCCCAACCATGTAATATATTACTCCCATCTGGGCCTCGATCCCTGCCACCGTCCTCCATTGCCCAGGTGAATCCTCCAGAAGCTTAAGTGCTTTAAGCAGCAGCTTCAATGCCTCCTCCGGGTCGCTCATTGCTTCATAAATGGCCGCGATTTCCATCATACCTCCGACAAGGTCCTCGTTAGAGGAACCACGCAGGGGCTTTGCGTAGATCTTCAGGGCGTTCTCACAGTAGGATTTCGACTCGCGGAGCTTTCCGGTCTTAAAGTACAGGCCGGCAAGGCGGACAACAACAGAAGCGACCGACTGGTGATTCTCTCCCTTCGTGGACTTGAGGATGGTGAGGGCCTTCTGATAGGAGAAGATGGCCTCGTCGAATCGGCCAAGGGCGACGTGGCTGTCTCCGATACCGACATCGACGGCAGCCACGTCAACGTCCTGGGCGTGGGAGATGAGAATCATAGAAGCAAGGACGAGGTGATCGAGAACGGCCTCGTGGTCGCCCTTGGCCTCGCATATGAGAGCCATGAGGCGACGGTCGGCAGCCTCCTCCAAGGATCCCGGGGCGCTGTGCTGGTGGATTTCTAGGGTCTTGTAGCATAGCTTCTCGGCCTCGTCGAATTGCATCGCTTGGACGTGAGCTTCCGCCAGGTACCTGTGAGTGCCATCAATGAACCAGGGGTTAGCATGACACAGCGAGCGTGGTTTTGGACGAAGAAATAAACGGGTCCGAAATCGGGATCATGTCGCGCATTATAGACTCGTTTTGGATTTCACTGTGCAGATTCAATAAGGACTACAGAGGCGACAAGACTTGGTTAAATTAGGGGAAGATTCGCCTAACCGATTGCGACGCCCACGCGAACGGGCACCAATCGCACTCCGGGATGGCCGATGATCTGAAGGTGAAGTGGAAGTTCAGAATCGGACGGCGGCTCACCTGCAGGTCTCGGCGACCCTTGTATCGGCTTCGCCGAGCGCATCCATCTGAATCTGGAGCCCCTTGGTGTAGCACGCGATGGACTGCTCCATCCGCCCGGCCACGGCGTGGGTGTCTCCCAGCTGCATGTAGCCGGAAAAGGCAGCGAGCGCGTGGTCAGGACCCCGCTCCGGATCAGTCGCCCCCACCGCCCGCTCCAGCGCCTCCACTGCCTCTTCGTGCTGCCCCATCCCGCTGTAGATCGCCGCCGCGACGTGCAAACTCATAGCCAACTCCAGCTGCCGCTCGTCCCCTCCGCACCGCTCGATCGACTGCGACGCCCGCAATGCGTACTCCAGCGCCTTGCTCGGCCCCTCCCCAGACGCGATCGATCTGCGCGCTAGCTTCAACAAGAATGGTCCCAGATCCGGGTTATCCAGTGCCGTCTCGTCCATCGTAGCCGGGACTAGATCAGTAGTCGCAGCGGCAGCAGAGTTGGGCCTTCCGAGGGGCATCCGGCGCTTGCCGGCGGAGGAGGAGCCACGCTCGTCGGACCTGGCACGGGAGGAGGTGGGAGTCGTGGATGGCGTTTTCTTGGGGACCGGAGATGGCGCCTTAGGCACCGAAGCTGGATCTTGGTCGTCAACGGGGATGTCGATCCGAAGAGGCGTCGCTTCCGGAGGGGCGACGAGGCCCGGCATCGTGATGCCGAAGGGGGCAGAACGGAGGCTAGGGTTTCGGTAGAGGAGGAAACGAAGTTGCGGGGAAGGCAAAGGGCGGGGCAATTGTGCGTAAAGAAAACGAAAGATAGAAGCGAAGTGGAGAGCAGAGACGAAGGAAACGAATGACCACAAATTAAATTTATTTGATCAGTTGGTACCGTTTCAATCTTCCATTTCCCTTAGTCCACGGTCATCATTCATTACCTCTACCGAGATTCCTATGCCTGTTTACTCCGGTGGGAAAAAAATAATCCTCGCGGTGAAATCACGACTAACAATTTATTTACCTCTTTGTCGCCGCCGTGCTAGCCCCCACCCTTCCTCGTCTAGTGTCATCCGACGCCGCGAGATCAGAATCCTACGGTCACCAAAACACAGGAAAAGTAAAACAAAAAACAAAAAGAGGAAATGCAAAAGGATACCTTCTTGGGCGGTGGGCGTTGACTTGTTATGTGGATCCGCGTGGCCCATTGATTAATCCAAAAAAATAGTAAAATAATAATAATTATTATTATAATGTTCAATTTCATTTCATTAAACGATAAATTAAAAAAATCCTCAATCACAACTTTAATTCTATAAATAATTTTCATATCCAAAAAATTTTATTTCCACTCTCTACATATAAAATTTTATTTATTTTAATTCTCTCATAAAAATATTATTACCTAATTGTCCCTCAGATTTTTTTTTAGATATAAAAAGTAAAAAAAAAATGAGTGTAATTTCTCTTAAATTTAGCACTTTAAACTAAAATCGAATATATTTTCTATCAAAATTATTCTCAGAATTTTTAGTTAAAAAAGTCTTAAAATGAGTATAATTATTTTTAAATTACACTTTACATACTAGAATCAAATATATTTTCTATCAAATTGAGTATAATTTTTTTTCCTTCTTAATATAATTTCTCTTAAATTTAACATCATTTACAAAAAAATCTAGTATATTTTCCATCTAATTGAGCATCATTTAAAGAAAATCTAATATATTTTTCATCTAATTGAGGTGAAAAAAGAATCGTGCTCAATTTCATAGAAAATATACTAGATTCTAATTTAATATGATGAATTTAAAATAAATTATAATCATTTTTGGACTTTTTATACCTAAAAATATCAAAAATAATTTGATTAATTAGTGTCCATTATATTTGACTAGTGAGTGAAAATAAAAATTATAATCAATAGGAATTATATGCAAAATTTAAATTCTAATTTAGGACTACATACGAATTTTTCCTTGATTAAATAATTATTATACCTTCTTTTAGTTACTATTTTTTTCCCTTCAAACATATTTTGATTTTATTCAACTAATTGATATCTAAACTAGGGAAAAAACATGATTATACATTCGACTACTGTATGTGGATGAGTAGCTCTCAAATGGTATGATCGATGCAACATCAGGGCTTAAAGATCGGATGCAACATTGGGTCTCTCCTACCTCAATATCCGACGCTGATTCGAATTGTCGATTTGATAATTTTTGGAGTTTGACTCTTAATTTTAACAGTTCAAAATTATTATGGTTCAGGGTTTATGGCTCCTTACGGTTAACCATGATTAATATTATTATATTAATTTTTTAAAAATATATAAAAATTTATACAATTGTTTGCTTCAACTTATTAATACTAATTATATAATAAAAAAATATTAATTTATTATTAAATAATTAATTAATATATGAAATTATTTATCGATTTAGTAAACGATTATAAGTTAATTAATAACTGAATAAGTGTCTTTCCTATTTTTCTTCAGTTATTAATGATAATATAGTAAAAAAAATTTATTGATTAGTTATTATATAATTAAGTAATTTAAGAAATAATAATAGTTATAGTCTAGTTAGTTATGATATTTAGTCCAAATTTGAGAGATGTGTGTTCAGGTAAACTGGCTTATTGACCCAGTTACGGGTTCAGATCGGATCCGATTTGAATCCAGCTCAGGGTCAGGCCTATCTCAATAGAGATTTAGTGGGAAGATGGATTGATGCTAGTTTGGAATTTGACCCGTACGATTTGACAATGAATAATTTTTTTAATCAAAGTATTTAATCTTTTGAATCAATTAATTTTAGAGATGACTAATTTTGTTCTACGAAATTTTTTTATCAATTATCGGGATAAATTAAAAAGTACTCATAGAGGCTCATCTAAATAGCTAGTGTTTTTCATATGATTTTTCCATTAAAAAAAAATCCCTACATTGGGATTCAACCCTAATAAGGAATATATTTTTGATAGTTATGTGGTTTGTCTTGACCTTGGTTACGAGCCTAGGTCATGTCCGATTTAGATCTAGCCCGAGGTCAGGCTTATTGCAAATAGAGATTTATTGGGAAGATGGACTTATGCTGTTTTGAAATTTGACAAGCACAACCTAATAATAAATAGATTTTTTTAGATTTTTTTTAATCGAAGTATTTAATTTTTCGAATCGATTAATTTTGAGATGACCAATTTTGTTCTACAAGAATTTTTTATTAATTATTAGGATAAATTAAAAAGAATTTGTAGATATCCATATAAATAGTCAGTATTTTTCAAATTATCCTCTCATTAAAAAAAATCTCTACATTGCGATTCAACCCTAATAAGGAATAGATTTTTGAGAGCGATGTGGTTTGGCTTGATTTTTTTTTTTGGATAATTTTATCCCATTAATCTTAAAAGTGCAGGACCTTTTTCTTCTGTTTCGAATAACGCACGCTTAAAGTCGATATTTAGAATATTCATCCTATTTTAGATTTGAATGTGACTACTTTTGTTATTCCATTGAATATTTTACTTTTGCACGATACCTAGGGTTTTTTTTTCATTCGTCGTGTCCGAGTTCCACTCGATTAGGTTTCACTCAGTATTGAATAGGCAATGGATGGTAGGTTATCAATAGGGTTGTAAATAAATCGAATCGAGTCGAATTTTGGGGTGTTCAAGTTTGTTTGATAAGGTAACCAAGTCGAGCCGAGTTTAAAATGAACCAAGCTTTTGAAATGAGTGTTCAAGTTTGGCTTGATTTATTTTTTATGAGCTTGAGCTTGTTTGAAGCTTGACTTGAGCTTGGTTCGTTTAGATGTTATCAAGCTCTCAATTCAAGCTTGGTTTGAGTATGGTTCAAGCTTGGCTTGAGCTTAGTTCGAGTTTGGTTCGTTTAGATGGTATCAAGCTCTTTATTCAAGCTTATTTGATTGTTTGAAATTTTTAATTATTTGATTGGTTATTGAGTTTGATAATTTAAATTTATTTATTTATTTTATTTTATTTTATTGTTTATTTAGCATATTGAAAAGAGTTTTATTAATGAATATGGTTCATGAATATTGTTTATGAACATTGTTCATGAGCGTTGTTCACGAATGTTGTTCACAAATGTTGTTCACGAACGTTAACGAGCTGAACACATATGTGTTCAAGCTTGTTTATTTAGCTTAACGAGTTGTTTAAGCTTGTTTATTTAATTAATCTTATATATATTGAACGAACATAAACAAGCTCTTATTAAGCTGAACACCAAACTTGTTCACGAATACTTGGTTCATTTATAGCGCTAGTTATCAATGAATTCAAGATTAGAGTTGATTGTGAGTGAAAAGGTGATTGCCAGATCATTGGATAAATTGATGGATTGAGCGAGCATGTGTGTGAAAGATCCATGTATGGTGAAGGAGAATAAACTCATTCAATTTGATTTAGAAAATCATCCATAGAAACGTATAATAATTCTACTTTTTTATAATAGGTAGATGATTTTTTTTCTAATTCACTTTTTGGGTAAATTAAAATACAATTTATACCTATTCAAAGTTGACCTTCCGAATATTCTTCTCTATTAAATTTTGAACTCTGATCCTATTATCCTTCTGAGTGATTTATGTTGGTATAACTGTTCTTGGATTAAGGTGGATCAAATTGACTAAATTCATATTAATTTGAGTTTGAATTTTGATATTTGACAATATGTGAAAGAGAAGTTAAGGTTAAGGGAGGACTAGATAATTGAATGAAAAAATCTTAATTGAAGATTAGGTAACAGAAAGTTTTAACTAAGATTAGGTAAGAAAAAATCCTAACGGAAAGTTAGGTAACGAAAAGTCCTAACTAAGGTTAGGTATGTGGAAATCCTAACTAGAGATTAGGCAAGGGTGAAAAGTCTAACAAGTGATTAGTCCTAACTGGAAGTTAGCTAAGGGAAGTTCAACAGGAAAGTTGGCAAGAGGAAAATCTAAGTAGGTCAAGGAGGATCGTATATTTGGTGAGAAAGTCTAAGTGGATAAAAGATTGACCGAATGCTTAGCAATCGAAAGTCCAATGGGAAGTTCGCACGAGATGGAAAGTCTAAGTAAATCAAAGGTTGACCGCATATTTGATGAAGAAGCCTTGGCAAGTTAAGATTGAATGGATGTTGGGTAAAAGAACCCTAAACTCAAATTCTAGGTGTTAGGGTTGGGCAATCGATTGACCCAAAGTAATCGATTAAGGTAATCAATTGAGAGCTTTTTCACAAGAGCACAGTGTGAGTCAGAATTTATTAGTCAATTGATTGGGCTTAGGCCAATCGATTGGAGTGTTTTCACGAGAGCACATTGAGGGTCGGAATTGATTGGTAAATCGGTTGGGCTTAGAGGCAATCGATTGGAGTGCTTTTCGTGAGAATAGAAAGTTTCTGAATCAATTAAGTCAATTGATTAGAAGCTGTCAATCGATTGATATGACTCACTAATCGATTAGACGAGCAAAAAATAGTCGTTCTATAGATTTTGAACGGTAGACCTGATGTGGTAAAAGACCAATCGATTGGGAGGCATTTTCTAGCCCAAGAGAAATCCTAGAAAAGAGAGTTTCACGATGTTTTAGAGTAGCCAGTTCTTGAAAAGTTAGAAACGAAGTACTGCGGCATTTTTAATCGAAAAAGAGGTATTCCCAAGCAACAAGAAAGCCCTTTAAGTAAGATTCATGTAAAGTTATTTGTATTCATTTTATTTGCTTTCATTTCTTGTTGTATTTCTTGTGTTTGAGATTATACAAGGCTTCTCCGTCTCCAAGAAGGAGGTTTTTATAGTGAAGTTGTGAGTGAGGAGTAAACCCTTGGATTAGTCACCTCAAGGAGGTGAATATCAAATAAAATCAAAAGTATTAGCTAGTATTGTGGAGTCTTTGATTCAAGTTTCCGCTGCAAATCAAGTTCAAAGAAGCAAAGCAAGTTATTCACCCCCCTTTAGGTCATATGGTCTTAACATGTGGTATTAGAGTAAAGTCTCTCTTCTTTGGACTAATCGCCGAAGAGAGCAATGAGCTAGAGGAAAAGAAGAAGTTGAAAAAGAAGCCCTAAATATCAACAAGTCAAATGACTCATCACTGAGGGAGTTCAACTTCAAAATGGATCCAAGAGATGAATTTGAAAACGACATCCGAGCACCTCCTCCCTTCATAATTGGAAGCTTCAACTTATGGAAATCAAGAATAAAGAACTTCTTTATGATGGACATAGAGTGATGATTTACTATAATGAAGAGATTTGAAGCCCCAATGAATAGAAAAAAGAAGCTCCTCAAGAAGAGCAAATGGACTGAAAAGCAAGTGAAGAGATCTGAGGCAAATGATAAAGTAATCAAAATTTTAGTTAATTTATTGCCTAACAATATTTTGTGCAAGATAGGTTGCTATGAGGATGCAAGTGAGTTATGGAGAAAATTAGTCAAGCTCCATGAAGATCTAACCTCAATGCAAAATGAAGTCAAATCCAAAGAGGGAAACTCATTGGATTATGAACAAGAGGTTTCGAAGGTTGAAAAATGCTCAACATCCAAGGATGAAATCGAAAAGGTATCCACCTTAAGGATTAAGGGGGAGCGGAGATCATTGACACCAAAACGAGAAGAAGTCTCTACATCCAGAACTAATGAAGAAGGATCATGTGCCACCTTAATGGTAAAGGAAGTATAATAATTTCAATTCATAAAGATAAAAATCACATAATATGCTTTGAGCGTAGGGAAAAATGATACTATAAGAGTAAGAATCCAAAATTAGTCAAATGAAGACTAAAATGACACCTAAGACAAAGGAGAAGCCAAGTGAAGGTAGCTCCTTGATACGAAAGGGAAAAGAGTATATTGTGTGCTTCTTGTGCTCCAACAAAGGACATTATCAAAATCAATGTCCAACAAGTAGGTTCTCAAACAAGAACCTTCTAAAAATAAAACTAAGGTACTATTAGTTAATAGTAATTCTTTATATCATGATAACAAGCATGCTAGAAATAAATGTTATCATTTTAGTACTATTTATGATGAAAATAGAAAGAATGACAATCCTAAGGAGAATTATAAATCATACTAGAACTAACTTACCTAAGGATAAAAATGTAGAAAACAATCTAGGAAAAACCCATAAGGAAGTTAGACCCATGCCTAGAAAAATAAATGTCCAAAAGAAAATTCAAGTTTAAGGATTAAGGATAGAAAATCAAGCCTGAGGTCAAAACTTGAGAAATTGGCAATGACCCTTCAGAAAAAGGCAAATAAAGTCAAGGGATCTAAGAAGAAAAACATAGGCTTCGGTAGTCAAGAACCATCTAAGGGAAAGAAAGGTTTGAGATACAAACCTAGAGCCATGGAGGATGTGTCATTATATCATAGAGTTCCATATAGCTATGAAACTAACCTTAAGTCTAGAAGTCAAGTCAAGATTACAAGAGAGACTATCCCTAGGGTTGACTTTTAAGAGACTAGTGTGACTAGGATTTCTAAGAAACCTAGGAAAGTCATTAGGAAGGTTTCTAAGAAAGTTATCCCTAGTGAGTACCTATAACACCCAAGGAGCACTAATAAATTTTGAGTTCCTAAAAGTATGTTCTCTACATACTAAATAAGTTTAGATCGTGCCAACTCTAATTGGAAGGGTTGTTAACCCAACCATGGTGAAGTTGACACTTTATGGCATTTTCAAAGTATTATGACATCTTAAAAATGAAAGGTTAACTTTTACCCTTAAAGAGTTTATAATGTGTTAATAAAATTTGAGGTATTTAGATTAATTAAACTGACACAAATAAGATAGAACTAAAAAATGTGCTTAGTTAGGGCTTTGATACATTTGAGGGAGATATAGTCTTCTATGTCAAATTGTCATCTTGGCATAGTGATTAGTTATTAAAACTTAGATAGTAAATCTAGGTTTTTTTTTCTTTACAATATAACTACTATGTTTGTGTGTCTTATCACATGTTATAATATCATATTTTACATTCATATTGTTATAAAAATGCTACATGTCATGTCATACATGCATCATTAAGCTATGATAAATTTTCTTTTGAAAAACACTTATTTGATGTATGTCATAATCATTATCATGCATTATTTTAAATTTTTTATAATTAAGGATAATGACATTAATTGACATCCTAGGTAGAATGATTAAAGTTAAAATGCTTAGATAGAGATTCATGAACCCTTAGTTTAGGGAAAACTCATTTTACATTTCACAAATACTATAGAATTGACTTGTATGTGTATTGTGATACATTAGATACAAGTGAAATGTTAGGAGGATAAATAAAATCTTAAGATATTGATTTAGTGCATCCATTTGAGTTTTAATTTCATCAAAATATATGGATTTTGTGAAGTCCAATCATAGGGAAAGCTAATGTGCAAGTTACGTGCATTTAACCCAAAGATTATGGTTGGAAATTATTTTTGAAAATAATTTCAAATTCATTTTGGAAAATATTGGTAAAGTCTATTTGTTGATAGAAATCACCAATGATTAGTTAAATACAAAGTTAGAGAGAAACATTGAAGTTTTCAATGGTTTCTAATTTTGTATCATTCTTTGAAATAAGATGTATTTTCATATAAGACTATTTTTTCAAGTTAGTTTGTGGGATAAATATGTCTACGTGAAGTTTCGTGATTTTTTGAATATTATAGAATTATTTATAAATTTTAAAATTCAGGTAGAAATCAGAATTGAAAAATCAGAAATATCAATCGAATAGGCATTGTTGTCAATCGATTAACACATGTTGTAATCGATTGGTAGCTCACGCCAATCGATTGGCACTAGTTGGATTCGATTGGTAGTTGATACCAATCAATTGAACTCTGTCGTGTTTGATTGAAATGAGTTTATTTCAGTTGATTAAGTCATGTTTAGGTTATTTAACTATTTCTAACCCTATGAAATGCTTTGATAAGTATTTAAGAGTATTTTTTTTTTGATGAAAATGAGAAAGAAATGGTTAAAAGGGACTAATGTGGAGTTAAGGAAGGGGTTTATTTAAGGTTGAATTTGTAACTTAATGACTTTAATTTTGGGATTTTTGTTAGGACCAAAAGTAGCTAGAGGGGGGGGTGAATAGCTCGTCGCGTGCTCGTTGTTCGGTGTTGCTTGTTTCTTCAAGAATGCGCAGCGGAAAATACATAAACAAACACAAACACGCTAACACTAGGAGTTTACTTGGTATCCACCTCCAACGGAGATGACTAATCCAAGGATCCACACCGCGCACGCACCCTCCACTATGAAAACACTCCTTTTCGGTAACTACCGAGGGCGGAGAAGCCCTACAAGACTCTCAGTACAAGAAGAAGAAAGGGTAGTAAATAATAAGCAAAAGCTTACAAGAAATGCAGTAAAAACCCTAGCTTCTTCTTCTTCTCGTTGCAACTCGCCTCTTGACTTGGATGAACCTCCAAGAACCTTCAAGAACTGGCGGTGAGGAGCTTAGAGAGTGCTGGGGAGGAGCTGTGATGAATCTGGAATGAATCGGTGAAGTTCTGCTGAAGGAATCGCACGCCAACAGCTATAAACGACGCCAACGGTCGAATCCCAATCGATTGGATTGCTCCCAATCGATTGGGGAGGCTTTGGATCGATCCACGGATCGATCCAGAGCGCCTCTGTGCTCTGGAAAAACTTCTGGATCGATCCACGGATCGATCCAGCACTTATCGCGCGAAGCAGCAGCGTCCCAATCGATCCACTGATCGATTGGGACCTCTGGATCGATCCACGGATCGATCCAGAGAGGTTCTGTTCGTGGGGACTCACCGGATCGATCGGTGGATCGATCCAGATCTTCTGGATCGATCCACTGATCGATCCAAACCTGCTGGATCAATCCACGGATCAATCCAAACCTTGGTTTTTGCCCAAAACCAAGCCCAAAGCCCCCTAAACCAACATCTAGTCAACCATGACTTGTTGGTACATAAGACCTAGCATCCGGTCACCCTTGGCCAGCTAGGACTCTCTCACCAAGTGTCTGGTCAATCCCTTTGACCCACTTGGACTTTTCTCTTCTTGCCAAGTATCCGGTCACTCCCTAAGACCTACTTGGACTTTTCTTCCTCGTGCCAAGTATCCGGTCAATCCCTTTGACCTACTTGGACTCTCACCAGATGTCTGGTCAACCTTGACCCATCTGGATTTCTCTTGCCTGGCTTCACTCACCAGGACTTTCCCAATTGCCTAGATTCACTCACTAGGTCTTTCACCTGGCTTCACTCACCATGATTTTCCTCCTGCCTAGCTTCACTCACTAGGACTTCCCAATTGCCTAGCTTCACTCACTAGGTCTTTCACCTGGCTTCACTCACCAGGATTTTCCTCCTGCCTAACATCCCAGTTAGGACTTCCCAGTCAAGTATCCGGTCATCCTTGACCTACTTGACTCTTCTTCAATCAATATCTTATTGTCAAACATCTAAACCCAAACCAAGACTCAGCTTGGTCAACCAGGTCAACCTTGACCTGAGGGATGTTGCACCAACAATCTCCCCCTTTTTGATGTTTGACAATACCACAATAACACTTACAATGCCACATGTAAGTTAGGCTAATCCCATAGCCTCATTCTTCATGCCACTAGGTAATGAAAGCATAAGTTAAGCTTTTCATTCTTCCCCTAAGAGGGAAAACTTCCTCTTAGATAATGAAAGCCTAACTTACTCCCTTTCACACGTCCTTTCATTCTCCCCCTATTGGCACACATCAACCTATGCCCCCTCTTTGGGCACACTTCAACAAATCCTTTTGTTGAAAACTCTCCCCCTGAAGAGTTGCTCATCATTGGTTACAACTTCACTCGTTGAACCAACATGATAATGAAGGTCCCATACCCTTCATTTATCCTTAACTTCTTCCTCAATGTAGATAAATACCCAACCTTGAGCATTTTCTAACATCTTGAGTTCCCACTTGAAATAATGAGGATATCCACTCCCCATTTCAAGTTCAAAAGCTCGTCCATGAGCATTTTCTTTAAAGAAGGTTAACCACCTTCCAAGGTTCATGAAAAATAATTTTCATGCCTTTAAAGAGTCCCTCCCCCTAAAGACATGGTGGTAACTTCTGTCATTGCACCAACAATGACTTGGAATCCCTAAACCTTTAGGAAACCCAGATTTAGAAGTTTTGAGGTTCAAATGTTCAAAATTTGAAACAAACCTCAACCTAAACTTCAATGAAGTCTTCCTTAACCATTCCATCCTTGTTTTCAACACGAAAACACCCTTTTTATGTATACAAATGTATTTTAAGGGTTTGGAATGGTTACATAGACTAACCATGGTTCAAAGATGCTGAAGTCAGGCCTTCCCAGCCAAAATCAGCAACTTGGATCGATTGGAGTTGGGATCCAATCGATTGAACCAACCGAATCGATCCACTGATCGATTCAGTATGTGTGGATCGATCCACTGATCGATCCAGCGAGCTTCTGCTCGCGAGATTTACCTTCTGAATCGATCCACGGATCGATTCAGGAACTCCAATCGATCCATGGATCGATCGGAGTTCTGATAGTTGCTGAAATTCCATTTCAGTCAACTTCAGAAACCCCTAGAAAATTCTACAAAAATCCAAAAATCATGAAATTTCGTGTAGACATTATTTAGGGCATACTTAATCATGGAAAAATAGCTTTCTATGAAAATACTTTATATTTTCAAAGATTGACACAAACTTGAAAACTTGCAAAAACTTTAGCGTTTTCTTCAAGTTTGTGTCTAACTATTCAATGGTGATTACTATCAAAAGATAGCTTTCACCAAAGTTTTCCAAAAACATTTTAAAAATATTTTCAAAACCAATATCCCATCATGTTCCTTGGGCATAATGCACATGACTTGTACATTAGCTTTCCCAATGATGGGAAAACACATAACTATGTGTTTTGATGAACTTAAAACTCAAAAGAATGCACTAAATCAACATCTTGAGTTTTGTTCATCATCCTAACATCTCACTTGTATCTAATGTGCACAAAACACATACAAGTCATCTTATAGGTCTTTGTGAGATGTAAGATTTTGGTTTTGCCCTATTCTAGGGATCATGCATATCTATCTAGGCATTTTGAGAGGTAGACATCCACAAAGGATGTTACTTGTTGATTTACTTGTTAAACAAATGTCACTTGTTTATTCCACTTGTTGTAAACAAATGCCACTTGTTTAACTAATGCCATATGTCCTTAATTTTTAAGGAAATAAACATAATGCATGATAATGTTATGGCATACATCAAAATAAAATAGCTTTCAAAAGAAAGATTCCTATAACTACATGATGTATGTATGACATGACATGGTATTTTTGTATTTTTCATGATAAGTCATGAATGCAAAATACAAATAAGATAAAATATGATGTCATGGCATATTATGAGCAAACAATCATGGCAAGGTTTAGCATAAATAAAATATACCTAGATTACCTATCTAAGTATCGTTAATCTTAGCTAATCCTAAAACTTAAACCCTAGATTGCCCAAAGTGCTTCAAGAGAGTGCCAAAGCCTAAATGGGCATTTCTAATTCTCTTGATTAATTTATGCCAATTGAAATTAAGCTTATCCTCAAATGTTGGCATATTCCATTTTTCCTCAAGAGTAATCACATAAATCAAGGCCCGGAGTGCATTAAAATTTATAAGAGAATACCAAAATCCCAACTTGGTATTTCTCTAGGTTTTCCCAATTTATGCCTTTTAAAGATAAAATCAATTTTCCACCATTAGGCACATTTTACTCTTTCAAGGAGTAAATAATAATTCCATTTCATTTTCAAAGGTTAACAAAAACCTTGAAAATGCTCCTTGAGTGTCAATTTCCTCAAAGTTGGGTTAACTACCCTTCTAATCGGAGTTGACACTCTCTAACCCATCTATGGGGTAGAGAAGATGCTCCTAGGAACCCAACACCTATTGGTGCTCCTTGGATGCTCTAGGTACTCACTAGGGATAACTTCCCTAGATACCTTCCTAGTAACCTTGTTGAGTTTCTTAGAAGTCTTGGTCACATTTTCTAGGTCAACTCTAGGGATAGCCTCTCTTGTGACCTTGTTAGTGACTTTCTTAGACTTCTTAGAAGTCTTAGTCACTTTGGTTGCAAAGATACTTCTAGGGATATCTTCCCTTGTATCTTGGACTTGACCTCTAGACTTAGGGTTTGTTCCATAGCTATATGGAACCCTATGATAACTAGGCACATCCTTTTTAGCTTTGGGTTTGTATCCCAAACCTCTATGACCATTGGATGACCTTTGTGCTCCTAGACCTAGGCTATGCTCATTTTGGCCTAATAAGATATTTTCCATCCTTCTTAGGATCTTTTCCATTTTATCAAGTCTTGACCTCAAGACTTGATTTTCCATCACTAAGTCCTTAGTTTTTGGTTTTCCATTAAGTCCATGAGCATTTTTGTTTCTAGGCTTGTAGCTACAATCCTTAGAGTTCTTGCCTAGACTTTTACCTACATTCCTAGCCTTAGGTGTAGTAGTTTTGGCATGTAGGGCCACATGCTTTTCCTTAAAGCCCTTATGCTTCCTATTCTTATGGTAAATCGCATTAAAATGATAAAAATTAGAACTATCATACTTTTTACCATAATGTAAAGGAGTAGGCTCAATAAATGTTACCTTCTTCTTTACCTTGGAGGCTCCCCCTTGACTAATGCCTCCTTGAGCCTTGACCATCTTCTTCCCCTTGAGGCATTGACTCCGCTAATGCCCCTTTGATTGCAAGAGAAGCATATGATATGCTCCTTGCTCTTCTTTGTTCCGGGAATGGTCTCCTCGGGCTTCTCCTTGCCCTTTTTCGTCACTTGACCCTTCTTCTTGGCCAAGTTGGGACACTTGCTCTTGTAGTGCCCACTTTCCCTACACTCAAAACATATTATATGATTTTTATTTTTAATTGAAACATTTATACCTTCTTGTGTAGGGATGGCACTTGCTCCTCCATTTGCTATTTCTTGAATTTCGGAGGTGGCACCATCTTCTTCTTCTTCACTTGACCCGGATGTAGAAGCTTCTCCTTCTTCTTGATCCGGCGTCACCAAGGATTGCTCCCCTCAATCCTAGAGGTGGAGGCTTCATCCTCTTGAACATGAAACAAGGAGTATGCTCCCTCCTTGTTCCCTTCGTTGCATTCCCTTGAGGATGAAGCTTCTTGGATTTCCTCTTCTTCGGAGGTTGAGCATCTCTCAACCTCGGAGTCCTCCTCTTGGTCTTGCTCCAAAGAGTCACCCTCTCTGGATTCTTCATGATCTTGTACAGTGGAGGGGATCTCTTCATGAAGCTTGGCCAATTTGCTCCATAGCTCCTTTGCATCTTCAAACTCTCCAATTTTGCAAAGGATGGTGCTTGGCAATAAATTGACCAAAAGCTTGGTCACTTTGTCATTTGCCTCGCACCTTTGGACTTGCTCCGGGCTCAATTTGCTTTTCTTTAGAACTTTGCCCTTTGAACTTCTTGGAGCCTTGAAGCCTTCCATTAGAGCAAACCATTGCTCTATCTCCATCATAAGAAAATTTTCGATTCTTGATTTCCAAGAATCGAAACTCGTAGAAGTGTATGGTGGAGCCACCCTTGTGTCAAATCCAAGCCCATCTTGGAATTGCATCTTGAAGTTGAGCTTGATAAAGTCTTGAACTTGAAGAATTTGCTCCAACTTCTTCACCCTCTAGCTTTTCTTGATATGCTTGACCCTTCCGGCGATGATTCCGGTGAAGACCGGCCTTGCTCTGATACCACTTGTTAGGACCAAAAGTAGCTAGAGGGGGGGGTGAATAGCTCGTCGCGTGCTCGTTGTTCGGTGTTGCTTGTTTCTTCAAGAATGCGCAGCGGAAAATACATAAACAAACACAAACACGCTAACACTAGGAGTTTACTTGGTATCCACCTCCAACGGAGATGACTAATCCAAGGATCCACACCGCGCACGCACCCTCCACTATGAAAACACTCCTTTTCGGTAACTACCGAGGCGGAGAAGCCCTACAAGACTCTCAAGACAAGAAGAAGAAAGGGTAGTAAATAATAAGCAAAAGCTTACAAGAAATGCAAAAAACCCTAGCTTCTTCTTCTTCTCGTTAACTCGCCTCTTGACTTGGATGAACCTCCAAGAACCTTCAAGAACTGGCGGTGAGAACTTAGAGAGGCTGGGGAGGAGCTGTGTTGAATCTAGAATCAATCGGTGAAGTTCTCTGAAGAAATCGCACGCTGCAGCTATAAACGACGCTAACGGTCGAATCCCAATCGATTGGATTGCTCCCAATCGATTGGGAGGCTGGATCGATCCACGGATCGATCCGGAGTGCCTCTGTGGAAAACTTGGATCGATCCACGGATCGATCCAAAGACTTATCGCGAAAACAACACCTCCCAATCGATCCACCGATCGATTGGGATCGAATCGATCCACGGATCGATCCGGAGAGGTTCTGTCAGGACTCACCGATCGATCGGTGGATCGATCCAGATCTTCCGGATCGATCCACCGATCGATCTAAACTCTTCGGATCAATCCACGGATCAATCCAAACCTCCGGATCAATCCACGGATCAATCCAAACCTTGGTTTTGCCCAAAACCAAGCCCAAAGCCCCTAAACCAACATCTAGTCAACCATGACTTGTTGGTACATAAGACCTAGCATCCGGTCACCCTTGGCCAGCTAGGACTCTCTCACCAAGTGTCCGGTCAATCCTTTGACCCACTTGGACTTTTCTTCTTGCCAAGTATCCGGTCACTCCCTAAGACCTACTTGGACTTTTCTTCCTCGTGCCAAGTATCCGGTCAATCCCTTTGACCTACTTGGACTCTCACCAGATGTCTGGTCAACCTTGACCCATCTGGATTTCTCTTGCCTGGCTTCACTCACCAGGACTTTCCCAATTGCCTAGATTCACTCACTAGGTCTTTCACCTGGCTTCACTCACCAGGATTTTTCTCCTGCCTAGCTTCACTCACTAGGACTTCCCAATTGCCTAGCTTCACTCACTAGGTCTTTCACCTGGCTTCACTCACCAGGATTTTCCTCCTGCCTAACATCCCAGTTAGGACTTCCCAGTCAAGTATCCGGTCATCCTTGACCTACTTGACTCTTCTTCAATCAATATCTTATTGTCAAACATCTAAACCCAAACCAAGACTCAGCTTGGTCAACCAGGTCAACCTTGACCTGAGGGATGTTGCACCAATAATTTTCTAATGGTTTAGGAATTCTAAATTATTGTTGGTACAATAATAGAAGTTGAAGTATTCTTTGAGGGAAGGTAACCCTTAAAGGCATGATTTGGATATGAAAGGAGATCTATATCTTTAGAAGGATGATGGATGTATACTCAAAGTTGAGCATTGAAAATAATGGAAGGTTGAGAACCTTCATTGTGATAAAAGGAATTTTAAGAAATGAGCATTTGGAAACAATGGAAGGTAGAGAACCTTCATTGTCATAGTTAAATAAATCTTGGAAGAAGATTTTTGATGTGTGTCAAAGGGGGAACATGTAGAATTTAAGTTAGGAAATCCTCATTCGTGCTTTGGCTTGAGATGAAGTTGTGCTAATGGATTAACCTAACTTAAATATATTGTCAAACATCAAAAAGAGGATTATTGTTGATGCAATCATCCTCGGGTTAAGGTTGACTAAATTGACGAAGTTTAGATTAACTCAAACTTGAGTTTCGATATTTCACAATATGTGAGAGAGAAGTCAAGTAGGTCAAGGGAGAATCAAAAGACTTGGAAAGTCCTAACTAGAGATTAGACAACAAAAAGTCCTAACTGAGATTAAGCAAGAGAAAATCCTAATTAGAAGTTAGGTAACATAAAGTACTAATTGAGGTTAAGCAAGAAGAAGCCCTAATTAGAAGTTAGGCAAGAGTGAGAAGTTTACCGAATGACTAGTTCTAACTAGAGGTTAGATAAGAGAAGTCTAATGGGAAGGTTGGCATGAGAAAAATCTAAGTAAGTCAAGGAGAACCATAAACTTGGTGAGAAAGTCCAAGTGGGTCAAAAATTGACCGGATACTTGGTGATTGAAAGTCTAACTGAAGGTTGATACAAGATGGAAAGTCCAAGTGGATCAAACGTTGACCAAACACTGAAGGATCAAAGAATGCGCTAGAGGGGGGGGGTGAATAACGTTCGTGCTTTTTCACATTTTTTTGTAAAAACTAGAAAAAAATGTAGTAGAAATAGAATTAAGAGAAGGACAAAAGAATCACTAACACAAGTTAGTTTTACTTGGTTCGGAACCTTCGACAACTCCTACTCCAAGGCCCATACTCGTTGAGTGTTTACGTTGGGCAATTCACTAATAGCTCAAAGAATTACAAAGGAAATTTGAATTACAAAGTAAATGCAAATACAAAATTTACCTATAACTATAAATGAGTAGCAGCTTTGGTGTTGGTTGTTGGATCAACATTTAGACGTCGTGGAGGGCTTTTTGGAGCAATACGCAAGAACAGAAGTGGTAGAGAATTGTGTTCTGAACCTGCTAGTTGAAGCCATTTTTATAGTCTTTTCCAGGTTCCTAGATCAGTTCCGAATGCTTAGATCGAAGCCTATCTGATCCTGCTTCATCAGGGATTTATCCAACTTCGGGCGCTTGGACCACTCTTGGGTGCCTGTATGACTGACGTGGTTGCACCTTAGTGAAGCTTTATTTGCATAGGTTTTATCCATCTCCAGGTGCTTGGACCCTAACGTTGTTGATTCGTGTTAGGCCGACTAGAGGGGGGAGGGGGAGGGGGAAGGGGGGGGGGGGGGGGAATAGCCTGAAATTAGGGTTAAGCAAATATCTGTTGTTATTTGAATAGAATAAGGATGCAATATTAATTTAAGTAAAATACTTGTTGGTGCAATTGGCCTCCAAGGTTTTAATGTCAGACAAATATGTTTAAGTATGTTTAAGTATGAAGATTGATATAGGGAAACCCTAGTTATAAGCTAGACAAGGGAAGTCCTAGTTGCAGGCTAGGCAACGGAAATCTCGATAGATCGTGGAAGCCAGGTGGATAAGTCTGGAGGACCTGATCCCTGGGTAGTCGAATATTGAGACAAGGGAAATCTTGGTATATCGTGGAAGCCAGGTGGATAGGTTTAGAGGACCTGATCCCTGGGTAGTCGAATACTGAGTCTTGGTGAGTGAAGCCAAGTGATGAAAAACCTAGGGAGAGATAACCTTACGTAACGAGAAGTCTTGGAGGAGTGAACTCCAAACAAGGTTGATCGGATGGTTTATTGTCGACCGCGCGCGGTCGACTGGACCAGCGGATCTCGATAAATCTAGGTTTAGGTTTACCATTGTATTCAACATTATTATTGTTGTTGGCTAATATAGTATTGCAAAAAAAGTCTTAGTGGATCAGGCGATTAGACACTGAGCAGACAAAGTCCAAACATGTCTGGAGGATCATGTTTGGCAGGTAAGCTGAGGTAAATAACTGGAGGAGCGACAATGAGGTCGGGTTCCTGAAGGAAACAACCTAAGATCACTGATCCAACTAAAGAAACCGGGAATGTTTCCAAGTTGAAATCAAGACAGTTCTACTGTCTAATATTACTCATGCATTATATATTACTGTGCTAACCTTTGTGTTGCAGGGATACTTTGTTTAACTCTGTGTTACAAATTTGGCCGGATAGTAGACCGAATATAGGGATTGGTCGACCGAACCAGGAAAACTCAGCACAGGTTAGTTTAATCAGCAACGATCAAAAGTAGAAGGAAGCTACACTGATCGGTCGACCGAACCAGAGGATCGGTCGACCGAATGATCAATATTAAAGGCGCAGTAAATGCAAATCACGGTAAATCTCGACGAACAAGGAAGGAGCCTGTTCGGTCGATCGAACAAAGGGATCGGTCGACCGAACCCTTAATGATCAATTAATGCTGAAGATCGAATCAACATCGGATCTCAGCCAGGAAGGAAGGAAGCTGGTTCGATCGACCGAACCTAGGGATCGGTCGATCGAACATCGACGATCTTATAAAAAGAAACTCGAGGTCTGAGGTTGTACAATGCTTACTGATCATCTCAAAGCTCTCCTTTGCGCAAGCTACTCGTGCTACAAGTCATCTACAACTCTTCAAGCTACTCCGTCCGGAAGTACCGACCTAAGCTTCAACTTTCACATTTGTCGGTATATTATTTTAGCTTGCATTGTATTCATTTATCAGTAAGATAGTAGGTTGCTACTATCTTGCTCATCTGTACGCACTGTTTCTTTATGAGATTTTCAGAAAGAAGAGTTATAGTGGATTGCCCATCGGTGCAGTTAAGGATCGCGGGCCTTGGAGTAGGAGTTGACATAGACTTCCTGTGAGGACCTTCGGATGAGGCTAGAGAGGGGGGGGTGAATAGCCGACCCCAAATTCGCGTTTCTTTCTACAAATCAAGTTAGCGCAGCGGAAAAATAACAACAGAAACGTAAATGGAGAAATCAAACCTCAAGCACAGCGATGTAACGAGGTTCGGAGATGATACTCCTACTCCTCGGCGTGTCCGTAAGGTGGACGAAGCCTATCAATCCGTCGGTGGATGAGACCCCGGATAACCGGCTAATATGAACTCCTTCTGGGTGGAGAAACCTCGCCACAATAACTCTTGCAACAGCAAGATAGAAGTACACAAAATACAAAGAAGCACAAGACAATATGAATGTAAAACAAACAAGCTTGCCTTCTCGTCTGGAGTCTGTTGATGAAGCAGCAGCTTCACGGATGCCAGCAGTAGGGAAGCTCACGCGAAGCTTCAAGAAGTATGAGCTCAGCAAAGCTCGCAGAAGGAACCAGGAAGAACTTGCAGAAGCAAGAAGAAGGTCCTGTAGAGTCGCTTGACTCTTTATATAGCTGAACCTGCAAACCTGTGAAGGCAGAAGAAGACACAGAAGACTGAGATCTAGCCGTTGTCACTCACAACGGCTAGGCCTGGACCGATCAGGCACACTCCTGATCGGTCCAGGAGTGCTCTGATCGGTCTTGGGACCGATCAGGCCTTAGGCTGATCAGTCCCCAGACCGATCAGCCAACTCTCACAGAGAGTCAGGACTCAGGTGGATCGGTCCACAGACCGATCCTCCCTCTTTCTTCTCCCGATCTTCTTCGCTTCTGATCATTTCCTGATCGGTCTGGTGACCGATCAGATTGCTTACAGTGAGCCACTGTTTGGTTACTGATCGGCCACCAGACCGATCAGAAAACCCATAGTATCACTGGATCGGTCTGCTGACCGATCCAGGTTTAGAGCTCCCAGCCCTAAACCCTACCTAGTCCGGAGAACGAGCTACCGAGCCCTCTCCGACTCCATCCGGTCCAGAGAACGAGCTACCGAGCCCTCTCTGACCTAGTCCGGAGAACGAGCTACCGAGTCATCTCCGACTTCCACGTCCGGTCCAGAGAACGAGCTCCCGAGCCCTCTCTGACCTAGTCCGGAGAACGAGCTATCAAGCCCTCTCCGACTTCCCATGCCAAGTTTCCATACTTGGACTTTTCCCGTGCCAAGCTCCCTGCTTGGACTTTTCCGTGCCAAGTCTCCATACTTGGACTTTTCCGTGCCAAGTCTCTATACTTGGACTTTTCACCAGATGTCTGGTCAACCTTGACCTATCTGGATTTCCCTTGCCTGGCTTCACTCACCAGGACTTTCCAACTGCCTGGCTTCACTCACCAGGACTTTCCAACTGCCTGGCTTCACTCACTAGGACTTTCCCTTGTCTGGCTTCACTCACCAGGACTTTCACCTGGCTTCACTTATCAGGATTTCCCGAATCAGGTCGACTCACCTCGGGTCAACCAGGTCAACCTTGACCAAAGATTGCACCCACAATCTCCCAAGTTTGTATCTTGTCAAACATCAAGATACAACTTCAACTTCTCTATTCTCGTCAAACATCAGAATAGAACTTTTCTCTATTCTCGTCAAACATCAGAATAGAACTTTTCTATTCTCGTCAAACATCAAAATACAACTCGAGTCAGGTCAACTCTAGTCAGGTTAACCAGGTCAACCTTGACCTAAGGTTGCACCAACACTTCCAACCAAGTAACCGAATGAGTTTTTCATTCTACTTTCCGCTGCATGACTCTGTTTTCTAAAGTAAAAGAAAAGTTTTAAAAGTGCGATATTCCCCCCCCCCCCCCCCCCCCCTCTATGACACTCATCCGATCCAACAACACTAACATAAAGGCTAACAATTTAAAAACAAATAAGTAAGAAAGCTACAATTTTATTTGGTTACAACTTACATGTTTGTTAATCTAAGACAGATGAAAGTATTAGAAAAATCTCCTTCGTTGAAGGCGGAAAAGCCTCTTACACTCTTTGATATCTCAGAAAGATACCAGGAAATGAATACTGAAGTTATTGATTATTTTCTACCTCTAGGGGACTTTTTATAGCCTCTGGAACAATATTACCGTTGCTTGGAGGCGCCTTCAAAGAGGTCCAAGGCACCTTCAAGGGGCTTGAGGGCGCTTTCCATCAGGCTTTGAGGCACCTCCAGTAGGCTTTGAGGTGCCTTCCACACACAGGCACAAGGGCGCCTCTAAGTTCATTGGAGGCGCCTTCCATGAGGTAGATCAATTATTCGGAGTTGAGTTCACCTGAACCCAACTCTGACCTTCTTCTTGACCTTGTTCTTCTTCCTTTGAGTCTTTCGATGAAGATGCATCCCAAGTAGCTTTTAGAGTCTTCTTTCTCTTTTGCTTCTTGTCTTCTTTGAGGTTTGGACATGTCAACTTGAAGTGTCCTTTTTGTTGCAGCCATAACATATAATTTCTGACTTGCTCTTTGGAGTCTGACTTGGTTCTAACTGCCCCCCTTTGACATTTGTTTAGATCACCTTCTTGATTTTATGCTTGGTGAATCCTTTAACTTTTTTGTATAATTTCCAAACTAGGTTGACCAGTTCGGCAGTGATCTCGTCTTCGTCTTTGGAATTCGATTCATCTTCGGATTTGGGTTCGGGTTAGTACTTGGGCTTCGACTTCTTATTTGTGAGTTTTCCTATAAGTAATGCAATACTTTTCTTAATCAGAGTTACATTAGTTTACTCATGCAATATAAACTCAAAAAATAACTCATCTAGTCCAATTAATGAAAGATCCTTGGAAACTTTGTAAGCATCTATCATGGATGCATATAAAGTATTCCTCAGAAAAGTGTTTAAGGTGTACTTTATTATGTTTCGATTCTCCACTTTCTGACCAATTGCATGAAGGCCGTTGAGGAGATCTTGGATTCGAGAGTACAGCTAGGTTACTGATTTCCCTTCCTGTATTTTATGTTGTATAATTTATTTAAAATTAAATCTCTTTTACTTACTTTTGTATTAGAGGTGCCTTCATGTAGCTTGATCAGCTTCTTCCAAAGGTCCTTGGCACTATTGAAGAGACCGACTCAGTTCAGTTCTTCTTTGGTTAGGTCACATTAGAGAGTCTAAATTGCCTTAATGACTGCCTCGATTTTTTTCATCATGCGCGGATCCCATGTTTCATATGTTACTGGTACTCCAGTGTCATTGAGTGGTAGTGCAAACCTCGTTTGGATGATGATCTATATTTTCACTTATCTCTTCAAATGGTACTCCATTAAACTCTTCGAGTAGCCGAAGTCCTCGCCAGAGAAAAGAGATGGACAAATGATGTTGTAGCCTTCTTAATGGGTCATTTCGTATAATCAATCTCACAAAACAAAAATAAGAAGGAAAATGTACCAAAACTTAGTCTTGGATTAGTAGTGCAGAAGAAAAGAATAACGTACTCGAAAAGAAATATTCTTGAGTGATGTTGCACTAAATTCGAGAAAATTTGAAAAAATGAGAAATTTGTCAAAAGAGGTGATTATACCAATTCTGACTTATGACGAAAATTTGAAAATGAAAACTCGAAAAAAGGTGTAAGAATAACTTTTTCTTGGAAAAAAAATGAAAAAGCAATGAAAGGCTCTTATAGTGGCTGCACCAATTCAAAGCGCCTTCACTTTGATACTAATTGAAAGATCGAAGAATGCACTAAAGGTCGGGGTGAATAACACTCATGACTTTTTCACAGTTTTCATAAGAACTAGAGAAAATGCAGCAGAAATATAATTAAGAGAATGACAGAGAAATTGCTAACGTAAGTCAGTTTTACTTGGTTCAGAATTTTCGACAACTTCTACTCCAAGGCCCACACTCATTGAGTGTATACGTTGGACAATTCACTAATAGCTAAAAGAATTACAAAAGAAATCTAAATTACAAAGTAAATGCAAATATAAAATTTATCGACAACTTTAAATGAGTAGCAACTTTGGTGTTGGTTGCCGGATCACCATTCAAACATCGTGGAGAGCTTTTCAGAGCAGCGTACAAGTATAGAAGTCATAGAGAATTGTGTTCTGAAGCTACTGGTTGAAGCCCTTTTTATAGCCTTTCCAAGTGCTTGGATTGGTCCTGGGCGCCTGACCAAAAGCCTATCCGATCTTGCTTTGTCGGGGATTTATCCAACTCCGAGCACCTGGACGATTGACGTGGCCGCACCTCGGCGAAGCTCTATCTGTATAGGTTTTATCCATCTCTGGGCGCTTCGACATTAACGTATGCTAGCCAATCAGAGCGCGTCACCTCACCTACACTCGCGGCTTGGTTCGGTCCAATCCAGGCACCTAGACCCACTCCAGGCTGACCCTTGGATATTCAGGCGCCTGGAAGTCTCTTTTCTGGCCAACTTCCAGCTTTAATTTCTTGCACTATAGAGTTAGTACAATAGGAAAATATTACATATTAACTTAGTTTGACAGTTTTGGGATTGTTTGGTTCTAACTTTTAGAATTTTCAGTGAAATCCTAGATCAAATCGACACCTACTGTTCCCTCAATGGGGAATATGTCCTCACCTATTCCTCTCAGGAGAGTTACCTTTTACCAAACACATATTTGGACTTTTGCTCAGCATCTGAGCTTGACCCTCAAGACTTCTGCAAGACGTCTGATCCTCGACCCTCGCCTAGACTTTTGCCTGGTGTTTGCGACCTCTAGGACTTCCGCTCGATGTCCTTGATTTGCCAAGACTTCTTCCCAGTCCACTTGATCAGAACTTCGTGCCCAATCCCTTGACCAGAATTTCATGCCTAATCCCTTGAATAGAACTTCATTGTCTAGCCTCAACTAGGCCTTTCTTGTACACTTAGGTGAGCTTGTTAAATCACAACACAGTTTAACTTTGAACCCTTTGTCATTATCAAAACTAGGTTCAATTAGATGGTACTTCCAACACCAAGAGACACTTGATGAAGAAGCTCTGGCAGGTGAAGGTCGATCGAATGCTGAAGAAAGGAATCCTAAACTCGGATTTCGAATATTTGGGTTGGGCAATCGATTGTCCCAAAGTAATCAATTGAGAGCTTTTTTTGTGAGAGCATACTGAGAACCAGAATCAATTGGTCAACCAATCGATTGAGGTAATCAATTGGAGTGTTTTTTACGGGAGCACAGTGAGAGTCAAAATCAATTGGTCAATCAATGGGGCTTAGAGGCAATCAATTGAAGTGCTTTTCGCGAGAACAGAATGCTTCTGAATCGATTGGGTCAATCGATTAGAAGCTGCTAATAGATTGGTATGCCTCACCAATCGATTGAATGAGTGAAAAAGAGTCGTTCTGCACATTTTGAACTGTCGATCTGATGTGACAATCGATTGAAGGTAAGACCAATCTATTGGGAGGTGTTTTCCAGCCCAAGAGAAACCCTAGAAAAGGATGTTTCATGATATTTTGAAGTAGCTAGTTCTTGAGAGGTTAGAAGTGAAATGTTGTTGTATTTCCAACTGATCAAAAGCATTTCCAATCAGCGAGAAAGCGCTTAAAGAAAGATTTATGTCAAGTTGTTTGTATTCATTGTATTTTCTTTCATTTCTTATTGTATTTCTCGTGTTCAAGATTGTACGAGGCTTCTCCGCTTCCGTTAAAAAGGAGTTCATAGTGAAGCTGTGAGTGAGGAGTGGATCCTTAAATTAGTCATCTCAATAAGATAAATACCAAGAAAAATCAAACGTGTTAGAATTATGGAATTTTCGTTTCAAATTTATGAAGAAGCGAAGTGAACTATTCATCCTTTCTAATTCACAGGTGTCCTAACAATTTATTTCTACATACCAACGAGTTTAATAGTTAACAATGAGGTATATATTGATAAATTAAGCATATATAGGCTCGTTGATGGCCGATTAATTAACACATTATATATATGACTTTGCTAAGTTGGTATAAAGAACAAATTAAACCACCGTTAACTCGAAGATCATGATGAACTACACTATTAGAAATTATAAAGTTAAGCTTTTCTCATTTTTCATTTTACAGCCGAGATGATAACCATCACTTATCTCATAGGATTTAGAAGGGAGAAAAATTGCAGAGGACTTCACTTAGTACAGTGACTGTTCACTGTTTACATGAATTTAAATGACCCACGATGTATCTTACATACGCTAGAAATTAATCTCACGATTTATTACAATAATATCATATAGAAGTAGCAATTGCGTCCATCCATAGGGGCGCTTTTCTCATTTTCCTTGAATCGATAAGTAGTGTTTATTTGTTTAATTAGTCAAGATAAATAATAACACAAGATCAACACAGCAATGAATTGCTAGAACAACTAAGGCACCAGGTGGAGGTGGCCTTTGACAGAGGTAGAAGATGGATCCCAGTTTTAAATAATCCAAGTTGGAAGAGTGTCCATTGAAGTACCGATATAAAAGGCAGGACCAGTGCGTTCGCTTACCGGTGATTGATATGATGAAATTATATCTAATTAAGAGATGATATTGCATGACATCTAGAAATATATAATCTTTTAAGTTTTTTTTTTCTTCCTAAAAAAGTCAAACAGTGAGTTGGTGTTCTCGAAAAGATGAAGAGAAATTCCAACCGACAGGAATTGGCAAAGGTGGATAATACGTAGGCAGTAATTGATTTAAAATTGAATAAATGAAATCGAAACCGAATAAATAAACAAATCAAATTAATACCAATATTTTTAATAAAAATTTAATAAAATTAACTAGTCAAATATATTTAATTAAATTAATCGAACTGTGATTGATTTTTAAAAATCAATATTAATATGTGATTTTGTTTTTTAAAAATCAATAATACAGAAGTGTTGATTTTTGAATTAGCACTGTTATATTATTGATTTTTGATTCAGCTTGCCAAGTGTTGATTTTGCATGCAAGTTCGATTGAATTATCTGTTTATTGGATTTAATCGAATTAAATATTTTAATATTCAAATTAAATTCAATTATCTAAAATAATCAATATTTTTTTAAAAAAAATATCTAAAATATGTAAATCCAACTTCTAAATTGATAATTTAATTTAATTTAATTTAATTTAATTTTTATGGATCTTAATAAAAGAATGATAATCTCAATTAATTTTATTGATATTACTCATCCTAATAAAAAAAATAATTAATCAGGTTGAGTAATGTCGAGCTTAGGATGATCAATCCGATCTCACGGAAGTTTTCCATCGACCACCAAGATAAATCGGGAAGCGCTCGCAGTGGGCAGCCCAAGAACCCAACATCCTTTAATTACGTGCCCCATTTGGAGGAAAATTTCTTATAAATTTATCATAGTTGAGACTCAAAATATGAGTACCTAGGTGACAACTTAAATGTCCTTTCGTCACACGATAGCCCCGGGGGTCATTACTCATCCTAATCATGGTGGCAAAAGGTGAATACGCTCGCCTCAACCCCGCCAACCAATCCCAAAGTCAACACGGAGGAAGTAAATCACGGACGGCTACTAGCCTTTGGAATAGTGACTAACACATAAGGGAGATATTTAACTCGGCTTTGTCGAGATTCGAACTCCAGACCTTATGATGATAATGTTGGTGCAACATCCCTCAGGTCAAGGTTGACCTGGTTGACCAAGCTTGAGTCTTGGTTTGGGTTTCGATGTTTAACAATACAAGATTGATTGAAGAAGAGTCAAGTAGGTCAAGGATGACCAGATACTTGACTGCGAAATCCTAACTGAGATGTTAGGCAGAAGAGAAGTTCTAGTGAGTAAAGCTAGGCAGATTGGAAGTCCTAGTGAGTGAAGCTAGGTGAAAGTCCTGGTGAGTGAAGCCAGGCAGAAGAGAAGTCCTAGTGAGTAAAGCTAGGCAGATTGGAAGTCCTGGTGAGTGAAGCCAGGGACAGGGAAATCCAGATGGGTCAAGGTTGACCAGACATCTGGTAAAAGTCCAAGTAGGTCAAAGGATTGACTGGATACTTGGCACGGAGAGATACAGATGGGTCAAGGTTGACCAGACATCTAGTGAAAGTCCAAGAGGGTCAAAGGGAGTGACCGGACACTTGGTGAGGGAGTCCTAGCAGGTCAAGGGTGACCGGATGCTAGGCATGATGAACCAACATGTCAAGGTTGAACGGAGTTTTGTTTGGGAGGCTTGGGACTTGGTTTTGGGCAAAAACCAGAAGCCGAATCAATCAATCGATCGATTGGCTGGAGCCTAATCGATCGGTCGATCGATTGGGGTGTCCCTGCGAGAAGCCTTCGTCCTAATCGATTAGTGGATCGATTGGGAGGAAGTCGCGAGCGCACAGAATGCCTCTGGATCGATCAGCCGATCGATCCAGAGGTCCCAATCGATCAGTGGATCGATTGGGAAGGTGCTGTATGTCGTGATAAGTCCTGGATCGATCAACCGATCGATCCAGGCGAATTTCCAGAGATCAGAGGTGCTCTGGATCGATCCGTGGATCGATCCAAAGCCTCCCCAATCGATTGGGAGCAATCCAATCGATTGGGATCCGACCGTTGGCTCAGATAAAGGTCGTTGGCGTGCGTCTTCTTCGGTAGAACTTCACCGATTCATCTCAGATCACTTCAGCGCTTCCACAGCTTCTCCACAAAGATCAGATCGCCAGTTCTTGAAGGTTTTCCAAGTCAAGAGGCGGATCTACAGCTGAAGAAGAAAGCTAGGGTTAGGGTTTCTATACTCATTGTAAGTTTTTGCTTGTATTTGTGTATCCTTTCCCTTTCTTCTTGTAGTGTGAATTTGTAGGGCTTCTCCGCCTTTGGTAGTTACCGAAAAGGAGGGTTTTATTAGTGGAGGGTGCGTGAGTAGGTGTGGATCCTTGGACTAGTCACCTCGTGTGAGGTGGATACCAAGTAAACCAACCTTGTTAACGTTGTGTGGTTTGTTTCTTGTATTTTCGCTGTGCATCTTTGAAGAAACAAGCAACGACGAGCACCTAGCACGCGACGAGCTATTCACCCCCCCTCTAGCTACTTTTCGGTCCCAACAAGTGGTATCAGAGCGAGGTCGCTCTTCACCGGAATCATCGCCGGAAGGGGCAAACAAAACAAACAAAGCTAGAGGGTGAAGAAGTTGGAGCAAATTCATCAAAGTCAAAGAATTCAAGAAGCTCAACTTCAAGATGCAATTCCAAGATGGACTTGGATTTGACACACGGATGCCTCCACCATTCACAATGACAAGCTTCGATCTTTGGAGATTAAGGATCGAAAATTTCTTGATGGTGGAGATAGAGCAATAGTTTGCTCTTATGGAAGGCTTCGAAGCTCCAATGAACTCCAAGGGCAAAGTCCTCAAGAAAAGCAAATGGAGTCCGGAGCAAGTCTAAAGGTGCGAAACAAATAACAAGGTAACCAAACTATTGGTTAATTTATTGCCTAGCACAATTCTATGCAAAATTGGACAATTCAAAGATGCCAAGGAGCTTTGGAGTAAGTTGGCTAAGCTCAATGAAGAACCCTCCACTATACCGAATCAAGGGAAATCCAAAGAGGGCGACTCATTGGAGCAAGACCAAGAAGAGGACTCCGAAGTTGAGAGATGCTCAACTTCCAAAGAAGAAGTCTAAGAAGCTTCATCTTCAGAGGATTGCAATGAAAAGGGCAAGGAGGGAGCATACTCCTTGTTCCATATACAAGATGAAGATGAAGAAGCCTCCACCTCTAGGATTGAGGGGGAGCAACTTTTGGTGACACCGGATCAAGAAGAAGGAGAAGCCTCCACGTCCGGGTCAAAAGAAGAAGAGGATGAAGAACTTCCACCTCCACAAGTAACACTACAAGAAAAAAGCCTAACAACAACGGTTTTTCACCGTTGTCGTAACCCCTTTAGAACTGTTGTTAAATGTCGTGTTATTAAAAGGGGTGCCCAAAGACAACAGTTTTTAACCGTTGTCTTTGAAGGCAAAGACAACATTTTTACAACGGTGAAAAACTGTTGTCTTTTCCTTAAAAGACAACAGTTTTTCACCGTTGTCTTTGAGCGTCTACCTTTAATAGCAGGGTCTTCAACAACAGTTTTAAACTATCTATGACAACGGTGAAAAACCGTTGTCTTTTTTAGATAAAAAAAATTAATACACAATTTTCCAATAGTATAAATCATTCAAAATACTAAATTTCAAAATAAAATTTAATATACAATTTTCTAACATTCAAAAATAATATCTATATCATTCTGAAGAAATTTTATAAGCAACCAACAAAATGATAATACTATTAAAACAAAGGTAGAACAATATAACACGAGATTTTCTACTTAGATGTCGGTGAAGAGGAGGGACTACAGCTCCTAGTGCTCCTTAATTTGTTAAAGTCTCTCCATTTTTTTGGCTTGTCGGCATTCTTCCCCGTACTCTTGAGGACACCTATTCGAATAAAGATATATATTACAAATTAGAAACTAAACTATACGCGTGATTCTAATTGCATTGCATAAATGTTACATAACCATAAAAACCATTTGATCTAGTCATCTAACAGAAGTGCAAAAAGCGTTATCTATGTAACATAAATGGTAACCTCTTGAAACAATATGGTGACACTTAAAGTCATGAACAATTTAAGGTTTTCACCAACTATAGTAGGAATGGCTGCAGTAATTACCTGAAACAACATAAATCGTTAGTTTTGAAGGCAGAGTAGAGAGACGTCATGTAACTTTTAGAAATCAATGCAACATAATCTTAAAGAATAACATTATAGCAGAATAAAGATGCCAAAAAGAGCAGTAGATTGAAACTAAAAAAACCACCAAAGAGTCTTTAATATGTACAAAACACCTTTTAGCTTCATGTTGAATACAAAGTGAACATAATCGAATGAATCGAGATGCAAATATTGCAAATGTAAGTTATCTAACTTACGATTTAATTCTAGATTTGGAGAAGTAAGAAGTGTAAGCTTTTCTAGATCACCATGTACAGAAACTGAAATATTAATAGGGTCATTACTTGTCAACACATGATGCTCCTAAGAGGAAGAAATGGACTTTAGAAATAAGACCAAAGAACAAATACATTAACTGCAAGCATAGAATATGCGTGGGTGATTACATCAAAGGTAGATTATAAAAAATTTTAATTAAGAAAATGAGGAAGGAAATGAATGGAGGAAATGAATGAGATTTTCTACTTAGATGTCGATAAAGAGGCAGCACTGCAAATCCAAGAGGCGGCACTGCAGATATTGCAATACAACAAAAAGTAAATTCTTTTTTCTCAAACTAGTAAAGGAAAATAAAAAGACTAATGATCTATAAGTGTGAAGGTCTAATATGAGATTTAATGTTCACAGATTGCAACAATAACTTCACCTTGCTTGGTGGCTAAGGAGGGAATAGAGTATATGGTTTCTTCTCCTTAGCCTTTACTTTCCTTTGAACATTCTTCCTTGATAGTGATCTTCAAAATTATATTAATTGTCAAGATGCATGCTATAAAATTGTTCAAACAATCACTTTTTACAGATAGTTTATCTGTAAAAAGAACTAAACTCCAATAATAAAGCTAACTTAACATGGTAATTGGTACTGAAAGAATTTCTTCTATAAAAGAGCTAAACTCCAACAATAAAACTAGCATACATGGCAATTGGTATAGAAAGAATTATAGAAAAACTAAATCTCCAGCATGTTGCATTAAATACTAAAGGCAGTTTTCTATTGGATCAGAATTAACTTTAGAAGGAAGAATCACATAACTTTATATCTGCTACTAAAAGAGCTAAAAGTGAGGTTGATGATTCTATCAGTACTAACATTCTAATTGGTGCAAAGGAAAGATAAGTAAAACAACTAACAATTAACTCTCAATAGTAGAAAGAACAAACATTCTTCCTCCAAAAGCATACGTTCACACTAACTAACAATTAACTTTAAAAAAAAAAGAAGCAATTCATATTGTCATTTCTTTGGACATGTTTGGTTCCAAACTATAAAAAAATAATAATAATAAAGTTAAAACAATTAAAAATAAGACATTCATAGAATATCCATATAGAAATAATTTGAAATAACTAAAATATAAAGTGAATTGCATTAAAAATAGAATGTTGTCATCAATTTGTGTGATATATGATATTGGTGACCAAATCAACAATCACCGAAAAGCAATTTTGTTCATTTTGATGAACCATCAATAGATAATAGAATTTGCTACTTTTCTTAAGAAGTGGTTTCTTTTGGCAAAAGAACTGTAAAGAAATATACACGAAGCAATTTTACAGTCTACAACAGACATGAATTTTCAAGTTCAACATGACTATTTTCCTACCAAATACTAGAAAATAAATCCAACTAAATTGATGGGTGGGCGAACTAACAATTAGCTCCCACCAAGCATGAGTATTAATAAGGAACCAAAAGAATAGTTGGCATGGCTAAATAATACCTTGTTAAAAGATAATATTTTTTCCGTTGTTCAAAATGTTTAGTAAATCAAAACAACTTTCTGTTTCATTGGTTAATACTTCATGGTCCATGCAGAAGAAGCTCAAACATTTTAAATATTCGATGAAAAAATTCATGGCAGACTAAATACCCTACCTAATATTTAAATATTTATTAGTTATATTCTGCAATTTTGATGCAAAAGTCGAACCACAGACTACAATAGCATATAGTAAAAACCCTAGTGAGATTCTCCCACACACAACCTGGAAACAAGTTGAATACCAGGCAGTAAATGAAATAAGGGAAACCAAGTCACAAAATCCGAAGATGGATACTCCTCGAGGGATCTGACAATACCTTATCTTTGACTCCCTGGATGCGATTGAAGACAATCGCACGGTGACCACCCTCGATGTTGTAAAGGCTATTGAGGCCAGCATAGACAACGGTGCCGTCGATGAGAGCAACCTTCACCAGTGTCCCGGCAGCCCCGGCCCCAGGAACGTTAGGAACCTTCGTGTTCCTAAAGTTCATGGTTTCCTCTCCTTCCCGAATCCTCCAAACACACAAACAAAAAAAAATCGATCAAAACTTAAAGATCAAGCGAAGAGATGAGGATCTAACGACATTCTGAGAATTTAAGAAGACACACCGGCAACGGTAGCGACGACGGCGGCGATTTCGACGAAGAGGAAGGGCAAGATTTTGGGTTTGGGGAAAGTGAATAGTCTGTTTATAGGAAACTAGGGCACGGGAGAGGGGAAAGGGCGGCGATGACTGGGAGTAACCGGCAGCACCCTCGACGACTGACGATCGCTGTGGCTTTGGGAATGTGAGGGCAACAGCGGCTGCGTCGGAGGTCAGTAATGAAGAGGAGATCGCGGTGACGGTGAGATCGGCAGGAGAAGAGGAGGAAGGGGAAAAAACATGAGATTGTTTAGATTTATATGTGTAGGTTATTAAATAAATAAACTCCCACTTTTAGGATTCAACAACATTCAATAGACAATAATTTAATAAAACTGTTGTATATTATCACATAAGAAACACTAAAAGACAATAGTTTTTTAAAACCGTTGTCTTTGACACACATTAGACAACAGTTTTTTGAAAAACTATTGTTATTTAAAAAATATTATGGTGAACAACAACAGTTTTCAATAAAACTGTTGTTAAATGGAAAAAAGACAATAATTTCTTGAAAAACTGTTGTCTATTAGGTGTGGTTAAATCCAAAATTTCTTATAGTGTAAAGCAAAACCAAATGGAAGAGTATCATCTTCGGATCAAGAGGAAGCTTCTACTTCCAAGTCAAATGAAGGAGCAAGTGCCACCCCTACACAAGAAGGTATAAATAGTTCATTTAAAAATAAAAATCATATTATATGTTTTGAGTGTAGGGAACACGGGCACTACAAGAGCAAGTGCCCTAAATTGGCCAAGAAGAAGGGCCAAGTGGCACAAAAGGGCAAGGAGAAGCCCAAGGAGACCATTCCCGGAACAAAGAAGAGCAAGGAGCACATTGTGTGCTTCTCTTGCAATAAAAAGGGACATTATCGGAATCAATGTCCGACGGGGAAGAAAGCGGTCAAGGCTCAAGGAGAAAGCTCAACTCAAGGGGGAGCCTCCAAGGTAAAAAGGAAGGTAACATTTATTGAGCCTACTCCTTTAGGTAATAGCAAAAAGCATGATAGTTCTAATTTATATCATTTCAATGCTATTTACCATGAAAATAGGAGGCATGATAAAGTTAAGGAAAATCATGTAGCTTATCATGCTAAAACCTATCAACCTAGGTTTAGAAAGGTAGATAGGAATTCAGGCAAGAACCCTAAGAACTCTAGGTATTTGCCTAAGAAGAAGAAAAATCAAGGTTTTAGTGAAAAACCTAAGGTCGAAGAATTATGGAAGGAAAATCAAGTCTTGAGGTCAATACTGGACAAATTAGAGAGGACTCTTAGAAAAATCACAAATATGACACAAGGGTCAAAGAGTCAAAACCTAGGTCTAGAAATATCAAAGTCATCCAATGGTCACAAGGGTTTGGGATACAAACCTAAAACCAAGAAGGATGTAATTTCTTACCATAGGGTTCCAAATAGCTATGGAACCAACCTTAGGCCTAGTGGGCAAGCCAAAATTACTAGGGAGGTCATCCCTAAGAGTATTTTTGCAACAAATGTGACTAAGACTTCTAAGAAGTCCAAGAAAGTCACAAAGAAGGTCACAAGGGAAGCAATCCCTAGGGTTGACCTAGAAAAAGTGACCAAGGCTTCTAACAAGCCAAACAAGGTCACTAGGAAGGTATCTAGGGAAGATATCCCTAGTAAATACCTAGAGAATCCAAGGAGCACCAATAGGTTTTGGGTTCCTAGGAGCATCTTCTCTAACCCATAGATGGGTTAGAGAGTGTCAACTCTTAGAAGAAGGGTAGTTAACCCAACTTTGAAGAAATTGACACTCAAGGAGCATTTTCAAGGTTATTATTAACCTTTGAAAATGAAATAGATTTATTGAGTTACTCTTTGAAAGAGTAAAATGTGCCAAATTTGAGAAGTTTTGGTTCTATTTTAAAATGGCACATATTGGAAAATCATAAGAACTACCAAGTTGGGATTTTGGTAAGTTCTTAGGAAATTAAAGGTAATTTGAGCCTTAATTTAAAGTGTTACTCGTGTGGAAAAATGAAATATGCCAACACTTGAGGAATATGATTAATTTCAATTGGCATAAATTAATCAAGAGAATTAGAAATGTCAATTTAGACTTTGGCATTGTCTTGAAGCACTTTGGGGTAATCTAGGTTAGATTTAGGGTTAGCTATGTAATTAAGGATACTTAGATAGAAAATCTAGGTTTATTCTATTTATGCTAAACCTTGCCATGATTGTTTGCTCATTATATGTCATGACATCATGTTTATTTTTGCATTCATATTTTATTATGAAAAAAAACAAAAATACCATGTCATGTCATATATACATCATGTCATACATACATCTTTCATTTTGATGTATGCCATAACATTATCATGCATTATGTTTAATTCCTTTAAAGCAAGGACAAATGACATTTATCAACAAGTGTTTTCAACAAGTGGTATTAACAAGTAACATCCTAAGTGGATGTTCAATATCCACAAAATGCCTAGATAGATATGCATGATCCCTAGATTAGGGCAAAACCAAACTTTACATCTCACAAAGACCAATAAGATGACTTGTATGTATTTTAGTGCACATTAGATACAAGTGAGATGTTAGGATGATGAACAAAACTCAAGATGTTGATTTAGTGAATTCTTTTGAGTTTTAAGTTCATCAAAACACATAGTTATGTGTTTTTCCCATCATTGGGAAAGCTAATGTACAAGTCATGTGCATTAAGCCCAAGGAATATGGTGGGATATTGGTTTTGAAATGTTTTTAAAAATAATTTTGGAAAACCTTGGTGAAAGCTATCTTTTGAGAGTAATCACCATTGAATAGTTAGGCACAAACTTGAAGAAAACACTAAAGTTTTTGTAAGATTTCAAGTTTGTGTCAATCTTTGAAAATATAAAGTATTTTCTTAGAAAACTATTTTTCCTTGACAGTATATATCCTAAATAATGTCTACACAAATTTTTACGATTTTTGGAAGTTTGTAGATTTTTCTAGGGGCTTCTGAAATTCATAAAAAGTGAATTTCAGCAACTATCAGACCTAAATCGATCACCCGATCGATTGAAGGGTCTCAATCGATCGGGCGATCGATTGAGAGCAAGCTTCTCACGAACAGAAGCTTCCTGGATCAATCCACCAATCGATCCAACCCTCCTGAATCGATCAGTGGATCGATTCAGCAAGGTTCAATCGATTGGAACCCAACTCCAATCGATCCAAGTTGCTGATTTTGGCTGGGAAGGCCTGATTTCAGCATCTTTGAACCTATTTTAGTCTAGGTAACCATTCCAAACCCCTGAAAATACATTTGTATACATAAAAAGGGTGTTTTCATGTGGAAAACAAGGATGGATTGGTTAAGGAAGGCTAAGTTGAAGTTTATGTTGAGGTTTGTTTAAAATTTTGAATATTTGAACCTCAAAACTTCTAAAATTGGGTTTCCTAAAGTTTTAGGGATTCCAAGTCATTGTTGGTGCAATGACAGGAGTTACCACCATGTCTTTAGGGGGAGGGACTCTTTAAAGACATGAAAATTATTTTTCATGAACCTTGGAAGGTGGTTAACCTTCCGTTAAGAACATGCTCAAGGTTGAGCGTTTGAACGTTAATGGGGAATGGATATCCTCATTGTTCAAGTGGTTTCAAGTGGATAATTCTCAAGGATGGGCATTTGCCTACTTAGGGGAAGAATGTAGGGTTAAGGATAATGAAGGGTATGAGACCTTCATTATCGTGTTGATCACAACGAGTGAAGTTGTGAACAACGATGAGCAACTCTTCAGGGGGAGAGTTTTCAACAAGTGAATTTGTTGATGTGTGCCCAAAAATGGGGAAATGGTTTGATGTGTGCCAATAGGGGGAGAATGAAAGGGAGTAATTTAGCCTTTCATTACCTAGAGGGAGTTTGCCCTCTTAGGGGGAGAATGAAGGGCTTAACGTATGTATTGATTACCTAGTGACATGAAGAAGGTTTAGGCTATGGGATTAGCCTAACTTACATGTTGGTATTGTCAAACATCAAAAATGGGGAGATTGTTGGTGCAACATCCCTCAGGTCAAGGTTGACCTGGTTGACCAAGCTTGAGTCTTGGTTTGTGTTTCGATGTTTGACAATACAAGATTGATTGAAGAAGAGTCAAGTAGGTCAAGGATGACCAGATACTTGACTGCGAAGTCCTAACTAGGATGTTAGGCAGAAGAGAAGTCCTAGTGAGTAAAGCTAGGCAGATTGGAAGTCCTAGTGAGTGAAGCTAGGTGAAAGTCCTGGTGAGTGAAGCCAGGCAGAAGAGAAGTCCTAGTGAGTAAAGCTAGGCAGATTGGAAGTCCTGGTGAGTAAAGCCAGGGACAGGGAAATCCAGATGGGTCAAGGTTGACCAGACATCTGGTGAAAGTCCAAGTAGGTCAAAGGATTGACTGGATACTTGGCACGGAGAGATCCAGATGGGTCAAGGTTGACCAGACATCTGGTGAAAGTCCAAGAGGGTCAAAGGGAGTGACCGGACACTTGGTGAGGGAGTCCTAGCAGGTCAAGGGTGACTGGATGCTAGGCATGATGAACCAACATGTCAAGGTTGACCGGAGTTTTGTTTGGGAGGCTTGGGACTTGGTTTTGGCCAAAAACCAGAAGCCGAATCGATCAGCCGATCGATTGGCTGGAGCCCAATCGATCGGTCGATCGATTGGGGTGTCCCTGCGAGAAGCCTTCGTCCCAATCGATCAGTGGATCGATTGGGAGTAAGTCACGAGCGCACAGAATGCCTCTGGATCGATTAGCCGATCGATCCAGAGGTCCTAATCGATCAGTGGATCGATTAGGAAGGTGCTGTATGTCGCGATAAGCCCTGGATCGATCAGCCGATAGATCCAGGCAAATTTCCAGAGATCAGAGGCGCTCTGGATCGATTCGTGGATCGATCCAAAGCCTCCCCGATCGATTGGGAGCAATCCAATCGATTGGGATCCGACCGTTGGCGCAGATAAAGGTCGTTGGCGTGCGTCTACTTCGGTAGAACTTCACCGATTCATCTCAGATCACTTCAGCGCTTCCACAGCTTCTCAACAAAGATCAGATCGCCAGTTCTTGAAGGTTCTTGGAGGTTTTCCAAGTCAAGAGGTGGATCTACAGCTGAAGAAGAAAGCTAGGGTTAGGGTTTCTATACTCATTGTAAGCTTTTGCTTGTATTTGTGTATCCTTTCCCTTTCTTCTTGTAGTGTGAATTTGTAGGGCTTCTCCTGTTGGTTGCTACTTGGAAAACCTAATGGTTCCACTGTACAAAAATTTTGTACAAAGGTCTGAACCTTTTCCTAGCTACCATGTGTTCTTTTAAATTAAACTTGGATCGCCTGCGGAACTTAACACGTTTGATCCAAAGTTTAATCTATTTGTTCTTTTAGGTTTTGACTTGGATCTCCTGCGGAACTTAACACGTTCGATCCAAATCACCTAAGTTATTAATTCCATTAAATATTAATTTCCATAATTGATTCCCAGTACTGACGTGGCGAGGCACATGACCTTCTTGGATATGGGAGCAACCACCACCGACTAGACAAAACCTTTTAAGGAAAGCTAATATTTAATTTCCTAAAATAACTTTAGGTTAACCGAAAGGAACAATCAAATCACAAGGAAAAGAAAAAAAAAACAAAGAACACAACATCGAAAATAAATTCGAAATACTAGAATCGCATGCCTCTTGTATTTGGTATTATTTCCAAAAATAACTAGTATGATGCGGAAAGGAAAAATACTAGTTATACCTTTTAGAAAGACCTCTTGATCTTCTACCGTATTCCTCTTCTAATCCCGGACGTTGTGTGGGCAACGATCTTCCGAGACGAGAACCACCAAACCACCTTCTTCTTCTTTCCTTCAAGTTTCGGCCAAGCAAGACTTTCAAAGGAAGAAGATCCTTTTCCACCAACCAAGCTCCAAGGGATGCAAGCTTTCTCTCCTTCTTCTCCAAGCTAAGATCCGGCCACCACTTGATCTCCAAGAGAAAAGAAGGTTTCGGCCACAAAGATGGAGAGAAGAGAAAGGGAAGGGCCGGCCACACCAAGGAAGAAAAGAGGGAGAAAAATAATAGAGTTGTTCACATTGAAGCCTTCTCTACCCCCTCTTTTATAATCCTTGGTCTTGGCAAATAAGGAAAATTTAATAAAAACTTCCTTAATTCTTTTGCCATTGAAAAGGAAAATTTATTTAATTAAAAACAATTTTTATTTTCAATTTACAATGTCCGGCCACACCATAAAATTTCCAAGCAAATAAAATTTTAAACACAAATTAAAACTTCCTTATTTGCTTCCGGAAATTTATAAAAAAATTCTCCAATAATTTTTCCCTTCATGATTGGTTAATAAAATGGAAATTTTATAAATTAAAATCTCTCTTTTAACATGTGGATAAAAAAAAAAGTTATTTCTAAAAATTAAAATCTCTTTTAATCTACAAATAAGGAAAGATATTAAATCTTTTCTTAATCTTTTGTAGAAACTAATAAAAAAGAATTTTTAATTTTTAAACTTTCTTTTAAATAATAAACATGATTAATAGGAAAGTTTTTACCAAAATTAAAATCAACCTTTTAATCTACAAATAAGGAAAAAGATTTAGCTCTTCTCTTAATCTTCTGTAGAATCTTATAAAAGGAAAATTTTAAATTTTTAAACTCTCTTTTAAATCATGTTATCCACATAAGAAAAATTTTAAAAATAAAAATCCTTTTATTTAAATTTGGGCCGGCCACACCAAGCTTGAACCCAAGCTAGGGTCGGCCACCTTGAAGCACCCATGAACCAAACTTTGGTCGGCCCTAGCTTGGTCTCCAAGCTAGCTTGGCCGGCCCCTATGGGATGGGTAAGAAGGTGGGTATAGGTGAGTATAGTACTCTATAATTAAGAGGCTACGATAGGGACCGAGAGGAGGAATTGGTTTTGGTCTCTCGATAAAATTAAGCATCCCGTGTTCGCCCCGAACACACAACTTAATTTTATCAATAATAATTCATTCCACTAGAGAACTATTATTGAACTACCGCACCAATCCCAAATTACATTTTGGGCTCCTTCTTATTATGAGTGTGTTAGTCTCCCTGTGTTTAAGATGTCGAATGTCCACTAATTAAGTAAGTTACTGACAACTCACTTAATTAATATCTAGCTCCAAGAGTAGTACCACTCAACTTCATTGTCATGTCGGACTAAGTCCACCTGCAGGGTTTAACATGACAATCCTTATGAGCTCCTCTTGGGGACATTCTCAACCTAGATTACTAGGACACAGTTTCCTTCTATAATCAACAACACACACTATAAGTGATATCATTTCCCAACTTATCGGGCTTATTGATTTATCGAACTAAATCTCACCCATTGATAAATTAAAGAAATAAATATCAAATATATGTGCTTGTTATTATATTAGGATTAAGAGCACACACTTCCATAATAACTGAGGTCTTTGTTCCTTTATAAAGTCAGTATAAAAGAAACGACCTCAAATGGTCCTACTCAATACACTCTAAGTGTACTAGTGTAATTATATAGTTAAGATAAACTAATACCTAATTACACTATGACCTTCCAATGGTTTGTTCCTTTCCATCTTGGTCGTGAGCTACTGTTTATAATTTATAAGGAACCGATAACATGATCTTCTGTGTGTGACACCACACACCATGTTATCTACAATATAAATTATTTGAACAATTACATTTATCATAAATGTAGACATTTGACCAATGTGATTCTTATTTCTAGATAAATGTTTATACCAAAAGCTAGGCTTTTAGTATACATCATAACAATCTCTCACTTATACTAAAAGACTAAGCTGCTATATCTGCTGCCATACATCTGATTCCCAACTCTTCAACATGCTCATCAAAAGCTCTTGCCTTAAAGGCCTTAGTGAAAAGATCTATAGGTCATCATCTAATGTAATCTAGGCAGCAACAATTTCTCCTCGTTTATACGATTTCTCGTATTGGGTGGTACTTGCGCTCTATTGTGTTTACCTGCCTTATAGACTTATGGTTTCTTCAAGTTTGTTACTACACCAATATCATTACAATGAATTGTAATAATATTTGGACAAACCAGAAATCATATCTAAGTCCATCTTGAGGTTATTGAGTCATTTAGCTTTTATGGGTACCTTAGAGGCTTGCCATATACTCAGCTTCTATGGTGGAGTCCAGAAAAACACCTATGCTTATCACTCTTCCATAGTTATGACTTTTCCTCCTAAAGTAAACACAAAACCCCGAGGTTGACTTATTATTGTCCCTATCTGATTGGAAGTCAAAATTCGTGCAACCCACAGGGACCAAATTAACTGCCTTGTAAGCTAGCATATAATATCTAGTGCCTCTAAGGTACTTTAATATATGCTTTACTGCAGTCCAATGTCCTTGTCTAGGGTTACTTTGATATCTGTTAACTATACCCTTGGCAAAACAGGTTTCTGATCTCGTGTATAGCATACATTAGGCTGTCTAACTTTCGAAGCATAAAGAACTGCCTACATGTCCTCAATCTCCTTTGATGTCATCGGAGACATCTCTTTAGATAAAGACACTCCATGCTTAAAAGGTAGAAAACCTTTCTTGAAGTTTTGCATGCTAAAATGAGCTTGTTATATAAAGCTTGAGATAAGCACAACATTCTTTTCTTGCGAACCTTGTTCCCAAGAATATGTGCTTATTTTCCTAAGTCCTTTATAACGAATTGCTTGGACAACCATACCCTTACTTCCGATAACACCTTGATATTGTTTCCAACTATCAAAAATGTAATCTACGTATAGTACAAGAAATACCACCACGTTTCCATCACACCTTTTGTATACACAAGACTTATCCGGTTACTAAATAAATCCATAGGTCTGGATAACTTTGATAAACCGGATGTTCCAAGACCTTTGAAGCTTTGTCTCAGTCCATAGACTGATTGAGCTTGCACACAAGATGCTCTTAGCCCTTTGCAATGAACCCTTCTGGTTGCTTTATATGGATGCTTTCTTCAAGACTTCCATTAAGGAATGCTGTCTTGACATCCACTTGCCAAATAGATAAAAGAATCCAGATAGACTTAAGCATGACTGCCAATGAAAAAGTTTCCTTTTTCATCAAGCCTTGCTTTGAAAGTTTCTACCTTCCTGTCTATCCCTCTTTTCCTATTATAGACCTTTGTATACCCAAAGGCTTTTACACCATTTGGTGGTTCTACAAGCTTCCAGATTTTATTAGAATACATATATTCTAATTTTGTTATTCATTACTCTTTGCCAAGATGTTGCATCTTTATCTTGGAGTGTTTCGTCATATGTCCGGAGATCAGGTTCATGTCCTCCAGGGATCGAGTCCAAAAACTCTCCCAAAACATGAATCTTTTTAGGTTGCCTAACAACACTCCCACTACGACGAGACACTTTCTACAATTGTGTATCATTTGTGATACGTGTTGCAGTTTCTTGTGATATTTCATCTTGTACAGTTGGTACTAGGTTAGACATGTCCTTTATTATTTCCTTAAGAATAAATTTACTTATGGGCACGTGATTTATTACATAGTCCTTTTCTAAAAATCGGTCATTGATGCTAACAATGACCTTTTGATTTTTAAGACTATAATCCTACTTTCATTTCTCTAGGATAACCCACAAACAAGTGAATTCCTGTCCAACTTATCATTATCTCTCTTCAGCATATGTGCTGGACTACCCGAATCCGAATATGCTTCAAAATAGGCTTACGCTTATTCAGCAATTCTATATGAGTAGAGAGTTCTGACTTTGGAAGGTACTATGTTCACTTCCGTTTCCAGAGTATATCCTTAAAATGAATTTGGTAATTTTCCAAATAACTCATCATCAATCTACTTATTTCTATAAGAGTCCTATACCTTCCTTTTTCTACACCATTCTGTTGGAGTGTACCAGGTGCAGTTAGTTGGGATTGAATCCCTACTTTTGATAAGTGACTCCTAAATTCTCCCAAGAGGCACTTGCCACTACGATCTCACCGTAGTGTCTTGATACTTTTACTTTGACGTTTCTCCGCATCAGCCTTGTACTCTTTGAACTAATCAAAGTACTTAGTCTTGCGGCACATTAAGTAAATGTATTTATATCTTGAATAGTTATCTATAAAATAGATGAAATATTCGATACTACCTCTTGCCTGGATAGTCATAGGATCACACAAATCAGAATGAACCAACTCCAACATATCTTTGGCTCCATACCCCTTTGACTTAAAAGCTTCTTGGTTATTTTTCCTTCCAAGTAAGACTCGCAGGTTGGAAAGATTTCCACTACTAATGAACCCAAAAGTTCATCAGCTACCAATGAATCCTACTTAAGTTAATATAACCTAGCTTTAGATGCCAAAGATATAATTGGTTCATTTCCGAAGGTTGCTTTCTCTTAAAGTTAGAAGATGTGTTACTAATTTCTATTTGTTGCATCGTGGGAGTTATTGGATTATAAATTGTCAACCAACATACCAGAATAGATAACTTCCCTATTTTTCTTGATAACAACTTTGTTATCAAAATAGATACAATATCTATTTTATAATAATTTAGAAACTGAAAACAGGTTCTTTCTAAACTTAGTATGTAAAGACAATTTCTAATAATCCATATTTTATTCCTATTAGAGAATAAATCTCTCCCACTGCAACAGCTGCTATTTTTGTAGTAATGCCCATGTGGACGGTGTTTTTATTTTCATTTAGTTGTCGGGTTTCCTGGAACCCTGCAATGAATTGCAGTCATGATTAATGGCATCTGTATCTACACTCCAGGTTCTGGTAGATAACACCACTAGACATGTTTCAACTAATGAATTAAATACACCTAAATTATTCTTAGTTCTAAGAAGACAGTCTACCTTAATGTCCAAGTCCTATTTCCAATCATTACAATTGGGACTACTAAGTCTTTTCTATAGTATAACAACTAGGGGATTGACAAACATTTTAAATCCTAAGAATCACAAAAATATTTAGTCAAGATCAATTCTTTTAAAATCCCTATGAATTTTGTATGCCACGATAGTGTGGACGTATACAAAATCAAAAAAGAGATTTTATCCATTAATTTTATTATCTCGTCAACTTTACTTTATGACGAATAAAATTAATAGTTGATCTGTCTTTGATCAAATATTTGGTCAAAACTTTTTGAATTTAAAATAACATTGATTCCTCAAACAATATTATTTAAATTCACCAACACCTCAAACACCGTGAATTTTGCATGCCACGATAGTGTGGACGCATACAAAATTTAAACATTTGTAAGAGGAGGGGTTTACCCATTAATTATCTTGTCAATAAATCTTTATGACAAATAAAATTACCTCAAACACCGTGAATTTTGTATGCCACGATAGTGTGGACGTATACAAAATCAAACATTTGTAAGAGGGGTTTTTAATTTTAATATCTTGTCAACTTATTTATTTGACAAATCAATAGTTGGTTTTCTTCGGTCACACAAATAATAGCAGTGACTCCGATGGGGAGGATACTATTAGACGTGCCTAAGTGTATACCATTACTTGACACTAAGTCCGTTAATAAGATTGTGTCCCTTCCGATGGGGAAGATCACACGCTCTTAATTAACTTCCTATAGTCATCCAAAATGGAAGTTTAAGCTAGTGATCCGCAAACAAGCTCATCCGATATGGAGGAAGGCACTCAGAGCCAACGCGCAAGCTTGTTGCATCACTTATAAACCAGTAATGGAGACCGTGGAATTTATTTAAAATAAATCTCTCTCCCACTTAGTTATTTAAAGTGAGGAATTTTGACTATGCTAGCCTACTTAGCATGCATACTAACAAACACACACAACACAGCATAAAAAACAATAAATAGAAAAACTAATTTTCAACTATTATGACTTTTATCTATTGCTGTCCTCCGTGTGTCGCCAACCCTAGCTGCTGCCATCTTTGGCCACCGCCACCGGGTCTAGTTGTCGCATCCATCTTGCTCCTTGTTTCGCTGCGCCTCTGATCCTCAAAAGGTTCCACGCCTTGCAAGATTCGATCCGCGATATAAATAGAATTTTACATTTTTCGATCCTATATTCCTCGAAGGAATGTACATGTAAACTAGATCGAACATAAAATAAAATTTACATCCATCAATCCTATATTCCATAAAAGGAATGTACATGTAAATAGATCAAAAAATAAAATCCTAATAAAACTAAATACAGCTCCTGCTGTATTTTATAATACAATCATGCACACACAATAAAAATACCCTTGACATGTCCAAGGGTCCAATCACACACATAATAACTATAAGTCATAATAGTTGGATCCTGCATCCACAAAGTTAGCACATCCTACTATTAACCTGCCTAAATTATGTATGGCATGTGCATAATTAAACTAATACCAAATACACAGAGGCAAAACCCTAGCTCTGATACCAATTGTTGGTTGCTACTTGGAAAACCTAATGGTTCCACTGTACAAAAATTTTGTACAAAGGTCTGAACCTTTTCCTAGCTACCATGTGTTCTTTTAAATTAAACTTGGATCGCCTGCGGAATTTAACACGTTTGATCCAAAGTTTAATTTATTTGTTCTTTTAGGTTTTGACTTGTATCTCCTGCGGAACTTAACACGTTCGATCCAAATCACCTAAGTTATTAATTCCATTAAATATTAATTTCCATAATTGGTTCCCAGTATTGACGTGGCGAGGCACATGACCTTCTTGAATATGGGAGCAACCACCACTGACTAGACAAAACCTTTTAAGGAAAGCTAATATTTAATTTCCTAAAATAACTTTAGGTTAACCGAAAGGAACAATCAAATCACAAGGAAAAGAAAAAAAAAACAAAGAACACAACATCGAAAATAAATTCGAAATACTAGAATCGCATGCCTCTTGTATTTGGTATTATTTCCAAAAATAACTAGTATGATGCGGAAAGGAAAAATACTAGTTATACCTTTTAGAAAGACCTCTTGATCTTCTACCGTATTCCTCTTCTAATCCCGGACGTTGTGTGGGCAACGATCTTCCGAGACGAGAACCACCAAACCACCTTCTTCTTCTTTCCTTCAAGTTTCGGCCAAGCAAGACTTTCAAAGGAAGAAGATCCTTTTCCACCAACCAAGCTCCAAGGGATGCAAGCTTTCTCTCCTTCTTCTCCAAGCTAAGATCCGGCCACCACTTGATCTCCAAGAGAAAAGAAGGTTTCGGCCACAAAGATGGAGAGAAGAGAAAGGGAAGGGCCGGTCACACCAAGGAAGAAAAGAGGGAGAAAAATAATAGAGTTGTTCACATTGAAGCCTTCTCTACCCCCTCTTTTATAATCCTTGGTCTTGGCAAATAAGGAAAATTTAATAAAAACTTCCTTAATTCTTTTGCCATTGAAAAGGAAAATTTATTTAATTAAAAACAATTTTTATTTTCAATTTACAATGGCCGGCCACACCATAAAATTTCCAAGCAAATAAAATTTTAAACACAAATTAAAACTTCCTTATTTACTTCCGGAAATTTATAAAAAATTTCTCCAATAATTTTTCCCTTCATGATTGGTTAATAAAAAGGAAATTTTATAAATTAAAATCTCTCTTTTAACATGTGGATAAAAAAAAAATTATTTCTAAAAATTAAAATCTCTTTTAATCTACAAATAAGGAAAGATATTAAATCTTTTCTTAATCTTTTGTAGAAACTAATAAAAAAGAATTTTTAATTTTTAAACTTTCTTTTAAATAATAAACATGATTAATAGGAAAGTTTTTACTAAAATTAAAATCAACCTTTTAATCTACAAATAAGGAAAAAGATTTAGCTCTTCTCTTAATCTTCTGTAGAATCTTATAAAAGGAAAATTTTAAATTTTTAAACTCTCTTTTAAATCATGTTATCCACATAAGAAAAATTTTAAAAATAAAAATCCTTTTATTTAAATTTGGGCCGGCCACACCAAGCTTGAACCCAAGCTAGGGTCGGCCACCTTGAAGCACCCATGAACCAAACTTTGGCCGGCCCTAGCTTGGTCTCCAAGCTAGCTTGGCCGGCCCCTATGGGATGGGTAAGAAGGTGGGTATAGGTGGGTATAGTACTCTATAATTAAGAGGCTACGATAGGGACCGAGAGGAGGAATTGGTTTTGGTCTCTCGATAAAATTAAGCATCCCGTGTTCGCCCCGAACACACAACTTAATTTTATCAATAATAATTCATTCCACTAGAGAACTATTATTGAACTACCGCACCAATCCCAAATTACATTTTGGGCTCCTTCTTATTATGAGTGTGTTAGTCTCCCTGTGTTTAAGATGTCGAATGTCCACTAATTAAGTAAGTTACTGACAACTCACTTAATTAATATCTAGCTCCAAGAGTAGTACCACTCAACTTCATCATCATGTCGGACTAAGTCCACCTGCAGGGTTTAACATGACAATCCTTATGAGCTCCTCTTGGGGACATTCTCAACCTAGATCACTAGGACACAGTTTCCTTCTATAATCAACAACACACACTATAAGTGATATCATTTCCCAACTTATCGGGCTTATTGATTTATCGAACTAAATCTCACCCATTGATAAATTAAAGAAATAAATATCAAATATATGTGATTGTTATTATATTAGGATTAAGAGCACACACTTGCATAATAACTGAGGTCTTTGTTCCTTTATAAAGTCAGTATAAAAGAAACGACCTCAAATGGTTCTACTCAATACACTCTAAGTGTACTAGTGTAATTATATAGTTAAAATAAACTAATACCTAATTACACTACGACCTTCCAATGGTTTGTTCCTTTCCATCTTGGTCGTGAGCTACTGTTTATAATTTATAAGGAACCGATAACATGATCTTCTGTGTGTGACACCACACACCATGTTATCTACAATATAAATTAATTAAACAATTACATTTATCATAAATGTAGACATTTGACCAATGTGATTCTTATTTCTAGATAAATGTTTATACCAAACGCTAGGCTTTTAGTATACCTTCTAACATCTCCGCCTTCGGTAGTTACCGAAAAGGAGGGTTTTATTAGTAGAGGGTGCGTGAGTAGGTGTGGATCCTTGGACTAGTCACCTCGTGTGAGGTGGATACCAAGTAAACCAACCTTGTTAGCGTTGTGTGGTTTGTTTCTTGTATTTCCGTTGCGCATCTTTAAAGAAACAAGCAACGATGAGCACCTAGCACGCGACGAGCTATTCATCCCCCCCTCTAGCTACTTGTCGGTCCCAACAAATAACACTTCATATATTAATCACTAGACCCATTCGAGAGGACTATTACTCATCCTAATCAGAACACATACCTAGTTGACAGTCAACTGACGAGAAAATTTAAATATATGATTGGACTTGCAAATGAGATGACTCTTACCTATTTGATTTTTAATTGATGAGAAAATTTAAATAGATCTTGGATTTGCAAATGAGTTGATTGAGGATAGAGATGTTGACTTAGCGTGGATATTTTTAAATTACTCAACGTAACAAATGAAGTTATTGCATCTAATGCTTAAAGGAATAAATATTTTTTTTGCCATTTCATATCTGAGTAAGAGTACACTAATGACACCGACAAGGACAAGGATCTCAACTATGTAGATCTAAATCCATGCCTAGATCTTCCAAGATGTGCAACGCTACAAATGTCAAGTAAATGTTTATATTAGAAGTCACCTAGAGAAGAAGATGATGACTTAGAATAATATGTAGATAGTTGAGATTAAGAATAATATTATTACTTTTATCATCTTAAAGGAAAAATACATTTTCTTATAAGACGACTATAAGAACTAGTTAAGAGCACAAATTATATTTGCTTGTCTGAATAACATTAGTTTCCACGGGATGTTAACGGGTTATAAGTGACAGATTTATTATAATGGGATGAAAAATCAATTCCAAATGAATATATATCCTCAGAAAAAAAACTCTTTTATCCTTAGTTAATTTGACGATCGACGATAAGTTAATCCTAAGATTTAACTTCTTTTACATAATGATAAATGGTGAAGAATATATGAGATCAGTATAATTATCTGAATCACATTACATTTAAAAATTGATTGAGATTAAAAATAATTAAAAATCTCTATGTGAATTAAAAACAACAATCTCAAATCATATTCTCACTTTTATTCATAGTTAATATAATCAAACCTGATGTAGTTTATATAATAGCAAGGCTAAATAAGAATACTAATTATCCCTAGACATGAATATGACTGAAATACTATTAATAAACTTTTAATTTTTTACTAAACCAAGTAAATAAATTTTTAAAATTATCAAATTATGTAGGTTAGTTTCAAAATTACTAAATTACGTATCCATTTTTCGTTTAATCCTTAATTAGTTGACTGATAAAAAAATCAGTCGAATCGATTTCTGCTTAAAAATCAATCGATAGATTTTTACTACCAGTTGAATCGATTTCTCTCCGTGCCAAAGTTTCCAGCAAATCAGTAGATTGATAATGAAAATCAAGCGAATTGATTTGCTTCTGTATCAAAGTCAGTTTTGGGCAAAATCGGTTAATGGACCAAACGATCTTGTATTAACATGAAACTATTTTCTATCTATTTGTCTACTTCATTGTATATATGCTTTCAAACATTAATTTGACTTAATATATTGAGAGCAGTAATTTTTTTTAACATGAATTAAATTTTTCGAACATATTCATGTTCAAAAAATTATTGCTCTCAATATATTGAGTAAAAAAATTACAGCTATCAATTTATTGAATCAAATTATGTTTAAGGACATGAATATAATAAAAAAACTAGCAAAATACATAGAAACTAAGTTCATGTTAATCTGAGGACGTTTAGTCCATCAACCATTTTTACCCAAAATTTGTTGATAGACTATAAATTAAAATTTTCTAACATATTTGTGTTTAAAAAATCATTACTCTTAATATATTGACTCAAATTGATATTTGAGGGCATAAATATAATCAAGAGAACTAGCCGAGCATATAGAAACTAGTTTCATATCAATCTGAGGTTATTTGGTCAATTAACTGATTTTATCCAAAACCAACTTTGATACAGAAGCAAATTAATTCGATTAATTTTCATTATCAGTAGAATTATTTGCTTGAAACTTCGGTACAGAGAGAAATCGATTTGACTGTTATTAAAAATCATTCTACTGAATTTCAAATAAAAATCGATTTGACTAATATTTTTATCAGTTGACTGATTATGGGTAAAATTAAAAGTGAGTAAGCGATTTGATAATTTTAAAACCAACCTACGTGATTTGATAATTTTGAAAACTTAGCTATATGGTTTACTAAAAAGTTGATAAACTTTTAGGATGTGCTTGGTTCAAGTTATCATGTATAACCTTGGTTATATGATTACCAAGTAATCACATAACCAAGATTATGGGGAATAAAACATAACCAAATGTTGTTTGGTTCAATCTGGTAATGTAACAAAAACTTATTTATTTGAAGGTTTTAATGAATAACCTAATTTAATATTTTACTATATTACCCTTAGTTACAAAACCAACCATATATATCTTTTAAACTCTACGTTTTTTTTAATTTTTTCTTTTTCACATTTTTCTTTATTTTTATGTTTTTTTAATTTTTATTTATTTTTGATTTTTTTATTTCTTTTCATTTTTTAAAATTTTTTTAAAGTTTTTAATTTTTTTTTTTAAAATTCTTTTAAAGTTTTTTTACGTTTTTTTAAATTTTTTATTTTTTTTTAAAATTTTGTATTTTTTCTATTTTTTATGTTTTTTATTTTTTTATGTTTTCTTTCTATTTTTTATATATATATTTTTTAATTTTTTTAACAATTTTTATTATTTTTTATGTTTTTTAAATTTTTTATGTTTTTTAAAATTTTTTACGTTTTTATTTTTTTTTTAAATTTTTTACATTTTTTCTATTTTTAATGTTTTTTTATATTTTTCCCCCATTTTAAAATTTTTTATGTTTTTTTTTTCTATTTTTAATGTTTTTTTTACAATTTTTTATTTTTTAAAAGTTTTTTATTTTATTTTTTAATATTTTTTATTTGTTTTTTTTTAAATTTTTTTTATCACATTTTTCTCTTATTCAAGGGTATTTTGGATAAATTTTTTTTATTAACCTCGGAATAAAGAAAACCCTCAATTTTTCGAGGTTTTCCAATTCCGGGTTGCATGCCCCTTTTGCTTACATGTTGGGCATAAAACATTACTTGGGAATCATCGATTATCTAAACCAAATAAAATTTTCGTTAATAATCTTGGATGAATAATCAAGGTTATTAAAGATGATCCATACCCAAACACACTCTTAAAATCTCAAAGGAACAATTAATTATGAGTTAAAATATATTGGATATCTAGATGTTGTGGACTGATTCAACAATGCTAACTTTATAAATACTAAATCCATATTTAATTTATATTCTTAGTGCCATTGTTTTGCCATCTACTAAACAAGATATAATTTACCTAGAGGCTTAATAAGGGTAAGCTTTTGAATTCATTGAGAGAAATAAAAATTTATCCGCAACGGGCCGGGGTTCAGTAATAACAAGCCAATTAGTTGGCCAAAGGAGTACATAAAAGAAGAGAGAGTATATGATAAATGCATCCATAAGCTCCCATGGGCTGGATTAATTGGTTAGATATCTGCAGTTTGTTAATGAAGTCGTGGGATCGAAGGTCGCCAGTTGTACTCGGGGATAAAACCCTGGTCTGTTGTGCTAAAAATTACTTCGACCCCCAGTTACCTATCCTGCCCAGCATTAACCGTGATTTACTCCCTCTAGAATCTTGTGAGGCCGGGGTCAGGAGGCTGTTAGGATGATGATTCCACCTTTTACCAATATAAGAAGCTTTGGACTCTTATCTAGAGGATAGAAAGAGCTTTTCAAAATTCAAAATAATCCAAAGTAATACTTTAGATATAACTTAGGTACATCCGTATTCAACTGCAACTTAGAACTAGATGCCATTAAAGCTTTACAAAAGGATAATAATGTACCGGATGGTGGATTCAAAAATGGCATAGTTTAGGACTTTTTAACCTTCATAGAGATTATATATCTTAGCACCTTCATGGTGATAATTTAACCTTTGTAAAATGGCTCATTGATATTAGTATACTTAGTCAAAGAAGTAAAATTGATTTGTTCTTAATAGTCACTTTTGTAATCTTAAATACTTGGTGATTTGGAATTGATAAAGTTACTAAATAGAAAAGTCATTTTGAAAACACAATTCTTTTATAGTTATATAGAGAGGTACAATTCAGTTTTGGCTTCGTGGGAGATTACATTGAACAGAAGATCACTTCAAGACTATAAATATATAGGTATTGAAATCTAATCTTATGTCATCCAATATTGAGTAAAAAACAAAGAGAAAGAGGGAGAGTATTAGAGAAAATCACGTGTAAGATAAGGTTTCTCCGATCCTAGATGCTTTATATTTCGTTTTGTCATTTCTTCTCTCGAGATAGAAAAGATATTCTAATCCTTTAGATATAGAGATTCTTCTATAGTTTGATTTGATTGAAGCTTTTCCACATAAATCCTTGGTGTTCATCATTTTTTCCTAGATCTCATTTCTACTCTACTAAGAGTGTGCGCTTTGTGCCAAAACTTTATAACAATGTATGGTATCAGAGTGAGGTTCGTATCAGTTTTGGTGCAATGATTTAATCCAGTTGGAGAAGAAGCACTAGTAACAATGACATCAAAATTTGAAATAGAGAAGTTTAATTGGAATAATTTCTCATTATGTAAAATGAAGATGAAGGTAATTTTAATATCAAAAAACTACTTGGAGACAATTGGAGAGCCACTAGTAGAAATCACCAATGATAGCAAATGGAACAAAATGAACAATAATGCTATGACCAATCTTCTGTAAGAAATGGGAACGTCAGATCATGAGAATGTGCTCACTTTGCCCATTATTTTTAAAGGAAAAAGTCTATTTTACTTTGGGATAATTTTCATTATAAAGGGTACATCTAACGGTGGTTAAGAAGAAGGTGTGTTGCATTGAGAAGATGGTGACGGAGAAGAACATTCACTGTGGGATTTAGTTCGTGGAATTATGAAGAGCTTTCCAATTCTATGATCGCTCTTCTAACAACAAGTCCAATCGTCACCAATTACAGATCTACGGGAGATCGCTAAGTGTTCACTGCTTACATTTTAATTCATGCGTTTAGAAATGCTATATTGGTATCAGAGCAATTTGCATTCTAAAGCATGATGACTCATGTTTGAAATATATGATGATGTTCATATTCTCTATTCATCCCTACCTTTGCGTTGAATCATTTTTATTGCTTGGCTCTATTCGTTTTGGTTGTTGGGCAAAAACGGAGTTTGTTGCTTTTTTTGTTTTTGCTGTAGCCAAGCGAGATCGCGACACAATCACAATCTGCCATAGTCGTTGACACCGAGAGCAGTTGTGATTGGCGGTTGTAATTAGACCTCGAGGGAACACCCACTGAGTTTGTCTCTGATTTTGACCGACGGTTATGCTCATGGCCGTCTTTAGTAGAGGCCTTGCGTCGCTAAAGGACATAGGTAGTAGCGATCCAAGGCTGGCGACGACATCCAAGTTGGCCGATAGTGTGCCATGGCCGCTGGTGATTGGCCATCGTGGCTAGTGACCGAATCTGTTGTGGTTGAGGCAGGGGACGACGTGGGTGACGTGCGACAAACAGAGGCGAGAAAAGAGGGAAACGGATTGATGAAGCACAGTATGTCATGGACAAAAAGTTTCGTTTAAAATTTAAAAGAAATATTTTTTTTTCCTTTCTTTTACATGCAATGAATTTTATAAATAATAAAAAAATATGCGCCAATGAAATTTGCCCATGCATGCTAACTGTAGCATTATATTAATTGTTATGCACACGGTAATGTTTGTGTGCATGTGGTAATTAATTGGAAGATTAATTTATCATTTATGATAAATGGGATAGATATGGGATAGATCAATTTTGATCAAAGTAGATTTGTTTTAATGTATCATACTTTATCTAATGGGTATTGATTTGATCAAATAAATCTAAGTTTGATCAATGAGTTTGAAATTGACTGAAATTGACTTAGATTAAATAATAACAGAATATAGGTATAATACATCCCTACCCAATTAGATCAATTCTAATTGAAGATAATGGACCAAGCTTATGATCTGGATTCCCAATCGATTGGTCCAATGGGTCAGTCAACTTAGACTCCTAAAAATCGAAAAGATTTATTTTTCTTGATTTATTATGTTGGTACTATGCCTATATAAATTGAATTAAGTTGGTTTTGTGTTGGTTAATCGATTTTGTATTGACTTATTTAATTTCAATTTTCCAGATGACTAGTCGCGATATACGACAACATGAGTTTTGGGAGGAGATTAAGGAGCTTGATTATGACCCAGTTTATGGAGTCGGATGACTTATTGGTCGACTCAATCCGTTATTCTGGAAACTCGAGTGAGAAGAGTTTTCAGTCCTAGACACACAGAAGATGAGCTATGGTCTATTCACTGGCAAAAAATCTTAGGCAGATAGCACTCCAACTTTAGGATGATTCTGATGGGCACATCTCATATTAAGAGATGTGCAGATAGTTACTTCATTTCGCTTGGGGTCCTGAAGAATCAGAAGCAGATCCAGAGGAGGATCTTGACAAATCTGAGGAGGATTAAGAAGAAGATCCCAAAGAATCATAGGAGGATCCGGAAGAGTGTGTGGAGAATCCAGAGATGGATTCAATTGTGGATCCGATGGAGAATCCTGAAGCTGTTCCACTTGTGATTACCCCAAATGAGTACAGGATGAAAGGGATTATGTTGGCCACTACACTAGTATCTGTCCTAGTGGGAGTTGTGCTTACTTAGTTTATTAGTGTTCTGTTATTGTTATTGTCGGTTATGCATGAATAATATTAGTTCATTTCATTGATGTTAGTTTGTTATATGTTAACAATATGCAGCATATTTTTGTTAATGATATGTTCATTCATATGTTTGTTTATGTTGTTTACTCTACATGATGCATGATACTCTTTGATTAGTTCATTATGAGTATAATAAATAATGATTAGTTCATTAGTTGGGATATGTGTAATAGTATTAATCAATATTGATTTGATTGGTCATACGAATGATGAGTGAAAATATAGTTATCACTTGATTTTATAAACCAACTTAAATTAATATTGAGTCAATCATAAATTGCATACATAAGAATTACACTGAATACTAAATAATGTGTTTATTTATGGTAGATTATGGCAACCAAAAATATTATAGCTGAACTCAACAAGGGTGAAAACTTAATGGGAATAACTATAAAATCTGACACCTCAGGATACAGTATGTACTTGAGGAACAAGAAGTTCTAGAAGCTATAAATCAGGTTATAGTAGAACCTATAAATGATCCTATTACACAGTACAGACGAGATCTTGATGCATATAAGGCATGGAAGAAAAATGACTCCACTACAAAGGACATATTGATTAGTTCAATGGTAGATGACCTAGCTTTTGAGTATGAGTCGTATCTTTCGGCTCGTGCAGTCTGGGTAGCTCTTAAAGAAAAATACAGTGGAATAAGTCTGAGCAAGTTTCGACAGTTGATGATCAAGTTTGACAGCTACAAGAAGCGCTTGAATGTGTCAATAGTTCAACACCAAAGGGAGATGTCGAACATGATTCGGGAGCTCAAACCTGCTAGTCATGAGTTGACCGATGAATAACAGGTTCAAGCAGTTATTCGTTCCCCTCTGGATTCTTGGGAGACCATGAAGCATACCCTAACTCACAATGAAAGTATCAAGACTTGTTAGAGTGTATACTAAAAGCCTAGTTTTTTGTAAACATTTATTATGAAATAAAGAATCACATTGATCAAATGTCTACATTTATATGCTAAGTGTAGTTGTTCAATTAATTTATATTGTAGTTAACATAGTGTGTGGTGTCACACACAGAAGATCATGTATCAATTCCTTATAAATTATAAACAGTAGCTCACGACTAAGATGGATAGGAACAAACCATTGGAATAGTCATATTATAATTTGGTATTAGTTTATCTTGACTATAAAATTACACTAGTACACTCTGAGTGTATTGAGCAGTACCATTTAAGGTAGTTTCTTTTTATACTAACTGCATAAAAGAACAAGACCTTTGTTATTATGGAAGTGTGTGCTCTTAATCCTGATATAATAACAAGCACATATATTTTATATTTATTTCTTTAATTTATCAAAGGGTGTGATTTAGTTCGATAAATAAATATGCCCGATAAGTTGGGAAATAATATTATTTATAGTGTGTGTTGTTGATTATAAAAGGAAACTGTGTCCTAGGAATCTAGGTTGATGATGCCCCCAAGAGGAGCTCATAAGGATTGTCATGTAAACCCTGCAGATGGACTTAGTCTGACATGATGATGAAGTTGAGTGGTACTACTCTTGGAGGTAGATATTAATTAAGTGAATTGTCAGTAACTCATTTAATTAGTGGATATTTTATATCTTAAACACAGAGAGACTAACACACTCATGATAAGAAGGAGCTCATATAGTAATATGGGATTGGTGCGGTAATTCAATAATAATTCTTTAGTTGAATGAGATATTAGTAATGAATTCGAGTTGGGTGTTCGGGGCGAATACGGGAAGCTCAAGTTCATCGGGAGACCAAAATCAATTCCTCCTCTAGGTCCCTGTCATAGCCTCTTATTTATAAAGTTTTATTCCCACCTATATCCACCTTCTTACCCATCCTTAGGTGGCCGGCCAAGCCAAGCTTGGAGCCCAAGCAAGGGCCGGCCAAGATAAAGCTTGGATGGGTTGAGGTGTGGCCAACCCTAGCTTGGACCCAAGTTTAGGTGGCCGACCACATAAAAAATAAAAGGAGTTTATTTTAAAATCTTTCCTTATGTGGAAGCCATGGTTTTAAAAGAGAGTTTAAAATTAAAAATTTTCCTTTTATAACTTTCTATAAAAGATTAAGAGAAAGGTTTGATATTTTTCCTTATTTGTAGTTAAAAAGAAGATTTTAATTTTTGATAAAAATTTCCTTTTTTGTAACTATCCTCATGATTTTAAAAGAGAGTTTTAAAATTAAATTTTACCTTTTATAGTTTCTACAAAAGATTAAGAGAAAGGTTTGATATCTTTCCTTATTTGTAGATTGAAGGGAAGATTTTAATTTTGGAGAAAACTTTCCTTATTGAAACCATCCACATATTTTAATAGAGAGATTTTAATTTATAAAAGTTTCCTTTTATAACCAACCATGAAGGGAATTTTAAAGAGAAATTTTTATTTTAAAAATTTTCGGAAACAAATTAGGAAGTTTTAATTTTGTGTTTAAAACTTTCCTTGTTTGGAGGAGTTGTAGGGGCCGACCACATTAATAAATAAAAGAAATTTTTAATTAAATTTTCCTTTCATTGGCAAGGAAATTAAGGAAGTTTTAATTAAAACTTTCTTTATTTGCCAAGACCAAGGAAATAAAAGAGAGGGTAGAGGTGCCTCACCACACAACAATACATCTTCTATTATTCCTCTCTTCCTTGGTGGTGGCCGACCCTCTCTTCCTTTTCCTCTCCTATTCTTCTTCCTTGTGTGGCCGGCGGCATCTTCATCTCAAGGAGCTTGGTGGTGGTCGAATCTTGTTAGAGGAAGAAGGAGAGATAGGAGGCTTTGTTTCTTAGCATCCCTTGGAGCTTGGTTGGTGGCTGAAAGTTCTTCATCTCTTGAAGATTGGTGGTGGCTGAAACTTGCTTGGAGAAGAAGGAAGTTTGGGTGGATTCTCGTCTTGGTAGATCATCACCCACATGACATCCGAGATAAGAAGAGGAATACGATAGAAGATCGTGAGGTCTATAAGCAACAAAAGGTATAACTAGTTATTAGTTTTCGCATCATAACTAGTTTATCTTTTTGTTTAGATCTTGAAATACCAAACACAAGAGGCTAACGTTTCTAGGTTTCAGATTTATGATTCGAATTTGTGTTTCTTTTGTTTTTTCGATCTTATGATTCGATTTCTTTTATTGGTTAAACCTAGGGTTACTATAAGGAGATTAAATATTGAATTTCGTTGAAAGACTTTGTCTAGGAAGTGGTGGATGCTCCCATAACCAAGAAGGCCTAGTGCCTTGCCATTTTAACCTGGAAGCCGATCTCTGAAATAAATATTTAATCAAATTTGTAATATAGGTGGATTTAGATTAATAATGTTAAGCATCGTTTGTGATCCAAGTCTAAACCTCTAAGAACAGATAAATTGAATTTGGAATCAATAATGTTAAGTTCTGTGTGCGATTCCTAATTTAATTTCTAAAGAACACAATAGGTTGTTAGGAAAGGTTCAAGACTTGTAAAAAAATTTTGTACAAGAGAACCGGTACGATATTCCGAGTAGCAACCAACATCATTGACATCTCATGCCATGTAGAATTGGAGGCGGAGAGAGTTGAATCTGCAAGGATTTCTGGACTAGCCTATGTGGTTGTCGGTTCTGTTGGATCATCTGGATCCATGTTCAAGAAAGGGAAGGGAAAGAAGAAGGAAGCTGTAACTGTGGGGCAGGGCCCTATCAAGAATATAGGAAAGAAGACAGGAAAGAAACATAAAAATAAGTTGACTTGTTTTAACTGCGACAAGAAGGGTTACTTCGCTCGGGAGTGCACTGAGCCAAAAAAGGTAAATCCAAGTGTGTCTTCTTTTCCTGAGCATTTTGTTGCTAGTTCAGTGTTGTTAGTTAATTCTTATCCTTTGTGGATTATAGATTCAGGAGCAACCAACCATGTAGCTCGAGAGAGAGTTACATTTGTAGAGTACCGTCGGGTACTAGCTAGCAACAAATGGATCTATGTAGGAAACAATGCAAGAGTTGAAGTCAAAGGAGTCGACACTTGCAAACTCAACCTTCCTGGTGGTAGTGTTTTTTTCTACATGATGTCATGTACGCTCCTGAAATTTGATGGAATCTTGTTTCTGTTATGTGTCTTCTTGATTTAGGATATTGTATTAATTTTCACAACCGATGTGTTGAACTTAAGATTGACTCAGTGTCAATTGAATATGATTTTTTAACAAAAGGTTTTATGGTTCTTGATGTAGAACCAGATGTCAATTATGCTGTTGATGATTGTTTTTCAAACATTGCTTTAACTAATGATGCGGGTATAACTGATGAGGTTTGACATGCTAGATTAGGACACATAGGACATGAACGCATAAATCAGTTGGCTAGAGAGGGCCTATTAGGCAATCGGGCTAAGATTCACTTGTCTATATGTGAACATTGTCTTGCTTGAAAAGAAACTAGGAAATCATTTGGTAAGGCTATTAGAGATGAATCACCATTATAGTTAATTCATTCAGATATTTGTGGTCCAATGAATGTAAAGGCTAGACATAGAGCTTCCTATTTCATTACATTTATTGATGATTTCTCTCGGTTTGGTCATGTGTATTTGATTTCTCATAAATATAAAACATTGGATTGTTTCATTCGTTATATAAACGAAGTTGAGGATCAAATAGAACGTAAAGTTAAGACTTTATGCACTGACCATGGAGGAAAATATTTGTCATATGTTCAAGACAATATGTAATGATAGAGGGATTATTAAACAGCTGACAATCTCTGAAAATCTATAGTAAAATGGAGTAGCTGAAAGAAGAAATAGGACTCTTCTTGAAATGGTTAGGTCTATGATGGCGTAGGCTAATTTACCTATCTCCTATTGGGGAGATGCATTATTAATTGCGACCTATATACTTAACAAAGTGCCTTCAAAGTCAGTTCCATCTATCCCATATGAACGTTGCACAGGCAGAAAATCAGATTTAAGTAATTTGAGACTCTGGGCGTCAACTGCTTATGTTCATGATAGTTCTCACAAGTAAGGAAAATTGAAACCTAGGGGTAAGAAATGTATCTTTATTAGATATCATGAGATCGCCGAAGGTTATATTTTTATAGGTGAGCAACTAGATGGAACCATCTCCGAAATAAATTCGAGAGATGCGACTTTTCTTGAAACAGAGTTTCCAACCAGAGGTGATGTTGATAAAATAGTTTCTCTATTTGAGGAGCATGAGATATTATCAACAAGAGATGTGTCAAAAGGGATGCTTGAGTTTAGTCAACTGAGTGAGAGTGATATATCAAGTCATAAGTTGACTTCTCAACAACCTAACTTACGAAGAAGTGTTCATAAAATCAAACCTAAGAAGAGGTTTGATATTAGGAAAGATGCATTGATAACACTTCCAGTTGACAATGACGAACCTCAATCCATTGAGGAAGTATTGAGATGTAGAGTTAGAGAAAAGTGGATAGCTGCAATGGATGAAGAGATGGAGTCATTGAATCATAATCATGTTTGAGACTTAGTCGATCTTCCTCTGGGCCGAAAGGCTATTGGGAATAAGTGGATTCTCAAGATAAAGAGGAAAGTTGATGGATCGATTAACAGATACAAAGCTCGTTTAGTTGCAAAAAGATATACCCAAATAGAGGGTATTGACTTTGAAGAGACATTTTCTCCTGTAATAAAATTTATATCAATAAGAGTTATTTTGGCCTTGTGGCGCATTATGATTTGGAATTACATCAAATGGATGTAAAAACCACTCTTCTTAATGGTGAGCTTAACGAGGAAATCTATATGGTTCAACTAGAATGTTTCATTGTTAAAGGCCAAGAGGAGAAAGTATGTAAACTTAAAAAGTTTATATATGGCCTAAAGCAAGCGTCAAGACGATGGAACATTAGATTTAACAAAGTCATTTTATCTTATGGTTTTAAAATGATCAATGAGGATCATTACGTTTTCTTGAAAAAAGAAAAATGAAAGTTTGTCATTTTATCATTATATATTGATGATATGTTGATAGTTGGAAAGGACATAGAGTATGTGAATCAAGTCAAGAAGTAGTTGTCATTACAATTTGATATAACAAATATGAGAGAAGCTGAGTGCATCTTAGGGATAAAGATCATTAGAGAACGTCCTAAAAGACTTTTGGATATGTCATAAAAGTCTTATATAAATAAGATGTTACATCATTTTAGCATGTCTAATTGTAACATAAAACATATACCTATTGTGAAAGGTACTGTTTTGAGTAAGAGTATGTGTCCCAAAACTCCATAGGAAATAGCTAATGTGAATAAAAATCATATGACAGTGCTATTGGTAGTTTGATGTACACTATGTTGTGTACTCGTCTCGATATCAACTATGTTGTTGGCTTAGTCAATCACTTCCAGTCAAACTCAGGGTCGAGACACTAGAAGGTAGTAAAAAAGATATTCAGATATCTGAAGGCGACACTAGATTATTGTCTCTACTTTCAAGGACCATATATAAGTCTAAAAGGTTATTCAGATGCAGATTGGGCTGGAGATATGGATGATAGGAAATTCACATCAAGCTATGCATTCTTGCTGAATGGTGACACCATCTCTTGGAACAGCAAGAAACAAGCTTGTGTAGCTTTATCGACTATGGAAGCTGAATATGTGACATATTCAGTGGCTATGCAAGAAGAAGTCTGGTTGAGAAGATTCCTAAAACATCTAAAGATTATTGAGAATAGTAGGAGTCCAGTAACTATCTACTGTGACAGTCAAGCTGTAATACATTTTCCAAGGATCCCAAATATCATAGGAAAGGCAAGTATATAGTTATAAAATATAATTTTGTGAGGGATATTGTGTCTAAAAGAAAAGTAATTCTTGAGTATATCCCTACACGTGCTATGCTTGCAGATCCTTTTACTTAGCCAATGACTAAAGAGTTATTTAAAGAACATATAAAGTCTTTGAGACTTTGTAAAATATAACAATATTAAAATAACAATAAGACTTTGTGATTTGATTGGTGACTTGCCATAATTTATTCAGTGTACATGTTATTTTTATTACATTCATATAAGATCTCAGTAAGCATGTGACAGGTTGAGATTGGTCCACTCACATGGGAAATCATCTTTGTTTGTTGAGTACAAATAGAGGTAAGACCGTTACTCATGGGACAACTTACGTAGCTGTGAATAGAGACAGATCCATAAGTTAAGGTTGCTTTGATAATTGTGTCATATTGAGATCATTTATATGTTAATAATGATTGAAGTAAATGAACCCATCATTTACTGAACTTGTTGAAAGCTAGATTAGAATTCATATGTTGAATTCAGTGTTAGACATTAGGTATGTCTGGATCAAAATCTGTCGTATAATGTTAAATTTGAAGACAACATGCACTCTTTTTAGTAAAGAGAATAATATCATAACATGTGATTCATACCACATGTGCTATTGCGACAATAAAGGTAGTAGGAGAATGGATCCCTATTTCTCTACTATGTGAGACCTTTGATATTATAAGTCAATCTCAATTTTTACCTGTAACACCCGAAAATTCTCAAAGTAATTTTAGGAATATTCTATTATTTTTTTGGAATTTTAGAATATTTTTATGGAATTTTTAGAATAGCCGAAGTAGCAAAAATAAATAAAAACGCAAAATAGCCTAAGCGGGAATTGAACCCAAGACCTATTAGACTCTACGCCTTATAGATGACTCTAGTAACCAAGGGGCCCAGCAGGGGTGTGCTAAAAGAAGAGGAGAACAATTCTATTTAAGATTTAGTTGGATGGTGTTAAGCACCTAATATAAATAGGGAATTAGGAGAGGAGTTATTATTTTTCCAAACGACAACTCTCTTTTCCCCTCACCCTCACCCGACGCCATCTCTTCTCCCGCACCCTCTCTTCACGCCAAGTCCAAGAAACCTAGGGTTTCATCCCTAGGGTCATAGGAGCATCTTCCGGTGACAATTCCGGAACGAGGACGTTCCCCTCCGCGAGAAGGAAGCATAGACGCAAGAAGATCGCCGAAATGGTCATCTTCTCCGGAAACCTAGCGATCGAATTGTAAGAAAAATTAGCGCAGGAAGTAAGTAACCCCTCACTTGCAGTATAAGTAGCTAGTCGTACGCTTTTATGCTCGTAGTTCGCTCTTATGGTCTTAGGGTAGCCATATATAGAATTAGAGCACACCAAGTGCTCGATAAAATGGCTAGGACAACTACATACTACAGTAGACATTGTAATAGTTCAGTTAAATGCCATAGAGGTATTTTAAATAACATACATAGCCTAACTTCAGTTTTATGGGACTACGGTCCAATGGGTGGGCTCCCATAGTCGCCTCTAGGTTCAGATAACCTAGTTCTAGGTTTAGATAACCTAATCAGAACAAGACAAAATAGTCAGATTAAAAATCAGTATTTTACTTTATCAGTAGCACTGTACTGGACTTTAGTTGTCCTTGGGTTGGGCTCCCATAGTCGTCCCTAGATTTAGATAACCTAGTAACCCTACTAGATTCGGGACTTGCTACCTCGGGTCTAGTTAGGGATGCGCGCATAGCAAGTACAGTTGCCGGGTCCATCAGCATCATGTTTAGTATTTTTATCTATGTATATAAATAGTTTTCAAACTTCACAAAACAGATAAGTGAATTTAGCTTAGCTTTAGTTCAGTTTTCTATTGAAATGGCAGATAGCTCTATGTTTAGTTCTTGATTGCCATGATTTACATGCTCATGTGCCATGTTTTAGCATTTCTAGTATAATTCTCATCTTGCATATCAGCATAGCATCTTTTAAAAAAAACATGATTTCTGCAAATGCATGGTTTTGTGAGGTAAATGGTTTCTCACTAAGCTCTCAAGCTTACAGTTGCATTTTCCTTATACTGCAGATAAAGGTAAAGGAAAGATGGAATAGCGGAGGCTGGCGGCAATGCGATGAAGGTGTGTGTGGGCAGGAACTTGGAATGAAGATCCTTGGGGGAAACTAGCAAATTAAGAACTTAGTACTTCTTATAGTGTTACTTTTCTGCACTTTTGGATGTTAATTGTCTTGATTCATGAGAGTATGCACTATGTTATGCTTAGATTGTTATTTGCCATGATAGTAGATAGCTGACCATGAGTAATGGCCTGCCCAGTAGTAGTGTGGTTATTGTAGTTGAATTTCTGAAAATTCTGTATGAGGTCGGGTCTGATTTCTACGAAAATCAGAAACTCAATCGATCAACCGATCGATTGAGCAGTCCTCAATCGATCAGCTGATCGATTGGAAGCAGTCCTCGCGTACAGAACGTTAGTGAGTCGATTAGCTGATCGATTGGGGAGCCTTGATCGATTAACCGATCGATTGAAGCGCGATCTATCGCGTACAGAGAGCTGATGAGTCGATCAGCTGATCGATCGGCCATGAATCGATCAGCCGATCGATCGGGAATTTAAATCCCGCGAACAGAGAGCTTCTGAATCGATCTCTGGATCGATTGACCAGATTGGATCGATCAGCCGATCGATCCAGTTTTGACCCCATGCACAGTAGCGAGTTGAATCGATCAGTGGATCGATCAGACAACTCCAATCGATCAGCCGATCGATTGGAATGTCTGATTTCAGCTAGAAGTGCCAAAATTCAGATTTTGACCAAATAGGAGGTTAAGTTCCCTCCTTTAGCATGTGTACAACTTCAGAAGTGCACTCTAAGAAAAATTTCCAATGTTCATAGTAAATAGTAGAGACTTCTAATTAGTACAGTCTTTTTCTTTTCCGCACCAGAATAGTTAGTGTAATGTAACCCCCGGCCTTACAGCTAGTCAGTAGGAGGCGGGACGTTACATTACCCTTAGTGACTATTTAGTTATTTACTTGAAGTTTTAATCAATGTCTGTTACTTTAGCATTTATCCTATAACTATGAATGATTCGATCTATAGATCATAACTAGGAAAGTGACTGATTGAAATGAATGTATTTTAGTTAAAAAGGAAGATTAAATAGATTTACATCATTTGATGTTATTCACTGGTCGACCCATTTCTATTATGTATAGAAATGAAAGTAAATATTTGAATATAGAACATGTTCTTGACATAATAGTCATTATAAGAGATTAGAGATATTCATATTGATGTAAATGAATTTAATCTGGATAAATAGCAAAATATGGATATTTCCAAGGTAATAGTTGTGTGTCACTGGGAGATTGGATATTCCTGGATAAAGGTTATGTGCCACCAGGAGAGATGCTATGTGCCATTATGAGCGTGCCTCTAATTTATTTGGAAGAGCGGCTAAGTAAAGTGTAACAACTTTGTTAGCATTGATCGCTCAGAGAGCGACTATGTAAGGTGTAACAATCTTCTTAGCAACTATCGCTCAATGTGCTTGTTGTCATACGAACAATTTTCTCCAAGTATGGATTAGATGTTCTGATATATTCTTTGTGACTAAACTCTAATATAGTTCATGTGACTTATTTAGTCTTTGTAACTTACCTAATTGAACTAGTCTTAGTGACTTACCTTGGATGAGTGGGAGATGTAGGAAATGTGAACGTAGGAGCGTACCCACGTTGCCCACTACTCTTAATGGAAAAGTCCATTTTACCCCTGCGATAATTCTCATATAAAGGGTGCGTCCAAGGGTGGTTCAAAAAGGAGGTGTGTTGCGTTGAGAAGACGGTGACGGAGAAGAACATCCACTTCGGGATTTGGTTCATGGAATTGTGGAGAGCTTTCCGATTCTGTGATCGCTCTTTCGACAGGAAATCCAATCGTCACCAATTGTAAATCTATGAGAAATCGCTGTAAATATTTACCGCTTACATTTTAAGTCATGCATTTAGAAATGCTACATCTCCACCTAGGTTTGGCCGATGAGTCTGGTCAAGCGTAGAGGAGAACACTGCCAAAGAGATTTGGGATACTCTATTAAAGTTGTATGATGACAAGTCACTACACATTAAGATCTTAAAAAAAAAAAACTCTACAGTCTTCGAATATCAAAATCTACTTCAGTGGCATATCAGATCAACACCTTGAGTACTCTATTCTCAAAGCTCTCAAAGTTGGGCTACAAGATACATGTACGTAACTGAATGTGCCGAGTTTTACTTCAAAATCTACCAGATTCTTATCATCAAGCCATCATCAACTTGACCGATAATATTCTCACAGATTATCTAGTCTTTGAAGATGGTGTAGCTATTGTTTTGGAAGAAGAACATAGATGCAAGAGCAAAGAGGACAAGTTCACAACAAGCAGAGTATATTATGGATGATGAGAGGAAGATCAAAGAAGCATGATTCTAGTACATGCCATAATCATAGTGGATCTAAGTCTAGAAGTAAAAAAGAATATCAAATATTACAAATGTGGTAAGAGAGGGCACGTGAAGAAAGAGTGTTGGAAGAATAACAAGAATGCAGAGAAGGAAGCAACTAATTCTCAAGGTAATATTGCAAGTACCTTAGACGATGGTAAAATGCTATATAGTGAGGCAATAATGGAAGGCAAATCCAATTTCGCTGATGTGTGACTTACGAACTCAGAGAGAATAATTTCACCAATATAAACCAATCTCAGGAGGATTTGTCTTTATAGGAAATGATTATGCTTTGGAGATTGCCGGTATCGATACCATCAAATTAAAAATGCATGATGGTACAATTCGCACCATCTAAGAGGTACATCATCTTAAAGGTCTGAAGAAGAATCTACTATCTTTGGGGTAGTTAGTTTTAGGACGAGAGCTAGAAGGGGATGAATGACTCTAATTGTTTCATTATTGGGAATACAACAGAAATCTTGAAGCAAAACTAACACAACACACGCAATCGCTAACTCTATTGGTTTTACTTAGTTCACCACCTCCCTTGAGGCGACTAGATCTAAGGCTAATCTAACGTTCTACCACCTCTATTGATTTCCTCCTTCTTGAACCAAATTCAAAGGCAGAGAAATCTTCTACAATAATATTACAGCATACGACAGTAAAATGAAGCAAGAAGAAGTTACAATAGATTTACTTGAGTGTTTTGGCTTCTTTTTCTTCTTCAAATGTTTGCACCAAAGATGGATCTTGAGCTCAAAAACTTCTTAGCAAGAATTTAGCTCAGAAACTTTGGCTTAAGATGGGAGTTTTACATTCAAACTCATTACTTTTTTGCTTTTATATGTATACTTGACTCAAATTTGAGCTGCAAGCTTCATTTCCGACTTCAGTCAACTTATGTATACTATCGATCGATTGATATGATCTTCGACATTGTTCTTGCCATTGACCAACCTTTAAACCTTTTGGAATTTATATGATTTTGTTGATTATTTGAACATTAGTCAACTAATGAATCTGACAATCGACTGATATTAATTAGTCGAGTCTCACAGTCGAATTGACTTGCTTTTGTTTGATTTCTAATCGACATCAATCGACTGATATCCATTAACAGTTGACTGATGCCATCAATCGAGTCATGCAGCTGAGTCAATATGCTTCTATTCGATTCTTGATCGATAATAATCGACTAATATCCACTAACAGTTGACCGATATCATCAATTGAATCAAGCAACTAAGTTGATATGCTTATGCTCTTGTTCCAATTGACATCAGTCGATTGATTCAAAGCATCAATCCACTGATACTTGGATCGGAACAAGAAAAAAAGCCTTCTTTTTTGTTCTTTCAGAGTAGTCGGTTGATACATAAGTATTAATCAATTGTTCATCTGTTATTAGCCATTCTATGATGCAATCACCTAAATTTCTCTACCCTTGTTTCTAAAGTACCTTACGTCAAATGAACCTCTTGTTCCTTAAACTTTTGTTCTTGGAATTCTCTTGTCTCCAGGTCTTCATCTACCCTTGTATCTACACTACAAGAAAATTAGTCTATGATGACACATGAAAATGTCCTTATAGTATATTTATAGTGACACTAACATTTTGGTGACATCTACCAAAAACACCCTATAAAGTGATGTCGTCTTAGACCCTCCTCGATTTCCTGACATTTTATAATATCGTTATACAATATCAATGTTAACATCAAAAGTGTTACAATTTAAAGATATAATGACACTCTATAATGTCAGGAAATATTTTTTTAAGGACATTTATATATGTCGTATTATCATCATAATAATGACAAAGCTAAATGTCACAAAAACTCATTTATTATGATATTTATGTTTTTTATAAGGACAATAAAAAGTGTCAATAAAGACAATTTATAAGATTATTTTTATGTCACCCTAACTAATCTATAATGACATTAATAAATGTCATTATAATAATTTATAAATATATTTTAAATGATCATTAATATTTATATAGAATATATAACATGAATTTAATATTTATACACCATCACAATCCATCGACCATTTAGAATAGAAAAAAAATTATAAAATACAATTTAAAGTGCAAATAGATAATCTAAATTCATCCAACAAATATTTGAGTCAAAAGTTACAAATGCAAACTAACGACGAGTTCTTTACATCCAAAACTAACAACACACTACATTCAAAATATTAAGTTTTAGAACTAACAAAGTCTTATAAAATAAAAACTCAACTCGGTAAACCATCTCCAACTATCATATTGCTTCACAAAAATCCAAGTACCTATCACCTACAAATACAATGAATAAATTTGTATTACTAAAATAAAATAATGCATACAAAAGTTAATAGAAATAATGATAAAGATTGAATATCATACCAAATGAGAAAATGTAAAGTATCATTTCATATTCACTTAATAGTAATCTTCACTTACTGTTAATTGCAAATGCATTTCATATTTATTGAAAATTATAATTACATAATAAATATAAAAAATTAATAATATTTCAATGAAAAATAAAAAATATACCAGATGATAAGGTCAAGCTATCATTCCTCCAAGTGTATCCTCAAACTTCTGTAAAAGATCATAAGGTCTAATTAAACTCTCTTTTGGTTCTAGGACAACTTGTATTCTTACTTCACACCAATTTGGTCCAAGTGCTTGTCTCTCTACTATAGTATTTGGATTCATGCTATGGGGCATTCCTTTTTCCAACAATTTTTGTTGAATTAAATAAACTTTTGATTAAAATAGAACATCCAATCTACATAAAAGTGTAAAAGAGTTGAAAAATTTGAAGAGTTTGAAGATGTGTGAAACGGATAATAAAAATGAAATTAAACAAACCTTACTCGTAAAGATGGACGATGAGGAATAGAAATTTGTAGATTACTACTTGGTGATGTGTGTTGATTACTATTGTAATTTAAAAAATGATTCTGGTTTGATTGATTAGAACTCTTGGCTTCTAACATTGCAATATGTTGGCCTTGCTTTTTAATTTGCTCATTCATTTTTTCTAATTTTGTCTGTTGTTCCATCACTAGTCGATTGCATGTGCCACAACTAGAAATTTCTCCCCATAAATCAGATGGACTAACACCATCATCAAGCATACGTACTCGACCAGATCTATCTAGTCCCATGATTTGAGCAAATATATCATTCTGATTCACTGGATCATTAGAATCTTCAAGAAGTTGATTTGTTAATTCATTAATTATAGCCTTTATCAAAATATGACATGTTAATATTTATTAAATACATAATGATAATTAAAATAAATCATTTTTGCTACAACATAGTTGAAGAGTATAAAATAGCTTACCAATCTTTCTGCTACAATATTACTTGAGAAACTTCCATTAGCATGAGTAAAGCAAACCTGGACTAATTCAACTCGTGATGGAGGGTGCCCCTTTTCTTTTTCCTACAAATATTCAATTTCATCCCAATATAATAAGCAAGTTTTTCACCTTTCGTTACTTCAATAAAACTAATCAACAAAAGCTAATAAACATGTACTCGGTATATCCAAAGAGCATCAAACTTAAAGATAAATATTATATTAATGTAATCAAAGTTTGAGGCTTATAAGATCCATTGAGTGGCTGTGTAGACACTCACATGCTCTCTAGTTATAATATACCACTACCTGACTACCATTGGGGTGGTTTTATTTCCTTTTTTTTAAGGTTCAAATAGCCCTTTTGCTTATGGGTTTTTGTAAAGTTGGAAGAAGTTAGATGGCGGCAGTAGCAGCAACAACAAAAAGCAATAGAGGAATAGCAACGGACAGGAGGCAACAAACATGCAGAGTTGGTGAAGAGAGATTATAGTGCATCGCTGTGCTTGTACTTGCCATGCCTATTCCTCTATCTGCTATCAGTCTCAATAAGAACATAACACTAGCACTAGGTGGCAGCGACAACCAACAACTAATGCACCATCTGCTTCTTGTTAAAAAACCTACATCTACTTCTATTATTTACTTCCTATTAAAAAACCTGCATCACTTCCATCTACTTCCATTATATGCTTCTTATTAGAAAACCTGCATCACTTCCTCTTATTGCTTTTTTGCGGCCCTCTGCTCAATCCCATACCTCCTAATCTCATCACTGTATCAGGAGAAGCCTCTTAATGGATCCCAATGGTAAATTCTCTAAAGCATTTTAAGATCCACCATACTCATCTCATTTGCTGTAATTCATATACTACATAATATATCACTGACAACAATAAACTTTACTCAATCAATAAAATGCAAAATTTTCTTGAGGTTAATGTGCAAAAGACAAATTCTACCATTTAGAAAATTTTGGGATACTAAAACTTGTATAGAATTATAACATGAATAAGATGAATTACCAATTTGTGTTGCACTTGAGCAAAAGATGCCCATCCAATGGTTTGATACATTATCTTGTGCTTTATGGTAGCTTTATTTTTTCACACCTTTCCTAGACACTTTAAGTGAAGTAAACGGTGCCCCCAGGGCGTAGCACAGACGGTGGGCGCATGGTATCTCTGGCGTAATGGCCAGGGGTCGATTCTCAGGAACTGACGACCTGGGGTTTACCCCGCCATGCGCCTATGGCCTGTGTACCTGCATGAACCTCCCTCCATATCCGTGGGGCCGGCACTAGGGGGGCCGCTAAGGTAGCGGATCTACCTTTTTTTTAAGTGAAGTAAACGAATAATAAATACAAGTTTTGAAAATTTCTTACAACCTGGATATAATTCTTTTTGTAAATCATCAATTAACTTATAGAATTTCTCTGCCTCTTCAATTGGAATCTCTTTATCATTTTCAAATTTTGATGTGCTAATAATACTATCATTATGCTCCAGGATCCCAAATGTCTCATAAACTAATTCTTGCATATCATCTGCATTCTTTTGAGATGGAACAAAAATAGAGTTTGTGGATGCACTATATGCTATCTCTCCATGAGATACATAGTGAGTATAACCTTTGATAAATTCATCAACTGTCAAATGATCATAAGCAACCTCTCTTATAACAAATATACCAATCTTACACCGTATATAAGGGCGTAAAATCATTCCATCTATGTTAGCATTAGAAAATGCAAAATGTAAGAAACTCTCAACTCCATTTCTATACTCCTTAGTTTATCTCTGCAAACCCATCCAACTCTTATCCATAATGATTATACAAAAATACTTATTTAAATAAATTTAACATTATGATAAATTGAAATTTGTTTTATCATGAAATAGGTAAAGCATGGAAAACCAATAACTAGAACTCAAAGTGAAATAAAATTAGAGAATCGTATATTTTAGAAACTATATTACATTTCCTAACATGCAGGATTCATTTACTAAAGCAAGGATTCATGAAGCAAGGATTCATTTATTGAAACAAGGATTCATGAAGCAAGGATTCTAAGTAATAGATGATGTAAAAGGTTTTAATAACATGCACAAATCAAATTCTATTATTAGTTCTTCAAGCTACTTAGGGATTAGGCAAACTAAGGATATACCTGAAGCATAATTCATGAAGAAACAAGTATCCTAATTGTTAGAAAAAGAGGGAGAAACCTTAGATGAGACAAATGGTGGCTTCGGCGCAGTGCTGAAGAGAGAAGAACTGCGGTTTGTAGAAAAGTGGAGAACTGCAGCTGAGATGGGGCTCAACAGCGGTAGAGATGAGCGCAGCAGCAGAGACAGGGCACAGTGGTGGAGATGAGGCAGAACCCTAAACTCTGATTTCGCTGTAGAGAGGGAAGCGACAAAGGATATATAGGGTGCAGCGGCGGTAGAGATGGGGCACAACAATGACAGAGACAGGACTCGGCGGCAGTAGAGACAAGGCACGACGACGGAGATGGGGCGCAGTGTTGGAGACGAGGTGTAGCCCTAAACTCTGATTTCACTGAGGAGAGGGAAGCGGTAGAGGATAAACAGGGAGCAATGACGGTAGAGATGTGACATATTGTAACGACCCAACTCCTAGGTACTAAGCTGTGAGCCGGATCACTACATTAACTACTGATGCTACTGTGCGGAAATTGGGTAAAATAAAATTTCACTAGTTGACTCTATTAAACTGACAACTGGTACACCCATGCTGTTATAAGGAAGGGTTCAAGACCTTTCCGGTTGGGGTATATATGCTAAGGAGGATACTTGACCTCCCATCTGAGCTAGAACTCGAATCTAACTTCCCAGCTAGCTGCTGTTCGATCCACGGATCGATCAAACTTGCCCCGCTTTTGTGCCCTGCTGGATCGGTCTGCGGACCGATCCAGCAGAGGCTGGATCGGTCGGCCAGACCGATCCAGGTGTGTCTGGATCGGTCTGCAGACCGATCCAGGCACCTGGAGACGCTGGGATCGCTACTGTATCGTCGGTGGATCCAGTAGGCTACTGTATCCATCTGGATCGGTCGACTGACCGATCCAGGAGAAGGAATGGCACTGGATCGGTTTGCTGACCGATCCAGGTTCTGATAGTCTGAAACGAAATCAGAATTTCTGATTTCCAGCACTGATTCGTGCCAAAACCTCTCACTACCACTATCTAATGCATAATAAACATTCTAGCAACATGTAGTAACAATTCTAAACTTAAGCTAAAGCAAGGTTTACTAGTTCATGGCATTTTAACAACTTAAAGTGCATGAAGGTATGAATTTCTAAAAGTTCTAATTGCTTAAAACATGAAACTAAACTAATAAACTGAAAAGTGCTAAAGTGAATGGTAAATCCCCAGAGGGTCTTTTATTCCAGTTCCTTCCACACACATCCTCATCTGCATTGACCTCCAGCCTCCACTGCTAATCCATTTTCCTTTTTCCTGTATCTGCAGTATAAGGAAAATAGTATCTGTAAGCTTTAAGCTTAGTAAGAAACCATCTACTTCACAAAAACATGCAACGATGCATTTCATGACTTTTAAAACATGCTATTTGAAAATCGAGCTGAGCATGACAACATGGCATGGCATATAAAAGCATAAACTGGAACTGAAACATGGCATAGCATATAAATTAAACATGCTTTAAACTGAACATGGCATACTTATAAACTGAGCATGAAACTGAACTAGTCATGCATATATCTAAATCTGTACATGAACTCAAATCATGTAAACTGAACCTGAACTGAACTGAAAGCTAAATTAGTGTTCTCATCACTGGTTTCAAATTTGAAAACTATACATATAATAGATGAAAATACTAAACATGCTGTTGGGGCCCTGGCAACTGTACTTACTGTGCGCGCATCCCTACGAGACCCGGGATTGCAAGTTCCGAATCCAGCAGGGTTACTAGGTTATCTGAACCTAGGGACGACTGTGGGAGTCCAGCCCATGGATATCTGATCCAAATACATTGCCAACTGAATAAAAGTAAAATACTGAATACTGTTTTATTTTACTTCGCTGTTCTAGGTTATCTGAACCTAGAGGCTACTGTGGGAGCCCACCCAATGGATATCTGATCCATATAGCTGTAATAACTGATAATAAACTGAATAAAATGTTTCTATTACATTTTACATGCTGTTAGGACGCCTACTGGTGCATCCTTCTGAATTGGGCATTCTACCGAATGCTTGGTGTGCACTGAGAGCACACCTTATAACTGAAAACTGTAAAACTACTGAACTAACGCCGAAACTAACAAGCGAGAACAATTATACTGCAGGTGAGGGGTTTCTTACCTCAATCGCAAGGTTTTCTTACTATTCTATCCGCTAGGTTTTCCGGAACACTGCTCCGTTCGACGAACCGCTTACGTCCTCGCGTTCCTCTCACGGAGAAGAACCTTTTTCGTGTTGGAGTCGTCGCTGGAAGATGTTCCCTTGCCCCTTGGCTTGGTGTGCCGTGCGTGAGGAAGAGGCGAAGAAGAGAGGTGCGGCGGTTTTAGGTTTCGGGTGAGGAAAAACTACGGTGAGAAATAATCTAAAACTTCTCACTTAAATCCTTATTTATATTTACTAATTAATTCATCCAAAAATCAATTATAAATATAATTGATTCCCTCTTCTTTCAGCACGGCCCTGTTGGGTTCAACTGGTTACTAGCATTATCCCTTACACCATAGGTCTCGGGTTCGATTCCCGCCTAAGCTATTTTGCGGTTCTAATTATTTTTGCTACTTCCGCTACTCGAAAAAATTCCGGAAAAATATCTAAAAATTCCAGAAAAATCATAGAATAATTCTAATGCAAGTTTGAGAATTTTCGGGCGTTACAATCCCCCATACCTTATAAAAAGTTCATCCCCGAACTTAAAACAATTCTGGGTACTTCTGTCTCATGCTGGCCTCTGTCTCCCAAGTCGCCTCTGCTGCTGTGTGATTTTGCCAGCTGACTTTGACTAATGGTACTTCCTTGTTCCGTAATTTCTTTACTGCTCGGTCTATTATCTGAATAGGCCGACTGTCATAGCTGAGATCATCACGGACCTGTACCAACTGGGGCTCAATCACCTGGGTGGCGTCTGGAATATGCTTCTTCAGCATGGAGACATGAAATACGTTGTGGACAGCTGACATCTCCTGAGGTAGCTCTAGCTCATATGCTACCTTGCCCACTCTCTTCGTGATAAGGTATGGTCCCACATATCTGGGAGCCAGCTTGCCCTTCTTCCCAAAACGCATGACTCCCTTCATGGGAGCTACCCTGAGGAAAACTGTATCCCCAACTGAAAACTCTAGGGGTCTGCGTCGTGTATCAGCATAGCTCTTCTGACGGCTCTGTGCTGTCTCTATCCTCTGGCGAATCTGCTGTATGGCTGCTGTGGTATCTGCTACTAGATCTGTCTGAAGCTCTAGTTCCTTCTGTTCACCACTCTCATACCAGCAGATTGGTGATATGCACCTCCGCCCATAGATTGCCTCATAAGGTGTCATGCCGATAGTGGCCTGATAACTGTTGTTGTATACAAATTCTGCTAGACTCAGATATTTGCACCAACTTCCCTTGAAATCTAGGGCACAAGCCCGGAGCATATCTTCGAGTACCTGATTTACTCGCTCCGTCTGACCATCTGTCTGAGGATGGAAGGCTGTGCTGAATTTTAACTGGGTGCCCATAGCTGTCTGTACACACTTCTAGAAGTGTGATGTAAATCTGCTGTCTCTGTCTGATATAATGGTTCGTGGGACTCCATGCAGCCTGACAATCTCCTTGAGATACAATTGAGCTAGCTGCTCCATGGAATAGGATATTCTGATAGCTAAAAAGTGGGCTGATTTAGTCAACCTGTCGACTATTACCCAGATGACATCGAAACCATTCGTGGTTCTGGGTAATCCCACTATGAAGTCCATAGAGATATCCTCCCACTTCCATTCTGGAATCTGGATCGGCTGCAGAACTCCTCCTGGTCGCTGATGTTCTGCCTTAACCCTCTGACAGGTTAGATAGATGCTGACGTATCTGGCAATATCTCGCTTCATCCCAGGCCACCAAAATCATTTCTTTAGATCCTGATACATTTTGGTGGAACCAGGATGCATCGCATAGGGAGCCCTGTGAGCCTCGTCTAGAATCTGTTTTCGTAGTTCCTCTTGATCTGGAACACAAAGTCTGTCACCACAGTACACTACCCCACTGGCGGACACTCTGAACTCTCCACTTTCTGATTCTGCTAACCCTTGCTTGATTTTCTGGATTTTAGGATCCTGCTCCTGAGCTGTCTGGATATCATCAAGCAAGGTAGATTCTAAGGACATAGCGGAAAGCTGCCCGACTATAAGCTCGAGACTAAAAGCTGTAATCTCCTTCCTTAGGGGTGGTGACATAACTGCTAAAGATAATAAGGTAGTACTGGACTTCCTGCTGAGTGCGTCTGTTACCTTATTAGCTTTCCCTGGATGGTAGAGGATATCTATGTCATAATCCTTGACCAGCTCTAACCATCTGCGCTGTCGCATATTTAGATCCTTCTGAGTAAAGAAATACTTCAGACTTTGATGATCTGTATACACTCTGCACTGAGCTCCGTACAAATAATGTCTCCAAATCTTGAGAGCGAACACCACTGCTGCAAGCTCAAGGTCGTGAGTAGGATAGTTCCTCTCATAATCCTTGAGTTGTCTGGAGGCATAGGCGATCACCTTGCCTTCTTGCATCAGTATCGCTCCTAATCCCAATTTAGAGGCGCCACTGTAGATGTCGAATGTGTTTTCTGGTATAGCTAAAATAGGAGCACTGTCAATCTCCGTTTTAGTTCATTGAAGCTGTTCTCGCAGTCCTCCGTCCACCGAAATTTCTTGTTCTTCCGGTGAGAGCTGCCGGGGGAGGCTATCTCAAGAGGTCCTCTACGATTTCTGTAGTAGCTGCTAATCCCGTAAAGCTTCGATTTCACTAGCGTTCTGGGTCTCTTCCGATTTACTACGCTTCTATCTTCTGGATCTACCATAACACCATCCTTGGAGATGATGTGACCTAGAAAGGCTACTGGTCTAGCCAAAATTCACATTTCGTGAATTTAGCGTACAGTTGGTTCTGTTAAGGATCTGCAAAACCGTCTTCAGATGCTCTGCATGGTCCTCCTGAGTGCCTGAATAGATAAGAATGTCATCGATGAACACGATGACAAACTTGTCTAAGTATTCTCTGAATACTCTGTTCATGAGGTCCATGAAAGTAGCTGGAGCATTTGTTACGCCGAAAGGCATGACTACGAACTCATAATGTCCGTATCTGGTCCTGAAAGCTGTTTTAGGTATATCACCTTTCTTGACTCTAACCTGGTGATATCCTAATCTGAGGTCAATTTTAGAGAACACTGTGGCTCCCTTTAGCTGGTCAAACAGGTCATCTATCTTGGGGAGAGGGTACCTGTTTTTAATTATGACCTTGTTCAAGGCACGGTAGTCTATGCATAGGCGCATGCTTCCATCCTTCTTCTTCACGAACAACACAGGTGCTCCCCATGGTGAGTGACTAGGGCGTATGAAACCCTTGTCAAGAAGCTCCTGTAATTGCTCTTGAAGTTCCTTCAGTTCTGCTGGAGCCATGCGGTACGGTGCCTTGGAAATTGGATTTGTGCCGGGAATGAGCTCTATCTCAAATTCAATCTCCCTGTCTGGTGCTAAGCCTGGTAACTCTTCAGGGAAGACTGCTGGGTAGTCACAAACGACTCGAACCTCTGATAGCTGTTGGTTCTTGTCCTGGCTGGTGTTGACTACATTTGCTAAAAATCTCATGCATCCTGAATCCATTAGCTGCTGTTCTTTCAGTGCTGAGAGAAACTTCCTGGCTTTTCTCTTTAGTTTTCCCATGTACTCAAACTGTACTCCTGCTTCAGGTTGGAATATGACCTTCTGTTTACGGCACTCTATAGAAGCGCCGTATCTGATCAGAAAATCCATTCCAAAGATGACATCGTAGTCAGTCATTTCTAGCACTATCAGATCACCAAAAAGTTCTCTGTCTGCTATAATGACTGGCACTGCTCTGAGCCAGTGTGTAGATGCCATAATGTCTCCTGAGGGTAGTGTTGTCAGAAACTGACTATTGAGTACCTCTGGAGGTGTTGCTAATTTCTCGGCAAATGCCCCTGGATACATAAGAGTGGGTTGCCCGATGTCGAATAAAGACGGTTGCATTATGTCAGAAATAATGATCGACTGTGACAACCGCCGAGGCATTTGCTACGCCCTCTCGGCGGTGAGAAAATCCTGGCATTCGTGATAGCTGTGGGGGCTTCTAATCTGCCCTGACTGATCTGTGGACCATCTAAGACAGCATACATCTGGTGTAGCTGGGCTGGTTGAGCTCCATACTGTATCGGCCGAGGCTGAGGAAGACTGTTCTTGTTCGGGCACTGCTTAGCCATGTGCCCTTCCTGTCCACATTCAAAACAACCTCGCGTACCCTTGCGGCAAACTCCTGGATGATGTTTCCCACAAGTAGCACACTTGGGATGTCTGGAATGTTTTCCAGCTGGTCCTCCTTTTGGGTCACTGCTTGCCTTACGTTTCCCCTTCCAGTTGGAGCTATGTCCCTGTTGTTTCTGCTGAGTACCTGAGCCCGCTTGTCCCTTGGGCTCTGTGAAAACCTGCTTCTGCTGGGTGATGCTGTGCTGATAGTGCTCGGTGATCAGAGCACTACTCACTAGCTCCTCTGTGGTTTGTGGCCTATGAACGCCACCAGCCACATTCATTGCGATATCTGGTCTGAGCATCTTCAGCATCAACCGTACTCGTTCCTTCTCTGTGCTGACTAGTTCTGGACACAGCCGGGCCAACCTGTTGAATTTCTTCACGGCTTCCTGAACTGATAGGTTGCCTTGACGAAATTCTGTAAACTCGTCATAGTGTCGGTTCGTGACTTGCATGTGAAAGAATTCCTCGAAGAATTCTTTCTCGAAGTTGGCCCATGTCATCTGGTTTACTGGCCACTTCGATTTAATCCGCTCCCACCACATGCGGATATGCAGAATGAGGCACACTTCACCTTTTCGTGCTCGCCACCTAGAAGCTCCATCGGTGTTTTAAACCATGCCCGAGCATTCCATGGTTATGGTGCACGGAAGTTCTCGCAATTCTCGCCACCGATAAGGTAAGCTTCTCTTAGCCCCCCATCGGGGCTCTTGACCGTACTACAGTGAGCCGGTACAACCTCCGTGATTCGGAGTCGTGAGGTTCGATCGAGTGACTGGGGAGTAGTCTGTTGGTTAGCCTTTAAGGAGGCTATCTCTGCCGCTATTGCTCACTAAGCTATCGTCAGTGAGCCACTAGTGCTGTAGGTCCGGGGAGGCCAACTACACGCCTTTATGCTCAGCTGATGCTTTCTTAATTGGGACGCCCTCGCTCATTTTCTAAATAGCAGAGAACACATATATATAACTAGGCTATCATGTTATAGTTAACTACTATCACTGTAAACATGAATTAATTAACTACCAACATGAGAGCAAACATGAAAGCACATATAATTGACATGAAAGCTGAAAACAAAACTGGGTGAGAGATGTTCTTACTTGGAAGCTGTAGGCACAATGCTGATGTGTGTGTAGGAAGTATGGAACACTGCTCTGATACCACTCTGTAACGACCCAACTCCTAGGTACTAAGCTGTGAGCCGGATCACTACATTAACTACTGATGCTACTATGCGAAAACTGGGTAAAATAAAATTTCACTAGTTGACTCTATTAAACTGACAACTGGTACACCCATGCTGTTATAAGGAAGGGTTCAAGACCTTTCCGGTTGGGATATATATGCTAAGGAGGATACTTGACCTCCCATCTGAGCTAGAACTCGAATCTAACTTCCTAGCTAGCTGCTGTTCGATCCACGGATCGATCAAACTTGCCCCGCTTCTGTGCCCTGCTGGATCGGTCTGCGGACCGATCCAGCAGAGGCTGGATCGGTCTGCGGAACGATCCAGCAGAGGCTGGATCGGTCGGCCAGATCGATCCAGGTGTGTCTGGATCGGTCTGCAGACCGATCCAGACACCTGGAGACGCTGGGATACCTTCTGTTCGATGCTGGATCGGTCGGCTGACCGATCCAGGGAGATACAGTAGGCTACTGTATCCATCTGGATCGGTCGGCTGACCGATCCAGGAGAAGGAATGGCACTGGACGCTGGGATACCTTCTGTTCGATGCTGGATCGGTCGGCTGACCGATCCAGGGAAATACAGTAGGCTACTGTATCCATCTGGATCGGTCGGCTGACCGATCCAGGAGAAGGAATGGCACTGGATCGGTCTGCTGACCGATCCAGGTTCTGATAGTCTGAAACGAAATCAGAATTTCTGATTTCCAGCACTGATTCGTGCCAAAACCTCTCACTACCACTATCTAATGCATAATAAACATTCTAGCAACATGTAGTAACAATTCTAAACTTAAGCTAAAGCAAGGTTTACTAGTTCATGGCATTTTAACAACTTAAAGTGCATGAAGGTATGAATTTCTAAAAGTTCTAATTGCTTAAAACATGAAACTAAACTAATAAACTGAAAAGTGCTAAAGTGAATGCTAAATCCCCAGAGGGTCTTTTATTCCAGTTCCTTCCACACACATCCTCATCTGCATTGACCTCCAGCCTCCACTGCTAATCCATTTTCCTTTTTCCTGTATCTGCAGTATAAGGAAAATAGTATCTGTAAGCTTTAAGCTTAGTAAGAAACCATCTACCTCACAAAAACATGCAACGATGCATTTTATGACTTTTAAAACATGCTATTTGAAAACCGAGCTGAGCATGACAACATGACATGGCATATAAAAGCATAAACTGGAACTGAAACATGGCATAGCATATAAATTAAACATGCTTTAAACTGAACATGGCATACTTATAAACTGAGCATGAAACTGAACTAGTCATGCATATATCTAAATCTGTACATGAACTCAAATCATGTAAACTGAACCTGAACTGAACTGAAAGCTAAATTAGTGTTCTCATCACTGGTTTCAAATTTGAAAACTATACATATAATAGATTAAAATACTAAACATGCTGTTGGGCCCTGGCAACTGTACTTACTGTGCGCGCATCCCTACGAGACCCGGGATTGCAAGTTCCGAATCCAGCAGGGTTACTAGGTTATCTGAATCTAGGGACGACTGTGGGAGTCCAGCCCATGGATATCTGATCCAAATACATTGCCAACTGAATAAAAGTAAAATACTGAATACTGTTTTATTTTACTTCGCTGTTCTAGGTTATCTGAACCTAGAGGCTACTGTGGGAGCCCACCCAATGGATATCTGATCCATATAGCTGTAATAACTGATAATAAACTGAATAAAATGTTTCTATTACATTTTACATGCTGTTAGGACGCCTACTGGTGCATCCTTCTGAACTGGGCATTCTACCGAATGCTTGGTGTGCACTGAGAGCACACCTTATAACTGAAAACTGTAAAACTACTGAACTAACGCCGAAACTAACAAGCGAGAGCAATTATACTGCAGGTGAGGGGTTTCTTACCTCAATCGCAAGGTTTTCTTACGATTCTATCCGCTAGGTTTTCCGGAAAACTGCTCCGTTCGACGAACCGCTTACGTCCTCGCGTTCCTCTCGCGGAGAAGAACCTTTTTCGTGTTGGAGTCATCGTTGGAAGATGTTCCCTTGCCCCTTGGCTTGGTGTGCCGTGCGTGAGGAAGAGGTGAAGAAGAGAGGTGCGGCGGTTTTAGGTTTCGGGTGAGGAAAAACTACGGTGAGAAATAATCTAAAACTTCTCACTTAAATCCTTATTTATATTTACTAATTAATTCATCCAAAAATCAATTATAAATATATTTGATTCCCTCTTCTTTCAGCCCGGTCCTGCTGGGTTCAACTGGTTACTAGCATTATCCCTTACACCATAGGTCTCGGATTTGATTCCCGCCTAAGCTATTTTGCGGTTCTAATTATTTTTGCTACTTCCGCTACTCGGAAAAATTCTGGAAAAATATCTAAAAATTCCAGAAAAATCATAGAATAATTCTAATGCAAGTTTGAGAATTTTCGGATGTTACACATATATAAGAAGACGAGGCGCAACAACAAAGATGATCAAGGTGCAGCGGTGGAGACGATCGAGGCAGAGCGGCGGTGGAGACGAGGCATGTGTGTTTGGGAAAAGTCGAGGTGCAGCGGCGATGGAGATGGGGCACACATTTGGGAAAAGTCGATCTGAGCTAGGTTAATTAAACATATACATGATATAAATTAGATTAATTAATTTATTATTTGTCAAGACATTTTATAAATGTGTCATGATAAAGGGTCTAATCAAATATTATATTTTTATAGTTAATTAATTTTAATAAATGTCGCTATAAAGGGTTTATAATGACATTTATAATAAGTGTCGTAAAGAAAATGTCCTAATAGACCTTTTTTCTTGTAGTGCTAAATATTAATTAGTCTAGCCTCACAGTCGAATTGACTTGCTTTTGTTTGATTCCTAATCGACATCAATCGACTGATATCCATTAACAGTTGACTGATGCCATCAGTCTAGTCGTGCAGCTGATTCGATATGCTTATATTCGATTCCTGATTTACAACAATCGACTAATATCCACTAACAGTTGACCGATATCATCAATTGAATCGAGCAACTAAGTTGATATGCCTTTGTTCTTATTCTAATTGACATCAGTCGATTGATTCAAAGCATCAATCAACTGATACTTGGATTAGAACAAGAACAAAAGTCTTCTTTTTTGTTCTTTTAGAGTAGTCAATTGATACATAAGTATTAGTCAATTGTTCATCTGTTATTATCCATTCTATGATGCAATCACCTAAATTTCTCTACCCTTATTTCTAAAGTACCTGACATCAGATGAACCTCTTGTTCCTTGAACTTTTTTTCCTGGAATTCTCTTGTCTCCAAGTCTTCATCTACCCTTGTATCTAAATATTAATTAGTCGAGTCTCACAGTTGAATTGACTTGCTTCTGTTTAATTCCTAATCGACATCAATTGACTGATATCCATTAACAGTTAATTGATGCCATCAATCGAGTCGTGCAGCTGAGTTGATATGCTTCTATTCAATTCCTGATCAACAACAATCGACTAATATCCACTAATAGTTGACCAATGTCATCAATCGAATCGAGCAACTAAGCTGATATACTTCTGTTCTTGTTCTAATTGACAACAATCGATTGATTCAAAGCATCAATCAACTGATACTTTGATCGGAACAAGAACAAAAGCCTTCTTTTTTGTTCTTTCAGAGTAGTCGATTGATACATAAGTATTAGTCAATTGTTCATCTGTTATTAGCCATTCTATGGTGCAATCACCTAAATTTCTCTACCCTTATTTCTAAAGTACCTGACGTCAGATGAACCTCTTGTTCCTTGAACTTTTGTTCCTAGAATTCTCTTGTCTCCAGATCTTCATCTACATGTGTATCTAAATATTAATTAGTCGAGTCTTACAATTGAATTGACTTACTTCTGTTTGATTCCTAATCGACATCAATCGACTGATATCCATTAACAGTTGACTGATGCCATCAGTCGAGTCGTGTAGCTGAGTCGATATGCTTCTATTCGATTCCTGATCGACAATAATCGACTAATATCCACTAACAGTTGACCGATATCAACAATCGAATCTAGCAACTAAGTTGATATGCTTTTGTTCTTATTCTAATTGACACCAGTCGATTGATTCAAAGCATTGATTAACTGATACTTGGATCAGAACAAGAACAAAAGCCTTCTTTTTTTGTTCTTTCAGAGTAGTCGATTGATACATAAGTATTAGTCAATTGTTCATCTGTTATTAGCCATTCTATGATGCAATCACCTAAATTTCTCTACCCTTGTTTCTAAAGTACCTGACGTCAGATGAACCTCTTGTTCCTTGAACTTTTGTTCCTGGAATTCTCTTGTCTCTAGGTCTTCATCTACCCTTGTATCTACCCCGTGATCTACTCAGGTTTCCACATTTTGTCAAGGATTCGGTCCTTGACTTTTTTGGACTTTCTTTGTCCTGTATCCGGTCTTCTAACTTGCATAAACTTTTTATTGCCAAGAATCTGATCCTCAACCTTCTAAGACTTTCTTTGCCTTACATTCAGTCTTTTGACCTACACTAATTTTTCCTGCACACTTGTTACATAAGTGAGATCCAACTTGTTTATTTAAGCTTAAATAGTTGTCAAACATTAAAATTTCATATTAGAGCATGATATATTGTACCAATAGTTAGATGGCAAAGGTTGCAAGACTCATATTCAAGATAGGATCATGAAGATCTTCAAAGTCGCAATTGTGGTAATGAAAGCTGTGAAGGTAGTTGTGAATCTATATATGCGTAAAGGAGAAATATCATAACAAGGAGAAGCATATATTGCATCAACAAATTTTGTAGAAGAATCAACAATGATATGGAATCTCAAACTTGGTCATATGTCAGAACAAGGTTTGAGGATTGTCTTAGAACAAAAGATATTCTTTTAGGGTTCAAATATGTATCTTTACCTTTTTGTGATCATTATGTTACATGTAAGAAACATAGATTGAAATTCAACAGTTCCACTACTAAATGTAAACTATCCTTGGGTTAGTTCATTCTGATGTTTGGCAAACACCTATTTTATCTCTTAGAGGTGCAAGATATTCGGTTATGCCCGATGCGAGTGCATACTAGAACACATTTCATAAACATGTACAATAGAAAATAAATTAATAATAATTTTTAATTATTACATCATGCACACCACACACATATGAGGATACAACATGTCAAATATGATCGCATAATTAAAATTTTATGGGAAGTAAATTTACGCTAGGTATACCTTACAGATGACCTGTAACGAGAAAAGCATCAACCATAGCGATGTTGTCAAACCTCACCACTATTCGTATCCATGCCGATCTCCTCAAGATAACTTCTCGAGTATAAGCCTCTCCTTCAGAAGTTACTAGTGTTGGAACCCCAAGGTTGTTTTGGTGTGATCAACAAGTTAAGTTAGGTCCTGTAGTGTTTTAACCTTGTGTCTAAGTGTGCAGGAGCTTAGGAGCACAGGGAGTCAAGCGAAAGACGTAGCTAGCGAGAAGGATGGCACGTAGTACGTCCGGGGGATGAGGCGCTGCGGAAGAGTACACCGGTGGATGAGGGACGAGGCGTTGCGAAAGAGTACACCGGTGAACGAGAAGGAAGCATACGGTGTTTCCAAGGGACGAGAAGCCAGAGCGGAAGATTGCTCGGGGAGCAAGAGACGCAGTTAGCGAGAAGGTCGGCATGGGGTGTGACCGATGGACGAAGAGCTGTGGATGAGTACACTGGCAGACGAGAAGGAAGCACGCGACGATTCCGAGAGACGAGAAGCCAGAACGGAAGCCTTCTCGAGAAGGCCGAAATTGGGTTCGGGTGAGCCTTATTTTGGTTGGCTGAAATCACCCAAGTGAGCTGGAGCGAAAGATCTGGACTGAGGCAAACGGAACTGATGAGGCGAACGGAACCGGAGTAGAGGGTCCGGACAAAAAAAGTCAACTCTATTGACTTTCTTGGTCCGGGCGCCTGGAACCATTATGGGCGTCCGGACTTGGAATTTATCCTAATCACAGTCAAACACGATCTATCCGAGAAGGGATAAAGTTTTATCCCCTCCCAGGCGCTTGGAACCCTTCCAGGCGCCCCGACCAAGGCTATAAATATAGCCTTGGTCCAAGAAGCTGAATCAACTCAAGCAATTAGCATTTCCAACACTTGTATGCTTTCTTTAGAGTTTAGCTTCTATTTTTCTGTGTGTCATTGCTGTAAGAGACTTCTCCACCTGAAGGAGATACTAGTGCGACACATTTCTTGGATTAACAACCTCCTCGATTATAACCAAGTAAACCCTTTGCCTCCTCTTTTAGTTTATTACTTTTATTTACTTTATACAAGTGTTATTCTGAGAGTTCGAGAAGGGTAGTTTTCTTTTACTTTTGCAGGGCTATTCAACCCCCCTTCTAGCCGGCCAACATGGTCCAACAAGTGGTATTAGAGCAAGGATGCCTCAGGAGGATTAACCGCCAACTGAAGCAACGAGATAGTCGGAATAAACATCTACCCACCAACGTTTGAGGGGGAGTTCACTTTTTGGAAGCGACGAATGCAGGTTTATTTTAAAACTGATTTTAATATGTTATTAATAATAACATATGGTTATGAAGCTCCAAAGGATACAAAAGGAGAAGAACTTGAGGAGCATCAAGGACTGATAAGCAGCGCGATGAATTCATGATAAACGGTAAGACTGAATCCCGCCTTCTGAGTGTACTACCTACTCAGGACCTCGAAAGAGTCAGAAAATATAGAAGCGCAAAAGAACTTTGGGAAAAGTTCTTGAAGCTTTATGAAGAACCATTTGAAGCTGACTCCTTGATGGACACCGAACCATCGTCAGAAGAATCCGATACGGAGGAAATTGCCGGGACAGCCCTAACAACCAAATTCCATCCCGAGGACACAGAAAACTCATCCCAGATAAGCATCGATGAAGGGGGAGAGTCTTCGGAAGAAAGCAGCTCAACAGGAGGAGCATCAAAAGTTGACAAGGTAAGTCAGGTATGATCTCCACCTCCTGACCAATTACTTAATTCGGTTAAAATACTGTTGAAAGATTTTTTTGAGTCAAAAGTTATATTATTGAAACATTTTTGTGAATTATAAATTAAAAATCAAACAAAGAATAGTGAATTTAAAGAAACTCTAGCAACAAATTGTCGATTAAAGAATCTCGACAAACTAACAAGAAAAAATGACATGTTAAAGGAACAAATACAATTTTTTGCATGTTTAAAATTTCCTGCTTTAAATTTGAGAAATTATGACAAACTAAAATAGAAATTTAAACATCACTAACCTAAACTATGAATTAGACTTAGCGTGTTCAGCAAGAAAATTAAACAGCTAATTTCCTTATGAGGTTTTGTCTAAAAAAGTGGTTGTTTCTCCAATAACCAAGAAAGCCTAGTGTCTCGCCACTGCCTGAAAGCCAAAATATTGAAATAAAATATTTAATTAACTTACTGATAAAGTATTAAAAGTAAATAACGCTTTAAAATATTTTTTTAAAACATTTTTTGGAAAAATTTCTCAAAATTGTCTAAAAATTGGCTAAGTTAGAATCTTCTTTTACTTAGAAAATTTTCTTGCTTAAATTTTTTTCTCAAAATTATTACCCTTAGATTTTTTTTAACTTAGAAATTTTCTTTGAGATTTTCTTTCACTTAGAAATGTTTTCTAAAAATCATTGAAATAATTTTCAAAATTTTCTAAGTTTTAACCCTTAGATTTGTATTTGAACCCCATTTTTTATGTGATCAAAGGGGGAGAAGGAAAAATATAAGTCTAGGGGGAGGTAGACCAATTTTTTCTATAATTTTTCTATCTTTTTTTACTTTACTACAATATTAGTTATTTCATTTTTATGTCTATTTATCCTAGCTTAACTTGGGTTGCTCACATAAAAAAGGGGGAGATTGTTGGAACCCCAAGATTGTTTTGGTGTGATCAACAAGTTAAGTTAGGTCCTGTGGTGTTTTAACCTTGTGTCTAAGTGTGCAGGAATTTAGGAGCACAGGGAGTCGAGCGGAAGATGCAGCTAGCGAGAAGGATGACACGGGAGAATGTGTCCGAGGGACGAGGCGCTGCAGAAGAGTACACTGGCGGATGAGAAGGAAGCGTACGGTGTTTCCGAGGGACGAGAAGCCGGAGCAGAAGATTGCTCAGGGAGCAAGAGATGCAGCTAGAGAGAAGGTCGGCACAGGATGTGATGTGCGTAGATTATATACACTTGTTTAGCATGTTATGACGCACATTCACATAGTTTGTGCATGCTTTATCTATGCATTTTTGTACTTCTAGCTTTGCTTTTAGCATATTTACTCTTTTTGTTCGGAGATTTGCTTTTGTGCATTTTTTGTACGCAGGAGTTGATTTTAGAGAAGAATTGACGTTCAAGGTGAAATCTACAATTGAATGAAGGAGGAAAGCACCATCCCTGTGTGCCACATGACCCTGTCATGGGGAGTTGCCCAGGCCGTGTGGTGATCCTCACCCCTGCAGCATTGGCAGAATGAAGGAGTGTCCAAGCTGTGTGAGTATCACACGGTCGTACAAGCCTTCCAGAGCTAAAGCAGTGCATGACCATGTGTGTTACACGGCCGTTCAACATTGCCAGAAGCCAAGAATGCCCTGGCCGTATCCCAGACATGGTCGTGCAGGAGTTCCGGAGGCAGAGCAGGCCATGTAGATCTACACATCCATGCAAGGGGCAGTAGCAGAGCATGCCGAGGCCGTGTGAGCATCACATGACCGTGTCGCCTGGGCAATGAAGGGAATGGACCAAGCCGTGTGAGCTTCACACGACCGTGTCTCGGGGCCATGTCACACCCAAACCCCAGCTCTATATAAGGGTTTCTTCCTCATTTGAAAGAAAACAATTCTCCCTTTTGGGAGAAATCAAGATTTGGGGGGTTCCTCCACCTTCTTGGAGGGATTTTCCGGCGATCTAAGGGCGGATCTTCAACGGATCGACTCCGGGGAATGAGGATTGGATCCAAAGATGGTTCTTCATCGTAGATAAGTTTTTCTTCCCTGATCTTCTTGGGTTTTGGGATCAAGATGCTTGAAAACTTCTTGTCTTTGGATTTCTTTTCTTGTTCTATGGATTAGATCTCTATGTTCTAGGATGGAGGGAGTATTTGTAATATGAATTTGATGTAAACTCTTGTAGATTTGTCAATTCCCTATTTCTATGATTTTGCCCTATTTGTATCTATTTGATCTTGTATGGATTGTTGTGATTGAGCTTAATTACCATACTTCATTAAATGTTTGGGTATCTTGTGGATCTTGTAGAGGTGATTCCTCACTCGATTATCTGAGGGACGTTCGTGACAGACAAGCCCATGTAAGGATGATTGAGGGATGATCTTGAGGGTGAAATAAGGGCATTCAAGGGGGTAGGATAGATTGAATGCATTAATCTTTCATATCTTGATGAGGTTGAGAAGTAATGAATTTCTATGTTGATTTTTCGAGGAACGCACGTAAAAGGCAAGCCCGTGTAAGGACAACATAGGAATCATTCCTAATTGATCACATTTAGATATAGTTTTCAGTCATAGGTCATTTATCTATTGCAAGAGAGAATTGGCAACCTTCTACAAATGATGGATAATTGAGGGATACGATTTGGTAGATCACCTACATTGAATAACATTACAAAGAAATCGAAACGCCTAGAACAACCCTTTTATCATAGCCCTTATTCTTATTTCTATTCTTTTATATCTATTCTTTACTTTTCATAGTTGCACTAGTTTTCATAAATCAATTGATTAGTTGTTTAGCTAATTCGTGTTGAGATATCTTTAGTGCTTATACCAGTCCCTGTGGATACGATATCTTCCTTTATTACTTGCGACGTATCCATACACTTGCGGAACGTTAACAAGTTTTTGGCGCCGTTGCCGGGGACTGCACTATAACATTAGAGATAATCAATTGAGTTAGACTAAACATAACTTTTATTTTCGTTAGCATAGTTGTAACTAATCTTTAGAATTATGTTTTCATAATTTTGGCATATCTTTCTACTTCTTGACAATTTGTTTTGTTGCAATTCTAATTCTAATTCTACATTTTTAGTTTCTAACATTCTAGTATAACTTTTCTCTGTTTTCTCTTTTGATTCAGTTTCTTTCTTCTTTTCTTTTTGAGCAAACATATCTTGTTCTTGTGTATGCGAAGATCTAACTTTACAGGAGAACTTCTTCCTCTAGACCCAGAAATAGATAGAACATTTCATAGAAGAAAAATTTTATAAAGACAACAAACTGAACAAAATCATTCTAGCATGACAAATAGACCATTAAAAGATTATGCAGCACCTTACGCTAGAGGGTTTCGATCTAGCATTTCAAGACCTTCTATTGAAGCAAATAATTTTGAGATCAAACCGGCTATTATTTCTATGGTGCAGCAAAATCAGTTTGGTGGAGGACCGCATAAGGACCCAAATCAACACTTGGAGGTCTTTTATGAGATATGCGGGACAATGAAAATGAATGGTGTTCCTTCTGAAGCAATGCATTTATTATTATTTGGGTTTTCTTTAAGAGACAGAGCTAAGCAATGGTTGAACTCCTTAGCTCCAAATAGCATCACCACATGGGAACAATGCGAGCAACAATTTTTGGATAAATTCTATCCGCCTAGTAAAATGGCTCATATGAGGAATCTCATTGCAAGTTTCAAACATGCTGACTCAGAATCTCTATTTGAAGCTTGGGATAGATATAATAATATGCTCAGACAATGCCCACATCATAGTTTGGAGAAGTGGTTAGCGTTGCACACATTCTATAATGACATTAATTATCATACTAAGGTGTCCCTAGGATTCAGCTGTTGGAGGGGCACTCATGAATAAAAGTCTAGATGAAGTTGAGGAAATAATTGAAAGTGTAGCACAAAATCATCATCAATGGGAAAATGAGAGAAGTGGTGGCTATTCTTATTCAAACCCAACTAAAACATCAGGGAAATTTGATGTAGATGCAGTCACCCTAATGTCTGCAAAGTTGGATGCTCTCACAAAGAAGCTGGAAAGTATGGGGACTAGCACTAATACAATCAATGCCATAGTATGTTGTTGTGAAATGTGTGGTAGTTCTGATCATTCACAAGACTCATGTCCTTTGGGAGCTATATCTGCACAGATAAATCAATTAGAGCAATGTGACGCTATCATGAGTTTTAATCAAAGGCAGAACAATCCATATTCCAACACATATAACCCTGGGTGGAAGAATCATCCAAATTTTTCCTATAAAAATAATCAAGAACAGGGACCATCCTGTTGGTTGCTACTCGGAAAGCCTATAGGTTCCACTGTACAAAAATTTTGTACAAAGATCTGAACCTTTTCCTAGCTACCATGTGTTCTTTTAAATTAAATTTTGGATCTCCTGCGGAACTTAACACGTTTGATCCAAAACTTAATCTATTTGTTCTTTTAGGTTTTGACTTGGATCTCCTGCGGAACTTAACACGTTCGACCCAAGTCTCCTTAAGTTATTAATTCCATTAAATATTAATTTCCATAAAAGGTTCCCAGTACTGACGTGGCGAGGCACATGGCCTTCTTGGATATGGGAGCAACCACCACCGACTAGATAAAACCTTTAATAGAAAGCTAATATTTAATTTCCTAAAATAACTTTAGGTTAACCAAAGAGAACAATCAAATCACAAGGAAAATAAAAAACAAAAGAACACAACTTCGAAAAAACATATTCGAAATTCTAGAACGTAAGCCTCTTGTATTTGATATTATTTCCATAAATAACTAGCATGATGCGGAAATAGAAATTACTAGTTATACCTTGTAGAAAAACCTCTTGATCTTCTACCGTATTCCTCTTCTAACCTCGGACGTTGTGTGGGCAACGATCTTCCAAGATGAGAAACCACCAACCACCTTCTTCTCCTCCAAGCAAGGTTCGGCCACAAAAGAAAAGCTTCACCAAGGAGAAAAACCAAAATACTAACCAAGCTCCAAGAGATGCTAGCTTTCTCTCCTTCTTCTTCTTCTTCTCCGAGTAGTATCCGGCCACCACAAGAACTCCAAGGGAGAGGGAGAGGTTCGGCCACCACAAGAGGAAGAAAAGGAGATGATGGCCGGCCACACCAAGGAACAAAAGAGGGAGAGGAATAATAGATCTTGTGTCTTGTGAAGGCACCCTCACCCCTTCTTTTATATTCCTTGGCCTAGGTAAATTAGGAAATTTAATTACAATAAATTTTCCTTAATTTCCTTGACATGATTTAATTGAGAAAAATAAAATAATATTTCCCCAATTAAACAATGATGGCCGGCCAAATCAATAGGAAGCAAATTGGACAAGTTTCAATCAACAATTAAAACTTTCCTTATTTGTTTCCGGAAATTTTTTAAAAAATAAAATTTCTCTTTAAAATCTCTTCATGGTTAATAAAAGGAAATATCTATAATTTTAATTTTATTAACATGTGAATAATTTTAAAGAGAAAATAAAACATCTCTCCAATCTACAAATAAGGAAAGAGATCTAATCTCTTTCTTTAATCTTTGTAAATCTTTTACAAGAGAGATATTTTAATTTTAATTTTTTAAATTAAATCTTCCACATAATAATAAACATTAAAATTAAATTTTCTTTTAATTAATTATGGCCGGCCCTACTAGCTTGGGTTCAAGCTAGGGCCGACCACCTTAAACCCAAGCTTAGGCCCTAGCTTGGTTCCCAAGCTAGCTTGGCCGGCCCCCTTTAGGTGGGTATAGAAGGTGGGTATATGTGGGTATAGTACTCTATAAATAAGAGGCTACAATAGGGACCGAGAGGAGGAATTGGTTTGTCTCCCGATAAAATTAAGCATCCCATGTTCGCCCGAACACACAACTTAATTTTATCAATGATAATTCATTCCACTAGAGAACTATCATTGAACTACCGCACCAATCCCAAATTACATTTTTGGCTCCTTCTTATTATGAGTGTGTTAGTCTCCTCGTGTTTAAGATATCGAATGTCCACTAATTAAGTGAGTTACCGACAACTCATTTAATTAATATCTAAGTCCAAGAGTAGTACCACTCAACCTTATTATCATGTCGGACTAAGTCCACCTGCAGGTTTAACATGACAATCTTTATGAGCTCCTCTTGAGGACATTATCAACCTAGTATCACTAGGACACAGTTTCCTTCTATAATCAACAACACACACTATGAGTGATACAATTTCCCAATTTATCGGGTTTATTGATTCATCGAACTAAATCTCACCCATTGATAAATTAAAGAAATAAATATCAAATATATGTGCTTGTTATTATATTAGGATTAAGAGCACACACTTCCATAATAACCGAGGTCTTTGTTCCTTTATAAAGTCAGTATAAAAGAAACGACCTCAAATGGTCCTACTCAATACACTCTGAGTGTACTAGTGTAATTATATAGTCAAGATAAACTAATACCTAATTACACTACGACCTTCTAATGGTTTGTTCCTTTCCATTCTGGTCGTGAGCTACTGTTTATAATTTATAAGGTACTGATAACATCATCTTCTGTATGTGACACCACATACTATGTTATCTACAATATAAATTAAATGAACAACTACAAACAAATGTAGATAATTAGACCAAATGTGATTCTTTATTCATAATGAATGTTTACAAAGCTTAGGCTTTCAGTATACACTCCAACACATCCATGGGAGGCAAACAAAGTTTCCAATTTGGGCAATAAAATTTTCAGCAACAACAACAATCTTCTCAAGGCTATCAGTTTTTTAAAATCGAAAAGATGCTTGAGGAAATTATCTCTAATTAAAACAAAATGAAACAAGATATTTTGAAGTTGACTCAGAGAATGGATAATTCTGAAAAGCATCAAAAGATCCAAGATAGCCAAATTGGCCAGCTAGCCTCATCATCTTCAAGAGCACCAGGGCAATTTCCTAGAAAACCTGATGTAAATCCAATAGAGCATTGCAATCGCATCGAACTTAGGAGCGGACGGACCTTGGGGGATCCTTGTAACACCCCAAATTTCATGATTTGGAGTCCTAAAAGACCTTATTAAAATCTAGAAATGCTTTAGAAAAATCCTAGAGATTTTTAGGAATTTATAGAATATTTTTATGCAATTTTTGGAGGTCGTTTGATGTTTTTATTAAACGAAAGAAGTTTCAACAAAAATATCCAAGCCGAGATTCGAATCAGCGACCTTTGACTCGGTCAAAATCCAGCTGACCAAGTGTGCAAGCAATTATTTCTTGATTAAATAAGAGTCGAATTGTATTTAAGTAATAAATAGTTATTGGCAGAAAATAATTGAAAAAAAAAGGGCGCGACTAAGGATTTGAACCTGTGACCCTTGACTTGGTCAAAACGCGGCCAACCAATTGTTCTGCAAATATTTCGTGAAAAGATTAGGTGCGAAATATTTTTAATCAATGGTTGGTAATAAAACTAACCCTAGGTTATAAAAAAGAGGTTAAGTGAAGAGAGGAAGGAAATTTCGCTCGATCCCTTTCCTCCTCTCGTACGCGGCCACGGCGTCGACTTCTCTCGGGCAGAAATGAAGAAGAGGGCTAGGGCTTCACCTCTATCTCTATAAAATACCGGAAATAGGCGGATATGAATAAGGGAATTTTCCAGAATTTTTGAAAATTTTTCGAAGCTCGTATGGACGAGTTAACGGGGACAAAAATGGGGTCCGGAAAAGCCTGTTTAGGCTACCCCATTTTAACGAGGAAAAGATTTATTTCCTTTTCTTTTATTTATTTATTTCTTCTTTTCCTTTGTTTTTCCCTCACCCGCGTGGTTTCCTCCCGAGCTCTCGCGACGCCGGCTTGCCCTAACCACCGGCCGCGTGGTTTTCTTCTCCTTCCCTTCTTGCGACGCCACAATCTCTCCTTATCCCGACGCCGAGCAGCGCCGAGCCCTAGGTGCCGACGCCACCGACGCCTCTCCGATCTCCTCACGCGCGCCACCGTCGTTTTGACGCCGAGCTGCGCCGACCTTCTTCTCCTCTGCTGACACCGAGACCTCCTCTTCCTCCATCTCGAGTGCCCTAGCAGACTCATTCTTCCCGACGCCACTGTGAGCGCCGGAGCCGATCCCTAGCCGCGTCGCCGCCACTCCGACCCGACCCCACTGTTGCCGGCGACGCACAGAGCAGCGCCTCACCCCTGGTGCCCCAGCATCGACCACTACAGTGCCACAGCCTTTTTCCTCTTTGGAGCTGTGCGCCGACACCGACCCATCTTCCCCAGCGCGTCTCTGCTTGGATTTCATCCGGCCAAGAGCAACGAATCAAAGCCTAGTTCTTCCTTGGCGTGCCACTTCCAAGTGCGAGTTTGTTCCTCAATAGCGTACCCCTCTACCCTAGCTTGGTCGTCACTGCCGTGCCCTAGGTTTTCTCCTCGTAGGTGAGTGAGGTGAGCAGCTTACCTTTGTTGCTTCTTGTATTTGATCACTGGTTGGATGCGGAAACAACTCACTGATATGGTTGATTGATTTCCAGGTTTGGTGACAACGGGATTAAGCTGTTGTTGGAGCTGAGGAATCTGATCATTTTTCATACACTTAGGTGAGCATGTTTAGTGACTTTTGTTGGGTTCCTATGGAGGATATTCCATGCTGTACAATTTTTTTTGTAAGGGAATTAAGTTTGGATTTAATCTAATGGGTTGATTGGGGATTTAGTTCCTAACCCTAATTAACTATTAGATTTAAAAAAAGTAAATTGAGGATATGTGAATGGGGTTTTACCCTAAATTAGTCCTAGGGATTTTTATTTAGCTGTTCTTGTGAAGTTAGCTAAATAAAATATTTGTATATTGTCGGCGCAGGATTCTGATTCGAGACGGGCGTCTCGACTTTGGATTTGACCAGATTGGACTTTACGATTGGAGGCGGGTACTTTGACTTATGTCTTTTGATATGCATGATAATATGTTTAACATATAACAATAATTGTGTTATCTGTTTGTTTCGGTTGGTCGCTACATGATTAGTTACATGTTTGTTTGTTTATTTATGTTGCATTGCATGATATCTACTTGATCACATATGCTTTAGGTAGTGAACCAACCACATGCTATGATATGTTCTGGATCTAGGGTTTATTTGATACCCTATTTTATTGGTGTACCTTCTATTTGATACTTCTTCCAGTGGTACACACTTGTATCTAGTTATATGGACTATGCCATGTTTTTAGTGTCATGCATCATGATTGCATGCTGTGCGATTGTCGGCTCCACTTTGGTTGAGCCCATCGCCAGTTACATGTACTACACACACCACCCATGGATTAGTTGTATATCTGGCTGGAGTGTGGCGGTTCTGCTGTTTGGCTCCGTTGGTCAGGTGACTCAGCGTGGTAGCCGGCAGTCAGTTCCGCTCTGTTTGGCTCCGTTGGCATTTAGTGTAGCAGCGTGGTAGCCGGCAGATGGTGGACTCTGTTTGGCTCCGTTGGTCAGGAGACTCAGCGTGGTAGCCGGCAGAGATATCCTCCCCGTCATTGTGTACCGGGAGATGAGAGCATTGAGCTCCCCCATTTATGATTTGGGGACAGAGGACAGGAGTACTCCGACAGCATTCCGTCCACTCAGTCACTGTCAGGAGCAGTGATGTCCGAGTGCACGGTCACCATATGCATTTATTGCATTTTATTGTTTGTGATTGCTGCACTTATATGCTGCATTTGTATGGATGCATTTGATTGACATGCATACAGGATTATGATTTCTTCGGTCTGACGACCTGTTACCTTTGTACCTTGATCCCGGTTAGTACAGTTCTCTCCTGATTTCGTTCCAGTTGCATTTATTCCTTCTCGTATTCAGGAGACTGTACGCATGATTAGTGTTGTCTGTTATTTGTTTTATTATGCATATCAGTTGTACCTGCTGAGTGTTGGACTCACCCCGCCTCCATTGTTGATATTTTCAGGTTGAAGCTGTCCGGAGCAGTTCCAGTCGCTAGCCCCCCATCTGCACGTAAAGCTAGTTCTCTACTAGTTCGTTATTTGTTTTATTTTGGCCTTTTTCTATATCAGACTTTGTTTTAGCATTGTCTTTGGATTTTTACTATGGATATTGTATGGAGTGATACCTTTTGATGGATTTTTGATATGATATTGGATTTCATTCTACTACGTGCCTGCCTGGACGGCAGAAGAGGTGAGTTCGTTGGATTTGAGCTTTACGAGTGTAGTGGAGTAGGGTGGATTTCGAGTCAGAGTCCTATTGTTATTGTTTACTATTATTAACTGCGTGGTTGTGACAGCCAGAAGCTGAATATCTTTATAAACTGCGTGGTGTTTGTTTTTTTTTATTTTTGTTATCATTCCAGCCGCCTGTGGCTGATGTATATGTGAGATGTAGAAAGTTTCATATTGTCCGCCGTACAGGGGAGATGCTGCCGAAATTTTCTCGGACAGGGACTTCTCTGGGGCGTGATAATTTAGTGGTATCAGAACAGGTATACGATACTTGCTGTGTGTTCTGGATTTATACGATCTTTGTTTTCGTATTATGGATACTTTGAATAATCTGATATCAGTTTATTGGGTATCAGCGCGCCAAAGTTTGGCGATATTTATTTGATTTCCGTGTGTTGGATTTTCGGGATTTATCTGATACCAATTCATTGGTTTCAGAGCAGGGTGTGATACCTGCGTTTGGTATTTTGGACATTTTTATACTAGCCCTAGTTGCGAGACAGATTAGTCTGGGCAGTTATTTTGGGTTGTACAGATTTTCCGTTTCGATTTTTTTATGGACTTCCGTTATTGATTTATATGGATTTCCAGTGTTGTTTTTCTCGTACGGAATTTTGAGGTCAGAAGTTGGGGACTGGACAGCGACGGAAACATCTCCAGACGGCATATAGGTATGATGTTTAATTTTATAGTTTATGACAGGTATTAGCATTCTTTATTTATTACCTGTCTGGATGTTGTAGCCATATTACATGTGATGGGTTAGCCACTGATCTTGGTCAACCCTAATAGAGATCAAGGATTATAGTCTCTGGTAATTTTTCATATCATACCATCAGTAGTTTTAGCTTCTGTTACTACTATTAGGAGATGGAGGCACATATCAGCCTCTGCTATTGTTAGCTGGGTAATGGATGATACCTATATATTCCTGTGGACTTAGCCAGTAGAGTTTTTATACTCGTATCCTTTGGATAATAGGGTATCCGATACGATGAAAATTGGGCATTGGAGAGTTATCATGTTTGATCATTGTTGAGAATGATTTGAGGTTGAGGGATATTGGAAGATCAGATATTGTGATGTGTTGATTTCTAATGATTTATGAGAGTAAATGTTATGTGGTTGTTTGATGATCTATTGTGGATAACTATTTTGATGATTTATATTTGGGTTGTCATTGATGGTGACATAGTGAGTGCCATTTATGATATTCACAGGTTTGATGATTATGGTTGGTGATCAGATTATAAATTGGGTGTTGGACAGTTTTACGGTTGAATGTACCTATGAGATTTTAATAAATCTGGTTGGTTATGGATAGTTAACAGGATAAAAAAAAAAGATATATGCTTCCTCTGATATGGGACTATGTGGAAAAAAAAATAATGATTGATATTTTGAATGCTAACTTGCCCTCATGGGGAGTGGAGATTTATTCATCTGATATAGTGTGGGCTGATGTTTTTAAGGATGAAGATGAGAGTGTCTTGATGTTCTTAAATTATGACTTTTCTTTTGGGTCGTACACATTTATACATATGATATTATGTGGTTGGATATACCTTAGTTGCTTGTGGAGGATTAAGGTATGCTTGATTAGTTAGTAGATGAATGATTTAGTTTTGTTGGTTGATCAGTAGAGGATTGCCATACTCTATTTTTAGAGGTTCGAACCTTTAGGTTATTTGTGCTTAGTTATGTATCTAGAGCACATTTGAGTACATGTTTTGTACTGACGTGAAAATGACTGATTTAGCCATATATCATTATCGGCTTGGATAGGTTATAAAGAATCGATGTATCCTATTCCATGAAGATTTTGACTGTGGATTGTATATACCTGGTGGGATAACTTGGAGGGTGCTTTGGGATATGTGACCCCGCTGATGTAAGGAAGTGTAGAGCTACTTGCTTAACACTTATGGGATACAATCGTTACTGGTGTATACTGGAAGAGTACATTTGGATTTATGATGATAAAATTTTCCTCATTAGATATAGTCTTGGTAGTGTATGACATTGACTTGCAATGTTATACCATGGTGTGTATATCTTTCTTGTCCGATACTAGTTCCTTTGAACCTATAGCAGGGTTGTTACTGGATGATTAGGCTGCTTTATTTTGGGTTGCCTTTGATTGATGTATTCATGCTTGATACATATGCATGAATTTTGTTTAGATATACCGGTAACCCATGGGTGTTGGTAGCATAAGGTTGGTCTCTTTGATTGAGCTGGTATGCTGATTTTGCATGTATATCATGATTGTTTTGGGTTGTAGGAGTCCTGTGGTAGACTGTCCATTTGCTAGTAGTATATGTATCCATGTTCTGATATGGTTTGAAGGTTCCTTGTGGATTATAGATATGTAGTTCGATGTATGTATCTGGAGGTATTATTGAAGATATCTTGTTGATTAAATCCGAGATGTAGTATAAGTACATCGGTGGTGTTTTGATGGAGGCATTTTATCGATTTAATCTGAGTTGTGATATATGTATATGTGTTTGGTGTGGTATCTGAGGTATCTTTTTGATTATGTTTGATATGTGAGTGCACCTGGGTTTTGTATGCTTTATTGAAAGTATATGTTGGTTATACTCTTGGCATAGGTGAAGATATGTCATGTGAGTGTTGTTTGAGGTGCATTGTTGATTTTACCTACATTGATTTTGCACACGTGTTCGGTATGTATTGTTGGAGGTATCATATTGAATATACCTGAGTTGTGAGTATGTTTGGTGTATAATAATTGGAGGTTTTTGTTAATCATACATATGTTGTGTGAGCATGTATGCTAGGTGTATTATTGGTAGCAGTATGATGATTCTACTTATACTGAATGCAGAATGTGGAGTGACTGCATTATGTCATTTGTTGGATTAACCCATCAATTAATTTTCCTATCAGTGGATGACCCACTAGGATGCTGATAGAGTTGGGGATGGATTTGATTAGTTACTAGGTTGTTATAGCCTAGGCTAACCACAGCGAATTGTGGTAGAGAGATCTTGTACAGTCTCTAGCTGGATAGTTAGGTGCCTTGGGGTACTTAGGTGTTGTTTTGTGGTGGAGCGTTGCTTCCACATATCACGGAATGCTGGTCGCGGAGCATTGCTCCTATATTTATTGCAGATACATGTTTCAGATTATTTGTGGTGGAGTGTTGCTCCCACATATTGAGGATTTCTTGTGGTAGAGCGTTGCTCCCACATATGTGGTGTTTCCTGTGATGGAGCGTTGCTCTCACCCTGGAGGATTTATTCTTTGGTGATTTAGGTTATTGATGATCAGATTTTTCGATTTATTATTGGAGATCTTATGGATAGGAATGTCTGTGATACGGACATTATGTGTATTGGTTTTTGCCATATAGACTTACAGTGCCTTAGATGTTTTCAGGGACTCGATGATCCTAGTATGTCGAGGATGTTTGGATAGGTGTCCATTATCTTTGTGGACGATGTTGTGATCTATTACGGATTCGAGGTGAGTCACGTACACTACCTTTGCATAGATCTAGAGATGATTCGACGAGAACATCTATATGTGATTATCAGTAGTGCTGGTTTGGATTGTCTTTTGTTATGATGTTTGGGACACACGGTCACCAGTAGGAGTGTACCCTGGTTCCACAGGAGATAGAGGTTGTTACCGTTGGGAGCAGCCGAAATCAGTGTAGGAGATCCGCAGTCTTTTGTGACTCGCAGGATATTACAGACCTTTCGTCGAGGGTTGCTTCCGCATAGCTATGCTACTTTCACGCGTGATCATGAAAGGCGTGAAGTTTACTTGGACTGAGGATTGCAAGACCAGCTTCTAGGAGCTGAAGCGAAGACGAGTGTCGACTTTGATTTTTGGTTTTTACCTTCGGAAGAGGACGAATTTGTCCTCTACACCGACGCGTCTCTACAGGGTTTGGGCGCTGTTCTGATGCAGCACGGCAGAATAGTCTCTTATGCTTCTCGTCAGTTGAAGGAGCATGAGAAGAACTACCCAGTTCATGACTTGGAGTTAGCTGCCATCATCTTTGCTCTGAAGCTATGGCGACATCATTTATACGGTATCACATTTGAGATTCTCACGGATCATAAGAGTCTCAAATACATTTTTACTCAGAAGGAGCTTAATCTCCGACAGAGGAGATGGATGGAGTTCCTGAAGGACTACGATTGTACCATTAGCTACCACCCTGGGAAAGTTAATGTGGTTGCAGATACACTCAGCAGGAAGTCCAGAGGGACTTTGGCTTGCCACCGGATTTCAGTCACGGACTTGATTCAGAGTTTCTTGGAGTTAGATCTTGAGGAGCAGGGACCGACAGAGCAGGGTATTCTTGTTACCATGGTTGCTCAGTCGTCGATCGTGACGAGGATCCAGAGGCACAGCTAGTGATCAGGATTTGCGGTTTATTAGCAATGATAGCTTCCCAGGCAGATCGAATTTACACGAGACGAGGAGGGTATCATATACTTGAGGCAGATATGCGTACCTCGGCCTCATCCGGCCTTCAGGAGCTACTTCGGAGGCACACTGTTCTCGATTTGCGATCCATCCAAGCGGAACCCGTATGTATCGAGACTTGAGGCGTCCTATTGGTGGAACGGCATGAAGAAAGACATCGCGGATTTTGTAGCTAGATGTCTTGTCTCACAGTGAAGGCCGAACACCGAGACCTGCGAGGTTACTTCAGTGGATTCCTATTCCCGAGTGGAAGTGGGATCACATTACTATGGACTTTGTGGTAGGGTTGCCGCGACACGACGAGGCTATGACGCGATTTGGGTAATCGTTGATCGATTAACCAAATCGCGCACTCTTTAGCGATTCGGAGGACCGATCCTGGATCGATTGGTAGATCGAGAGATTATCGGACTACATGGTGTTCCATCGAGTATCATCTCGGATAGAGATCCACGGTTCACGCCTCGCTTTCGACAGAGTCCGCAGCAGCCTTCGGCACACACTCCGCTTCAAGATGCCTTTCCATCCATGCATGGGATGGGCGGACAGGCGGACCATTGCACTTTAGAGGACTGCTGAGATCATGTGTTATGGATTTCGGAGGCACCGGGAGGACCATCTCGCCAGAGTTTGCCTACAACAACAGCTTCCATTCGGCTATCCAGATGGCACCGTTTGAGGCGTTGTATGGTAGACCTTGTCGGACACCCGTCCTTTGGGATGAGGTTGGAGAGGCTCAGTTGTTGGGACCTCATAGAGTTCAGCAGGATGCAGAGTTGGTCCGTACTATCAGACGGAGGATGTCAGAGGCGCAGGACCGCCAGAAGAGTTATGCTGATCGGAGACGCAGACCACTAGAGTTCTCTGTTGGCGACCATGTATTTCTGCGAGTTTCACCCACGAAAGGGGTGAAGAGATTGTCCTCAGAGGTAAGCCAGCTCCGCGGTACATTAGCCCTTTCGAGATCTTAGAGAGGATCGAAGCGGTAGCTTACCGGTTAGCACTACCACCGTCCCTGACAGGCGCCCACGATGTATTCCACGTACCCATGTTGAGGAGATACGTACCTGATCCGACGCATGTGCTGACAGATATCCCAGTTTCCCCTTCAGCCTGATGCTACTTATGAGGAGGTTCCGGTACGGATTTTGGACCGGAAGGAGCGTCAGTTGCGGAACAAGACTATCTGGCTGGTTAAGTCGGATGACAGTATCATTTGGACGAGGAAGTTACTTGAGAGCTCGAGGATACGATCCGAGCTCGATACCCCTATCTTTTCACTTGAGATATGTGATTTAATTTACCGTTCAATATTTTATACTCTTTACCTGTTGTTGGTGTTTGCTGATGGTAGATAACGAAATTTGGGGACCAAATTTTTATTAGTGGGGGAGAATATAAAATACCGGAAATAGGCGGATATGAATAAGGGAATTTTTCAGAATTTTTTGAAATTTTTCGGGAATTTTTCGAAGCTCGTATGGACGAGTTAACGGGGACAAAAATGGGGTCCGGAAAAGCCTGTTTAGGCTACCCCATTTTAACGAGGAAAAGATTTATTTCCTTTTCTTTTATTTATTTATTTCTTCTTTTCCTTTGTTTTTCCTTCACCCGCGTGGTTTCCTCCCGAGCTCTCGCGACGCCGGCTTGCCCTAACCGCCGGCCGCGTGGTTTTCTTCTCCTTCCCTTCTTGCGACGCCACAATCTCTCCTTATCCCGACGCCGAGCAGCGCCGAGCCCTAGGTGCCGACGCCACCGACGCCTCTCCGATCTCCTCACGTGCGCCACCGTCGTTCTGACGCCGAGCTGTGCCGACCTTCTTCTCCTCTGCTGACACCGAGACCTCCTCTTCCTCCATCTCGAGTGCCCTAGCAGACTCATTCTTCCCGACGCCACTGTGAGCGCCGGAGCCGATCCCTAGCCGCGTCGCCGCCACTCCGACCCGACCCCACTGTTGCCGGCGACGCACAGAGCAGCGCCTCACCCCTGGTGCCCCAGCATCGACCACTACAGTGCCACAGCCTTTTTCCTCTTTGGAGCTGTGCGCCGACACCGACCCATCTTCCCCAGCGCGTCTCTGCTTGGATTTCATCCGGCCAAGAGCAACGAATCAAAGCCTAGTTCTTCCTTGGCGTGCCACTTCCGAGTGCGAGTTTGTTCCTCAACAGCGTACCCCTCTACCCTAGCTTGGTCGTCACTGCCGTGCCCTAGGTTTTCTCCTCGTAGGTGAGTGAGGTGAGCAGCTTACCTTTGTTGCTTCTTGTATTTGATCACTGGTTGGATGCGGAAACAACTCACTGATATGGTTGATTGATTTCCAGGTTTGGTGACAACGGGATTAAGCTGTTGTTGGAGCTGAGGAATCTGATCATTTTTCATACACTTAGGTGAGCATGTTTAGTGACTTTTGTTGGGTTCCTATGGAGGATATTCCATGCTGTACAATTTTTTTTGTAAGGGAATTAAGTTTGGATTTAATCTAATGGGTTGATTGGGGATTTAGTTCCTAACCCTAATTAACTATTAGATTTAAAAAAAGTAAATTGAGGATATGTGAATGGGGTTTTACCCTAAATTAGTCCTAGGGATTTTTATTTAGCTGTTCTTGTGAAGTTAGCTAAATAAAATATTTGTATATTGTCGGCGCAGGATTCTGATTCGAGACGGGCGTCTCGACTTTGGATTTGACCAGATTGGACTTTACGATTAGAGGCGGGTACTTTGACTTATGTCTTTTGATATGCATGATAATATGTTTAACATATAACAATAATTGTGTTATCTGTTTGTTTCGGTTGGTCGCTACATGATTAGTTACATGTTTGTTTGTTTATTTATGTTGCACTGCATGACATCTACCTGATCACATATGCTTTAGGTAGTGAACCAACCACATGCTATGATATGTTCTGGATCTAGGGTTTATTTGATACCCTATTTTATTGGTGTACCTTCTATTTGATACTTCTTCCAGTGGTACACACTTGTATCTAGTTATATGGACTATGCCATGTTTTTAGTGTCATGCATCATGATTGCATGCTGTGCGATTGTCAGCTCCACTTTGGTTGAGCCCATCGCCAGTTACATGTACTACACACACCACCCATGGATTAGTTGTATATCTGGCTGGAGTGTGGCGGTTCTGCTGTTTGGTGACTCAGCGTGGTAGTCGGCAGTCAGTTCCGTTCTGTTTGGCTCCGTTGGCATTTAGTGTAGCAGCGTGGTAGCCGGCAGATGGTGGACTTGGCTCGTTGGTCGAGACTCACTGGTAGCCGGCAGAGATATCCTCCCGCCATCAGTACCGGAGACGAGAGCATCGAGCTCCCCATTTATGATTTGGGGACGGAGGATGAGTACTCACAAAGATTCCGTCCACTCAACACTGTATGGAGCAATGATGTCCGAGTGCACGGTCACCATACGATTTATTGCATTTATTGTTTGTGATTGCACTTATACGCTGCATTTGTATGGATGCATTTGATCATACGCATGTGATTATGATTTCTTGATCCCGACGACTGCTACCTTTCAGACTCTTGATCCCTAAGTTGCCTCTCCCGATTTCGCCCAGCCATTTATTCCTTCTCGTATTCGGGAGACTATACGATTATTGTGTTGTCATATTTGTTTTATTATGCATATCAGTTGTACTGCTGAGGACTCACCCGCCTCCATTGTTGATATTTTCAGTTTGAAGCTGTCCGGAGCAGTCACTGGCCCCCCATCTGCACGTAGAGCTAGTTCTCTACTAGTTCGTTATTTGTTTTATTTTGGCCTTTTTCTATATCAGACTTTGTTTTAGCATTGTCTTTGGATTTTTACTATGGATATTGTATGGAGTGATACCTTTTGATGGATTTTTGATATGATATTGGATTTCATTCTACTACGTGCCTGCCTGGACGGCAGAAGAGGTGAGTTCGTTGGATTTGAGCTTTACGAGTGTAGTGGAGTAGGGTGGATTTCGAGTCAGAGTCCTATTGTTATTGTTTACTATTATTAACTGCGTGGTTGTGATAGCCAGAAGCTGAATATCTTTATAAACTGCGTGGTGTTTGTTTTTTTTTATTTTTGTTATCATTCCAGCCGCCTGTGGCTGATGTATATGTGAGATGTAGAAAGTTTCATATTGTCCGCCGTACAGGGGAGATGCTGCCGAAATTTTCTCGGACAGGGACTCCTCTGGGGCGTGACAATCTCCTCCTCCCGTGCGCCTTCTCCTCTCGAGCGACAGTGAAGAAGAAGCTCGTGAGCACCTTGTCAAGGAGGACGCACGGACACGAAGGGAACGCCAAGATCGCGAGCTTCTCTGAAACCCTAGGATCGTTTCTTCGGTTGTAAGTCCTAAAAGCAAGGGTAAGTTGCTCACTCACCTGTGGTAAGAGTAGTTCCGAGATTTTCTGCCTTGTTGCTGTGAATTTGAGGTTTCAGATCTTTGTGTTCATGAATTCCGAAGCTTGCTGCTGTGTTGATTTTTATAGCTTGCTGCTAGGGATTTTAATTTATGTTGTTGATTCTTTCTTGGTTTTGTTTGCTGCCGTGAGCCCTAAAGAAAGAAGAGAAGGATTGATTTAGTTTAAGCATGAAGAATAGGAGAATTAGTTTCGAGTTTTAGTTTCCTTCTTTGTTCAGATTATGATGGTGTAGAATCAATTCTGTTGATGCTCTGTGAACAGTTAGGCTAAGAAATTTTGTAGACAGTAAGTGGTAATATGATGAGCAAGTTGATTTATAAAAGCTGGAGAGAAGATTATTTTATAGCAAATAGAAAGATGTAAGTGCAGGTGGTGACAAAATTAAATCTTGGACGTGAAAGATTTTATGGATCTTAAAAAGAAAACGAGAGCATGAAGTTTTTTAATGTTAAAATATCTTAGTTGAAGAATTAGCAATGTGAGAGACACAGTAATATAAAGATAAATAAGAGTTAGAGGGAGACAAGGGATAGTCATAACATATGATAATATTAAGCTCTATAATAAGTCAGATCAGCAGGAATGATGATAAGAGAATACTAGTAATGTTAATGGATTCTAAGTAAATTGTAGTATATAGTATATTTACTGCAACTCTACTTGTACTATTTAGCTTATATCAGTTAGATCTCTTAATGGCTAATTTAAACATGCAGTGATCTCTTCATTTTGTAGTTTAGTGTTTCAGTTTGAAATTGTTCTGTTAATTCCGAGCACGAACAATTTAGATTTCCTTTGGCTATAGGTTAATGCTATTGTGAGTAGTTGATCTATTTAATTTATTGTAGTTACTTCACTTATCAGCTTTGGAGATGTAGAACCATGGAACAATTAGAATTGTAGCCTATATTCTATCATGCACGAACAGTTTTTTTTGAAGCTTGCTGTGAGGTTTCAGTTTGTAGCAGATAAAATGGATTTTCAAAGTGTTAAAGATGGTTTCTAGTGTGCATTGTATTCCTTGGGTTGACTGCAGAATTTCTGGACAGATTAGAAGGAATAGACTTAGGTGTGGTAGTAGATGTGTTCATTGTTTCATTTTTAGTGTAGTTTTCTTTAAGCAACTAGTGCTATAGCAGTGCAGATTTTTTATTAGTATGTAGATTTTGTTAAGCTTAGTATGCAGATTTTAGATAAGCTTAATATGCAGATTTTAGTTAAGCTTAGCATGCAGATTTATGTTAAGCTTAGTATGCAGATTTTTGTTTAAGCATTTCAGTGTTAGAATTTGTTGAAACATTTCAGTTTCGTTTTAAGAAGCATTCCTTTATTAGAAGTGTTAACAAGTTTAAGCAAGATAAAGAAAAGAAAGAAAAAGACCAAGGCCTTAAGTAGATCCCAAAGTCAAGACTTTAGGGATTTTGGCACACAAGGTGCTTATTAAAATGTCAAGGCATTATATATTAGAAGTATTAAAAGATAACAAGTATTTTACTTTTATCAGTGTCACTGTACTGGACTCTCAGTTGTCCTTGGGCTGGGCTCCCATAGTTGTCCCTAGGTTTAGATAACCTAGTAGTAACGGCACGGCCGACAATCGACGGTCGACGACCCGAGGGTCGCCAAATGGGTCGGGTCGTTACAAAAGTAAAAGCAAGTACAGTTGCCGGACCCAAGAGAAGTTGATTACTATTTTGAAGTATTATAAGTATAAGTTTTTGAACAAGTAAAATAAGTTTTTCATAAGTATAAAGTATTAAAGAATAAGTTTAGAACAAATGAAATAAGTTTCATATAGTTCGAAAAATCAGCAAGTTTAGTTCTTTATTCTACCATGTTTATCTAGTAGATGAGTAGTTTTTCATGTTTACCTATTAGATGAGCAGCTTTCATACGTTTAGCTTTATTCCTAGCATGCAGTTTTATCCTTGTATATCATGAGTATACAGTTTATAGTGCTTTGCTATTGATTATGCATGGGCAGTTTTATTTTTAGTTTCAGTACTTTTGACATGAGCAGCTTCATATGTCTTCTTTTAAGGCGTTCAGTTTCTGGTTCTTTTCATATACATACACATTCGTGTTTTGTGAGTTAGATAGCGTTTACTAAGCATTTTGCTTATAGATTGCATTTCCTCTTACTGTAGATACAGGAAAGGAAAAGATATAGAAAGGAAGGCGACAAGGAGGTGTTCGAAGGATGTGTGATGCCAGGACTATGGAAGCCTTGGGACTTAGTTAAGGATTTGTCTAGATTAATTCTTTATTTAGGATGATAAGAAAATTAGGAAGTAAGAAGTTGTATTTCATTATTAAGTTTCCACATTTTAGTAATTGGGATGATATATGTTATTTTGATGTTATTAGGACATAGTAGATGATTTGGGATCTTGAGTAATATAGTTCTCTTTTGTTTTGGATTATTTACTGCGTGAGTTGTTGATATATGTTCCAGCCGCCTGTGGCTGATGTATACTTTGTATGTATATCAGTTTAAGGTCACCGGTACAGGGGAGATTTTGTCGAAATTTTTCGGTAGGGTTTCCATGTGATTTTTAATCATATCGGTTAAGTAGAGTTAGTAGCTAAGTAACGGTCACTCTTAGAGAGTAGTAGTAGTAAGAAGGGTGGTCGTTACAATCCTCAAGTGACTGCTTCAAAAGGGATGAAAGATGAAGAAGAGCTCTCTTCTCCAACACTTGAACCAAATCAGATTCAAGAAAATGAGGAGAGTACCATTAAGGTTGAAGAGACTCTTCCACTTAATCCATAGAGTCAAGTAATCCCTTTTCCTCAAAGATTAGTGATGCTAAAGAAGGATGAAGAGTTTGGCAGATTTTTGGACAAAGTTAAAGAAATCTGTGTGGAAGTTCCTTTGATTGACGCAATTATGCAAATGCCCAAATTTGTCAAATTCCTGAAGGACATCATGTCAAATAAAAGAAGGTGAGACATTGAGACCATTGCACTTACTGAGCAATACAGTGCTTTGTTTGAAAAGAACATTTCCCCGAAACTTAAAGATCCAGGAAGCTTTTACATTCCTTGCAATATAGGATCTGAATTCATAGAAAAAGTTTTTTGTGATTTGGGGGCAAGTGTTAGCCTCATTCCGTATTCAATTTGTAATAAATTAGGTCTCAAGGACATGAAACTTACTACCATGGCATTACAACTAGCTGATCATTCTTGCAGATATCCTATGGGAATAATTGAAGATGTGCCGATAGAAGTTGGTGGGATTACTATTCCCATGGATTTCATGGTTCTGGACATGGTAGAAGACCCGAATATTCCAATCATTTTGGGAAAACCCTTCCTTGCCATGGCTGGAGCAATAATTGATGTCAAAAACCATAAACTTTCTTTGGTAATCGGTAAAGAAAGGTTGGAATATGATTTGTCTAACGCTTCTAACCATGTCTCTTCTCTATTATTAAGTGTTCGCAGCGAGGCGGATGCTTATCAACTTGAGGATTGGAATTTCCATCCTCATGGGAGGCCACCGGACTTGGAACATGATCCGACAAGCGATATTGGGAGAAGGTCTCCCAATAAAAATGAGAAATATGTCTTCCCTCCTAGGGCAAGAAAAAGATAAAAAGATCAAGGAGAACGGTCGAGCTAAATACCCTAAACAAGCGCTTCTTGGGAGGCAACCCAAGGGTTTCTTTTTGTATGGTTAGTTTCAGTTTTCATTTTATTGTTAGTACTTTAAACTTGTTTTTTCTTTGTTTTTAGGTTGAAATTTCACTTCCATGAGCTATCCATGACTTCTTCATGGGCATGGAAGTGTTGGAGAAGCAGGGGAGGAGTGAAACTATCATTTGGCGCAAAATAGAGTTTGGTCGTGTGCCATACACGGCCAGGTACATCTTGCAGAGAAGAAGGATGCTAAGGCCGTGTCTATATGACACGACCGTGTAAGGCATTCTGAGGAGAAAAAGAGTCAGGTCGTGTCTCTGACACGATCGTGTGACAACTCCAGAGGAGGAAAGAGTATCGGCCGTGTTCCACGCACGACCGTGTATGATCCAGAAGAAAAATCTGCACATCCCGTGCCAATTGGCATAGCCGTGCAAGGTTTCCTGAGGAGAAGAAGGTTGTGGTCGTGTCAATTGGAACGGCTGTGTGAGCTAAATCGACAAGGAAAAGGATTTGGTCGTGTCTCACACACGACCGTGCAATTTCATCCACGGAGGAGATAGTTGTGGCTGTACCAATTGGCATGGTCGTGTGAGGCTTCCCGAAGAGAGGAAGGTGAGGGCCGTGTAGATCCACACGGCCCGTGTGGAGTAAATACCTAGGTCGTGTCTGCTATACACGGCCTTGCCTAGGCCGTGTCCGCCGCACACCCCTTCTTCTTCCTCTTCCTTCCTCATTTCCTTATCTCTAGGGGGTTTAAACTACCTCTTCTAATTTATTCCTCTCATTTTTCCTTTAAAGGCTCAATCTTTTCTACCATAGCAAATGTGATCAAGGAGATTTCATCCGCAAGAAAAGGGAAGGAAAAGATGATTGCAACGAAAGAAAGAAACTCTTGCTTCAAAGGTGTCTCTAACAACTTTGATATCATTTTTTCCAGTGATGAACAACAACTTAGATATTTTTATTTATGTAAACGTCCTCTTTTGAGCACTAAATTTGTGGATGATACAACTTTAGAAATATTGGGGTTTAAGGATGATATAGATTGGTTATTTGGAAGAATAGGTTGGAGTGGGTTAATAAATATGAAATATCCTACTTACCCTAGAATTGTTTTTGAATTTTTAAATTCTATAACAGTCGATAATGTTCAAGGTGGGGGGAAACTAAAATTTCAATTACTTAATGAAGATTATGAATGGACGTTATGTGATTTTAATATTTGTTATGAATTGCCAGAGGATGGTGTGTGTATGATCCTACCTAAATTTGTGAATTCATGTTTTTGGCAACAAATTTCTAAACAATCACATTTTAACCCTCACAATTCTAGAGCTCATCATATTATTAATCCAATTTTTAGATATGTTTATTTAGTTATGAAAAATATTATATTTGGAAGAGAGGATAAAGAGGGGTTAGTAAGACTTGTGGATTTGTATTGTTTGTGGGCAATAGTTGAAAATGTTGAAATTAATTCTGGTTATTTCTTTCTTAAGCATTTGGTAAAATTGGAAAAATCATATTCTACTACACCTATTGTTTTAGGAGGATTGTTAACTCAAATAGCTTTGGTGTTAGGGTGTGATTTGAGTGAATTAGAAATGATTGATAATTTCTTTTAGATTAAACTTGAATTCATGTTTAACAACAAAGATGATAAGGTGTGAAGAACATGGATATAGTCTTCTTATTAATAACAATTTCCCTTTAAGATTGCCCAATCATGATCTCACTACTATTCATAATAAGGAAAACTGGCGGTTAAAATTAGCAAGTCAACAATCTAAATTGTTGTCCAATTATGTTTCAAGAAATGTTCCTTCGACTAGTTGTGATGTTCATGGTTTTAATTTCAAAGAACTTCATTCTGTTTTAGACAATATTCATAATGATTTGGATTTGACTAGCAATTTTATTGCAAGTAAAGAACGCATGGAAGAGGAACAATTTAAAAAATTGCAAGAATGGTTTAAAAGTGAAAGAGAATTGTGTGAAAAGATTTCTAGAATTATGAATTCTTATAAGGCTCAAATGGAATTTCATGAAGATTTTAGAGGCTTTATGAAATTTTTGCAGGATGATATAGATAAACTGTTTGAATATCATAAGTTTTTTATAGATGAAGTAAAGTGGTTTATTAAGGCCTTTCCTTTTCCCCTTCCTGAATTTCCTGCTTTACCACCTCCTCCACCATATTGATTTCATCGGGACGATGAAAAGTTTAAGTCGGGGGGTGGGGGGGGGGGGCCGGGAGGGGGCGGGGTGGTTTGAAAACCTGAAACCTGCATTTTTTGTTTTGTTCTGTAGTTTATTTTGTTTTGCATTTGTTCTTGTTTTGCTTGGATTGTTTTGATAGTCACTTGACTATTTTTTTTTTTGAAAAATCTTGTGGCATACATCTTGAGAACATCAAACTTTACTTATATGTTTTCTTGTCTTTCTAGTAAAAATGTTAGCACGTTTATTATCTTGATTCATGATGTTACAAATGATGTTAGTAGTATGCTTAGTGTATTTCTTTTCTCTATCTTGGGTAACATGAAATAAGCTAAGTTTCATATGGAGATAAGTTTGAGATTTGGCTTGATCTTAAGGATCTTACCTTCACTATACTTGAGCTTGGATAGTTGATATCATTGAAATAGTCATGATTCATCTTATGTGTTTAGTACTTGGTTTTCATGGTGATTTCTCAAACTTCATTTTAGTTACTGATGATGCTCAAATCATGTAAGCTTATTTGGAAAAATCAAAATATCCCAACATTTGTGCTAAAAGTATATTTGTGAATAAGTTTTGCACAATGCAAATACTTATGAAAAAAAACATAAAAAAGTGAGAAAAAAAATGAATAAGGGATATAAAAAATAGTTGTCATGAGTGGAATTTAGTAAGTCACCCCTTTGAGACCGAGTTAGGTTACTAGGGAAATGACTACTTAGCTTCTCTTGAGATTGAGCACGCCTTTGAGACCTTAGGTTGATTGAGAAATATGAACCAAGTGTGTGGTAGGTAAGTGCCTATCACCGGTTACGTGCCTATCACTGGAAACATTAGGAACTCATTTGGATGACAACTTGACTAGGACATAGATTGAAACTTGAAAAGTTTGGGTCACTTTTTGCACTGTGCACAAGAGACTTATGCTTGAGCCATACTTGACTTGTTTCCATGATCATGCTTGTTAATGAAACTTTTTGATAGAGTTAGGAAAATCCATTAGGGATTATGAATGCATTGTAGAGCATATGAATTAAGATTGCGACATTTTTGTTTGACGACAAGCAAAAGTTTAAGTCTGGGGGTGTGATGTGCGTAGATTATATACACTTGTTTAGCATGTTTTGACGCACATTCACATATTTTGTGCATGCTTTATCTATGCATTTTTATACTTCCAGCTTTGCTTTTAGCATATTTATTCTTTTTTTCGGAGATTTACTTTTGTGTATTTTTCTGTACGCAGGAGTCGATTTTAGAGAAGAATTGACGTTCAAGGCGAAATCTACAATTGAATGAAGGAGGAAAGCACCATCCCTGTGTGCCACACGACCCTGTTATGGGGAGTTTCCTAGGCCATGTGGTGATCCTCACTCCTACAGCATTGGCAGACTGAAGGAGTGTCCAGGCCGTGTGAGTATTACACGGCCGTGCAAGCCTTCCAGAGCTAAAGCAGTGCATGGCCGTGTGTGTTACACGACCATGCAACATTGCCAGAAGCCAAGAATGCCCTAGCCGTGTCCCAGACATGGCCGTGCAGGAGTTCCAGAGCCAGAGGCAGAGCAAGCCGTGTAAATCTACATGACCGTGCAAGGGGGCAGTAGCAGAGCATGCCGAGGTCATGTGAGCATCACACAACCGTGTCACCTGGGCAGTGAAGGGAATGGACCAGGCTGTGTGAGCTTCACACGACCGTGTTTCAGGGTCGTGTGGCGCCCAAACCCTAGCTCTATATAAGGGTTTCTTCCTCATTTGAAAGGAAAACATTCTCCCTTTTGGGAGAAATCAAGATTTGGGGCATTCCTCCACCTTCTTGGAGGGATTTTCCGGCGATCTAAGGGCGGATCTTCAACGAATCAACTTCGGGGAACGAGGATTGGATCCGAAGATGGTTCTTCATCGTAGATAAGTTTTTCTTCCCTTATCTTCTTGGGTTTTGGGATCAAGATGCTTGAAAACTTCTTGTCTTTGGATTTCTTTTCTTGTTCTATGGATTAGATCTCTATGTTCTAGGATGGAGGGAGTATTTGTAATGTGAATTTGATGTAAACTCTTGTGGATTTGCCAATTCCCTATTTCTATGATTTTGTCCTATTTGTATCTATTTGATCTTGTGTGGATTGTTGTGATTGAGCTTAATTACTATACTTCATTGAATGTTTGGATATCTTGTGGATCTTGTAGAGGTGATTCCTCACTCGATTATCCGAGGGACGTTCGTGACAGACAAGCCCGTGTAAGGACGATTGAGGGATGATTTTGAGGGTGAAATAAGGGCATTTAAGGGGGTAGGATAGATTGGATGCATTAATCTTTCATATCTTGATGAGGTTGAGAAGTAATGAATTTCTATGTTGATTTCCTGAGGGGCGCACGTGACAAGCAAGCCCGTGTAAGGACAACATAGGAATCATTCCTAATTGATCATATTTAGGTATAGTTTTCAGTCCTAGGTCATTTTTCTATTACAAGAGAGAACCGGTAACCTTCTACAAATGATGGACAATTGAGGGATACGATTTGGTAGATCACCTACATTGAATAACATTACAAAGAAACCGAAACTCCTAGAACAACCCTTTCATCATAGCCCTTATTTTTGTTTCTATTCTTTTATCTATATTCTTTACTTTTCATAGTTGCACTAGTTTTCATAAATCAATTGATTAGTTGTTTAGCTAATTCGTGTTGAGATATCTTTAGTTCTTATACCTGTCCCTGTGGATACGATATCTTTCTTTATTACTGACGACGTAACCGTGCACTTGCGGAACGTTAACTAGATGCGACCGAGGGACGAAGAACTGTGGATGAGTACGCTGGCGGACGAGAAAGAAGCACGCGATGATTCAGAGGGACGAGAAGCTGGAGCGGAAGCCTACTCGAGAAGGCCGAAATTGGGTTTGGGTGAGCCTTATTTCGGTTGGCTGAAATCACCCAAGCGAGCCGGAGCGAAAGATCTGGACTGAGGCGAACGGAACTAGAGCAGAGGGCCTAGACAAAAAAAAAGTCAACTCTGTTGACTTTCCTAGTCCGGGCGCTCGGAACCATTCCGAGTGCCCGAACCTAGAATTTATCCTGATCGCGGTCAAACATGATCTATGCGAGAAGAGATAAAGTTTTATCCCCTCCCAGGCACTTGGAACCCTTCCAGGCGCCCCGACCAAGGCTATAAACATAGCTTTGGTCCAAGAAGCTGAATCAACTCAAGCAATTAGCATTTCCAACACTTGTACAATTTCTTTAGAGTTTAGCTTCTATTTTTCTATGCGTCATTGCTGTAAGAGGCTTCTCCGCCTGAAGGAGATACTAGTGCGACACATTCCTTGGATTAACAACCTTCCCGATTGTAACCAAGTAAACCCTTTGCCTCCTCTTTTAGTTTATTACTTTTATTTACTTTATGCAAGTGTTATTCTGAGAGTTCTAGAAGGATAGTTTCCTTTTACTTTTGCAGGGCTATTCAACGCCCCTTCTAGCTGGCCAACGCGGTCCAACAACTAGCCATGAGCGAAGAAGAGGGATCAAGAGGAAGAAGAAGAGAAGCACACAAGTTTCTCCCTTGTGGTGGTCATGGCAACAAGAGGGAGAGCTCTCTTGTTAATGGAGAGAGAGAGAGAGGAGAGGGAGAGGAGGATTGGATTTTTAAAAGCCAATTAACCAAATAATGAAACTTGTATCTAATTTTCTCCTAATTACATCTATATATAATCCTCTTTAATGAGTTGGATTAAAACACCCAAATCCAACCCATTATCCCTTAACAAAAAATTAGCACATTAACCCCTTGGTTGGTTCACAACTAAACTAAGTTGGTTTATGACTAATTCATGATTAAACCAAATATAGTTCAACTCTACCATAAGAGATATAACTCATCCGCGCTTCCATTATGACAAATATTTTCATATTTGTCTTTTGTATGGTCCAACTAAACATTTATCTCTTGATCTAAGAATCCTATTCTTTAACTTATTTTACGTCTTTTAGAGACTCATTAGTGCATGTGATCCAATAGATTACTGGTTTATCTTGGGCATCCATAATTAACTACTTAATTATAGAAAGATCATGAGTGGTAACTAATAGTACATCATGATCCCCAATTAGCAAAAAAATCATAGTAGATCTTAGAACTAATTTTAAACTCTCGACAGTTACAGTAAGTCGTGCCTTGTTCCTTTCACTCGTGTTATACCCACTTGATTTATGATATGGTCTATGTGTCTGCCCTCACTAAACTGACTACGTCACACCTAGCCCAAGTAATACTTTCTCATTCTACGGATTCAAATTATTCGTACATGCATACAAGAGTCTCATACTCTTAGCATGTGATTCTTTGGCCAAAGACTTTGAGTAATAATCCTAACGAGTAGCAATAGGGTATACGTCTCCTCACAAGGAGCGATGAATCCTCTGTGAGCTATCCAAACATCTTCAGATATTTTGACTTATACTCAATTATCTCGGATCCACACCTCAATGAGTTGCTTGCTTAAGATGTTAAAGTATAAGTCTCTATAACCAAGGTGACTTATATACCTCAAGTAGAAGGAAACTTGACTCAAGCTGCAGTAAGAGCTTCATAGACATATCCATATATATAGATAACCATATGAAATCTTAAAGTGAGTCACTCCAATGAACTAGTTACCATAACTAGCATCCACGTTTAACTCTCGACATCCCAATGTCTCCAACCATTGAGAAAATAGTTGCTTGGCAAACCAAGGAGTATAACCCGTGCTAGTCTCACAGAATTGATGATGTCCAAATGCATCAATTCGACGACTAGGGATATTTCAATATGTTCATAATTGCACATGTAGAAATAATCACTAGTTGTGATCCAATCATAATTTCTCTCATGTTATGAATTGTATTGCGAGCATTTAGTAAATGAGTTTAAGACAATCAAACATATAATATGCACTCAAATAGTGAATCTATATTTAGTAAAAATCGTAAGGCGATTTCCTTAGGCCATTTCTCAAAATCTAACACTCGCACTTGGCCTAATGCCAATTAGCACGGTTTCCTAAACCGTAAGCATGGACATGACTCTTAAACTTACTTTGTGGTAGAGCCTTTGTCAAAGGATCCGTTAGATTCCTTTCAATGGGAATTTTCTCAAGCTGTATCTCTTTTCTACTAATGATCTCCCTAATCAGATGATAACGATGAAACACATATTTTGATTACTGATAAGACCTACATTCCTTTGATTGTGTAATGGCTCTAGTATTGTCATAGTAAATAGGTAATGCTTTAACAATTGATGGAACCACTCTAATTTCAGTAATGAACTTCTTGATCCAAACTGCTTCCTTTGTTGCTTTCGAAGCTGCAATGTATTTCGCCTCACAGATAGAATCTACAACAGTGTCTTGCTTGGAACTTTTCCAATTAACTGCGACTCTATTTAATATGAATATGAATCTAGACAGGGACTTGGAGTTATCCTTGTCTATCTAGAAACTTGCATCTATATATCCGTGTATGATCATATCACCATCTACATATACCAAGAACATATCCTTAGTTCTTCTCAAGTACTTAAGGATTATCTTGACCACTGTCCAGCAATCCATTCCTAGATTAGACTGATATCTACTTGTAACACTCAGAGCATACAATATATCGGGCCTAGTACATAATATAGCATACATGATAGATCCTATTATGGACACATAATGTATCTTATCCATGCAAATCCTCTCATTTTCTGTGTGTGGGCACATAGACTTTGAAAGGTGAATTTCATGCCTCATAGGTATGAAATCTTTCTTGAATTTAGACATGTTAAATTGTTTTAGCACTCTGTCTATATATGCCGACTGTGAAAGACCAGATAATCTTTTCAATCTATCTCTATAGATTTTCATCCTGAGGATGTAAGTTGCTTCTCCCATGTCTTTCACGGAGAATGTTTTGGACAACCAAACTTTAACTAACTATAAAACTAGCATATTTTTTCCTATGAACAATATGTCATCAACATATAATATTAGAAATATGATCACACTCCCACTAACCTTTTAATACACACAAGGTTCGTCTGGATTTTGTGAGAAATCAACTTCTTTGATCGCCTCATCAAAATGGATATTCCAACTCCTAAATGCTTACTTCAATCCATAAATGGATCGTTGAAGCTTGCATACTTTATTCTAGTTAACAGATTTGAAACCTTTGGGTTGTGTCATATACACATTCTCGAACATATTTTCGATAAGGAAAGTTGTTTTTACATCCATCTGTCATATCTCATAATCATGATGAGTTGATATGGCCAGAACTATCTGAATGGATTTAAGCATGACTATAGGTGAGAATGTTTCATCATAGTCAATGCCTTATCTTTGATGATAGCCTTTCACCACCAACCTTACCTTGTAGGTAATTACATTACCATCCATGTTGATTTTCTTCTTGAAAACCCATTACACCTTATAGGCATAATGCCCTTAGGTGGATCCACCAAATTCCAAACTTGGTTTTTGTACATAGAATTCATTTCTGACTTTATGACTGTAAGTCACTTGTCCTTTTCTGAACTATTCAGAGTCTCTTTGTAATCGGTAGGTTCCTCATCCTCAATGAGTAACACATTATTCAATTCTCTTATAAGAGATCCTTATCTCTTAGTAATATTACGTGTTCTACCTGATCTATGAGGAGGTTGTGTCATAATTGATTCTGGTTCTTGACTAGGTATATCATTAGTGTTTATTGGAGTCTCTTGAACTTCATTAAGTTTAAGCATACTCCCACTTGCTTCCTGTAAGAGAAATTATTTCTCTAAGAAGGTAGCATGCCTTGAAATAAACACTTTTTGTTCCAAGGGATGATAGAATTAGTAGCCCTTAATTTCCTTAGAGTATCCAATAAATAAACACTTATCAGACTTAGCGTCCACCTTGTTTGATATAGTCCTCTTCACTAAGTAGGACATCCCCATATCTTCAAATAAGATATGAGGGGTTTCTTATTAGTCCATACCTCATATGGAGTAATTGAGATTGCCTTCGTCGGGACTCTATTTAGCAAGTAAACAGCTATCATGAGTGCATAACACTAAAAGATTTTCAGAAGATTTGCATGATCTATAATTGACCTAACCTTGTCCAATAAGGTTCGGTTATGCCTTTCCGATACACTATTATGTTGTGGCATATATGGCGGAGCCTATTAAGACAATATACCATTGCCCCTTAGATAATCTTAAAACTCTTGGCTTAAATACTCACCATCTCGATCGGATCGAAGTATCTTGATATTTTTACCAAGTTGTTTCTCTACTTCATTTCTAAATTCTCTAAACTTTTCAAAGGTTTTAGACTTGTGTTTCATTAGATACGCATACCCATAACGAGAGTGATCATCAATGAAAGTAATGAAGTAGCTATAACCTCCTAGTGCATGAGTTGACATTGGTCCACATACATCGGTATGTACGAGCCCAAGCAACTCATCAACTCGTTCACCCTTTCCAAATAAAATATAAGTTTGTCATATTGCCTTTTAAACATAAATCGCATGTATCAAATCTATCTAATTCAAATGATTTAAAAACTGCAATCTTTTGCAATTCGGACATGCGTATCTTGCTTATATGGCAAAGGTGATAATGTCATGAGTAAGAGGTTAATTATATCTAATCGAGTGTGTTTATTACTCGTATCAATATTGAATGTGTTACTAGATGTATCTAACGTGTAGATACCATTGCATAAAGTTTCAGTGCCATAAAGAACACCATTCAACGTTATATAACAACAATTGTTATTAAAAGTCAAATGGAAACCTTTTCTATTTAAGAAAGGAATAGAAATAATGTTCTTTATTAATGTGGGAACAAAATAACAATTATCTAATTCTAAGACAAGTCCACTAGGAAGTTGTAACAAGTATGTTCCTGTTAGTGAGAGCCCTAGAGCCGATCATGTGATGATTGTTGTATGGACTCAATGTATCATATTCCTATATATTTATAAAGGTATTTTTTTTATGGTTATTATACTTGTATTGGTGCCAAATAACTAAGTATAATAACGTCCTTGAGTAGAAGGTTCTTTTCTATATCAATCGATTGGTTGAATTGACAGTGAGATGATATAGAGAACACTACTCTTAATCATTCCTAGTCAAGTATTAACATTCAGGGGCAATGTTAATGCGATGAGACTAGCATGTAGGTCAACTCAATGACTTGATCTCACAAGTCATGGATATTAGATATCAAGTTGACACATGGGTATGCATTGGAGAATGTATACTGAATGATCCGCCATGAGAAAGTATCATGGATCATTATATGAGTATCATATACTTTCTCATGTGACTATTAGTATGACTATCAGTCCTTGGACTTGAAGTCACCATGGTTCCCTACATAAAGAGTTGCATACTTTGGTTTCGTCAAACGTCACCCGTAAATGGGTGGACTATAAAGGCGACTACTGGTATGTAACAAATTATGCGGAGGGATGTGAGTGTTGTAGATAGGATCTATCCCTCCTATATGACGGGAGTGACATCATGATTCTTGATAGAGTGAGACCACTAAGTGCATGGTCAGGCACAAATAAGTTAATATGAGATATTGAGCTCATTTGATTAGAGTAAGTCTACTTGGAGTTCAAGATATAGATTGTGTTGGTTGCTACTCGGAAAACCCAATGGCTCCACTGTACAAAAATTTTGTATGTGATCTGAACCTTTTCTAGCTACCATATGTCCTTTTAAGTTAAACTTGTATCTCCTGCGGAACTTAACACGTTTGATTCCAAGTTTAACTTATATGTTCTTTTAGGTTTAGATTTGGATCTCCTGCGGAACTTAACACGTTTGATCCAAATCACCTAGGTTATAAATTCAATTAAATATTAGTTTCCAAAATTGGCTTCCAGTACTGCATGGAGAGGCACTTGACCTTCTTGGATATGGGAGCAACCACCACCGACTAGACAAAGCCTTTTAAGGAAAGTTAATATTTAATTTCCTTATATAACTCTAGGTTAACCAAAAGGAACAATCAAATCACAAGGAAAAAAGAAAAAGAACACAACATCGAAATTAAATTCGAAAAACAAGAATCGAATGCCTCTTGTATTTGGTATTTATACAAAGAAAAATTAACTAGTATGATGCGGAAATTAAATACTAGTTGTACCTCTTCCTTGTATGCTAAAAACCTCGAGATCTTCTGCCGTATCCCTCGCCTCCTCTTGGATGTCGTGTGGGCAACGATCCTCCAAGACGAACACCACCCGGAAAGCTTCTCCTCTTTCTCTAGAATTCGGCCACCACCACCACAAAGGAGCAAAAAAGAGCAAAGGGAAGAGAGGGAGAGGGGCCGACCACTTGATGATCTCCAACAACACAATATCAATTGTTATGTTATTCAAGGCCTCCCCTTCCCCCCCTTTTATATTAGTTTCCCAACGGAAAATTATGGAAAGAGTTTTATAAAAAATTAGACTCATTCCTATTTCCTTTTTTTTTTCCTTTTTCTTTCCTTTTAATTAATCAATCCTATATTGATTTATTAATTAAACAACTATTTGTTGATGTTTAATTATTTGACCGGCCCCTTGCTTGGGTACCAAGCAAGGTGGCCGGCCACTTATTAAAAGGGAAAGAAAGAAAAAAAATTTTATAAAATTTTAAAAGAATAAAACTTCTAATAAAATTTTAAAAACTCTCTCTTTTTTTTCTAATGTGAATATTAAAAGGAAAGTTTTAAAATTTAAAATCAAGTTTTAAAATTTAAAACATCTTTAATAATATTTCTTTTTAAAAGAAAGTTTTATAAATTTTACAACTCTCTTTTAAAACCTTGTGGCCTAATTTAAATTAGGAAAATTTTATAAATTTTTAAAATCTCTCTTTTTACAAATTATAAATATCTGAGGAATTTTAAAAATTCAAAAATAACCTTCCTAATTTAAATATTGCAGCCGGCCTCCTTGCCCAAGGCAAGGACCAGCCATTTCTAGAGAATATGTGGCCAGCCATTGCTTGGTCACCAAGCAATGAACCGGCCCCTTCTTGGACACCAAGATAGACTTTTCTTTGGATGGACTTGAGGCTTTATTGAGGCTACAACATGGACCTAGAGGAGAAATTGGTTTTGGCTTTCCGATGAGCTTGAGTATCCCGTGCTCGCCCCGAACACACAACTCAAGTTCATCGATAATAACTCATTCCACTAGAGAGTTATTACCGCACTACCGCACCAATCCCAAATTACATTATGGGCTCCTTCTCATCATTAGTGTGTTAGTCTCCCTGTGTTTAAGATTACGAATGTCCACTAATTAAGTGAGTTACTGACAACTCATTTAATTAATATCTAGCTCCAAGAGTAGTACCACTCAACTTTATTGTCATGTTGGACTAGGTCCACCTATAGGGTTTAACATGGCAATCCTTATGAGCTCCTCTTAGGGACATTCTCAACCTAGATAACTAGGACATAGATTCCTTCTATAATCAATAACACATACTATAAGTAATATTATTTCCCAACTTATCGGGCATATTGATTTATCGAGCTAAACCTCACCCTTTGATAAGTCAAAGAAATAAATATTAAATATACATGCTTGTTATTATATTAGGATTAAGAGCACACACTTCCATAATAACTAAGGTCTAGTTTTTTTACTAAGTCAGTACAAAAAGAACTTACCTAAATGATCCTACTCAATACACTTAAAGTGTATCATTGTAATTTATTAGTTAAGATAAACTAATACTTAATTACACTACGTCTATTCTGATGGTTTGTTCATTTCCATCTTAGTCGTGAGCAACTGTTTATAATTTATAGAGAACCGACAACATGATCTTCTAAGTGTGACTCCACACTCCATGTTATCTACTATATAAATTAATTGAACAATTACATTTAACAAATAAATGTAAATATTTGACCAATGTGATTCTTTATTTCAAAATAAATGTGTACAAAAGCTAAACTTTTAAGTATACACTCCAACAATCTCCCACTTATACTAAAAGTCTAAGCTGCCATATCTGTTGTCATACATCTGATTCCCATCCCCTCCACATGCCGATCAAAAGCTTTCGCCGGAAGGGCCTTAGTGAAAGGATCTGCCAGGTTATCTGCTGATGCTATCTTGGCGACGACAACTTCTCCTCGCTTGACGATGTCTCGTATCAAGTGGTACTTGCGCTCTATATGTTTACTTGCCTTATGGGCTCGTGGTTCCTTCGAGTTTGCAACTGCACCGCTATTATCACAATAAATTGTGATGATTTTGGGCAAACCAGGAATCACATCTAAGTCCATTAGAAAGTTCCTGAGCCATACTGCTTCTTTAGCCGCCTCAGAGGCTGCTACATACTCAGCTTCCATGGTTGAGTCCGAAATACATTTCTGTTTAACACTCCTCCATGCAATGACTCCACCTCCTAAAGTAAACACATAGCCTGATGTAAACTTACTGTTGTCCTTATCTGATTGGAAATCTGAATCCGTGTGACCCATAGGGAGCAAATCGTCTGCTTGGTAAACTAGCATATAATCTCAAGTCATTCTCAGGTACTTTAATATATGCTTTACCGCAGTCCAATGTCCTTGTCCAAGGTTACTCTGATATCTGCTAACCATGCCCACAGCAAAACAGATATCAGGTCTCGTACATAGCATTGCATACATTAGGCTTCCTACAGCCGAAGCATAAGGAACTGCTTTCATGTCCTCTATCTCCTTTGATGTCTTCGGAGACATCTCTTTAGATAGAGCTACTCCATGCCTAAAAGGTAAGAAACCTTTCTTGGAATCCTGCATGCTAAAACAAGCAAGGATTGTATCTATATATGAAGCTTGGGACAGACACAACATTCTTTTCTTGCGATCTCTTATAACTTTGATCCCAAGGATGTGTGCACATTCTCCTAAGTCCTTCATATCAAATTGTTTGGACAATCATACCCTTACGTCCGATAATACCTTGACATTGTTGCCAATTAAAAAAATATCATCTACGTATAGTACAAGAAATACCACCACGTTTCCGTTACACTTCTTGTATACACAAGACTCATTCGGACACTGAATAAATCCATATGACTGGATTACTTCATTAAACCGGATGTTCCAAGACCTTGAATCTTGCTTTAGTCCATAAATGGACCGATTGAGCTTGCACATTAGATGCTCTTTGCCTTTTTCAATGAACCCTTCTGGTTGCTTCATATGGATGTTCTCTTCAAGACTTCCATTAAGGAAAGCTGTCTTGACATCCATTTGCCAAATCTCATAATCCATATGAGCAGCAATGGATAAGAGTATCCGGATAGACTTAAGCATGGCTACCGGTGAAAAGGTCTCCTCATAATCGATTCCCTCTTTCTGAGTGTACCCTTTCGCAACAAGCCTAGCTTTGAAGGTTTCTACCTTCCCGTCTGTCCCTCTTTTCCTTGTGTAGATCCACTTGCATCCAACGGCTTTTACACCATCGGGTGGTTCTACAAGCTCCCAGACCTTATTAGAGTACATAGACTCTATTTCAGAATTCATTGCCTTTTGCCAAGATGCTGCATCTTTATCTTGGAGTGCTTCGTCATATGTTCGGGGATCAGGTTCATGTTTACCCCGGTTCAAGTCCGAAGACTCTCCCAAAAACATGAATCTATCAGGCTGCCTGACAACCCTCCCACTGTGACGAGGCACTGTCTGTGGTTGTGTATCATGTGTGACACGTGTTGCAGTCTCTTGTGGTACTTCATCTTGTATTGTTGGTACTGAAGTAGACGTGTCCTCTCTAAGTTCTTCTAGAACAATTTTACTACTAGGCTTGTGATCCATTATATAGTCTTCTTCTAAAAACTGGGCATTGGTGCTAACAATGACCTTCTGGTCTTTAGGACTATAAAATAAATCACCTTTCGTTCCTCTGGGATACCCCACAAACACGCGAACTTCTGTACGAGATTCTAACTTATCAGCATCTGGTTTCAGCATATGTGTTGGACTACCCCAAATCCGAAAATGTCTTAGACTAGACTTTCGCCCATTTCACAATTCTGTGGGAGTAGAAGAAACTGATTGAGAAGGTAATAAGTTCAGAATGTACACTGTCGTTTCCAGAGCGTATCTCCAAAACGAATTTGGTAATTCTGAATAACTCATCATCGATCTAACCATCTCCATAAGAGTCCTATTCCTTCGTTCTGCCACACCATTCTGTTGGGGTGTACCAGGTGCGGATAATTGGGATTGAATCCCGGCCTCTGATAAGTAATTCCTAAACTCTCCTAAGAGGTATTCGCCACCACGATCAGACCGTAGTGTCTTGATACTTTCACCTAGACGTTTCTCCACATCAGCCTTGTACTCTTTGAACTTATCAAAGCACTCAGACTTGCGGCGTATTAGGTAAATGTATCCATATCTTGAATAATTATCTATAAAAGAGACAAAATATTCAAAACCACCTCTTGCCTGGACAGACATAAGACCACACAAATCAGAATGAACCAATTCTAACACTTCTTTGGTTCTATACCCCTTGGCCTTAAAAGGCCTCTTGGTCATTTTACCTTCCAAGCAAGATTCACAAGTTGGAAAATTTTCCAACTCTAATGAACCCAAGAGTCCATCGGCTATAAGCCTCTGAATCCTACTTAAGTTAATATGACCAAGCCTTAGATGCCAAAGATATGTTTGGTTCATTTATGAAGGTTCTTTTCTCTTATTTGAGTTAGAAGATGTGTTATTAATTTTCATATTATGCTTTGTGGGAGAAATTGGATTTAAAGTATACAAATTACCAACTAATGCACCAGAACAGATAATCACTTTATTTCTCTTAATAACTACATCGTTACTAAAGGAAACTGAATATCCATCCAAAAACAGTTTAGAAACTGAAATTAAATTCTTTCTAAAACTGGATACATAAAGACAATTTCTTAAAACCAAATTTCTATTCTTATTAAAAGATAAGTAGACATCTCCCACTGCAATAGCCGCCACCTTAGTAGCATTGCCCATGTAGACGGTAATCTCTCCTTCAGATAGTCGTCGGGTTTCCTGGAACCCATGCAAGGAATTACAGACATGATCAGTGGCTCCTGTATCTACACACCAGGTGTTGGTAGATAACACCGCTAAACATGTTTCAACAACTAGAGTATGAGATATACCTTTATTGTTCTGTTTCCTACGAGGACAGTCCGCCTTCCAATGTCCAGTCTGCTTGCCCTTCGGCTTCTTTATTCCAGCTTTTTGTCCTGCACCTTGAGGTTTATTCACCTTCTTTGCTGAGCCATTTTGTTTCTTCTTCTTCTTGCCTTTCGGCTTAGAAATAGAACCATTTTCAGCATAGTGAATTTGAGAATGTTGACGAAACAACCCTTCGGCTGCTTGAAGTTCTGTCAGAAGTTTCGCCAATGAATACATCCTTTTATTCATATTATAGTTCAGGCGAAAATGCTCAAAACTTCTGGGCAGCGTTTGGAGGATGATATCGACCTAGGTTTCCCCATCAATTTCCCCTCCAAGAACTTGTATTTCGTTTAAGTAAGCCATTATCTTGAGAATATGATCCCTCACGGGAGTCCCCTCAGTCATGGTGGCTGTCATCAGTTTTCTCATTGCCTCTTGCCTAGCAGCCCGATTCTGATGTCCGAAGAGTTCCTTGAGATTGTTTATTATATTATAGGTTGTTGGTAAGTCCTGATGCTGATGTTGCAATACATTTGACATTGAAGCCAAGATGTAACACCGCGCCATCTCATTAGCTTTTACCCATTTACTATGATATTGAATCTCCTCTGGGGTAGAATCATTGCTAGGTGTTTCTGGGCATTCCTCTGACAGTACAAACTTATAGCCCTCAGCATTAAGAACAATGTCCAGGTTCATTTTCCAATCTATGTAGTTAGGACCAGTAAGTCTGTTCTCTTTTAGTATGATGGCCAGTGGGTTGAAAGTCATCCTAAGAATCACAAATAACTTTTGGTCAGAACTCTAAATTTAGAATAATATTGATTCCTCAAACAATATTATTTTAAATTAACCAACACCTCAAAATACTGTGAATTTTGTATGCCACGATAGTGTGGACGTATACAAATTCAACATTTGTAAAAGGAGGGTTTTACCCATTAATTTTATTATCTTGTCAACCTAACTTTTTGACAAATAAAATTAATAGTTGGTTTACTTTGGTCACACGAATAATAGCAGTGACTCCGATGGGGAGGATACTATTAGACGTGCCTAAGTGTGTACCATTACTTGACACTAAGTCCATTAATAAGATTGTGCCCCTTCCGATGGGGAAGTTCACACCCTCTTAATTAACTTCCTATAGTCATCCTAAGAATGGAAGTTTAATCTAGTGATCCACAAACAAGCTCATCCGATATGGAGGAAGGCACTAAGAGCCAACGCGCAAGCTTGTTGCATCACTTATAAACCAGTAATGGAGACCGTGGAATTTATTTAAAAATAAATGCCTCTCCCACTTAGTTATTTAAAGTGAGGAATTTTGACTATGTTAGCCTACTAAACATGCATACTGACAAGCACACACAGTCACAGCATAAAAAGTAATAAATAGAAAAACTAATTTTCAACTATTATGGCTTTTATCTATTGCTGTCCTCCGTGTGTCGCCAACCCTAGCTGCTGCTATCTTTGGCCACTGCCACCGGGTCTAGTTGTCGCATCCATCTTGCCCCTTGTTCCGCTGCGTCTCTGGTCCTCAAAAAGGTTCCACGCCTTGCAAGATTTGATCTTCGACATAAATAGAATTTTACATTTTTCGATCCTATATTCCTCGAAGGAATATACATGTGAACTAGATCGAACATAAAATAAAAATTTACATCCATCGATCCTATATTCCTAACGGAATGTACATGTAACTAGATCAAAAAATAAAATCCTAATAAAACTAAATAAAGCTCCTGCTGTATTTTATAATACAATCATGCACACATAATAAATGTCCTTGACATGTCCAAGGGTCCAATCACACACATAATAACTATAAGCCATAATAGTTGGATCCTGCATCCACAAAGTTAGCACATCCTACTATTAACCTGCCTAAATTATGTATGACATGTGCATAATTAAACTAATACCAAATACACAGAGGCAAAACCTCGCTCTGATACCACTTGTTGGTTGCTACTCAGAAAACCCAATGGCTCCACTGTACAAAAATTTTATACGTGATCTGAACCTTTCCTAGCTACCATGTGTCCTTTTAAGTTAAACTTGTATCTCCTACGGAACTTAACACGTTTGATTCCAAGTTTAACTTATATGTTCTTTTAGGTTTAGATTTGGATCTCCTGCGGAACTTAACACGTTTGATCCAAATCACCTAGGTTATAAATTCAATTAAATATTAGTTTCCAAAATTGGCTTCCAGTACTGCATGGCGAGGCACTTGGCCTTCTTGGATATGGGAGCAACCACCACCGACTAGACAAAGCCTTTTAAGGAAAGTTAATATTTAATTTCCTTATATAACTCTAGGTTAACCAAAAGGAACAATCAAATCACAAGGAAAAAAGAAAAAGAACACAACATCGAAATTAAATTTGAAAAACAAGAATCCAATGTTTCTTGTATTTGGTATTTATACAAAGAAAAATTAACTAGTATGATGCGGAAATTAAATACTAGTTGCACCTCTTCCTTGTATGCTAAAAACCTCGAGATCTTCTGCCGTATCCCTCGCCTCCTCTTGGACGTCGTGTGGGCGACGATCCTCCAAGACGAACACCACCCGGAAAGCTTCTCCTCTTTCTCTAGAATTCGGCCACCACCACCACAAAGGAGCAAAAGAGAGCAAAGGGAAGAGAGGGAGAGGGGCCGGCCACTTGATGATCTTCAACAACACAATATCAATTGTTATGTTATTCAAGGCCTCCCCTCCCCCCCCCCCCCTTTTATATTAGTTTCCCAACGAAAAATTATGGAAAGAGTTTTATAAAAAATTAGACTCATTCCTATTTACTTTTTTTTTCTTTTTCTTTCTTTTTAATTAATCAATCCTAGATTGATTTATTAATTAAACAACTATTTGTTGATGTTTAATTATTTGACCGTCCCCTTGCTTGGGCACCAAGCAAGGTGGCCGGCCACTTATTAAAAGGGAAAGAAAGAAAAAAAAATTTATAAAATTTTAAAAGAAGAAAACTTCTAATAAAATTTTACAAACTCTTTTTTTTTTTTTCTAATGTGGATATTAAAAGAAAAGTTTTAAAATTTAAAACCAAGTTTTAAAATTTAAAACATCTTTAATAATATTTATTTTTAAAAGAAAGTTTTATAAATTTTACAACTCTCTTTTAAAACCTTGTGGCCTAATTTAAATTAGGAAAATTTTATAAATTTTTAAAATCTCTCTTTTTACAAATTGTAAATATTTGAGGAATTTTAAAAATTCAAAAATAACCTTCCTAATTTAAATATTGTGGCCGGCCCCCTTGCCCAAGGCAAGGACCGGCCATTTCTAGAGAATATGTGGTCGGCCATTGCTTGGTCACCAAGCAATGAACCGGCCCCTTCTTGGACACCAAGATAGACTTTTCTTTGGATGGACTTGAGGCTTTATTGAGGCTACAACAGGGACCTAGAGGAGAAATTGATTTTGGCCTTCCGATGAGCTTGAGTATCCCGTGCTCGCCCCGAACACACAACTCAAGTTCATCGATAATAACTCATTCCACTAGAGAGTTATTACCGCACTACCGCACCAATCTCAAATTATATTATGGGCTCCTTCTCATCATGAGTGTGTTAGTCTCCCTGTGTTTAAGATTACGAATGTCCACTAATTAAGTGAGTTACTGACAACTCATTTAATTAATATCTAGCTCCAAGAGTAGTACCACTCAACTTTATTGTCATGTTGGACTAGGTCCACCTGCAGGGTTTAACATGGCAATCCTTATGAGCTCCTCTTGGGGACATTCTCAACCTAGATAACTAGGACACAGATTCCTTCTATAATCAACAACACATACTATAAGTAATATCATTTCCCAACTTATCGGGCATATTGATTTATCGAGCTAAACCTCACCCTTTGATAAGTCAAAGAAATAAATATTAAATATACATGCTTGTTATTATATTAGGATTAAGAGCACACACTTCCATAATAACTAAGGTCTAGTTCTTTTACTAAGTCAGTACAAAAAGAACTTACCTAAATGATCCTATTCAATACACTTAAAGTATATCAGTGTAATTTATTAGTTAAGATAAACTAATACTTAATTACACTACGTCTATTCTGATGGTTTGTTCCTTTCCATCTTAGTTGTGAGCAACTATTTATAATTTATAGAGAACCGACAACATGATCTTCTAAGTGTGACTCCACACTCCATGTTATCTACTATATAAATTAATTGAACAATTACATTTAACAAATAAATGTAAACATTTAACCAATGTGATTCTTTATTTCAAAATAAATGTGTACAAAAGCTAAACTTTTAAGTATACACTCCAACAGATTGATCGGAGGATGGCACGGTCTATGCCTCAATTGATCAATTTAGATGTCAAGGATAGAAAGACATTGTCACATATTGTGAGAGTCACAATTAGTAGTCACAATGGTGATGTTGGATCTCAACTTTCTTGTAACTTGGGTAGTAATGATGTGTTGCTAGATATCACTCATTACTTATGTTTCTAAATGGGGTTAGGAGCATTGCCAACGTTACAAGAACCTATAGGGTCACACACAAAGGGCAGTTAGATGGAGATTAGGTTCATATGATGGCCCAAGAGGATTAGGTTCATGTGATGAACCAAGTTGGATTAGAGTAATCCAAATTGGACTAATTGAGTTGGACTCAATTTGATTCATGTGTCGAATAAGTCTAATTTAGACTATGATTCATTGAGTCAATTTAAACTAATGAATAGAGATTCATTAAATTAAATTGATTTGAATCAAAGGGTAGATTTGATCAACCATGGGAGATAAGAGGTCAAGTTTGACTTGACCAAATGTCACTTCATTGTGACTTGGCATGGGTCGGCCAATGATGGTGTTCCACATCATCAAGGCTACATCATTATGTGCCACCTCATGAGGAAGACCAAGAGTCATGACTCTTGGTATTACATGGAGGTATAAAACCTCCATTAAGTGGCCGGCCACATTAGTGGTGAGTGAATTCTCATTCAAGGCTTCTTCTTCCTCTTCCTCTCTTCTCTTGCTCTCCTTCTCCTCCATTGCCGAGACCTCTCAAGGGTGCTAGCACACTCTAAGTGGTTCTCTCCACCTTTTGTCCGTGTGGATATGTGTAGAGGAGTGTACACTTGACACTTTACGAGATCCGGCAACCGTTTGGATGAGCGGGATAAGCGAAGGGCATCGCTACAAGGGTATACTTCCTTTTCATGTAGATCTAAGGTAGATCTAGTGTAGACAAACATGTACATGAATTTTATTTATTTATCTTCGCACGGATCCGTGGCTAGCTTCGAGGTTTTCGCAATGCAAAAAGCGGTTTTTGCGGCTCGAAAGTCTAACAGTTCCGATGGCGACTGTAGCAACCTTTGCTCCATTCCCAACTCGAAGACCTATTTCTCTCTTGATGAGTCTTCTATTATTCCTTAGCCCCTATATGTCATTACATATATGTGAGCCACACCCAATATCCAATATCCAAGTGTCTGAGGAAATAGCATGCCAATCAATAACAAAAATACCTGAAGAGAATGGGGCATCAGATGCCTTATTCTTCTTCACGAACTCAAGATAGATCTTGCAGTTTCTTTGCCAATGTCTCATCTTGCCACAATGATGGCATGGACCCCTTTGTGTCAGTTTTACTATCTTAGCCTTTTTCCTCTTCCCCTTAGCATGATGTTTTGGTTTCCTCTTAGAACCTTTCTAGGAGGAGTCTACTAACATCACAGTTTTATGTTCACCTTTAACAGAAGGTTCTACATTCTTGAGCATATTAATCATCTGGGGAATAGTCAATTCCAAATTTTTCATCCGATAGTTAATCACAAATTGTGAATGACTTTTCGGTAAACTATGTAGAATTAAGTCAGTACTTAACTCATGATCCATTGCAAAATCGAGTGATGGTAAATGCTTTATGTAGCCATTCATCTTTAGTACATATTATAATGCGAACGAACCCTCATGCATCTTTGAGCAAAAGAGAAGCTTAGAGATCTCGAACATTTCGAATCTAGCTTGCTCATCAAATAGCTCACGAAGATGATAGATAATATCATAAGCATCCAAATGCTCATGTTGTTTCTATAGTTCAGGAGTTATAACAGCTAGCATGATACAATTTGCAAGTACATAATCATCCTTATATTTCTGAAGGGTCAATAATTAGTCTATAGTTGCATCAGCATCAAGACTTGTGAAAAGAGGTTGATCAAGGACTTAAGATAGTTTCTCAGTTTTGAAAATAATTCTTAAATTTTGAAATCAGTCTAAGAAGTTCAACCCAGTCAGCTTATTCAAGTCCAAAATTGAACACAGATTAACAGAAGTCATAATTAAATGATTAACCTAGAAATAAAAAAATGAGAATGTATGAGAGACATGATATTATTTATGTAAATAATTTATATAAAATCCCACTTATTTATCAAATTCAAATATCCTTATTTTTGAATTTGGGAGATGGTAGATTTTCTCCAAGTGAGTTGATATCCACTACATATAAGAATAACCTTGACTTTGGCCAACAAGTCATTCTTAGCTATAGTGGTAGGTAACAAATTTACCTATTGCATATCACTTATATGCAACTATCACATTGTGCTAGCAACTGATTGATCTTCGCATAGACATCGGGTTGTTAACACATTAACAAGTATATAATCAAATGCATATCACCCAACTTTACCTCTATCCACATTGATCATGGCTTTGACACAACAAATCAATGCTTCAAGTTTAAAACCGACTCGTTAATCATGAGATTGTATCTCTATGGTTTGAACATATTTAATTTCAAGTTAGAGCTTAACTTTGGCCAACAACTCAAACAAGAACTTAAACTTTGGTTCTTACCATATTAATGAAAGGTGTAGGTTTTAATATTGAGTAAGGGATTTGGTCTTATCTACATTATGTAAATATTCTATCTACATGGCATTACACACATAGCATAAATAATGACATGACACATCACACATATGACATAAATGATGACAAGACACATCACACACATGGCATAGCATGACACATCACACATATGCTAAGATCTAATCACATCACAGGCATGGTAAAATCTAATCATGTTATAATTAATGCATCTACATATCATATAATATGGTATGAATATGGCATAAATTTATATATGTTATAATTCTATTTTAGAAATAAAACTATTTTATAAATCTGATTTTAATAAATCAAGATTTATCTAATCAAATTAGGAAATTAGTTTCTAAATTTAATTAACACATTTCATCTAGAATCTTTTTATTAATCAAGAATCTTTAATTATTTTAGAAATAAATTCTTAAATTAATTTCCTAATCATTTAAGAAATAAATAATTAATATTTCTTAATTTATTACAAAATAATTCAAATCTAGATTTTTTTTATAATTTTCTAAATCTTTCCAAATTTAGTATTTCCTAGCAATTTAGGAAATTTTCTAAAAATTTAATATTTTAATAAATCTGAAAATTTTAGAAAAGATTAATTCTATAATTTAATTTAGAATATCAATCTAGGATTTTAATGATTTTTCAAATCTTTTTAAATTTGATATTTCCTAACAATTTAGAAAATGTTCTAAAAATAGAATATTTTAATAAATCTAAAAATTTCAGAAAAGATTAATTCTATAATTTAATCTAGAATATCTCAGATCTATATTTTTTTAATAATTTCATAATCATTACATATTTGGTATTACCAAACAAATTAGGAAATTTTCCAAAAATAAAATATTTTTTAAAATTTTAGAAAATTCTATAAATGATAATTTCTAAATTAATAGAATATTTCTAAATTTAATTTTCTAAAATTATATCAAAAACTTTCTAAAAATAGATTTCCTAAATTTATATGAAACTTCCAAAATAGAAAAGTCTTAATAATTCCAAAAAAAATCTAAAATTAATTACAACACTAATTATAAATTGTAAAATAATTTTACCATCATGTCAAAGTATAATCAGACTCAGATACTACTGTTGGGTTATGCCCGATGCGAGTGTGTATTAGGACACCTTTCGTAAACATACACAGTGGAAAATAAAAAATAATAATAATTTCTAATTATTACATCACACACACCATATGCATATAAGGATACAACATGTCAAACATAATTGCATAATTAAAATTTTACAGGAAGTAAATTTACACTAGATATACCTTACGGATGACCTATAATCAAAAGGGCATCAATCGTAGCGACGTTGTTGAACCTCGCCTCTATTCATATCTACGCCTAACTCCTCAAGACAACTCCTTGAGTACATGCCTCTCCTTCGGAAGCTACTAGTCACGAGATCAGAAGAGGGATCAAGAGGAAGAAGAAGAGAAGCACACAAGGGAGAATTTTTCTCCCTTATGGTGGTCACGGCAACAAGAGGGAGATCCCTCTTGTTGGCAGCGAGAGAGAAAGGTGAGGGGGAGGAGGATTAGGTTTCTAAAAGTCAATCAACCAAATAATAAAACTTGTATCTAATTCTCTCCTAATTATATCTATATATAATCCTCTATAAAGAGTTGGATTAGAAAGCATAAATCCAACCCATTATCCCTTAATAAAAAATTAGCCCATTAACCTCTTAGTTTGTTTCACAACTAAACCAAGTTAGTTCATGACTAATTCATGATTAAACCAAATATAGTTCAACTCTACCATAAGAGATGTAGTCTATCCGCGCTTCCATTATGATAAATATTTTCATATTTGTCTTATGTATGGTCCAACCAAACATTTATCTCTTGATCTAAGAATCATATTCTTTAACTTGTTTTGCGCCTTTTAGAGACTCGTTAGTGCGTGTGATCCAATAGGTTCTCTATTTATCTTAGCCATCTATAATTAACTACTTAATTATAGAACGATCATAAGTGATACCTAGTAGTACATCATGATCTCCAATTAGCTAGAAAATCATAGTTAATCCTAGAACTAATTCTAAACCCTCCAGCAGCTATAGTGAGTCATGTCTTGTGCCTTTCACTCATCTTATACCCACTTGGTTCAGGACATGGTCTATGTGTTTGTCCCCACTAGACTGACTATGTCACACCTAACCCAAGAATACTTCCTCATTCCATTGATTCAAATTACTTGTGCATGTATATAAGAGTCTTGTACTCTTAACATATGATGCTTTAGCCAAAGACTTTAAGTAATAATCCTAACGAGTAGCTATAGGGTATATGTCTCCTCGCAAGGAGCAATGAATCCTCTGTGAGCTATCCAAATATCTTCAGGCATTTCAACTTATACCCAATCATCCTGGGTCCACACCTCAATGAGGTGTTTGCTTAAGATGC